>NC_064616.1:650842473-652092473 GCF_023898315.1 Schistocerca nitens | reverse complement strand
GCTCTGATTTTCCATGTTTTATTATGATGATCATTTGTTCCCATGTAGGTGAGTCTCAACAAAAATTTTCACATTCAGAGGAGAAAGTTGGTGATTGAAATATTGTGAAAAGATCCCACCACAATGAGGAATGTCTTTGTTTTAATGATGTCCACCCCAAATCCCATATCATGTCCTTGACACTCTCTCATCTACTTCTTGATAATACCAAACTTGATGCTGCTATTTGAACTTTCTTGAAGTGTTCTGTTAATCCTATCCAGTAAGGATTCCACACTGTGCAGCAGTGCTCCTAAAGATGACAGACAAGTGTGGTGTGGGAAGTCTCTTTAGCAGATATACTGCATCTTCTAAGTGTTGCGCCAATAAATTGCAGTCTTTTGTTCACCTTCCCCACAACATTTTCTATGTGTTCTTTCCAATTTTTGTTTGTAATTGTAATTCCTAGCTATTAATTTGAATTTACAGCCTTTAGATTTGACTAACTTATCATGCAACTGAAGTTTGACAGATTCCTTTTAGCTCTCATGTGGATGACCTCACACTTTTCATTATTTAGTATCAAGTGTCAATTTTTGCATCATCTTTTCTAATTCATTTTGCAATTTCTTTTTATCTTCTGATGATTTCAATAGATGATTAGCAACAGCATCATCTGCAAACAACCTAATATGGCTGCTCAGATTGTCTCCTAAATCATTTGTATAGATAAGGAATAGCAAAGGGCCTATAACACTGCCCTGGGGAATGCTTGAAATAACTTCTGTTTTACTTGATCACTTTCCATCAATTACTATGAACTGTGACCTCTCTGACAGGAAATCAAAATCCAGTCACATAACTGAGACAATATTCCATAAGCAAGCTATTTGATTACAAACCACTTGTGAGGTACTTGTACAGTGTCAAAAGCCTTCTGGAAATCTAGAAATAGAGAATTTATTTGAAATCCCTTATCAATAGCACTCAACAGTTCATGTGAGTAAAGAGATAGCTGTGTTTCACAAGAATTATATTTTCTAAATTCGTGTTGTCTATGTATCAACAGATTGTTCTCTTCGAGGAAATTCATAATGTTTTAACATAATATACATTTCAAAATCCTGCCACTTATCAATGATAATGTTATGGGCCTGTAATTTAATGCATTACTCCTATTGTTTTTCTTGACTATTGGTGTGACCTATGCAACTTTACAGTCTTTATGTATGGATCTTCCATCAAGCGAGTGGTTGTGTATGACTGGTAAGTATGGAGCTACTGCATCACCTGACTCTGGAAAGAACCTAACTGTACTGGGCCAGAAGACTTGCTTTTATTAAGTGATTTAAGTTGATTCACTAATTCTAGGATATCTGCTTCTGCTTTACTCACGTTGGCAGCTGATCGTGATTCAAATTCTGGAATATTAGTTTGTCTTCATTGGTGAAGGAATTTTAGAGGGCTGTGTTCAGTAACACTGCTTTAGTAGCACTATCATTGATATTATTTCCAGTGCCACTGTGCAGAGAAGGGATTGATACTTTGGAACCATGACTTATTAAACTGATAGTTTGGTAATTTTCACACATGTCAGCACCTGCTATCTTTGGAATTGGAATCATTATATTCTTCTTGAAGTCTGAGGGTTTTTCACCTGTCTCATACATCTTGCTCACCAGATGGAATAGTTTTGTCATGACAGGCTCTCCTAAGGCTGTCAGTAGTTCTATTGGAATACTATCTACCTGGGGCCTTGTTTTGACTTAGGTCTTACAGTGCTCTGTCAAATTCTTCACACAGTATCAGATCTCCCATCTCATCTTCATCTATGTCCTCTTCCATTTCCACAATATTGGCCTCAAGTACATCTCCCTTGTATAGACCCTCTATATACTCATTCCACCTTTCTGCCTTCTTTGCTCAGGATTGGTTTTCCATCTGAGTTGTTGATATTCATACAGGTGGTTCATTTTTCTCCAGATGTCTGTTTAATTTTACTGTAGGCAGCATATATCTTCCCCCTAGTGATATATGGTTCTAAATCCTTATATTTGTCGTCTATCCATTCCTGTTTCGCCATATTGCACTTCCTGCCAATCTCATTTTGTAAACCTTTGTATTCCCATTCTCCTGTTTCATTTACTGAATTTTTATATTTTCTCCTTTCATCAATTAAATTCAGTATCTCTTGTTTTGCCCAAGGATTTCTACTAGTCATCATCTTTTTACCTATTTGATCCTGTGCTGCCTTTACTGTTTCATCTCTCAAAGCTACCCGTTGTTCTTCTACTGTATTCCTTTCCCCCATAATTGTCAATTGTTTCCTAATGCTCCCTCTAAAACTCTCTACAACCTATGATTCTTTCAGTTTATCCAGGTCCCATGTCCTTAATTTCCTACCTTTTTGCAGTCCCTCTAACTGTTAAAGTTTCATCTCACTTAACTATCTGAATAATTTCTTTTATCTCATCATCATATGTTTCTTCAATCTCTTCATCATCTGTGGAGCTTGTTGGCATATAAACTTGTTCAATTATGGTGGGTGTGGGCTTCATGTTTATCTTGAGTACAATAATGTGTTCATTTTGCTGTTCATAGTAGTTTATCTACAGTCCTATTTTTTTATTTGTTATTCAGCCTCCTCCTGCATTACCACTATTTGATCTTGTATTTATAACCCTGTATTCACCTGACCAGAAGTCCTGTTCCTCCTGCCACCAAAATTCAGTGACTTCCCCTATTTCTAGCTTTAACCTGTCCATTTGCCTTTTTAAATTTTCTAACGAACTTTCCTGATTAAGGGCTCTGGCATTCCACCCTCCAGTCCATAGAATGCCAGTTTTATTTCTTCTGACAATGACATCCTTCTGAGTAGTCCCCACATGGAGATCCGAATGGGGAACTATTTTTTTTTTCTGGAATGTTGTAGCCATTTCCAAGAAAAAGCAAAAATAAATTACACATATGAAGGTAAAAAAGGAACACTTGACTCTCATTACCAACTGTTTCTAACTAAAGTGAAGTTTCAACTGCGAGACTCAAACCCAGAATGAGTTGAAACCCATAAAATGACTCAGAATTTCTTAAGTAAAACTCTGGCATTTACCCTGTAAATACACATAACAAAAATCAATTCATGTAGCTAGATGTTATGGATACTCTCATGAAAGCTTCCTGAATGTGTTGGCAAGTTTTGAGTAAATCCAAACACAAATGGCAGAATGACACATGTGACAAGGCAATAGAACACTAAATCATAGCCTGGTAAAAATGGAATTGCCACAAGACAACTCAAAAGTAGCATGAGATCACCTAAATTAAGAAAAATACTTCAAAGATCATCAGATCTGAAAACTGACATTATGATCAAGACAGAATGGCAAATATGAAACAAGATTTCTAGAAAACCTTCTGCAGAATCTCTAAAAAGAATTCAGATTATCAGTCACTCAGCCTGTGTTTTTAGCATCTTAAAGGATATTTGGAAACAAATACTGGAAATAAAAGAAAAGTGTAAACTTCTAGAAAATGAATTCAAAGGTCTTTTAAACTGAGAATCACCCTAAGATCAACTCCCTGTACAAAATTCATACCAGCTCCATATACAGAATGTGTGACATTAGAATAAATTAAGCAAATAACTGAAAAAAGGTGCCACATGAGAATATGGTATAATAGCAAAAATGTAAAAATTAAGTGGCAGTAATGTCACTCAGAAAATTCACATATCCTCACAGATAGAGACACCAGATAAAAATACCAAGTGTCTGGAAAAATGACTAATCTACCACTTGCACGTAAAAGGGAAAAAACATACCTCAGTAACTACAGAGGACTATAAACTTGAAGTGCAAACCAATCATTTAATTGAAGGAGATCAGGCAGAATTAGGGAAAGGCAGATCCTGTGCAGCACAAATTCTCAATCTCAAAACACCTTACGAATATGCAAATGCCAACAGTTGCTGATCGCCTGTGAAAGTTGCTGAACATTAGACTCATAAAGTGTGAAACTTTCTTGTAATTGATAACAGAGTGTAGCTTTAGATTATTTTTGTTTTAGTGTTTCTTGAACTTGCATAAATAAATGAAACCCATGAAGCCTTCAATAAAGCACATGACTCAATAGAGAGGCAAACACTGATCCACATCTTAGAAGAATTCAAAGCATAAAAAACGAAAAATAAACTAAATTTTGTATGCAAAATGTATAAATCTTTTAATATTAGGGTGGGAGTCTGATAGAGAGCTAGACTAGTCACCTTTCCCCTTACTGTTCAATTTTGCATTGAAAAAAATTACTCAGGACATAAGAGGAAGTGAAGACAAGACACACACACCTACACAATTACATTGTGCCAGTTGAGTAGTACACTGTGTTGAGACTGGAGATCTCCAGCTTCATTGAGGTCAGAAGTTGTGTAGGGTGGAGTGGGTGAGGGGAGAAGGGTAGTGAGGAGTGGAACAAAGAGTTGGAGAACGTTGGCTAATGGCTTGTAGGGAGGCAGGAGGTGCATGTGCTAGGAATGTCAGAGGGAAAGGCTTCCCAAAATCCATAAAACTGGCAATCCTAGATTCCCCAATTTGGGAACTTACTATGATTCCACTGAAAGAAACTCTGCTCTTATGGATCAACCCCTCCAGCCAATTTCCCGCAGTCTACCCTCTCATATTAAAAATGTATCGCTATATGTCACTGTCGATTCCACCTCCTATACAGAACATCCCCTATGCCCATGTCTTGTTACTATCAATCTCTATCTCTCCCAACATCCTTCTGACTGCAAACTCAACATTTCAAACCCTATACATCTAATTAATAACATCTTCGCACATAACTACTTGTCCTTTGAGTGGAAGATATAGAAAAAAATCCTTGGTAATGCCATGGACACATGCAGAGTACACCTCCTACACAAACCTTTTTATGACCCAATCAGAGTATATCTTCCTAGCCACCCACAACCACAAACCTTTGTCTGCTTCAGATTCACTGATGATATATTCATGATGTGGACACAGGGTCAAGACCTCCTATCCTCATTTCTCCACAGTCTCAACACCTTCTCTCCCAGAATGAGATTTTCACTCTGCAGTGGAGTGTGCGCTGATATGAAACTTCCAGGCAGATTAAAACTGTGTGCCCGACCGAGACTCGAGCACGGGAACTTTGCCTTTCGCGGGCAAGTGCTCTACCATCTGAGCTACAGAAGCACGACTCACGACCGGTACTCACAGCTTTACTTCTGCCAGTATCTTGTCTCCTACATTCAAAACTTTACAGAAGCTCTCCTGCAAACCATGCAGAGCACTTGCCCGCGAAAGGCAAAGGCCTCGAGTTCGGGTCTCGGTCAGGTACACAGGTTTAATCTGCCAGGAAGTTTCATATGAGCGCACAATCCGCTGCAGAGTGAAAATCTCATTCTGGAAACATCCCCCAGGCTGTGGCTAAGCCATGTCTCCGCAATACCCTTTCTTTCAGGAGTACTAGTTCTGCATGGTTCGCAGGAGAACTTCTGTAAAGTTTGGAAGGTAGGAGACAAGATACAGGCAGAAGTAAAGCTGTGAGTACCGGGCGTGAGTCGTGCTTCGGTAGCTCAGATGGTAGAGCACTTGCCCGCGAAAGGCAAAGGTCCCGAGTTAGAGTCTCGGTCGAGCACACAGTTTTAATCTGCCAGGAAGTTTCATATCAGCGCACACTCCGCTGCAGAGTGAAAATCTCATTGTGGAAACATCCCCCAGGCTGTGGCTAAGCCATGTCTCCGCAATATCCTTTCTTTCAGGAGTGCTAGTTCTGCATTGTTCGCAGGAGAGCTTCTGTAAAGTTTGGAAGGTAGGAGACAAGATACTGGCAGAAGTAAAGCTGTGAGTATCGGGCGTGAGTCATGCTTCGGTAGTTCAGATGGTAGAGCACTTGCCTGCGAAAGACAAAGGTCCCGAGTTCGAGTCTCGGTCGGGCACACAGTTTTAATCTGCCAGGAAGTTTCATACGAGCGCACACTCTGCTGCAGAGTGAAAAACTCATTGTGGAAACATCCCCCAGGCTGTGGCTAAGCCATGGCTCTGCAATATCCTTTCTTTCAGGAGTGCTAGCTCTGCATGGTTCGCGGGTGAGCTTCTGTAAAGTTTGGAAGGTAGGAGACAAGATACTGGCAGAAGTAAAGCTGTGAGTACTGGGCGTGAGTCGTGCTTCGGTAGCTCAGATGGTAGAGCACTTGCCCGAGAAAGACAAAGGTCCCGAGTTTGAGTCTCGGTCGGGCACACAGTTTTAATCTGCCAGGAAGTTTCATACGAGCGCACACTCCACTGCAGAGTGAAAATCTCATTGTGGAAACATCCCCCAGGCTGTGGCTAAGCCATGTCTCCGCAATATCCTTTCTTTCAGGAGTGCTAGTTCTGCATGATTCGTAGGAGAGCTTCTGTAAAGTTTGGAAGGTAGGAGACAAGATACAGGCAGAAGTAAAGCTGTGAGTACTGGGTGCGAGTCGTGCTTTGGTAGCTCAGATGGTAGAGCACTTGCCCGCGAAAGGCAAAGGTCCCGAGTTCAAGTCTCGGTCGGGCACGCAGTTTTAATCCGCCAGGAAGTTTCATATCAGCGCACACTCCACTGCAGAGTGAAAATCTCACTGTGGAAACATCCCCGAGGAGGTGGCTAAGCCATGTCTCTGCCATATCCTTTCTTTCAGGAGTGCTAGTTCTGCATGGTTCGCAGGTGAGCTTCTGTAAAGTTTGGGAGGTAGGAGACAAGATACTGGCAGAAGTAAAGCTGTGAGTACCGGGCGTGAGTTGTGCTTCGGTAGCTCAGATGGTAGAGCACTTGCCTGCGGAAGGCAAAGGTCCCAAGTTCGAGTCTCGGTCGGACACACAATTTTAATCTGCCAGGAAGTTTCATATGAGCACACAATCCGCTGCAGAGTGATAATCTCATTCTGGAAACATCCCCCAGGCTGTGGCTAAGCCATGTCTCTGCTATATCCTTTCTTTCAGGCGTGCTAGTTCTGCATGGTTCGCAGGAGAGCTTCTGTAAAGTTTGGAAGGTAGGAGACAAGATACTGGCAGAAGTAAAGCTGTGAGTACCGGGCGTGAATCGTGCTTCGGTAGCTCAGATGGTAGATCACTTGCCCGCGAAAGGCAAAGGTCCCGAGTTCGAGTCTCGGTCGGGCACACAGTTTTAATCTGCCAGGAAGTTTCATACGAGCGCACACTCTGCTGCAGAGTGAAAATCTCACTGTGGAAACATCCCCCAGGCTGTGGCTAAGCCATGTCTCCGCAATATCCTTTCTTTCAGGAGTGCTAGTTCTGCATGGTTTGCAGGAGAGCTTCTGTAAAGTTTGGAAGGTAGGAGACAAGATACTGGCAGAAGTAAAGCTGTGAGTATCTGGCGTGAGTCGTGCTTCGGTAGCTCAGATGGTAGAGCACTTGCCGGCGAAAGGCAAAGGTCCCGAGTTCGAGTCTCGGTCGGGCACACAGTTTTAATCTGCCAGGAAGTTACCTTGTCTCCCATTTGCTTCACTTGGCCCTCCTCAGCACAACGTGACACTTTCCTAGACTTTTACCTTCAATTTTGCAATAGCTTTATTCGTACTTCTAATCTATATTAAGGCCAGTACCCAACAATGGTATCTGCATAGGATTCATTAATGTCTTCACAGAGAGGCAGAGCGCTTCCTCCTGAACTTAGTCCACAGACAGATTTTGCACTCACACCTCTAGTCCTCCAACTACTCCAAAGAACCAGTTGCAGAAGTGCACCCTCCTCATTACCCAATATAATCAAGGACTGGTAAAAGTGAACTATATCTCTCACCAGGACTTTGACTATCTACCTTCAGACATGGGAATGGGGAACATCCCACCCATCCTAAACTGGTATTCCACCACCCATCCAACCAACACAATACCTCTATGTCACACCTATTCTCAATCCATTGTCAAATACATCATATCCCTGAGGATGATCCCTGAAGGGGATTGCAGTTCTAGGCACTACAGTCTGGATCCGAGCAACCGCTACAGTCGCAGGTTTGAATCCTGCCTCTGGCATGGATGTGTGTGATGTCCTTAGGTTAGTTAGGTTTAATTAGTTCTAAGTTCTAGGCAACTGATGACCTCAGAAGTTAAGTCGCATAGTGCTCAGAGCCATTTGAACCATTTGAACCTGAAGGGGATCAACAAAGAGAGGGGGAAGGAACAGATGGATTTATAGGAGATTGGAATAAACATATACCTGAGCAATACCAGATGCTCAGCTAGTATACATCTAAAAAGAATATGGGATTAAAAGTAGCCCCCTTCAATAGACCATACCTGCTGAGTCCAAATTATCGGTGTCTGTTACTATGTGATACATATGAAACTCAAGCACCTTGTTTTATATCATGCCGATAAGATAAAAACATAATATAGGTGTGTCTACTAGCCTACAAAAATTTAACATTTGTCTAAGAACATCATAGTTCACACATTCAAAAGCCTTGACTATGTCACAAATTATTCGCAATGGTAATAAGTTCAGTTAATAGTATATGAAGATAAAAATAGCCTGTTCACTTAAAAGTACTTTTTGAAATTAAAATTATTTGCTACTGAGTACTTATTTCTGTACTGTCTGTGTATAAATCCAATGTACATGAAGTTCTCAAAATGTTTTGAAAATACTAATAGTAAGAAAATGGGCCTGCAAATCTTTGCTGTTTTCTTTTTCAATTTTTGGACAGCAGAACAGCAACAGGACATTTGAAAGTGTTTGGTTATTTACAGCTGGTATTTGTTGTAAGCACCTGAACGTATACTTTTAAGATAACTGAACACAGAAAGTCTCCTTTGGAAATTTTAGTTATAGCTGTATTTTATCAAACTTATTTTGGAACACTTTCATTAGATATGTAGGCTATTGGCTAAGGAAGAGTTCAGATCCAGACTATTTACTACTGACAGAAAAAGTTGTTAAAAGTGTCTGCAATTTTTGGGCTATCTATAACTGCTCCATTATCTATCTGTAAATAAATTTCCTGATTTTCATGAGTAGTTTTTTTCTATCTCATTTTGTACAGTATTTCAAATAGCATCTACTCTGTTGTTAGAGAAGGCAATTTTTCATTGAAAATACATATATTTTGATGGTCTGATGAATTTTCTTTGACTTGACCAGAGTACTACATAATGTGATTTAGCCATATGAACATCTGTGCCTTCAGCTGCTATGTCAATTCTTGTCTTAGATTTTCTTTATATTACAATTCCATCTATAACCCAGCATTTAGAAGAATTTTATCTGCTTAAACAGGTTAATATCATATATTCATGCACTGATGACTTATTGACTTCTGTAACATTTAACTTGAGGTTGTTGGAAGTCAGCAAGATGCACTCCAAGATAGGAAACCAGAGACACAATGTAGAGAACAGACAAAAGTGGTAGTGTTTGGGTTACTAGAATTAAGCAGTAACGGTAGAGGCCTGCGAATCGCAGATGCTCTAAGCAGCTGTCCCAGAGTAGGAGTTTCATTTGAGAGAATTAACTGGTAACTCCATCCACCATTTAGACAGTGTTGTAAGGTGTCACAGTAGACAGTGGCACAAACAGGCACATCTTAGCATATGTAGCAAGCTTGATCGTAGCACCTGAGAACATTAACATCTGTTAGTTAACACAGGTTACAGTGAGATAGGAAATCAGTAAAACTGCTGGAACATTGGTCGCCCCTCACGAGAGCTCTCAGGGCAGGATCAGGTGACGTATAACACTATTGTTGCTAGCCATAATACAAAGGGCAGTGACATTTAGCTTCCAGCTGAATGCTGTTGTCACCAAACATGGAGTATATTATAACAAATCCCTACCCACAGAGTAGGACAAGAGGAAAGACCTGAACGTGACTGGCTAAGAGCACCCTGGAGGTGCAGAGCAGCATGTCAGACTGGCTGATACCTGTAAGGTGCTGAGGGATCAGTGGGCCCACGGCAGATAGGGAGAAAACAGTAACCCACCCCAGTTCCCCAGATTCTCATATTCAGTGGAGTCCTCAGTCAGACCATTTGGATGCCAACATCATGTTGCTTATTGCCAGCCTCAAGTAAGCTCCATTCTAAGTCTGTTTTCCCACTTGGAGAGCTGCTGTCGACTTTTGTACTTTATGATAATGCTAGTGATGGGCAGTTTCATTAGCTCTAATCCCAAGGACTTAGACACTGACTTCTATTGTGCAACAAGTCACATACTATGCTTTTCTAGTGTTTAGAATTAGCCTCCACTGTAGTAGTTAGTCTGAAGGAAATAAAAAAGTTTATTCAGATCCTCAAGTTCCCTGAACCTCCTGCAAGTATCCCATCGAGTCCCAAAATCCACGCCTCTTGCATGTACAACTGACAGTGTATGGCACTGATTCAAGCAATCGACCTGCCATCACTGGAAGCTTGTCTTTCTGCATTTTCTCCCAATGATTTGGAAATTTTAGAGTGACCTGGAACCCCCCCTCCCTCCTCTATGTTGTAATATGCTTCCTCTTTCTTGTCATGACACAAAAATATGAAAAGGGTAAAGCCATAAACAAGACTTAGAACCAGAACTGCAGTGCCAGGATGGAATCAGACCACAGCCATAGTCAGGCACAGGCTATGTGATGATAGGCTGCACTTGCCGATGCCAGGTCAGCCTGCAATGAGTATTACACCCCGATTGTGACAGCAGAGTCACCACCTTGTTCCAGACTATTTAGCATGGCACACTAACACCACCATTACCATGAAATTTCCACAGAGAAGTAGTATTTAAATGCAGCTGAGCCAGCTGATCACTGGTTGAACAGTTGGACAGTTAAGTGATTCGAGCCTGTGGTGTTCAGCACCTGACGATGACATGTATACATCTAGCACTGCCAAGACATGTACTACTGTCTGCCAGCCAAAGCACCAGAGTGCCAGGGCAGACCTGCACTTTGCCACTGTCCCAGGAGTACGAGGAGATGGTCCAGCCATCTCTGTCTTCACCAAGGTATTAACTGAAGACAACTATTCCCTAGTCCCTGTAGAATGATGCAGCCGGACATCTTCAGGGTACCTGCCACTGTTCACAGCCCCACATTGCAGAAACTGATAAGAGGTGACCTTCCAAATCCATCAACACAGTGCTGGTATACCAGAGGTGAAATCTCAGCACTCTGCCTCCTAAGCAGCGAGTGCACACCGCTTGCTGCACACCATCGCCTGCTTCCATAGTGCTGGATACTGCAAGCGAACATCAGACTGTGCCAGAAAATAGGGCACACTCAGGAGACTCTCTAAGCTGAGTAGATTAATAAACAACTGTTATACAATCACTGCTGGTTTGTCTGCACATTCCTCACATGTCACACATGTCTCCAAAACCAGCTATAGACCCTATAACACCCACTGAGGACTCTGGCACATCCTGACAAGCAAGAACTATTCACACACCCTTTCCACATCATTAGATTACACAGGACACGAATTTTAAAGTAGACTCTGACTGTGTTTGAGAATACATTATATTTCTCATCAATAGAAAGAGTATTGTGTGCATCTTTCTAGCTTGTATTTCACAATTACGTTTTGAATTCCTCAGTTGAGAGGAAGTTTTATGACTGTTTATTTATGTAATGCACTCAGATACAGCACTTAACATCAGCAATAGACAATGACAATCTGCAAAACGAATAACTATACAATTCACACTATGACTGCACAATTGCAATGTGTCTATAAAAATGTCATAGCACTGCCGTTGGTTCTCATTACACTTGATATAAATTGTACTAGGGGAGTTTAATTACAGTATATGTACTGGCAAAGACTTAAGTATTGCTTCAGAATAGCTATGCTTTAATAATGTAAATTAAAATATCTGATTCAAATGACCTCATACTATATAGATGTTAAGAAGTTTATTAATATATCAAGTTGCTTTATCAATAGCTCAAAATGATCAGATGGAGACCTGTACATTGTGACTGTTATTATAAACCTTACTTGAATTGCTACTTGCATAGTACAAGCTCAAAATGCAAATTTAAGGGTACCAATGCTTCTATATTTCTGTTATTTATTTGTGTCCCTTCATAATGTAAATGGTAATTTCATGTTTCTCTGTACCTAACCTGTGTTAAATTGATACTAGATTATATACATTCATACTCAAAATTTTATTTCAGTGGTCAAATGATGTTTAGATACACATTTTCATCTACATGGTCCCTTGGCTGCATTGCATCTAAACAAAACAGAAGTCCATTGTATTTAATTTCTAAGTTTTTAATATTTTAGCACAATAAGTTTACTTCAACTTCCTTTTCATTTTCACATATTTCAGGCTCCTAACTCCTAGTTATACTTACTTGTTTCAACACTGGTAGCCAAAATCTGAGTTCACCCTGATAACAGGTTGCACACACATTGAAAATACTGGTATGGCAAAAGCATCATGATCAGGAGCCCCATGCAGTGCTGAATCAAGCTCCTCTATCACACAACAATGATGGGATACTGGATCCAGGCTGACACTGGACATGTCATCTGCTAAATGCTCTGCTATTACTTGGGCCACATTTGAAGGTGTTGCCTATATACACACTTCCTTCAGTAAGGTGTACTAATGATTTCCTGAAATCCTTCTGCTGTCTTTCCATATTTATGCAATGTCAGAGAAAAGAGTGATATGGTCAAAGACCCCTTGCCAGGACCTCTTCTTGATTTCTTTAATAGTTTGACTTCACAATGCAATGTGAAGGCTGCAATATTCTCTGCACTTGGTTGGCATTATATTGTCTGCAGGGATCCAGAATACTTTTCACTTCACCAGGGAACAGGCTGCCTTTTTAACTGATCTGTAGCCATTAGATTGAATGAATGAGTGACCCGGAAAATTCAATTTGTTATGTGATTCACTCACTCCTAGACTCTGTCTCACTGTTCACATGCATCCACTCAACTGTGAAGTGTCTTGTAAGCCCTGCTGAGCATCCATTCAACTGTTTCCTCAGATACCCTGTTCAATCAACTAGGTGTATCCACGAACAGCAGTTTCAGAGAAATGCAAGTCATCAACCGTTTTCCACTGAGCAATATTTTTGAGGTTTTGAAGGTATATATCTACACCTATATCCATACTCCACAAACCACTGTGAAGTGCATGGCAGTGGGTACTTCCACTGTACCAATTGTAAGGGCTTCTTCCTGTCCCATTAATATAAGAAATGTGGGAAGAATGATTGCTGAAACATCTCTGTATGTCCTGTAATTAGTCTAATATCTTCCTTGTAACATCTGTGCAATATTTCTAGATTTTTTAGGACAGTCTGCATCCATCTTTAAGCGTCTGCTGGTTCAAATTTTTTGCATGTATAGGGTGTTACAAAAAGGTACAGCCAAACTTTTAGGAAACATTCCTCACACACAAAGAAAGAAAATATGTTATGTGGACATGTGTCCGGTAATGCTTCCTTTCCGTGTTAGAGCTAATTTTATTACTTCTCTTCAAATCACATTTATCATGGAATGGAAACACACAGCAACAGAATGTACCAGTGTGACTTCAAACACTTTGTTACAGGAAATGTTCAAAATGTCCTCCGTTAGCGAGGATACATGCATCGACCCTCCATCGCATTTTATCCCTGATGCACTGATGCAGCCCTGGAGAATGGCGTATTGTATCACAGCCGTCCACAATACGAGCACGAAGAGTCTCTACATTTGGTACTGGGGTTGCGTAGACAAGAGCTTTCAAATGCCCCCATAAATGAAAGTCAAGAGGGTTAAGGTCAGGAGAGCGTGGAGGCCATGGAATTGGTCTGCCTCTATCAATCCATCGGTCACCGAATCTGTTGTTGAGAAGCGTACAAACACTTCGACTGAAATGTGCAGGAGCTCCATCGTGCATGAACCACATGTTGTGTCGTACTTGTAAAGGCACATGTTCTAGCAGCACAGGTAGAGTATCCCATATGAAATCATGATAACGTGCTCCATTGAGCATAGGTGGAAGCGTAGGTGACGAAACTAAAATGAGCTCTAACATGGAAATTAAGCATTTCCGGACACATGTCCACATAACATCTTTTCTTTATTTGTGTGTGAGGAATGTTTCCTGAAAGTTTGGCTGTAGCTTTTTGTAACACCCTGTATATGACACTCTCCCGTGACTTAAACAAGCCTCTGAACATTCATGCCATCCTTCTATGTATACTTTGAATATATCCTTACTGTTTTGTATGGGTCCCACACACTTCAGCAATATTCTAGGATGGTTTGCATGAGTGCATTAAATGCATTCAAGTCACTGCAAAGGAGGAACATCTGGGAGAGTTGTGCAGTGCATTCCATGTGAGACTATTTCACTCTTCATCTATACTGTCATCTTGGATACATGCAGGAAATGTATCACCACTTTACATGGAATGTGTAGTGGCACATGCAAGTTGGTGGCCACGAGAAGAGTCAAGATGTGGTACAGTCCATTAAAGAAGACTGATACACCAATTTTGCCATTCTTCCCTCTGAGGATATCTTTTCTGTGTTGGCTGCAATCCTGTCAGATTCATTACTAAGAGTTTCTTCTGGATATAACCACAGGAACAATCCCTCTATGGAGTTATTTCCCCCCGGGTGTTTCTTGAATTCTTTAATGTCCTACTGAAGTATGGAATCCACTTTATCCATGTCTCTTGTATCTTCTCTCTTCTTATTTGCAGACTATGTGATTAGTAAGGGGGAAACAGAAACATTTGGTATGTCAGATTGATTACCAATTCCATGACTTTACAGACAGGTCCTCATTAATCACATTGAAAGCAAGAAGAATCTGATAGATTCTGTTTTGAGTTCTGATCTTATATTCCATATTCGTCATCTGATAGTGAAGTTGGTGAAGCTTCTTGCTTCTTGTATACTATTTGCTGTCTGCTTTGATGATTTGGTTGAGCTTCTTCTTCTTCTTTTTTGGGGGGAGGGGAGCAGGGGGGGGGGGGGCACTTGCAAGTACAAATGCTTGCACTAGTGTTGTTCCTACATGCAGGGATGAAAGTAACAGCTGAAATGAGATGGGCTGAAAGCAATCAACTGATTTCTGAGGTGTGATATTACTGACTTGTTATGTTCCCTATCAAATGTAGTTCACCTAACCTTCTGTACAAGTTATTTTAGTATTTTTGATGCAGGGCTGGAGTGACCGAGCAAGGTGGCGCAGTGGTAGCACACTGGACTCGCATTCGGGAGGACGACGGTTCAATCCCGTCTCCAGCCATCCTCATTTAGGTTTTCCGTGATTTCCCTAAATCGTTTCAGGCAAATGCCGGGATGGTTCCTTTGAAAGAGCACGGCCGACTTCCTTCCCAATCCTTCCCTAACCCGAGCTTGCGCTCCGTCTCTAATGACCTCGTAGTTGACGGGACGTTAAACACTAACCACCACCACCACCTGGAGTGAGATGCTAAAAAATGTCATATTTAAGCCGTAAGGAGAGTTGTTCAAAATAACTATCATAAAATGCAAATTCATTATTCTGCAAGTGTGTTTTTTTTCCTTAATACTATCTTCATCATGAATAAACATAGGACTCATGGGAGATTTTATGATTATTTAAAAGCACAATTCACCATCTATTACTGTTTGTTGTTGGCATCACAGTGCTTTCAACTGTAGGCAGTCTAAACAGTTTGTGCTGACTGTGGTGTCTGTTATAACTTCTGATTTATATAATTTCCTCTTTGTGGTTATATTATTCAAACAGATCCACAGTTGTAGTCAGCTTTGTGTGTGTCAGAACTAATAGTTTCTACATGTTCCATATCTCTCTGAAGAGTTAGTACCATAATTCTTTCCCTTTGTTATCATCCAGCTATGTATGCCAAGTACGGTGTTATGTAATAGCCATCACTTTTATGGTGAGATAAGTATTGGGATTTTGGTGGCTGATGCACCATAAGATTTGGATTTTCTAATGTGTTTGTATATCTCCATGCACTTACCTAGGTGGCTACTTCTCCTATCCAGCATATACACTAGGTCTCACACCAATCCCATCTGAAGGACGGACTACAAATGGCAATACACTTTTTATCTTTGCCTGCATTTTTCTCTTAACACAAGTCACAGAAATATTTTATTCGAGTTATAAAGTGTTTTCATTTTTCTGCATGTAACTTTTTTCTTGATGGAAAAGGAACATCTGGTTCAGTAGTATGGAACTAAATATCTATATTAGGCGTTGCTGTAAAATAGGTAATGGAATTATCAGTTCACAATTTCAAATTAATTTACCAACATCTGGAAGTCTAACAGATTTTGTGATAATTATTTGTCAAGACATCACGATCAACACAAATGTGAACCATGTCATACAACAAGAAACAGATATGGCAGGTTAACCAAAAGTGTTGCTCTCCTCATCAATAATGCTTGAACAAATTCATCTACATCTTCCACAAATTGACATATGCAGCCCCTACACCACAAAAGAGTACAGTGCATAGTGACGGGTACTTTGGAACAGTATGTGTCAAATCACTGAAGCTGAATGGCAAGCTGATTCATCTGAGAAGACCAAGGCCAATTTCCTGTTGCATCCTTATTCTATCCAAGCTCGAATTCTGTGTCCGATGCATTCAGTCTCGATAGAACATTAACTTTTATTCTTTTAGCCATGCCATACTCTAATCTATTCGAGTATGAAATGCAAGAAAAATGCATGCTAATTCTTCCTATTCTTACAATAACTGCATGAAATGAAAAATGTAAACTGTACAATTGTTCCACACACTGCTGCGAATATATTAAGTGAACTAACAGTATTTTGCGTGAACAACATCCTTTTTCTTCCAAACAATTTCCACCCAAGTTACTAAAGTGTTTCTGTTACAAGCTTCCACAAATTTTATCAAATGGTTATGATCCTGGCAGTGCATCTGATATTCCTTCAATGCCTTTGGTGAAGTTTGAGACCATGATGGTAAGGACCCCAAAAAGCTGTTGAATTCATGTAGAATATATCACACTAGGATCTCTTTTTGATTTCATCAACATGTCTACTACACTTTCCCTGAATTTTTCCAACAAATGTAAGTTTTTCATTACCATACCTTCAAGAGAATTTCAGGCAGGGAAAAATTTCCTCACTCTACCTACAGCCCTGATGCAGACGGCAGTGATTTTAGCCTCTTTGTTTATTTAATGTAATTCCTTGTAGAGCAGTGTTCCTGTGGTAATGATAATGATAAATGAGCAGAAGCTTTCATGAGCTGTCTATGATCACAATCAGCCAATACCTATGTCAGCGATGTCCCCACATCATGATGGAGTGTCTTGCTAGGAAAAAAAAGGAGTGGTATGGAAGGTGTACCTACAGTAATTGTGCCTGAGCAGTAAACATCATTCATTTTGCTACTCATACCTTCCATATTTAAATTATTTATCATATATGAGGTTATCTACATACTTAAAGATAAAGTGCTCTCAGATCTAGTATATTTAAACAAACCAAAAATTTTCCATAACTATAGGACTTACTTGTTGTCTCTTGTGAGATTCAACATTTCATGCTCTATTTTCAGAAGTAACATTCTATCCTTATGATTCTTGTTCAGTGTTTCCCTTATGAACTGCTGCAAATCCACGCCAGTGCTGTCTGTATACTCGTTGCTGCTGCCTGCAACGCATTATTTCAAACATTTATCATATACCTAAAACAAATAATTAATATATATATATAGTTACAGTATGAAAAAAAAACAGAACATCAATAAAAACGGTTGTGGTTGCACAGTCTGTCCTGTATTATATGCACTAACCTCTCTCTGGAGGGGCAAAACAGCTGAAACAGTCCATAGTGATAGAGATCTTGGATATAGTGTTCGCACATACGTGGGGGTGGGGGGGGGGGGCGCAGGGAGGCGACAGTGGAGGAGGGAGGGCAGGATCGGAACTTGCGGATGATTGGCGACTGATGCAGAGACTCGCAGTTGTCAATCACCGTAAATAAATATAACGTATTGCACATACACAAGCAAAGAGGTCCATTACAGTTCGATTGGCGATAAACCACTGGAAACAGTAACAACCGTAAAATACCTAGGAGTAACTGCATACATGTCCGAAGGAACATTGCATCGTTCTACTGCATTGCAATATCATATCTTAAAAGAAAGTTTGGCGGAACTTTGGCGGTTTGAAACGGGATAGATTGCCTTTCCACTGTAGTTCTTCACATTTAGTAATTTATCAGAGTACTCTTTCCACCTTCTCCTTATCTCCTCTGGTTGCATTAATAGTTCTCTGCTTTCCCCTTTCACTAGCTTTTTGTATGCTTTTCCTTCCTCATACTCTTTGTAATTCCATATATCATCCTCTTACCACTAGTAACATCTTTTTCCAAGTCTCAGATGAATTTCTGTCAGCTTTTCCCCTTTTCTTCTGTTACCATTTTTTTTACACTTACTTTTACTGTTCTGTTATTTCCTTTTACTTTCCACTGTTCGGTCTCTGTTCCATTCATGCCAGGCTTTCTTCTTTTCTTTTACTGCCTCCTTCACCCTTTCATTCCACCATGGTGTCTCCTTTTCCTTTACCCTTCCGGACACTCTGCCACAGGTCTTCTCAGCAGAGCTTCCAAACGCTTCTCTGAACTTACCCTAATCCTCTTTTTTTCCAATAGTAGATTATATTCTTCCTTGATGGCAACTGTTTTCACCAAATACTCCAATTTACGATTTTTGACCTCCACTTGTTCCATTCCAGTTTTCTTTTGCGTAGACACAACAGCCTAGCCGCACATAAAGGAGTGATTTCTGTAATATCGAATGTTTTAAATCTGTTTGATACGTTGCCAAAAGGCCTACGGAATAACATTATTCGTGGGACCAATGTTACCTTGGAAATATTTGTATCAGTGTTGCAACAATGCCTTTTAACTTCGCATCTCTAACCTGTAGCCAGCAAAACAGAAAGCTGTCTACACTAGAGTAGAGCTAGTTACCACATCTGTAATCACAATGCTGCTGCCAGCTCTGGAATACTGTCGGCACAGCAAAGTGTGGGGGCCACACAGTCGCAGTGGTACCTTGGATTACAAACGTCTGAGACCCGCACTGCGCCGTTTCTTTGCCCTCTGATTCATTTCCTCTCGTAACAGGGATGGAAAGAGCAACAACAAATACCACCAATTCCAGCTACCTTCCAGCTACCTTTGAAAGGTACTCCACTACAGTCATAGACCAGATGTGGATCATCCAACACACTACTGCTACACTATGTGATCAAAAGTATACGGACACCCCCAAAAACATACGTTTTTCATATTAGGTGCATTTTGCTGCCACCTTCTGCCAGGTATTCCTTATCAGCGACCTCAGTAGCCATTAGACATCGTGAGAGAATGGGGCGCTCCGCAGAACTCACGGACTTCGAATGTGGTCAGGTGATTGGGTGTCACTTGTGTCATACGTCTGTACGTGAGATTTCCACACTCCTAAACATCCCTAGGTCCACTGTTTCTGATGTGATAGTGAAGTGGAAACGTGAAGGGACACTTACATCACAAAAGCGTCTCTTCTGTTGACTGACAGAGACCGCCGACAGTTGAAGAGGGTCGTAATGTGTAATAGGCAGACATCTATCCAGAACATCACACAGGAATTCCAGGCTGCATCAGGATCCACTGCAAGTACTGCGACAGTTAGACGGGAGGTGACAAAACTTGGATTTCATGGCCGAGCGGTTGCTCATAAGCCACACATCACGTCGGTAAATGCCAAACGACTCCTCTCTTGGTGTAAATAGCGTAAACATGGGACGATTGAACAGTGGGAAAATGTTGTGTGAGTGACGAATCATGGTACATAACGTGGGTGATCCGATGGCAGGGTGTTGGCATGGCGAATGCCTGGTGATCGTCATCTACCAACGTGTGTAGTGCCAACAATAAAATTCGGGGGCGGAGGTGTTATGGTGTGGTCGTGTTTTTAATGGAGAGGGCTTGCACCCCTTGTTGTTTTGCGTGGCACTGTCACAGCACAGGCCTAAAATGGTTCTAATGGCTCTGAGCACTACGGGACTTAACAGCTGGGGTCATCAGTCCCCTAGAACTTAGAACTACTTAAACCTAACTAACCTAAGGACATCATTCACATCCATGCCCGAGGCAGGATTCGAACCTGCGACCGTAGCAGTCGCGCGGTTGCAGATTGAAGCGCCTAGAACTGCTCGGTCAGAACGGCCGGCAGCACAGGCCTACATCAATGTTTTAAGCACCTTCTTGCTTCCTACTGTTGAAGAGCAATTCTGAGATGGGGATTACATCTTTCAAAACGATCGAGCACCTGTTCATAATGGACGGCCTGTGGCGGAGTGGTTACACGACAATAACATCCCTGTAATGGACTGGCCTGCACAGAATACTGACTTGAATCCTATAGAACAGCTTTGGGATGTTTTGGAAAGCCGATTTCGTGCCAGGACTCACCGAACGACATCGATAACTCTACTCAGTGCTGCACTTCGTGAAGAATGCCATTCCCCAAGAAACCTTCCAGCACCTGATTGAACGTATGCCTGAGAGAGTGGAAGCTGTCACCAATGCTAAGGGTGGGCCAACACCATATTGAATTCCAGCATTACCGATTGAGGGCACCACGAACTTGTAAGTTATTTTCAGCCAGGTGTCTGGATACATTTGATCACATAATGCAGATGCCACCTCCGCTAGCTGTGGGTCTGCAGGCTGTGGTTGGTCCTGATGCCACCAGGAGGTGAGCTGGTGCCTTCCAGCTGGGGGTGCTGCTGACTTCAGGGCACCTACTGCTGGTTATGGTTCCAACCTGGCCCGACTTACTTCTGAGCTGCCTCCTGCCTGCAGGTGTGCACTCAACTACTGCAGGCTTGCATCTGCCGGCTACTGTCGCTGCATCCTACACCTAGGTCCTTGGTTTGCCTTGGTGCTTGGGTGTTTCCTGCGCAGAGTGCCACTTCTGCACAACACGGTGTGACTGACTTGCTACAGAGCTCAAGCTCGTTGCCTTTTCGCTTCGTGTCTGGGCCGGACATGGAACTACACTCGCCAATGTACTGACAACGTAACTTTGTCACTGCTGCTGCCTGTATGGTGTAACGACTTTGGGCACTGGCCGTCATGCTGAGCTAACCACACACATCTGTCCAGGGCCAGCCTGTGTCTGTGGATGCTGACTGCAGTAAGCCGACATTTCGACTGCTGTAAAATATGCAATGACTAAATGAATTAGTGTCCTTTCACTGTATCTATGACTTTACAATGGTTTCCCACCTGGCTCTTCGTGACTGCCGCGCTGCCAAACACCTGCACCATCATTGCGACCTACAGCGATGTTATTAACATGCAAGCCATCAAGACACTCGTTACAACTAGTATCAGAAGTGGCCACTGGATTCGAGAAGCATCGTGGGTCAACGCACACCCCATCAGCCGAGTGAGGTGAGTGAAGAAGAAACTAACTTTTCGTGTTTATAGTTTCTGTGAGTGCGATGGCTGGTTATCACCCGGATTGGTGTAGGCCTACGTATTTTAGGAGCAAATTCATAGGGTCCAGACTTGACTCAATTTAAGGAACATGTAAGGGAATAATGTGCTGATAAGCTTCCAGTGAGGTGCACACCATGAAACGTACGAGGTCATAATGCACGTTGTACACAATCAGCGCCAGTGACATGCTCCTTTTGTTGCACGTAGTGCTAGACAGTGTGCATGGGTCATGATCAGGAGCAGGGACTCGACAATGTTTCGATAGTGTTACAGTTACTTGTATTTATGTTGGTCCCATGTTGTTTCCCTTGTTGTTTTCTTATGCACTAGACAAAGGCTTCATAATGACTAATCCAAAAAACACAGGGGTTTACCACTCTGGTAGTGGTGCACTCTTTACTGGAGCAGGTAGCTCAGTTGAGAGCAGATGATACAGAGCTACATAAGCAGTTGTACGCTGTAAGAGAGGGCATGGCCTCGTCAAGTCTGATTGTTCCCACCTTAGATTGCCCTCCGCCACACACCGTTGGGTGGCTTGCGGAGTATGAATGTAGATGTAGATGTAGATTCTAGCCGATTTAATCCTTATTCATGCAAATATGAGTGATGGCGTGCTAACGTTTATAGATAAGCTGTGAAGCTGAGATTTTGTACAGATGAACAATTGTTGCAGAGGACCAAGCTGCGTTGACAGGAGACGCGAAAAATTATGTCATCTACCATGAGGACCTAAGGAATGCTCAAGTGTTTGATGAACTCAGGAAAGTCCGCAGCTCGTGGTCGTGCGGTAGCGTTCTCGCTTCCCGCGCCCGGGTTCCCGGGTTCGATTCCCGGCGGGGTCAGGGATTTTCTCTGCCTCGTGAAGACTGGGTGTTGTGTGACGTCCTTAGGTTAGTTAGGTTTAAGTAGTTCTAAGTTCTAGGGGACTGATGACCATAGATGTTAAGTCCCATAGTGCTCAGAGCCATTTGAACCATTTTTTGAACTCAGGAGAGGTCTGACATACCGCTATAAGAGGCAAAACAGCTACAGATACTATTGTGAAGAGTTAAATTGGATGTTACAGAAGCAAAACGAATTTGTCGGGAATTTTCTAGATAGGATATAGAAGATCAGTGTGGCAACCTATCAATTGATGGATAGTGACCTAACAAATAGGATCTTTCTGGAGGAAGCGAAAGAAACGGTGTTGGATGCATTTCTAAGGTGACTGCCACATAATGTGGCAAGAAAGATACTGGCAGAATTTCCAAAGGACTTATCTGACGTCATAGGCATAGCTGTGGCACTGGAGGAAACGAATATGGTAACAAGAGTCCGGAGATAGAAGAAATATCCTTTCTTCTGACGTGAAGTGATATTGGTGTGGTTTTTTGGGTACCATATGAAGAGAGTGTCTATAACAATAATGTAAGAGATGAGGTAAAGTGAGTCCCTGAGAGTAGGAATGTAGGAGTAGATGGCACAATGGGAAAGGATGTAACTTAAATAATCAACCATTAAACCTTAATCACAGTTGTGAGTACTTCTCATGTAACTACAGTCGTGCAGTCCCGTGGACCGAGTTAAGGAGGCAGGAAAAATACGTAAATTCCACCATCTAGCGCTACTGTTTGCGTTTAGTAACACATATTTATTCTTCAGTTATACGTAAATGGTAACGTATGTACAAAATATTGTTTCAGTACTGTGGAAAAGACCCATTCATATTGCACTCGAAATTCTCATGGAAATTTACGGTGATGGACACATATCGAAATATTTAAGTGTAGCCCCATACTTGAAACTTAGTAGTTGCAGGTTAATGTTGAACAGGTACCATCAGTGTTAAAATTAATGAGTATTCTTGGCAGTGAATTACATAGAAAAAATCTACACTACTGAAAGTGGCCACATATCGCGTCACCCTACACGCACGGCGGACACACCTTACTTGAGCATTCCAGGCAAATTGGGACCTTGCACTTGCAACACAAATAGCCTGTCTTCCTCTTCTTCTTTGGTGGACAAATTGGACATGTCTTCCTTCCATCCTCAGGTTGTTTTTCCTCCTTTTCGAGGTCTTCATGGAGGCGTACCTCAGCTCCTAGAACTCGGCCGATTAAAACATTTCGCTTCTCGTGGAAGGTGTTTGTTCATTATTCTTTCGCGCATTGAAGGTTGGATCAGTTATTTCGCCAGAACTTTCATGAAGTTCATCCTGGTAAGTACAGTTCTTTCTTGAATGTCTGATGAACAGTATATGCACTGATAACACTCATATCAAGAATACGGAAAAACATAGCCAGGGGTCAGCGTTGTGTACGGCGGCTTAAACAATATTTAGCATTCTTTTCATCTACAGTATCTACACCACTCCCTGTGTTATCATAGGGGAATATAATTACAGGCTTTCACTTTGCACCTAATCTTCTACGGAGAGATGCATGGTTGATGTAAGAATTACTGCTTTTCCTTTCTTAGGCACGTGGGCAATCAGCGTGGTGTGTTGGGTAAATACGTACAGCGTTGTTCCAAATTCATGTCCACGGGAAGGCATGAAAGATGATTTAGATGGAATATATATTTTTGACTTACAGCGTCCTCTAAAGCTGATTAGCATTTCATGAACTGTAGCATTAACTCAAAGACTATAGGACCGCTGCGAGTTTTCATGGAATTAATGTAGAATGATCGTTATAGCAGTTGCTGGATCAGAAATCTTACGTAACTCCCTGGCATCGGGGTTTTCAAATCTAAGGAAGTTGAGAACTACAGCAAATCTTGCTGATGACATATTGATACGGAAAATATCACAGCCAGTTCCATCAATACAAAAGAGCGAACGTATGTCTTCGTTATTCGATTGGAATACAGCAGTGTAGATTAGAAGCCCGATGAAATTCTTCATTTCACATATTTCACAAAGTCTGACTTCTCTTCTCTAAATATTTGTGTATTTTCTCGGAATTTTTTCAAGTTTTTCATTTGTCCGCTAGCTGGACTGCTGGTAGCACTTCGGAACTCACGTGTGATTCCTTTCGCAGATTTCGAACGATTTTTTACTACCACGCTCTTCAATGATCGACAGGCCCTGTCCGTAGCCAGCCGTTGTGGCCGAGTGGCTCTAGGCGCTTCATTCCGGAACCGCGCTGCTGCTACGGTCGCAGGGTCGAATCCTGCCTCCGGCAGGTTAGTTAGGTTTAAGTAGTTCTAAGTCTAGGGGACTGATGACGTCAGATGTTAAGTCCCATAGTGCTCAGAGCCATTTGAACCATTTTGAACCCCTGTCCGTCAGTACACGAGGTCTGCTTGGCCTTTGTTTAGCTGCGGTTGTTCCTTCACAATCCATCACCAACAGTCGACTCGGGCAGCATTAGAAGGAATGAAATGTCCCTGATGGATTTATTACTCAGATGACACGCAATGACTAGTCCACGTTGGAAGTCATTGAGCTCTTCTGACAGAACCATTTTGCTGTTACTGCTTCTCTACTGACAACAAAATACTACCCGCCTCCTTTTATATTGGAGTGTACGCCTCTCGTGACATCTAGAGGTCAATTCGGCATTACACGGCTACCGATCAGACAGTGAATGTGGGTGACTTACCTCTGGAGAGCGAGGGCGAGGAGCCGTCGTTGCTGCCCTGGCGGCGCACCTTGTGCCTGGAGGCGGGCCGCGCCACGCTGAGGCTGGCCTGCTGCGCGGGCAGGTCGGCGGCCTCCTGCTGACCCTCCGGCGTCGCAGCGGCCGCCGATTCGCTCTCCCCCGCTGCTTCTGCCTCTACCTGCGGCTGCGGCTGCGGCTCCCGCTGAGGCTGCGGCTGTGCGTCCGCCTCCTCCTGCTCCTCCTCCTCCTCCTCTTCTTCTTCTTCTTCTTCTTCTTCTTCTTCTCCTCCTTCGTGCTGTGCATCAGGATCTGGAGGCGGTGACGCCTCTTCTGGGAGTGCGTGACTTCGGACCAGCAGCTTCACTTTCGAATTCGCCTGCAAGCATAGGCCGTACACACAACGTAAACATACGTACAGAAATTTAATTTTTATTACGTACTGGAATTAATTTAGTAATACGTAGAGTTGTAAAACCACCGTAGGCTACTGTAGACTTAAAGACACAAAGACACACTGTCTGCGAGCGGGCATTGATTAAAATCGATGGGGAAAGTTGAAAATTTGTGCCAGCCCAGGATTAGGACTTGGGTCTCCTACTTACTAGGCAGATGCTCTGCCCACTAAGACATCCAGATACAGTGGCCTCTGCAACTGAAGAGACTGTCCTGGAACGCCTCCCGTTAGACCCAAATTCTCAACTTATCCAAACACTACTAATGTAGTGCCCTTGCCCATTATCCTCATTACTCGCGGCATTTTGCTGATTCCCATAAGACGTGGGGCCTATGTCTGCATCTGCACTGAATGTACCAAACTATATATATGTAGATATGCGGTATCTGTTCTTTCAGACATGACTGAGAAAACAGAAACCATATATAAGGTGAACATTAATAAAACCGACAAACTGCATAGATGGATTCCCGACTGGAAATGGAGGAAAGAACTTCGTATGAACACATATCCGGAAATGCATTGTTGCCATGGTAGATGCCGTTGACGAAAGACAGTTCCTCTGACCACGCGCAGTGTGTTCCTTGTGTGCTGCAGTCTGTGTGATTGACGCAGCGTACTGTAAGCAGGAGAATGGTCCGGTTTTCATGTCAGGAAGAAGGCGAGATGGTGTTTATGTATGGTCAAGCAGATGAAAAACGGTCGAGAGGCAGCACGGCTATACCAAAACAATTATCCTCTCAGACACCAACCACATCACACAACATTTCGAGCCCTTTTTGCGATTTTATGTGATCATGGGTCCTTTCAGACAGATGAACGTGCAGGGAGGGGCGGACTGGGTGTGAACCGCGTTTGGAGGACTGCACTCTAATGGATATTGAGGCAAATTCTAGTACGTGCTTAAGGAAAGTGGCCCACTAACACGGTGTAAGCCAAAAGTACAATTACGTGTATCTTGCTTGACAACCGCTACTATCCTTAACACCTGCATTCCCATGGAGGCCACTTTGAACATCTGTTATGATGCAGATGCAATGCGCCTCTGTACTGTTGACACAGAACTTGTTGTACAGTTCCATATTTTTCTCAATAGAATTCCGGTACAAGAGGATTGATAGCGAGAGTGTTTTTACTCGGCAGAAATAAAACAGTGGGTAACAAGCAGGAGAGAATGGACCAGACGGTGTTTATTTATTCATTTTATTTCGTGTGTGGCACGTTTCCTTGCATCCTTTCCCTTGTGTGACCTGGGCTGTATGAATGAGAAACTATGTGAAGTAACAGATAGCTTTGGTCAGAGGTTGTAGTATGGTATGAGTAGAGTGGTTCAGTGGTAGGATAGTACCAATCCCTAAACACGAACAAGTTTGGAAAAGATAGTGTGCAAGTCAGGTCCGAGAGGTCGCGAAGGTTAGGTTGGTGAACCACTCCCTCCACCACCTTTAGAACGAACAACGGTTAGGCGATGTGACCGCAGGTCCACTTGTTCCACGGTAGCGGTGCTGGACAGACGTGGAGACGTAGCTCGACTTGTGGTAATATTAACAAAGGTATTAGAATGTTTCAAATCTGTTCGTTACTTACGTCCAGATGTTGGAATCAGATTGAGATTACCACGAAACCCACATAAGTGAGTTCATTTTGGTAATTTGGTCAAATTTCAGTAAGAAATTTGCGTTTGTGCCTTGGTCAGCATGCACCATGAGCCTTGCTCACGGTCGTATTATTGCTTTGTGCGTAACAGAAGTTGTCTCATGTAATGTGTTTTAATGTGATGTTTCTTTTAAAGTATTATTTTGGCGGATTTTTTTTAAATTTCTCATATGTTTTCTTTGTGTACTTGGTTTCCCGCCACGTGGTCGGTTAGAACAACCGCCAGTGCAGTTTCAGTCTGATCATGTACACTACACGAGTGAATAACTATACGGTAGTGCGTGAGTGTAAGATAGGGAAGGAATAATCTTGTGTGTCGGTATTTTTGCATTTCTGTTGGCTACCGCCACTTGGCCATGTGTGTGGAATAGTATCAACGTGCTAATCAGTAAATGTTTCTTGTGCCCGCAAAACTACACTCCTGGAAATGGAAAAAAGAACACATTGACACCGGTGTGTCAGACCCACCATACTTGCTCCGGACACTGCGAGAGGGCTGTACAAGCAATGATCACACGCACGGCACAGCGGACACACCAGGAACCGCGGTGTTGGCCGTCGAATGGCGCTAGCTGCGCAGCATTTGTGCACCGCCGCCGACAGTGTCAGCCAGTTTGCCGTGGCATACGGAGCTCCATCGCAGTCTTTAACACTGGTAGCATGCCGCGACAGTATGGACGTGAACCGTATGTGCAGCTGACGGACTTTGAGCGAGGGCGTATAGTGGGCATGCGGGAGGCCGGGTGGACGTACCGCCGAATTGCTCAACACGTGGGGCGTGAGGTCTCCACAGTACATCGATGTTGTCGCCAGTGGTCGGCGGAAGGTGCACGTGCCCGTCGACCTGGGACCGGACCGCAGCGACGCACGGATGCACGCCAAGACCGTAGGATCCTACGCAGTGCCGTAGGGGACCGCACCGCCACTTCCCAGCAAATTAGGGACACTGTTGCTCCTGGGGTATCGGCGAGGACCATTCGCAACCGTCTCCATGAAGCTGGGCTACGGTCCCGCACACCGTTAGGCCGTCTTCCGCTCACGCCCCAACATCGTGCAGCCCGCCTCCAGTGGTGTCGCGACAGGCGTGAATGGAGGGACGAATGGAGACGTGTCGTCTTCAGCGATGAGAGTCGCTTCTGCCTTGGTGCCAATGATGGTCGTATGCGTGTTTGGCGCCGTGCAGGTGAGCGCCACAATCAGGACTGCATACGACCGAGGCACACAGGGCCAACACCCGGCATCATGGTGTGGGGAGCGATCTCCTACACTGGCCGTACACCACTGGTGATCGTCGAGGGGACACTGAATAGTGCACGGTACATCCAAACCCTCATCGAACCCATCGTTCTACCATTCCTAGACCGGCAAGGGAACTTGCTGTTCCAACAGGACAATGCACGTCTGCATGTATCCCGTGCCACCCAACGTGCTCTAGAAGGTGTAAGTCAACTACCCTGGCCAGCAAGATCTCCGGATCTGTCCCCCATTGAGCATGTTTGGGACTGGATGAAGCGTCGTCTCACGCGGTCTGCACGTCCAGCACGAACGCTGGTCCAACTGAGGCGCCAGGTGGAAATGGCATGGCAAGCCGTTCCACAGGACTACATCCAGCATCTCTACGATCGTCTCCATGGGAGAATAGCAGCCTGCATTGCTGCGAAAGGTGGATATACACTGTACTAGTGCCGACATTGTGCATGCTCTGTTGCCTGTGTCTATGTGCCTGTGGTTCTGTCAGTGTGATCATGTGATGTATCTGACCCCAGGAATGTGTCAATAAAGTTTCCTCTTCCCGGGACAATGAATTCACGGTGTTCTTATTTCAATTTCCAGGAGTGTATTTGATTTGCTTATAATGAAGTGCGTCACATAGAATATACGGTTTAAACTCTTGTATCTAGGAAAAGATCAGATGTTAACGCCAATTGATGGGATAAAGACTTGCAATATTTTCCTGCCATATGACGGAACGCAGGATTAAGCCAAAACGGCAGTCATAGTCAAGTGTACCGCTTGCTACTCCCTCTTCAGCATACGTTTTAGTGAAAATTGAAATACTTAGGCAGATACCCTTCCGCCCTGACCGAATTCGCTGTTAGTGTCTTTGCTGAACTTGTTCTGCGTGACCTATAGCATTTAAACGTAATATCAATTGAAGGAACAGGTTTAAGTATAATTGTTTGCCTGCATAAAATTCCGCTGAAGCTGCCCTCCCCTCTCCCTTTCCATAATTACTTAGCGAAAGATAATCGTGTAAACTAGAGAGAGCAATTGTGATGATGTGTAATATGGGAGGACCCGCTATTGCATAAGAATGGACAGTAACTATTACAATAAATACACGACTGGTTGTTGAAATGCAATAGGTATTAAATAAATATCAATTAACCTATATTCTCGACTGATTATTTCCTCATCATAAAGAATTTCCTTGATCATAAAGAATAAGTGAAAGTTAGTCGCTACCTCAGTCGCATGCTGGGCCGACAAATGAAAGTAAATAAAAGCTCTATGCTGCCTATTAAGCCCAGCATAAGAGCCTTCTGTAGTGGTTCTAAAGACTGCGTTATGCGTTACCTTCACATTTTTACCAGTTGGTTAAACCCACCCGATAGAAATTAATACCCCAGCAGTAACTCGCAGGGGCCTGTAACTTCGTGGACTACACGAATTTGTGACACCAGTACTACAGAGGGTAGCTTGCAGGAGCTGTAGGACATAAGCGATGGTAATCTTCCTACCATGTCAAGTTTACCGGTACCACTGGTAGTATGGTTGCGCTGCACTGTGTTTCGGGACAATTTGTTGTCGTTGCATGCACACCATGAATTCCCAGACCTTTTTTCCTCCATTTTCAATCAGGAATACGTCCTTGCAGTTTGTGGGTTTCATTAATGTTCACCCTATATATGCTGTACACTGTCACAAGGAAGCGTAGGCTACAGTAGTTTTCCTCGTAACTTTGGTCAGTTACGTTACGGCGTAAAGTAAAGCACCGGCACGCCAGTCGGAAACGACAGAGAGGAGATGGCTGTGAGAAGACGTCAGCCAATCATACACTGATCGACCCCGCCAGGAAGACAACGCGACAGCAGCGGCCCCTGTGTGAGGAGGACATAAGCGCCGCGACCGACTGGCGATGGCCCAGTTGAATAGAAGCTTCCAGACTAGAGACTTGGATAGAAGCGTCAACGATCGTTACTTCGCTTGTACAATCTATGTAACACAAACTTGAGAACTGGTATACTGAAGAGATTGCTTATTTTGTATGTCGCTTTTGCTTGCGGTACATCTGTGTAACTGACATAGTTAAGTATTGGATCTTCTCTTTTTTGTAATAAAACTCATTAATACAAATTGTTTGAATTGTTTGTCTAGCTAACCGATAAGGCAGGGTTAGTGGACCCTACATATTTGACAACGAGCATGGAGACATATATTTGACGACAAGGCTGGATTTAACAAGGTAAGTTCACAACCTCGTTACCTGTATGTTAGGTGTGTTGCATACATATCTGGCATTATCTCATTTCCATCTTTTTGTTTGCATATACGATCAGTGCTTTACTAGATTCCCCTAGAAATTGGAAGCAGTGAACCGTGTAGAAACTGAGTAAGGATATATACAGGGCCGCGTAACCTACGAAACATTTTTTTTTCTGCATAGTTATCCTTCTACCTCTTACTTAAAAATAAACAATATTTGTAGCAAACTTGAAGTTGTTAGTGTTTAATTAAGATTTTATTCGAAAATTGTTGATTTGTAACCTGAAACAGAGGGACATTGAAAGAAAAATAAAAAAAAAGTAGATCTATTATATAGCGCTAGAAAACGCAATGTCCTAAAAAAAAGGCGAAATTAAAAAAAAAGTAAAGCAAAGCACACCAAACATTTTTCCAATACGTCGTCGAGATTACATACGAGGTGTGGCTAGAAAAAAACCGGACTAGTACTGGTGAAACAATAAAACGAATGCAATAAGGCTGAAATTCGCGTGGCCTGTCACGTGACTCTCGCTCCGCCTACTGCTCGAGTTTCATCTGCCTCCTGCACTCAGTCTGCCCGTGGCGTCAGTTTTAAGTAGTTGACGTTTTGTCTGTGCGGCGGAAAATGTTGAGTGTACAGAAAGAACAGCGTGTTAACATCAAATTTTGTTTCAAACTAGGAAAATCTGCAAGTGAAACGTTTGTAATGTTACAAGTGTACGGCGATGATTGTTTATCGCGAACACAAGTGTTTGAGTGGTTTAAACGATTTAAAGATGGCCGCGAAGACAACAGTGATGACACTCGCACTGGCAGACCGCTGTCAGCAAAAACTGATGCAAACATTGAAAAAATCGGTAAACTTGTTCGACACTTTCCTTGTCAACTCCTGTTAACTCAGACACTGCTCTGATTGTTAAACGGCGATCTTGTCGAACAAGTTTACCGATGTTTTCAATGTTTGCATCAGTTTTTGCTGACAATGGTCTGCCAGTGCGAGTGTCATCACTGGTGTCTTCGCGGCCATCTTTAAATCGTTTAAACCACTCAAACACTTTTGTTCGCGATAAACAATCATCGCCATACACTTGTTGTAACATTACAAACGTTTCACTTGCAGATTTTCCTAGTTTGAAACAAAATTTGATGTTAACACGCTGTTCTTTCTGTACACTCAACATTTTCCGACGCACAGACAAAACGTCAACTACTTAAAACAGACGCCACGGGCAGACTGAGTGCAGGAGGCAGATGAAACTCGAGCAGTAGGCGGGGCGAGAGTCACGTGACAGGCCACGCGACTTTCAGCCTTATTGCATTCGTTTTATTGTTTCACCAGTACTAGTCCGGTTTTTTTCTAGCCACACCTCGTATAACATGTTTCTGTAATTCACAAACAACTTCCGAACTTACCAATAATAACAGGAAACTCTTGCCTTTGATCATGACGAAAAACGTTCTATTAAGTGTAAAAAACAATAATAATAATAATAATATAGATTTTAATATTTTGTGCATCTAAACTGTAGCTGGATCGAAAGTAATTGCTTTGATTATATACACTACTGGCCATTAAAATTGTTACACCAAGAAGAAATGCAGATGATAAACGGGGATTCATTGGACAAATATACTAGAACTGACATGTGATTACACTTTCACGCAATCTAGGTACATAGATCCTGAGAAATCAGTACCCAGAACAACGACCTCTGGCCGTAATAACGGCCTTGATACACCTGGGCATTGAGTCAAACAAAGCTTGGATGTCGTGTACAGTTACAGCTGCCCATGCAGCTTCAACACGATACCACAGTTCATCAAGAGTAGTGACGGGTATTGTGACGAGCCAGTTGCTAGGCCACCATTGACCAGATGTTTTCAGTTGGTGAGAGACCTGGAGAATGTGCTGGCCAGGGCAGCAGTCGAACATTTTCTGTATCCAGAAAGGCCCGTACAGGACATGCAACATGCGGTCGTGCATTATCCTGCTGAAATGCAGGGTTTCGCAGGGATCGAATGAAGGGTAGCGCCACGGGTCGTAACACATCTGAAATGTAACGTCCACTGTTCAAAGTGCCGTCAGTGCGAACAAGAGGTGACCGAGACGTGTAACCAATGGCACCCCATACAATCACACCGAGTGATACGCCAGTACGGCGATGACGAATACACGCTTCCAATGTGCGTTCACCGCGATGTCGCCAAACACGGATGCGACCATCATGATGCTGTAAGCAGAACCTGGATTCATCCGAAAAAATGACGTTTTGCCATTCGTGCACCCAGATTTGTCGTTGAGTAAACCATCGCAGGCTCTCCGGTCTGTGATGCAGCGTCAAGGGTAACCGCAGTCATGGTGTCCGAGCTGACAGTCCATGCTGCTGCAAACGTTGTCGAACTGTTCGTGCAGATGGTTGTTGTCTTGAAAACGTCCCCATCTGTTGACTCAGGGATCGAGACGTGGCTGCACGATCCGTTACAGCCATGCGGACAGGTGTCTGTCATCTCGACTGCTAGTGATACGAGGCCATTGGGATCCAGCACGGCGTTCCGTATTACCCTCCTGAACCCACCGATTCCATATTGTGCTAACAGTCATTGGATCTCGAGCAACGCGAGCAGCAATGTCGCGATACGATAAACCGCAATAGCGATAGGCTACAATCCGACCTTTATCAAAATCGGAAACGTGATGGTACGCATTTCTCCTCCTTACACGAGGCATCACAACAACGTTTCACCAGGCAACGCCGGTCAACTGCTGTTTGTGTATGAGAAATCGGTTGGAAACTTTCCTCATGTCAGCACGATGTAGGTGTCGCCACCGGCACCAACCTTGTGTGAATGCTCTGAAAAGCTAATCATTTGCATATCACAGCATCTTCTTCCTGTCGGTTAAATTTCGCAATTTCGCGTCTGTAGCACGTCATCTTCGTGGTGTAGCAATTTTAATGGCCAGTAGTGTAAAAGCGCAGATGTTATGTGATTAACTAATTTTTATTACTTGCGAAATGCAATTTATGTTTTGTAAGGATATAGAATATACAGTGGATTAACACTTAATGATGTGCGAAAATAAACAAAAGCAGAGTAGTCGTCAGCACCCAGTTTCTCTCTTACACATTCGTTTGTTTCTTTCCCTACAAATGCTACCAACAGTACCAACAATCCTACCATTTACCAGGTTTAGGTAGTTATAAAGTTCTAGAGGACTGATGACCTCAGATGTTAAGTCCCATAGTGCGCAGAGCCATTTGAACCATTCACTAGGTCACTTACGTATTTTACCAAAACGACTGAACCATAGTTTAGATAGAGCGCAACTCTAGTAGTACGATATGCAGCTTTTCTCTTGGTAAAGTAATGCATGCGTAATGTAGATGTGATTCGTAGACAGGGTAGGAGTGATTACTGCAGATGTCACTCTTTTATATTTTGAAATGTATCATTCGGTAGTCAGTCTGAATGTAGTTAGTGATTATAGAAGCCGAGCTGTGTCCAAGGCATTTCCCTTAAGCCACCCATTCACAGACTGATTGGTTGGCCAAACCTCTCCCTGCCGAGCGGGTCTGCCCCGACACATTTGCCTTTGTGGTGTACGATTTTATAGCAGTTGGATCCAGAGTCTGGGTGCATTGACTCCATTGGTGCTCCACTACCTGCTAGCCCCGACATCTATATGCCACCCCACACTCCATCGTTTTCCCTTCTTTTTAGGCATGTTGAAACCCGCCACGTGACTGGACACAGATAAGGGGCAGTTAGGACAGGGGTTTCGAAATAAGCTGGGACCTGAACTGTTGTGAGGCAGTGGTTAGCTGCCGTGCCATCCCGTCCATTCTGGTGGGCAGTAGGCAAGTGTCATTTGAGGGGATGAACTTTTAAGCAGACAGGGGCCCATAGCTGGCATTCACAGGCCGACAAATCAGCCAACCCCCCCCCCCCTTCCTCTAAAACCACTGAGTTGTTCGCCAACCTGTCTGATTATGTGTAGGCACATTGTGACTGCGTGGGGGGCACTACCTGCGCCCATTCATGTGATAGCTTTCGCCATGCTGAAACAGAAGGGAAAAGGACAGAGTATGAGGTGGCAGGTAGAGGCCGATGCTATCAGGTAGCGGTGCACCAGTGGAGCTGAAGTACCCAGACCCTGGACTGAATGAATGGCGTGTGACGAGGGCCTCCCATCGGGTAGACCGCTCGCCTGGTGCAAGTCTTTAGATTTGACGCCACTTCTGCGACTTGTGCGTCGATGGGGATGAAATGATGATGATTAGGACAACACAACACCGAGTCCCTGAGCGGAGAAAATCTCCACCCAGCTACTGAGTGCGGACACCCTGGACTCAACCGCTATAAAATCGTGCACCACAAAAGTGAAAGTGTTGGGGAAGACTAGCTCAGCAGGGAGGGAGGCCAACCAGTCGGCCTGTGAATGGGCAGCTTTATAGTGGAAATTACGTCTACGAGGCTATGGCATTTTTCAGTGGCATATCTTGTGATTAAAAGCGACACAGACAAGGTGGACGGGGATGACTGGACGTTGGGCTGTGAACAGTGAGTGCCTCTTGCCGGGCCAGCATGATAAGATCAGTTCATTACATGGGAAATGCATAGTGCCATTGATAATGGACAACTTTGTAGTCTGCCGACGCCTTGCTGGCGCTGATATTTAGGAACAGGCCATGTGGAGTTTTGACACGAACACCAGACCACATTCTCTTTGCTCAATGTTTGCAAACTTTAGAAACAGAGTTCCGCCATTCGTTGAAACTCTCAACTTTCTGAAGCAGCGGTATTTTTGTCAGACGTGGACTCCAATCGGCTGAGGTTGAGACAGTCCTTCAAACTGGTGTAATTTTTGTGGTATTGTGAGCGATGGTATGCCAGAAGGAAAGTTTTAGCCTCATTCACGATTTAGGACTCTCAATTCTAGATTCAAGACTGTCACTAAAATTTCAGTTTTGGGATTCGACAGTAGATTTTCAAGATTCGTCGTTTGGGTTAGCGATTCGGGCTTGAAGATTAGTGTGGCTTACACGCCCGACATTTGAGATGTGCGCGACAGCCTTCTGCAGTCCATCACCTGCTGCAGCGCCAGTTCACGATCCAGCTCCACATATTGAGTGTAAGTTCACACAGCAGTGAGGCGAGTCGGTAGCACTGACGTGGGAATAGGCACGTTTCTATGCTTCATATAACTAGGGACTTATATCGATCACGTATTGTGAGTTGATACCCTGGCCAAAACTTTGCTATTTGATCGTCATGCATGTTTAACCCTTTCACTTTTCGGAATAGATGCAATCGTCGTGACCAACGTGACACCACATTTGCTATTCAATTAGGTACACCGCGATTTTATTACCACAGTTTGTCCCATTCCTCCGTGGAGTATCATTTCCTACCCAATATCGGAAGGAACTAATTTGCACCGAGCGAGGTGGCGCAGTGGTTAGCACACTGGACTCGCATTCGGAAGGACGACGGTTCAATCCCGCGTCCGACCATCCTGATTTAGATTTTCCGTGATTTCCCTAAATCGCTCCAGGCAAATGCCGGGATGGTTCCTTTGAAAGGGCACGGCCGACTTCCTTCCCCATCCTTCCCTAACCCTATGAGACCGATAACCTCGCTGTTTGGTCTCTTCCCCCAAACAACCAACCAACTAATTTGCACGGCTTCAGATTCCTTCGTGCACTCACCTCCAATTTGTGAGATGATCAGATTTGTAATTTCATGTCCAATGTTGTTTGACATCGGTCAAACTTTGTCAATAAATCATGATTTTCATTCAGTAGATGAACGTAACCCCTCCCTGCACCTACACTTATTTATTTAATAAAGGACCTATTTGTCAGGGCCACCCCCCTGTTCTGTTTCCTTGGGAATATCTCATTTCATACATCTGAATTGCAGTGGGACGATCTGAATATCAAGAGGGGATGCTCGATACAGATCACTGATTTATTAGGTACAAGTATTCCCATAGTCCCACTGGTGTCTTGCAATATTACTGGACCTGTCATACGAGGGTAAATTGGAGTTAGATGGCCGACCGTCATATTCTCATGAAGATACACCTAAAAATCGCTGCATCTACAAGCACACCACACACATGGATTACACAAAAATATGGAAACGTCGCGATACATGCATGATTGAACATAAATTCAGATTCTAGCCAAGCTGGCAGGTTGCGCTGTTTTATTTGACCACGAACGTCACAACGGCACCTTCGCAACGTCAGTCTTTGCCAGAACAGTGTTCTGTGTTGTTATGAGTGCATTGTGTTGGAATTAATAAATTCGAACGTGGAAAAATAGTTGGTGCTCGTTTGGTGAATTCTTTCCAAATCAAGTGAGCCCAAGTGCTTCGTGTTTCAAGAGGCACCGTATCGAAGGTTTATAATGCATACAGGGAAAATGGAAAAGTATCGTCCACCAAGTCACACCGCGGACGAAAGTGTGTGTTTAGTGATCTTGGCGGACGGTCATTGGACAGGATTATGACGGAAAATTAGTGGACGACAGCTACAAAAGTCACTACAGAACTGAATGTCGTACACGTAAACCCTATCAATGGCAAAACAACACAAAGGGAGTTCCTCAAGTTGGGGACTGCAGAGCGAACTGGAATTCCAAAACCACTCATCAGTGTTGCAGTCGCTCATAAGAGAAAAACGTGCTACCGAAGCCATAAAGCCATTGTCCCCATTGTTATTCTGAAACGTCTCAATCCTGCCAAGGGCTGTGTTAAGATTTCAGCTGGTCAGGTCCATTCTACGGTATAGTATTTGGGCCCCAATGGTGATACTGTGCCGCGCGGGATTAGCCGAGCGGTCTTGGGCGCTGCAGTCAAGGACTGTGCTGCTGGTCTAGGCGGAGGTTCGAGTCCTCCCTCGGGCATGAGTGTGTGTGTTTGTCCTTCGGATAATTTAGGTTAATTAGTGTGTAAGCTTAGGGACTGATGACCTTAGCAGTTAAGTCCCATAAGATTTCACACACATTTGAACATTTGGTGATACTGTGTACGAAGACGACAGGGTGGATGTTGACACACCTCGTACCATCCAGGACTGGTTTTGTGCGGTGGAGGGTCAATTGTAGCATCTCCCTTGACCACCACAGTCACCATATCTCAGTATTATTCAATCTTTGTTTTCTACTTTGAAGAGAACGTTGCGTAATCGCTATCCACCGGCATCATCGTTACCTGAATATGCCACTATTTTACCCGAAGGATAGTATGAGATTTCACTGAAAACCATGCAGGACCTGTATTTATCAATTCCGAGATGGCTGGAAGCTGTTTTCAATTCCAACACGATATTAGGCATTATAATGTGTTGTTTTTTGGTGTTTCCATATTTTTGTCTATCCCCTGTATCTTGCCTGAACAGAAGTGAACAAAAGTCTAAATGATAGTTATCAAAGTAGGCATTGGTCAGACTATGGCGGAGCATAGTCAGGTCGGAGACAAGCGCTCTACAAAATGTTAAAATTTATGGATTCTTATAAATAATCCTTTCGCGATCAGTATCGCAAATTTTACTTACATTCATGATAACTAGTTTCAGCTAAGCCAACCCGCCAGGGTAGCCGAGAACGCTAACGCGCTGCTTCCTGGACTCGGGTAGGCGCTCCGGCCCCGGATCGAATCCGCCCGGCGGATTAACGATGAGGGACGGTGTGCCGGCCAGCCTGAATATGGTTTTTAGGCGGTTTTCCACATCCCGCTAGGTGAATACCGGGCCGGACCCCACGTTCCGCTTCAGTTACACGACTCGCAGATATCTGAACACGTTCGCACTATTCCATTAATTACACTCGACGCAGACAGTAGGGGTACACCAATTCCATCCCGGTGGGTACGCGATGGCGGCAGGAAGGCCATCCGGCCACTCATTTCCACGAACCTTGCCAAATCCGTTCCTAACAATGCCGACCCTGCGTCAGCGCGGGACAGGGCACCAGTGAAAGAAAGAAAGAAAGTAAGTTTCGGCTAAACCAGCTAGCCACTGTCAGGCCTGAACTTTGTAGAAAATTGCACATGAGGGAGAGTAGTGACAAATTGTCGTTTTGACATAGGTTACGCGAAGTTAATAAATACCAAATATGACAAACATTGCTGTGTCTAATCACCAGGCCAACAGCAGATACATTGTCATCAATAAATTTGTGTGCCTAACAGCATTCATAGCCTAACCTTTTAGAACCTGTATGGCTCAATGAGATTTAATATAAATGTCACCTAAAAATATGCAAACCAAACAGAAAATGTAACGTAATGTTTCATTATACCATTGAAAGACTGAAACCACATATTTCTTACCCAAATGTGTGACATCTTTCTAGCCCGCATCTCGTGGTCGTGCGGTAGCGTTCTCGCTTCCCACGCCCGGGTTCCCGGGTTCGATTCCCGGCGGGGTCAGGGATTTTCTCTGCCTCGTGATGGCTGGGTGTTGTGTGCTGTCCTTAGGTTAGTTAGGTTTAAGTAGTTCTAAGTTCTAGGAGACTGATGACCATAGATGTTAAATCCCATAGTGCTCAGAGCCATTTGAACCATTTGACATCTTTCTATATGTAGCACCAGTAATAACAGCGTAATATGACCATGTCAGAACAGGCAGAACAAATGTTACAGTGAATTGCTATCACGGCATGCACTTGTTGGCTGGGTTACTAGAGGCGTGGTGGCTGAGATCCGTAGGAGGTTGCAGCTGTCCTTTTAGATAACTAACTCGTGGTCAGGATAGCCCTCATTTATCTCGGTTTTGTTCTGAGGGATGCTGGCGTTGCGCTCTATTGTATGTGTAGCTTTTGTCAGCGTCGATAACGATGACTGCCCAGCCACGTGTTCATCAGGGTTCAAATGGTTCAAATGGCTCTGAGCACTATGGGACTCAACATCTTAGGTCATCAGTCCCCTAGAACTTAGAACTACTTAAACCTAACTAACCTAAGGACATCACACACATCCATGCCCGAGGCAGGATACGAACCTGCGACCGTAGCAGTCCCGCGGTTCCGGGCTGCAGCGCCTAGAACCGCACGGCCACCGCGGCCGGCGCTCATCAGGGATGCGTTGTATTGAAGACTCTGCAACCAGATTCGTAGGAGGCTACTTTGGGGTCTGCGGTCGCCTTAGGTGGAGGGCTTTCTGTTTTCTAAGCAGCAGACGTTTGAAAAAGTGATATGGAGACTTCTCTGGAATTTCGTTGATGTTCCAGAGGGTTCAGTATTTCCGAGAAATACAGATTGCATGAAACGTCTTGTTCTTGTCTTTTGTCTACCAGTGACTGTTTTCCGCAGACTGGAGACAATATATTAATGCCACCAGAAGAATCTCTTTGTGGACCACCCGTGGCAGGACTCTATCCCTGCCTACAGTGAGGAGAGGGAGGGATGAGGGGTGGAAGGGAGGGGAGAGAGTCGGACTACCTCCAAGTTGGTTAGTTCATGAGCGCTCCTCTAGGACACAGTTGCAACTGCTGACCCTCTGTAATCTTCTGGGGTCGTTTTTTGCGGTAGTTGTGTTATTATGATAATTTTTCCCCAATCCCCAGTACATGTATTCCATTATGACGCATTGATTACGAGTGCTGTTGTTTTCACGACAATTTCGATGTGTAATTAGAACAGTGATGCATTTGCCATCAGTTGCGGTAGTGTGTGTTGGCTTCAATCACCTGGGCTGCAGAGTGATTGTCGAGCAGGCATCTGTAGCGAACTTTGAAGTCAAACATCGATGGATGCAGCTCTCAGCTGTACGCTTACAGGTAATACTCTTATTAAATTCCTCTCTAACACCAGCTTCTCATCAGTGGAATATATTTCCCACCAGAAAATAAAAATAAAATAAAGCTAATACCTCACATCCAACCTTTTTCCCGCTAGCTTGTGGGTGTAGGGTAGAGTCTGAGTGCATCTGCCAGTACTTTTGAGTCGTATTGTAAAAATTTTTTCCAGCAGGATAAACCGTTTGTATGGACTTGTCAATTGTTGAACTGTATTGCTATTTTAGGCAGTGCTTGTGTAGCGCTATACCTATAGTTATGTAATTAGGCCCAATCTTTATGACTAATTACGTAATTAGGGGTTCATTACTTCAGTTTCCCAACCAAAATAAATAAAGATCAGCAACCTAAACTTCCTCTCCCGCATCTGGGCTGTTTCTAGGGGTAGTGTGCTTTCCGCCCAGAAGGACCATGGTTTGAGTCCCAAAAAGGGAACCATCATTTTTAATTTCCCTTCATTTCCAGGGTAGGGGGTGGGGTGGGACGTCATCGCAGTCCTGGGTCAAAGAAATTCCCAACCAAATTCGAAATTCCCACCAAAATTCGAAATTCCCGCCAAGATTCGAAATTCCTGCCAATAGAGTTGTTGAGGGGAGAGGGAAGGGGAAGTGGAGGGGGACGGGGGTGGGGAGGGGGTGACAACCCACGTGCCAGTTGAGGAAAAAACATGTCATCTGGGAGTGGGTTGTGGGGGCATGTTTAGGGGTGTAATTAATCGATCAATTTAATTAATTTGCATATCAATTTGATATTAAAATTGCACCCATGCCGCTAGCTACCTACTACTGCCATAGTTTTCGAATTATTCAAAATAGAAATTCAAATGCGTTTTCCTTGAATAACTTGAAAACGGTGGCCTCCAGCGCAAACGTAACCAAGTATAAAATTTAACTACATTAAATTTCCTTCAAAAATTTCATGTTTATTTTTTCTGTAGAACTAACAATTTGCATGTATCGAGTGACAGAATATGAAAATCTCGTGTACAGTCTTCGAAGGCGTTGTGGGTTGCTTAAAATCCATGGGTTTGAAGGGTGTAACCAAATTCCCTTTACGGACTTTGAGGACATTTTACTTACTCCAAAACAAGAAAAAAGTCTAGTAAACATGGGCTGTAAAACACATACCTTACAAGCTATAAGAACTTGTTCATTTTCACTACTATCGAACATCTCCTCTATTGAACAAGTGCTAATAGCTGTTATGATATGCGGTTTAAAACCCACATTTACTCGCATTTTTTCTTCTTTTGGTGTAGAGAAACTGTCCTCAAAATCTGTAAAGGGAATTTAGTTACAACTTGCATGTAAGAATGCCATAAGTATACTGAAAACATGGATCTGTCTTAACACCAATGTACTGGGTTTTTATGATATAAGTGCAGTTCCTCAAGGAGGTCCATTGTGGGCTGTAATTATATCATGGCAGCGATTCTTGAAAGATATGCTAATGCATTAGTGTGGAAACGATTTACACCGGAAAAATGTTGGCTTTATTGTGGCCACCAGGTGCAAATCTGGCACTGTACACAGTTTGTATGATACCTACGCTGCCATTTGACAAGCCATAACGTAAGCTAACAGTATGGCTCTCGAGAAGAGAGACTGTGCGCTGTAAGTGCTTTAAGTGAACGGCAGCAGTTACAGTGCTGCATTGCGAGAGCATCGCCGACTGAAGGGTCTGAGGAGAGGCACGATGTCATTAAATGGTTTCAAAACGATGACATTGTAATTAGAAAACTCGAGTGGGCTCTCATCTCGGTGGACGTTACTGAAGAGATTGTTGCTGCTGTAACTGACCGTGAAGTACGTGCCAGGGATACTGCTAATGCTCGTGTAGTGTCACGTACATTGCCCATCCCGTGGTCAACAGTTCTGTAATGTTTTGCGGTTTATTTTATCCTTGCACTCGCACAAGATCCACACAGCGCATCAACTGAAATCTCATGATACGCGGCAGTGTTCTGAATTTGCTCTTCGGTTTGTGACACGGATCGAAGTTGGTGATATGTGGCCAGGCAATATCCTATGGAGTGGGACTGGTTTATAAGACCAGATATGTTGTTTCGACGATAACATGTCACTTAAGGTTGTTAGACATTTTATAACATTTATACTTGCACTTGGTAATGGCCATCAAGCTGCAATTATGACCATGTAAAATAAATGAATAGTAATTTACAGTCTAATGGGGATATTTCTTTCAAAAAGTTCTATATGACTGTGGTCCCCCACTGATACGTCGCTGTCTGTCCCCTCTCGGAACTGTCACCATTGAGGTTAGCGACAGAGCAAACTACAATTTCGATATTAATGTCGATAGATATCGAATATTTTTAAATGTCACGGCTTCTCGCGCCCTCCCCATCCCACACGTCTAGAGGTGGTAAGAGTTGAACCACGTTGTTCCACCCTGCTGTCCATTACATACTTAACTGCACAATTCACAAGTGGGATCTCCAAAGTCGAACAACGACCGAAAAAAGAAAAGAATTGCTGCAACTAACAGTTCCAGCCGTTGTACAACGATGCTCCAAGTACATGCATACGTTCAGGGTTAAAGCGGTAGGCGTGGCAGAGAGTGGCCTTACAGCTTAGTGGGAAGTCGAGGTTCTGTTTGGTAAAGAAAAGAAATTCCACATCATATGCCGTGAACGCAAGATATCTCCTGCTACTTGTCACGAAATGTCGGGAAAAAACCTCGTCTTGGATTCAAAGATATACGGTTTATAGATTTTTAACATATTGCCAAAATTTGTCTTATGATCTTCATCGAATTCAAATCCAGTATAATACGAGGAGGCACCCAAAAAAACGGGATTATTTTTTAAAAGTTATATATTTTCAAATTGTTTACAAAACAACCTTGTCCCCCTCAAAATACTGTCCATTACAACTAATACATTTGTCCCATCGGTGCTTCCTCTGATCTAAACAGTTTTAGTCATCTTTGGAAATGGCTGACAGCTCCTCCCTCGGTTTTTTTTTTTTTTTTTTTTTCCTTCATGACTTCTTGAATGTTGTCAAATCGGTGTCCTTTCATGCCCCTTTTCATGTTGGAAATAAGAAAAAGTCGCACGGACCCAGGTCAGGTGAGTCAGGTGGGGCAGGGAACCATGCCATTTTTAGCCAAAAACTGTCTAATACAGATGACTGTGTGTGCAGGTGCATTATTGTGGTGGAAGAACCAGTCTCCTGGCTGCCACAAATCGGGTCTTTTATGACGAACACTGTTGCGCAATCCTCTTAAAACTTCCAAATACAAGGTGTGATTGACCGTCTGACGTCATCTTTGGTTGATGAGTGGTGTACATTCATCGCTCTCGCAAAGGTAAGGGTTTGAGTAACAACAATTACTTGAGGCAATATTACATCGCAAATACGTAAATTAATACCTATTGTAAGCTATCAATTGAAGTTTTAACATTTTTCGCGTATTTTCCGGAAAAAGAACACATTTCATAGGCTCGAATTTTGGACTAGGGTTTGTTTACGTTGTCGTATACTGTAACTTACGTGATTATTTCAGTAAAGTAAAGTTTGTGTTGTTAGTGTATTCTTACACGCTATACATTTGATTCTCTAGTATGTAGCCGAAGTGAAAAGTTCCAAAATAAGTGAAAAGTTTATATAGTGTAGGCTCAGTGCTTTGTTTACCTTTTGTTTCGTCACGTAAGCAATAGAGGTTAAATCGTTTTTGTTTCTCCGGAAGTTTTGAATTAGCATCCCAATTTTAAGCCTAAACTTTCTAAAAACTTTAATATATTAATTGAGTAGTCTAGGAAGTTATTGTTTTAACTCAGACTAAAGCTAAAATTTGTTTGTCATGAGCGAGAAGTGTATGATTTGCCATAGGATTGTTAGTTCCACGGTGTGGTGTGAGAGTTGTTGCAGTTTCTTTCATGTGGGTGACTGCAGCGGCGTGGGAATTGGAGAAAGAAACAAGGTTCACTGATTGTGTAGGATTTGCTGTAGAGATAGGAGGATAGTGGAACAGGAGGAGAAGATTGCTGCACTTCACGCGGAACTAGGTAAAGCGAAACAAGATCTGGAAAAGCTAAGGGGGGAGAAGGGAAAAGAGAGGTGGGAAGTGACAACAGGTCATAGAAGAAATAAGAATAGGACATCCTCAGACAATGTGGTTGTGAATGTGGAAAACAGGTTTGATATGTTGTCACAGTTGGAAACTGTTGAGCCACAAGTAGATTTAGTAGACAGGACGCAACAAACTTTCAAAAAGTGTTTGAAAAGTAAGAAGCCAGAAAAAGTTGTGAAAAAGAAGGAAGTTTTGTTGTTAGGTAGTTCACGTGGCAGAGATGATGGCCAACTGTTGCAGGATGAACTAAGAACAGGTTATCAGGTGACAAGCTTTTTGAACCTAATGAAAGTCTGGGTCAGGTGATTGAGGATATAGGTTCACTTTGCAAAGACTTCACAAAGGAAGACACGGTGCTAATAGTGAGTGGGACCGGCAACAGCATAAATAGGAACCCTAGTTATCCAGTTGAGTGACCTGCTAAAGATAACTTCAGCAACGAGGCGTACTGGTGTTGGGCTTGTCTGTTCTGAGGCGCCATGACCGGTTCCATTTAAATTCTTCTGTTAGGAGAGTTAATTTAGAGGTGGAACGGCTGCTTGGGGTCTCATATCGGTGTGGTACATGTTGACTCGATCAGCAGGTGAGACTATATTGGGCATGGCCTTCACCTCGACAGAAAAAGTGAAGGGAAAACTGTCTGGGATAACAGCAAATAACTTAAGGGGGGTGGGGGGGGGGGGGGGGCGGCACTGTCACAAGTGGTAAAGTACCAGTGGTTACAAGTGAAAGAACAACAGTTTTTTAGGGTAGAGAGGGCAGAAACAAAAGATGTTCAGAGACAGTCTGAAAATGACATCCACATTGATAAAACAGGCCGCCAGAAACCAAATTTTAAGATACACAATTCATGCAGGCAGGATCTGATTGAAACTAGAGATACTCAGGAAAATTAGGTTCATCCAGTTGTAATTCAGCCAGGGCTTGTTGCATCAGAATATCCGAGCACTAAGGGGTGTGCTTAATGAGTTGCTTATTTGTGTTGAAGAATTAGTTGAGCAAACCATTTGATATAATCTGCCTCTCTGAACATCGTGTGACCACTGGATATACAAGTTAAATGTTGCAGGATTCAATTTAGCTTCTTACTTCTGTAGAGAAAAAATGGAGCAAGGGGAAACTGCCATATTTGTAGGAAACAGTTTTGATTTCAGGAATATTGATATTAATAAATTTTGCTCAGAACAGCACTTAGAAGCTTGTGCAACAGAAGTAGTATTTCGTGATAAGCCCTTTATAATAGTAGGTATATAGAGGTCACCTTCAGGGAATTTTAACCTCTTCACAAAAAATCTGGAAGGTCTCTTCTCCCATCTCACAATAAACAACAAGGAAAAAGTGGTTGCTCGTGATTTTTAATGTGGATTTATTGAAAAGCTCGGTCAGTGAACAATTATTGCAGTCAGTAACACTATCATTCAATTTACTTCCTGCTGTAAACTTTGCAACTAGGATATGTAAATGATCTGAGACTGCTGTTGATAATATCTTTGTAAACAAATCTACGAAAAACGTCATATTACAAAACCAATAGTAAATGGGCTATCTTATCACGACATGTAGCGACTTGTGTTAAATTTTGAAACTTGTCAACATAAAAATCTATTAAGCCTGAGTACAGGAGGGTAATAAATAAGTCAAAAATTGAGAAATTCAGGAAATTGTTCAGACATCAACCAGATAGATGTTTACAATACATCTGACTCAAATGGAAAGTACGAAGCATTCATTAATAAAGTTACCTCCACTTTTGAAAATTGTTTTCCCTTAAATGTAACTCAAATCACATAGAAGTCAAAAAATAAACCATGGATTACACAAGGAATAAAGATATCATGTGGGACAAAAAGGAGACTGTATTTACTATCTAGGAACAGCTCTGTAATGAATTACAAAGAATACAGCAAAATATTAAAGCAAGTAATCCAGAAATCGAAGCAGCTTTATTAGGAGAAAGAGATAATTACATTGGACAACAAAATAAAAACTGTATGTTACCATGCGATGTCTGACCCTCACACTGGGCAACGCTTAAAACAGTGCGGCGTCGACACATGCGAGAAAACAGACCACTCTCAGAAGTTCATATGAGTTGCGCGATAGGTTAATGATGTCACGTTGACATCAAATTTCACTGCAATTCTGCCAAATGCCGTCGTGAATGATCAGAAGGTCGTCACACCCTCTTACCCACATTTCAACCCTTCATTTAACGCCTCTCCGACGGAGGTCAAAACTGAGGTACCCAGAATTTAAATAATGCGATTATCTTACGGGTGGCCGACGAAAGCATTTCAGACACGCCGCCGCCCAGAATCGACACGCAAAAGCGGCATAAAGGGTGTCAATGAATCCACCCTTTTCGTCGGGGCGTTGATGCCCACAAATTTCGCAGTCGAGAGCGACAGTTTGCAGTGTGATGAGCAACAGGACTAGGTTCTTGACAACCTTTGAGACTGATCCCCGGACGATCCAGCCCGCCTCTAAGGACTTCGCGGACAAATAACACTTCTAAACGTGATCGCACCCCTTTGGAGGTCAGTACCACCGCAATTTTTGCTCTGGTGTTCAAAACCATTGGACGAAATGTAACCACGATACGAAGCAGCAAAAGCTGCTTGTGCTTTTCCAGCCCTCCTGTGGCGTGATTACGGAGTGGTGCGACAATGACACATACATGAATGCAATGGCAAAGGATTCTTCTAGGACCCTCGGTGCTATCCACCTGCCTTTGTTGAGTACTTTAAAAATTTAACTGAACGGTCACAAGCTGTGACGGAATCCTAGGCAACCCCCTTGACACCTCACAAATTCGAGAAGACCTACTAGAAGGCACAAAAGCGTCAGCATAGCTTACCAGACGACGGCTAAGACTCTCGTCACCGGTTCTGTCTCTACAATTTTTACACGCTCAACGAAGGTGGGTGAGTGACACCGAAGGGGCCTTAAAGGGACACTTTGGAGTTTTATTTACGCATGTTTCAATGTCACACCCCGTCGTGCTCACGCCACAGAAGCGACGAAACAGGAGGGCTGAAAAAGCATAAGCAAATTTTGCTGCTTCATATCACGTACAAATTGCGTCGAATCATTTTGAACGATGCCTAGTGGTTCCGTCCTGTACATCAGAGAAAGAACGCGGTCGCTCTGTACTCTAAAGGGGTGCAATCATGTTTAGTGGGATTGCTGGCCTACAGTGTCCTTAGAGAAAGGATGAATTCTCTGGGAGTGTTAGCAGTGTTAACAATTGTCACGGAGATCGCCCTGTAGCTCATTGTACTGCGAACTGTCGTTTTCGACTGCAAAATGTGTGGGAATCAACGCCCAAACAAAAGAGGTGGCTTCACTGATACCTTTTACGCCACCCAGTAAAACCTTTTCGTGTCGATTCTGAGCGGCGTTGTCTGAAATGTTTTCCTCTGCCATTCGTAAGAAAACAGCGCGATTTTTAAAGCTGGGCGTCGCAGTTCTGAGTACCATCGCAGAGGCGTCGAAAGAAGGGATGAAATGTGCGTAAGAGGAGATGTGACACATCCGTAGTGTCGTTGAGTAGAATTGTGGTGAAATTTGGTGCCAATGTCACGTCATTATCCCACCTAACACTTTTTTAGCATGTATTGATACCTTGCTGTTTGATTCTTCCCCGGTTCCGAGGGTGACGTCGCAGGGAGCCACACTTTTCCACCCTTACAGAAGAAGTTTGTAGGCACCTTCTAGCCAATCTTTACTTACGCACCGCAATGAGAGCCAGTTACAGGCTTTTGAAAAAGTGATGCTTTGTGTTGTACAGTGTATGTTTCACGTCATATATCACGTGCAACAAAAATGTGTATCTATAGTATATTTGCATGCTAGGATAAAAGTGGCACTTCATGGCTTAACCAGCAGAGCAGCCACTGCTCCCTCCACGCCGTTGACAAGGAGTGTTCCTGGACCTAGGTGCTCGGCTCATTTGAGACTGCGTCAGATCTAACTGTCAATGGTTCTGATGCAGTGCTGGACCACCTCTCCAGTTAGACACTGCCGTCGGTGGACCTAGTCTGTCCCAGAGGCCTGGCCCATCCTCTCGACTTCTTGTGACATCTGTCGCCTCCCATCCTAGAGGCTGTCAAGCAGAAGAACCGCATTTTCAACCAATGGTAGCTGACCCGTCATACGGTGATGAAGCACTTCCTCAACCCGCTGCGTCGGGGAATCTGGGCAATAGTGAACAACACAACCGCGACTGGATGGGCAAAGCTGCTAGCCTCAGCATCGAAGATGACAGCGCCTGGAGAATGACGAAGCGGTGTCTTCATCGGCAGCAGCGGATTCTGCCCTGATGGCGGGACGAGACGTTGTCTGTGAACATGGTGTAAAGACCAGTCACTTGGCTGAGGCCTTCGGAGACAAATTCACGCTGGTGGTGGATCCAATCGACTACAAGCAAATCTGTCCGGTGAGAGAGTGCCTGTTGGATTTTCTGGTTGCCATAGATGACAAAGACGTGATCGAGCCAATCATCGAGGAGGAAATTGGGCCACAACTCCAGCACTCAGTCTGAAGAAGGCAGACGGTCCTGCGGCAACTGCCTTCTGCAGCTCATTTTCTGCTTTCCAGCATTTTTAAAGCTGTCCTGTGGCCTGGTATCTACCCTTCCATGGGGAAATATCTGTAAGTGGTTGCTATGCCAAAGAATGGCAGACGTTCTTGGCTGCCACAGAATTACCGAGCGTTTACACCAGGCAGCTTGTTGACCATGTCGCTGCTGAGGGCTTCATGCCAGACGAGCAGTTCGGCTTGCAGAGGGGCCACTCCACATCTCTCTCATCAGCTTCTTTTGCTGGTGAAATAGGCCAGGAGTGCCGGAGTGTCAATAGTATATTGGGGCGGTGCTCCTGGACGTTTCCAGGGTGTTAGCCCCCTTGTGGCATGATGGCCTTGTGTACAGACATCGTTCATGGGATCCCGACGTCACACTTTCGCTGCTCTGTTCCTACATGCCAGGCGGTGCACTGTCTAGGGTGTGACAAATACAAGCAGCTTGTTGCTTGGCCTTTGCTCTAGATCTTGTACGATGGCCGTTCACAAAGTAACACATGTTGGTTTTTGTGCAGGATTCGCGTACACCATATTACTCCTCACTCTTTCGGCTACAAATCCCTATATTTCAACATAATCTCCGTCCAATGCGACGGCCTTACGCCACCTTACTGGGAAGGGCTGTATGCCTGCGTGGTACCACTCTACTGGTCGACGTCGGAGCCAACGCCTTACTGCATAAATAACGTCCCCATCATTCACGTACTGCTTCCCGCGGTCTGCTTCCTTCATTGGGCCAAACAGGTGGAAGTCGGAACGTGCGAGATTCGGGCTGTATGGTGGATGAGACGTTCATTTGAAATTTTTTGGCGACCAACACGCTGAAGTCGTTTCTTAAATGTCCCGAGAGTAGCACATCACAGCAGTGTGCGGCCGGCCGGCACGCGGGACATCGGAGACGTTTGCGCGACCATGTCGTGATGACAGATGCGTCGCTGAACGGCTCACTGCCAGGTCTCCGTAGACATTCTGCAAGCGCCAGTGAATATCTGCGATACTATGATATTCCATCAAAAGAAACTCAATGACAGCTCTTTGCTTGGAATGCACGTCCGTTGCAGACGCCATTTTGAAGGCTATGCATAGCCTATCGGAATTTCATGGAACTATTGGGACTTAAGCGGGATTATGCTATGATGTCGCACAGGACCGTTCGTCAGGCTGCTCGTCTCTTCCACGAGAAGGTGCAGCTGTTTAACAATGTCCTCATCCGGCACACTGGCCCTCAGGTTCATCTAAGGCGACCTTTCAGTGGCCGGTCTTGCTGTTGGTATGAGCTATACCTGCGACATAATGTGATCACCACTTTCAAGTCACTAACCACATGTGACAATCCAGCATGACAGGACCAAAATTCTCCATCGCAGGACACCAGGCTGCCAGGAAAGGCAGCAGATTGTTTAAGCTGCAGTACATCAAGCTCGAGCAGGCTTGTTTTTATCGAGTGTGTGTGTTAAGAGTTCCTCAAAAGTTTCTGGAGAGTTCCTGCGGATATCCTAGTGAGTTTCTGCAGAGTTCCTGCAGGACTGTTCTCCAGAGTGGGAACGAGGTGTTCAGCGGCAGCCAATCCCACGAGTCCCGTTCGCAGATGCCGATACAGCTTCATTGCAGCTCAAATTTCCGGAGGGAATCCGTCATCCTTCGACAACAGCACACATTTCCACGTCCACGGCAGGGCCTACACAGTATTGGAGGACTGTATTGTGCACGAATTGGACTTAGCCTCGGAGTAGGAATGTCACAGGCTAGGAATATTGTACAACGATCTCAAAGCAGAGTATTTGTGTGTCATTCAATAAACGTTGTTTCTGGAAATAGAACTGCAGTAATATCAGTAGTTATACTAATAATCATGCGTGCCTGTTGTTTGGCTGGGAGTGGCGTCACGCTAACATTAGTGACACCTCAGCATGTGTTGTCAACATTTTACGTTGACGTGTGGATTCAACAACATAGTTCTCGCAAAATCCTGTTGGGTAAGTTCAGATAAGCAATATTCTGCTAATATAGTGCGACCATTACTTTGCCATCTTCGAGTACATCGCGTAGGGATCACTAGAATAACATGAGAGAGAGTGGGGCGCGTACAGAGGCAAGCAGACAGTCATTCATTCTTTGGTCAGTACTTGAATGCCATAGGACAGCCCCCCCACCATACAGTGTACAGTAGCTTACGGAGTATACGGTGTGTAAAAGATAACTGTTTACAACAGGTCTCCCGCACCCGGGTTCGATTCCCGGCGGGGTCAGGGATTTTCTCTGCCTCGTGATGACTGGGTGTTGTGTGATGTCCTTAGGTTAGTTAGGTTTAAGTAGTTCTAAGTTATAGTGGACTGATGACCATAGATGTTAAGTCCCATAGTGCTCAGAGCCATTTTTTTACAACGGGTCTAGTGGTGTAGAGGAAGTCGAGTTTAACATTTTGATATGGGACACATGGGATCCATCAGGCCGGAAGCCAGCCCCAAATTGGCCTGAAAACCCACCGAAGCTAGAGCGTATGCGCTTCGCGCGTTTTTTTCGATATCATTTCTCTGTCTTATGCCACTGGCGTAGTCGGCTATTTCGTTAACATTACTAATTTAAACTCTCTCGTGACGGTAATGAAATAAAAAATATTTTCAAACGTTATGCAGAAACTAATTAAGTTTGTAATTAGATCTAAACTTAACTCTTACAAACACATAAGTTTCGTAGTAAGAAGGCCAGACAAACAAAACAATTTAACTGTAAATATTTTGCTGTTAAAATTCATTATATTTGAGGGCAAATTTACAGTGTCAGTTTTACATTTTGTAAGTGAAAGAACAAAGGGATTTTAATATGAAATGTCGATTTTAGCGAGAAAAAGAAATGAAGTCGCCTGGCGTGTATGCACTAGAGTTTAACTGGTTTTTTTAGACCAATTTGAAGTAGTGAACCAAAAGTGTCATACATCAGTTTGTTCGTCCAGGCCTCCCTTTAACCAGTGTGATATGTCGTAAAAAGGTATCGTTTACACCCTGTATATGTAGGTGTTGGTCATGCCAGCACCATTTGCTTGTAATGACCTGAGTCGCTTGTCAGTAGACGTCAATAAAAAGAGGGCGTTCATATCGGAATCTGTCTCAAAACGAATACTTCGTTGATATATATGTTTGTATTTCGGCTTTCATTTCACGGGATATGGTTAATATACTCTTATGAGCAACTAGTAGCTTCTTTTTAGGTTTATCTATGTACAGATTCTTACAAAGAAAAGAAAAGGAAAGAAGAAACAGCAATCGTTTCTCACTGTCATGGACAATGAACTAAAAAAACCTGTCGATCTGTATGACTGCGCTTTGTTTAATGCCTGTCTGAAGAAATCCTAACATTTTTAGTGGTTCCTCAACATCACAAGCTTTAGGTGTTCGTTCTCTTTTATACATAAGTAGTACACTGTAGCAAGTTTCATGCCCTGCTTAAAATTCCCTTGAGATATGAACATCATTATGACTCATCTCCATCTAGGGAGGAGTAATGAAAGTCATCTGACTTGTTCACTGGAAGCAGACGCCATGCATTTTCATTTATGAAAGAATTTTTGGAGCCTCTCATAGATATAGTTTTCCAATTCAAACGTGCAACAAGAATCAGGCAAGAAATCTCGTAAACGGAAGTTTTTCAGCCAGGAAATTAACTCAGTATTTTTTCTGAATATTTCAAAATTTCAGTGGGTGATTCTTATGACTTGCAGGAAACCACCGATTTCTAATCTCATTATTACAGGGACTTCCCATATTTCAGTAATAGAAAGCACGGTTATTGGATAGCTTGTTCCAGAACCATTAGGTGAAATGTAGACAGCATTAGTGCTATTCGTAGGAACAATCAAAATGCTAGAATACAAGGTATTATATTGCAAGTGTGGAACGCTGAGCTGTATTGAGTCCAGCGGATAGGAAATCATTGAAGAAAAATGAACATGTCAAATTTATGATACGTACCGGACTGCATTCGCTCTGAGCCTGAGGACTAATCTGGCCAAACAACTGAATGTTACGCATTTATCTTAGGCAAACAGTCATAGGTTTTACTGTGTTTGTCGTTAACTGCATGTTCTGCCCAATTATATCCTCGTTTACGATTATTCCAAGGACGTTTACAGTTTTGTGATTGGGTTATAGGAAACCATGGAGGAGTACGTAAGGAACGGCTTCTCGAAATAGTCCACTGATTAACTTTCGGCACAATATAAGGATCACCTGTGACTTCCTGGGGCTTAGTTTGAGTCTCAGGTTTCGTGTACATCTTAATGCAGATAACGTTTTTTATATCTAGCTGCTTTATTAGAGCCTATTTCATCATGAAAAAGATCCTTGTTAGTGGTACTGGTCTAGGAAAGAGAAAAATTTCGCCTTCAGCCCTATCCTGAATATGAAAAATAATAAAGAAACAATGTGCATACTCTTGATCTGGACGGAGGTGGTGTTTCTTCTGCTGTTTCAGGAACGGACTTTTCTGCTCCCAGGCTCTCCTCACTCGGTATAGGAGTTTGTTCATCATCCAACTCTTCTACTTCCGCCTGCAACACAACGAAACATATATTTTGTAAGAAATGAGAGAAAAAATAACTCATTTTTTGTATTTGTGAGTCAGCGTCAACGTCGCAGTTGGTTAATCGTCCGGACTACTTTAGAGAGAAAGAGAGGGGGAGAGAGAGAGAGAGAGAGAGAGAGAGAGAGAGAGAGAGAATGAGAATGGCAATAAAAAAATTGCTCAGCTGTTTTCTTCTAGCTGTACTTTCTGCTTATAATTCATGTTTTTATTTTCGTAATAAGTCGATGTGTCCAAGCTAAAATCAGTATGTATAAAATATTTACAGATAGCAGCGTAGTTGTATACCCTTTATCGAGAGGAGGAATCTGCAAATTTTCAAATGTCTTGGCAATTCGTGTCGTTCAGTGTATTTAGGTGTACTTTGTGACAATGAACATTTAATGTTGTACTAAGAGACTGTATCTACAGAATGTCCTAGGAAGAATGGTCAGTATTCAGTGATAAAACAGGGACGATCACTGAAAGAAAGTCTGTTTAACACTAGCTCTGAAATGCATACCTTATGTGTACGTCTCCATCTTCGATACTGTGAAACAAATCTCTTCTACTGTAAGTTCTTTGCTTTCCATTTTAGGAGCAGGTAGTATGGACCAAGACAAGAAAAAATTTTCAAATAAATATAGGCTCTGAACTGCATACCTTAAGGGATATGAGAACATGTTCAGTTGAAGGAATGTGTTTGACAGTAACGAAGATAAGTTCCCATGGCTGTCAAATACGCATTTCAGAGTCCATGTTTGCTAGACTTTTTTCTTTTTTCGGTTCATGCTACCAACTCTCAAAACATGGAAAACAAAGAGCTTGCAACAGAGAATATTTATTTCACAGAATCGGAGAAGTGCTCGTAACGCTTAAGGTATACATTTTAGAGCCCATGGTTACCAGACCTTTCTGATTCGAATGGTCGTTCCTGTCATATCCCTGAATACGGACCATTTCGCCTGGTACACCCTCTGTAACTCTGAATAAATGTGTATTTCTGCGTCATTTGCAAACTAAAGTAAGAAGACACAGGCAACATATCAATAACATTTCATCATAATCACAAAAGCACTGTCAGTAAAGAACGGGTAAATGTTAGTCCAGTACAGCTTCAGGAAAACCATAAAGTATGAGAGAACCGTGCAGCAGATATAAGAGAGTAAGACTGCTCAGACAACACGTGTTGAAATTAGAACAAAGGTCAACGATGAAAGTTAAAAAAATGCATTATGCAACATACTAACATCTCCATACTACAAGCGTGAGCTGCAATCGAGACTGCTACGGTCGCAGGTTCGAATCCTGCCTCGGGCATGGATGTGAGTGATGTCCTTAGGTTAGTTAGGTTTAAGTAGTTCTAAGTTCTAGGGGACTGATGACCACAGATGTTAAGTCCCATAGTGCTCAGAGCCATTTTTTGCAATCGAGACAATAGGCTAAATTTTAAATTTATCTTGTTCGCCTCGTCAGCAAAGATGAGTTTAGGTCTGTGGTTAAATCTGGAAATGGGTGTGAGTGCTCTCATCCTGTCTCTATGATCAAATGTAATAATCCCACGCTGGAGACCCCTCTGCAGCTATACTACCTTGCATAATTTACATCGCACACAAGAGAAACCAACCCTCTACCTCTGATACTGCTGGAAGAGAAGTGTCTTGTGGATGTCCTAGAGTGTTATTTCTGCTGGGTACATTTCTGGAGGGTACGAAAAGCGGTAAGGTAACAGAAGCATGTTGGAAAACTTTTGCCCTCTGACTGTCGTTTTACAATTATCGCCCTCCTTAGAAGTAAAGACGATGATTTACTTCTGTCTTCGCGCAAAACATTAATATCGATATAATCATTTCGAAAAGATAGTTCTTTCAACGAATTCTAAAAGACGTCGTTATTCATGGACAATTACTGAAAAATTTGCTACAGACGGGCAACGCTGTGTTATTCAGACGCCTGGGATGGGGAATATACGTATTTATTATGATGGCTGACCATGAGCAGCAACCACCCAACATGATGTGCGGCTCGCCAGTCTTGGCCCAAGTGCTGACAACGAGGCTGTTCTTAATCGACCTAATTCTCTTGCGACAGACTATGTCTCATCTAGTACCTCCAGCTTTGATAATACAACCGTAAACTATACACCGCTGGAAGAGACACGCTGTCATCTCCCCATGCACTGCATGCAATACATTTTAAAATATTAACTGTTTTAAGAGAACAATTTTTAAGACCTCTGATGTGTAGCAAGCACATAAGTTTCATATCGTGGAAGATGCCCATAAATTTTACTAAATCTTTAAAATTTAAAATGTTGTTGAGCCGGCCGAAGTGGCCGTGCGGTTAAAGGCGCTGCAGTCTGGAACCGCAAGACCGCTACGGTCGCAGGTTCGAATCCTGCCTCGGGCATGGATGTTTGTGATGTCCTTAGGTTAGTTCGGTTTAACTAGTTCTAAGTTCTAGGGGACTAATGACCTCAGCAGTTGAGTCCGATAGTGCTCAGAGCCATTTTTTTTAAATGTTGTTGCTGGTTTTGGAACATTTCGAAATGTTCGAAAACTACATACACAGACTTCCTGTGGAAACCTTAATACCTGTTGTTCTGCAAGGCTTGAAGACGAACTAGATTTGGTTAGCCGTCCACGAATTACGGCCACTCTAAGGGCTGTTAGTAACACACCAAAAGGGCTGACAAACTGATTTCAGATTTAGACATATATCAGGACATTACACTGACTGGTACATTCAGATTAATTCATATGTTTGGAAGAAATAAGCGTACTTCCTACAATGTGTATGAGCTATTCTCATGTGTGCCTGAGGAGGAAGAGAGGAAGCAACTAGTTAGTAAAGTTCTTGAACGTAAGCAGTATATTCCTCCAATTTTGTTTAACCAGAACATGTAAGGTTATTGAAATGGTTATTTAAATACGACGGTAGAAAAAGACGCTGGGAGTTCATTGTGAAACAGTGATAACAGAACAGAGAGAAACTCTGGCGGTTGAGAAGAAGCTGCGGTAAAAGCTTAATAGGTTCCAACACATTTCAGTTTCCCGCCGAGTAGAAGCAGTTTCTTCGCGTTGGTGGGCAAACAAAAATGTCTAATGTTTCTCGTGAAGATGAGGTTCTTTACATGGCCCAGCAGCCAATAACTGTCTGTTGAGCGTCTTAAAAGACGCTGCCTCAAGGTTCCATCATCTTCCTCTCTCTCTCTCTCTCTCTCTCTCTCTCTCTCTCTCTCTCTCCCTCCCTCCCTGTTACGTCTGTCATGATGATTGTCCCAAGTAGCAAGGTAACCACGTTTCATTGCCCCATTACTTTCAGAAATCACACTGATTTTCATGTACTTTCTTTACAGTCCTGAATTTTCTTGGGGGTGGATTGATCACTGATATCTGTTCAGCACTGTGGCTAGACCTGCTTAAAGGTTATTATTAATTAGGGTGAAAAGGACTTTCTGATGTTGGAATTTCTTGTCCTACTTTTGAATTCCTTCTTTTAAACCTGTTTAGCAATGTCGGGAAGCTGCCAGAATAAAAATGTAGCTAACTTTACAAAACTTGCATTGTAATATTTGTGAACTGTGTATTTTTAACTAGCGGCAATTGTTTCATTGTGTTGCCATATACAAAAGAAATCAAGAAACATTCATAAATACCCGCTTCTGGCGCGCTGACAGAGCAATGAATGCCCTTACATAACAAAAGAAGCTGTGACTTAGAAATGTACATTGGCACAGTAAAATCGGTTTGCCGAGAGTAGCCACTACTACTATCATAAAGTTTAGCAGAAAAATTGGGGTTGTAAATAGTAAATTCAACGCTGTTAACGAAATCATAATCAGCAGTCTTGTCTCTAATAACATCCATCCAGCCAAAATGAATGGTTGTTTTTAATGAAAGAGAGTGAATCCTCCCAGCTGTTTAACAAGTTCAAGAAGTGAAAGGCTGTATGAATAATCAAATGGCTCAGTAACAGAAGAAAGGGGCGGTTAGGAGTGCTCAGTGAGTGCGCATGTGGTCTAGTCATTGGATGTCACCTAAGTGACAATTCCATCAGAGACATACAAACCCTTCTAAATCTGCCCAAGGCGATTGTTGGTGATGTGATTGTGAAGTGAAAACTATTTGTTTTGGCAGTATGTTAATAAATATTAAATAAATCATTTACAAGTGGTGCGTTTGTTCAAAATACAATGAATAGCTATGGTGATTTTATAGCTGACATCAGGACCTATCCAATGACGTATCGCTATGCGTACATAGCGTGGCTATAGCTTTTGGTGCCGTTGTTATAATTTTACACATAAATGTTAATAACTTTTCTAATATTTGTTTGTATAAATATGATAATAAATTTATTGTATTCGTTTCTTTATTGATATTCCATGGCTGTAATCAGATTTTCTGTAACAGTTGTAGAACTGGTTTTCATGTTTTTAGTGAATATTGGAAGCTTTTAGATTTACCGGAGTCAGATCTTGGTCTTATCTGCTCGCCGTTCACAAGCATGCGGCGGTACAATTCTACCTAACAGTGACGGCAATTCCAAGTTACATCTGGTCAGTGGCCTGCTAGACAGCGGCCGCCGCCCCCTCACGTGGCTGACAACAACGACGCGCACTTTCCAGCACTCGCTCCCTACCTGATACAGCAGCTACATCGCAACGTCACACACCGGAGTTGGTTACCCGAGTAAGTGGTGTGAAATCATTGACAGGTGATACCAGACAGATACTAACGTAGCCTCTGCGAAATGCAGCTGACCAGCAGATGCGAGAATGTATAGTCTAAGGAAACGCAACAGACTATTTCAGACGAAAGGTAGTGACAGAATACAGTATGGAAATACACTCCTGGAAATGGAAAAAAGAACACATTGACACCGGTGTGTCAGACCCACCATACTTGCTCCGGACACTGCGAGAGGGCTGTACAAGCAATGATCACACGCACGGCACAGCGGACACACCAGGAACCGCGGTGTTGGCCGTCGAATGGCGCTAGCTGCGCAGCATTTGTGCACCGCCGCCGTCAGTGTCAGCCAGTTTGCCGTGGCATACGGAGCTCCATCGCAGTCTTTAACACTGGTAGCATGCCGCGACAGCGTGGACGTGAACCGTATGTGCAGTTGACGGACTTTGAGCGAGGGCGTATAGTGGGCATGCGGGAGGCCGGGTGGACGTACCGCCGAATTGCTCAACACGTGGGGCGTGAGGTCTCCACAGTACATCGATGTTGTCGCCAGTGGTCGGCGGAAGGTGCACGTGCCCGTCGACCTGGGACCGGACCGCAGCGACGCACGGATGCACGCCAAGACCGTAGGATCCTACGCAGTGCCGTAGGGGACCGCACCGCCACTTCCCAGCAAATTAGGGACACTGTTGCTCCTGGGGTATCGGCGAGGACCATTCGCAACCGTCTCCATGAAGCTGGGCTACGGTCCTGCACACCGTTAGGCCGTCTTCCGCTCACGCCCCAACATCGTGCAGCCCGCCTCCAGTGATGTCGCGACAGGTGTAAATGGAGGGACGAATGGAGACGTGTCGTCTTCAGCGATGAGAGTCGCTTCTGCCTTGGTGCCAATGATGGTCGTATGCGTGTTTGGCGCCGTGCAGGTGAGCGCCACAATCAGGACTGCATACGACCGAGGCACACAGGGCCAACACCCGGCATCATGGTGTGGCGAGCGATCTCCTACACTGGCCGTACACCACTGGTGATCGTCGAGGGGACACTGAATAGTGCACGGTACATCCAAACCGTCATCGAACCCATCGTTCTACCATTCCTAGACCGGCAAGGGAACTTGCTGTTCCAACAGGACAATGCACGTCCGCATGTATCCCGTGCCACCCAACGTGCTCTAGAAGGTGTAAGTCAACTACCCTGGCCAGCAAGATCTCCGGATCTGTCCCCCATTGAGCATGTTTGGGACTGGATGAAGCGTCATCTCACGCGGTCTGCACGTCCAGCACGAACGCTGGTCCAACTGAGGCGCCAGGTGGAAATGGCATGGCAAGCCGTTCCACAGGACTACATCCAGCATCTCTACTATCGTCTCCATGGGAGAATAGCAGCCTGCATTGCTGCGAAAGGTGGATATACACTGTACTAGTGCCGACATTGTGCATGCTCTGTTGCCTGTGTCTATGTGCCTGTGGTTCTGTCAGTGTGATCATGTGATGTATCTGACACCAGGAATGTGTCAATAAAGTTTCCCCTTCCTGGGACAATGAATTCACGGTGTTCTTATTTCAATTTCCAGGAGTGTAGATTAATCAACCAGGTAACAAGATACGAGAGACGGTATTGATTTTATGATTGCCGATACTGTTTAAATTAGTGGAAACTACGCTAGGAAAATTGGGTTGAGAAGCGGTTGCTGTTTTCTTAGGGAAGAATGTCCGTGCGAATGATCATCTGGCAGAGACGCCACTGTTAACACAGTTACCACTAAGGAGCATGGCATACTCTGCGGGGCATTAAAACTGCAGCATCAGGACGGATAGCAAACAAAGAAATCTAAGTTATTGTACGTATACAATATAGTAGAAAGACAACTTGATGAAGTCCGTAAGTGATATGGGGCTGTAAGGGTACGAAATTCCGTACACAAAACTGCCATCTCTGGCAGCAATAGTGACTCTAGCCCGGCTGAACATTTATTCGAATTAGCTTGGGTGACAGGCACTGGTACGTCATTACATGCTGCGTCAACTTTGGGCTACAGCTCGTCAGCCACAGTGGCGAGCGAATGGTGGCGTGCCAGTCTCTTTGGCAACGCATGTCCAGATGTTTTCAGTGGGTAAGAGGTTCGGAGAAAGCGCTGGCCAGGGCAACAGTCGAACAGCTTCCACCCTCTGCGCCAAGACCGAGCGAGGTGGCGCAGTGGTTAGCACACTGGACTCGCATTCTGGAGGACGACGGTTCAATCCTGCGTCCGGCCATCCTGATTTAGGTTTTCCGTGATTTCCCTAAATCGCTTCAGGCAAATGCCGGGGTGGTTCATTTGAAAGGGCACGGCCGAATTCCTTCCCTAATCCAGTGACACCGATGACCTCGCTGTTTGGTCTCTACCACCAAATCAACAATCAACAATCTGTGTCAAGGTAAGTCAGGACAACGCGGATAATATGCATTATTGCATTATCTTGTTGAAAGATAACTTCACAGAGTCCTTGAAGTAGGGCGCAATCACTGACCTTAAGACGTCAGATACGTAGCAGCTGCTGTCCAAATTGTCGCCTATATGAAACGGAGGTAACTGTGTTGTGTACCCAATGGCACACTTCATCACGCCAGGTGCTGGCCTGTGTGATGACAAATGAAATCAGGCAACGTCTATGAATTCTCTACACCGTGATACGTCCATCTTAATATTGTAGGCAGAACTAGGGCTCGTCTAAAAATACGACGCGGTGCCACTAATGTGTTCAGCATTGTCGTTGGGCGCACCACTTGGTGTATCTCTCTGCTGCTGCGTCGAGGGAAACTGCAACAGTGTTCTCTGTGCTGGCAATCCGTGCTTCCCTGATGCTCCAGACGTCGTCGCATTGTCCGTGAGGATACTTATTCTTCCTGCAAACTAGCTCGTTTCCTGACTCAACCTATCTGACGTGACTATACAGTCAGACACCGCCGGGCGAATAGGACGCTTGTTCTCTCGTGCGTTGAGTAACACCCTCTTGAACCCACAAATTCCGTATTCAAATGACAGACGTAGGATCCTGACCAATGCGGGCATCAGAATCACGGATCGATGAAACCCAGTCTCAAGACTATACGATTTGCCCCATTTTTCCACAAGGCATAGCACGATATTCTTACAAACAAAGATTCAAATGCGATTTCTGAACAAGGAAACCTCTGCGTAATTTTTCTTTATATATACAGAATAATGCAAATGGCGTTACTCCCATCTACATTAAGCTGTCGCGCTGAAATGCTGAGCATTTGTGTATCCTTGCATGTAGCCCACTTCATGCCAATTCGACGTTTGTTGCACTCCGCCTTCACGTAGTTGGAACTTTAATGGCCATTAGTATAATTCGGGTTATCTGAGGGGCTGAAAGGAAGTACTGTATAACGAGGCATTGGATGTCACCATCTACCATCTGCCTTTCAAACCGGTAGATTTATGTGATGTTCCACCTCAACCCTGGAATGAGTAGCATTACGCGGAGCGGCCGTCTGGTTTGAGGCGCCATGTCACGGACTGCGCGGCCCCTCCCGCCGGAGGTTAGAGTCCTCCCTCGGGCATAGGTGTGTGTGTTGTTCTTACCACAAGTTAGTTTAAGTAGTGTGTAAGTCTAGGGACCAATGACCTCTGCAGTTTGGTCCCTTAGGACCTCACACGCATTTGAACATTTTTGAGTAGCGTTAAACTCAAGCAACATCAAAATCTAACATCTATTGCCGCTACTCGTTCCGTCTCTTTTCAATAGTAGTGCAAAGTCGCTCTCAAGCAATGTTTGAAATCTGGGAGCCGACGATATTCTTTTCTCCTAGTTTAAGGAATTTCAACAGTATGCATAATTATCTTATTGGTTAGTACGCAGCTCGTGGTCTAGTGACTAGCGTTACTGCCCCTGGTTCAGGGAGTCCCGGGTTCGATTCCCAGCCGGGTTGTGGATTTTCTCTGCCTGGGGGCTGGGTGTTTGTGTTGTCCTCATCATTTCATCATCATCATCATCATCATCATTCGTGACAGTGGCTAGATTGGACGGCGAAAAAAATTGGACTGTGTAAAAATTGGGACTTAGTACGGGCACTGACGACCGTGCAGTTGAGCGCCCCACAAACCAAACAGCATTCATTTGTTATTCTTGGTAATCTCAATGTCATCCCATGTATCACTATTTGTTATTACCTCTGTACTTGGTGCTCGGTTTCGGAAACTACAGCTGTACATTAGAATAAACTTTTGCATGATAATTTATTACGTCACGATTGCTTAAAAATATGTAATATTCACATTACCGGGTCTGCACCAAGTTGCCATCTTCAGATGTGGTTAATTCACTAAAGAGCATCGTGAAGATGTATAGCAATTACAGTTAGACACTCTGGACACAGTTAAATGCAAAATAAGTCAATGAATGTACATCATAACATTCCATATAATGATATGAATACATGTATTGTCTGATTTTAGACTTCATGATGTTCAAAGTGCCTAACTGCAAATGCTACGTATCTCGATGTGCTTTTCAGTGAATTAATTTCATTGAAGATGGCAAGTTGGTGCCGAAGCCGGTAATGTGAATATTACATATCTTTAAGCGACCGCGAATCAATAAATTGTTATATTAACATTTATGATGGTTGCATACATCCATCTGACGATATGTCAATTAAAAAAAATTAGAATAAGCATTAATAGTGAGAAATTATATTCTGAGTCTCAGTCGAAGAACATGAAGAGGGACCTCTCGATCTCAACAGTCGAGGTGTAATTCTGTGACTTTATCCTAAATATCCATCCCCACACACCTTCAACTTTTAAAGCTGGCGTGATGCAACAAACGCTGCAAACGCAACTATCTCAGGCCCCGATCGCATGTTCGGTTGTTACCGATCGTCGGATTGTGGGGTATCGGAAGCATCCTAATGAGAAAAATCGGAGCTTCTCAAAATTTCTTCGCCCGAAGGAAAAGATCTTTTTGGGCATTACTAATATCAAGACACTGCTAAGAAATATCAAACTTAAACAGCTGCCTAGTACTCTAGACAATTTCGCCATTACAATACTATCAATCCAGGAAACACGTTTCCAAGACGAAAACCATTTCGAGTCAGAAGGCTTCAGGATGTTTAAAAGTAAACCAGCAATAAAGATCATAGTCAAGTTATCAATACTTGGAACAGCCTTTGCAGTAAGGAAAAATATTTTATACTCATTTATCGACGTTACGTCCCGAATGAAAGAATCTCAGTTTCTACAGTGAAATCAAGCAACAAGGCATATGCCTTTATAAATACTCACGCATCCACTAACAGCGATAACAAGAAATTTCCTCAGAAAGTAGAAGAACTTTGAAAAACACTAGAGAAACTATAAGCAATTCCTCCAAACACTGTGAGAGATTATTAGGTGATTTTAACGAATAGGCTGGCATGGAGAAGAAATAGAGGTGAATAGTAGGATTTCATTCAATGCATCGGTGGAAGAATAAGAATGGGAAACGCCTAACAAGATTCTGTATATCATTTGCGATGAGTGTTATGTCTACAAAGCTTACGAGATTCGTACACAAAAAGAAAACCTGGAGATCACCTAACCCATTATCAGTGGAATTCCAGATTGATCCTGTGGTGGTTTCTGCAAAGAATAGACATGAGATTCAATATGTCAGAGTACGGAAGGGAGTTGTTGACTCTGATCGCTACTTAACACAAATCAAATTTAGGTTCCCACCAAACATAATCAGACCTAACGGGAACCGGTTCCCAAGAGTTGATACAGTCTGAAAAAAAAAAAAAAACTTCCAGGCTTTCGCTAGTGTCATACAAGAACAAAATTCCAAGGAGTGGCCAGATCTCAGCAACACATTAAAATGAGTGTAGCCACCCAGGAAGCGTAAACACAGATTGTGAAACACGACCTACGATGATACCGTAGATGAGCTAATCAAAGGATGGAATCACTGGAATGGACATCAGTCAGTTGAAAGATGGGAATCCTCCCTGAAGACTCAAAAATCAACATAAAAAAACAATTCACCGCGTAACACGTGGCTACGACAGAAACAGGCTCATGGACATAGACCATCATTTCGAAGAAAAGAACACCTGAAATTTCTACAAGATATTCCGCGAGGACTTACCTGGGTGTAAACCACCAAATTTCTGTTTTCGTCAAAATAATGGAAATCTATAGAAAAATAATGCATGGTACTTGCTAATTACTTTCAAAATTTACTAAAGTGTGATCCTTCAGTGGAAAATTGCGTTTTGATTCACATGTACAAAACCTAGACTCTCATGCCCCAACAATTCAAGAAACAGAAGAGATAATTAAACATGTCAAAAATAAAAAAGCACCAAGAGAGGATAGCATAACCGCATAAAATAGCAGCAGATAACCTCATAAGAAGAATTCAAGCACATTTAGTAGAGATAAGGAAAATAGAAACGATTCCAAAGGACTGGAAGAAAGGGATCATAAATCGGTTGCATAAAAAAGGCGATAGAGCTGTCTCTTCTGCAAGTTACATAGTAGATTTTATCCAAAGTTGTCATAAACTAAGTTTAACAGCGAACAGATCATTTGATTGGTGTATATCAAGCAGCCTTTAGGAAAGGCAGATCATGTGCTGAGCAGATTTGGTGTTTGAAGACAATATTTAAGATATGTCGGAGCACCAACACAGATATAACCTTCGTGGATTTCAAGAAGGCTTATGGGTCTGTTGACAGATAAAACCGTTTTGAACGCGTTAGAAGAGCTCAGGATAAACAAGAAGACTAGAGAAGATCTCAGGTGAAGTTTCTGGGTGCAGTATCTGATCCTTTTGATGTACATACAGGAGTTCGACAACGAAATGACCTCAATCTGCTTTTTTTAACAGTGGGGTAGAGAAAGTCATCAGAGAATGGAGAAAAGAAATCGAGGATATAAACATCGCGACGTCAGGGCAGAGAATCAAAGTGAAGTGCTTATCTCTTGCTGACGACTAAGCTATCTTCGCTAAGACTAGTGACGAAACCAAGTAAGTCAGAGAAGTTACACGAGGTAGCATCAAAGACAGGCCTTCAAATATCATATGGGAATACTCATTTGATGGAAAATTGACATGACATACAAGAAGATTACCACCACAACCTCAATACGAGACAGTATCGCATTTGTCTTCTTTTAAATATCTCGGGGAAATCATAGTAGCATCTGAAGTAGACAGTAAAGCCAATTTAGTCACCAAATTCCAGAAAGCGTACAGAATAACATGGAATCACTACAATAAACAAGTGATATCCTGTAATAGGAAACTTCAGCATTACAAGACAGTTGTCTTGCCTAAAGGACTGTGTGCTTCAGAGAGTACACCTTCATGAGGCCATACAAGTATTAATGAAATTACAAAGGAAGAACAAAAAATTCTAAGAAAAATGTATGGTCCCACTGAAATAAATGGCATAATTATGGATTAAAAGAAAAATTACGGACCTATATGCACTGTCGTTACACCAGCAGTCGACCACCTCAAAGATGCTGCATGTCCACGTAGCAACACCAGCGGTGCCAATCCGGACGAGGCAAAAGAACCACGCATTCCGGGACCTGCGAGGCGCGGCTACCGCGCAGCGGTGATGGAACTCGGCCGCAAGGGACAAGCGCCCCAGTTCCGTCTGAAGTTGGGATCGAGTCTGCTTCTGCTTCCAGCGGATAAAGTCGTCGCTCTTTCGAGCTTGTCAGACTTGTATATTAAGAGTGGTTAATTGTGTCTTTCGGGCAGTGCTTGTAGTATCTGCATTTAGAACATTTAGAGTGCAAGACCTACAGGCTTGCAATTTCATGCAGCTCAGTGTCTTCGGCTGCTTCTTAGTTTACTGTGGAAGTTAAATGTTATGTCTGTGTAAATAACTCCGCGGGTCATCCCGCCAGTAACAGGAGTGGAGAGCTCTAAAGATAAATGTCGTTAAGTACTAAATAAAAAGTTGTATTGTTTGACTGGGTTACTCGATTGTTCCCTTTTTTCACCTGCGTATACAAAGGAGTGTACAATAGTGGCACCGGGATGGGCGCTCTCTTCGTTCGCTGTGGCATGTTGTAGTAATACGTCCTTTTTTATGGCTTTGTTTTTATGTGTTAAATGATTCAAATGGCTCTGAGCACTATGGGAGTTAACTTCTGAGGTCATCAGTCCCATAGAACTTAGAACTACTTAAACCTAATTAACCTAAGGACATCACACACATCCATGCCCGAGGCAGGATTCGAACCTGCGACCGTAGCGATCGCGCGGTTCCAGACTGTAGCGCCTAGAACCGCTCGGCCACCCCGGCCGGCTTTATGTGTTAGTTAAGTAAGAGTACATATCGTGTTTATTCCTACAACAGTGCCAAACTTGGCATTAACTCAGATCATTCCGTTAGAGAGGCAATGTACTCACAAGTTATTACAACCACTTCAAGGCATACTACAAGTAGCGGCAGCGCCACAACTTCCGCTGTAATCTGTTCAAGTTCAACCAGTGCAGCAAGTGGCTTATGCGCCTGAGTTCCAAGAATTTGTGGGACAACGCGAAGAGTGGGCAGAATGTGTCCCAGCTTACAGCTGAGTGCCACACTTACTCCACCACAGGTACCCAGCGCATTTACTATTTCCTGTCGATGTTAGCTGCGAACTGCACCGTTTGGCAGTCAAATTATTTCCAGACGTTCGTTCTGATGAAGTGCTATATGATGAACTAGTGTCCAAACTGTCTGATCATTCTGAATCGCAAGTATATGTGAGGCAGCTGCTAGGTATAAATTATAAATTCTTTCGGCTCAAACAGCAGCCTGGGCACTCCTAAAATCAGTGGGCCACAGGACAGCATAGGTTAACAAAAAACTGTCACTTCAAATGTTCTGTGGCTTAAGTTATAGCGATATAATGCTTCGCGATGCTGTCACTGCCGCGAGGGATTAGCCGAGCGGTCTACGGCGCTGCAGTCATAGACAATGCGGCTAGTCCCGGCGGAGGTTCGAGTCCTTCCTCGGGCATGGCTGTGTGTGTTTGTCCTTAGGATACTTTAGGTTAAGTAGTGTGTAAGCTTAAGGACTGATGACCTTAGTAGTTAAGTCCCATAAGATTTCACACACATTTGAACACGTTTTTTGCAGTCACTGACAGTGTTTCGGGTCTACACATTCGGGCCTCTACTCTCAAGCTTCCAATCCCAGACTGAAGATTGTGTTGTCAATAATTTAGTTTCAGGACGCAGCAGACGTTACTGAACTTGACATGCAAGCTCCGCGGCCATTTCTGTGCTAAAGAGCGAGCAACATCACGGACTAGAGCCCCCCCCCCCCCCCCCGGCCTTCCCACCCTTTCTGATACTGCACATGACAGAGCACAGTGGCCGTGTCGGGAGGCAAAGAGTTTCGCTTGCGGCAAGCAGGGCCACATACACAGTGTGTCTTTAACAATCTGGTGCCGGTCAGTTTTCAAACTGGGTGCCAGACTGTCTCAAAGCACATGTAGGTTGTTTTTGCTGCGCCTGTGCAAACAGATGAGTTTGCTACTCAATCTGTTTGCTAGGACAAACAATCTTCAATGATCAACAGGAATTCCAACAATTTTTTTGTACATCTGCTTTGGCGAATGAGAATGTGACGTTTCAATTACCCACTGGGGCGACTGATATGTTGCTGAACCGTGCAATGTATAACTGTTAGGTAGCCCCCAGCTGTGTCAGCCAAGTGCCACGCTATCAGAATTTACCGGACAGGATATTCCTGTTTTAGGCAAGTGTAGTTGCCTGCTACTTTCCGTTGTTCTACCAAAACAGTTTTCTTTCGTGTCCCACGTTCATGATACTGTAAAAATATTTTTTGAATGCATAGTTCTGATTTATTTGCTTTGTCAGTTTAAGGAAATGTGTTGCTAGAAAAATTGGGTTGTTCAGTTTGCTAGTGTAATTGCACTATGTGACAACTACAGTTCTTTGTTTGAGGGTAGTTTACGAAAGGCATTGGGGTCCGAAGTCGATGTTACGTTAAGACCACGTCCTGTCACAATTTATCGAGCTCGTCCCGCGCTACGTGCTCTACGGGACCGGGTAGTAGCGGAATTGCAGCGTTGGTAGGACTGCGATGTGTTTAAACCTGTCTCTGCTAGCCAGTGGGAATTCTCTTTTGTCGTTATCTCCAAGCCATCGGATGGGCAAAGCCTATGTACAGATTTCAAAGCTGCCGTCAGTCTACAAACAGTTGCTGATTCCTTCCCTTTACCCCGCTCGGAAGATTTGACGGAAAAACTTTTTTGTTTTTCAGAAACTGATTAACAGGAGGCATATCTGCAACTGTCTTTGGAAGAAGAAACAATTTTGTGATCAATATCCATCTGGGTCCATTTCAGTTTCAGAGCTAACCGTTCGGCGGTGCATCGGCTGCACCGATTTTCCATAGATGTTTCACAAGTGCCATTATGTGCTATTTACTTGAATGGCGTAGTCGTTTCTAGCTGTATGCCAGCTGAACAATTGCAGAATCCGAAAGCATTGTTCAAAGTGTTACCAGCGGCAGGTTTAAAGTGTAATCGTCCGCCGGCCGGTGTGGCCCAGCGGTTCTAGGCGCTTCAGTATGGAACCGTGCGACCGCTACGGTCGCAGGTTCGAATCCTGCCTCGGGCAGGGATGTGTGTGATGTCCTTAGGTTAGTTAGGTTTAAGTAGTTCTAAGTTCTAGGGGACTGATGACCTCTGATGTTAAGTCCCATAGTGCTTAGAGCCATTTTTTTGTCATCGTCCCAAGTGTTCCTTTTCTAACACGGAAACAGAGTATCTGGGTCATGTGATTAATGCACACAGCATTCTTCCGTCTCACTCCTTTTTAAGTGCCATTGGCAACTTTCTGCCCCCACAAATGTGACATAACTGCAAGCAGTCATGGGGATACTGACATGTTATGTTCGTTTCGCACCAAAAACCTTTCAGATCGCGGCTCCACTGAAATATTTGCACCTCAAGGGTGATTCTTTTATCTGGTCCAGTGATTATCAGACTGCTCGTCAGCCCTTAAATGAGACACTGTTACGTGACAGGCGTCTGATACACTTCGACCCTTCCAAGCTTGTCGTTCTTGCAGTGAGCACGCCAGAGGGCGTGGGCTCCACAGACAGGCTGACTGCTTTTGCATAGAAGACGAATAAAGAATAACGCAAGAAGAGGATCTGGCTATCATTTACGGTTTTATTCATTTCTATCAGTACTTATACGCAGGCCGTTATTACTTGATTACGGACCACAGGTTGCTGGCGGCCCAATTTGGTTCCTACCAGCCTGTCTAGCTCGCACAGCACGGAAGTTATAGCGGTGAGCCTTATTGTTGTCTGATTACCAATGTGAAATGACATATCGGCTCAACAATAAGCATTACGACTCTGACCTATTGTCGTGGCTACCTTTGGGCTCCGATGCAAGGGTTGATTCACCGAAGGACTCCTGTTTCCACATCGAGTCTCAGGAGATGCGCCTAATATCGTGCAGGGCCCCAGCGAGCACTCAGAAGTGGCGCAGCACGACGTGCCATGGACTTGAATAATGTCTGAATTAGTGCTGGAGGGAATTGACGCCATGAATCCTTCAGAGCTGCCCATAAATCTGCAAGAGTTCGAGGGGGTGGAGGTCTCTTCTAAACAGCTCGTTGCAAGGCAACATTGTTCATGTATGGGGAGTTTGGCAGCCAACGAAAGTGTTTAAACGTAGAAGTGTTCCTGGAGTCACCCTGTAACAATTCTGGTCGTGTGGGGTGTCGCATTGTCCTGCTGCAATTGTCAAAGTCCGTCGCAATGCACAATGGATATGAATGGATGCAGGTGATCAGACAGGATGCTTACGTACGTGTCACCTGTCAGAGTCATATCTAGACGTATCAGGCGTCCCATATCACTCCAACTGCACATGCCCCATACCATTGCAGAGCCCCCACCAGCTCGAACAGTTCCCCGCTGACTTGCACAGTCCATAGATTCATGAGATTGTCTCCATACCCGTACACGTCCATCCGCTCGATACAATTTGAAACGGGACCCGTCCGACCAGGCAACATGCTTCCAGCCACCAACAGTTCAATGTCGGTGTTAGACAGGCCTGGGCGAGGCATGAAGCTTTGTGCCGTCCAGTCAGTGAAGGTACAGGAGTGGACCTTCGGCTCCGAAAGCCCATGTCGATGATGTTTCGTTGAATGGTTCGCACGCTGACACTTGCTGATGGCCCAGCACTGAAATCTGCAGCAATTTGCAGAAGAGTTGCACTTCTGTCACGTTGAACGATTCTCTTCAGTCGTCGTTGGTCCCGTTCTAGCACGATCTTTTTCCGGCCGCAGCGATGTCGGAGATTTGATGTTTTACCGGAGTCCTGATATTCACGGTACACTCGTGAAATGGTCGTACGGGAAAATCCCCATTTCATGGCTACCTCGGAGATTCGGTGTCCTATCGCTCGAACGCCGACTATAACACAACGTTCAAACTCACTTTGATCTTGATAAGCTCCCACTGTAGCAGCAGTAAGCGATCGAACAACTGCGCCAGGCACTTGTTGTCTTATGCAGGGTGAGTCACCTAACGTTACCGCTGGATATATTTCGTAAACCACATCAAATACTGACGAACCGATTCCACAGACCGAACGTGAGGAGAGGGGCTAGTGTAATTGTTTAATACAAACCATACAAAAATGCACGGAAGTATGTTTTTTAACACAAACCTACCTTTTTTTAAATGGAACCCCGTTAGTTTTGTTACCACATCTGAACATATAAACTAATACGTAATCAGTACCGTTTGTTGCATTGTAAAAAGTTAATTACATCCGGAGATATTTAACCTAAAGTTGACGCTTGAAACCTTCGACATTCAGTTGCGTGTTGTAATAAAAACAGGCCACGGTCGGCGAGCAGCATCTGCAGGGACATGTTTACGAAGACGACCGTGTTTACGAGTGTGGCTGTAGTGCACTGTTGTAGTTTGGTCTAGCTGTCGCAGTGTCCGCATGTAGCGCTTGCTGCTATTGTTATTCTGCATTCGTCTCCGCACGCAGACCAACTGTAGTACACTGTGTTACCAGACGTCTGTGATAGTGTAGTGTTGTAGGAACTGTGACCATGGTGTATTCGAACTCTGAAAAGGCGGAGATGATACTCTTCTGTGGCGAGTGTCGACGAAATGCAGCTGAAGCCTGCAGGGTGTATGCAGAACGGTACCCGGACAGAGAGCATCCAACGTGCCGCACATTGCAAAACATCTACCGCCAACTGTATGCAACAGGTATGGTCGTAGCACGCAAACGGGTCAGTAACAGACCCGTCACAGGAGAAGCGGGTGGAGTTGGTGTGTTAGCTGCTGTTGCCATGAACCCACACATGAGTGCACGGGACATTGCGAGAGCCGGTGGACTGAGTCAAAGTAGTGTCATGCGCATACTGCATCGTCACCGCTTTCACCCGTTTCATGTGTCGCTACATCAGCAATTACATGGTTGGTGATGACTTTAATCATCGAGTGCAATTCTGTCAATGGGCATTAACAGAGAATGGGTTGCAGTTCTACCTGTTTACCGATGAAGCGGGTTTCACAAACCACGGGGCAGTGAATCTACGGAACATGCATTACTGGTCCGTGGACAATCCTCGCTGGCTCAGACAGGTAGAGCGACAGCGACCGTGGACTGTAAATGTATGGTGCGGAATCATTGGCGGCCACCTCATTGGTCCTCACTTCATTGCAGGGGCCCAAACAGCTGCAACATACATCGCGTTTCTACAGAATGATCTGCCAACGTTGCTCGAAAATGTCCCACTGGAAACGCGTCGACGTATGTGTTATCAGCATGATGGTGCACCTGCACATTCCGCAATTAACACTAGGCTGACCCTTGACAGGATGTTCGACGGGCGTTTCATAGGACGTGGAGGACGCATAAATTGGCCAGCCCGTTCTCCTGATCTTACACCTCTGGACTTCTTTCTGTGGGGTACGTTAAAGGAGAATGTGTATCGTGATGTGCCTACAACCCCAGAGGATATAAAACAACGTATTGTGGCAGCCTGCGGCGACATTACACCAGATGTACTGCGGTGTGTACGACATTCATTACGCCAGAGATTGCAATTGTGTGCAGCAAATGATGGTCACCACATTGAACATCTATTGGCCTGACATGTCGGGACACACTCTATTCCACTCCGTAAGTGAAAACTGAAACCACGTGTGTACGTGTACCTCACCCCTCATGGTAATGTACATGTGCGTCAGTGAAAAAGACCAATAAAAAGGTGTTAGCATGTGGAGGTATTGTGCTGTTCCAGTCTCTTCTGTACCTAAGGTCCATCACCGTTCCCTTTGGACCCCTACGTAATTCGGTGCTCTCCGATACACACGATCGAACAGCGGAGGAGTGGTACTCAAGCGTCAACTTTAGGTTACAATATCTCTGGATGTAATAAACATTTTACAATGCAACAAACGGCACTGATTACGTATTTGTTTATATGTTCAGATGTGCTAACAAAACTAACGGGGTTCCATTTAAAAAAAAAACGTAGGTTTGTGTTAAAAAACATACTTCCGTGCATTATTTTATGGTTTGTATTAACCAATTACACTAGCCCCTCTTCTCACGTACGGTCTGTGGAATCGATTCGTCAGTATTTGATGTGGTTTACGAAATATATCCAGCGGTAATGTTAGGTGACTCACCCTGTATAGGTCTTCCCGACTGTAGCGCCGTATTCTGCCTGTTTACATCTCTGTATTTGAATACACATGCCTATACCAGTTTCTTTGGTGCTTCAGTGTCTTTTTCTTTTAGTGGTAACTGCTGTGTTATGCAGGATACTGGAGATGGTTACGTGCTAATTCTGTGGAAAAAAATATGCTCTTGTACTTTTCTAGCGCCAGAGATTCTTTTTTTTGTCTGATTGTGATAGTGACTGTTATTACTGATGATAATAGTGGTGGTGATACCGAATACGCTGCCTGACAAGAAGGTGAAGTACTGAGAAGGCGTGGTTGATTGTTAGTCTAACTTCGCACACATGCACACCATCAGCAGGTATGTAAATGATTGGCTTTGTCATTCCCTGTAACTAATATAGCGGCAACCAGAGTGAGTTAGTGTTGCTAACAAGCCTGGTAAGGCATATAAGGTGTGTGTACAGTCTCAGATGTTGAGTGATAACTGTGAAAGCCACAGAGATGCAGCATGTTCGTGTGAAACTGCGTTGCTAGTACCTAACATACTTTGAAAATGCCTCATTATGGATCTTCATGTAGCCAGATGATCGAATCGTGCAATATCCAGATTTGTGGAACATTTGTAAGCCGGCCGCGGTGGTCTCGCGGTTCTAGGCGCGCAGTCCGGAACCGTGCGACTGCTACGGTCGCAGGTTCGAATCCTGCCTCGGGCATGGATGTGTGTGATGTCCTTAGGTTAGTTAGGTTTAAGTAGTTCTAAGTTCTAGGGGACTGATGACCACAGCAGTTGAGTCCCATAGTGCTCAGAGCCATTTTTTGAACATTTGTAAGTGAAAGTGACTCAATGTTTGATTGCATGGGAAAATGAGGGCAGGCATAATCGTTTTCATTGTTCCGGTCAATGGCGCAAAGGAGGATCGCCTTATTGTGCACCAGGAACATCATATCCCTTAGATCTGCGCCTGTCATCCAAGAACAAGGAATGGACTCTATGCAACATTTTATGTCATTGTGTACCATTGGTCAGAGACTAGCAGCATTTGTACTAGAGAAATACCGATGTCGTTAATACTACAACGCAATCAAAGACTGAGTTTGGAGTGTGCCACGACCAGGCTGCATGGACTGGTGATGAATGGCGACGCATTGTGTTCATCAATGATTCGCGTTGCCGAGGTACCTCGGATGACAATCGTCGATGAGTGTGGTGGCAATCTGGGGCAAGGTCCCATTCTTCCAATGTTTTGGCGAGGCGCAGCGGTATTACTCCTGGTGTGGGGAGCCATCGGGTATGGCTTCAGGCCACGGCGATCGAGGGAGCTCTGACGGCACACGGAACGTTACGAACATCCTGCCTCTTCATGAGTTACCCCTCGCGCGACAGTATCACGGTGCCACTTTTATGCAGGGGAATGCTGCTCTACACATGAAACGTATCTCTACAAATTGTATGTATGATGTTGAGGTTCTCCTCTGGCCAACAAGATCTCCATATACGTCCCCAATAGAGCATGTGAGGAACCAACTTGGACGTCTACTCAATCCCAATTCCAGTATCCAAGACATCAAGAACCACTTACAACAGTTGTGGGCCAGCTCGCCTCAGGAGAGAATAAAATACCTTTGACACCCTTCCCAGCCACATCAGGGAATGTATCCAGGCTAGAGGAGGTGGAACGTCATACTGATAAATGGTCTCATACTACCAAGTTCTTTGTAAATATTATTAGATTTTGTAATCGCCGAAATAACATGATATACCCACTCAACCCGTGAAGTTTCATTTCCTTTCCTCCTCCCCTTCTGGGTGCTTCACTTTTGTCAGGCAGTGTATGTTCCAAACACCCTACTAAGGAGTGGCGTATTACTTATTCCAGATCATGACGAGGAATGGGGAGATGAATATATATGATCTTCATACAGTCACTGTACATGAGTAACTGTCTACAGTGCGTACTACAGGTACGGCATATATACTACATGAAGCAACTTTCAAGAGGGGCAAGGAAGATATTGCATCCAGTCTGACAGATCGTGTTACTTTTGATTGTGACGAATATAGCTTCACGCCATATGTGCCATACTTTATTAAGCTTTTTGACAATGACGTAGTTGATACAATGAGTAAAAAAAACTTGCATTCAGTGCACAAAACGACTACATTGTTGAACATAGAAAAAAGAGGTGAAACAACTCAATAGTATCGTCATATTCGAATTTTGTCAGCACGGATCCTTACAGCGAGCAGAAAGTTAGCATCTTTGTCAGTTTCACGGTATTTGTACTTTAGAGACACAGATACAATATAGAGACATTGAAACTCATCTGTGGGGCATCGGAAGCCATTTGATGATGGTAGCAAAGAGGAAGTGTGGAAAACAATCACTGGCTGCACAATCTGTTTTGAAAAACGAAGCCGGTATCTGTGGCCGAGCGGTTCTAGGCGCTTTAGTCCGGAACCCCGCTGCTGCTACGGCCACAGGTTCGATTCCTGCCTCGGGCATGGATGTGTATGATTTCCTTAGGTTAGTTAGGTTTAAGTAGTTCCAAGTCAAGGGGACTGATGACCTCAGATATTAAGTCCCATAGTGCTTAGAACCATTTTTTTAGAAAAACGAAGACAGTAGCTCCAGTGCCATTTCATGATGAAGATTTGGTTCTCAGGGTTATTCAGCAGTAAAATGTGGGAAATGTAACCTCGTTCTGCGGTTTGTGCATAAAAGGTGTTGTTTCAAAGCGTTTCACTAAAATAGTTAAAAATAGGATCGTTTTTTAAATAGTGAAAGGGCCTTTCCATGATTCTGTGCTGTGGTCGCCATGTAACTCAAATGACCAATATTACTTGTTTATTATCTAAAGATAAATGATTAAAAATTCATATACATATTATATTGTTGACACCTTCCTATACATAGACTGTTTAAAAAGCTCATCCAGTCACGTGAAATTGTCAGAAAAGAGAAGTCCTTCAATGGAATGTTGCTTATCTCTCTCGTCACATTGGCTTGAATGTCAATAATGTCAAAGCATTGACTCTTCATGCTAACTTATGTGCTTTGTCGTTTTGTGGTAGGTTCGTATTTACAACACAAAGTATCGATATCCGTGATGATTTTTTCCTGAAAAAAAAACAAACAAACTGAGTTTTGAATTTCATTCAAGTTGTGGCAGGCATCCACTCGTCGTAGTTTTTGTTCAGGAGTAAAGTTGTGAGGGACCAACTTCGCACATACTTTCCTCTTCTTCAAAACATTCAGGAACACTTGATTTAGAGTTCTTGCTACATTGCGATTTGTGAGACAACAGCCTTGACATACTACAGCCGTACACTGCCTCCACACAAATGACTGGTCGAATGCACACCTGTTGATTACAGTTATTATTTGAGCCACTGTAGTTACTGCGCTGACATCGCTTTTGCTCCAGGAATAAAATCAGTCCCGTAAAGTAAGTGGACGGATGGTGTGTATCTCATGTAACCTAAGAATTTTTTTCTAAATATTGTTGAGTGTGTCTAATAACCAAATCACTCTACACAGATTCTTGTAGATACTTGAAGGCGGTGACCGAACATAGATTGCATAGTCAAGCGACATAGCACCTTTTCGCCTATTTACAGACATTAATCTACATTTATTTACGTTCAGCAGCAGCTGCCACTCTTAGAAAAACGCGCTGGTCATCCACAAGTGTTCTGGTTTTCGAGATAGGTTTATAAGCAGGGAATTTAGAGTGTAACGTGTCGCCAACGACGGAGGAATGAGAGACATCTTTCGAGGTCGGATTGTGGAAGTCTAGCGAAGGGAATCGGCAGTGCCTTTTCAGAGAAACCATCAATTCATTGATCTCGAGAAATTTAGGCAAATCACGGAAAACTGAATCTGGATGGTCAGTCGGGGATCGAATCACAATCCTCCAGTGTACGAGCCCAATGTTTTCCAATGCACCACCTCGCTCCGTACAAATTTCTAATGATGGCAACTCCTGGGTACAAATCTAGTCAACTAACAGCCTCATTTGATTTGAGACATTAAGTTCTGGTCATTCATACTCATCATTAACAGCTGCGGGTCTGCCACTCAACCCTGAGGCACACCGGACACTCCCTTCACTTCTGACATCACCTCTCCATTATGAATGACACACTGAGTTCTTTTTGCTAGGAAATCTGCAATACAGACGCATAGCAGTTTGGATACTCTCCATTTTTCTCCTGTTCTTAATCTGGTATCTTCACGCGGTCGGCATGTTAATTTTTGATTAGAGCCCATGCCGTTTCTGTCGCCATCTCTTGCCCCCACCCCACCCCCGTCACCGGTACGGAAGTTGTACCGCCTCTGTGTCTAGTAATGTCTCATGTGAAAGTGTGCGAACTTTTTCTAAATGTTCGCGAATTGTGTAACTGAGGTGGTAGGTGGGTCCGAGCCCGGTATTCACCTAGCTGTTTGGATACCCTGTATGGTAGCATTTGGTTTACTAGGCGATGGAACTGTATCTAAAGCATTCTGGAAATTAATAAACAGCGTCATCTTGAGCTCCGCTGCCTATTGTCTTCAGGATTTTCCAACGTTAGCTACTTCGGAAAATATGAGTTGTCCGGTCACCAGGGAAAAGCGATCACAGGCGAGTGCAATGAATATTTGTATTTCTACAAGAAATGGACATCAGTGAGGCAGGCGTATAGTTTCAGGTCATTCAGCCCTCCTCACATATTCGAGAGAACTACGCTCTTTTACAGTCACTTTGGGTGCAATAGGAGCCCCAGCAGTTCCCTGCTAACGACAAATTCTGCTCCGCAGCCATCTACGCCACCGGCAAGTAGAGTGCCTTGAGAGTGAGCCTTTGTTTATAGAGGTTTACACCATCTGCGCGATCCTGGCGGTTAAGCGAAGATCCCCGCTCCACACTGCACATAAAGTCCCATCTCAACGTGTAGTAACGAAGGGCGCTTATGCAAGCCCAGAACTTAATTATAGGAAGACTAGCAGCCACACCTGCTTACAGTTTTGGAATCTCGGGCTCGCCAAACCTGAACGTAGTCCCCGAAGACTAAATTCCCTGCATTGCTCGCCCTTCGGTACCACTCCGGATGCGCGTTTAACTAACGGAATGCTACTGAAGAAGAAAGACTTACACTCCAGTGCAATAGATATTGATCCATCTACTTTTCATCACATGTATATTTTGAAAATACTGCCAAGGCTTGGTATAAATATTAAAACTATACAGAGAAACCAAAATATGCAGAGTTTGAACAATGAATTAAGATCATGTGACAGCATCCACATAGTCACAATACATATAGTTCAAGAATCGTGTTAACTGTAGACGAAATAGAATATGAAAGAGAGCTCAACAGAGATAGGGAAGCATACACCTGAAAACTGAAGTGTCTATGCAACCACTGATAGTACACCAAATTTAATGAACACACTTAACTATTTTGTATAAAATCAAACGGGACTTTGTGTATTTGTGTATCTTCATGAACCAGCATACCCGGAGTACTTGATTGAAGGGGCGCCTTCATTTCACAAGGTTTTGCTGTAAGCTATTTCGCCGTGCTTTGAATAAACTGCTGGGAAACAGCAACAGGTTTACATCTCATTCTTCTTTCTTCTGACAGTCTTAAAAAGGGTTATCCTGGATGACTGTCCGATGTAAGTGAGAAAGAGTAGAAGCTTTGTTGCTACGTATTCGTACTAGTGTAGTTGTCACCTTCTAGCTCGCCTGAACTTTCTAAAACTGAGGGAGTTTCTTATTACTGTTGGATCACCTTCATGAAAGACTGACAGAATCAATTCTCTCAAGTCTACTAAGGCCAGTTTACTTATCCATATGTTGAAGTCAGACGATGGTAGACTGACATTCATTTTAATGACAGGGACATTGACCTCCTTCGCAAATCTAATCAAGTATACGAAGAATTAAATGAATATAACGTTGTCTGGTCGGATAATCTAAAGATCTGAGACAATATCGGCTGCTCAGTCAAGCAGAACTACTAATGTTACTACTAATGTTATCACATGACAATACGAGTAATATACGTAAAACACGCCCACAACTAAAAACATTAATAAGCACAACTCAACACAAAGTTAGAGCTCACTTCTACACAGAAGCACATAACAAAACGACGAAACTAAACGCAGTTAACGAACTAAGTATTAGTGTTACTTCTGCCGCTCACTGGTCAACAAAGGAAGTATTACGGTCTATTTTCAACGACTGCAAATTTGAACTAAATCAGGCGACAGTGGCGATTATGGCGGCGTGAAACTAGCCTACAAAGTCAGTACACGGGGAATTAATGCTCATAACACACAAACACCTACGAAAACGAATACATAATACTCAATAAAATAAACATGTGGGCGTCCAATAGACACAAGGGAATAAATTCTGGTGAAACGGAGCCAATGGCCACTTGCGGTCGACGCCATCTAACAGTGCTTCACCTCCAACAATCTCCGGACGGATTCACGTACGACGACTGTTGTATTTCAACTGTTGTAGTCTCTGAACATTACTAGGATTGTCAGTGATTGTGCTATTGCCAAATTCTGGTTACGGAGTGGTTTTTGATTAAGAAGCGGCACAAACTACGAGGGCCGTTCAGAAAGTAAGCTCCGATCGGTCGCGAAATGGAAACGACTATGAAAATCCGATAAAGCTTTGCACAGATGTGTTGGGTAGTGTCTCTAGTATAACCCCAGTCAGCATCACGTCGCTCTTCTCATTTCTGAGCTCGCAGTGAGTGCGTAAAGATGTCTAGAAAATAGTGTCTGCCGCCAAGTACGAGGGCCTGGTGAGAAATTTCGCCTGAAGCTATGCAGCTAACATTACATAACTGTCGTGCTGTTTCTTCTTCAAGACAATTCTCAGCCGCATTCTGCAGGGGCAATGAAGATGCTCCTGCATCGTTTTCAAATGGAAATGTGAGATTACCCACAATACAGTCCGCAATTGTCTCCCCCTGAGTTTCATCTCTGGTCACATGAACCGCTGTCTTTGAAGACAACATTTTGACACAGACAACGAGGTGTAGGCCAGCGTGGAGAATTGGCGGAAAGCATTGGCGGCTGCCTTCTATGATGAGGCTATTGAAAAGTTGGTACAACGCTATGACAAAAGTCTAAGTCAGAACGGCGACTACGTAGAGAAGTAGCTGAAAGGTGTAGCTAATTGTTACAAGTAAAACATTTCTGATGTTCACTGTGGTTTCAATTTGGCAATCAATCGGAGCTTACTTTCTGAACAGGCCTCGTATTATTTAACAGCTATCTTCACACTGCGCCTTATGAGGTGAGTGCTTTTGTACTGTGTGGGAAAGCAATACTGTGCGATTTAGTGTGAGGTAGTTCGAACTTTACAATTGAACTTTTAATCAGCAAAATGGATAGTGCATTTCTGAGGTCGAGCAGTGTCGATAATAAAAGTAACCTCTAGCACAACAAGAAAAAGCAGATCGATCAGTCACGGGAACAGCAGAAGCAACCTCTATTACAGCAAGAGAGACGATACCGCGCACAGCAGAAAAAAAAAAAAAAACACATTTTGCAGCTACACTAACAGAAAGTGTACTTGACCACCCAGTAAGTGCCCCCAGCGTCACTCTCATCGTCTGCAGTGTTGCCTCCAGTTTTCTTACTGTTTTATGCCGTCACGGGAAATTGAAAATCATTTGTCGAACCACTGCGACAACTACTCCCAGCCTTTATGGTAAATGGTATGCATAGGCAGAAGACATTCTCTTTCCCATGGGCGGAACCGGATGTTTTTCCGTTATGTAAGCTGGTCCTGGCAGTAGACGCTGTCATTTGTAGAAATGTGTGACTTGCTGACAACTTGCTGTTGTAAATTTCAGGTTGGCGCAACCAACTGATAGGTGTAACATGTTTGTCACAGTGAAACGGGACGCGCTAAGGTTTTTCAGAACTTCAATAAAGCCGTTTTATGCACGCCCAGTCAATACTTTTCATAAAACTCCATTTTACACATTCTGTGTTGATGTTTCTATACTAAACTTTGTACCTCTTACAAAAAAAGGCCTAATTCTCTTCTCCTCGGATAAATACAGGGTGAAAACAGCAAAGGACCCAAGATCAAAACATGAGGACCCCATCTCCTTTCCACCACGTTCTCCACGCTGCCGTTCCCATACAAATACACTCCTGGAAATTGAAATAAGAACACCGTGAATTCATTGTCCCAGGAAGGGGAAACTTTATTGACACATTCCTGGGGTCAGATACATCACATGATCACACTGACAGAACCACAGGCACATAGACACAGGCAACAGAGCATGCACAATGTCGGCACTAGTACAGTGTATATCCACCTTTCGCAGCAATGCAGGCTGCTATTCTCCCATGGAGACGATCGTAGAGATGCTGGATGTAGTCCTGTGGAACGGCTTGCCATGCCATTTCCACCTGGCGCCTCAGTTGGACCAGCGTTCGTGCCGGACCGCGTGAGACGACGCTTCATCCAGTCCCAAACATGCTCAATGGGGGACAGATCCGGAGATCTTGCTGGCCAGGGTAGTTGACTTACACCTTCTAGAGCACGTTGGGTGGCACGGGATACATGCGGACGTGCATTGTCCTGTTGGAACAGCAAGTTCCCTTGCCGGTCTAGGAATGGTAGAACGATGGGTTCGATGACGGTTTGGATGTACCGTGCACTATTCAGTGTCCCCTCGACGATCACCAGTGGTGTACGGCCAGTGTAGGAGATCGCTCCCCACACCATGATGCCGGGTGTTGGCCCTGTGTGCCTCGGTCGTATGCAGTCCTGATTGTGGCGCTCACCTGCACGGCGCCAAACACGCATACGACCATCATTGGCACCAAGGCAGAAGCGACTCTCATCGCTGAAGACGACACGTCTCCATTCGTCCCTCCATTCACGCCTGTCGCGACACCACTGGAGGCGGGCTGCACGATGTTGGGGCGTGAGCGGAAGACGGCCTAACGGTGTGCGGGACCGTAGCCCAGCTTCATGGAGACGGTTGCGAATGGTCCTCGCCGATACCCCAGGAGCAACAGTGTCCCTAATTTGCTGGGAAGTGGCGGTGCGGTCCCCTACGGCACTGCGTAGGATCCTACGGTCTTGGCGTGCATCCGTGCGTCGCTGCGGTCCGGTGCCAGGTCGACGGGCACGTGCACCTTCCGCCGACCACTGGCGACAACATCGATGTACTGTGGAGACCTCACGCCCCACGTGTTGAGCAATTCGGCGGTACGTCCACCCGGCCTCCCGCATGCCCACTATACGCCTTCGCTCAAAGTCCGTCAACTGCACATACGGTTCACGACCACGCTGTCGCGGCATGCTACCAGTGTTAAAGACTGCGATGGAGCTTCGTATGCCACGGCAAACTGGCTGACACTGACGGCGGCGGTGCACAAATGCTGCGCAGCTAGCGCCATTCGACGGCCAACACCGCTGTTCCTGGTGTGTCCGCTGTGCCGTGCGTGTGATCATTGCTTGTACAGCCCTCTCGCAGTGTCCGGAGCAAGTATGGTGGGTCTGACACACCGGTGTCAATGTGTTCTTTTTTCCATTTCCAGGAGTGTAGCATGATTTCTCCTATGAACGGTTTCTTTTAAAAAGGATACAATTTATTTACATCCTTACTCTCGACCGTGCGAGCTTGAGTCCCATTTTTGTGACTGGTAGGTCTGTGCGTCGTCCTGAGGCACTGTGAGCTGACAGCACCTATTTGCTGAAAGGTTGAAGATGTAAACTGAGGTGACTGTGTCCTATGATAGGGTCGCCTGTACTGGGCTTAGGTAATAGCGGAAACTCACGGCAAAAGGGCAATCCCAAGGAACAAATATTGAAGTTCAGTAGTTATGTTGTTTCTGCCTTGACCATAAGCAACTGTACAGCAAGTACGTAGGTGTTGCAGAGGAACTACACAAAAAATTCAAGTCTTGCAATATGTATATAGTTTTACCAGTGGTAACCGAGGAGAGGCGAGACGTAAAAACGCCAAGTTCTACGCAACTGGTCACAAATCGACCTTCACAGCTTCGGAGCCCCTATAACTGATGCCGAGATAACTGTGTGTTAAAAAAATTGGGTTTGATGGACTAGGATTCCTGTTCTCCGCTTTCCCCTGATGTGAGGATATACAGCGTGATGAATTTTCGAGAGCATAACATTACTATCCCAAGAGTGCTCATATTGCTCCGTGTGTTACCGCGTAAAAGGGTTCCTCGCCTCTTTTGGAATAAATAATATTAACAACTGACTACTGTATGGCGTTTGAAGGAGTCGGAGCTGGCTGTTGTTACTCTTATTTACCGGAGTGAGGAAACCATGTTTGAATACCATTGATCAGCGATCTCCTGCCTAGATGACTGCTGTATTACGAGATAGCAGGACAGGAATCTTGGAAACACTTGCTTACAGCAGGTATGATATAACTGTGCCACCGGAAACGAACAGACGTCCATCATTTAAAGTAACAGCCGTGTTCGGCGAATCCTTTCGGGCGACCCAGCGCGGAAGTTGCAGGGATGAAATGGTTCTCGGTAGGACCCACAGAAAGAACGTTTGCATTTCTTCTGTTTATTCGGCCGTATCAGTTAAGTTTCCAGTTTCGCCTCTCGGTTTCTCCAAAACTGACTCCGTGACAATAGTCAAAGATTTCGCACCGTTTCTAATAACCTCGTCTTCGAAGATATGTCAAACCCCACCATTCCTTCCTTGTATGAATTATCCGATCTGTCTAGTGAAACTTTCTGCATCCATTTTCTTTACTGTAAGAAGTAAGCCGGGCATGTGATGAAGTACACTATCGGAAATGGGAAACATTATACCACGAATAACCCGACCGAACGCTACCAGATTGATACTCTAGTACTTCTGTACCTATGGGAGATTATTCTCATATGGAAAAAGCCATTCATAAAGATAAGGAATGGAGAGAGTATGTGATTTCTATTCGGTGTGCCATCCATATAGCCTGTCTGGGATACGATTGGAAGACAACTGTTTCATATCAACTTACAGCCAGGCATCTTCATGAACTGACACAGCAGCTACTTGAGGCATGGCGAGAAATTCATGAGAGTGAGGGTGTCAACCTCCATGCAACAACTGATGAAACTGTACATTGCAGCTTGTGGGGTTACACCTCGTACTGATGATTTTTGACACCAGTTTCAAATGAAATGAAAGTATAATTATATAAAACACCATACGTGATGAACACCTCCACGAAGTTTGATAAATATTGGACTGATGTTTTATCGTGCAACACTTTCCATTTCCGTCAGTGTATACAGATGTTTCACAATTCCTATTAAAGGTTTCTAGGAGTTTTAGAGGGAATTTACTGCGAGACAGTGCTGAAAATTAATGTCTCCGAATTTTTTATGTCAAAAATCATGTAGATTTTTAAATAAAACAAAGGTTATTCAAAATATCCACGGGTGTACTGCCGGTCTACAGTGTAGACACTGTAGACCGGCAGTACACCCGTGGATATTTTGATTATCAAATACGCCGGGAGAAACTCAAGAATCACATCAAAACAAAGGTTATCAACATTCTGCATCTTTATTATTTATGTCTAGATATTTGCAGCTCTCTGCCTCTAGAGGGCTCCGAATTGTAGCATGAAACATTGCGTGTGAAATTTAACAATGTCAGTGCGTGAGAAATAGCGTGTTGTAATAGAGTTCCGAATTCGAAGAGTTACCACACACATGGAGCAATCTCTCTTCAGCATGACAATGCCAGACCAAATACGAGCTCATCGACATCTGCAACAATCCGACGCCTTGTATTCACTGTCACTGATCACCCTCCATACAGCCTCGACTTGGCCCAATCCGATTTTCATCTGTTTCCAAAACTTAAAGAACACCTTCGAGGATTTCACTTTGATAGTGATGAAGAAATGCAAGCAGAGGTGAGGTTATGGCTATGTCTACAATGTCAGACATTCTACATGGGTGGTATCAACAAACTGGTCTCTCATTAGGAGAAATTTGTTCGTTGCCATGGTGACTATGCTGAGGAATAAATATGTAGACATGAAGAATAAAGATGTTAATGAAATTTGTTTTTATTTAAAAAGCTTTAACAGTTGTCACATTTAAAACTCGGGAGCATTACTTTCCAGCTCGCCCTCGTAGATAATGTTTTGATAAGGAACCCATGTCCGGAAATGTAACGTCTGGATGTGAAATAAGTTTGGAGACGGGATCACTTTAAAATCTCCCGCTTCACGGTACGCCCACAAGGGAGACAATGAGTTGTGACCTGTTTGCTCTACAGAGGACCATGGAGTGGATAATGTGTCGATTACTCATCAGGTTCTCTTCTGCGTAACGGACGTCCTCTTCAAAGTAGATAGTGAGACTCGTCCATGACGCATCACCGTCAGTCCTTCTAGTTGCGAACATACCAGTTTCTTGCAGCCGGTGTTTAGTCGGAGGGAAATGGTACGCGATATTATAACTACAACAGGAATTCATAACGGCACCCTCTCCTTAGTTTCTGTGCTTACCGTGAAGCGAGGCGTTCGCAAGTGACGCGAACTTCGAACTTATTTCACTTCTACATCCAAACGGTACATTTCCAAACATAGGTACGTTATCAGAACTAAGTCTCTCACTTTAACCCCTAGAAGCCTGTAATAGTAATTGTAAAACGTCCTGAACATTCCAGAGAAAACGTATTAATCTTCGTAGTATGTCATAATAGACCCAGTGAAGGAAATAATATGAACTCAGTAAATGTATAAATACTTCCTCGACAGTTAACGTCTAAGTCACATAAAAATATTTTCTGCAGGTTATTAACAAAAACTGCAGTGCTCTTTAGAAAACTCGTATTACAATGCACATACTGTCATATTTAATACATTCATTAAAGTCTTACTCTCCTTTCTGACCATACACCGTATGTGACATATGTAGCTTTGAAGACATTTAAAAAGTGGCATTTAGTTGTCTTGGAACATACCTGTCTCGACAACGTACGCTGCGCTCGCATTTTTGGACTTCCGGGTGCACTATTTGAGCCGTTATGTACCACTATACTCGGAACTGCAAAAGTAGAAGACCTTAGTATGTAGACAGCCACCAAGTATTTCATAAAAATTAATCTTTTAAGAGAAGTGAAGGAAAATTCTGCTAGGATTTTAACATGCAAAGCTAAATTTAATCATCGATAGAATAATGCAAGAAATACTACTGAGTTAATACTTCTTAACCTACAAAAGAAAGGAAGCCACGCAGAAAATTAAGTCTTGCTTAATATTGTAAATGTAAGCAGTTCACTATTATTTAGCGATATTAACTGAAAGCATGATAAATTTTAGTAGCTAAAATAAAGCTAGCTTCAAATATTGTATATAATAAATATAATTATTTTTGTTACAAATACCAATAAAGCTTATTAGCACAGGACAATCGACTTCATCGAGGACTTAAGTATACTGTAGTTACGTTATGCCTGCAAAAATATTTATGTTTTACAAAGACATCATGGCGCCTGTAAAAGACTCCTCCAAACTTTAATATGAGAAATGGATTTAATAAAAAAAATTCTCACAGAATTCAAGACTATTTCTTGATATGTATGACTAAGGGATGCTCCCTATATCTTGTCTAACTCTTATTGGGTATTTATTAAGGAGATGTGAAATCATACTACATAGTTAAAATTTGCTGACAAGGCTAGCATCAGGGGAGACAGGGTTGAGTGCACAATGATTCTAATAGGAAGTTTTCCTTAAGGTTACACAGCTGTAAGGAACAGAAACGCCATAATGAACTCTATCATACTACATCTGAAAATCTCTACTTGTCATACGGTGTATAAATTTGTATTATTATGTGCAGTGAAAGTTGTAGAAAGGATGGCAAACCAACTGAGCATAATGAATTCACAGGAAAGTCAACGACATCTTCCTGGTAGGAAAAACAGGATAGAGGTCTGACTGCTATGCAGTTCTATGAGACAGTAACGAAATGTCCCTCTTAGCAAAAAAGAGAAAATAGCTGTGTCTGCTGTACGATTCCACGAGGTAGTGAAGAAACATGTCAGCAAACTAGGAAGCTCTCCGCACAAAATTTATAGCATTGGTAATGGTCAGAAGTGTAAAAAGAAGCAAAATGTGAAAACGTAAAACCATTCCAAAATAACAGTTAATACTCTAAGGAAAACTGCAGTAAGCGTTGTAGAAGAGTCTGATGAAGTGTTCTTCTAGTAGAACCACAAAGAATTTTTTTTCTTAAATTATGACTAGCAGACATGGGACTAATAGGTACCCAGATCATTAATATATGTTCATTTATGTTGGTTCAGAGAAAGTTGGAGACGGGTGCATCTCCATCTATATTCCGCAAGCAACCTTATGGCGTGTGACGGAGGGTATTTTGTGTACCACTGTGTACCAATTTTAGCAACAGTATCCTCGGCCCGAATTTCAGTGTACATCGACATGAATAAAAGCAAATTTTTGAGAATTTTCGAAAGTTATGAGTGTTGTGCATAAAATACTTCATAGTAATTTGGTGTTTCTGATTTAGTTACTGTACCACACATTATAATTAACATTTCGTATTACATTTAGTGTTCCCTTTCAACAGGAATGTATTTTAGATTTTCTTAGCAACGGTAACCTCAGAAACTTTTCAGGGAATTATTAAATTTTGTCCCAGGTTCTTCTGTTGCCTTCATAGAAATCTCGTTTGGCATACTAATTGCTTCAGTTCTTAAGGGAAATTAGTAATAATTTAATTCATCTCGGGTGCCACAGCCACAAACTGATTGAAGGAAAAGTCCATCTTACACCTTGGCTGTTACATAATCACTATTATTTGCATCACTGTTAACGGATTTCGGCTGTTAGCCATTCTCTAGTTAATACTTCTATGTTCTTATGGACGCAAGCGAGAACAGCGTTCTATCCATATCAACAGTTTATCGTTGTTCGCGACCGTCTTCAAGAATATAGGAGTATTCACTTGAAAATGGTTAACGTCCGATATCAGCTGATAGTTGTGTAAATAACAGTGATTATGTCACCACAAACAAGGTGGAAGATGAAATAGATCTTCAATGAATTAGTAATACTTTTAGCGTAACATATCCAGAAAATAAAAGAGAATCATCAAGCTTATTTTAACGTTATTTGTTTACTGTTTTGTAAATCATTGCACCAGTCACAATGCAGTCTCACTGTAAATGCTGTTCTCAGTAGCATAATGAATTAGTTGACGTTCGTAAGAAGCTGGAATTTGCCTTGGATACTGTCAAACAGTTGGAAGTTGCTGCACATCGGCATGTTGGGAGAGCTCTCGACAGTCTTTGTACCAGAGATGGCAAAGGTACCCCGAGTACTGTCCTCATTTGTAGATCCTGTCTCCTCTACAAGAACTATAGGATGTATCACTACCCATCTACTTGACTGTTAATGGCGAGTCAGAGGGAGGGCTAGGCCCCTGTACAGGGGACACAGCACCCTGGAGACCTCAGGGTGTTATCCCATTAATCAACAAATTCGGGGTGCTAATTTCACATGAAATCGACACTGGCCCAGTGACTGGCACAGAAAGTTGAGAAGACCAGCCATGCTCACAGAGTTTCAACGAATTTTACAATTTGAATCATTGTCTCCAGAACTGAACGTAGTCCCCTGATTCTGAATCTACTGAAAGGACTGAACCAGAGACTTCGAAGTTAATGTGACATGCTAAGCTGAGACTTGCTGGACTAGAACCTACGGCCGAGAATTGTAGGGTACCCCTAAATGGGTCAAGTGTGCACTATACATCAGGTGCTGCTGCCCAGGTAGCTGAGTGTATGTGGGTGTGCACACAATGTTTTTTTCTTTTTAAATTAGGTAGTCTAGATAACGATAGCTATAGAGGATATAGAAGTATCAGTATAAAAGGAATGGCTCCTACAGTAGAGGGTAATAAAATCCTAGTGTTTAAGTGCCGAAGCATTCGCAATAAAGTGCCAGAGTTAGAAGCACTCCTAAAAGTCACAAGATTTCACACAAAACTAGGTATACAAAGCTTGTTAAATCAGAAATTGACAGCATTGAGAATTTGAGAGAAATTTTAAGCGTATACCGAAAGGTTAGACGAACGAGGAAATGGTGATGTGTTGGTCGCAGCGGACAAGAAACTTAAATCAATCGAGATAGAAATTAAAGTTGCATGCCAGATTGTTTGAGCAAGACTCAGTATCAAGGATGTGCGTTAAATTTCTTCAATAGACCACCAGACTTACTTCCTGATGTGACAGAAAACTTTAAAGATAACCTAAGTTCAGTTAGTGCGTAATTACTCGAATCATACTGTCGTCATTGGAGGAGACTTTAATCATCAAACAGTCTACTGTGAAAATTATAGTTTTGTAAATGGCTTGTGTGACAAGACGCCCTGCGAAAATTTACTAAATTCGTTTTCTGAGAACTACTTAGAGCAGAATGTTCGGTAGCCCACTCATGACGGAATTATATTGGATCTAATAGCAATAAATAGACCTGACCTTTTTGAGAATGTCCAAACAGAAACTGGTATCAGTGATCATGAGACAGTTATAACCACAATGATTTCCAATGTAGGAAGGCCAACTAAAACAAGTAGAAGGACTTATATGTTCAGCAAAGTACGAGTAGACAAAGAAGAAGTAGTGTTGTATCTCAGTAAGGAACTCGAAACTGGAGGGGGCACGTAGAAGAAGAGTGGCTCAGGCTTAGAAGAAACGTTGTGCATGAGTTTAATACAGTGTCCCCCAGGACACTGGCGGCTGAGTTAGCCTATCTTTCAACCATAATGTACCGCAGATCCCTCGAACATAAAACAGTGCCCGGTAGTTGGGAGAAAGCACAGGTCACACTCGGTTACAAGAAGAGTACCAGTAGTGACCCATAAAACTATCGTCAAATATCCTTCACCTCCATTTGTCGTGGAATATTAAAATATTTTCTGATCTCAAACATAATGAGGTATCTCGAAACGAATGGACTTCTCCATGCCAGCTTGCATACATTCTGGAAACACCGATCATGTGAAACTGGACTCGCACTTTTCTCATGTGACATCCCGAAAACCATGGATCAAGCAGTCACGTGGATGCGATATTCCTCGATTTATTAAAAGCACTAGACTCAGACCATACCTCCACTTATTATCAAAAGTGCGGTCGTATGGGATGTCAGGCGAAGTTTGTGACTGGACTGAGGAGTTTTTGGCAGGAGGGATGCAGCATTTTATCTTGAACGGAGGGCAATCGACAGATGTAAAAGTAACTTCGGGTGTTCCCCGAGTAAGTGTGTTGAGACACTTGCTGTTCATGTTGTATATTAATGACCTTGCACACAATAATAATATGGACCTCAGACTCTTTGCTAATGACGTAGTTATCTATAATGAAGTACTGTCTAAAAGAATCTGCATAAATATTCAGGCAGATATTGATAAGATTTTAAAGTGGTGCAAAGGTTGACAACTTGCTTAAAATGTTCAGAAATGCAAAACTGTGAACGAAACACAACGAGAAATACATAGTATCCCGTGACCACAGTATCGACGAGCCATACTTGTAATCTGTCAACTCGCACAAATACCTGGGTGTAACACTTTGTAGTGATACTAAATGGAAGGTCACACTAATTCGGTAGTAGATAAAGCAGGTGACAGTCTTCGGTTATTGGTGGAATACTAGGTAAATGCAATCAGTCCCAGAAGCAAACTGCGTAGAAATTACTCATGCAACCCATCCTAGAATACTGTTCAAGTGTGTAAGACAAATACAAAACAGGATTAACAGGGGATATTGAATATACAGAGAAGGGCATACGAATGACCACATATTTGTTCTATCCGCGGGAGAGTGTCACAGAGATGTTGAAAGAACTGAACTGGCAGACATCGGAAGAAAGGCACAAACTATCCCGAGAAAACCTCCTTAGAGGGGGTCAGCTTTAAATGGTGAATCTAGGAATATACTACAACTCGCTAAGTATCGATCCCGTGGGGATCGTGAGGATAAGAATAAATTAATTGCTGCGCGCAAAGAGGCGTTTAAACCATCATTCTTCTCGCGCCCCATACGTGAATAGAAGAGGCAGAAGTCCTAATAACTGGTGCAATGGGAATACCCTCTCCCACGCATTTCACAATTGTTTGCAGAGTTTGGATGTAGACTGTCCTGTTTCAGTCCCTAAAGCTTCGTGGGAGAACGGAATTTGGCAGCCCTCTGTGTGTGCTCGGATCTCTAATTTTGCAATCACAGATTTTTGGCAGATATACCTAGGAGGAAGCAATATGTAGGTTAATTGTTCCAGGAATATTTGCTCCCGGAATTTCAACATTGAGTCACACCTAATACACAACGTCCCTCTTGCAGCGTTTGCCACTGGAGTTGGATTATCATCCCCTTGAAGCTTTCGCTCTTACTAAACAAACCAGTGACAAAACGCGCTGCTGTTATTTGGATCTTCTCATTTTATACCTATTCAATCTGATAGGGGTCCCAAACTAACGAGCAGTACTCTAACATCGGTTGAACGATGTTTTTGTAAGCCACCTCCTACGTAAGTGAAATAGACTGCCTTAGAAATGTTCCAAGAAATGTCACACTGGTATCTGCTTTTTCTACGATTCGTTTTACGGGGTCGTTCCACTTTAAATCGCTTTATACGCATACTCGCAGGATGTGACTGCTTCCAGTGGTTGTTCGTCATTCTGTAATGTACAACAACGGAGCTCTCTGCCTATTTAGGCGCAGTACTTAACATTTGTTTATGTTGAGGGCCCACTGCCAATTTATGCACCAAGAGTTGATTCTTTGTAGATCTTCCTGAATTTTCTAGCGTTGCGACTCGCCTGCACCCAACAGAATCATTCGCGGACAGACTCGCGAAGCTTCCGACGATATAAGCTAGGTCATTTACATACACAGTGTCCGACAAAAAATTTGAAACACCAAGAAGGGGAGAGGGGAGGGGCCTGGAGGAAAACAAACGAAATGGCACGGTTTGAGTGGGTACTTGATGTTATTTCAGTAATTACAAAATCGAGTCAAATTTACAAGGACTTGGAAGTATGAGCCCACCTATCAGTGTGACGTTGCACCCCATCTGGCCTGGATGTGTGCACATTCGGTTGGGAAGGGTGTCATAATGCTATTGTAGCCTTTCCTGAGACAAGCTGGCTCACAACTGTTATAATACTGGTTCTTGATACCATGGCCACTGGGATTGGGACGAAGTTGACGCCCAAGCTGTTCCACACATTTTCTATCGCGGACAGATCTGGGGATCCTGCTGGCCACTGGAGTACCTCAACATAACGCAGATAATTTGTAGAGACATGTACTATGAGTGTACGAGCATTGTCTTGTTGAAAAATGGCACCACCATACTGTCGATTGAGAGGTAACACATGATGAAGCAGGATGTCCGCGAACATTCGTTGTGTCATCAGGATTATCTCAATCGCTACCAGTTATGATCTGAAGTCATACTCGCCCTACATCAGGAGACCAGGAGTAAAACCGTTATACCTCTCCAAAACATTGGAAGAATGTTACCTCTCCTCAAGATTCCGCCATACTCGCCAACGATGGTCATCTGAGGTCGTGCAGAACAGTACAACATCGTTGAACACACTGTGACGCCATTCATCAGCAATCTATGTTTGCTGGCCAAAGCACCACTCCAGACACAGACGTTTGCGATGTTATTTTAATGGCAACCTGTTCATGGGCGGTAATTCCCTACTCTGGATGGTGCTAGTCTCCGACCAATGGTGTGGAATGACACAGAATGTTGCCGGGAGTCCATTGATTTTTCTCGGATGGGTGAAGATGTGAATGGGTTACGATGTGCTAGTTGCACAGTACAGCGATCCACTCTTTTGGTGGTCGGACAGGGTCGACCAGAACCTTAACGACGAGCCTGCCCCCACATTCCGATGCAGTCCAACACCAGGTCACCCAAATATACTATAAAACTGGATATTGCTCGATTTGACTGGCCGGCCAAATGGAGACACAGAATGAGGCCTGTTTCAAACTATTTCGGGTGCTGTTAACGCTGTTCACACGAGTATACCGCATTTCCGTTTCCTTCACATTGATCACTCAACATCTGACACTGGTCAGGCCATTGACATACCCTACCAGGCCTGGTACGGCACTAAACACGAACAACAATAATGCACTTTGATGGCCGTTCTACATGTTACAGAGAACTGCAACTCTAATAATTTACGTATCCGCGCATGCACGAAGTTACGTTGGCAATCAAACTTTTTTTTTTTCGAGTAGTGTATATCTGTTCACAACAGAACGCAGTCTGCGAAGCACTGCTACGAATACTGGGACAAACACATATAATCACATGACGTAGCGCTTGTGCTGGAAGTTTCCGGTTTGTTATGGAGGTTTACGATGACGACGACGATGTTTATGATGACGACGACGATGTTGATGATGATGATGATGATGATGATGCTAAAACTGATGCTGAAATTAGATGTGACCCCAGACAATACACATAATTTTCAGTTTCACCACAATTGTTTCGTCGTCAGAAAAACTAGAGTGTAAGCCCTCAGTAAACTTTGCTTTCGGAAGATGATCACATGAACTTTGTCCCATAGTAGTGATAGATACGAAGTATGCTGTGGGTTGGCAACTGGTTTTACTGGCCCCAGTTTATTGTTTATGATTGAAAACCTCTCCTCGTCATTAGAGTTTCATGCATAGAAACTGATGAACGAGGGTTGTGCAAACGAGCCTCACCATATGTGATTTACTCTTCCTTATGTTTCTTGCGATCTCAGTCTGGTATCTGCTTACTCTGTGGCTAGGTTTGTCTGAATATCCGAACCTAAATCGTTCCAAAATTATATTCCAGTAGATATACAGTTCTATTTATTTCACACATATTCACATTTATAATGAGACAACAGTCATTAGCGGTGTCGGTCATACATTGGGTATCTTCAGATTCAACAATAAGAAAAGAAAAAAAAATCAACATCAAAAACAAATAAAATATTTCTTCTCTTCCATTTTTTATTAATATAATGTAAAAATCACAATACGTACGTGTCATATCTACACGTTATTGGTGACATTTCGTAATTGAAGCGTTGTCATACTAAATCTAAAAAACCATCATGGAACCGTGCGATAAACATTAAATGTTTATAAAATGACAATGAATCAGATTTTAAAACGAAATTAAGATTATATCCCACTATTTATACCAGAACTTTTTATCCATATTGAAGAGTCAAAGAAACTGGTACACCTGCCTAATATCGCGTAGGGCCCCCGCAAGCACGCGGAAGTACCGCAGCACGACGTGGCATGGACTCGACTAATGCCTGAAGTAGTGCTAGGGAGAATTGACACTACGAATCCCGCATGGCTGTCCATAAATCTGTAAGAGTACGAGGGGGCGGAGATCTATTCTGAACAGCTCGTTAAAAGGAATCCCAGATATGCTCAATAATGTTCATGTCTGGGGAGTTTGGTGGCCAGCAGAAGTGTTTAAACTCAGAAGAGTGTTCCTGGAGCCACACTGTAGCAACTCAGGATGTGCGAGGTGTCGCATTGTCCTGCTGGAATTGCGCAAGTCCGTCGGAATGCACAACGGACATGAATGGATGCAGGTGATCAGACAGGATGCTTACGTACGTGTCACCTGTCAGAGTCGTATATAAACGTATCAGGGGTCCCATATCACTCCAACTGGACACGCCCCATACCATTACAGAGCCTCCACCAGATTGAACAGTCCCCTGCTGACATGCAGGGTCCATGGATTCATGGGGCTGTCTCCATACCCGTACACGTCCATCCGCTCGATACAATTTGAAACGGGACTCGTCCGACCAGGCAACATGTTTCCAGTCACCAACAGTTCAATGTCAGTGTTAGACAGGCCTGGGCGAGGCGTGAAGCTTTGTGCTGTCCAGTCATCGAAGGTACATTAGTGGGCCTTCGGCTCCGAAAGCCCATATCGATGATGTTTCGTTGAATGGTTCACACGCTGACACTTGCTGATGGCCCAGCACTGAAATCTGCAGCAAATTGCAGAAGGGTTGCACTTATGTCACGTTGAACGACTCTATACAGTCGTCGTTGGTCCCGTTCTTGCAGTATCTTTTTACGGCCGCAGCAATATCGGAGATTTGATGTTTTACCGGATTCCTGATATTCACGGTACACTCGTGAAATAGGCATACGGGAAAATCATCACTTCATCGCTACCTCGGATATGCTGTGCCCCACTGCTTATGCGCCGACTGTAACACCACGTTCAAACTCACTTAAATCTTGATAATCTACCATTGTAGCAGCAGTAACCGATCTAACAACTGCGCCAGACACTTGTTGCCTTATGTAGGCGTTGCTTTACATATCTCTGTATTTGAATACGCATGCCTATACCAGTTTCTTTGGTGCTTCAGTGTATTTAAGTAATCTATAATTATTTGATGAAATGCTCTCGGGATTTCCAGCAGGGTGTCAATATTTAAGTATCGCGAAGTTTCTACTAGTGGCGTATTGATCATCATCTGTCAAAGTGTAGCGCTACTGTCGGTCCCATATGTTTATAAATGTGACGCAGCCTGGGTACGAGCACTAAGATCTTGTGTGGTCGGCGGACGAACTGCGGGGTTGGAGGCAAAGCTATCGTGTGGGTGTAGGCCGAAGGCTGCTCTCGAACCTCTGCGTGGGCGTTCTCAATTCGTTTAGCGTACTGGCCACTGCTGGGGCGCTTTCGGCATATAGCCACTAACTCGAGATCCTACGCCAAGCTCAGGTGATAACCTTCGTGCTTATGCAAAAGATTCTTGTGGATTCTTGTTTCTTGATTTCTTTATTGTGCTTTCCCAGTAGCTACTGGCTTGACACAGTATCTTAGTGTTCTCAAAATGAAACTTATGTTCTTCATTTAGGCTGTGCTCTGCCACTGCTGATTTCTCTCTGTGTCCTAGACGTATCGACCTAATACTCGTCTCTTCCTGCCAGCGTTTCGAGAGATAGTGCTGCGTTTGACAGATATATTGGCGGCCACATTCACCTCAGATGCCATAAATCCCGGGGAAGTGAAGTTCTACTGGCTCGTTTGTAGAGCCAAAAATATCTTTCGTCTTCGTTTGTGATCGGTGACCAGTTTTGATGTCGTACTTTTCCAAGCAGCCCCACAATCATTGCTGAGAGTGGCCAGATTAATGGAAGAAAAGCGAGTTTCTGGCCTCCTTCCTGCTTTGTTACATCTTTCTTTCTTTAAACGTCCTTTTAATCTGGGCATTACAGTACCCATTTCTTTGGGTGTTTTAGCTCAGCTGGGAACCTTTGTAACTTAGGACGCGTGCCCTGTGTACCAGGGTGGCTAGTATTGGACAACTCTGAGGATGATAGTTGCCAGTTGCCGCACTCAGGTACAGGTTTACAAGGTCCTCTTCCTATAAACAACATGGTATAGCGTACCATGAGCCTTGTTCATTATTACGTAGTAGTAGTGCATTCATTCTCTTCTAGTTCCACCGTGATAACGATATTTTGGTGAATCCTGTTTAAGCTTTTCTCCTCTTACAGTACCTATATGCATGTTCAATGATTTTTAATGTTTGCGGCTGGAAATAATGAGTCAGGAGTGCCAAGAAGTCTTGACGAGGAAATTACTTGAATAGTGATGTAATATCGAAGCTTATAAGCAGCTCATCTCTCTGCAGTTGCCTGCTATTATGTATTGTCCTGAAACCGAACGAGTGCTTCACATGGTGACTGCAGTGTCCCACAAGGGTTTTAGTAGTGTAGCTGCAAGGGGTGGACGAAAATATGGAAACACCAAAAGCACAGCACATTACCGTGCCTAATAGGACGAAGGAAAACAGCTGGTGTTTGTTCGAAACAGCTTCCAGTCACCTCGGAATGGATAAATACAAGACCTATATGGTTTTAAAGGGCACAATGCTGGCAAGGTCAGGCAACGATGATGGAGTTGGACAGCTATCACGCACTCCTCTCTAAAAAATAGGCCCCAAAAGCTCAATAGTATTGAGATCAGCTGACGGTCATGGTTAGGGAAGATGCGACAATTCATCCTCGTGCTCACAAAAGCAGTTCTGGCTAATGAGAGCTGTGTCAAAAGGGACGCTGTCTTCGTGTACAGCATTACCGTTGGAGAACAAACATTATATCACAGGATTGACCTGATCAGCCGAAATCGTCACACTGTCCTTTCCATGAATGCGTCCTTACAGAGTATCCCGTGAAATACTACGAAATGGCTGACCAAATCCTCACCATGCCCCCTCCACGTTTCATTATTGAGGCGCAAACTCGGCCAGAAGCTGGAAACAGTGTGAAAGAAGTCTCATCCGACCAACTGACTTTCTGCCATTGTTCCATAACCCAGGTTTTACGGCTTCGGCACCAAGTTTTCCTGTTACAGGTGTTTGCATCACTGATGCGTGATTTTGGAAATCCAGTTCACCCTACAATGCCCTGATTGAGCAGCTCACTTAGTGTAATTTTGGTGCTGACAGCGTTCGCGAGTGTGACATTCAGTTCTGGAGTGACTTTTTCAGCTGTCGTTCTTTTATTTCTCGTTAAGATCCTATTCAATTATCGTCTGTCGCAATCACTCAACACACTGTTTCATCCACGTAGCGACTTAGTGGATTAAGTTTTTCCGCTTTCCCTGTATGCGGAATAAATCTTCGACACGGTGCCTCTTGGAACACCAAACACTTTGGCTCTCTAGGTTACGTTCGCATCCACTACTTGAGCACCAAAAATTTGCCCGCGTTCGAATTTACGTAGCTCCAGCGAATTCAGTCACAAGTACACAGTACACTGTTCTGGCCACGACCTACGCTAGTAACGTATTGAGGACATGGCACAGCTGCTGTTCGTGATCAAATAAAACAGTGCAACCTGCAAACTTGGACAGCATCTATTTCAGTCAAATAAAAACCGAACACTCGCCATAACACAACCGCGCTGCAGGTGGCCCCATTGTTGTTACGTTTCGATACTGTTACCGCTGTGGGTGGGGAACGCCATGGTGCTACATTACATGTGCACGCTGTTGTTCGGTTATGACCTTGACGTTGGCGGACTGATCCTAGAGTCGTCGTCCAGCTGTCATGGTATCCTACGGCTAGCGCCTGCGGTTGGGCCACCCTTCAGACAGCAGTGTAGCGAGCGTGGCCTGCATTCCTCGCCCGCTCGCTACACGGACAGTGCTCATCTTATCGAAACAATTCCTTTAGCGTGGGACCACCATCGGACGAAACGCATCAGCGATTTGGCCGATAAACGCTACAACATTCTCCGTACAGCCCTGATTTTCACATCTTATGCGAATCTGAAGAAAGACGTGCGTGGACTCGTTTGCAGTCGGACGAAGGAATGCGAGAGTGGGTGAGGTTGTGAATTCGTCAGCGGCAGACCGCGTTTTGTTAAACAGGAATAGATGGTATCGTCTCCCAGTAGGATAAATGTCTTACACTTGTGGTGTTTACTTTTGAATGGAACCATTCCATGGTTCCGATATGGTGGGTGTTCGGTTTTCATTTGACTGCCCCTTTTATTTTGTAAGTCCACAGGTCGGGGAGTGAGTGATGTTGACGATGGCTGCATAGGGACCCATTCTCTGTTGAGTTTCGTAAATCCGTACAGGTGTGGTTTAGCTGACGATCCAGGAGACAGCTGTTTATTCACTTGGGTAGATATGAACTCTGAAGATCGTAGAACAAGGCAGCTATTTTTTGGGATATATCTAAGTACTATTTCTGTAACTAGTTAATATTCAGCTCTTTGTCAAATAATAGCTCATTTATGACTTTTGTGAATTTGCTTGTCATAAATGCCATAACTTTCTGTTTCTTCGGCAACTGGTCCTTCTGCAGCCCATGAATCCATTTACCTTCGAACGCTGATTGTAAACGTATTTAGTGTTTGCAGATAAACGAATTTAATTGGTGGTAGAAGAAAGACACCTTTGTATTTTGAAATAACTTTTATTCTGTTTTAGCTGTTCGAGCTTACGTACTGAACTTGCAAATACTATCCACACTGACGAATGGTGTGAAATTTCTCCGAGAACACTTCACAAATTCCTTGCAGCAGAAGAACATGATTCTAGGATCATAAAAATTCAGAAATTCTGTCACATATGTGTAACAGAGTTACATATGCATACACTATCTGATCGCCGGCCGGTGTGGTCAAGCGGTTCTAGGCGCTTCAGTCTGGAACCGCGCGACCACTACGGTCGTAGCTTCGAATCCTGCCTCGGGCATGGATGTGTGTGATGTCCTTCGGTTAGGTTTAAGTAGTTCTAAGTTCTAGGGGACTGATGACTTCAGATATTAAGTCCCACAGTGCTCAGAGCCATTTGAACCACTATCTGATCAAAAGTAGCCGGGCACACCAGTGTAATGCGCAATTGACCGCTAGACGTCACCAGAAGTGTAGCCGCCAGCCTAAAAGGAGGTGTTGTCAGTAGAGAAAGAGTGACAACAAAATGGGTCGTCAGGAGCGCTTAGTGACTGCGAACGTGTACTAGTCATTAGTTGACATATGAGTAACAAACCCACCAGGGAAATTTCAACCGTTCCAAAGATGATGAAGTCGACTGTTGGTGACGTGATTGTGGACTGGGAAAGTGGAGGGACAACCACAGCTGAACCAAGACCGGGTGGATTTCATGTACTGACGAACAGAGCATTGTGGAGGGTTATAACAAAAAAATCACATGAAATCAACGGAAGGAATAACTCGTGAGTTACACAATACTACCAGGATTCCAGGTGGCACAATAATAGTGCGTAGGGAGTAAGAAGGAATGGGATACAGTGATCGAATAGCTCCTCATAGGCCACACACTGCTGTAGTCAGACGCTTGTAGTGATGTAAGGAGCGTCGCCATTGGACAGTGGATGACTGGAGACGAGTGATTTGGAGCGATGAATCACGTATACCCTGTGTCAATCCGGCGGGAGTGTTTGGATATGGCGAATACATGGAGAACATTACTGCCGTTATGTTTAGTACTAAGATCAAATTGCAGAGGGGACGATGCTACGGTATAGACGTGTTATTCATGGTTAGGGAGTCGTCTTCGTATTGCGCCTAAGAAAACGCTAAATACGGAAGGATATGAACATATTTTACAGCATTGTGTACTGTGGACATAGAGGAACAGCTCGGAGGTTGTTTGTATCAGCTTGACAATGCACTCTGTCATACGAGGGGCGTTTGAAAAGTCCGTGCAAAGTCCGAGAGATGCGACCACCGGCGCGTATCGAGGTCATGTTTAGTTAGTAGCATCTTTGGAAAGAACGCACACCACGTTTCAGCCATATTGGTCTATATTTTTGTGTTTGGCATTCGTGTGAATCAAGGAAGCCGAGTGATTGTCAAAAAATGGACGAAAAATAATTTCGTGTGATGATTAAACATTACTTTAAGAAAGACAAAACGCCTCAGGAGACTAAAAAGAAGCTTGATAGACATTACGGTGACTCTGCAGCTTCCATGAGAACACTTTATAAGTGGTTTCAAAATTTTCGGAGTGGCCATGTAGGCACAAGTGGTGCTGAACGTTCTGGACGCCCTGTGGAGGTTACGACTCCAGAAATCATTGATGAAATCCATGATATGGTGATGGATGACAGAAGAGTTAAGGTGCGTGAGATTGTTAGTGCTGTGGGCATCTCGAATGATCGGTACATAATATTTTGCATAAACATTTCGACATGAGAAAGCTATCCGCAAGATGTGTTCCGCGATTGCCGACACTTGACCAAAAACGGAATCGTGTGAAGGGTTGCAAGGAACGTCTTCAGCTGTTCAGGAAGAATACGCAGGACTTTAAGCGTCGTTTCGTCACTGTGGATGAAACATGGATACATTACTATACTCCTGAGACCAAACAACAATCTAAACAATGGGTTACCAAGGGAGAATGTGCACCAAAAAAGGCGGAAAGGTTATGGCGACTGTCTTTTTGGGTTCGCAAGGGATAATCCTCATCGGCTATCTGGAAGAGGGTAAAACTATTACAGGTGAATATCATTCATCGTTATTCGACCGTTTGAAAACCGAGCTGCAAGAAAAACGCCCGCGATTTGACCGCAAAAAGTCCTTTTCCATCACGACAATGCACCAGCACACACCTCAGCAGTTGTGGTCGCAAAATTAATAGAAATAGGATTCCAACTCGTTTCACATCCCCCTATTCTCGAAACTTGGCTCCCTCGGACATATATTTGTTCCCCAATTTGAAGAAATGGCTTGCGGGACAAATATTTTATTCAAACGAGGAGGTGATTGCAGCAACTAATAGCTATTTTGCAGACTTGGACAATTCCTGTTATTCGGAAGGGATCAACAAATTAGAACAGCGTTGGACAAAGTGTATGACTCTAAAGGGCGACTATGTCGAAAAATAAAAAAGAATTACCTCACACGCGTAAGTAGCTTTTATTTTTACACGGACTTTTCAAACGCCCCTCGTAAAGCAAGCTCTGTGAGGCAATGCTTTGTGGACAATAAGATGTATTAAATGACCTGAGATGGTCGGAATCCCGATATGTACCGAACAGAACACCTTCGCGGTGAGTTAGAACGCCAATCGCTCCAGACCCCAGCGTCCAATATCATGAACTTTTCTGGTTTCGGCTTTTGTGAAAGAATGGGCTGCCATACCTCCACTTTCAGACACATCATTGAAAGCATCCTCAGAGGAGCTCTAGTCATGTAATGGCGAACGGTGGAGAAATCCCATATTACTGTTCGCTAGCAGATGTCAGGATACTTTTGATCAGATTACGTAGGTCCACTGTTAACGATTTTACTGTGATGTACAAACGCCAGAGAAGCACACCTTCAAGCATCTGTTAGGCTGAAGAAATAAAACTCTGACCACCGATCTGCAAACCATGCTCAGCCAACCTATCTTACTAATTATTGTAGCCGACTTCCGTTGCAGCTGACACAGCTCAGTGACAGAACGACGCCTTCCCCCCCCCCCCCCCCCCCCCCGCCCTGTTTGTGGTAAGTATCGAGTTCAGTGGTCGTACTGCTGCCCAGAAGAAGTTATTATTCAAAAGCAAGCGTAGTGTCGCCCTTTATGGTGGTGCAAAAAACTCTAGTTTCGAGAAAATAAGTATGGCCGCTGTTGTACGCCAAGTCTGCTAATGCAGATTCTAAGCATGAAGTTTTCCCTGCCAAACAGAAACGTACCCTGACTGCTGATGAGACATAATAGTGCAAGGCAGGATTTCTGTTTAGACTCAACTAAATGTGCAAGCCATAAGAGTGAGTTAAGTGCCACTAATTTAATGAGTGTTATGTGATCCATGCGTGGTTTACAAAAAAAGAAAAAAGATTGAAATGTGAAATAAAATGCTGCATTGTATGAAGTTTTTCGTGTATTTTGCACCTGTAAAAGGCCTGAAAAATTTCTTTTCCCAGCTCTCCGTCACTTTGTGGCACAGGGTGTCATGAAGTCAAAGAATATGAGCAGATATACGGAAAACGTGCTGCCGTGCGCGACTTGGAACCTGAAACTGAATACAAGTCAGTGTTAAGGATGTGTGGGAACGATAGCCCTGCGACGGTCCTTTGACACTCTCTATGTGAAAGCGTTACTGCCTAGAATCCAAGTGTCTTTGTGATGGAATGCTCTCTATCTCATTAAATACGACTGGTGAAATAGATATCTTAAATTTACAAACAGAATTCGAAATATCTTCTAAGAAGAGCAATGCTTTAGAAACAAAGGACCACATGCTTTGGACGTGATAGTGCTGTCTCTGAAAGATTCTCAAAATACTAATGTCATTACGCTTATTTAACTTGACACACAAACCATACAAGATCACCGTTTTTTATTAATTTTTGACTAACACAGAAGTGAATTTTACTGCAGTTCAGGGGAAGATGAAGACAGACTTAATGTGGCCATGCGTATTTGTCACAGCACCAAAGGTGCGAATAGGGTAAGTAGTTCACAGATATTACCAAAAGGATCCCGGATTCATACAGGAGTAGGAAACATAGGTTCCAAACTGGATAATTCGTGAAATAAAAGTGCGACTTGTGCAACTTTCAGACGTCGACTGAATTTGGTGAAGTGTGTCAGAGTGCGTCCGCGGACAAACGAAGTAACTTATTTAAATGAATTCATAAACTTTTAAAGGCATAGTCAATTTGCACTGTGTGTGTGTGTGTATGTGTGTGTGTGTGTGTGTAAGACTGCGTTGAAAGATGGTAGCCATTGGCGTAATGAATAAGTTTATATTTTTTTCTCTTACTCTCACAGTTAAATTTGCTTATGATACAGCTCTCGAATTGCTCTGTAAGATATGTATGGACGATTTATGTAACTATTTTAATTCTTTGTGAATGGTAGTGCAAATAATAGCGTAACATGGGATAATGCACAAAACGGTGAATGTTTATAGACTTTTTAAGTACTTACAGACAGACCAAGCGAAGTGTGTGCCAAACGCCGAGGGCACAGAGTTATGTGCGTGCTGAAGATAAATGATAAATGAAACAGTGAATATAACCTGTGGGCGTTTGCATTATTCTCCTCTCCTGAGAATGAATACAAAATAATAAGAAACTAATACGACCTGAAGATACTTCAACGCAAAAAATTGTAAAACGTACCACTGTCCTAGCCACACACTTTGTTAAGCCGAGCTACGATGTAGTAGTTGTGAACATTGCCCTTCACTAGCGATAGGTATTTGAGAAGCAAAACAAGAAAAAACAATGTTCATTGACGGTAGGAAAAGAAACAATTTACAAGTTCCTTCCATAAATTAAACGACACGCATCATTAACAGAGTATGGATACAACAACTGGAAATTTTAATAAGAGGAGAACGAAGAGAAGCCCATCGTCGTATGATAAGGCGCATAAGAGCTGAATACCTCAGAAGACACGTGGGCAGTAAGCTCGTAGATAGAGCTCAACAACAGCCAGACAAAGGTGCGCAGTAATTGTGATCTATGCCCACAGAGATAACGAAACGTGAACAAGAGGGCTCAGTGCAGAACAAGAACATCTACAGTTGCGATTTGTAAGATGAGGCTAAACTTTAAATGTTCTGGTACTGTAGCAAGTTTACAAACGTACAGAACGGCCCAAAAGTGATGACCTGAAATTAAGCCTTCTCTAGATATCAATTCTCACACTTCCACTATTCTACAGGACTTCCGTTACAGTTCAGATACAGACGACAGAGACAGAAAGTCCCCTCAAGTGGCATAGGAATCATGTATTCAGGTCGTACTGCAGTCCTGAAGCCACTGTTCGAAGTAATTGAATTAGTAACATAGCTTAAAATGCAGACGACACTGTAACTGGTATGCAGCAGTAGAAAAGGTTTTATGGAGTGATAAACTAAAATATATGATATGGCGTCTCGCAGCTGCTACCATAAGCGCTTTATGGCAGACATGGAAACTATAAATCTGGATAACTGGACGGGCGAAACCTGTGACTTACCTATTGCATCATCTTGTTCGGTCAGTATTTAAAAGGACACCAAGTGACATTTCAGAGCGGCCAGTGCGAAGTGCCAAGAAGGACAAGATCACCTAATCAAATCCTACAGCCATACAGGCTCATAAATTGCCTGAACGGTGCCTTGTTAGCAAGAAACATCCGAGGCGTTATGTGGTTTACGCAGTACCTAGTCGCACAACATACACAAGGCCTATAAGACTCTTACAGTGAATCACGCCAGAAAGCCCATACACTGAGTACTCTACTTTTTAATGAGCAGCCTCAGAAGCCCCAAAAGACTGACTTGTATGCTGTGGCTTTATCAAAGGCCTCGGCTCGTCTTCTGTACCCATACCTCTTGGAGCTAAGGAACGTCTCATTGTCCAGTCAGACACACAAAGTTCCCACATTCAATTCTGATTTAGTGTCAGGCTGCATGAGTTGTCTTTGGCTGCAGACTGTTGTTACCCGTCAGTTATGAAGTAAGTGTTGTGATCCATAATTTTGATGGTGATGCCTCAAGTGCCCTTATCGGTTAACACTTGATAGCAGCTGCCGGGAAGAATTCAATTCTTGTAGTATTCTAAGACAGTGTATCGCATTCGTTTGGCACCTACTATTATTATCGCTCTAAAGTCATCAGCTCATATCGTCTGGTATTAATACATTTGTTGTTGGTAACCCTTTCAGGGTATAAGGTCGTGGTCTACGGAAATCTTCTCTTCCTAACTTTCCGTCCAGAACTGCGCTCGACATCTTCACAGGCGTTGCTCCTCCGTTGGGAGGACTCAACGCAGGAGCAACGCCTCTGAAGATGTCCAGCGCAGTTCTGGACGAAACGTTAGGAACAGAAGAATTTGGTGGACCACGACCTTATACCCCGACAGGTTTACCAGCAGCACTGTCATCCGGTCATGAAAGCCTTCATTCTATCATAATGCATTTTCTCTCTCTTCCCGTAACAAGTCTGAACGTAGGCCCTCCGATAAATGATATCTACTTTTTCTAGCGCGGTTTGCCGCCACTCTTGTTATTCTGGTATACTTCGATTCAGGATCACAACTTCCCTGTAGAACACTATATATGGAAGTTGAGAAATTCATGTAACATGCAGCAACATTTAGCCAAACCATAGCATCAGCAGTCTATTTAGTGAGTCTTGTAATAATAATAGTAATAATAATGGCTAATTAGTTCACAGGAAATACAGTTTTTGAAAGAAAGTAATTGAAAAACTTTTGCACTGAAAATTAAAGAGTTCCAGTTTCAAGACAATAATTTACAGCGTTGATATTCAGTTGATTATAAGGAACATAGTTAGAAGTACTCATTGTTACAGTTTGCTGCTAATATATTTTCACTTAATTTACAACAAATATCATTCAGGATCACTGATTGTGATACAATAAGTAACAGTCTATTAATTTGATATTGCGAAGTTCAGTTTATACATTTTAAGACAATTTCTCGTGGCCAAGTAATTATGAGACGCTTTTAAATAGTAACCAGTACAAGCATGACATGGCAATCCTGTAAACGAATACAGATGCAAAGCAAATGTCTAAGAGAAAAAAAAAATCCCAAACTACGAATGGCTAAGGATTAACATAGAACGAGGACCAGATGCAACACTACAGTACGGATTGTTTCAAATAAGATACAGTACTGCTATGTTACGGGAAAAGGCATAGAAACATTCGTAACAAATGCAAAACATAATAAAAGATTTTCCTGGAAAAGAAACAAATGCCGACAGCACTTTCTTTAAAACAAATATAACTCTATTACGACGAAAATATAATATACTCACTTTCCAGTCTTGCCATTTTATCAAGGGTGAATGGATTATCATTAATATACAGTGACACAAGGCAGAGGATAAGAGCTGGGAGGTTGGATGCCCAAATGGAGAGCAACTACTTGAGTGTACCACTTGTAATCCGTTAGTTCGGCATACTGCCTAGTAGGAGCAGGTCTGGACAACACTCGAATGCCGCTCCAAGCTAGCAAACATAAGAAAAAATAAAACAAAAATTAAAAAACTGAAATAAGGAAAATTTCAGGGAAGCAATTATGCATGCAATGAAACTTATAACTACAAACTTGTTATCCTGTTACAAAACTTAATGTTTGAAAAACAATAAAAATGTATTGTAATATATATTAGATACTTCCTATAGCAAACCGTAACCACCAAGTTCTGCGTGTAAGCCAACTCTGTTAATCAGACTGAGCTTCACAGTGCAAAACAACACAGTATGCTATAGCAAAACACAACCATCAAATTCTGAAACCCTCAGAGCATTACTCAAAAGTAAATATAAGCCAATGACTGTGTTAATCAGACAGGTTTCGCAGCAAAGAGTGACCCAAGCACACACAAACGAAACTTATCTGACACAAATTATGGTAATATTTCAGCGTTTGATAACTGACGGAACTGTTAATGCAAAATTACAGATATGTATGGTGTAAGTGTCTGTAGTGTGTGTGTGTGTGTGTGTGTGTGTGGGCGCGCGCGCATTCGTAAATGCGCTTGCTTGTACGTATGAGCATGTTCAGTTAACTTAATTTAAAGGCAAATTAAATATTGTGGTCATCATCAGCGTCATCGTCATCATCATCTAGCTGACATACACTTCTGCAAAAAGGTCTCATGTAGAGTTTTCCGTGCTTTGCGGTCTTGAACGGTAAGCATGTAGGTTTCTCTTGTGTGTTTTCTACGCATACCCCTAAGGCCGTCGTCTCAGTCTTTTCTCATCTCTTGGAATACAGCAAAGAACTTCCTTAGTCACTTACCATCCATTTGCCTGGCTACATGTCAAGTTCTATCTCACTTCATGTTCATTACAGTTACAATTACGATTTCCACATCGATCTTTTTCTCGATCCATTTGTTTTCCTGTCTCTCATAATAATTCGCAAATGCATCTCTCCATTTCTTGTTGAGGTGGCCTCAGTTTTCGAATGATTTTGGAATTAAAAGTCCATTTATCACTGTCATAAGTCGAATTTGGTAATTTACAGTACCAAGTACAGACGCAGTCTGATTAAAATCATACGGAACTCATCACTAGGTTTCACGAGAGGCTGATCCGTTGTAAGTAGGCTGTTTAGGTTTTTTTTATTGGTAACGCCACCTCTGTATGAAAATCACTGGCTGTGCTGTGTGCAGTCTGTGGCTGCTTTGCATTGTTGTAATACTCGCCATTGTAGTGTTAGGCAGCTGGCTGTGAACAGCGCGTAGCGTTGGGCAGTTGGAGGTGAGCCGCCAGCAGTGGTGGATGTGGGGAGAGAGATGGCGGAGTTTTGAAATTTGTCATGAACTGCTATATTTATATATGATGATATCAAGGTAAATACATTGTTTGTTCTCTATTAATATCTTTCATTTGCTAACTATCCCTATCAGTAGTTAGTGCCTTCCATAGTTTGAATCTTTTATTTAGCTGGCAGTAGTGGCGTTCGCTGTATTGCAGTAGCTTGAGTAGCGAAGATTTTTGTGAGGTAAGTCATTTGTGAAAGGTATAGTTTAATGTTAGTCAGGGCCATTCTTTTGTAGGGATTATTGAAAGTCAGATTGCGTTGCGCTAAAAAAATACTGTGTGTCAGGTTAAGGACAGTCGTGTAAAATTATTAAAAGGGGACGTTTCACCGTCAATGTCAGAGGAGGCAGGGAATGTCGTGTTATCATTAGAAAAGCAGTAACAGCAGAACTCAGTGACTTCTAACGGTGTTCTAGTCATTGGATGTCACCCGAGTAACAAATCCATTACAAATATTGTTACGCCGTCGCCAAGGTAGCCCCTGCGGGCCGGCAACACATCTAACACCACACAGGACCGAGGTTGTCTATGCCCAAGGCGTAAGCAATGGTAAACGTGGGCTGTTTTGGAAACAGACATTCCGCGTACTACTTCCTGCAGAGGGAGTTCGAGATGGCCTGCAGGAAGTATTACTACAGCAACATCTGATTGGCTGTCCAATACTATTTAAAGGCTAGAACCAGCACCGGACGTCACTTCACGCCGAATACCGACCTCAAGGACGTCTCCACGGAAGACTACGTCTTCGCCATCGGAATAGGAATTAAGTGTATGTGTGTTAAAAAGGACTCTTGTGGGAAACTTAGTAGTCATCTTTTGTTGCCTCTAGTAGGGAATTCTTACTGGCTTTGTGACTGTGACTTTTCGTTGTTATTCATTCATTTCCATGTAGACTGACGTAAATAAAAGTTGTGTTGTAAAAACTTTCAAATTGTCTGTTACAGCGAATATTTCATTCCTTCTAAATCTGTCTATATAATTATGAAGTGGAAACGCGAAAGTACAACCACAGCTAAAACAAGACCAGGCAGACCTCACGTGCTACCAGCATTCCAGTTAGCACAATGACTGTGCTTAGCGACTTAAAAATAATGGGGCGCAATTGTCGAGCAGCTCCCTATATGTTCTGGTGTAACCACAAGCACCGGGACGAAGATGAGGAATGCAAGAGAAGAGAAGGCGGTGAAACGACGTCGGCCAATAGCGCACTGACCAGGACGTCACCACGATAGGGGCGGCATCTAGCCGAAGTGAATATAAGCGCCGCTCCTGCCAGCCTCGCCCGGACATTAGTGGACAGTATTAGCACGGCTTAGCAGAGAGTGCTACGGTATCGGTTATTAGTGATCCATATCTATTGCTTGTTTGGACTTCGTCTATAGCGAAGATCATTACTGTTTGCATGCCGCCCATCGCTTGCGACGCTTGCTGTACATTCAAATTAAGTACTGTAAATTCTGATTTATTGAAATGAAACTATTAATGTTATATGTTTGAATTGTTATGTAGCATTCCGAGAACGCAGCATCCTTTAGGCACCCTATACGAGACAATTGGGCAGGACCCCACATTTGGCGACGAGGGCTCAACACTGTAAGCCACGCATTTCTGTAGTCAATGTTAAGTGAAGATTGTGGTGGCCACTGAACAGTGGATACTGGGAACGAGTGATTTGGAGTGACGAATCATGCTGGAGCAATCAGGTTGGATGATTTAGGTTGGCGAATGCCTGGAGAACGTTACCTTTCATTAATGCCAACAGTGAAGTACGGAGGAGGGGAGGAAGTGTCGTTTTGTGTTTTGGTAGCAGGGGGTGGGGGGGAGCGGCACTTCTCGGTTAGAGCGTAGACCCTTTGTTACGCTTAAGAAAACGCCAAACGCGGGAGGATATGAATACATTTTACAGCATTGCGCACTACGTGAAGTAGGTGAAGAGTTCAGAGACGATGGCTGCTTATGTCAGGATGACAATGCACCCTGTGAGGCAATGGTTTGTCGACAATAACGTCCCCGAAATAGACTGGCCTACCTAGAGTCCGAACCTTAACCCACTGTAAACCTTAGAACTGTAACATCTTAGAACGTCTACTTCGCTCAGGGACTCCACAGGCCAAAATCACACCTTCTCTGGTACGACTGAGAAAGAATGGTCTGCCATTCCTCCACAGACATTCAGACACCTCAATGAAAGTCAGCTGAAGCCATATTAAAGGTGAAGGGTGGAAATCCCCATATTGATGGCCAGTAATAGGTGTCTGGAGGTCTCTGGTTTGTTTCAAATACTTACGCAGAGGACCCCCATGTTGTTATATTTTGACGTAAATTCTTTTTTGAACTAATTTTTTAAACTATTTAACATCATTCATGGCACATTAAAACGACGGAATAAATCTGTAACTGATAATCTAGGATCAGGGGATCGGCTGAGAATATTCACGTCAAAGTATGGATCATCTGTAATTGTTACGACAGAAAAAAACCTCCATTCTAGTACGATACCTGAGTTCTTCTGTTTAACAGGCTGCCATACTCTCAAAATCCTTCCTGTTTGCGCCCTGCACGATATAATGCTCTCGGCTTGTGGGCTTGTTCCTATGAACGCCACTGAAATCTCACAACTCGACTGATCCCAGCCACAACACCACAATCTTGTCCCCCCTCTGGAAGAAAACTTTTCGCGTTTGGAACCAATGGTCAGGAGAGAGCAGCTGACGTGAGCATGATAATGACTCAAGTAGCCATATAGAAACTTAGCTGCTATCTCGTTGCATTGCCAAAATAGTCTTTCAATGAATCCCCTGGTCAGCTTAAGGTACTTTTACTTGGGTGTAACGCTACATGCTGCGTTAAATTTCAACCTCCATTGCACATGTAAGATGGTAAATGGGCTCTCTTGTAAAACTGAGTACACACTTGCAGGCAACATGTTCGCAAGCAGCTCATGAGCCTTGGGGCGAAAATTTTACGCGAATAGCCTTGCCTAACTATTCTGTGAGCCATATCTCTCGTGTGCGTGTGGAAACGTAGCAGCACGCAATGGCGACATCTCCACTGAACCTGAGCGCCCATTTGCACTCACCAAACTTTAAGTCTTGCCGTAGGTCAATGCTTCGAATGCAGTTGGCGTTTGGAACGGGTGGCACTTCCGAGGACATAGGACCAGGTTTCTCAGACACCTGGATGCAGGACGCGCGACTTTGTGTGATCGGGAATCAGGGAGATGGGTGCTTGTGGAAGGTTTTACTTAGAGTGTTAATCAGACTTGAGCGTTTGGCTTGGCATAGTGGCTGCACGAATTTGAGCATTTTGCCGATATTCCAATCGCAAATAGTTTAAAGACGGTTGTGTTAACCCTTTCTTGGTCATTTGGTAGCAATTTCAACTACACTATACTACAGGCAGTGAAAGATAGTTGATGAGACACATGGACTTGATGCGAGGATTCGTGCTAATCCCTCAGACAACAGCAATCTCGCAAGGGACATCGCAACGAGGGACTCTTGTCACGAACCACATGCGAGCAATGTAGGAAGTTGCGAGGTGCTCATCAGCCTCTCGGCTGTCGTATGGTCCTCAGAAATATTCAATAGCAGTATAATGAAAGCATAGCCTAATTGTGTTGTCCACTTCAGTGGTGGCCGTTTGTGTGTGTGTGTGTGTGTGTGTGTGTGTGTGTGTGTGTGTGTGTTTGTGTTTGTGTGCGTGCGTGTGTGCGTGCCTGCGTGGCTCTCTAGAAACTGAGTATCTGAGTAAGAAGCACTTTAATACTGAATACTTCTTTACATGCCAAGATGATGTGCAAATCTACGGGAACGGCGCCGGTGTAGCCACGCTGGCCGGCCGGTATGGCCGAGCGGTTCTAGGCGCTTCAGTCTGGAACCGCGCAACTGCTACAGTCGCAGGTTCGAATCCTGCCTCGGGCATGGATGTGTGTAACGTCCTTAGGTTAGTTAGGTTTAAGTGGCTCTAAGTTCTAGGGGACTGATGACCTCCGCTGTTAAGTCCCATAGTGCTCAGAGCCATTTGAACCATTTTTTGTAGCCACGCTACACTGAAAACTGGTGACGGAAAGTAATTTGCCGTTTGCGGTGAGGCGTTCGAGTGACGCACTGTAGGACCTGTGTCTGTGTACAGAACTGTAGATCCCTGATACTTTGTGACGCCCAGGAACCGGACTCTGTGTTCTAATGGCGCTTCTATGATCATCTCTGGACGTAGGAAGGCATTTTAATGTCTGGTGGCTATGGCTATTGCGGTTTATAATATCAGTGAAAAACATTATCTGACCCTGCTAGCTACTCGTGCGTATGCAGATGTAGTTATTGTATGTTATCGATCAACAACAGTGTATTGACATTTGTCTTAACAAACGTTTCTGACTACAATCTACCCTGCAACATCGTTACTCGTGTTTTAGACTGTTTCTGATCACGCTGTATAATAATATTGGCGATATCTCTGTTTAAAGTGTGGTAGATTGGTATATGCAATACAGACACAAAACACATACGTTACACACAAAGGACATGTACAGACTTGTCATACGTCATAGTATCAGATTCATAATTTCTGATATTCGTGTTGTGGGCAACTCTCTTCATGTTTCCGAAAAATCAGTACTGTGAAGACAAATACACTGATATGGACCAGATACCAATAAATTTTGACATCTTTTTCCAATTTATCCTCGTGCTGAATGCTCTTTACGGTGTTTCTCCTCTCTGGGAGAATCTCTAGGTTTGAAACTCTGTGGAAAACTGTTTCCTTTTAGCTGTAAGAGCACAGATGCCTGTTATTAAACTGTAATTTATTTGAATGTTTATTTAACCATTTATTTTAAACAATCAAGTAGAGCGAAGAGCCGAAAGTAGACAATTGTGTATATAGCATGGCACCAGTAAGAAATATATGAATGATATTGCGATCTCCGTTTCCCCGTACCGACTCCAGAGTCATTACTGTAACGCCATTTATTTAACTGAGAAAAACCTATTAATTCGTTTACAGCTAATGTGTACTACAGAGTGCAACATTCAGTTTTCATTGGCTTCTTCACGTCTTCTACGCCACACGCGGGACTGCGCACAAACATACACTTAATCGTATAGGAAACTACACAGTAGATTTTCAGATAATCTCTTATGACATATAGCCGGCCGAAGTGGCCGTGCGGTTAAAGGCGCTGCAGTCTGGAACCGCAAGACCGCTACGGTCGCAGGTTCGAATCCTGCCTCGGGCATGGATGTTTGTGATGTCCTTAGGTTAGTTAGGTTTAACTAGTTCTAAGTTCTAGGGGACTAATGACCTCAGCAGTTGAGTCCCATAGTGCTCAGAGCCATTTGAACCATTTTGTTATGACATATTATTAAATTGGAAAACAAAATCATTAGCTAAATAAAATTCAACTGATTGCTAAAAGCCGGCCGGTGTTGCCGAGCGCTTCTAGGCGCTACAGTCTGGAACCGCGTGACCACTACGGTCGCAGGTTCGAATCCTGCCTCGGGCATGCATGTGTGTGATGTCCTTAGGTTAGTTAGGTTTAAGTAGTTCTAAGTTCTAGGGGACTGATGACCTCAGATGTTAAGTCCCATAGTGCTCAGAGTCATTTGAACCATTTTGATTGCTAAAAATAATATAAGATTATTGGTCCCGATAGTAAACACAACGGATAACAAATTAGTTAGTGAAAAAGCTCCCAGGCTGTGGCTAAGCCATGCCTCCGCAATATCCTTTCTTTCAGGAGTGCTAGTTCTGCAAGTTTCGCAGGAGAGCTTCTGTAAAGTCTGGAAGGTAGGAGACGAGGTACTGGCAGAGGTAAAGCTGTGAGGAAGGGGCGTGAGTGGCGCTTGGGTAGCTCAGTTTGTAGAGCACTTGCCCGCGAAAGGCAAAGGTCTCGAGTTCGAGTCTCGGTCCGGCACACAGTTTTAATCTGTCAGGAAGTTTCATATCAGCGCCCACTCCGCTGCAGAGTGAACATCTCATTCTGGAAACAAATTAGTTACTCCAGGAGACATCACGCTAATACCTCTAGCGTATATAGCGGCCTCAGTTCATCGAGGAAGAGGCCCACAAATTTCTTCAGATATGCCTTATTCATCTGGAGCCACTCACTGGTGATTATACGTCGTACAGCAGGGAGGTTTATTGCTACATTCAACCCACTGTTCCAAATAGTGTCCTACATTTTTAAAGCCTTAACATCAGTCGGTTGGCGGGATAGTCGAGGTGCGATATGGTGCTTGAGTGTTCATGAAACCAGGAATATATGCATCCGGTCCTGTGATCACAGTTGTCGTGCTGGATACGAAAATATCCACAAAGTACCCATCACGAAGATGGGGAAGAAAAGACAGTACTCGCTCATCGAGAATGCTGAAATAAACAAAGTGGTACATGTTTATGGTAACCTCAGTGAAAGGTCACAAGTCATGGTACAGAGAACACACCCAAAATATCATAGAACCCCATCCGGCATGAACTGAACCCTCCACACAGTGTGGGATAAACGCTCATCAGGCCTATGTGCCCTCGATGCTATGTATCATATTATAGCATTGGAAAATAACTTTATTGGGCAGGCTTAAAATCTTGTTAAAGTTCTAACAGGTGAGTTTGGAACAGAGTAAGTTAGTGCGGGGCTGTTGAGCCAGTCGTTATTTCAACACAACATTCGGCCAATGTAACACCTAGGTTCACGGCAGGCAGAAACGCAAGCACCGCTGTGCTACTTAACAGGGCATGGCGAGGCAACACTATGCAACTTCACCGACTGAGCGCTACTACAAAGTCAAACGCAGACGTAGGAAACCTGGTTCAGATGCCCAGAACCATTATTGAAATTACCCAGAGTGAGGCAAGGAGCGCTGATGGGTCCTACGAATGGGGACAAATGCACATTTACAACAAGAGCCACTGAGTCAAAGATGCATGCTAGACCCATTGAATACAGAGGCTTTAGGATCTCGAGAACACATTCTGTCGTGCTGGCATTGTATCTGTATCGCTAGAATCAAAGAGAATGTCAGTCTGTTGAGTTTCAGTGAAACCACGACGTGCTGATCAATGATGGACAGCCTACTACTCGCATGCTGATTTCAACACTGAGAGGCAGCCAACCTAATGCATTCCATTATTGTGATCTGCCACTGCTGCATACTTGGACATTGCGGTTGAGATGGCTGGTGAACAGCAGTCCTCGTCCCCAAGTAAGTCGTTGCAAATGGCCTGTAAGCTGTCATCTGCACACCGACCAGGCGAGGCGCGTCTGCGCCGCCCTCTGGCCAACTCGTGAGCGTCTGCTGACATCTTGGCCGATCCCTAGTGAGTGACTGGGGCCTAGTCTTGATGACAGCCAGCTTCCTGGACCACGTTCGGTAATCTCCACCGACTGCATGACGGGCTGTCTTCGAGAGCTCTGAGGTGGTTGCTGCACTGGCTCATCACATGAAGTCTGGGTGGGCCGCATTTTCCTCGCCTTTGCTACCGTCGCCAGCACAGCACGCAGCTGTGGCACTGACCTGTGGCGGTGACGTTGCGGCTCAATAACGAGCTGTCAGCATTCCTTCGTGGCACATGCGACCGCGCCTGGCCCTCGCCTGCAGTTATGAAGATGGTTATACCGCCATTCACCCTCACTCTTCTCTCAATCTCCTGATTACAATACGACCCCAGCCCCAGTTCGCTACAAAATGAAAAGAGGCAAAATCGTAACTTGTTTGACCACTTTACAAGCCTCCACTCAGCTAACGTCCAGTTGTTTGGCGCAGTGAAGACTGGCATCTATATATGCAGCTGTGAATAATGCCCTTTTGCAAGGTACCCATATAGAAAACTCTAATGCACAATGTTCACCCACAAACTGGTTGATATGGACCTGCACTCACTGTCAGCTGTAATTCCTGTCGGGTTTGAAACTGTTTGTCATAGGCAGGGCGTGATACTCATCTTGCTGTCTGTCAGTGAGGGCCTTTGTACAACCACGTTTCTTACACGGTGCTACATAGCGGCGAATGGCACATTGTTCTTGTAGACGCTTTATGCTGTTGGAGCTGATACGAGAGCTGTTTGGAAAGTAAGGTGCGATCGGTTGCGAAATAAAAACCATAGTGAAAATAAAAAATATTTTATTCGCAACAGTTAGCCACACTTTCCAGCTACCTTCTAAATAGTCGCCGCTCCGACGTAGACATTTGTCGTGGTGTTGTACAAACTTTCCAGTACCCTCGTCACAGAAAGCAGCCGCCTGTGGTTTCGCCAATTCTCTACGCTGGTCTTCTTTTCGTTGTTTGTGCCAAAATGATATTTTCGTAGCCAGCGGTTCATATGAACAGAGATGAACAACGGAGGGAGCAATTAAGAGCTGTATTGTGGGTGATTAAACACTTCCCATCGAAAACGCTGCAGGAGCGTCTTCATTGGCCCTGCAGAATGCGGCTGAAAATTGTCTTGAAGAAAGAACCGCACGCCGGCCACGGTGGCCGAGCGGTTCTAGGCACTTCAGTCCGGAACTACGCCGCTGATACGGTCGCAGGTTCGAATCCTGCCTCGGGCATGGGTGTGTGTGATGTCCTTAGGTTAGTTAGGTTTAAGTAGTTTTACGTTTAGGGGACTGATGACCTCAGATGTTAAGTCCCATAGTGCTTAGAGCCATTTGAACCATTTGAATTTGAAAGAAACCCATGACATTTATGTTATGTGGGCTGCATAACTTCAGGCGCAATCTCTTCCTAGATCCACATATTTCACGGGAGACACTGTTGTTTGTAGTCATTTTTACGTGACCACTTTTCGCTCTGAACTGAAAAAAGGCACACTAAAGACACTGCCCAACACATCTGTGCAAAGTTACATCGGATTTTCACAGTGGTTTCCATTTCGCGCCTAATCGGACCTTACTTTACGAATACGCCTCGCAGATCAAATGTAGCAACTTCGTCCACAGTGAGGTGTGCGCATGGCCATGTCCAAACACAATAGCTCCTTTCCGCCATTTTCTCTCACGTCGACCCATCTTACCACGCTGATTCCATGCAACCGAATTACGAGGGCGCGCTCACACACACACACACACACACACACACCCACACACACACACACACACACACACACACACACACATTCCAATTCATTGCCATGAATTACGTCAGATGGAAGGTCACATGGTCGCCTAGTGCTAGTTTTTCATCATTTGCATCGTTCAAAACCGACCAGTGTGCTCTTTTAAGTGAATGTCTAGTATTTTGTCCGCTGAGCTTGTAGCAACAGTGTAATGGGAATTAGACGAAATTCTAGAGATCCTGCATCATAATAAATAAACCTTGAATTGAATCCTACTAGTTCCGAATACTATTGCGTTACCAGTGTTATATTGTATTTGGTCTATGGTAGCTTTATTTCAACGAAAGAGCGACATATCACCAGATTTCAGTGCCATGCAAGGACACAGGTAGAGATTTCACCCCCAGGTTTTGTAACAAGATCTGCCACTGCCCGATTACCCTTTCATTGGATCACTTTTATGTTAATTTATTATATAAAGTTTTTCCTTCTGGTTTCGAAATGCACAAGTATTCAAAGCTTCTTCTCCGTGTTTAGAATCTTAATGGCATTCAGAATTCTCTGGACAGCAGCGGAAAACATTTTAAGCCACTACAGAATTACGAGCCCATAAACATCTGATATTCATCTGATATTCCTGATCAAGTTGATGCAATAGTGAAGACGCCAGACTTTAAAGGGAATAAGTTTCTAACATCCATAGGCCCTTCCTAATCAAAGTTTTTCGCGTTTTCACAAATATTATTACTCGTATCCGATGATGATTCATTTCACAAGACCACGGTTGATTTCCTCCTTTGCCTATGTTCGCCTAAGATAATGGCCTGTTTCTAATGCACATTAAACTCTGAAGTTAATTCATTCTCATCTACGATATGATAGAAGCTGAAGAAAGGAATCAGAATTTGTGCTACGTCCAGGATTTCGACAGGTGTCTCCTGCTTATTAGGCAGATGTGTCAGCCATTACACCACCGTAGCAGTATAGGTAACACAGCCGCATGGAGTACGCTCGCCTTAACACAAACCTTAATTCACGCCATAAGAAGGGGTAAATAGGCTGAAGGCATGAATTCAGGTAGTCTGTGTCGATGTGTAATGGATACTGCAACAGTGGTGTATTGGCTAACACATCTGCCTAGTATGGTGGAGACACAGGTTCATGTCCTGCCCATGGCACAAATTTTTGATTCGTTTCTCCAGCTTCTGCCATTATCTTAGATAAAGTTGAGACTCGAATGTCTCAAGGAAAATTTAATTACGTAAGATCTATAGCTCCTTCTCATCTGCTATGACGTTTTCAGTATTACCGTGCAGTTGGACACTGCATAATTTATTCAACAGGAAAATTTTGATGGCACCGTTAATGAGAACGACTTTTCAGTAAAAAGAGCCACCCTGCATAGACTGATCGGTACAAGATACAGTAAACTTGCGTTCAAGAATACAAGCCTAGAACTAGGACATTTTAGAAGTTTAATTTCCCACAATGCAGGTCGGAGTATTTTTATTTTCCATCGGAGTGTGGGAATCTTCTAACGATCACGTACCCCTTTCTTGCATCAGTGCAGTCAACAGCCGTAGAAAAATGTGTGGCTTTAATAGTGGCTGCTACTTCATTCAGATGATTATAGACTTGACACCTCAATCGTCATTTCTGGGGTTCTTACATGTTTGAGCGTCCTTCCCGAAGTGATTTTAATTGTGGAAATAATACAACGTCTCCTGTACCATGCCTGGGGAGAAGGCTATCAGAGAGACAAGCAATCTGAACTCGCGAACTGACTAACCCGAGTGGGCAGGCATGTCGTCATGGTGACAGATTGTAGTTGTCTTACCACAACATTGGTCTCTTTTAGTGAGTTTCCTCATGGAGTCTGTTCAAAAGGGTTTCATATCATGAGGGTTGACTGACTAACCTAGAAGGAAAAACCCGAAATGCTCAATTCCTTTGACTTGGGAAAAACTATGAGCGTCATTTTGACAATGGATCGAGACAGTTGTGGTTTTCAAACGTTATTTATTGCAGTTTTTCTGGGGAGGGGTGGAGATCCTTTGTCAGCTTACTGTGAAATGAGTTATGTCTCAGTTGCATAATTAATGTACGAGTACAAGTGCGTGCTGAAAAGTAATGCCTCAAAATTATTTATGTGAAAACTATTGAAGTTTTTAAATGAAACAAATGTTACGTTCTACATCTCTATTATTCATGTCCACGTATTTGCAGCCGTCTGCCGCTAGAGGGCTCCGAACTGTAGTGTGTAACATGGCGGTGTGTAACGTAACTATGTAGGTGCATGAGAAACAGCGTGCTTTAATCGAGCTTCGGATTTGAAGAGTTCCTCCACACATGAAACACCCTGTTCTTCAGGACGACAAAGTAGGACAACACACGAGAGCTGCGACATTTATGACATTCCGATCCCATGAGTTCACTGTAAACGCTCATGCTCGATACAATTCCAACTAGGCCCCATCCGATGATCATCTGTCTCCAAAACTTAAAGAAAATATTCGAGGCTACGGTCGCAGGTTCGAATCCTGCCTCGGGCATGGGTGTGTGTGATGTCCTTAGGTTAGTTAGGTTTAAGTAGTTCTAAGTTCTAGGGGACTTATGACCTAAGATGTTGAGTCCCATAGTGCTCAGAGCCATTTTTTGAAAATATTCGAGGGCCTCACTTTGATATTGATGACGCCGTGCAAGTAGAGTTGCGGTTGTGGCTCCGTCAATAAAGTCAAACATTCTACAGTGACAGTATCAACAAACTGGTGTCCCGTCGCGAGAAATGCGTTCGTCACCGGAGTGACTACGTAGAGAAATAAATATGTAGACATGAAGAATAAAGATGTAGAATATTAGTAACTTTTGCTTTATTTGAAAAGCATTCAGTGCATTCATATAAAAAATTGGGAGCCATTACTTTTCCGCACGCCCTCGTATCATAGTTGTCAGGCCATTCAATAAGTGCGTTGCAAACGCTCACTTGCGGTTTATTCTGCTCTTAGGTCACTCAATGACGACGTACTTCTTTGCAACTCGAGTCATATTCAATTTTTTTGGTTACAATTTCTGGAGATTCTCAGTTCTCTGAACATGAGCAGCATCAATTTTGGTCGATGACCTTCCTTGCCGAAGGTCAGTTTCAGTTGACTGACGACCATTAGTGACACAGGTGTGATTATAGAGCATTATCTCCGTAGGCTTGTTTCTGTAGTATAAGAATGTACACAAATTCTTTCCTCTCTTTCTCGCAAAATATGACCATTATGTCAGGCATTATAAAAATGACTATGACCAGCGTAACAATCAAATGACAATAGCTAGGAAACTAAACGAGATATTAACAATGTGGTTACTCAGCATGTTGCGACAGATACAGATCTGTCAACGACGCGTCGCTACATGCGTTGGTCCACATAATAAATTAGTTCAGCAGTTTTCTGAACATATCTCGCACACACGTCTTTATCCACTGCATCGCTTCGAAGGTGACAGTTGTATTCATAATATCAGTGCATCATGAAGCTCTGATGTTCGAGTCGCCCCCAAAAAATTTCTATTAGAAATAGATCAAACTAATTGGTTCACATTTCAGGCTGGCGTGCCGTAAGACCATTATGATCATAAACGATAGGCACCTCAAACATTTCTTTAGGATCTGTGACCACTATAGCTTCAAACGGATGGATGACAGAGTGTATAATCTATAACTGCGTAGTATTTGACAGCAAACATTAGGTAAGTGCTACGAAGCCACTCGACTTAAGTGCTGATAAGATTCTGTGTTGAAAGTAAGCCAAAAGAATTTAATGAGTTTAATGTTTGAGAATCCTGTAAAAGTCCAATATTCTCCCCAGTTTCCTTGCTTGTAGCACATGCCACACTTTCCGCATTAACTGGGCACTACTGATACTCTTACTTGTTTTCTTTCTAGGCGCTTCAGTCCGGAACCACGCTGCTGCTACGGTAGCAGGTTCGAATCCTGCCTCGGGCATGGATGTGTGTGATGTCCTTGGGTTAGTTAGGTTTAAGTAGTTCTAGGAGACTGATGACCTCAGATGTTAAGTGCCATATTGCTTAGAGCCATTTGAGCAATTTGAACTTGTTTTCTTTCCTTCAACATAATTCGATACCCCGAAGCATTCAACTGCGTCTGTTTGAAGCAGTTTCAGCCTGAGTAAACAAATTCTAAAACCAATGACCAACTCCGAACAACTGAAGGATACATGCATACAAGAAATTGTTACACATGTCAAACGAGCTGCACGTGATTTGTAACCTTAAGCTTAGAAACACAGCATTATTTCTTACTGTAGCTTCGGTGCATTAGAACATGATTTGTTTGTTGTTTATTCAGTTTCACAAGTATCGTTTCAGGGTCAGCTGTGCTTTTCGTTCCTACTTCAGATACAGTTTTACCGCGGTTTACATGTATTGCCTAAGCTGGGACAATTGCTTTGAAAGGATAATGTTGATTTCCTTCCCCATCCCCCATTTCGAGCTTGCGCTACGTCTCTAATGACATCGTCGTCGATAGAACGTTACATATTAATATCCCTTCCCAGCGTTTCCGAACACATTTCTACTGAGGGGAGTCTAAGAGCTACAGGTATGTTAATAGTTACTGCGTACAATTTTGGTGATGTCTCGATTTCTTTGATTTTTCCGAAGTACTCTAATGCAGATTTCGGTTAGACTTCTATTGGAAAGCTATGTTACTAGAGGCAGTGTACCAACTCAGAAGGAAGAACGGAAGGTTAGGGTTTAAAATCTCGTCGACGACTTGGTCATTGGGGATGTACCTTCGACTTAGTAGTAGGAGGATTACGGAAGCATTCTACCGTGGTCTTATAAAAGGGAACCACCCTATTTTTTTCTCTGACTAAAACTCAGACTCCATCCGAACATTCCTAGGAAGGCCCATTGGTGCCGACCGACCGCCGTGTCATCCTTAGACGACAGGCGTCACTGGATGCGGATATCGAGAGGCATGTGGTCAGCACACCGCTCTCCCGTCCATTGTCAGCTTTCTTGATCTGAATTTGCCCTAAATGAATTAGAAAACTACCTAAAACCCACTCTTCGGTGGCTGAAGCTATAATTGTCTCCTCTTGAATAAGACCAGTGTCTCAACCATAGCATCTCTTTGGTCCGTAAGCATTCAGTATGGGAAATATACCAGACTCAATCCACAGCAGTTTTCCATCGCTTTGCTGAAAAAATTACGTTGAGAGCTGTAATGCTCGTTTTTAAAAGGACCTGGCCGAGATTCTTCGACATCCTTTTCCTCCCACACCGCCGCGCGGGATTAGCCAAACGGTCTAGGGCGCTGCCGTCATGGACTGTGCGGCTGGTCCCGGCGGAGGTTCGAGTCCTCCCTCGGGCAAGGGTGTGTGTGTTTGTCCTTAGAAATAATTTAGGCCGGCCGGAGTGGCCGAGCGGTTCTAGGCACTACAGTCTGGAGCCGTGCGACCGCTACGGTCGCAGGTTCGAATCCAGCCTCGGGCATGGATGTGTGTGATGTCCTTAGGTTAGTTAGGTTTAAGTAGTTCTAAGTTATAGGGGACTGATGACCTTAGAAGTTAAGTCCCATAGTGCTCAGAGCCATTTGAACAATTTTTTTTGATAATTTAGGTTAAGTAGTGTGTAAGCTTAGGGACTGATAACCTTAGCAGTTAAGTCCCAAGAGATTTCACACACATTTGAACATTTTCCTCCCACACCTTATGCTCTGTTTCTAATGACGGGACATCAAACCGTAATGTTATTCCTTCCTTCATCTGCCTAAGTTACGACGAAAGTGAGGAATGATGCAGTGTTTAACACAAGTGACTTCTCTTACTTATTTATTTGTTTGCTGATATTTATATAAATGGCTTCCAAACCTTTAGGCTCAAAACTATGCAGACGGTAGTTGACCTAAACTGAGTACGTTGAGATGAGGAACCAGTAAACGGAAATGAATATATCCTTCGGTACGATGTCTTCAAAGGGCAGTGCATGTAAGAACATGCATACAAACTTCTTACTTTTCGTAGCGCTCAGCTGCCTTACCCACCAGCGTTGTTATTGGTACCTTGCAAAACTACGCACAGTCATCTGCGATGTATCTTCGGTGCGGCTTATCATTGTTTACAGTCCATAAAAGATTTTCAAGGAACCTGCAGACTTGTACGAGGGTGTGCTGAAAAGAAATGCCTCCGAATTTTTATGTGAAAACTCTAAAACATTTTCAAATGATACAAACGTTATTAACATTCTACATCATTATTCTTCATGTCTATCTATTTTCAGCCATCTGCCGCAAAAGGACTACGAACTGTTGCGTGTAACATGGCGATGTGTAACGTAACTATGCCGGTGCGTGCGAAACGGCTTGCTGTAATCGAGCGTCGAATTCGTAGCGTTCGTTCACACATGGAGCAGTCTCTCCTGCAGCGTGACAATGCTAGGCCACACACGAGCACTTCGACATCTGCGACAGTGTGACGCCTTGGGTTCACTGTCATCTATAACTTACATACAGTCCCTAATTTGTCTATCGTTGCGAAGGTGACTCTGTTGAGAAATAAATATGTAGACATGAAGAATAACAATGAACAAACGCTTGTTTAATTTAGAAATCTGTAAGAGTTTTCACATAATAATTTCAGAGGCACTACTTTTCAGCGTGCTCTCGTAATATATGAGTCCGAAGGACGCAGTGCCCTGAAAACGAGGCACTGGCGACCCGTCACATTGTATAACAGAAAACATGCATATTCGTGGGAATGCAGTAAAATTTTATGATAAGAGTTAATGACAGACTGAATAGTTGCTCTGAGCTTGCTACAAGAAATAAGCTGGGCAACGTGTGAAGGAAATGGGTACAAATAATTTTGAACCCCACTGTTCAGTTCTGACAATGGGTTACGTTATAATGCTTGAACTGAGTACTCTCTATCAGCTATGTAATATGGCCATAAAGACAGTTCTTTATTATCAGTATTTGCAATCGTAGAATTGGAAAATTTGTAAATACAATAACTTGTTATACTTTATATAAACATTTACACTTTGCACACCCATTCAACATGCGGAAGAAATGTCTAATTTAAGCAAAAGTTACATTGTATTTACGCATCTGTGAGCTTCTCGATCTTACATTCTACGCAGCGTCATATCGGATTTCAGTAGTTATAGATCGTAGACTTACTTTCAAACCCAAAAAAATCCAATAAACAAAAGGTTTTTATATTAATATTTGCAGTTTAATTTTTCCTTTTTGTTGCTGTAATACTTATTTTGTTTATACAATTTGGAATCCTTGCTCACGTACAACATATCTCCTTGGTAACCACATACTTTTTTTCTAATGATGCTTTCCCTACTTACTCTAAATGTGAAGAGTCGTGCATTTAACAGTTTTTCCTTCAGTAAGATAAATGTTTTCTGTTAAAACTCCGCTTTCGGTCCCTTCTCAAAGCACCACTTGTGTGTGCAGTTGTTACGTATCGTCAGAGTCTAAATCATTAGAAATGGACCAAAGGGTTGAGAAGGACCAGGATGGTGAATGAAAGCGATGGTTTCCTATTCCAAGTAACCACCCACGAATTCCAATAAACTGGTTTAGAAAAACGTGAAAATCTAAACCTCGACGGCCGGAAGGTGATATTAATCCTGTTCCTCCTGGCTGCAAGTCTAGTGATTAAGCATTGTGCCACATCGGATTGCGTGTAATTGTTAGATCAAGAGCTGGACTACACTTTTCTTGAGTTTGTGACGTGTCCCAATCGATTTTGCTAGACGACGATCGAGTTCAGCCTTATCGCCGGTAGGAGAGTTGTGGACACATGCCACGTGGCGGACATTTTCTTAAGCAGCGCGCTGCAGAGAGAGCGTCAGAAGTTGCCGAACGAGGCGCGAGGTGGCGCGGTGGCTGTGGTGCCGGCAGTGGTCTGTGGCAGTGCGGAGGAAGCGCGACGTACCACCACTAAGCAAGCACTGCGCCCCAGATCAGACGCCCTGTTTTGGTGAGAAGGAGTGTTCGGACGACCTTGTGAAGTGCGGGGCGTTTTGTAGCAGCTTTGGACGACAGTTAATATGGTGAAGTGGGACAATGAACTGAGGGAGACTGTGCTGGGGTTGCGGCTCATTGTAACTGTTGTACAGTGCCTTGGCTGTAGCCCTTGAATTTTGAATTTGTGTTCTGCACATTCCAAGGTTCTAATTGACAGTGTTAATCTCACCTTACGGCCGCTTCAAGTGGTCATGGGTACATTTCTTTGCTAAGTTCTGGAATTCAGAAACAAGTTGTTTCGGCGCTGTAGATGTATTTAGCTGCCAACTTCAAGTTTGTAAAAATAGTTATAAGGCTGTTCTGGTTCCCTTTCATATTGTCCATTGGGGATATTGCAGCCGATAATATGCGCATGTTTGGAAGTGTATGCCATTTCAGTTATCTAATTTCACTTCTCTGTTCGTTGTAGAAACCTAATTATACTGTTCCCGTAGCAACATGGCCTGGGCCGGGTTCGACCACTCTTGTCCAGGCGATCGAGTAGTGCATTTTTGGTGCAGTTCTGTAATAGTGGTACTCGAATTTCCCGGGATTAAATTTTCTAAAAAATACTTCTTTTTCTGCTATGTATTTACACTCCTGGAAATGGAAAAATGAACACATTGACACCGGTGTGTCAGACCCACCATACTTGCTCCGGACACTGCGAGAGGGCTGTACAAGCAATGATCACACGCACGGCACAGCGGACACACCAGGAACCGCGGTGTTGGCCGTCGAATGGCGCCAGCTGCGCAGCATTTGTGCACCGCCGCCGTCAGTGTCAGCCAGTTTGCCGTGGCATACGGAGCTCCATCGCAGTCTTTAACACTGGTAGCATGCCGCGACAGCGTGGACGTGAACCGTATGTGCAGTTGACGGACTTTGAGCGAGGGCGTATAGTGGGCATGCGGGAGGCCGGGTGGACGTACCGCCGAATTGCTCAACACGTGGGGCGTGAGGTCTCCACAGTACATCGATGTTGTCGCCAGTGGTCGGCGGAAGGTGCACGTGCCCGTCGACCTGGGACCGGACCGCAGCGACGCACGGATGCACGCCAAGACCGTAGGATCCTACGCAGTGCCGTAGGGGACCGCACCGCCACTTCCCAGCAAATTAGGGACACTGTTGCTCCTGGGGTATCGGCGAGGACCATTCGCAACCGTCTCCATGAAGCTGGGCTACGGTCCCAAACACCGTTAGGCCGTCTTCCGCTCACACCCCAACATCGTGCAGCCCGCCTCAAGTGGTGTCGCGACAGGCGTGAATGGAGGGACGAATGGAGACGTGTCGTCTTCAGCGATGAGAGTCGCTTCTGCCTTGGTGCCAATGATGGTCGTATGCGTGTTTGGCGCCGTGCAGGTGAGTGCCACAATCAGGACTGCATACGACCGAGGCACACAGGGCCAACACCCGGCATCATGATGTGGGGAGCGATCTCCTACACTGGCCGTACACCACTGGTGATCGTCGAGGGGACACTGAATAGTGCACGGTACATCCAAACCGTCATCGAACCCATCGTTCTACCATTCCTAGACCGGCAAGGGCACCTGCTGTTCCAACAGGACAATGCACGTCCGCATGTATCCCGTGCCACCCAACGTGCTCTAGAAGGTGTAAGTCAACTACCCTGGCCAGCAAGATCTCCGGATCTGTCCCCCATTGAGCATGTTTGGGACTGGATGAAGCGTCGTCTCACGCGGTCTGCACGTCCAGCACGAACGCTGGTCCAACTGAGGCGCCAGGTGGAAATGGCATGGCAAGCCGTTCCACAGGACTACATCCAGCATCTCTACGATCGTCTCCATGGGAGAATAGCAGCCTGCATTGCTGCGAAAGGTGGCTATACACTGTACTAGTGCCGACATTGTGCATGCTCTGTTGCCTGTGTCTATGTGCCTGTGGTTCTGTCAGTGTGATCATGTGATGTATCTGACCCCAGGAATGTGTCAATAAAGTTTCCCCTTCCTGGGACAATGAATTCACGGTGTTCTTATTTCAATTTCCAGGAGTGTATTTAACGTCATGGAACTATTTGTCAGTGATTAGAAGTTTTGATTATTGCCAGTACATAATCCTTAGATTGGTATTCATGTAGCGTACTCGCTTCCCGCGCCCGGGTCCCGGGTTCGATACCCGGCGGGGTCAGGGATTTTCTCTGCCTCGTGATGACTGTTTGTTGTGTGATGTCCTTAGGTTACTTAGGTTTAAGTAGTTCTAAGTTCTAGGGGACTGATGACCATAGATGTTAAGTCCCATAGTGCTCAGAGCCATTTTAGCTATTCATGTGTTTTCTAAACTCTAATGTAAGGTGACTTCGTAAGCTTTACCAGAGTAATAAGTCTTAGAAAGCTCTTCGGGTTTGCTGCCGGCTCCTAAAATCAACTCGATTAAATATTTCGGCGATTCAGCTATTCGTCATCTTCAGGAGAATGTTGCTTCTGCTAATGAGTCCCGCTGAGAACTGATGCTTGGCTTTTTTTTTTTTATTGTATTTCAATGGCCCATTTGGGCGGCCTGGCAGCAGTATATGCGATTTTCTTCAGCCGAAAGACATTAATCATACAAAGGAAGACATTTGAAAGAACAGAAAGGAGAAAATATGGTTACATACACATAAAAACGGGGGAACAGTACGGAAGAAAACAGACAAAAAGGGGGCAACTGTAAAATGCAGATAAAAACCTTTCAAAATTAGCGCACACAAAACAAAACCACGCGCTGGATCATAAAAGTATCGACGGACAACGTAGCAAATAACAATCACTGACAATTACGCTATGTACAAGTCCCGCACACAATTAAAATCAAAGCTCTTTACACACATGAGAACAGCACAAAACTCAACACCGACGTAGTACACTGATGACGATGAGCAAACAGAGAGGATGTGCCAGGAGGATACAGACGAGGGAAGAGGGAAGAAGGGTGGGAGGGAGGAGAGGGGAGCAGGATGGAAGAAGGGAGGGAGGGGAGGAGAGGGGGGGAGAACGGAAGAAGAGAGGGAGGGGAGGAGTGGGGGAGAAGGGAAGATGGGAGGGAGGGGAGGAAAGGGGGGAGATGGGTGGGGGGCACGCCGAATAGGGTCAGGGAGGGAAGGATGTGGGAGGGAATCAGTCAAGCAGGGGTTGCAGCGACTTAGAGAGGGAAGGAGAAAACTCTGCTCTGGGAGAAGGAGGGGAGAGGAAAAAGGGGGCCATGGGGAGGCGGGGGGGGCGGGGACAAGGCCAGGTTACAGTTAAAAGGAAGTGTAGATGTCATGGCGAAGTTCAACATCTAGGAGGGGGAGGTGCTGGAAATTGCCCTGATGAAGGAGATGGAGGGTGTGGAGGTGGAAAGAGGGAGGTATACAGCGATAGAGGCTCGGCAATGGGTGGGGGGCAGAGAGGAAGGAGGGAACCGGATGGTGGGGGAATCAAGCCTGCAGACAGTGTAAAGGATGTGGAGACGTTGGAGGAAAAAGAGAAGGTGGGGGAAGGGGATGAGGTCATACAGGAGCTGTGTGGGGGGGATGGAAGGCAGATATGGAAGGCAAGGCAGAGCGCATAGCGTTTGAGGATTTGGAGGTCCTTGTAAAAGCTGGTGGGTACAGAGATCCAGGCAATGCTGGCATAACAGAGGACAGGATGGATGAGGGATTTGTAGGTGTGGAGGATGGTGGAAGAATGCAATCCCTATGTCTGATTCAAATGGCTCTGAGCACTATGGAACTTAACTTCTGAGGTCATCAGTCCCCTAGAACTTAGAACTACTTAAATCTAACTAACCTAAGGACATCACACACATCCATGCCCAAGGCAGGATTCGAACCTGCGACCATAGCGGTCGCGCGGTACCAGACTGTAGCGCGTAGAACCACTCGGCCACTCAGGCCGGCAATCCCCATGTCTCGCCAGACAGGAGTTTCAGGAGGAGGAGGCGGAAATGGGTTTTCTGCTGGATGGTCAGGAGGTGAGGGATCCAGGTGAGGTGACGGTCGAGGGTAAGGCCAAGGTATCCCAGGTTGGGTATTCTAGGCTGCAAATCGACGTCCTATATAGGCCTCCATACCATACATGGCACATGCTCTGCCCATCACAATTGCTGCCATCCAAGACTGGGCAGAAGGCGCCGCCCTTAATAGAACATCGGAGGCAACAATATATCGCACTCACAGCGGATTGTCAAACACTCGGACTGGCCGCACCAAGGACCGTGCTGTTTTGATGCAAGTTAGTACAGGATTCCACATCCTGATAAGAAGAAACCCTTGTCTCTATTAATTAAATTATTTGTCAACCTATTTTCAATTGCCTCTTTATAGCAATGTTCGAAAAACCAGAAGTGTTGGCAACTATCACAGTTTAGTCAAATTGCATACTCTGTCCCTCGTTTAAGCAATGTTCTGCTACCACCGATTTTTCCGGCTGTTGTAGTCTCATATGACGGTGATGTTCCACGTACCGGGAACTTCCTGACAGATTAAAACTGTGTACCAGACCGAGACGCGAACTCGGAACCTTTGCCTTTCGGGAGCAAGTGCTCTACCAACTGAGCTGCGCATACACGTCTCACGAGCCCTCCTGACATTTTCGTACATTCCAAACTTCACATAAGCTCGTCTGCGCATCTTGAAAATCTCATTCTGGAAACATCCGTCAGGCTGTGGCTAAGCCATGTCTCCACAATATCCTTTCTTCCAAGAGTGCTAGTTGTACAAGGTTTGCAGAAGAGCTTCTGTGAATCATGGAAGGTAGGATACGAGGTAGTGGCAGAATTGAAGCTGTCGGAGGGGTCACGAGTAGCGCTTAAGCAGCTCAGTTGGTAGGGCACTTGCCCACGAAATGCAAAGGTCCTGAGTTCGCGTCTAGGTCTGGCAAACAGTTTCAATCTGTCAGGAAGTTCCAGGTATGAGGAACATCACCATCATATGAGGCTACAATAGTCGGAAAAGTTGGCCGTAGCAGAAAATTGCTTGAACGAGGACACGGTAAGAAATTTGACGAAACTGTGATAGTTTCCACCACTTCTGGTTTGAAATTAGGCTGGCGCATAATTGACTTAATAGAGACAGTGGGCTTCCTCTTGGCAGGACGTTAAATCCTGTGCTAACCCGAATAAAAACAGCATGATCCTTGGTGCAGTCAGTCCAAGTGCTCGACAATCGTCTGTGAATGCGATATATCATTGCCGCCAGTGTTCTACTAAGGGCGACGCCACCTGCCCAGTCTTGGAGGGCAGCAACCGTGAGGGGCGGAGCATGCGCCATGTACGGTACGGGCCGAAGTGGCCGTGCGGTTAAAGGCGCTGCAGTCTGGAACCGCAAGACCGCTACGGTCGCAGGTTCGAATCCTGCCTCGAGCATGGATGTTTGTGATGTCCTTAGGTTAGTTAGGTTTAACTAGTTCTAAGTTCTAGGGGACTAATGACCTCAGCAGTTGAGTCCCATAGTGCTCAGAGCCATTTGAACCATTTGTACGGTACGGAGGCCTATATAGGACGTCGATTTGCAACCTGGCGTCATGCTCCTTCTTCTTCCTGACTGTCCTTGCCAATTTATACAATGTCATCCTCTCTACCGGCTTCTACCTTGACCTGTGGAACATTTCCTGCATCCTCTTATTCCTCAAACCCTACAAACCCCCTTCTGTCGCCTCTTCCTATCGTCCCATCTGCCTCACGTCCGTCTTCAGTAAGGTCTTCGAATCCATTGTCTCCCATCGTATCCATCAGCACCTCCATCAACACCACCTCCTCCCCCTTACCCAGTGTGTCTTCCGACCCGAAGACCAACTCCTTAACCTCGCCCACCTTCTCTCCCTCCAACAACTCCCGTCGCTCCGCCACTTTTGTTTCCCTCGACCTCCAAAATGCCTACGACCGCATATGGCATTCCAGTCTCCTCTTTAAACTTCTAACCTACGCCCTGCCTATCAGTTTTGTCCATCTGGTTGCTTCCTTCCTCTCACATCGTCCCTCCTATGTAACCCTCCATGACACCAACTTCTGTATCTTTTATCCCACTGCTGGCATCCCCCAGGGCTCCGTCCTTTCCCCTCTCTATCTCCTGTACCCCACCGACATGCCCAAGCCACCCCTACCTGTTCACCTCCTCCAATATGCTGATGACTCCGCCTTCCTGGCTCTCTATCCTACCCTTCAACGGTCCCAACACATCCTCCAAACCCATCTTGACCAGTTCACCACTTGGTGTAACCAGTGGTTCCTTTGTATCAACCCCTCCAAAACCCAGGCCATCATCATAGGCTGCACCACCCGCTCCTTCCATCTCTACGATTTCTACCTCACCATTTCTGGTCATCCCATCCAGCTCACTCCCACCCTGAGATACCTTGGCCTCACCCTCGATTTTCACCTCACCTGGACCCCTCATCTCCTGACCATCCAACAGAAAGCCCATACCTGCCTCTACCTCCAGAAACTCGTGTCTGGCCGGACATGGAGATTGCATCCTTCCACCATCCTCCACACCTACAAATCCCCCAACTGTCCTATCCTCTGTTATGCCAGCATTGCCTGGATCTCCGCCCCCACCCCCTGGTTTCCTCCTTCCTCTCCACTCCCCGCCCATTGCCGTGCTTCTATCACTGTATCCCTCCCTCTCTCCACCTCCACACACTCCACCATCTCCTTCATCAGGATTTCTGGCACCTCGCCACCCCCCCTCCCCCCCCGCATGTTGAACTTCGCCATGTCATCTACCCTTCCTTCCAACTGTAACCTGGCCTTGTTCCCCTCCCCCTCCCCAGGGCCCCCCTTTTCCCTTCCCCTCCTTCTCCCAGACTGGGTTTTCCTCCTTCCCCCCTGATAACCTGCATATCCTCCTGGACTTTTTCCCTCCCACATCCTTCCTTCCTCAGCCTCCTTTTTTGCGCCCCACCCCCCGCCCATCTCCCCCCTCTCCACCCCTCTCCCTCCCTTCTTCCCTTCTCCCTCGTCTCCATGCCCCTGGCAGATCCTCCCAGTTTGCTCATTATCATCAGTGTGGTCCTTCAGTGTTGTGTTTGGTGTTGTTCTCCCGTGACGTCAAGAGCTGTGATGTTAATTGTGTGCTGGAATTGTACGTAGTATTGCTGTCAGTGATTTTTATGTGCTATGCCGTCCATTAATACTTTTATGTTCTGGCCATACTTCGCCTTGTGTTCTTTTAACTGTCCCAGTGTGTGGTTATTTTGTGTCCGGTACTTTTTTATGGCTTTCTATCCCATTTTTACAGTCGCCCCCTTTTTGTCTGTTCTCATCCATAAAGTACCACCTTTTTATATCTACGTATGCCATATTTTCTCCTGTATGTTCTTTTAAATGTCTTCTTTTGTATAATTAATGTCTTTCGTCTGAAGATCAGTGCATATGCTGCTGCCAGCCCACCCCAGATGGGGCATTGAAATACAATAAAGGAAAAAAAGGAGCCTGGCATCAGTTCTCAGCGGGGCTCATCAGCAGAAGCAGCATTCTCCTAAAGATGGTGGACAGCTGAATCGCCGAAATACTGAATCGAGTTGATTTTAGGATCCGGCAGCAAACTCGAAGAGGCTTTCAAGACTTCATACGCTGGGAAAGCTTACAAAGTCACCTTACATTAAAGTTTAGAAACCACACAAAAAGCAATGTAAGGATTATGTACTGGCAATAATCAAAACTTCTAATCACTGACAAATAGCTCCATACCATTAAATAAATACATAGCACAAAAATAAATATTTCTAGACCCACTCGATCGCCTGGACAAGAGTGGTGCAACCAGCCCCAGGCCACATGCAATCACAAATAATACCATTCTACCACGGGAACCAATGCGCAGAGTATAATTAGGTTTCTACAACGAACCGAGAAGTGAAATTATTTAATTGAAATGACATTCACATCCAAACGTGCGCTTATTATTGGCTGCAATATGCTCAATGGACAGCAACAAAGGGAACCATATCCGTCTTATCATTATTTTTATAAGTTTAAATTGGCGGCTAAATATATCCACGCTACCAAAACAACTTATTTGCGAATTTCAAAACTTAGCAAAGAAATGTGGAATGTCCAGGACACAAATTTAAAATTCAAGGACTTCAGCCAAGGCGCTGTACAACATTTATAATGTGCCGCTTCCCCAGCACAGTACCCCATAGTTCATTGTCCCACCTCACCATATTAAGTGTCGTTCAAAGCTGCTAAGGACGCCCCGCATTTCACAAGGACGTCCGCACGCTCCATGCCACCGAAACAAGGCGTCTCATCTGGAGCGCAATCCTCGCTTAGTGGTGGTACGTCGCGCTTCCTCCGCACTGCCACAGACCACTGCCGGCACCACAGTCACCGCGCCACCTAGTGCTTTGTTCGGCAACTTCTGACGCTCTCTCTGCAGAGCGCTGCTTAAGAAACCTCCGCCACGGGGCATGTGTCCACAACTCTCCTACTAGCGATGTCACTGATCTTGATCGTGGTAAAGCAAAATCGCTTGGGACACATCAGTTTGGTTCTCTCGTCGCAGTAGGTGTTCTGCGGATGTAATGATCCCTTTCTATCTGTGTACAGGGTGAGACAATACACTGGTTAAACCACAGGACTCGTATTCTGGATTAACGGGGTACAAATTCTCAACCAGTAATACAGATTTAGGTTTTCCGTGGTTTTCCTATATAGATTAAGGCGAATACTGGGATGTTTCTTTCAAAATATCACAGATTACCTCGTTCTCCATCAGTATTCAATACGTTTACGTGCCTCATCTGCAGGGTGTTCGGAAATTCCCATTACAGATTTCTAGGACATGTATAGGGGTCTGAGTGGGTAACATTTTGATCTGGAGCCCATGACCGGAAACTTACTGTTTCCGTGCTACAACCATTTGAAAGCATGTTGGTAACGCGACCAGTTTTACAAGTAATTGATTGGGCTTGACGCAGTAAAAATGGTTCAAATGGCTCTGAGCACTATGGGACTCAACTTCTGAGGTCATTAGTCCCCTAGAACTTAGAACTAGTTAAACCTAACTAACCTAAGGACATCACAAACATCCATGCCCGAGGCAGGATTCGAACCTGCGACCGTAGCGGTCTTGCGGTTCCAGACTGCAGCGCCTTCAACCGCACGGCCACTTCGGCCGGCTTGACGCAGTACATCACTTGTTTTACAGCTCCACTGATTAATAGTCAAAGGAATTGTTCGTGCACTCGTTGAAGGGCTCTCCTTAACGTGATGCAGTACAGCTTTTGCCAAATTGGGCGTATTTCGTGTCCTTGGAGCGCCACAGTTACGACTGCTAACAGTGAAGATACCCTTTCACGGAGCCATTGCGTAGTTGTTGCGTAAAGGGTATGCGATGGAGTCGGACTTTGTGGAGAACGATCTCGATGAAGAAAACGAGTAGGTCTTCCATTACTGTTAGCTTGGCCATTCCGCAAACATGTACCTAACGATGTTGCCCTAACACTCAAAGACGCGTGAATTAAGCTCGAACCGGGTCAGAGAGGTAGGATAGACGTCTAATTATATCAGCTATTCGACTTAACCGCCCAACACCAGGACTATCCTGTTGCATACCTACCTATCAGACTTGTTCATAAACGGTTGTGGAAGGAAGCGGTACGTTTCCGCATATGGGTTCCTATTCAGAATATTATGCACTCACTATCCTCTACAAGTCCCTCAAGTTTGTAACGGATATTTCAGAACACCCTGTATAATGATTACAACACTGACTGGCTGTCAACCATAATACCCCTTCGTTCTCAATAATGGTGTCAGTTTTACTCTTTTCACAAGCAATCCAGTCCAGTACCTCAAAATATCGGATCGTATATGGAGATCTGTGGGCATGCATTCAGTTTACTGTCCAATCTTTGGATTCTGTAATAGTTTACGAAGCTGCATTACATGCAAATTTGCGATTTTTATTTTATGCCGACCCCATAGAAGACGAGAAAAGGCAAACAAAGAACCTTTCAACACTGGAAACTTCCGACCACCCCAAGCTGTCAAAAGCAACGACTGCTGCAAATTCCTCGGTTATTTTGTTTACCGTTTGTAGATATTTGATCGTATGGAATTTTCTTTCCCGAAATTGTACTGAATTTGGTTTGGTTCATTGAGTTCCCTGAATTCTGTATAACGCGCACATAACTGCATCTCCTACAGTTTTTCCATTGATTTGGGTAAATATATTCGTCAGTAAGACTTCGATTATGCAATACCTATGTAACCCCATTCCTTTAGATCAGTTTACGTATCTTTTCCTGTTCACGGAAAAATGTGAGAAAGGGACAATATTTTTTCCTCTCCGTAAAAGTCCTATTGTACACTAAGGTGATAAAAGTCATGGGATAGCGACATGCACATATACAGATGGCGGTAATATCGGGTACACAAGGTTTAAAAGAGCAGTCCATTAGCGGAGCTGTCATTTGTACTCACGTGATTCATGTGAAACGGTTTTCGACGTGATTTTGGCCGCGCTATCTGAGTTAACAGACTTTGAACGCGAAATGGCAGTTGGAGCTAGAAGCGTGGGACCCATTACTGAAATCGTTAGTGACTTCAATATTCCAAGGTCCAAGTTTCAACAGTGTGCCGAGACTACCAAATTTCAGACATTACCTGTCACCACGGACAACGCACTGCCCGACGGCCTTCACTTAACAACCTAGAGCAGCCGCGTTTGCGTAGAGTTGTCAGTGCTAATAAACTCTGCGTGAAATAACCGCGGAAATTAATGTGGGAGATACGACGAACGTATTCGTTAGGTCCGTGTGGCGAAATTTGGCGTTAATGGGCTACAACAGCTGACGAACGACGCGAGTGTCTTAGCTAACAGCACAACATCGCCTGCGGCGCCTCTCTTGGTCTCGTGACCATATCGGTTGGACCCTAGACGACTGGAAAATCATGGGCGGGTCAGATGAGCCTCGATTTCAGTTGACAAGAGCTAATGGTAGGGTTCTAATGCGACGCAGACCCCAAGCTGTCAACAAGGAACTGTGCAAGCTGCTGGTGGCTCAATACAGGTGTGGGTTGTGTTTACGTGAAACTGACTGGGTCCTTTGGTCTAACTGAACCGATCATTTACTGCAAATGGCTATGTTCGGCTACCTGGGTGCCATCTACAGCCATTCGTGGACTGGACTTCGGTGGACCACAACTGTTCGCGATTTGTTTGAACAACATTCTGGACAGTTAGAGCGAATGATTTGGCCATCCAGATCGCCCGACATGAATCCCATCGAACATTTATGGGTCATAATCAATAGATCAGTTCGTGTACGAAATCCTGCTCTGCAACACTTTTTTCAATTATGGACGGGTTTAGAGGCAGCATGACTCAATATATCCGCCATGGACGTCCAAGGACTTGTTGAGTCCATGCTTCGTCGAGCTACTACACTACGCTGGGAAAAAGGAGGTCCGAAACGAAATTAGGTCTCCTCTGACTTTTGTTACCTCAGTGTAAGCTATGTGATTCTGGCCGTTTCCTCATTTTGTACCTGTAATATTGAAAAAAAGTGTCATGGGTGAGGGAGCAACGGAGTGGTACACTGACAGCGTTGTGTACGAAGGATCCTTGTTATAAGTGACGAGTCATCTCCTCAACTGAAGTGAAGGCCCCCCAGCTGCGGTGCACAGGTTTACTCTGGAACTGCTTCAAAGCGCCCCTTGGCCAACCCAATTCCCCAATGGAGAACTGCTTTCAATATCTTTATGTATGATGGTCTACGAAATCAGTACGCTGTGCATCTAGAATCATAACGGGACTCAAAGGCTCCATAGTACATCCAAACCCTCCACCCACCCCCAAAAAATAGTCCTGTTTGCAATGCATTTGCAGATACTGAGAACTTTGAAAAACTGAGTTTTCGTATCCCTCATAAGTGGCAGCCATTCTTATTTCTGACGAAAAACGAGGCTCAGATGAAACTAATGTCCCCTGTTATCAGCTTTAGGAGGCTCAAAATGTCGAGGAAACAGTTCAAAAGAAAACACACAAACTGTCCCGGAAAAGTTTATTGTCCTTTTCTTCATCAGCTTAATTGTAATTTATTGCAGGCGTAACTTTTCTGCAAATGTGAAAGTTGCACTAGAACCGAAAATCTTTCCACAAATAAAGAGCATTGAACTGTGAATCTAAATGTGGACATAATTCTATCCAGAGCTATTAAAAATGTCGTTACATACAAAACGCTACACTGAGGAACACCATTTTCTTGTACAGAACGATTAGATAGGACGTCACCGACTCAATGTCTAACACTATGCGTAGAGAGGAGGTACTGGAAAAAAAGAAAAATTTTGTGTGTGTGTATGTATGTTGGTGTGTGAGTGAGTGAATGAGTGTGTGTGTGTGTGTGTGTGTGTGTGTGTGAGAGAGAGAGAGAGAGAGAGAGAGAGAGAGAGAGAGAAGGGAAACTTCTTCGGAAGTGTAATGCGTGAGGCTGTAATACGGCATTATACTTTCTCAGACTCGCAACAAGTACCTCTTAGGTACAGCAAAACTGTTTCATTTCTGCCTCTATCTGGGTCAATTTATCAATGGTGGAGCGATATATCCTGAACCCATGCAGTAAGCGATTTAGGAGATGTTTGGTTTCTGAGACAGAGAGAAGGCAGCGGTTGACCAACTGCTCCACTGTCTGTTGTACGCACCAAGTGGTGCAAAAACTTCAATTTCTGTTCTTACCAGGCTTCAGGAGAGGAGTTAATGTTTTTAGATTCAATATTTTACGAAATTATCTTGTTTCCCACAATACGCGAAAGCATTCGAATAGGATGTTGTTCTTAGCAAAATTTCGTAATAGGTAGTGGCCTTGTGCTGCATCACTTACCGCAGAAAATACTTCATGAAGAAGGTGGCATTATAAACCTAATTATTGGTTGAAGTGAAGTCCGAACAGTCCCTCTCAACAGATGCTGGTTCTAAATGGAGACGTAATGCTCCGCCATGGTGTAGAAATGTTTTCTTTTCTGACCTATTCCCGTTAAAGCATTAATATGGCTCTTTGCACCTCTTCATGAAATCCTGATGGCAACCGGTAATTGCATTGTGTTAGTAAAATATTTTACGATATTCAGGGACATTGTCATGTTCCCATCTTGTTCACCTTGATTAATGGACGTTTTATTCTCACCATGGGGAAGTTTGCGACGTTATCCGCAGTGGGCTGGCAGCAAATTCTACAGACAACCACCTGCGAAGATATAACTTTAGGTAAGCTATATAAATATTTTTCCTTTTTAATTTTGTTTTATATATTCAGTAACAAATGCCAGTTCATTTAAATATTATAAGAAAATAAATGTTTCAATAAATCTGTATGTTGGTTTCTGTGAGAGAGCCTGTTTTCGACTGTCAAGAAAGAACAATCTACTGGTAAGGCGGTGACGAATAGGAAACACTGATTTTTGACGAGACAGCGTCACTGGTATGTTCATTTTCGTACGTAAAAAGTGGGATAAAAGAGTTTAATTAATATGTGCATCGTAACAATCTGTGTACTTCGGAAATAAAGCAATTAATTTTGAGTGAACTGTGAACTGGGCGTTGCGCTTTTATTTTCGTGTGAAATTGACGCATGTCATTGTGTCACTGGCGAAACAGTGCGTGTGCACGATATCAGATTTGAATTGTGCTTTGATGTGAATGAGCCTTTAACTGTGTCTCGTCAATCAGAACTGAACCTGTTTCGCGGGTGCTACGGAGTAGGACATTGTGTACTTCAGAGGAATATACTTCGTGAATATATCAGTGCCGCACATTTCAAATTGCGCACACACTGGAGCTTTAGTTCCACGACATCGAGGTCACGCCGACAGCTCAGAAAGTGCACGAGTCCTCTCATTATCTGCAACGGATATATAACTGACCTGGAGACGTTATTTTCAACGCGAAATCCCCAAATACCACTATCTCGGAATCCTGCAACGAGGTGATTTTCGAGGAGATTTTCGAAACAAGTACCAAATGCAATCAGGCCCTCAATTGCGAAAGAAATTTAGTGCCGGGTTTCTTTTTAAAATAAAATTTTGTTCCAGTGTTATTATTGCAATTTTCCGATATACGACATCATTGTCGCTAGTTGGCACCATGAAATAGATGTAGTGTTTTCTCGACATCCTGTCCTACAGTTTCTTTGATTATTTGTGAAATAATACTCATACCTGCTTCCATTCATTCATTGCATTAACCACGTTTCGCAGGTTCTGACTTTTTCACGTTGTAAATTATTGTTCTCTGGAGTGAACAGATCTGCCAAACGCCATTATATGGCGTGTGCGTGAATCTGTCATAAGCGTACTTTGTTCTGGTTGACCGAGAAAAGGAGCTCGCTTACTATTCGAGGTTGTCAGCTGGTGTAGAAGAGTTTGGGGATGGTTTGTTTATGATTGTGTTCGAGTTGCATGGGTTGGGTGCATCAGTATATTTCAAGCAACTTTCAAGATAAAATTTCCAGGTGTAAATAATCGATCTTTATTAAATTTGGCGCGTACGTAGAGGGGTCAAAACAATGCAATATGAATTTCACTTTTAATGGAAAAAACACATAATTAAAATTAATTTAGAGTATTGGTTTTAGAGAGAATTCCTTCGAAACCGATAAATATTTAAAAAACGTGTTTCAAACACTGACAGAAAAAATTATTACCCCATTTTAGAGATTTCCAGTTCACTCAAGATTTATTACTGCAGCAGTGCATATAGAGTACATGAAATGATTACATTTGCAGATCAATAGACAAGCGGTTCTGAGGAACCAGGCATCAGTACATGCTGAAATACCCATATTAGACCGTGGTGTAGCCTCCACGGGCGGCAATGCAGGCGCTGACTTTGGCGTCCAATCGATGGTACAGACAGCGGAAACATGTCGTGGGATACGTTATGTCACACCTGCTCGACCTGTTCATGTTCTACTGTAAGAGTTGTTGGTTGACGTGCTGAACGAGTCACTTCTCGACCCATCATATCTCACACATGTTCGATTGGAGACAAGTGTGGAGATCGTATTGGCCTGTTGGAGCAACACATCACCTTCCTGTTGCAAAAACGGCAAAAGAACGGGCCTAACAACATTCTGCATGTACCGAACGCTGGTTAGCGTCCCCTTCAGAAACACCAAAGGTGAACGAGAGTTGTAAGTAATCGCACCCCAGACAATAATGCCTGGGCTGGGGCCAGTGTGTGTTGGAGACAGCGCCCATCAGGTCTACGCCGTACGCGCAAACGACCATTACTTGCCTGCAAGCAGAATGTGCTTTCAACGCTGAAGATCAGTGAGCACGATTCCGTGTTCCAAGTGATCCACTGACGGCACAGTTGAGCTGAGCACGTGCATGCTGTTGTGTGAGTGGAAGACGGGCCCATAGTCCCTCTGTTAAAAGCCGGTGCACAACAGTTCGTGTTGACACATTTGGGCTCACATCCCCTCTTATCTATACTGTGGTAGCTGTACGATCTGCCACTGCTGCCCTTATAACAGGACGATCCTGGTGGGCGGAGGCGTGGACGTCCAGAACCTCGCCTACAGGTGTGAAATGTTTACGTGACCACTGTTACCAGCACTGTCGCTCAACTTACCAAGCACGTCCATTTTGTGTGGCAGTTCTCCGAAAGGACCGTACCGCAACTCGGAAGGCCGCAATTTGACCCCTTCGAAGCTCTCTCGGTTAACTCACAGTAGTGCGAGTTTTTCTCCGTGGCATGCTGCCTGCTTCCTTCACACGTTCACATCACGCTGAATCTTCTGGCTATGAGCATTCCCTTTTAAAAGGTAGACACAGATGGCGCTCTGGTAGCTGTGCCACTACACTATCTGTTGGCGGACGACATTGAAACCGTTATCAGTACATCTACTATTCCCCAGGTGGCATATGCAGTCATTAGAATAAAATCAACTTCTTATTTCCATTTGAATTAGGTATTTTCCGGCAGTGTATAAAAGTTGAAATGTAAGTGACGTTGTTGAGAACTGTACAATAAACTTCTGTAATAATTTGAAATTTTGTCAAATACCCCACTAAAATTAATTAATTTTGCAAAATGAAAAGTTTTGTTACAACAAAAATTAAAGAAGCTTTCACGCGACATACTTCCATCTTTAATTAAGCTGGTTTCTCTGAAATGCCATTTTTGGAAAATAAGTTGTACGCAATGTGCTGTGTGGGTATTTTCAACATACCTAAGTAAAATATCTAAATGTTGAGTGTTAATCTAATAATTATTGTTTTAAGTTTTAAATTGTTACTTTACGTTTGACATTCATGTTTCTTTTTTGTTGTTTAGAGTACCGTCCCATATATGCGTATTTTGTTTACAGTAAATAATAATTAACGCATTATTATGATGAAAAATCATTACGAAACTCAGTAAACAAATACACTACTGGCCATTAAAATTGCTACACCAAGAATAAATGCAGATGATAAGCGGGTATTCATTGTACAAATATATTATACTAGAACTGACATGTGATTAATTTTCACGCAATTTGGGTGCATAGATCCTGAGAAATCAGTACCCAAAACAACCACCTCTGGCCGTAATAACGGCCTTGATACGCCTGGGCATTGAGTCAAACAGAGCTTGGATGTCGTGTACAGGTACAGCTGCCCATGCAGCTTCAACTCGATAGCACAGTTCATCATGAGTAGTGGCTGGCGAATTGTGACGAGCCAGTCGCTCGGCCACCATTGACCAGACGTTTTCAGTTGGTGAGAGACCTGGAGAATGTGCTGGCCAGGGCAGCAGTCGAACATTTTCTGGATCCAGAAAGGCCCGTACAGGACCTGCAACATGCGGTCGTGCATTATCCTGCTGAAATGTAGGGTTTCGTATGGATCGAATAAAGGGTAGAGCCACGGTTCGTAATACATCTGAAATGTAACGTCCACTGTGCAAACTCACGTCAATGTGAACAAGAGGTGACCGAGACGTGTAACCAATGGCACCCCATACCATCACGCCGGGTGATATGCCAGTATGGCGATGACGAATACACGCTTCCAGTGTGGGTTCACCGCGATGTCGCCAAACACGGCTGCGACCATCATGATGCTGTAAACAGAACCTGGATTCATCCGAAAAAATGACGTTTTGCCATTCGTGCACCCAGGTTCGTCGTTGAGTACACCATCGCAGGCGCTCCCGTCTGTGATGCAGCGTCAAGAGTAACCGCAGCCATCGTCTTCGAGCTGATAGTCCATGCTGCTGCAAACGTCGTCGAACTGTTCGTTCAAATGGTTGTTGTCTTGCAAACGTCCCCATCTGTTGACTCAGAGGTCGAGACGTGGCTTCACGATCCGTTACAGCCATGCGGATAAGATGCCTGTCATCTCGACTGCTAGTGATACGAGGCCGTCGGGATCCAGCACGGCGTTCCGTATTACCCTCCTGAACCCACCGACTCCAATTCTGCTAACAGTCATTGGATCTCGACCAACGCGAGCAGCAATGTCGCGATACGATAAACCGCAATCGCGATAGGCTATAATCCGACCTTTATCAAAGTCGGAAACGTGATGATACGCATTTATCCTCCTTACACGAGGCATCACAACAACGTGTCACGAGGCAACGCCGGTAAACTGCTGTTTGTGTATGAGAAACCGGTTGGAAACTTTCCTTATGACAGCACGTTGTAGGTGTCGCCACCGGCGCCAACCTTGTGTGAATGCTCTGAAAAACTAATCATTTTCATATCACAGCATCTTCTTCCTGTCGGTTAAATTTTGCGTCTGTAGCACGTCATCTTCATGATGTAGCAATTTTAATGGCCAGTAATGTACTTAACACGTCAATTTTTTACTTAATGTATATATGGCTCTGAGCACTATGGGACTCAACTGCTGAGGTCATTAGTCACTTAATGTATATAAACTGAACGGAATTTCTTCACATAGTATACACTACAGACAAAACAATATAAAACAAAATTCTGCTGCTCTCTAAATATCCTGATTTGTATCAGGCATGGTTCAGTGCACTGGAAAACGTCGGTGAAGAGAACTGATTATGTACAAGTGACAGCAGCTTATTACTCATATATTGTTTCGCAAGAGGAGACAAACAACATAATCATTTAGCAGAACTAGAACTTCCAATTTACTAACAGATGCCTGATGTAAATCAGGATATTTAGAGTACGGCCCTCAACAACGTGAGAATCCTGTTCAATTTTGTTTTATATTGTGTTGTCTGTCGCCTGCATTGTGTGAACATAATTTGTTAATTTTATGTGTATGGTGTAAAAATAGTTATGTTTTAAGGATTTGTTTAAAGATTATAATAACTGTAATGATTTTGTATTATAATAATGAGTTACTTATTAATTTCAATTAACAAAAGACACATAAGTGAAATGGTAAACTAAAGAACAAAAAAGAAAATTGAATTTGAAATGTAAAATAACAATTTAAAACATAAATTAATAATAAATAAAAGTCAAATTATTACAGAATGTGTAAATATTTTACTTAGGTATGTAGAAAATACTCAGCAGGACGTTACTTACAACATATTTTCCAAAAATGGCATTTCAGAAAAACCAGCTTCATTACATATTGATGGATGTGGCGTGAAAACTTCTTTTAATTTATGTTGTAAAGAAGTTATAATTTGTTAAAAAATTAATAAATTGCAGTGGGGTGTTTTACAATATTTCATATTATTGTCAAAGTTGATTATACAGTTTTCAAGAACATTAATTCATTTTTAACTTTTATATGAAACACATTTTCTATATTTCAGGGTCTCGAAGATATTCCCTCTAAACCTAATATGCCAGCTTAATTTTCGGGGTGTGTTTACTTCTGAGAAGTGAACGTGGGCAAAAACGAAAAAAAATCGTATTGAAATATTTTGACTCCTCTACACACCTGCCAAATGTCATGAAGATCGTTTATTTGAACCTGGGAATGTTCCCTTGTGAGTGCATTTTTGGGGCTTGTATACACGTACGTATTATTCAGCAGCACTGGTTCTACACTGTCTAGTCGTATTAATGTGATCGCTTGTCAAAAGCCTGAATAACAACATTTTGGAGCGCTGATTTCTGCGAGACGAGCAGGAAGAGAATCAGTGAGGTTCTGGAAGGTACTGACAGGAGTAATCAGCCGTGCCGACTCCATTGCCATGGCTAGATGTACCAGGTTTCTCGGTTGAGGAACCATGGCGCGAACAGCCCCATCGTGATGGTCCCACAGATTCGCAATTGGGCTCAAAAACGGGGAGCTCGGTGGCCAGGAGAGTACGGCAAACTCATGCTGGTGCTCTTCGAACCACACATATACACGGCGAGCTGTGTGACACGTTGCATTGTTCAGCTGGTAGATGCCACTGGGCCGAGGAAAAACTGCATATAGGGATGGACATGGTCCTCAAGCAGATATGCATACCTGTGTTGATCCATTGTGCCTTCCAGAGCATAAAACGTAATTCATGTGAAAATGCCACCTGTCGCCACTCAGTGGACGTCCAGTTGCGGTACTGGCGTGCAAATTCCAGCCTTCGACACCGATGAACAGCAGTGAGCATGGGTATATTAACCAGGCGCCTTTACGCAACAACGTTCGTTGAACGTTCTTTGAGGAGACACTGTTCGTAGCACCGTGGTTCATCTGGGCGGTCAATTGGTCAACAGTTGAGCGTCTGTTCGTCCATATACATCTCTGCAGCCGTTGTTCACCTCTGTCATCTGTGGCCCTTTTGAACGTCAGACAAATCACTCTCTTTCTGCATTACGACAACGACTGCAGTGTTTACGGCGTCCCCAGAAATTCTTTATATATGATCCAACACTAGTGCTGCCACCTGTCGTCTGTGAGTGTTTATTGCATTTTAACGTCGAACATAGTCGGTGGTCACATTAATATGACTGGACTGTGTATACATGTAAATCTGTGGGAACTACATTGCGCAACAGAATTAAAAGATCACGTCTTCTAAACCCATAAACTTCCACCCAATACGACACTTAAATTTGAAATTTGGCTCAAAGATGCGTACAGCCTTCTTCTGTAATGGTGAAAAAGCATGGCGCCTTGCAACGTCACTTTCGGGCTCGACGACGATACAAACAGCCAGGTACCGACACATGCGACAAAAAGACCACATTTCAGAAGTTCATGTGAAGTGTATGGTGGGTTAATGACGTCATATCGGCACCAAACTTCATTACAATTCTGCTCAACGCCATCCTGGACGTATCACACGGAGGTAGGGTCATCTCTGCTCCTCTTACCCACCTTTAACCCTTTCTTTTGACGCCTCTGCGATGAAAGGTAGAACCGCGGTGCACAGTGTTGAAATCACGCGATTTCCTTACGAGTGGCTGGAGAAAACTTTCCAGACACACCGCCGCTCAGAATGAGCACGGAAAGGCGTCAGGGGGTGGCATAAAGGACTTCGATGGTTCTATCCCTTTCCCTGGGGCGTCAATTCCCAAACATTTCGCGTTCGAATGTAGCGTCATGAGCAACGGGAAGAAGTTCTTCACAACCTTTGACACAGCTGCCACCCTCGGACGTTTCAAGCCTTCCCCGAGGACATCATGGGACTGCATCCCAATTAAACGTGATATGACCCCTTTGGAACGCAGCGGCAACGCAAAGTTTGCTCTCGTGTAAAGGTTGGAACCACTAAAGACAGTTCAACACCAAATGGTTCAAATGGCTCTGAGCACTATGGGACTTAACATATGAGGTCATCAGTCCCGTAGAACTTATAACTACTTAAACCTAACTAACCTAACGGCATCACACACATCCATGCCCGAGGCAGGATTCGAACCTGCGACCGTAGCGGTCGTGCGGTACTAGACTGAAGCGCCTAGAACCTCTCAGCCACACCGGCCGGCAGTTCAACACCGTTCGACAAAATTTGAACGTGATGCGAAGCAGCTCAGTGTGCTTATGCTGTTTCATCCGTATTATTTTGCGCCGTGCTATAGCACGACCATGGGCGGAGGGGGGTGGGGGAGGAATGGCACACTGACTCATGCATAAATAAAATGGCAAAGGATCCCCCAGTTCGGAAAAACCCTCGGTGCTACCCATCCGCATTTGTTGAGCACCTTAAAAACGCACCTGTACAGAAAGAACCCGTGACGAGAGTCCCAGGTGACTGCAGGCAAGCTACGCTGCTACTCTTTCGCCGTTTCACTGCTGCTGTTGCGCGTGATGGTATGCCAACCACAATTCGAGAATGTCTAAAGGGTTGCTGGTCTGTATAGGACTTCGTCATTGGTTATGTCTGTACATATACATTTTTAAAACTCTCAATAAAGATAGGGGGGTGCCACCAAGCGCTTTGCGGATCTCGGGTTTTTTAGAGGGAACCTTTACTGTTTTATTCACGCATGTGTCAGTGTCGCTTCCCCCGTGATCACGATAGGATGACACAAGTAGGAGCGCTGGAAAAGCATAATCGCCCTTTGATGCTTTGGATCTCGTTCAGATTTCGTCGAATGGTTCTGAACGGTCCCAAGTAGTTCCATCATGTGCACGAGAGCAAAAATTGCGTTCGATGGTGATGCAGTCCCACACTATCCTTAGAGACGGGCTGAAACACGCGAGTGTGTCAGTAGTGTCAAAGGTTGTGAACAACGTCTTCGCCGGCCGCGGTGGCCGTGCGGTTCTGGCGCTGCAGTCCGGAACCGCGGGACTGCTACGGTCGCAGGCTGCGTTGTGTCCGTCGCTGTGCTGAGGTTGTCATTGTCCAATTTAATCTCCTTAATGCTGTATGATTTCTTCTCCCTGTTCTCTTCGTGTAAAGTAATTTGTTGCTCGGTGTGTCATCGTTTTGTACGTAACCTTCTTGTTTGTATCTGGGTGACATGACGTGGTAACTATTGTGGTGCTAGATATACTTGTTGTAAACTGCACGAAAACTTAATATCTAATGAACATAAACTGTCGAATCAACTTCATAAGAACACAAGATTTAGACACATTACATACTACAAATATAATAAACGATTTACTTGAGCATCAGCGACACTACACACTGACAAAACAAAATAATAACGCTTTACTCATTTCGTTGGAAAAAAGCTGAAAGAATCATATATATATATATATATATATATATATATATATATATATATATATATATATATACAAATTATTTTTTTATTCTTTCACGTTATGGCCGAATTTAATAGGTTGTTATCTTTTTCATTATCTGGCTTCCTTGGATAGAGTTCAACTTTACATAGGAAGATTAGGATTTAAGAACCCATCAGCGACGAGATCACTGGACATGCAGCAAAAACAAGGACGGGACAAATATGTGAATGGTTCAAATGGCTCTGAGCACTATGGTACTTAACATCTCAGGTCATCAGTCCCCTAGAACTTAGAACTACTTAAACCTAACTAACCTAAGGACATCACACACATCCATGCCCGAGGCAGGATTCGAACCTGCGACAGTAGCGGTCACGCGGTTCCAGACTGAAGCGCCTACAACCGCTCGGCCACCAGCGGCCGGCAAATGTGTGAATGGAAATGGGTCCAAATGAATCATATCGATCGTCTTATGCGATTTAGGTGGACCACAGAAAATCTAGCTCTGGATGGTTGAGTGGGGTTTTTAGTGGAACGAACATTCCGCTGCCGACGACGAGGTCATTAGAGACGGAGCACACATTCAGTTTGGGGAAGGATAGGTTCAGAAACTGGTCGTGCCCTTCTCAAAGGAAACATGCCGGAGTTTATTTTATGCGGTTTAGTGAAGCCCCAGGAAACCCAAATGTGTATGGCCTGACGTAAACTGTGCACCATCGGACGGTTGAAGAACTCTTTAACAATCAACTGTTGACGAGATTACAGTTATGATAAGGAGGTAACTCATACGCTTACGTTCATAAATGTTTTCAGTAGTGCACTACTTCAGTCGGATGCTAGTTTTCAGATTTTTTTTAAAGCTTAACTCAGCTTCGTAATAATAATAATAGTAATAATAATAGGTATATGCCAAATCATTTTTAGATGCGTCATCCAATTTTTCATTTGTTGCTTATTAATAACAATTAGAAATGTCTCACACGAGTTGGCGTCATAATAGACTATTAATATTTCACTAACCTATTAAAACGCATGGGACATCTGTCTGGTGACATGAATAGCAATAAAGGGTGAGTGTAAATTCTTTCCCTTATTAAAAAAAAATGTTTGTTAGGAGCTCTGTTAGATACAGCTATCCAGTTTATTGCAAACAGTAGCTTAACTCATAAAGCTTTTATGGATACACTTCTACATATGCTCTGACAACATCTGATTTCTTTTCTGTCTCTTGTCACATGTAGCGTAATTTTGGAGCACTACTATCACGAACAACTTAAACTGGAAAGAATACATAGAAAATGATGTGGGGGAAGGCGAACCAAAGACTGCGTTTTATTGGCAAAACACTTAGAAGATGGAACAGATCTACTAAAGAGACTGCCTACACTACGCTTATCTGTCCTCTTCGGGATTACTGCAACCACTTTCCATAGCTGCTCACGACCGTTGTAAGCAAACAGCCGACCAGCTTCACTGTTTCAGAGGTTGTCATTTCCAACCACAGCAGTACAACAATGTGCCCTTTCTCAAAACCGCTTCATATCACTGGATTTCCGCTTTTGTGGCCCGTGTCTTATTTATAATGATTGCCCATTCGTCTCTCTTCCGTTTACATTCTTTCCTTATTGCGTCACATCACCAGGAGGCATTCAACCTCGCGGTGGATAATAGTCATACGTACGTTTGGATCGTCAAATTAGGTTTTGAGCTTTCGTCCTCTCGAATTCGAGTCCATTTGCTCGTTGTACAGCGTTAAGAGAATAAACGCAGTTTCAGCCTTAAAGAAAACTTGCTTGCGAACAGCGGAAGCATACTTACTCTTCCATACCAAAGAAGTTTAAAGACACGAACGTCTTGATGAGTCCCCAATAGCAATCTGAACCCCAGGTAATCCGCATAATAGTGTTAAATAACAGAAAGGGTCGACGGTGCTTACTTTCTGCAGGAATCCATCATTTTTAATGAAGTGGATGACTACTGTTGTCGATTTTGTTGTTGAAGAACTATTACAAATGAGATGTAAGGTTTCTAAAACTCTTACATACTGAAAAGCTTTTGGGTGCCTATTGGAGTTGACGATGATATTTTTGTGCTCAATATTTAGATGACTTTTCCAGACGTCTTCATCAGGTTCTGCGAAGGGTGGTGTTTCGTGTTTTCGCAGCCTAACCTCCAACCAGGCTATGGAATAATGTTGTCATCGTGATTCTGTCTACAATACAGTTAGACTACCAGCGCTCGCTACGCTCTTTGATGCGCATTTGTTTTACGATGCCCGCGCGATTATCACAAGAAACACACATCCGTTCACCGTTTTCCTGCTCTGGCAGATGATATAGCTGGCAAAATCGTCGTAAATTGAATTCCAGATGCCAAACTTTACTTAATTTGAAACCACTGTCGTTCTTTATTGAAATAGGGAGGCGAAAGAAGATTATAGTTTAACAAACATTCGATGATGTCATCAGAGACAGAAATGTTGCTCGAAATCGGCTGTGTCCTATTTAATGGAACCATCCCGGTATTCAGTTTAAGCTATTTAAGAAAATTACGGAAAACATAAATCTGGATGGCCAGAGTGTGAAAGTCATCTATAATTTATTTATTTATTTATTGTTCCGTGGGTCCAAATTAAGGAGAAGTCTCCATGGCCATGGAACGAGTCAATACATGAAATTACAACAAGATAGTAGAAACAGATAAAATGAAATATAAGCAACATATTCAGGCGACAGCTCGTAAGTTTAAATAAAGAAAATCAACAATGTAACACTTGAATTTGCTTAATTTTTCAGCTCTTCCAGGAGCTCCTCGACAGAATAGAAGGAGTGAGCCATGAGGAAACTCTTCAGTTTAGACTTAAAAGTGTTTGGGCTACTGCTGAGATTTTTGAGTTCTTGTGGTAGCTTATTGAAAATGGATGCAGCAGAATATTGCACTCCTTTCTGCACAAGAGTCAAGGAAGTGCATTCCACATGCAGATTTGATTTCTGCCTAGTATTAACTGAGTGAAAGTTGCTAACTCTTGGGAATAAGCTAATATTGCTAACAACAAATGACATTAAAGAAAATATATACTGTGAGGGCAATGTCAGAATTCCCAAACTATTGAATAGGAATCGACAAGAGGTTCTCGAACTTACACCACATATAGCTCGAACAGCCCGTTTTTGAGTCAAAAATATCCTTTTTGAATCAGAAGAATTACCCCAAAAAATAATACCATATGACATAAGCGTATGAAAATATGCGAAGTAGACTACTTTTCGTGTTGAACTGTCACTTATTTCAGATACTGTTCTAATGTTAAATAAAGCAGCATTTAGTTTCTGAACAAGATCCTGAACATGGGCTTTCCACAACAGCTTACTATCTATCCGAACGCCTAGGAACTTGAACTGTTCCGTCTCGCTTATAATATGCCCATTCTGTCTGATCAAAATATAGGTTCTTGTTGAAGTGTGAGTTAGAAACTGTAAAAACTGAGTCTTACTGTGATTTAGCATCAAATTATTTTCCACAAGCCACGAACTTATTTCATGAAGTACATTATTTGATACTGTTTCAATAATACACACAAGATCCTTCACTACCAAGCTGGTGTCATCAACAAAAAGAAATATTTTTGAATCACCTGTAATACTAGAAGGCATATCATTTATATAAATAAGAAACAGTAGTGGCCCCAGCACCGACCCTTGGGGAACGCCCCACTTAACAGTGCCCCATTGGGACTTAACTTAATGTTTGTCTATTTCATTTTCTGCAGTCAAATTTCTTTTGTGTTGTAGATATGTGTGTTAATAGGACTCAGGTATATTCCTTTATCAGGCGCTTATGATTACATCAATAACATAGCACCATTTATGAGAAACATGTCATCAGTACATCTCTGTCGAAAACGAAACGCCTTTACTATAGCAGCCAGTTTACGGACATGATAGTTACAGCGTCGGGCATATACTTCTATTGCGTTAGACTTTTACTCACAAATAAACCATACTGCACACAAGTGTACAGACACTCGCTCCATAAATGACTGAACAACGTGTTATAGCAGACAAGCTTTCCATATCATAATGGATAAGCGAAAGGATATTGAGGTCCCACTGGCCTCCACGTACCTGCACCGCTTTTGAGTATTCCGAGTTGGAGTAGTGCACAAAAGCAACAATATTAAATTACAGATTCTGAGACAGCTTGCGATGGTCTAGTAAAGACACATCAACTGCGGCATACTTAGTACATTTGCAACATATTCCTAATAATAAACTGCTGCCGTGACATCTACATCCTCACATAATTTTTTTTTAATTTAACAAATTTCAAATCTTAGTGGCACATTAAATTTGTATTCCAAGTGAGACTAACTACATCCCTGGTCTTGTCTATGGAAATCTTCAATCGAAGGCTCTAACCGAGCTCTATCGCAAACTGAAAACTTCAATTTGTTGTTTTATAGCACGATACCTACGACTGACGCTTTAAAGAGAAAGGTTAAAGTTATGACTGGTGTACGATCTCTCCCTGGATAGCACTAGCAGCGTATTAGCGACGGATACGTTGGGTTTAATTTTATCAACGAATTAAAACTTAGGAGTTATACATTCAGCTGAGCGTCCAAACACGCCGCACAAACAGAATAAGTTTACTTTCGACTTACATTCTACAATTCCGAAATGTTATACGAAATCTCTGGAACTGTTTCCACTATCCTTAAACATTGTTTTGAGCTGCCCTGTTCATAACAGTTTGCTCAATGGAACTTGAACTCTCGACGTTTTCATTTGAAAATTTGTCTACTTTGCGTTATATCAAGCTAAATTGTGAAGTACAGGAAACACTGAAACAAGCAGTAAGAAATAAAGGCAGTGAAACACGACACGAAAAGTAGGGAATAAATGACAAGAACAGCCATGGACAGAGTTGAAGGAGAATATAGTTTGCGTTTAACATCCTTCTGGGACTTATCTCAATAAAAATGGAGGATTAATTCGGTTGCACAAGGTTGGGGGATGATGTCAAGCCTATGGTCGAAGTAAACATCCCGGTATTGGCTTCATGTGATTTAGGAAGACCACAGGAAAATCTAAGTAAGGAATTCAGTGCATGAATCTGAAGCCGCCTCTTCGCGAATAAAAATCCAGATTCTTCAGCACTACATACCAATCTCGCTCGGTCCAGTCAGCAAGTCCTCGAGCAGACGATTCGTCAGATTGTGGAGCTTTCCACTCAACGATTGTACCATCCAAAACGCATCGAGCATAGCACAGTGACAGAGACAGTCAAGTCAATGAAAAATCAGTATGAGACACCTATCGTTTACAGTTGGAAGTTTAATGAATATGTTGATAGCTTCAGATCTGAAAAAATTCAACAAAGAAAACCGTCCCGATCACTCATTAGTACAACACTTTGTGTGGAACAGGAAAGAGATGGGAGTCGTGATTAGGAAAGATAGCCGATACACGTCAATCCTAATGGAGTCAACCGTGAAGTTTCCACAAACGATAGTGCGTAGTGACTTAGAGTGCCCCGGAATTCACACATTACGACCAACTTGGAGGTGTTCCGAACCAGTTCATTTGGAGCTACAAAAAATATCCTTGTACTGTGAGAAATTGAAACATAAAATCACATGTAAGATGATCAAGGGTATGGAGTAAAAACATCTTTTGTGTTCAAAGTACGAGAAATTCAGACCAACCATCTGATAAAAGCTTATACCAAATCATCTTTGGAATTGCTAAAGCCCAGTTCTAAGAGGGTTTCAGCCACATACAGAACTTGATCTGGGAAGAACGACTTTTAGATTGATGTAAGACGAATTAAAAATGCAATTCTTAATTAGAGGCGGATTCCGGCCACGGGCGTTCTTCAATGTATGGCGACTTGTAGCCACAGCAGTTGCAAAGGCACGTGCTGTTTAAGGTACATATTACTCCGTGTCCTAATGTCATTATCACATGTCCGCTTCCTTCGAGGAGACCCTAACATAACGAAACGTTACGTTTGAATGGTTCAGCTGGTTCACTCATAGATTCACCAGCAAGAAAATGTTTGTTTTTGGAAATAATAAAGAAAATCATTGAATCACGAAACCTCATTACAGTGGAAGAAGACTAATTTGGTAAGTGATGTATTACATCTTGAACAATAAAAACAGAAGCGATAAATCTTAAGTGCTTTTATTCTATGATTTTTCCGTACAATTACTTAAGGTCTGCAAACCTTGTCTATACGATCAAAGAGCCTGTCGGATACTGCTCCAACTGCAATGTGTCCGTAAACCTAAATTTTCTTGGCTGGCTAGCCCAATAATTTTATCTAGCCACATTCTGTCTTATTTTGTGACCATAAAAATTTTCACAAAATATTTTGCTCTAATTTACCACGAATTTATTACCTTAAATCTGCCCTTGCTATTCACCCTAGTCACTCTCCAGAACTATTAGAAATCCCTTCCAGATTTGATTAACTGTATTTTTTGCCCAACTTTTCGAGTAATCTGATATCATTATTTCCGTTAATGGATAAAATGCTGTATTCGTAGGGAGTAAACTATATGGTGCTTTTTAGAGAAAACCTGATTTTCAGTGTGATCTATTTTTCACATTGTCCGATTAAAGCCTTTGTTAATAGCTGCAGCATGTGTGTAAATATTAAATAGCCCTACAATCCGTCCTCTTCAACAAAATATGAAGCTTTCTGAAGAACATGATTTTTTTTTTTCGTTTCCATGTTTCTTGTCATTTATGTCGTTCCGCATCGATTCTAGGATTCTAACCCTAAGTCCGGGAATGGGTGACCTGTCCTCCAATATTTATCAGGTCTTCTCATTTCTGAACTCTTCATTTACTACAATCACACTTTATACTCCAAAATTAATACAGTGGCTTGTTTTTTGTAGCCTCTTCAATTCGGGAGGGGCGTGATTTGCCAAAAGCAGCATATGAAGTTGTAGACTCCTTTAATACTACGGGTCTTTGCCCACTTCATACAATTAATCAATTACTTGGTACTGCTAAAATGTAATTGATTTTTTCACATTCCGCAAATTTTCACCGGAAGGCAGGATTATTTGTCGTAGTTAAGAAACGTCGCCTTAAAGCGAACTTTTATCCATCATCTGTGTTACATTACGTTTTTGGTTGCATGTGTTTATAGACTAAAAGAAACCCAAAAAAGTTTATTGACCACCGCAATGATACAAAGGCCTACCGTAATTTTCTGTACGTCATTTTGGTGGGTTATACACGGCGACTTCTGATTGGCTCGTGTGTTTACCGTTCTCCGCACTTCTTCCTTGTTCTCGGGATCATAACAGAAATGTTCTATGCTCGATCTGTTTAATAGACACTGGGATCCATATTTCCTGTTTTCATGAGTAATTTAAGCAAAACTAAATGGTCTCAATGAATCTATTTCTCATATACGAGGGTTGAAACTTTAATAGTGGCAACTATTTATTTACAGCTCTTAGAAAACAGATACGTGTTTCAAAGTTTTACTGACCTTCAGAGTAGTCACCAGCATTGTGTATAACCCGTTGCTAGTGATGTTGAAGTCGTAGGATACTCTTAGCAGTGCCAGTTGTGTTGACAGTTCAAGTGGCGCGGTCTATTGCCCGACGAATTTGTAGCAGTTCTGAAGCGAATGCCGTGAAGTGTTTCCTTCAGTTTAGAAATCGAGTTGAACTCACGATGGCGTAGGTCAGGGAAGTGCAATAGGGGATATAGCACTTAGCAGCCCCATCAGTCGAACAAATCAGTAACAGCTTGTACGGTACGTGCTTGAGCATTGTCCTGCAAAATGATGGTCAGGTCCTACAGACAGTGTCAGCACTTCTGTCCCTAAGTTGGTCGTAGGGTGTGTTCCAAAAATGAACAGCATAGAGACAGAGGTGATGACACTTCCTGCAGGACCTGACCATCATTTTGCAGGACAATGCTCAAGCACGTATAGTGCAAGCTGTTACTGATTTGTTTGCCTGATGGGGTGCTAAGTGCTATACCACCTATTGCACTCTCCTGACTTAAGCCCTCGTAAGTTCAACTCGATTTATAAACTGATGGAAACACTTCACAGCATTCTCTTCAGAACTGCGACAAATTCGTCGGGCAGTAGACCGCGCCGCTAGAACTGTCAACACAAGTGGCACTGCTAAGAGTATCCTACGACTTCCACATCGCTGGCAACGGGTTATACACAATGCTGCTGGCTACTTTGAAGGCCAGTAAAACTTTGAAACACGTATATATTTCTTACGAGCTGTAAATAAACAGTTGCCATTATTGAAGTTCCAAACATCGTAATTTATGTTACTGTCTAATGCGTACCTTATCATGATCATTAATATACTTTCAGGCTTTCATTCGCAAAGCTATACACTCACCTTCTTCCGTTTCACTGAACTTTTTTTTAAAGCGCATCTATTGATGGTTCTCATATCTTATTTATCATGTAGTCATTTCCATTCTTGTACTAATATTCTTTCCGCACATGTTTCACTCTAGGATGGAACTAATTCACTTAGATGAAATACAGCACCTACTGATGCATACGGCTAGGCACTTTTCCTATAATCCGTGCGTGGGTGAAGCAAGAGTATGTGTAACTGGCGCTGTGTGCATTGCACCGTTTATCGGGTAGTAGCTGCGGGCTAAGACATCAGTATACACAAAGTATATGAAGAATCTGAAAACTCTGTGACCTTCATCTGGAGCCGTTTTGTAATCAAAAAGCCATTTTCTACTTATACAGCATGTTCCTTGATCTGAAAAGTCTATCGTAGAAATTACATGTCTCATTATTATACAAAAAGCAGCTACGTTGATTGTAAATTTAGAGTGTGTTCAAAACGCCCATAATACATCTCATCTTGGAATTACTGTGATTCGTAATCTATTTCATGAAAAGTTTATAGCAGTGTCTATGACACGGCCATTTCACAGTTCTGTTGATTTTTAATGATACAAAGTGAGATCGTTCTGCTAATTCTTGAAGCTCACCTGTTTAGCTTTTCACCTTAGGTATTTTCTCGATAATTAAGCGGACAGATCACTAAAACATCAATATCAGTCATATTCGCAGTACCATGGATGGGGGAACAGAACGCACGGAAAATGAGTAAGTTTGAAGCGAGATAGATAGAAAATTGGTCACTAGTTCACAATGTACATTCCAGTGTTGAATTCACAACGCAGTGTGATGGGTCATTGGGAACTGGTTCAAAATGGTTCAAATGGCTCTGAGCACTATGGGACTCAACTGCTGAGGTCATAAGTCCCCTAGAACTTAGAACTACTTAAACCTAACTAACCTAAGGACATCACACACATCCATGCCCGAGGCAGGATTCGAACCTGCGACCGTAGCAGTCACGCGGCTCCGGACTGAGCGCCTAGAACCGCTAGACCACCGCGGCCGGCGGGAACTGGTGGACTACTAATGATATACATAAGGAAAGCGGAAGATAAACATTCGGTACCCTATATTACTATTTTCCAGATCACAAAATACCGCCGTGGACTCACAGAAACAGGATGATCGTAAAGATTCTGCTCAGTTATTAGCTCTTTTCACTGCTATAGACGAAGCTTTGTAACCTGAACCTTCCATGCATAGTCAACACTGAGAATTTTAATACTGACAGTGTCTTGTAAGGTAGTGAAAAATTAACTTTTAGACATGAGCCACGCAAACGGTATGTTTTCTGATATCCGATCGAAATTTACCACTCACGCCAGTAAAGCCTCGGGAACTAAACTATCGAAAATACGCTGCACAGGGCGTAATGTTGTTTATTGTGATCAGTTCCATGGTCTGGAGCCTCGTATACAGGATGAACCAGAACGCTACCGACAAACATTAGGGTCTGGTAGTATGGATCAAAACAAGAAACAAATGTCCAGTAAACGTGGGTTCTCAGATGCATACCTTGAGAGCTATGAGCACTTGTTTATCTTCGTCACTGTGAGACACATCTCTTCTACCGAAAACTCTTTGCTTAACATATTTTGAGAGGTGGTGGTATGGACCTAAACAGGAAAAAAAAGTCTAGTAAACTTTGGCTCTAGAGTACATTACTTAAAAGCTACGAGCACTTGTTCATATTTATTACTGTGAAACACATATTTTCTACGGAACAAGTGCTTATACCACTTAAGGTAGGCATTGTAGAACCCGTGTTTATGGGACATATTTCTTCTTTTGTTCCGTACAACCTGCTCCATAAAATACGGAAAGCAAAGAGCTTGCGGAGTAAGAGATGTGGTTCACAGTATTGAAGAGATGGTAATGGACTGAAACATCCGAAAAAAATGTCTAATAAACAAGTGCTCATAGCTCTTAAGGTATGAGCTTTAGAGCCCTTGTTTATTAGACATTTTTTCTGATGTTTCAGTCCATTACCATCTCTGAAAGTTTGTCAGTGGAGTTCTGGATCATACTGTATACTGTTTGTGATGATACTACTGCATAACGTCTTCAGACGTGGTTGCAAAATAGACTGGTGTGCAACATGTAAGGACAAAAGTAACTTTTGCATGATGTGTCACTGCCAAGTAACAAAGCTCGAAGAAACGTGGACCATACATGGAATTAACTGCTAGCGAAGAAGGTAACTGAAGGAAGTACGCTATGAGACGAACAGAAATGATACTTTTATTCAAAGATAATAATAACACTTAAGAACACCTTGAGTCATGATTTTCCACAGGATATTATAAAGGCGGGACATGGTCCTTAAGAGGGAGTGTGATCATCATGAACGCCAGTGTATCTTCTGCAACACGTTCCCGTGCTGGCCACAACGTTGGTAAGAAATTCTTGTTGTAAGACGTGAATTCCTCCACCGACGCAGCTGACAACGGACGGTTGGTGCATGTGGACGTGGATCCCATACGGGCTCGATGGGATTTTAGGTGGGGAAAGGGCAGGCGCGTCCATTCGATGAATATCCTCTCGTCCCAAGAGTTCAGCCACCACATCTGTTCGATGCTCTCGCGCATTGTCACGCGTAAAAATGACGTCAAGGCTGCATGTACCACTGGAAAGAGGCACATTGGGAATAAGTATAGTGTTAGATTAACGTTTACCGGTGACTGTAACGTGTTCAAAAATTTAGAGGTGAGTAAGCCCATGCAACATTATAGTTCCTCACACAATAACAGATGTGACAGCAAAGCGATCATGTTGGACGTAGTCTCATATGGCGAAAACAGGGAAGACATAATGCACGCAGGAACATCGTCGAATTTGATCGTTCCAGTGGTCCAGGTTTTATGGTATGCAACAGCATATTGTTGCATGGGGTACTCAACTCCAAATCTTTGAGCACGGTGGATTCGATCCTGAGAGTGCAGGTGGACGAGCGATTGGAACGAGAGGAATTCGGCTAATGTAGTGGCCTGCCCGTTTCTCCGACTTAAATCCTATCGAAAACATTTCAGCACGTTCATATAACCCAATGATAGTCCAGCAGTTGTCAACCGCTCTGGTGGAGGACTGGAATCCTCTACCACAAGAATTCCTTACCAGTATTGTGGACAGCATGGGAGCTGATCACGCACATTGTTAAGAATCGTGTCCCATCGTTTCTAATGGCCAGGGGACCACCATGGATAGATATGTCTTTAGTGTAATTAATTTATTTGAATAGAAGTCTCATTTCTGTTAGTGTCAATGCGTAATTATTTCATTTACTTTCTTTGCAATATTTTAAAACTTTATTCTGTGTATGGTCATTGCTTCATCGAGCTACGTTTCTTGACAATGACACACTATGCGCAAGTTGCTTTCGTCCTCAAGTTTTGAACGTTGGTGTATTTCAGGGAACTTACCACAGCAATACTTTGTTCCCCCGTCTTACCCGGATATGGGGCGAGGTGGTGCTGTGAGATGACACTGGACTCACATCCGGGATGACGACGGCTCTGGATCCAGAAGTGGATTTTCCGATTTTCCGTGATTTACTTGGATGGCTTAGAGGAAAAAATGGTTAGGTTCATTTGAAAAGGACACAGTCGACTTTCTGGCCCATCTTTTTGATCAGAGCTCGTGCTCTGTTACCAATGACGTCATCGAAGACGGGACGTTGGAAACTAATCTCCTTTACTTTCTTTCAGGTAGACAGTGCATTTAACATATTTTTCGGTGTATGAAATCATACTTCGCAGACCAGAAGACACTACTCTTCACCGAGGCAGGAGCTGAGTGGTATAAAGGAAGGAAGAAAGAACACACAATAGTTTAACGTTTCATTGTGAAGGGGTCAATAAGAACGGTTCGGCACAGACGTTAAGACACTAGAATTGAATTTTGGAGTGATAGGGCTGATATCACAGTCTGGCTATCCAGTTTGAAAGTTTTCGTAGTTTTCCTAAACGACTTGATGTGAATGACAGGACAGTTGCTTTGAAAATGCAACCGCCGATCTCATTCACCATATTTGTACAAAGAGAGCTCGTGTCCCGACTGTGATTCTGTAGACTAACGGTTCATAAACGACAACCTTCCTTCCGTTTCACTAGAAGTTTTTCGGTTCCGTCGAAGGTGTTTCAAAATCAACTTGAGGCTGAGGCGTACTAATACTTCTTTCAACCAAAGACAGCGGATGTATTTACCTCTTCATATGTAGTTTACAAAACAACAGTGACGATAAATTTTACATAGAGCTCAGTTATGATTCTTGCAAATTGGTGAGGTGCTATCGTAAGAATATTATTAAATATGTAATGTGAAAATAAATTATTTTGAGATATAGTGTAGAACACAGACAAGTGACAGTGCTGTGCAAAAATCTGAGGAACTGTGAGCCTGGAATTACAAGTCCACTGGTGTAGTTGCTATATAAGACTAATATCATATAATTAGTTAAGTTTTGAAATAGTGTCTGTCTTTGATGAGCGGATCGTTTGTAAACAGGGATAAACTATGGTCAACTACATTACATTACATTAGTAGTATTTCATGAATTCCATCGAGGATAGTCACTCCGATGTAGAATGAAGTCATAGTTGCACATTATCTTTAATTATAATTCAATGAAATGACACAACGTAACGAAAAACAACTGTGTTGCATTGCTAAGGTTACTTATAAAATAGCCGAAATCAGTGATTTTAATAGCCTCTATGAAGACACTCTGCAGCGGGGTGGATGCCGCCTGACGATAAGATATTTGATACAGTCTCGCGCTTCACCGCCTCACCTCCAAGACATTCAATAGGCTCAAGCAGATTGTTGAATATATGTGTATCCACGAATCTGACTCCTTTACATACTAATTTTAACCCCGTGAAGTCTTTGCTTTTGGTACAATTACTATGTTGTCGCTGTTCTTTATTTTTTGAGAAAAGATAAATCTTGGTAACAACAAAGGACACAAGATACAATTCTTTTAACACCCTTTTGTATTCTTTTTAGAAGGCTCTTTCTTGATTCTAGGCAGTGTCTCTTCCAGTTATGACTGTGATATATTTTTAGTCTCAAAAACGTAACGCTTTCCACTTCTTGTATTTCACTGTTCGCCGTAAACAGTATTTATGTGTGGAGTTCTATGAGGAGTGCTGAACTGTATGTACTAAGACTTTATAAAAGGTAGCGGTAATCCATTTGCCTTGAAACATTTGTAGATTTTTCAAATAATTAGTTAGCTGCTCTTTCATTTATTCCTATGCTTGTATCATGTGTAAAAGAGGAAAAAATTTCATCTCATGACAATTTCTACTGGAATATCTTTTGTGTATACGGACAACAGAGGACAAAAACAGAATCCTGTGGTATAATATGTCTGATTGCTTCAAATTATGAGTACATATTGTTATGGGATCGACATAGAACTGATACACATAGCTTTCTATCAAGCTGGTAGGTTAAAACCATGAACTTTGTACGTCGACTTTTAAAAAATATTTTAATTTTTGTATGTTCGTGTTATGGTTCATACAATCACAAGCCACAGACAAGTCACAAAATATTCCAAATGACAATAGTAACTAATTTATTGACTTCAGTATATAATCTGTGATGTTAAATATATCATGTCCAGTCCGCAGCCTTTATTGAAATCCAAACTGTTTGCTTCTGAGTATGTCATTTGATACTAAGTGTCTATATAATCTATTGCCCATTATCCTTGCAAAATTTTTTCAAAACAGTGGCAATAGTTTGTAGGGTCGGTAACTCTCCATAAGCTTTTTGTCTTTTTGTTCGTTGAGTGGCTTCTCATCATGTTTAAATCTGTCTGAAACAGTATGTGTTATCTACTAAGAAAGTGTTGAAACCGATATTATCTGCTCCTGACAGAAAAAAAGTTCTTAAAAGCGCGTGCAATATGGGGGCTATCCATGATAAGTTCATTGTCTTCCTTTAAAAAGATATATTTTCCGAGTTCGTTTTCCCTATATCACTTGTTTCCTAGGTAAAAAATAATTCTTATCTTGTTGTTGAAGAAGTTTATTTTTTATTGACTTCACAATTATTAACCCTCGCAATTCTAAGGGTGGGGGGGGGGGGACCGATGACCATCGCAGTCTGGTCCCTTTAATCCCACAAACCAACCAACCAATCTAAGGGGGGTTTGGGGTACTTTATGCCCAACTTTCGAGAATTTTATAATCTAGTCAGTTACTTTATGTTCTAAGAGTTTGAAGAAAGATATTTATTGTTTTTAACGACTTCTACAAAATTCCACAAATGTTTTAAATTTTTCAAGTAAACTTAAGCCAAAAATTTAACTTACATAGTAGATGTCACTTTGCACAATGAATGCCACATTCAACATTTTCAGGTTCGGGCCTTACTTACATATCAAGATTTCTTTAAAAACTATGTTGTGAGTAAAAGTCATCAACAATTAATGAAATTCACATTATTTAAATACTTTCTGCCGTCGACATAAGTAACTCCAGCTTTATAGTACACGTTATTGAAAATGCGTTGATATTGCTAAGAGTGTGCTAAAAGATTTTATCATGTTCTGGACCCTACTTACATATCAGTGCCTCTTTTAGAAGTACGTAGTTAATGTAAGTCAATAGCAATTAACGATTTTTTTTTACTTTTTTAGGGTAGACTTAAAGTACCCCTCCTCCTCCTTGGTAATGCGCGTTATGAAAAAGGCGTTGGTATTGCTAGAGCTAAGATGCTATAAAAACTGTTTCGACTTTTACAGTGCAGTTGTAACATGATTTAACCGTGTCATCATGTGTACCCCTTGACGTAAGTGTAGTCTTCTCTTAATTTTTCATGATATTATAATGCCATTCATAACATGAGGATGAAGAACATTTAATCCACTTACACAGATAAATTTATTATTACAACAGTTTTCGAAATAATTTATAATTACTTTACACAATTTGTTATAGTTTTCAAGGACACTAAGTGTTTTTTGTACATATTTCCAAATCTTTTATCTATTAAAAGTATACCGAAAATGAACTATTCTGATCTGAAAGAATGTGGCGTTCATTGTGCAAAATGACATCTACTACGTAAATTAAATTTTTGGCTTAAGTTTACTTGAAAAATTTAAAACATTTGTGGAATTTTGTAGAAGTCGTTAAAAACAATAAATATCTTTCTTCAAACTCTTACACCATAATATTGCATTATCGAAGCTACTGTAAAAATCTGCTCTTGTTGCAAATAGTGTGTGGGGTGTTCGATTAAATGAAATGGCAAGGGATTCCAGTATCGACATTCTCTAAAAAGTAGACTTAACTCAACCCACTCGGACGGAACACGAAAATTTAATTTTCTTGTAGCGACGACAGTCATTTATAGATTATTTCTCTTTATAGCAGACTATCAAAATGTTCACTTATCCTAATATCGTTCTTCAGAGCACTAATAATAATTACTCATCTCCTTTTAGATTTCAGAGAATGTATATATTCCACCACCTGTACTAATTTATTTTCTTCCCGACATGACCCAATTGTTTTCTGGGGTTCCACACTTCATCTAACTTTACGTTGTCCTCATTACAAATCGTTCGTTCTGTATCGGAATGGATGCTCTTACGAACCTGCTTGACAAATCAAAACTGTGCACCAGATGCGGACTCAAGCCTGAGCCACAGTTTTAATTTTCAGTGCATATTCGTTGATTTAAAGTGAGCGTGATAAGATATCTTTCCACACTATTCTGATGGCTTCATCCTCTTAGGGGACACGACGTCTTAACTACTACCACATTTTATTATTAATTCCGAAATTCTATCGACATGCGTTAAAAGTGTGTGGTAGTACATATATTAACAGATTTTAGCCCCCCAAATTACATATGAACGACAAATGTTCGAAAACATTTTCACGGTAGTGTATACATAAGCGTCGAAGAAAAAAAAAAAGGAAAAGGCACTAATGATCTTACATAACGGGGGGATGTTTAAGGGGGGACCAAACAGCTAAGGTCATCAGTCCCCTTACATAACGGTATGTTGCGTTCTGCAGGGGGAAGCCGAAGGCTTCGACCGAAACTACGCAGAAGCTCAGCTTCCGGGAAAGGATATCATTACTTGCGCTAAGAGATAGGCATCCGCACTACCTCAAGAAAGAGTTACGTAAGTTCCTGTTGAAGGTATATACGACGAGCAGCGAAATTCCGCGTCACTTCTGTCAGGATTAACTGATTGCACTACAACATGCACCTTTCAGTTAACAAAGTCTATCGGAAAAGAGTTGAATCTGTACAGATCTCCTAAGCATATACAAGAGGCGCAAAATGACGCATTGAACAACATTTTTACAATTAGTACTCAAGCTGAGAGCAGTATATCACAATGAACACCTAGTAACACAATGGTGTGCGAAAGTTAAGGGTGAAAGCAACTTCCACATGGTTTGTCACTGCCAAGTAACACAGCTCGATGAAACTTGGATCATACACAGAAAGAACTGCTACAGTATGGTAAAGGAGGTAACCGAAATAAATACATCATGAGATGAATAGAAATGACACTTTTATTCAGAGAAAATAATTACACCGAAGTTCCCGCGATCTGTTTTGATTCCCTGGATACTACAAAAGGCGGTATATGGTTATTAATAGGGTGTGCGATCATATCGGACAGCAATCCACGCTTTGAAACGTACTCTCTTGCTGGTCACGCGGTTGATAAGGAGTTCTCGTGGTAGGGTGTTCTATTCCTCCACCAGTGCGGTTAACAACGGCTGGATGGTCGTTGGTGCACGTGGAGATGCTGCAGCCCGTCATCTCAACGCATCCCACACTTTCCCGACTCGATTGAATTCGGGAAACAGGCAGGCCAGTGCATTCGCCAAATAACCTCTCGTTCCAAGAGCTCTCCATCTGTACTGTTCGATGCGGACTCGCATTGTCATCCATAAAAATGAGGCCAGCGTCGAATTTACCAACGAAAAGACGCATTTGAGGAAGGAGTGCACTGTCACAATAACGTTGACCGATGAGTGCTCCGTGTTCAAAGATTTGGAGCTGAGTAGGCAACATTATGCCTCCACATACCATAGCACCGGGACAGCAAAAAGATCAAGTACGACGAAGTTCCTACGTGCATTGTGTGTTCTCACTTTTCGCCAAATGAGACTACGACCAACATGTGCATTTTGGTGTTCCTAGTTAATTAGTTAGTTGGTTGCGTGTTCGATTGATCAATCGCACGGTACGGTAGCCGTTATGATGTGGGACGTGTCAAGTGCACAAGAAATGAACATATGAAACAACCTTTTTTAATATGTATGTATATTACAATGCAAAGTTAAAAATTAATATTTCTATTATTTACCCCATTCCCTTAAAGGGCACAAAATGCATATATTTATAGATTTATTTATTCCTATTCAAGAATTCATCTACGGTATAGAAGGAGTTGTCAAGAAGATATGATTTCAATTTATTTTTGAAGCTATTACTGTTGTCTGTCAGACACCTTGCTTCATTTGGTAATTTGTCGAAAATTTTTATAGCAGCATATTTTACCCCCTTTTGTGCCAGAGACAGGTTGAGCAAAGGATAGTGTAAGTCTTTCTTTTTTGTGGTATTATAATCGTGAATATCACTGTTGTTTCTAAACTGGTCAATATTGTTGAGAACAAATTTCATTAGTGAGTAGATGTATTGTGAGGCTGTTATAAGAATTCCCAATCTTTTAAAAAGATGCCTACAGATGTGCGACTATGAACCCCACACATTATTCTAAACACTTTCTTTTGAGCAGTGAATACTTTTTGTCTAAATGTTGAGTTACTCCAAAATATTATTCCGTATGACATCAGAGAGTGAAAGTATGCAAAGTATGTTAGCTTACTAATTTCTATATCTTTAAAATTGGCAATTATTCTGATCACAAAAGTTGCTGAGCCTAGTCGCTTTAGGAGATCCAAAATATGAATTTTCGAATTAACATTCTCATCTATATGTACACCCAAAAACTTAGTATGCTCTACCCTGTCTACTGACCTCTGTTGATGTGTTATATTTATTGAAGGAACTGTACTTTTTGCAGCAGAAAATTGGATATACTGTGTTTTTTCAAAGTTTAGAGCAAGCCCATTTGCAGAAAACCAATTAATGACTTTTCCAAAGACCTTATTTGTATCATTTTCAATTGGACTTTCTTTTACTGGATTGATAATGATGCTTGTATCATCAGCAAACAGTGTCAGTTCAGCTTCCTGTTTCAGACAGGAAGAGAGGTCACTCACATATATCAAGAACAGAAGGGGACCCATGACTGAGCCCTGTGGAACACCTAATGTAATTTCACCCCAATTAGATGAAGTGGCAAACTTATTTAAATCACTTGACCCATATAAGGAAACTTTTTGCTTCCTGTTCTGTAGGTACGACTTAAACCACTCATGTGCTATTCCATTTATACCCCAGAATTGTAATTTCTGTAACATAATGTCATGGTTCACACAATAAAATGCTTTGGACAAGTCATGATGTCGAAAGGCGTAATGTTGCGTTGGTGTACTCACCTCCAGAGTTTTGGAGACGGTACAATCACCAGTCTGTGTTATTGGGACCCTGTACTCATTCGCCATGTGCGTCATTTCAGTGGTGCATTCGGCCCTGACGTAATTTTTATCGATGAAATGCGAGATCACATCGAACAGTGCAGGTTGAGGAGCCTGCTTCCGGAACAACACCACGACCACCGGGTAGTCAGCTTCAGTACCGCAGGTGTCTTCTACCATAGACCGTTACGAGCATCGCAAGTGCATCGCATGTTACGTACTGCAATCAAGAGGGACTAGTTTGCATCTGTGAGTCACTTTACCCGTTCCCGCCAAGCGCTTGTCGATATCCCTCCACATGCTGCATATTTAAATCACTGCTCGGCCTCCAGCTCTCAGTCCTTCATTCACCTCCGGGATTTTCGCTGGCCCATCTATCGGAGCCTTGCCAAGGGACCACCGCGGCCGGCTCTGACCCAGGTCTGGCCCATTCTCGTGTGCTGTGAGAGACAGTTGAGTGGCGATGGATCTGTGTGACTTCCAGACACTTTCTGCGTCCCGGGGCTTGTGTGCTATTATGCGTTGCTATCGACATCTGGGTAAACGGGGATGCTAAAAGGTAGTAGGTAATTGCCCTTGATCCAGTTGCTCATCAGTGTATACGCAAATTTGTAATAGAATGATTCTTTGACTCACACACCAGTTATGTGGCAGGGTCTTTGGATGAGAGAGTCGGAGTCACGGAAGTGAGTTCTCGTGGGTACCGATGGTCCGACAGAAGACTGACACGCCAAGCAGTAAGACAGATCAGAGAAGAATGGTCATATGCTATGTTTTGGATGTTCTCACAACGAAGTATGAGATGAGGAGTTATCCTGTTGGAATATAGTCCCGGCGGTACACTGAATGAATTGTATAACTTGGACCCATGCAGTTTTCCAGACATAGCAGTTACTTTTTAAAACATTCACTGTTTGAAATAACCAAGACGTTTGATGACACACCAGAATTCATTAAGAAAGTCTGTAGTCACATAATGTGTATGAGGTTTCATTTTCATTACAGATGTGGGATCTCCCAAAAAACAGGATCTACTGATATGTCACCACTGGTTTAATTCGCAGGTTGATCGTAGCAAACACAAGTGCTGAGTGTTTAGCTTGCAACAGGCACTATGTTATACATCATGAGTTGATTGTTATCGGTGAGTATGTCAGTTATAACTACGGTACCTCAAACATCTACAATTGCGCCTGAAAACAATTGATGCCAAAGGATAATTTTCCTTTGATACACTCCTAGCAATGCATTCAAATAAAACAACACGCAACCTTTCAGATACGTGTATAATCCTGTGTCAGTCGGAGCACAAGAACGTCAGACTTCTCTTGACTACCGATTTTCCAAATGCATCGTTAACGAGATTTGCGTACAGTTGATATGCAATACCCCATACACATTTCCTAGAACTCAAAGCAAATGAAGCCTCAGTGTGGATCAAATCGTGAACGCAGGTAATACCCTACGTAAAATGTAGACGTATCTGATTCGATTTAATGCGAACAGGCCTTTCTTTTAGATCATGTTAACGCCACAAAACATTTTTGGTAAAACTTTACCGCATAACTAGAAGCCGTAATTCCATAACTGACTGAATTCTTGTACTCACTGCTGAACCTGGTGGCACTGTATGACAGTCCACTGTATTCTGCTGGGTAAGTGAAAGTGGAGGTGGTTTGGCATTGTGTTTCTTTGAGGTGTGCATGTGTAGCTGTATTGTGTGGATGACTAATTACTCTTTATATCGTTTAGTGTTGTAACACATGACAATAGAAATAAAACTAAAGGTATGATGAATCTGAAGCCCTGTTGCAATATATACCCTCTTTTTCTCAAATAGCTCCAGCGGAAATGCCGAGCTTAGATCTATCTAACCAGCAGATCACCATTAACAGATCGAGCGATGTGGCATAGTAGTTAGCGCACTGGACTCACATTGGGGAGGACGACGATTTAAAGCCGGGTCCGGCCATCCTGATTCAGGTTTCCCGTGATTTCCCTAAATCGGTTCAGGCAAATACCATTATGGTTTCTTCACGGCCGCCTTCCTTCCCAATCCTCTCCTAATCCTACGGGACCTTTGACCTCTCTGTTTGGTCCCATCCCCCGAATCAACCAACCAACCAACAATTAACAGTGTCACATGCTTTTTGTCCACTAGACGCTATTGTGGTTTTGGTTTTAGCGAAGAACATGGACATGCACTCCTGTGATCAGCAACTGCACATCACCTTATCACCCTGCTGCCCCCCCCCCCTCCCCAAATCATGAATACTGCTTTCGCCACTAGATTTCGAACTGGCCGTCTCCGGGTAAAGGCCACCCACTGCTTTGGCGTGCCCGGCAACCTCCGTTATTCACGCGAGTAATCTAGTAGTCACATCTGCTAACAGTATCTTTCTGGCAAGTGATTACCTACCTACAATTCTTTTGTCCATCAATAAACAAAAAAAATTATTTTCGGTGTGCTAACTTCTCTTGTGCTTTCCAAAGCAGCTGCAGCCAATGTATTTAACTAAAACGTATATACAGGGTATTCAGCGAAGGAGTCTTTGATTTCAAAATTAAATTTCTGGAAAACTAATGTCGATAGCCGAGTGCAACAAAAGCTACGTTTATAGCGAAAGCTGTAAGAATTTTTTTCAGAAGTTTCGAAATAGTTCGAACTCCACTAACAGTTAGCGATGTACGCTGTGCAGTTCGTACAGTATCAGCGTGCATAATTAAATTCGTTGTCTGCCAGCGTTCTTTGCGGTCACATCACAATCTTTTCGAAATGATCACCACTCGCAGTACGGAGGTGGCGCAAACGATCAATGAAATTTGTTTGCCATCACATCCTATAGTGTATCAACGGAAATGGATTCAGATGCCACACAGATCGCCGATTCAAGCTCGTTCAGTAAGATGGGGTGGTGACGGTAGACAATGCCTTTCTTGCCCCACAAAAAGTAGTCATAAGGAATTATATTTGGCGAATGTTTACACCAATCCATTCATGTGCCAGTAAATTTGCAACAATCCAAAGCAATGTCTCTATTCCCTAAGTGTTCATCAAGCAACAGAAGCTCCTGTTCGGTGCGATGTGTTCTGGCCCATCTTGCATGAACTACGAGGTGCATGGTCGATCCTCCATTACTAGTAGTGTGGCGAGAACTCTCTCATCAAAAAAGGGCCAGTAATGTATATGCTGCACATCACAGCCCAAACAGTAATTTTAGGAGAATAGACTATAGTGATTTCGCTTCACTTAAATGGGGATTATCGGAATGCCAAAATCGCCAGTTTTGTTTACTCAAACTCCGTTAGGTGGAACCATGCATTTGTGAACCATGTCCAGCCAACATAAAATCCTTCATTATCAATCATTGTGAGAATCTGGTTCGCAAAGTCATGCCTCTGTCGTACATCTCACCCACGTACAGCACGGTGGCTCCGGATTTTGCATGGAAACGTGTCAACGCTCTGTCTAAGTATTTTCTGCTTGTTGGAGAGCTTCATACCAGTCTCTGCTTCAATTCTCATGACGGATTTCTTTGGATTTTGCTGAAGAATTCCAAATCGTGGCGACATTTTTCTGGAGCAACTACGGTTTGCATGGGCAGGAGAAACTACGGCATGGGGCCAATATTCCCCACTAGATCATCAGCCACGCTGCCTGCCCGTTGGCATTTGGCGAGGAGCTAGCAAATGGTTTTCGCGTTGGGCCCTTTTGGTTCATCAAACTGTGTCTGAAAACTGCGCCTTGTTGCCATAAGACTGTGTTATAATCTGTGGTATTGCTGTACTGGAAAAACACGTTGTTCAATGGGACACACGATTACAACCTCTTCCTTCCGTACGCTAACCCCCTTTCACGTTTCAACTGTGAAACTGATGGCTCTCCACAGAGAACTTACTTGCCCCTCCGACGTGTGTGGAAGTTTGCAGCAAGTTCATGCTTTACCTTCCATGATTGATGAGTGTCGAGCGTCTGCATTCTTGACTGTCTTCTCTTTCCTGGAGCAGTTCGCCTGTGCTAGCTACGTAGCGAGCGGATGTGGCCATCGTGTGGTGACGCTGTGCGGTAGTTTGCGGCCCAGCGTCTATACTTTGCTGTTGCGGGACCGGCGTGCATTTCCGTAGTAGGTGCGGGCGGTCGTCTTGAAACGATCGCAACGTCGAGGAAGTGCTACCATACTATGAAGCGGTGCAACCGGGAAATCACACATTAGGTACAGAGCCAGCCGAAGGGCGCGGTTCTGCACAGTCTGAAGCATTTTTCGGTGAGTGTTCGCTATGTATCTCAGACGACGGTATTGTATTCGAGTAAAGGCCAGTGCAGCGCCTTGTACAGGTTAACACCCAGCTGCGACGGAAGCCTGGATTCAGAAAAGGATCGTGTTTCCTGAGTCTGGTCCTGGCTTTTTCCTTCACCCCCTGGACGCGTGGGCCACAAGTAAGACGGCGGTCGATGGTGACGCCGAAATAGTGTGCCGTACGACGCTAACTTCCACCAAGGGGAACAGGCAGCAGACTTGCAGGGATGTTTCACCGCTGAATTGGAGAAGCTACTTAACAACCCAGGCTACAACGGTGTCAACGGCGAGCTGCAGTCTTTGGCGTATGACAGGGGCGTTCGAGCTTCTGTCGAAGAGCACCGTATCATCTGTGTATATTGCGATATGCATGCGATCGATCTTGTGCTTCTGAAGTGTAGAGGAGTACAGGTGTGGCCACAGAACAGAGCCCTGGGGCACTCCTGCACTGATGCGTCAAACGGGGCATAGTCCATTTGCAGCTCTCACTTGGAATGTCTGGCCCTTGAGTTTATAACTGATGAAACGAAGGTGTTGTTGTGTCGGCTACTGTGGGAGTCAGCACCGACAGAAACAAGGAAGGAGAGAAGTTGCAATGGCTTGATTTCTAAAAAGAAAAGAAAATTCTTGTGCCTCCTACGTGCAATTACATTTATCCACTATTACCACCCACAGAACGCAGGCTACGTATCGTCTTCATATTACTCAGCACTGATGCTCTCAAAGACTGTGACCGAATCGGGCCTTACCAGTGATGGGCGGATGATTAAATCAGCGTTGACAGGGATTGCTGAACTCTGTCTTCCTGGCGGTGTAGCACTGCCCGCTCTTTCCGCTGCCTCGCGGGTCAGCGACTTCTTGATTCTATTAGCGGCGCTGCGCTGGTCGGTGTACAGTCGATGCTTTAGGACTGCACAGGTGTGGCGCCGGTACTCCAAGTTCTAACAGTTTTATCAAAAGGCCACGGTGCCATACACTACGTAAGCACGCGACTCGTCCAGGAACACTGCGCCGAAGTACTGTCGCTGTTGAAGGGCGTCAAACGCTTCTTCCACACGATAGAGGAATTGATGAACTGACGAATGATCCTTGCGAAAACCGGACAGTTCCTCGGGAAATAGGTCTTTGGCGTTGACGTGGCGCTGCAGCCACCGGAGATAGACTCTCTCGATCACCCTGGAGACCGCAGGTAAAATACTAATTGGCCGTGAAGCAGGTTCCTTCCGTAGCTTCAGTACCGCCACAATATCTGCCTTCTTCTAAAACTGGGAAGTACTTCCTTGAAGATAATGGTGGAATGAGTAGCAGCCGCTGGTGGTATGTTTTTGAGAAAGGCGTTAGATACATCCTAAGGTGCCGCTGCCTTCCTATGGATGTGGTCGCGAAGGATAGGTCACCTCCTAGTCCGACGTGTCTTCGATGGCGCCGTCATCATCTCTTACCCTGAAATAGCTTCGAAGCCTGTCAGCAATCGAGATGTCATGTGCAGCGTCTACAGGATTCTTCTATTGGAGTGAAAGTGGCTGCAAATACGTCGGCTAATGCCTCCGCTTTTGGGTCCGGTTCACAGACAGGCTGATCGTTAACAAGCAGAGTAGGAACGCGTTGCGTGCGGAGGAGAAAACAATTCGTTGTTCACAAAACCATGCCGTCGTCAAGACGGAGAGTGGTGACCTTGGTGCTTCAGTCCTGGTTACGGTGGTTTCTGATGGCTATCTTAATATCACGAAGCATCTAGTTCAGATACGCATGGTGGCTGTATGTTTCCTTCCCTGCAATTCCCTGTACACCCGATTTTTCTCAGTTATAGGCGCTAGGATGTCCAGCAGCAGCTGACGGGAGCGATGCCGTGCAGTTCGCAGTACAGGTGGTTTTGTTGCGTTAGAGGCAGCGAGAAGAAAGTGTTGTATCGCTTCGTCCACGACGTCTGCAGGGTGTGGGGAAGTGGCGAGCGAGTCTGCCAGGGTTTCTTGAGAGCGGTCCCAGTTAATGTCAGCGAGCGAGCCGGCCAATGTGGCCGAGCGGTTCTAGGCGCTTCAGTCTGGAACCGCGCGACCGCTACGGTCGCAGGTTCGAATCCTGCCTCGGGCATGGATGTGTGTGATGTCCTTAGGTTAGTTAGCTTTAAGTAGTTCTAAGTTCTAGGGGACTGATGACCTGAGATGTTAAGTCCCATAGTGCTCAGAGCCATTTCAACCATTTCAGCGAGCGATATGCCGCTCTTGGATTGCTACAGGGCGTCTAGATCAACGTCGGACACCATAGGGCAGTGATATGATAACAGAGCATTCCGTGTAGTTGCAGTTATCTGGTGTGGTACACCCTTGACGATGGCGAAGTTGAAGAAGTCCGATTCACGGCAATCAGGGAACACAGTCGAGTCATATGGTCCCACCATAATCGTCTCATGACATTCAGCGAACGTGTGAAGGCACCGCCCTGCGGCAGTGGTGAACCTGGAGTGCCAGGCGATGTGCTTGCAATATAAGTCTGCAGCAACGAAGACCTTAACCCTCATGGACAGCAGGGCACTGATGTCCACTGGTTCCAGAGGATGGGACAGTGGTCTATATAACGCGACAAATGTTGTTTTGCCCACCGAGTTGTGGACGAAGAGCCGGCCGCGGTAGCCAAGTGGTTCCAGGCGCTTCAGTCCGGAACCGCGCGACCGTTACGGTCGCAGGTTCGAATCCTGCCTCAGGTATGGATGTGTGTGATGTCCTTAGGTTAGTTAGGTTTAAGTAGTTCTAAGTTCTAGGGGACTGATGACCTCAGATGTTAAGTCCCATAGTGCTCAGAGCCATTTGAACCATTTTTTGTGGACGACGACATTGGCTCCCAGAGACGACATCATTGAGAATTTGATCGAATGATCAGTATTTCAAAAATGGCTCTGAGCACTATGCGACTCAACTTCTGAGGTCATCAGTCCCCTAGAACCTAGAACTACTTAAACCTAACTAACCTAAGGACATGACACACATCCATGCCCGAGGCAGGATTCGAACTTGCGACCGTAGCGGTTGCACGGTTCCACACTGTAGCGCCTAGAACCGATCGGCCACCCCGGCCGGCTGATGAGTAATTACATTTGGGACACACAGTGCAGTTGCTCTGTCCGCCATCGGCCGCTCAGACGTCGACACCACGTTACAGATGTTTCTCACTGTTTAAAAAAATGTCAAAAGCCTCGTCACGAAGAAACTGAGAGTTCACCAGCTTAACTGCACACGGTGTTGGCGTTCTACACGACGATCGCCAGTCCTCTAACACTTCCCACTATGTGTCTGTATGTGTTTGGTGTTGGTAGCAGCAGGTGCTGCTATCGGCATTGCAGCGGTGAGTTGCTGCAGCGAGACCTCAAATCAACTTCGTCACATTGGACACGAGGGCCACGAGCTGCGCAATTAGGCCCATTAACATGGCATTTGAAGCTGCAGGCGCAGTCCTGGCTCTTGAACGGGGGACAGCAGCTACTTCGATACTCGACTGATGAAGGCGTCTTCTGCCTGTCGGCAGTACGTCGACCTCCGCGACTGCTGGATAAACAGCCTGGCCGAGACGATGATGTGGCAGAAGCAGGACAACGTTTTTCCACAGGCGACTGTTGCGCAGTAGCGCCATCTTCAGACGCAGCTAGAGGGGGAGAAGTCCTCCTGGAGGCTGCCCCAGCGAAGGTGACACCATGTCGCGTGGTTGCTGGTTTCTTCGGACGTGGCCTAGGAATTTGACTACGCTCACGAGCGGTAGCGCGCTTGAAAACGTTGTAGCCGCGATAGATGGCCACATTATCGCCGCCATAGACCACCTGCATCTTGGTTTCTGGGTGTAAGGACGAGTCCAGGCACGTCCAGCATGGTTATTGTCACATTTCACGCATTTCTTTGGCGTTGAATAGTGTCGTATGATGTGATTGATGCCATGGAAATGGAAACATAGCACTGGTCCCCTCTTGGACCGGCCGGCCGCGGTGGCCGTGCGGTTCTAGGCGCTCAGTCCGGAACCGCGGGACTGCTACGGTCGCAGGTTCGAATCCTGCCTCGGGCATGCATGTGTGTGATGTCCTTAGGTTAGTTAGGTTTAAGTAGTTCTAAGTTCTAGGGGACTGATGACCTCAGATGTTAAGTCCCATAGTGCTCAAAAGCCATTTGAACCCCTCTTGGATCGGAGATCTTCAGTCTGCATGGTGACGTCAGCAATACACTTTAGCTGATTCAACTTTCGGTTCCCCACTGTTTCAGAGCAAATGAGCAGGAAGAATGGCATATCTTTTCACGGTTCTGGCACCTTCATCTTCACCGGCCGAACGTCGAAATCCAGGTCGGCGAGTTCTTGGTGCAGATTATTTGTTTCCATGTTGAGTGGTAGGCCACAGACGACAGTCCTTAGCACCTTTTTGGGGAGGAGGCATGTATGTAGAAGGAATGGACTGCTGCGTGACTCAGCAATAATCTTCAGGCGTGCAGAATGTGACCCTGTACAGGTCACGCCCAGGCACCTACACGTTATATATCGCCCTTGTCCAACTACACAGAAGCTGCTGCAGTTCCTTGTATGCTTACCGGATGGGAGGACGACCGGCGAACGAGTAGCGCAGGAGAATGCAGTAATTCTTCCGGCGCGTCAACGTGTCTGTGACGCCAGATAGCAGTGACGTAGTGAGCTGTATCCTTCTGACAGTTCTGTAGGTCGGAACGAAACTGTCGACGTCAGGAGCGTCATTCAGTTTCACCATCTTGCCTTTCGGCGAGCTTCGAACGGCGCAGTTCGTGACAAGTGCCCTTCTCTTGTTACCTGGACTTTTTCTGCGAGGCTGAAGGGCGGAGGTACTCTCGTCTTCGAATTCAGGGAGTGGAACATATAGCGTTGTTGTGACAATATCCATAGCCGTGTCCACCTGTCCATTGCCGTAGCGTGAATCGTGATCAGTGGGTGGTCACGTGATTTCGCCAACGGCGCATGCGCCACCGGACGGCGATCTGCGACGCCCTCCGCGTAGCTAATCTGCGCGCGCAACTCCTCCTCGTGACTGCTCATCCAAGCGAGCCTGATGCCTCTGAGGGGCGGCGCACTACTAATTTAGTTCAAGCACCTGTCAGCGGGCTCATGCGCATGCGCAGGGATGATATCGCGTATAAGCATAACATTCTCTCGCGTCTGGCTGCTCAGAGTGTGGCTGTTTGCTGTATAACCTATGAGAAGAGGCAGTCAGATTAGCCGGAAAAAAATTTCTGGCGCTCTCAAGTTGCCAGATTCGCACATGCGCAGAGCTGTCTTCGGTAGGACAGGGGTAGATTCCACGTTCCTCGTGTTTTGTTTGTTGAGGGTTCTTCAATCTCTTGGCACCTGTTCCAGTTCCCGTGTTCGGCTAATTCATGTTTACGATTCATCATTAATGGTAAGGCAAAGTAAACATATTCCTATAAAATCACCTTCACTTGTAGAACTGCAGTTGACTGAAACATGAAACTTATTAGTGCCATTTACTCCAGATGTTTAGCAAATCGGAATCGGATTTTCTGTCGAGTGACGAGTAGTTGGATTTGTTGCTTTGTACCAGAAGACAGGAAAACGAAAATTATTTCGAGAATATGGTGTTACAGTATAGCGACACTGAATTTGTGTAACATTTTCGTGTGCGGTGTCATGTGACAGAGAAGTTAAGTGAAAAATACAGGAACTCTAGCCATTATAGTATCATCCGGGGGCAAACTGGAGGCTGCTTCCACTACAGCGCATTCTCATCTTTACATCTACATCTACATTTATACTCCGCAAGCCACCCAACAGTGTGTGGCGGAGGGCACTTTACGTGCCATTGTCATTACCTCCCTTTTCTGTTCCAGTCGCGTATGGTTCGCGGGAAGAACGACTGTCTGAAAGCCTCCGTGCGCGCTCGAATCTCTCTAATTTTACATTCGTGATCTCCTCGGGAGGTATAAGTAGCGGGAAGCAATATATTCGATACCTCATCCAGAAACGCACACTCTCGAAACCTGGACAGCAAGCTACACCGCGATGCAGAGCGCCTCTCTTGCAGAGTCTGCCACTTGAGTTTGCTTAACATCTCCGTAACGCTATCACGGTTACCAAATAACCCTGTGACGAAACGCGCCGCTCTTCTTTGGATCTTCTCTATCTCTATCTTTCTGTGGTTTGCTGACCACAAAGCGACAAGTTTTAGAGACGTGGCAAACAGATTTAGCATAACAGCTGTTGATCCACTACTACGTGCAGGTATCCAACCAGAAATGGGACGCGAAGCCTTTAAGGAGAGAAAATACCAAAGACGGGTTTCTACGTCATCATAATAACGCATGCGGAGTGATGCCTGCTTTTTTAGCTCTTGAAAGTATCTCTCTGGCAATTGCTTAAACGAACCACTTATAGGCGCTACGTACTGCGATTGCAACGCTGTCTATCAGCAGCTTTTCTATGTCTAAACTTCTGTATGAAATTCTTACAACTTACAGTATTTTTTGTATTCGTCTATCGACCTTATTTTTCGAGATATTTAACTTTGAAAGCGGGGACTCCTTCGCTGAACATCGTGTACTCAAACCATTATGACCGACTGCATTTCATGCAAAACTTCATCCCATGCTAAACATGGGATGGCACATACATTTAGGTGCAGAAGTCAAGGGATAGCTCCTAATGTCGTGTCGGACCTCCGTTTGCCCGATATAGCGCACCAACTCAACGTGACATGGACCCAAGTTGAAGGAAGTCCACGCAGAAATACTAGCCGTCCATAACTGCGGAAGTTTTTTCGAAGCAGGATTTTGTGCACGAACTGACCCCTCAATAGTGTCAGATATATGTTCGTTGGGTTGGGATCTCAGCAGCCAAATAATTCACTCGAATTGTCCAGAAAGTCCTTGAAACCAATCGTGAACAATTGTGGCCATCTGACATAACACATTGTCGTCCATAAAAATTCCGTTGTTATTTGGGAACATGAAGTCCTTGAACGGTTGCAAATAGTTTCCAGGTGTCCGAACATAACAATTCTCAGCCAATGATCGGTTCAGCTGGACCAGAGAACCCAGTCCATCCCACGCAAATACAGACCACACAATTATGGAGCCACGACCAGCTCGCAGAGTGCCTTGTTGACGACTTCGGTCCATGGCTTCGTGGGCCCTGCGCCACACTCGAACGTCGTCATCATCTCTTACCAACTAAAATCGGGACTCATCTGACCCAAGGGCACGGCTTTCCAGCTAGGGTCAACCGATGGAGTCACGAGCTCTGAAGAGGCACTGCAGGCGATATCGTGCTATTAGCAAAAGCACTCGCGTCGGCCGTCTGCTGCCGTAGCTCATTGACGCCAGATTTTGCCACACTGTCCTAAAGGATACGTTCGTCGTCCGGGGCACATTGATTTCTGCGGTTATACCACGCAGTGTAGCTTATCTGTTAGCTCTGACAACTTTACGCAAACAGCGTGCTCTCGGCCGCTAAGTGACGGCGGTCGGCCGCTGCGTCGTCCGAGGTGGAATTCTTGGTACAGTCTTGACACTGTGGATCTCGGGATAATGAATTACCTAACGATTTCCGAAATGGAATGTCCCATGCATCTAGCTCCAACTACCATTCCGGGTTCAAAGTTTTTTAATTCCCGTTTGAGGCCATATTCACTTCGGAAACCTTTCCGCATGTATCAAAAAATGGCTCAGCACTATGGGACTTCACATCTGAGCTCATCAGTCCCCTAGACTTAGAACTACTTAACCCTAACTAACCTAAGGACATCACACACATTCAAGCCCGATGCAGGATTCGAACCTGCGACCGTAGCAGCAGCGCGGTTCCGGACTGAAGCACCTAAAACCGCTCGGCCACAGCCCGCATGGATCATCTAAGCGCAAATGACATCTCTGCCAATTCATTGCCCATTTACACCTTGTGTACACGATGCTACCACCAACTGTATGTATGCATGTTGCTGTCCCATGACTTTTGCCACCGCAGTGTAATGTGAAGACGCGCACCAGCTGTTAACCTTGCTTTGTACATATCATAACGTTAAGGATGTACAAACACAAAGGCTGTATGATTATGAAATACCCATTTAATGATTTCTGAGAATTTTCCAAAGCCAAAAATTTAAAACCGTCAACTGTTTCACATCTGTATATATATTTTGCCTTGGAAGATGAAGGCTTCTAGTTTAATATTAGAATTTATTTCTAACTACTGTGATTACAAATATTTCATAAACTGCTCAATAGAAATTTGTCACCTCCCCAATGATTTTTAGAGCTTGTTGTTCTTTTCTATTGTTAACATCAGAAACCTCTTTCTGAATACTATTTTGACCATAGGAAATCGCTACGTTGAGATACTTGTGTAATGTAAAGCCGCAGTCTGTTTTCAGTTCACTTTTTAGAGCACAGTGTAACTCTAATAATAATGGCGACATTGCGACCTAGATACACTGTTCTATCTGTGAATATGTCTCGAACGCTCATTTAAAATGTAGATTCTACGAACGTTGTCACTTTCGTGCATTACGTTAAGTTGCTCGTGGAACTGGCGTACACCTCAGCGACGTCAATCGAACATTGAACCGCTACTGAAAATTTGCCTCGTAGTGGTCGCCCACTGTCATCGACACCAACCGATCGCTTCCTACAAGTTATGGCTTAGAAGTACCATGAAGAGAAAGCATCTGAACTACTTTCTGCCTTTCTTGAGGCAACTACGAAGACCGTGTCGACCCAGGCATTTCGCAACCGTTGCCACGTGATCAATATCAAATCTAGTCATCCATTACTTACAACCGTCCCCTCAGACCACTGACGACTCCAGTACTGCAGTGCTCCAAGGAGGTGGGCGCTAAAACCTGGAATGTGGTGCAGATCAATAGTGTCGTGTTCGCTTCTCTGCACGATTTGTCTGACGCATGATGATCGCCATATAAGAGAGTAGGGGTGTCCAGGTGGCAATGCACCTCTCAGACACGCAATTCCCCAGATTCAGTAGGGAAGTGAGTCAGTCATAATTTGTGTTGGTATAGAGCACTTTTATCAGACGGCTGTCGTCGCTGTCGAGGATAATTTTAAGACGTGCAGCATTCGCAGAGGATCCTTGAACCTATCGTCCAGTTCTACAGTCGACATTTCGGCGAAGGTTCCTTCTTTCAAGACGATAATTCACGAGGCAGACCACGATCACCTCATGAACATATTCGTCTTAACTCCGCCCAAACAGGCCATGAAGGCCCCAACGGTACAGACCGGTCGCCGTGTCATCCTCAGCACACAGGTGTCACCGGATGCGGATAGGGAGGGGCATGTGGTCAGCACACCGCTCTCCTGGTCGCATGTCAGTTTCCGAGACTGGAGCCGCTACATCTCAATCAAGTAGCTCCTCGGTTTGCCTCACAAGGGCTGAGTGCACCCCGCTTGCCAACAGCGCTCGCCATCCAAGTGCTAGCCCAGCCCGACAGCGCTTAACTTCGGTGATCTAACGGGAACCGATGTTACCGCTGCGGCAAGGCCGTCGGCCGAACATAGTCGTCTAGAATGAAGAAATAAACCGAAATCGATTGGCCTGCGATATTTGCCGACATGAAACCACTGAGTATGCTTGGGACTAGTTGAAACTTTCAGTGCGTCGCTATGGGCCCCCTCCATCCACAGTGGGTGTTCTGAAGCAGTGCCGCCGTCGAAGAGTGGAACATCCATAAGCTATAACATATCGACCGCATTGTGGACAGCATACCGAGGAAGAACGAAGCGTGTTAAACGGCGCAGGCCGGAGTGGCCGAGCGGTTCTAGGTGCTACAGTCTGGAACCGCGTGACCGCTGTGATCGAAGGTTCGAATGCTACCTCGGGCATGGATGTGTGTGATGTCGTTAGGTTAGTTAGGTTTAAGTAGTTCTAAGTTCTAGGGGACTGATGACCTCAGAAGATAAGTCCCATAGTGCTCAGAGCCATTTGAACCATTTGCTAAACGGCACGGGATAGAACAGCTTGGCCGCGCGGAGTGGCCGCTCGGTTACTGACTGCGTGGCCCCTCCCGCCGGAGGTTCGAGTCCTCCCTCGGGAATGGGTGTGTTTGTGTTGTTCTTATCATACGTTAGTTTAAGTTAGTTTAAGTAGCCTGTAAGTCTAGGGACCGATGACCTCTGCAGTTTGGTATCTTAAGAACTCACACACATTTGAACATTTGAGAGCAGCATGGTACTAAATATTATCCAGCAGCAGATTTTGATTTCGCAGATGTGTAAAGACGTGCTCTTTCAAGCAGACTGGGTTTGGTTATTTTTTGCTTTTATTTAACAGTAAAGTTTCTTTCAACTTCATAAGGCTTGTTATTTCATTCATTGTTCCCCTTGAATGTAAACCACGCACGTTTTCAGACACGAAGGATGTGCAAACTTTTTAAAGCAGTTTATTATTTAAAGAAATGAATGAAACGCAAGCGCGCTAGAATGTCTTAATGTAGATAATAAATTGGAGTGTCGAATTCGTATAGGATGTAGTTAAACAATGATTCAAATTACGACTGTACAGACTTAGCACAATTATTTACCGTAAATAAACCAGTAACTATAATGTTCTTTATAAAAAAAAGTGGGAAACAATTCGGTCTACTCGGCACAAAGGTAGGAATTGACATAACAATACAGAACATTAATGAAAGCGGTAGACACGCGTTACCTGAGAAAAACCTTATACTTAGTACGTAGAGAGGGGAACGTTTCAGGAAAGAACACATGCGGAAGGTAAAGTGGAGAGGAACGTGAAAAATAAATTTGTGTAGAAAAAGAATTGGCACAGAGTGAAAGACACGCCGTCTCATGAATGAAGCTTAGAAGTATTAAACGATAACATGTCCTGACAGATTAAAACTGTGCGGCGCACCAAGAGTGGAAGCCAGATCTTGGCCTTTCGCGAGCAGATTTCGCTTTCATACTGAAAGACTATCTGCCACCACATTTCCACCTCTTTCCAAATTCCGGAGTGTCTCTGCTACATATCTAGCACAGAGTGAGGCTTAGATACAACCCAAGAGTTGATCCTCAATAATTCATACGGCGAAAAAGTGGTGACAGCGCAAGACGAAGATCTGGTTTCAGCTACTGTTTCTGCGTGCAGTTTTAATCTGCTAAGAAGCTTTGTAAAAGCGGACACTCCATTGCAGAGTGAAAGATTAATTTTGGAATACATGTGTTCGTATCAAAAAAAAAAAGGAAGAAATTAACTGCACGAAAGTGAATGTTAAACAAAATACGAGCAATCATTGTGGAAAGGTATTAAAAGCATGCTTATGTGGTAGCGTGGAGCGACTCACTTGCGAGAAGGCGCTGTCGGCTGTCGGCCGTGGAGCACCAGGCGCTGGCTGCGGCGCCGCGCGGTGAGCCCCTCTCTGCACACACACACATCACCACAATCAAGCAATCTCCAACATCAAAAGGAATCTAATACACATCTGAAAACTAAATACATCTCCGAAGGTAGTTCTCTTGGATAACATTTCACTTTTTGCAAAATAATAATATAGTGAAACACTGTTCTTTTCTACGTAGTCTTTCTCCTGTAAAACAGTTGGTTTATTCGCTTGTTATACTCTCATATTGCAGTTTGGCAATTAGCTAGTTACCTTTTCATTATTGGTAAAATGTTTGAGAGGAGCTAAAACAAAACTCCCTAGAAATTAAATAATGGATTTTTTTCCGAATTTTCGTAGCCAAATGTAGAGTCGGAAACGGACAAGTAAGGTATCAAATTGACAGGATGAGGTCAAATTTAAAAAAAAAATGGTGTTAAAAAAACTTAATTAGTCATCAGAGGGAAAATTGAAATATTTCAGGAACACCTGTTGCTAGCTATGTAAATAAAGTGTCAAAAAGCTCATCTCTTCAAGGACTATCTTTTCTGCAAGTTGGTGTGATATTAACTTGCCAATAAATAATTCTGAAATGAATAAATTGAAAAAAAGGTCAAATGTTTTGTGAAATTATTTGCCTAAAATTAAGAACTAAAATAGATTAGAGAAACATTAGTATCGCCTTTGAGTGATGCTCGAAATCATGTACAGAAACTGAGGTGCTGATTGAGAATTTGAAGTTCATTGTTTAACTTAGATTACTGGAGGATATTTGTCTGGTGGCTTATCTAGACAGTGCAGCGTCTGTTACAACGTCGCCAAGGTAGCCCCTGTGGGCCGGCAACACATCTAACACAACACAGGAACGAGGTTGTCTATGACCAAGGCGTAAGCAATGGTAAACATCGGCTGTTTTGGAAACAGACATTCCGCATCAGGAAGTATTACTACACCAACATCTGATTGGCTGGCCGATACTATTTAAAAGCTAGAACCAGTACCGGACGTCTTTTCCTCTCCTCCCTCCCTTTTCTTCCCACTAATCGGTCCAGGTACCTCCCCCCCCCCCCCCGCCCCCCCCCCATCTGCCCTTGTCTGTGGTGTGTCATCTTCGTGCCGACTTTTTAGTGCAGTGTTTCCAGTGATTGTTAAGTGTTGTGCGTCTTTTCCGAAGTGTTGCGAACGAGCATCATACTGTGGCAGGGTGTGAATTTTATATCTCTTGCGAACAGAATCCGGACTGTCGCCGTGTTTTTTAATTGTCTGTCTACTATTTTCCCTGTCTGCTTCCTGTGTATTTTATTATCATCGCCCACTATTTGTTTTACATTTTAACTTTCCACAATTTTCCGCCGTTTTTTTATTGCCTGCTTTTATTGTTTCTTATCTTCTTACGTTTTAAAAATTCGGGGGAAATCGAAATCCAATAAAGGAAAAAAAAAACACTGGCTTCAGTTCACGCCGAATACCGACCTCAAGGACGTCTCCACGGAAGACTACATCTTCGCCATCGGAACAGGACTTGGAATTAAGTGTATGTGTGTTATCACGGACGCTCGTGGGAAACTTAGAAGTTATCTTTTGTTGCCTCTAGTAGGAAATTCTTACTGGCTTTGTGATTGTGTCTTTTCGTTGTTATTCAGTCATTTCCATGTAGACTCACGTAAATAAAAGTTGTGTTGCAGAAACTTTCAAACTGACAGTTCAGCAGTGTAATTTGCTGTAAATGAATTCAAGCATTATTCAAAGGTCCGTCAAATGTTTCTCTAATCTAGTTCATTTCTTACTTTTAGGCAAATTATTTCATAAAACATTTAACAGTGCTTTCCAATTTTTATTAATCGTCGTTATTAAAATTGTACTACATTATGTGATTTTAATATTTTTATCATGGCTTGATTTCAAAATATTTAATCTTTTCATGTTTTCATAATAGTTTATGAAAGTTAATGGAAAAATTCCCAGCCAAAATCTAAACGATTACGTTAGCTTAAAAATAACTTACGCATGATCTAATAGTGTTCTTTTAACACACCTTTAAATGCAATATTCTCTTTTAATATAACAAATGGGAAATACCAAAATTCCTGTCGAAGGGGCAGCTAGAAGAAACGGAAACGAATACATATCCGACAAATGAGAACAAGTAACGACTGGTCTCGAGTGTTGCCAATACGAGCTGATCCACAGCGTTAAACGGGAACCGTTGTTCTCTCCTGTGGAACACGAATACGCAACGAAATTTAGAACTACTGAGTTCTCCGTTCTCTCAATGTCAAAATTTCACTCGTCAGTTCGAGTCATCATTTCGGGACTGTAACTCGATTTTTCAAACTCTTATATCTGTTCCCACACAATTGCATCACTCATAAAGGATATTACGCCAAAATAACATTTTTGCAGTATTTCTGTGAGGAATACGCTGTGGGAATTGTGTCATAACTTGAAGGCTATTGCAGCGTAATATATTTTTTTTTATTATTCTAGACTTTGCTGATGGATGACACTGCTATAAAATCAAAATATTCTGCGTAATATCCTCTCTGGTTTCTCCGGGTGCTGCTGAAACATTGCGATGGACTTGAGATTGAAAAGTTGAAGAGCAGTCTGAATATGAAATTGTTATTGGGATCAGTGACGGTCGCTCGCTGAAAGTCAGCGAGCACTAGTGACAACGCCGGCCGAAGTGGCCGCGCGGTTCTGGCGCTGCAGTCTGGAACCGCGAGACGCTACGGTCGCAGGTTTGACTCCTGCCTCGGGCATGGATGTGTGTGATGTCCTTAGGTTAGTTAGGTTTAACTAGTTCTAAGTTCTAGGGGACTAATGACCTCAGCAGTTGAGTCCCATAGTGCTCAGAGCCATTTGAACCATTTGAACTAGTGACAACGTAGAATCGCTGCATTGCGCACCAACGTAAGGTTGAAAGTTGAAAGTGAAGGTGCTTCATCGCTGCTTGCCGCCCACGTGTAATGATGTGTTATATGCGAGTATCCTTATTGTAGGAGACTGTGAATGTGGAATGTACGGCCGGATTCTGTTGGTGATCATAATGAGAGTCGAGGGAGAGGGCAAATCCCATCCTAGCACATAGCATACTTCATTCCCAAAACTCCAATAGGGACGCCGAATCATTGTCATTAGTGCCAAATGGTCTCACTCATACGATAATGAAGAGAGAATTTCAATTTAACAGAAGACGTTGCAGCAGAGTCGGATAACGAGGAACATTACGCGCCCGCTCCTCTTCCCTTCATTGGGAAAATATTGTCAATGAAAATTTCAAAAATGGTTCAAATGGTTCTGAGCACTATGGGACTTAACATCTGTGGTCATCAGTCCCCTAGAACTTAGAACTACGTAAACCTAACTAACCTAAGGACATCACACACATCCATGCCCGAGGCAGGATTCGAACCTGCGACCGTAGCGGCCGCGCGGTTCCGGACTGCGCGCCTAGAACCGCTAGACCACCGCGGCCGGCATGAAAATTTCTTCCAACATCATGATATCACCCAGAGACCTCCGGGACAGCTTTAAAAATCGCTTTTGTTAGCGACATCGGATATGGAAGAGGCTGCTTAACGACCAGGAGAACTGCACTAAAGCTCGGTGTCTAGCTCACTATGTACATGAAAACTCAAATGGTTAAAATGGCTCTAAGCACTATGGGACTTAACATCTGAGGTCATCAGTCCCCTAGACTTAGAACTACTTACACCTAACTAACCTAATGACATCACACACAACCATGCCCGAGGCAGGATTCGAACCTGTGACCGTAGCAACAGCAACAGCGCCTAGAACAGCAGGGCCATAGCGGCCGGTGACGAAAACTCGCGAAACTAATTTTAACGAACAGTTTACTGTAGACCCATGTTTAAGCTCTAGCTCTTTTTTAACTACATTTTTAACGTATACTACTTTGGTTGATCTATCATATTTCTTGCTTTTAACAAGTCACTGTAAACAGTGCTTAAGGTCAGTGACACATTGCGGTCAAGCCCATTCAGCTGCTTGTTCTGCAGCTTTAAGCAAGGTCTGTTGACGGGTACCCTGCACCAAGGGTCATGAGTGTTTATTACAATTTTATCATGTTTTTATACTATGCGACGGTGCTAATTAAGGCAATACATTTTATTTGCATCTTTTATTAACTTCTATGGGACAAGTATGTTGTTTAATATACGGTTCTCGTATAATATGAATCAACGTTACTATTTCTAGTGTTGCTAACTTTCATTGAAGTTCTTACTCGGGGGTATGAACATTCTTTTGTAGGTCATCACGAAGATGATCATAACGATCGAAACCGGTCACTGAATAAAACAAATTGTTGCGATCATAGACATTTTTGGTTTCTTTATATTGTCAAACACTGAATCGCCGTTATTATTAGGGGACCATGTCACCCCTCATGGCCGCACAACTCTCCTATCAAGATACTATAGGCTACCACGTCTCGTGTGAAAGAGAAGAAAGGTTAAGTTTTGACTTCCCGTCGACAACTAGATCTTTAGATTCGGACCATAAGCTCGAATTCCAAGAGACGCGGAAGGAAATCGGCCATGTTGTTGTCAAAGGCACCAAACTGGCATTCGCCTAAAACAATTTTGAAAAATCAAAGAGAATCTAAATCTGGATGACCGGAGAGAAATCTAACTCATCTCCTCCCTAATGCTTGAACCAGTGTATACCCCAGTCGGTAGCGCCAAACCGATGTCACGATTGTTGACGACTTCCCAGAAAGCCGGCCGCTGTGGCCGAGCGGTTCTAGGTGCTTCATTCCGGAACCGCGCTGCTGCTACGGTCGCAGGTTCGAATCCTGCCTCGGGCATGGATGAGTTGATGTCCTTAGGCTAGTTAGGTTTAAGTAGTTCTAAGTTTAGGGGACTGATGACCTCAGGTGTTAAGTCCCATAGTGATCAGAGCCATTTGAACCATTTTTTAACTTCTCAGAATATATAAGGGACGAACAAAAAGTTTCCGTTCTAAGGCCGAGCAGTCCAGAATCAGTATGCCGGTCAGGCAAAATCGTCGTGAACATTGAGCCAATCGTCCCACCTACGCACCAGATAGAAGATACCCGTTCTGTATAACTGTGTAGCCGCCTGAAGAAGTTCGTAACTGCCTGCTGCACATCCTCATCTGACAGGATTCGTCGAAGCTTTAGGACATTTTTAAGGGGCAGGCGTGATAATCGCAATATATAAGGGACGAACAAAAAGTTTCCGTTCTAAGGCCGAGCAGTCCAGAATCAGTATGCCGGTCAGGCAAAATCGTCGTGAACATTGAGCCAATCGTCCCACCTACGCACCAGATAGAAGATACCCGTTCTGTATAACTGTGTAGCCGCCTGAAGAAGTTCGTAACTGCCTGCTGCACATCCTCATCTGACAGGATTCGTCGAAGCTTTAGGACATTTTTTAAGGGGCAGGCGTGATAATCGCATAGAGAGAGATCAAGATTATATGGCGGATGCACGAGTGTCTCCCACTTGAGGCATAACTTCTACGTTACGATATTTGCGATATGGGGACGTACATTGTCACGAAGCAGCAGCACCCCTTGTCGCACCATTTCACAACGTTGGTTTTCGACAGACATGCTGCCGCATACACATTCTTCATTCTCCGACGGGCATCTACCGGTGTTTGTGCTTCGGCAGCGAAGAAAATAATAGCAGCCCTTTGGTCTTATTTCGAGGCATTTGGCAAAAACGTCGCAACAGTTCACGTTCCAGTATTTATCGTACTCACGTCGGAAAGCACGACTGCCACACTAATTCCTTGCCTACATGTCGGTGCTAATACGCACGGATCGGAGTCACGTCAAGATGCAAATGTAGCAACGCCCTCAAACGGAAACTTTTTGATCGCCCCTTATAATTTCAATTGCTTCTTCACTAATGATATCCTGAAAAGTGGAGCTCTAGAACATTATTTTAGTGCAACTGTGATAGAGGTGCTCGTATTTCCCAATGACAACTCGTACCTCGACGGCATGTACTGGCGCTATATAACAATAACGAATGCAATCGTAGATATCCTTAGAAAGGCACTGCTATGTAACTTCACAGATACCATTGTTGAATAACAGAGCATCAGGAAATAGAACAATGATCAACGGATTTACTAATTATGCGTAAACGCTATAGTAGTTGGAACACATGTTTAAATTTGTCGTAGCGAAAATTAATACACAAAGGTGCCACTCCTGGCAGCAACAGTGGCTATAACCCAGTTAGGCATCGAGCCGAACTGAAATGGAGAATAAACGTCATTGGATACCTCCTAATACCGTGTCGGACTATCTTTTGCCTGGCGTAGTGCAGGAACTGGACGTGTCATGAACTCAACATGTCGTCGGAAGCCCCTGCAGAAATACTGAACAGTGCTGCCTCTACAGTCGGCCATAACTGCGAAAGTGTTGCCGGTGCAGGATTTTCTGCACTAACTGACCTATCGATCATGTAGCGTAAATGTTCGATGCGATTCATGTTGGGCGATCTGAGTGGCCAAATCATTTACTCGACTTGTCCAGAATGTTCTTCAAACCAACTGCAAACAACTGTCGCCCACTGACATGGCGCATTGTCACCCATAACAGTTCCATCGTTGTAAGGGAACACGAAGTCCGTGAGTGGCTGCAAATTGTCTCCAAGTAGCCGAACATAACCACGTCCAGTCAACGGTCGGTTCAATCGGACCAGAGGACTCAGTCCAGTCTATGTAAGCACAACCCGCATCATTACGGAGTTCGCACAGCGCCTCGTTGACAACTCGGGTCCTTGGCTTCGTGGGACCTGCGTCACACTCGAACCCAGCCATCAGCTCTTACCAAATGAAATCGAGAATTATCTGACCAAGCCACGGTTTTCCGGTCGTCTAGCGTCTAACCGATATGGCCCAGGAGAGGCACTGCGGGCAATGTCGTGCTGTTAGCAAAGGCACTCGTGTCGGTCGCCTGCTGTCATAGCCCATTAACGGCAAATTTCACCGCACTGTCCTAACAGATACGTTCTTCGTACGTCCCACATTGATTTCTTCTGTTATTTCAAGCAGTGTTGCTTGTTTGTTAGCACTGACAACTGTAAGAAAATGTCGATGATTTCGGTCGTTAAGTGAAGGCCGTTGGCCATTGCGTTGCTCGTGGTGAGAGGTAACGCCTGAAATTTGGTATTCTCGGCACACTCTTGGAACTGTGGATCTCGGAATATTGAATTTCCTAACGCTTTCATAAATGGAATGTGACATGCGTCTAGCTCCAGCTACCATTCCGCGTTCAAAGTCTCTTAATTCCTGTCGTGCGGCCATAATCGCGTGGGAAACCTGTTCACACGAATCAACTGAGTACAAATTACAGTTGCGTCAATGTACTGTCCTCTTATACCTTGTGTACGCGATACTACCGCCGTCTGTATATGGCATATCACTATCCCATGACTTATGTTACCTCAGTGTATAGTTCACTAGGTCGTGCAAGATGGTACAGCCACGTGACATATCCTGAGTCAGGAAACGGATTGGTTTGCAGCAACTGTGACGTCTGCAGCAGCACTGACCGACCCATCAATTAACATTAATAAGAGATGTGTCCGCCGTTCGCCCTTACGAGAACATGATCTCTGTGGGGCACACTTCAGCTGAGGTGTCTGAATGTCTGAGGAGGAATGGCAGCAAAGTCTTCCGCAACAGCCGAAAGAAAGAAGGAAGATTAAGGTTTAACGCCAGTTGACATGGAGGTCACTAACGACGGAGCACAAGCTCGGATTGTTTTAAGGATGGGGAAGGAAATCGGCCATGCTGTTTCAAAGGAAATATCCCGGAATTTGCGTGGAGCGATTTAGAGAAATCGTGGAAAAACTAGATCTGGATGATACGACGCGGATTTGAACCATCATCCTCTCGGATACGAATCTAGTTTGATAACCTCTGCGCCACCTCTCTTGGTTTTAAAAGCCGAAACCAGGGAAGGTAGTGAGTAATGTTGGACGCTTGCGTCTGAAGTGAAGTCGGCATTTAACTCGTCCCAGAGGTGCTACACTGGATTCAAATCGTGGTTCTAGGCAGGCCAGTCCATTTTAGAAATGTTATTGTTCACATACTACTGCCTCACAGAAGGTGCTTTATAACAGGGTGCATTTCATGCTGCATGCTGATACGAGAAGCCATTGTTTCCGAACGGTTCCTCTCCTGTAGGCTGTAAAATACGTAAATTCGATGCGTCATCGGCTAACTGATACCCTCGTTGTGGCTCGCTGAAAAATCTCTAAATTACGGTTTCCTGGCAGTACCTTGGTTGCTATGCAACTTCATTCGTTACACAGTCACTCATTTTTGACACTACACCTCATGTTTCTAATGATTTCATAATCACTTTCATCAAGCTCATTATGCATGTGGAAGGTACTTTGCTACGATGGTTTTACTGAAACCTGTGTTTACCTGCAATAGGGCTCTCGTATGCTTTTATGCTAAATTAGAGTTGCACTCTACCGAAAATACGGTTCGTTATTTGTGGTATACAAGATAAATATCGTAGTAAATGGTAGATTCTCCGTTAGTACTGGTAGCATTTGTAGAGAACGAAACATATTTAATGTGTAAGAGAGAAACTGGGAGTCGACGACTTCTCTTTGTTTGTTTGTTTGGTTGGTTGGTTGTTTTGCACCTAATTACAACCGCACATCATTCATTGATAGTCCATTGTGTATTTTATATCCTTAAGAATATAAGTTGCTATTCATAAGTAACAAAAAATAGTTGATCGTGCAACTTTTATGTAACCAATGCAGTTACTTCTGATGCAAGTACAGTTTAGACGCATAAACATTAAAAAATCTGTATATTTATTGTTGTTTTTTGTACTCGATAGAACATTCTTCATCATGACCAAACGTAAGACTTTCCTGTTATTATTTTATTGATAAATGTAAAAGTGGTTTATGAATAACAGAAATATGTTTAGTATAAATTCGACGAAGTATTGAAGCGATGTTTGATACATTTTTTGTTTTGCGATTTTTTATTTTGCCTCTTTTTGAGGGTACTGCGCGTTCCAGCAATAGATGATAAACATGTATTTTTTTTGTTTTTACTACGACATCCCCCTGTTTCACGTTACAAATAAACAATTTGGAATAAAACCTAAATTAAACATCGACAGTTCCAATTTTGATATAAATACTGTTCATTTTTAAGTAACAGACCAGAGGATAACTACGTAGAACAAAACTGTTCCATGTCCACAGCTCGTGGTGTTGTGGCTAGCGTTGCTACCTCTGGAACACAGGGTCCCGGGTTCGATTCCCGGGCGGGTTGGGGATTTTCTCTGCCCGGGGAGTGGAGGTTTGTGTTGTCCTCATAATTTCCTCATCATCATCATTCGTGACAGTGGTTGGACTGGACTGAGTACAAAAATAGGGCTGTGTAAAAATTTGGGGTTTGTACGGGCGTTGATGACCCCGCAGTTGTGCGCTCCACAAACCAAACATCAAAAATGTTCCATAGGTTACGTGATCATTTATATATCCTCAGTTTCTAAACGGTTCATCGCTTCCGTTTTCTAGGGGAATCTAGTAACACACTAATCACTTATGTAAACAAGCCGATCCATATGAGATAGCACTCGATAGGTGTGCAATATAGCTAACGCACAGATCACGCAGTTACGACCTTAATTGACCAAAGCTACCAGGAAAACTACCGTAGCCTACGCTTACTTACGACAGTCTACAGCAGCCTATAGTAGTTTCACAACTCTATGATAAGTTTAACAGCTCAGTCGTTAGTCACTTTTTTCGCTGGTGAAATGTCCTGGGTAGTTCAGCAGAAAGCAAAAAGTATTGTATGTTGCCGGAGAAGGAGATTAGTGTTTAACGTCCCGTCGACAGTGAGGTCATTAGAGACGGAGCATAAGCTCGGATTAGGGAAAGATGGAGAAGGAAAATGGCTGTACCCTTGCGAAGGAACTAGGCCGGGATTTGTCTTAAGAGATTTAGGGAAATCACGGAAAACCTAAATCGGGATGGCCGAACGATTGTGTTCTTCAGTACAAGGATAGCGTTGATTCAGCTCTCAAAGTAAAAGTATTCTGTGTAATTGAATCTCTTCACGACCCAGATACACTGCAACCTACAGTCACTTCAAACCTGTATACTGTACTCAAGCCTCGGTCTCCCTCTAAAATTGTCCCTCCATTACCAAACTGACGATTCCCTGATGTTTCTGGATGTGGGCTATCAACTGACCCCTTCTATTAGTCAATTTGTACCATAAATTTGCTTCCTACCCAATTCTATGTAATGCCTCTTCATTAGATATGTGACCTATCCATTCCATCTTCATCTTCAGCATTCTCCTGTAACTCCACAGTTCAAATGGTTCAAATGGCTCTGAGCACTATGGGACTTAACATCTGTGGTCATCAGTCCCCTAGAACTTAGAACTACTTAAACCTAACTAACCTAAGGACATCACACACATCCATGCACGAGGCAGGGTTCGAACCTGCGACCGTAGCAGTCTCGCGGTTCCGGACTGAGCGCCTAGAACCGATAGAAAACCGCGGCCGGCCACACAGTTCAAATGCTTCAATTGTCTTCTGATCTGCACTGCTTATCTTTCACGTTTCACTTCGATACAAAGCTACACTCCAAACAAAGCATGGGGAAAAGTCAAGAAGAAAGTAAAAGTTACGTAACAATAATTCCAAGCAGCATCAAATCAACTTACGATAATGTTAGAAGTTCGTTACACTGTTTCTCCCGTATATTGCCGCTGATTTTTAACCCCTTAAGTCCGTGCGTCGCGAATTCGTATCATGTCAAAGCGACTGTAATAAATGGAAGGTTCCTTTTTTTTTGAGTGACAGTGACGGTAGGTACAGATCCTACACGAAGCTACCAACAACTCTTACGTGTGATTCCGTCCCATGAGTGTTTTGAGTTATCCTCAAGTGACTTACTGTTCACGCCTTTGTTCACGGGACCCACTCGAGAAGTTGGTTCAATAATTGCAGCTAGACACAGAGGCAAGCTCACTTCTGAAAATTATTTGTTCGTTCTATAAATCACATTTTGATGTAACAAATTAGTCGCAGGTGCAAGTTAATTCGAAAATATTATTTGTATATAATGTGCATCATTAGGCTTTTGTGTACATTTGTCGGCGCTTGCAAGAGATGAAATCAAGAGAGGTAAAATCAAATATTTACTTCAATTTAAAGGACCAGAACACTTCAGTGACAGATTTTGTTTGTTATTTACGTATGTATATACTTAAATTTATTACAAGTTTCGAATAATTCATATGAACATCCGACATCAGCACTGTTTTGACTGATTACATTTCACTTCTATCGCGATGTGGAAATTCTAATGAGCTGTTAGTACACTGAAGCTTTTATTTTATATGCGATAGATCCCCGAGGTTTTATGCTCCACTGTATGCAAATGGAGATTTCAAGGCTCATGTACTATCTGCGAAGAGGGACTGTGACAGTTTTAAAATCCTCGAAACAAACAAAATAATCTACCAAAATTCAAATCTACAATAACAGAGCCACTCTGCAAGATGGGGAAAGGTGCGACAGATGAAAAGAGCGATAGGTCTCTAGGCAGTATAAAGGCAGAACTAATATACAAGAAGCATGAAATTCCAGCAAAACCGGTTCCACTTAAGTCCGCCCGATGTGATGCAGTTGGTCATTGGCCTTAGGTTAGCGACATAAGATCAAATTGTAGAGGGCAGACAGTATTCATGTCTAGTAAATGTAACGCTCATCTGCATCTACAGAACAGAATAAACCGTTTCCGAAAATTTCACGAGTGATAAGCCTATATTATATTACAAATAATTACTTAAAATGTATGCCACCATGTATTTTTTTTTATTTTTAATCATATAACTACTGTCAATGTATCATCGAAATGTTCAATAAAAATCTTTTACTAAATAGTGTGCTGTCAATGTTCAGTTTCTCAAATGCTTGTTGTTGGAAATATGCGACGTACATAATTATATTGTTAAGTATAACATATCTTAGATTGTTCCTTATGTATCCTATAACACTTCATTACTGGTTAAAATGTGATTTTTTTAAAAAAAATTATTTCAATTAGAAATTTATTCAGATATTAAGGGTTTAACACAGCTTATCAGAACAGTTTCGAAAAGACGAAATTTGCGACAAGACACTTCTGTGGCTTATTCGTCGGAATTTACACATGTTTGATACATAATTTACCCTATTAACGCACTTCATACATGAATATCTTCCTTTCTGATTCAGGCATACCCGATTTGAACACTGAGTTAGTTTGTGCAGTGACCAAGGCATTCGACTTATATTCGAAACGAGCTAGGTTCAGATACCCTTTGGCCATGAAGATGTAGCCAACGAAGATGAGAAAGAAATTAGAACGGAAATCTCTGTGTACTCTGAACGGAATCGAGAGGAGCCAGTGGGAAGTAGAAGCTTTGAATGGATTACGAGGTGTACTCGAATGATTTAATTTGAAAATCACTACTTGCAAAAAGTCAGGTGTTTGGGTGTCGAGTACACATTTGGCATTATACTCGTAATCTGTCACTAATACTCAATAAAAGGCATTATTGTGACAGAGCTGATCGGCAGCTATTCACCCACATTAGAAATAGTGTTGTACCGGATGTGATCATTTCTACGCGCAACCGAATTCCAGGCTGCCGTTGTGTTCTTCCGCTGTCAGCTTGGAAAGGCGCAAGCATGACGTCATCCACATAGAACGGCTATGACGTAACTGTGGTACCAACAGCTATCGACCTAGCGATATTGTTCATTTTGAGTCGCGTGCACAGCGGGAATTTCAACCGTCTGCGGTTTGCTTTCTGCTGACGCAATGCAAGCCACTCTAGTTATTGGCATCAGCGCATCTCCCGGGCCAGAACCGCAGTCAGACCCCTTCGTCAAACGTGGTGAACTAGTGGGGAGGTACGAAATGTCTCCTATATTTTTATGACCTCTACGAGAGGAACTTAATATTATTTTATGAACAAGGATTTCAAATGTTCCCACATTTAAGGTGAATAAATTAATACAGTTTCTTAGAAAGTATATTTCGAGAAAATAACTCTAGGGAATTCTCGACTAATAGTTGAAACGTGCTTTTCTAGGAAAATATGAAGTAAATTACATGATAACAGTGTTAACAAAATAAATTTAAGTATTTACTACACAACTATTTTCTTTGTTTGAGAGACAGAAAAGTATCTCACGCTTATTTATAATTATGAGCTGCTAGTTGTTACCAGGGTAAAAGTAATGGACTCGAACAAAAAATCTTCGTGTCGTAACTCACTGCTTGAAGGAAAAACACGTCGAAATAATATTGAAGGAGGAAAAGACAGGCGTCGTTCTTCATAAAATCTTCTTACTTTTTTATAGTCTTATCACAGGTGACATATGCATGAACACCAATGCACAGTGACATACAATGATAGAAGAAAAGAGTAAATACTATTTTTTCAGAAGCATAATTAACAGGTCTCCCCAAGAACCACGGACTTTATGAAGGTGGTGACTAGCGTGCCTCAACGATGAAAGTAGCCGTACCGTAGGTACTATCTAAACGAAGGGGTATCTGTGGAGAAGACAGACAAACATGTGGTTGCTGAAGAGGAGCACCAGCCTTTTCAGTAGTTGCACGGGCAACAGTCTGTGTTATTAACTGATGTAGACTTGTACCATCACCGATCAAGGCCTTGTTGCGTCGGTACTGAGTAGGCTGGGAGCAAGGTAAAACTACACCCGTTAGCCTTCCCGAGGTCATGCTGCTATACTGTATGTTAAATTATAATGTTATCCTCTTCGGTAAAAGCGGAAATGTATGGGTTAAACTTAGAAGTACTGAGAATTAGTGAAATTCGGTGGCAGGAGGAGCAGGGCTTTTGGTCAGATGAGTATAGGGTTATAAATACAAAAGCAAATAGGGGTAATGCAGAAGTAAGTCTAATAATGAATAAGAAAATAAGAATACGTGAAAGCTGCTATGAACAGCGTAGTGAACGTATTATCGTAGCTAAGATAGACACAAAGCCAATACTTGTCACAGTAGTACTAGTTTATATGCCAATTAGCTCCGCAGATGACGGCGCGCGGAGTGGCTGCCTCAAGCAGTTTGGTCCCTTACGAATTCACACCCATTTTTTCCGCAGATGATGAAGAGACTGAAAGGATGTATGATGCGATAAAACAAATTACTAAGAGTTAAGGGAGCGTAAAATTTAATTGTGTTTGGGGATTGGAATTTGATAGTAGGAAGAAGAAGAGAAGGAAAAATAGTAGGTAAATATAGACTGGGGGAAGCAATAAAAAGACGAAGCCACTTGGTAGAATTTTGTACAGAGCATAATTTGATCATCGCTGTCATTTTATTTAAGAACCATGAAAGAAGGTCGTACACGTGAAAGAGACCTGGAGATTGATTATATAATGTTAAGATAGAGATTTCAGAACCATATTTTAAATTTTATGCACTGTAGATTAAAACTAAACAACTTTCAGAAAGGCATGAAATTAAGGAGAGAGGACATGGATAAGTTGAAAGAACTAGAGGTTATTGAGAGTTTCAAATGAACCATTAGGCAACTATTGATTAAAACAGGGGAAAGGAATACAGTAGAAGACGAAAAGGTATCACTGAGAGATGAAATGCTGGAGGCAACAGAGGATCAAATGAGTAAGAAGACTAGATGTAGCAGAAGTTCTTAGATATCACAGCAGATATTGGAAGTAATTGAGGAAATAAGAAAATATAAAATTGGAGCAGATGAGCTGGCCAAATGGAATACAGACACGTAAAAAATGAGACTGACAGGAAGTGCGAAATAACTAAGCAGGGATGACTGTAGGACAAATGTAACGATGTAGGAGATATATAGCTAGGGGAAAGACATATACCGCCTACAGGAAAATTAAAGAGATCTTTAGAGAAACAGGAGAATCTGTACGAATATCAAGGGCTCAAATGGGAAAATGGTACTGAGCAAAGAAGTGAAAGCTGAAAGCTGCAAGGAGAATGAATAGGGGCTTGAAGGTAATGTAACAGAAGGAAAGGAAGAACTAGATCAAGATTTGATGGGAAATATGATACTGCGATAAGAATTTGACAGAGCACAGGAAGACCGAAGCCGAAACAAAGCCCCTGGAGTAGACCACATTCCGTCGGAACTACTGATACGCATGGGAGAGCCAGCCATGACAAAACTGTTCCATTAGTGTACAAGACGTATGATACAGAAGAAATACCCTCACACTGCAAGAATAATGTAAAAATTTCAATACCTAAGAAAGCTGATGTGAATATTACCGAACTATCAGTTTAATAAGTCATAGTTGCAAAATACTAACACGAATTAAATGCGGAAGAGTGGAAAAACTGGTACAAGCCGACATCGGGAAAAATCAGTTTGGATTCCGGGAAAATGTAGGAATACGCGAGGCAATACTGACGCTAGTAGATAGGTTACGAAAAGACAGACTTACATCTATGATTTTTGTATATTTGGAGAAAGCTTTTTACAATGTCGACTGTAATACACTATTTGAAATTCTGAACGTAGCTAGAGTAATTCAGGGAGCGAAATGCTGTACAGCGCGTCCGTAAAGTCATAGTGCAGTTATGAACGTTGTTGTGAGTAACAGAAATGAAATGAAAAGTTGAAACTTGCGCAACATTGGACAGCATCGCAAAGAGTTTCTGTAGTACGATGTTCAATGGTGTGCGCGTGCAGGTGATGACGCAACACAACGAACTAGTGCAGCAGCAGCGGATCATGCCTCGCCCGTCGAGATGTAGTACAGAAGGAAGTGCAGTGTATTGTTCTGTGGCTTGTTAGATTCGAGCCGCGCCGGATTAGCCGAGCGGTCTGAGGCGCTGCAGTCATGGACTGTGCGGCTGGTCTCGGCGGAGGTTCGAGTCCTCCCTCGGGCATGGGTATGTGTGTTTGTCCTTAGGATAATTTAGGTTAAGTAGTGTGTAAGCTTAGGGACTGATGACCTTAGCAGTTAAGTCCCATAAGATTTCACACACATTTGCGCATTTTATCTAGATTCGAATCCGTTACCAGTGTTCAACGTGAAGGCCATCGCATGTACAACGAAGTCACCACAGAGAAACAACATTAATCGCTGGGATAAACAGTTAAAGGATACCGGCAGTTTGTTGGACAAACCGCGTTCTGGTAGCCCATCCGTAAGTGAGAGTCTGCAGAAGCTATGCGAGATAGAGATCCAAAAAATCGGTTCATTCATGTGCTTGAAAATTAGTCTCGTAAAAAATTTGACTACAGTTCATAAGATTGAAGAGAAACGTCTCCGGTTTTCTGGTTACAAATTACAGTTGTTGCACGATATCAAACCCACTAACAGATCCAAACGATTCGAGTTTGTTACAGATATGATGAATGATGAATGAGTATGGGCTTCTGAAAATCCTCGTTCACGAATGTAACACCCCTAATGTGAACCGGGCAGTTTGGGCGCTTTGCCACTGTTAGCGCGGCTCCCCCCGTCGGAGGTTCGAGTCCTCCCTTAGGCATGGGTGTGTGTGTTGTCCTTAGCGTAAGTTAGTATTAAGTTAGATTAAGTGGTGTGTAAGCCTAGGGACCGATGACCTCAGCAGTTTGGTCCCATAGGAACTTACCACCTACCTAACGTGAACGTGTGGTGTGCCATGGCGCATGATAAAATTACAAGACTATTTTTCCTTGCGGAGCAGACTGTGACGGCCAACAACTACCTTGACATGTTGCAATGCAGTGCCACAGTTTTCAGAAGGTGTCATCTTTCAACAAGATAGCGCTTCTCCACGCGCCATCAATTATCGCGAGTTTCTGGGCACAAAATTGCCACAGCAGTGGATAGGATCAGGTGGTTTTAAGCCATGCCCACCAGGATTCCCCGATCTAGTGGCAGTATACTTTTACTTTCGATGATATATGGAGCAATGTGTGTACAGTGAACATATCAACGATACTAATCATTTTAATCAGAAGACCACAGACGCTATTCACTCCGTTACGCCAGATGTTCTTACAAGTGTGTGGGAAGAACTAGAATAAGTTTAGATGTGTGTATGGCAACAAATGGAAACCACATCGAACTGCACTGAAAAGCAATGCACACTTCGAGGTTTTTTCTTCAAAAATGGTTCAAATGGCTCTGAGCACTATGGGACTTAACTCCTGAGGTTATCAGTCTCCTAGAACTTAGAACTACTTAAACCTAACTAACCTAAGGACATCACACACATCCATGCCCGAGGCAGGATTCGAACCTGCGACCGTAGCGGTCGCGCGGTTCCAGACTGTAGCGCCTAGAACCGCTCGGCCACCCCGGCCGGCGGTTTTTCTTCCATTTCCGTCTTGTTTCACATTACTATATTGTTTCATTGCTTTTCTGTGACCGATTAAAACAACACAATGGCTTTATGGACGCACTGTATACAACATGAACAGAAATCGGACATCAGTTATAAGAGTTGATGGGCATGAAAGAAAAGCAGTCGTTGAGAATGGAGTGGGAAAGGGTTGTAACCTATTCCCCATGTTATTCAATTTGTACAATGAACAGTCAGTAAAACAAAACTTTGGGGAAGGAACTAAAGATCAGGGAGAATAAAGAAAAACTTCGTCTGCCGATGACATTGTAATTTTGTCAGAGGCGGCAAAGGACTTGGACGAGGAGTCACCAACGACGCAGAAAATATCATTCTTGAGTAACACATTTAGCTCTTTATTCGCATGCTGTCGACAAACTGCTCAAATTGATTCCACGTTTCTAGACTTCCGGAAGGCCTTTGATCCTGCTCTTCACAAACTACTACTAATCAAATTGAAGCCCGTGGACTATCGTCTCAGTTGTGCGACTAGATTCGTGATTTCCTGTCAGGAAGGTCACATGCGGTAGGAACAGACGAAAAGTTATCGAAAAAAGCTGAAGTGATATCTGGCGTTCCCAAAGGAAATGCTATAGACCCTCTGCTGTTCCTAATCTGTATAAATGGTACATGAGAGAATCTGAACAGGCATTTAAGATTGTTTGCAGGTGAAGCTGCTATTTACTATTTAGTAAAGTCTCCAGAAGATCGAAACCAATTGCAAACTGATGTAAACAAAATGTTTGTATGGTGCGTAAAGTGGCAATGGACCCTAAATAATGAAAAGTGTGAAGTGATCCTTTCTAGCACTAAAAGACATTCGTTAAATTTCGGTTACGTAATACAGCACACAAATCTAACGGCTGTCAGTTCAACTAAATAAATGGGGATAACAATTACTAACAACTTAAACTGGAATGATCATATAGATACTGTTGTAGGGAAAGTGAACCAAAGAATGCGATTTGATGGCAGAACACTTCGTAGATGCAACAGGTCTACTAAAGAGACTGCTGTTCCAGAGAGCTGTTAGAGAGTGGAACAGTAGAGAAATAGCGTTCAAGTGATTCGATGAACCCTCTGCCAGGAACTTAATTGTGAATTGCTAAGTAGTCATGTAGATGTAGATGAATGGAATGGACAGTGTCTTGAAAGGAGGATGTAAGATTAACATTCACGAAAGCAAAAAAAGGGAAATGGAATGTAGCAGAATTAAATCAAGCGATTGTGAGGGAATTAGACTAGGAGAATCACTAATAGTAATGGATGAGTTTTAGTGTTTGTGCGGTAAAATAACTGATAGGGGCCGAAGTAGAGAGGATATAAAATGGTAATGTCAAGGTAAGCGTTTCTGAAGAAGAGAAATTTGTTAAAGTCGAATTCAAATTTAAGTGTTGGGAAGTTTTTCTGAAGGTGTTTGTCTGGAGTGCAGCCTTGTACGGAAGTGAAACTTGAACATAAACAGTTCATAGGAGAAGAGAACAAAAGCTTTTCAAATGTCTACCTTGGCCAGTGCGGTTCTTAATTTCACATTTACGGGACCCATCTTTGTTAATAATGACACCCATATATTTTTACTCCAAAATCTGATGGTGAACTCTAATGCGTGCATTGAAATTGGTGGTCATCATGAGCCGTGGCGCCTTTATATCGCTCCTGTCTGGAGTCTTGAGTATCGGGAGAATGACCCATGCGCCCACAGTGACATATGGTCTGAAGCGGGTTCAGTCGAGTACGTAGCTCCAATTTTCGTCTACCAGAGTACAGTAGCGGACAGAGACTGTCAAGAAACAGGTCAAGAGAATGTTTTTGTGAATTGTTCTGTTTATTTATTGAAGGTTTTTTTTTGTTTATTTATGTTTGTACAGTTCTGTATATATTTTTATTAGTGTGAATGATACTTTTATGTGGTCTAAAGTAAATATGTAGATCATTGTTATACTGAAAAACGCTGTACGAACTAGCGTGAGAAATTTTTAAGACAGTGTGAATGCAGACGACGGAGAATTTTGTATCATAATATGTTAAGTAAGCTTATGGTAAAAGAAAAGCTAATTCGAGTGCAAATGAAAATAGTTAATAACGTACAGTATAACTAAAATATCAGAATGTTAAATATTTACTTCGGAAAAAAGTACATTTCGAAAGTGTGTTATTTGTTGATTGGTTCTAGGCGCTACAGTCTAGAACCGAGCGACCGCTACGGTCGCAGGTTCTAATCCTGCCTCGGGCATGGATTTGTGTGATGTCCTTAGGTTAGTTAGGTTTAATTAGTTCTAAGTTCTAGGCGACTGATGACCTCAAAAGTTAAGTCGCATAGTGCTCAGACCCATTTTAACCATTTTTTTGTTGATTGGTTAGTCATGAAAAGCGTGAACTAAAGCGGGAGAATAATATTTTTCTATTTGTCTTAAAGAAAACTGACCAACCAGAACGGAGTATTCTTCGAGCGTCTTTTCTCTTGGAGATAGAGAGTGCTTACAGCCGTCTAAAGGAGTCCGATCCCTGCCTTTCAATTGTACGGCCGTGTGTAGTATGAGCTCCGAAGGAAGTTATAGTTTGCCAGTTTTAGTTGTGCTACATGCCTCAAAAGTGCTTTAAAGTGAAGGCATATTTATTCCGGTGTGTTTTTTTTTAGAAAGTATGGATTTTTAAGTGATTTTGTGTATGAGAAAAGACAGTAATTCCGCGTGGCATATTGATCAGATCGGTGACCAAAAACTTGAGTGCATTAGACACCGATAAACTTAATAGTGTGGCGAGCATTTTTATTTCAGAACAATCCGTGTTTAGTGGCTGTTCAGATTTCTGGAAATACGTTATCATAAACTTGCTAACGTGAATGAAAGGATTTGTGCATGACTGTGTTAGGATTAGCACGGGCTTGACAGTGTAATTGTAATTCTAAACTTCAGATTATACCGAAGTTTTGACAGTATTTCCACCTTTCATTCAAAATTAGGACCTTTTCCCGATTTTTAAAATAGTTACGTTGTGTGCAGCCTGGTGAGAGTCGCAGTACGGTGGGTTTCTGCTCTGCTTTCCTACCGACGATCCGCTGCGACGAGTTCACTGGTAGTGCTGGTTTAATCCCAGAAAGGAACCGCGCCGCCGCAGTCACTTTGAACTGTTGCTCTAAGCTATCTGTAAGTTGCGTATTTCTATGTGTCAGTAAAAACTACATATTATTTTCCGGGTATGAGTTTCTTATCTCGAAGTACTCAGTTTATGATCCTATATCTCTCTACAGTTTTTACCTTGAAGTTTCTTGTTGTCATTTAAAAATTACTTACATTTCGAGAAAGCTTTAGCAACGCACTAAAGAAATAAGTTAAAGGCCCTCTGTGGACAAACTACTGAGAATTGTTTATCTGGCTGGTTCTCTTACCATGTTGGATCAACTGAAGAGACAGAAAATATTCGAAGAAGAACTGTACGATTCGTGACAGGTTTGTTTAGTCAAGATAAGAGAGTCAACAAACTGCTGTCAATGACGTTATAAGAGAGACCATGTGTATTCAGGAGACCATTATTCATAAAATTTCGAGAGAAAACGTTCGAAGGTGTTATAATTAGAGTAATCCGGAAGTATACGGAGGCGCGCTGACAGTCTTTCTTCCCGCATACCATACGTGAATAGGAGGGGAGGCAATGAGACTGGTACCCTATGTAACCTCCGCCACATATCTCAGGGTAAACCTTTACATCATTAGTCGTCAAACTGCGGCGCAACGGCCGCATGCGGCACAAATTAAGTATTCGTGCAGCCCGCGGTTCTCAGCCGTATTTTATAACAATATGCATTTAGCAGCCAACAGCCCAATTCAGAAAACGTGTAGTTGTCCTGCTCATTAACAAACAAAACGACTTACAGAGAGAGTAATATCTTAAGATGTGCTCAATCTTAATTCATGCTACGAGTTCGGCTGTGAGCTAGGTAATATTGTCCGCCTGCCTGAGGGCAGAGGGGTAACTGACACGGCCACTGCGGGGTTTCGGGATGTGACAGAGGGGGCATTGAATTATTTGTCTTCCATTACTGACAACTGAAGGGGCGAACGTGATTCGTAGTGACCAGTTCTGATGTGGACGTAACACGGAGTCTTGAATGTGCATTACAGAAACTATCATCTTCAAATGCGGCACTTTTTGTAGCAAATAACATTAAATTAATTAAAGCTGTTGTAATACAGTGCAGCGAGTAGAAGAAAACTGGTATTTCATTTATTAAACATTATAAGGACAAATACTGTTGCTAATCCAAGTTGGTGGAAACACCAACACTTCACCACGCAACTACAGTGTCACAACTGTTAGACTTCTCAGGTTTTCAGCACTCTAAAATGGACCGCAATCAACACGAAGTATTCCGAATTGACCCGACACGTATCGATCTGTACTTTGGGTCTGCCGGCCAACTTCGCGAGTGTCTACTGTAGAATGTTGTTGTCTTCAATCCAGTGACTGGTTTGATGCAGCTCTCCATGCTACTCTATCCTGTGCAAGCTTCTTCATCTCCCAGTACCTACCGCAACCTACATCCTTCTGAATCTGTTAAGTGTATTCATCTCTTGGTCTCCTTCTACGATTTTTACCCTCCGCGCTGCCCTCCAATACTAAATTGGTGATCCCTTGATGTCTCAGAATATGTCCTACCAACCGATCCCTTCTTCTAGTCAAGTTGTGCCACAAATTTCTCTTCTCCCAAATTATATTCAATAACTCCTCATTAGTTATGTGATCTACCCATCTAATCTTCAGTATTCTTCTGTAGCACCAATTTCGAAAGCTTCTATTCTCTTCTTGTCTAAACTATTTATCGTCCACGTTTCACTTCCATACATGGCTACACTCCATACAAATACTTTCAGAAAAGACTTCCTGGCACTTAAGTCTATAATTAATGTCAACAAATTTCTCTTCTTCAGAAACACTTTCCTTGCCACTGCCGTTCTACATTTTATATCCTCTCTACTTAGACCATCATCGGTTATTTTGCTCCCCAAATAGCAAAACTCATTTACTACGTTAAGTGTCTTATTTCCTAATCTAATACCTCAGCATCACCCGATTTAATTCGACTACATTCCATTATCCTCGTTTTGCTTTTGTTGGTGTTCATCTTATATCCTCCATCCAAGACACTGTCCATTCCGTTCAGCTACTCTTCCAGGTCCTTTGCTGTCTGTGACAGAATTACAATGTCATCGGCGAACCTCAGAATTTTTATTTCTTCTCCATGGATTTTAATTTCTACTCCGAATTTTTCTTTTGTTTCCTTTACTGGTTGCTTGCTTTCTGCTTGCTCAATTTACAGATTGAATAATATTACTGTGGAATAATACTATCAATAACAAAAATGACCAATAATTACACAAGTACAATTTCCGAATACTCTTCAAATTACAGAGACCTGTTAGGTTGAGGTGATATTTAAAATTTTCTCGATGTACTGATCGCCACGTAAATGGCTTGGCACGGATTGAGAAGTTTGCCCAACGTGTTGTAGATGTTAACTGCGACTAACATTATCTTGCGCTTGACAGTTAAGAGCACGGGTTGCCTGTATCTGACTGGACTATTTGTATCTTGCAGTCTAGCGTACAAACTCTGCAAAACTGCCGTCTTTCCGCCATGCACTCTATCGCAATCGTCGGTGCACCGCTACAGGTTGAAACGCTGAGCGTCCCTTTCGTCGGCTGGCATGTACAAAGTAGTTTTAATTCCACAATACTGACAGTACTGTCTCACATGACACTCAAAGATACCGCATTTATAAACACTGTATAGATTGTATTCATTCGAACAGGTGCAAATATCGATGAGAAAGCCAAAAAAGTATACAACAAGAAACACTAAATAAATAATTTTTGTACTTAAATTAACCGGTAATGAATAAATACTTACTATTTGCAATTGTTGGCTGTACCTACCTCCGGCATCGAATCAAAAATGTACTGGAGGAATTATAGTAATCCTGCAAAGAGTTGGCCGGTCACCTCAGGGACGAAGCTGGCTGTAGTGGAACATAGATTTGTCATTGCAGGGTGAGGGGCTTGATAAGGGGAAGGTGTTCCTGTTTGTCGTCCACTGCTAACAACTCACGGGTGTGTGTGCGCCCCGTACTGATCGGGTGCTATGGTATGAATTTCAAAAGGAGTAGCATGGATTTGTGGGTGTGCATTAGAGAGACGTGGGTCTTCAAACGTGATACATATTTGTAGCAACGAATATGAAATTAAATTAAGGCTGTTGCAACACAACGTACTGAGTAGAACAAAAATGATATTCAAGCAGAGAACAGCCGACACGAAATGTTCCGAATGGTGCCGATTTCTAGTGATCTGTACTTGGGAGCCAGTGGCTAACTTATCGCGCCCTTATTATAGCTCGTCTTTTGGGGGCTCGTAACATACTGATTTAGGTAGGTTACCAATTAATAACAAGATCGATAAATTTTCGGTCTGAGGTGCACTCTACAGCGTCAGTATTTGATATTGAGTAAAAAAGTTTGACGACTACTGTTACATGCGTGATGGGGAACCGGCACATGCTGCAGCTGATGTGAGACGACGTCAAACGGGCCAACATGGTTCAAGATGCACAGCTTAATGAGTGCCTGTACTTCGGCTTCAACGTACCCTGACCTCAACAAACAAAAATTCAAAAATTACTAAACCTCGTAAGAGACGGTACATGGGAATTATATCCTGCTACCACCTTCTACAACTATAAAAGACTTATCCGAATCATCCTCAACTCTGTCCAGTCCCGGCACACGGCCCTAATCTGCGAAAGAAGTTTAGGCCAGCGCACACTCCGCTGCAGAGTGAAAATTCATTCTGGTAACAACTGTATACATATATATGTGTAGTATGTCGCACGGTTCGTTCGAAAGGTGGCTCAACGATTCACAGCCGAAATACCGCAAGAGGAGACGTAGTCTTGTTGCCTTCCCAGAACTTCGTGGGTCAATAAATAGCAATTTTATACATATTAAGTTTTAAGAAAAAACGTATTCGAATATGCTCAAAACACGTCTACCGCCATCCATGACTATTATTACATACTCCGTGACTGTTTAACTGACTCGAGCATGGAAATATTGTATTAAATGTGATGAAACAAATCAGTAAATAGTGCAAGCACCTCAAGTCTGGTAGCAACAGGAGTAATATGAGCAGTAATAGGTCTAACAAAGAATGAGAAAAAATAGGATTCCGGTTAGGCTACTATGAACAGTATAGTGAACGTATTATCGTAGCCGCCCGCATCTCGTGGTCGTGCGGTAGCGTTCTCGCTTCACACGCCCGGGTTCCCGGGTTCGATTCCCGGCGGGGTCAGGGATTTTCTCTGCCTCGTGATGGCTGGGTGTTGTGTGCTGTCCTTAGGTTAGTTAGGTTTAAGTAGTTCTAAGTTCTAGGGGACTTATGACCACAGCAGTTGAGTCCCATAGTGCTCAGAGCCATTTGAACCATATTATCGTAGCCAAAATAGACACCAATCCAAAACTTGCCACAGTTCGAAAAATGTGATGTTATGCCGCCAAGAGCAGCTGATAAGTATTCTTTACTGAACAACCAGCCCAAGGACCAACATCGCGTTCATAAACTATTTACATCATACTAAGCCATATAAAATGAATGGTGTCAAATAATAAAATTTATGAATACGTCACTGTTGTCAAATAGTAATGTGAATTACATCGTCAATCATAAAATTGTACGAAACAGGACACTGATATATATTATATAGTCAGTCAGGATTAACGTTACGGAGGCATTCTACGTACTATTATTTGACGCAACTGATCGTCAGGATGAACAACCGTAACGAGTGCTGTCTAGTTTACAGCACGAAGTTGTAACAGCGAATAGATTATTGAGGAGAAGCCCAGTGGAGGTCAAAGAATGTAACGTGATGGTTAGGTATGAATATAATTCAACAAGTAACTACGAACACAGTAAATAACTTGGTTCTGACGTTCGGTCAGAATGTCCGTTCATTATCTCTGGCAACTCTTCGCCCTAACGGTTTTGAACACCAGTACACACAAGCAATGAAGTATAGGCTGATTTCCGACCCTTTAATTTGAAATTGGTGCAAGTCCATTTGTAGTCTATAGTTGATCCGCCCCCAGCATGACTATCTGCGAACGGCAAATGAGATTGAGCGGCAGGTCGCGCAGCCTTAATTGCCCTCCAAATATTCTACCAGGAAAAACATCGTATAATGTACTACCATTTAGCCGGGCGCAACGAACCGCTGTGAATACAATCATTTTCTGTAATCTTTGAAGGAGAGAGCTTTCTGAATAAGTAGGATGTCGCACAATTTGTGACAGTAAAGGTTAATGTACTAAAATACTAATCTCGGATGTTTCGATACGACCTGTGCCACACGACGAGAAACACGAAAAGCAGCTCCGCCAGATGAAGTAAAGTATGAACACGCGCGCCGTCTCACGGCGAGAAAATCATTTATAAGCCCCGGCGTGAACATGTTAAATGCAAGTACAATTACTCTTACGGGGTGCGACAATAAAGTAATGAGACTGATTTTCTTTGCAAGATGTGGCAACCCTGCAGGCTTGCGTAGGCACAATATCTTTGACCTTGGCCTATAAGCTGTTTCTAGTCCAAGTGGCACATCGCTGCACCTGCTCAGTCGTGAGTTGTGCTGTAATAATTTAACACATGTTTGTGTCTCTCGTCACGGAAATGGAACCGTATAATATTGCACAACGGTATGCCATTTCTTTTTCTGTTAAATTTGGTGAAAACGCGACGACAACTTGCGGTAAGCTTCAGAAGGCTTTTGGAGAGGAGGGTATGTCAAGAGCTCAAGTTTTTCGTTGGCGTAAAATGTTAAGTGAAGACAGAACGAATGTTGAAGATGAAGACCGCAGTGAACGACCATCAACCTCACGGACGGATGTCAACTTGGCCAGGGTGCGTGAACTCACACGATCTGATCGAATATTATCCGTGAAAATGATTGCAGAAGAACTGAACATCAATCGAGAAACGGTTCATCTAATAATAACAGAAGATCTTGGTATGTGAAAGATTTGTGCAAAAATGGTCCCCAAAAATCTCACACCACAACAGCGAGAATCATGGAAAAATGTGGCAGCCAATCTGTTAGAGCAAACGGAAATCACTCCAGAATTGTTGAGCCGGGTTATCACACGTGATGAAAGTTGGTTTTTTCAGTACGATCCAGTGACAAAATCCGAAAGTTCACAGTGGTGCATCAAAGAGATCACCCAGACCAAAAAATCTCGCATGTCAAAGTCAAAAGTGAAATGCACTCATGTGTGCTTCTTTGATTCCAAGGGAATTGTTCATAAAGAGTGGGTGCCTCCTGGACAAACAGTTAACCAATACTACTACAAAGAAATTTTAGGAAGACTTAATAAAAGAGTTCTTCGTGTCCGTGCCAACATTGCTGATAATTAGATTCTGCATCACGATAATGCGCCATCCCATACTGCTCTGTCAGTACAGAAATTTTTAACCTCAAAACAAATTTCAGGACTACCACAGCCACCTTATTCACCAGATATCGCTCCGTGCGACTTTTTTCTGTTTCCAATAGTCAAAACGGCGGTCACGTGACACCATTTTTGGACAACACAAGATGTCCAAAAAGCTGTGACGAGGGTCTTGGAGGATATTACAGAAGATGAGTTCCAGAAATGTTACCATCAATGGGAGAATCGCTGGAAAAAGTGCGTGCAATCAAAAGGGAACTACTTCGAAGGAGACAACACTAAACTTGACTAAAACGGTAAGCAACATGCCTTCTCACAATGTCAGTGTTGGCTCTTGAGCAAAGAAGTTTAACGAACACTGCTTTAAATGTATCGATGGCGGAGGTCCGTGTGTCAGACGCAGTCACCTGGTACAATGGGGCCCTTGGAGCGTTTCCAGAGGAGAGGGCACGGCGTTCTGCTGCTAAGTCGTGCATAACATAGTTCTTTACATCCGCTCATCATACTCGTCTATAGTAAACTGATTCGCTTAAGCCTCAAACTTTATACATCTAAAAACAAAACTTTGCGACGTCGACTGGCTGCTGAGTCATTCTCTGACAAGTGGTGTAATGCGATTTCTATACGGAGCGGCATGAGGTAGGCACACCGCTCTCCAGGGCTTGTGTCTACATTCAGACCTTGGAGCCGTTACTTCTCATTCAAAAAGTTCCTCAAATTGATTCACGAGACTGAATGCACCTCGTTACAGTCCTCCCCTCAGGGAAAAATCTATCAGTACCCGGAAATGAACCGCATCCTCAGCATTAGAGACAGGCGCGCTGACCACTCGGCTACGTAGGCGGACTTTATGCATCTAGGATAAGAAATAATTTCCAGCTGTGTGACTGAACCCCCCCCGCCCGCACTCGCGGTGTCTCGTTATACACTCCTGGAAATTGAAATAAGAACACGGTGAATTCATTGTCCCAGGAAGGGGAAACTTTATTGACACATTCCTGGGGTCAGATACATCACATGATCACACTGACAGAACCACAGGCACATAGACACAGGCAACAGAGCATGCACAATGTCGGCACTAGTACAGTGTATATCCACCTTTCGCAGCAATGCAGGCTGCTATTCTCCCATGGAGACGATCGTAGAGATGCTGGATGTAGTCCTGTGGAACGGCTTGCCATGCCATTTCCACCTGGCGCCTCAGTTGGACCAGCGTTCGTGCTGGACGTGCAGACCGCGTGAGACGACGCTTCATCCAGTCCCAAACATGCTCAATGGGGGACAGATCCGGAGATCGTGCTGGCCAGGGTAGTTGACTTACACCTTCTAGAGCACGTTGGGTGGCACGGGATACATGCGGACGTGCATTGTCCTGTTGGAACAGCAAGTTCCCTTGCCGGTCTAGGAATGGTAGAACGATGGGTTCGATGACGGTTTGGATGTACCGTGCACTATTCAGTGTCCCCTCGACGATCACCAGTGGTGTACGGCCAGTGTAGGAGATCGCTCCCCACACCATGATTCCGGGTGTTGGCCCTGTGTGCCTCGGTCGTATGCAGTCCTGATTGTGGCGCTCACCTGCACGGCGCCAAACATGCATACGACCATCATTGGCACCAAGGCAGAAGCGACTCTCATCGCTGAAGACGACACGTCTCCATTCGTCCCTCCATTCACGCCTGTCGCGACACCACTGGAGGCGGGCTGCACGATGTTGGGGCGTGAGCGGAAGACGGCCTAACGGTGTGCGGGACCGTAGCCCAGCTTCATGGAGACGGTTGCGAATGGTCCTCGCCGATACCCCAGGAGCAACAGTGTCCCTAATTTGCTGGGAAGTGGCGGTGCGGTCCCCTACGGCACTGCGTAGGATCCTACGGTCTTGGCGTGCATCCGTGCGTCGCTGCGGTCCGGTCCCAGGTCGACGGGCACGTGCACCTTCCGCCGACCACTGGCGACAACATCGATGTACTGTGGAGACCTCACGCCCCACGTGTTGAGCAATTCGGCGGTACGTCCACCCGGCCTCCCGCATGCCCACTATACGCCCTCGCTCAAAGTCCGTCAACTGCACATACGGTTCACGTCCACGCTGTCGCGGCATGCTACCAGTGTTAAAGACTGCGATGGAGCTCCGTATGCCACGGCAAACTGGCTAACACTGACGGCGGCGGTGCACAAATGCTGCGCAGCTAGCGCCATTCGACGGCCAACACCGCGGTTCCTGGTGTGTCCGCTGTGCCGTGCGTGTGATCAGTGCTTGTACAGTCCTCTCGCAGTGTCCGGAGCAAGTATGGTGGGTCTGACACACCGGTGTCAATGTGTTCTTTTTTCCATTTCCAGGAGTGTAGTACGACGTCATAACACTCTTCTATCATATATGTGGCAGCTTCATGAAGTAGGAACACTATTTCATTTATCAGCTATGCAGTACTCATACATTTAGAATTTAACTCATCTAGCAGAAAAATAATTTAAGTAATACCACCAATGACCAACATCTTCAAACACTTCCTACTTTGAATATACAGATTCCCTGAGCAGAGTTCGTGGAAGTCATTTCGCTCAGTTATGGTATTACTTTCCTGGCAAAATATTGCCTGCTGAACGTGAGCGCCAATATCTCGATTGTTCTGCCGCAATTTTCTCTGAATTCTGAAGACAGGTCTAGTTCGAGTGTACGAGCTTCCGCGAAAACTGCGTCGATCGAAGAGTTAGGGACCTTTGTCAGGGATTGCATGACCGGCACCAATGAAACTGGCTGCAATCCGCTTTTCACAATATGCTGGCAGCCATTTTCTAACTGTAATTGGCCTATACATTACACGAAAAGCAGAATATATCTTCTGGAAAGTAGTACTGTGTATCAAAAGAGTTTCAACCTGATCTCCGATTAGACAGATATTTAGCTCATAAGTTTTTTCTGAGTGAAACAGAAAGTTTTCATTTCATAAGTAATGAGAATTACTGAAACAAAATTTACTTTTTCTGAAGAAATTTATTTCCTTGAGATCTTCTGTTGCGAATAACATGGAATTTAAATACGATGCATATTTCTATGATCTAGTTGAGAGGGTAAAATAGAGGGGATAATGGTGGAATTTGATTTAGATCCATTTGTTATATATATCCAAACCGAAAGAAACTCACAGGCGCAAATTACCGAATCGTGCACATGCCCACACTAATATTTGTAATTTATAACAATGGAATAAATTTTGGTCAGATGAATCTACATCTATACAACTACATAAAGACAAGTCGTTGTTGAACGTTGTTAGCAAAAATCTCGAAAAGTTCTTGACCAACTGTCTTCAAATTTTTACATGATACTCTATTCAGTATTCGGATGGACATAGGCTATATACAGTATCTTTTAATTTATACAATATATAAATACATATGTAATTCATAAAAGGAAAAAGTTTTTTGCGAAAATTTCGAAAAGCTATTGACCGATTAACTGCAAATATTTACACAATACTCTAATAAACATTCGGACAGATAGAGGACTCATATTTTTCGTGTATATAATAAACCACGGAAAAAAATCGCAACACAAAAAAGTTAACGTAGAGTAATAAGAATTCGGCAATATGTTTGTCTAGCTAAAATATTTAAGTGATCAATATTGCAAGAACACAGATTAACGGAAGTGCGAGATAAGCTATTGCAAATCCATAATACTGGCACATTAATAACCGGTGTAACCGCCAGAATGTTGAATGCAAGTATGCAAACGTGCATGCATTGTGCTGTATAGATGCCGGATGTCAGCACGTGGGATGGTGTTCCACGTTGTTGCACTTGGTCGGTCAATATAGGAACGGTTAATGCTCGTTGTGGATGACGCTGGAGTTATCGTCCGATGAGGTCCAATATGTACTCGATTGGAGACAGATATGGTGATAGAGTAGGACAAGGAAATATGTCGACACTCTGTAGAGCATATTGGTTTACAACAGTGGTGTGTGGACGAGTGTTATCCTGTTGGAAAACACCACCGGGAATCCTGTTCATTAATAGCTGCTCAGCAGGTCGAATCACGAGACTGACGAACAAATATGCAGTCAGGGTACGTAGGATAACCACGAGAGTGCTCCCACTGTCATACGAAATGGACCCCTAGTACATAACTCCAGGTGTTCGTCCTGTGTGACTAGGATGCAGACAGATTGGTTGCAGCCCCTCAATTGACCTCCTTCTAACCAACATACGGAAACCGCTGGCACCAAGGCAGACCACTTTACATCAGAAAACACAACAGACCTCCAGCATGCCCACCAATGAGCTCTCGCTTGACACCACTGAAGTCGGAAATAGTGGCTTTTGGGGTCAGTGGAAAGCATGCTACAGGGCGTCTGGCTCGGAGCTGTCGTTGAACTAACAGATTTTTGGCAGTTCCTTATGTCACTGTAGTGGCAACTGCTGCTCATTTTGCTGCTGCAGGTGTAGTACGATGCGCCAGAGCCATTCGCCGAACACGATGGTCTTCCCGCTCTTTCGTGCATCGTGGTTCAAATGGTTCAAATGGCTCTGAGCACTATGGGACTTAAGTTCTAAGATCATCAGTAACCTAGAACTTACAACTACTTCAACCTAACTAACCTAAGGACATCACACACATCCATGCCCGAGGCAGGATTCGAACCTGCAACAGTAGCGGTCGCGCGGTTCCAGACTGTAGCGCCTATAACCGCTCGACACCCGTGCTTCGTGGCCGTCTGGATTCTGATCTTCTTGCGGCCTTATATTCTCGTGACCACCGTTGCCAACAATCATGTAAAGTTTCGTGCGAAGTCTTGCTGCAGGATCGCAGAAGGAATATCCAGCTTGTCGTAGACCTCTTACCCTACCACGTTCAAACTCAGTGATGTGTTGTTAATGACGCCATTTTCGCCTTAAAGGCACTCTTGACTAACATCAACTGACCACGTCCAATCTCAGAGATAACTAACGCTCACGACGGTTACAGGGTGTATTTAAAGCAAACCTGATTTGCATCCTCATAGTGACGTTGCTAGAGCCACGCTTACGGGACTGGAGCGAAATCGGGATAGATATCTTTCAGATGTAGAAACACGCCTACCAACTTTCATTCATGTTTCTCACCTCATTCCTGGTGCTGCGATTTTTTTCCGTTAGTGTACGTATTTAATATAGAAAGGAGAAAAGTTGGTAGCAAAAATCTCGAAGTTCTTGATCGATATACTTCAAATTTTTATGTGATGCTCTAATAAACATTGAGATTGACGTAGGCTATGCACTTTTTAAACTATAATGTACCGGATTTTTGTTAATACTAACAGCAATACGGCAAATGCTACGCAGTACTGTGCTGTGAAAATGAGTGGTTTCGTTTTCTTTTTCGCAGTCAATTTTAACTACGATATCAAGGAATGTAACCATTAGACAAATTGTTTCTCCCACGCATAATCTTTCTCCTTGTATATAATTTTACATAAAAATTATTTACACAACAATCTGCTGTTTTGTTTCCTTCATCACAGTCGGTTTAAAAAAAATGGGTCATCTGATCTAAATACCCTCACTGAAGCTACTGTCCCCACAGATCTAGAAGCAGAAGACGTGTCTCTCATACTCCGTATACCAATGATCTCAACCGATTTACCGATTCACTTTAAGTGACTTCAGTCCCTTATAACGGTTTCGTTTGCAATAAGAATAAACAGGGCTCAAGGTCAGAGGCAGGGGTAAGGAACGTGGTGGAGGAGGATATTGACATAGCGAGGTGGGGTGGGGGTTTGGATAACGCCATTTTGCCATGCACGGTGTACTTTAACCACGACGGTAAGCGAATAGTTTACAAACTCAGTCGTTTCGGAAATGCTTACACCCTTGGTCCGAAAGCCAATCATAATGCCTTTTGGATGGCAAATAAATCACTCCGTTTCCTCATTAATACGACTGCACTGTTTTTCCGCCTCAGCTTGATACGTTTATATGCCACCAATTACTAGTGCTGCCATCTACCATCTACAGTCTATGAGTGGTTATTACACTTGACGTGGAACATAGGCGGGGCCACATTAACGTAACTGGACCGTTATAAGGTTTCTTTACTGTTCAATAATTTTTACCGTTTGAAGTAAAGGCGGAACTACGTAAAATATGGTATTCTTATGTATCACTAGGAACGGGGTATTTCAGTTTATACTACGAGTGCAGTTTTGCGATGTGAAATTATTACTGCAATTTGTATATAGTTAATTAATTGTAACAGTTTTGAATGTTTCATCCGTAGTGTGAGAACTGTCTATTAATGTTGATGTGCTATAAATGTCAACATTACTTGGCAGATTAAAACTGTGTGCCGGATCGAGACTCGAACTCGGGACCTTTGCCTTTCGCGGGCAAGTGCTCTACCAACTGACCTACCCAAAGGTCCCGAGTTCGAGTCTCGGTCGGGCACACAGTTTTAATATGCCAGGAAGTTTCATATCAGCGCACACTCCGCTGTAGAGTGAAAATTTCATTCTAGACACATCCCCCAGGCTGTGGCTAAGCCATGTCTCCGCAATATCCTTTCTTTCAGGAGTGCTGTTCTGCAAGGTTCGCAGGAGAGCTTGTGTAAAGTTTGGAAGGTAGGAGACGAGGTATTGGCAGAAGTAAAGCTGTGAGGACGGGGCGTGAGTCGTGCTTCGGTAGCTCAGTTGGCATGCCGGCACGGTAGCTCAGCGTGTTCGGTCAGAGGGTTAGCAGCCCTCTGTAATAATAATAAAAAAAACTGAGTTAATCGATCAACAACGAACTTAAACGGATGTCTTACGACGTCCGCCCCGAGCAGATGCAACGAACGAAAGCGAACAAAATGAGATTAAAAAAAAAAAGTTGGTAGAGCACTTGCCCGCGAAAGGCAAAGGTCCCGAGTTCGAGTCTCGGTCCGGCACACACTTTTAATCTTCCAGGAAGTTTCATATCAGCGCACACTCCGCTGTAGAGTGAAAATTTCATTCTAGAAACATTATTTATGTTCATTTGTGCAACAGTTCTATTTTTGTATGATCTAATCTGTCTGCAAAAGGAATGTTAGTAGGACAGTCTGCGGCATACAATATTTGTTCTTGAGCGCTGAATGCCATACTTTTTGTAGTGTTGACAGAAGAGCCAACACCGTGTTGCTAGAGGAGGCCGAAATGCACGCGTTTAATTACACGCAGACTGGCGTGAGGTCTGGAACAATTAAAGGAGTTGAGTCTAATAAGAAAAGAACGTAGTTCTTGGAATACTTAACTTTAACCCATATTTGGAGTACATCGATCTTGACTGTACATGCTTCAATATAAATATCAATTGAATACGGCGCCTTGCTAGGTCGTAGCAAATGACGTAGCTGAAGGCTATGCTAACTATCGTCTCGGCAAATGAGAGCGTAATTTGTCAGTGAACCATTGCTATGAACGTCGGCTGTACAACTGGGGCGAGTGCTAGTAAGTCTCTCTAGACCTGCCGTGTGGTGGCGCTCGGTCTGCAATCACTGACAGTGGCGACACGCGGGTCCGACGTCTACTAATGGACCGCGGCCGATTTAAAGGCTACCACCTAGCAAGTGTGGTGTCTGGCGGTGACACCACACTTTTTGTGTTGAAAAACGAGTTGTAATCCGTCTTCTATGCTTGAAGAGATGGTTTCACGAGTATGTCAATAATCTGTTCTGCTTAACGTGCAACATTGTGTCGGAACCTGGTCGAGAGCGCCGCTCCTTTCAAAATGACGTTTAGTGGGAAAATGGTCCAATTAAAAAAGGAACCCACAGCTATTCGTTGTGAGTCGTAAATTATAATTTTTTGCTGTGACTTTTTGGCACCAGCTGTTAATATACAAACCTGGTATCGACTGTGCAACCTTGATTATTCGTGTTAAGACAATTGTAGAACTCTGGCATAACTTCTGTACTTGTTTCAATATTCTACTTGTGCTACTCACGCCTTCTCTGCACCCTCTACATTATATCCTAAATGTTAATTTTATGAGTGCACACAATCTCAGTCATCTATCGTCTCTCCCTTCAGTGATACAGTGTGCCCTCTGCCGGATGTATCTGCTTGCTTACCGAGGTTACGTGAACAGTATACAGGGACTGACAGTGTAACCCCGCCACAATTTTTCACCGTTACTGAGTAAAATAGCGACGCTGTCACGGCTGTCGTGAAAGACCATGGTAGCAGGCGAATCAGAGTCCACTAAAAAACGGTTACGGCAGATGCAGCAAGGGAACCGTCAGATTAAACGCTGCACGCCAGGCCAGGGGTGAGCACCACAAAACGACGACGTAGGAGAAATCCAGGACGACTGCGGCATGGGCAGGCTGGCTACTACATGGAGCTACGGACTTGTTTCGGCATACGTGGCTGGGAGCGGTGCTTCGGCAAAAAAATAGGAACCGAGCCAGTATAAACGCCCATCATTTTTAGCCAAAGGTATCGCAGACTGGCAGCACAATCTACGAGGGAATGTCTACGCTGGTCGGGTAGGTGGCATGGTTTTGCAAGCAGCCACCACGAGACTTGGCCTTCACCACTGAGGACTTAGCTCCTTCCAGCCAGTGAGCCAACTCTGGGCTCACTTCAGCCACAGCCAGCCTTCTTCCCTGATGGGCAGCCGTTCAACACCAGGACGGTGCACCCGCTCGTACATCTACGCTGTACACTCCCACTCGGAAGGGTGGATACCACTGTTGAGGTATGTCTTTCCCTACAAGAATGACAGCAAGGTTCGGCGCCTTCCGATGTGCCCTGACTGGAGTTGCAGAGCTGCGTCTACGAGGTGGTGCATGTGCTGCCGCAGACTCCGCACGTCAGCATTCCTGCCCAGCCGCTGGCATCGCAGCAGGCCGCTGGCCGCCCGCTTGCATCAGCACTTCCACACTCACTGTCTTCAGCGCGCGCCTAGGGGGGCGTTGCCACTTCAGAGCGTTGCTACGAGTATTGTAGTTTGTTCTCCGATAACGTTCATGACTAATAATGATGTTTTATTGATAAATCATCGGTCATCATCATCACAACAACCCAGCGCCTGAAGTCAACCTGCCACTGTATAGGTCATCCACCCTGGGCTCCCGCAACAACAACAAAATATGCGCCTTTCACGTGATCGTCGGATAAGTGCAGTATTCTTCTGGACAGTTCCTTTTATTTACGGTTCTTTCGTAATGAAAAGCTGCACCAAAGAGGCATTGAAGTCAGGGGCGAATTTTCGAGGGGCGTTTAAAAAATAATGCAACAGTTTATTTGGAAGCAGGCTGGTTCCATTCAGGGTTCAATATACCATACTGTTCCCCACTCTTTTGGCTACAAATTCCTATTTTTCAACGTAATATCCGTTCATGCCACTGCTTTACCCCACCTCCCTGGGAGCGCCTGTATGTGGGCATGGTGTCACTCTACTTACTGGACAACGTCTGAGCCAACGTCTTGCTGCATCAATAACCTCCGCATCATCCATGGACTGCTTCGCGCGGAGTGTATCCTTCATTGGGCCAAACGGACGGAAGACGGAAGGTGCGAGATCCGGGCTGTAGGGTGGACGAGGAAGAACGGTCCAACGAAGTTTTGTGAACTCCTCTCCGGTGCACAGACATGTGTGGCCTTGCGTTGTCGTGGAGAAAGAGAAGTTCCCAGAAAACCGGCGCCATGACTTTTCCGGCTGATCGTGCGTTTGAATTTGTTCAAATGTTCAAATGTGTGTGAATTCCTAAGGGATCAATCTTTTTCTCGCTTACCTGTTGAAAGTTGCGTATTTAGAACATTAACTCGTGTGTAAAGCAACCTGTATTTTGACTCTGTTTTATATGTGGGAGTTCGAATCTTTAAAGAACCGGCGGTTTACTGGTATATCATACTCTGCTACGGTTCCTGTGCATCTGCGTTACCAGATTTCTTTAGGAAATACTAACATTTAACAGTTTTCAACATAAAACTGCTTAGGATTCCTTGGGCGTGATCATGCAGTGGTAACAAAACTCTGGAAATAGTTTATCATTAACAGAGCATGTTGTGTATTTTCTAGCGTTTGAAGAATACGATCGTTGTAATTCTACTGTTTAAACAAATTACTTATCAGAAATTAAGACAAAATTTTATTTACGTGTTCTGTTACACTCTGACCTACATTATTACAAAACTGAGCCACAATACTGATGTCAGAGGTTATTTTATTTACGCTGTTAACATATCTCGGATAAAAATGAATTTTTTGGCGTAGCCTCGTATCAAACGGTGTAGGCCACTAAACGAAACAGACAAAGTACTTCCACATTTGCCTGACGTCTAGTCATTTGAACAAGGTTGGTGATAATATATCTCACTGAATGCTGTTTGTTCGAACCTGTTCTACTTGTCTTTCACTAATTTAAAATTCAGTCACAATGTGCCCTACCGGTATATTGACCTACCTTGTTTCAAGGTATTTTCCGAAAGCTTTTAAGCATACTTTAATGTTTAAAATACTACAGTGTGTTTATCCTCTCGCTCCAAATATAAACATGTTAGGTTTGTACATCAAAACGCTAATCGCAAAATGTGGATTACGTTACCCCAACGAGTGTATCATATTTTACGATATCGAACACTCCTATGAAGTGTGTGACGAAATTTTGTTCTATGCAGACTTATAAGATTCAGAAGTATATAATAAGACGCATTTTACTTTCTGACGTGAGTTGTAAAAATTGTTATTTAAGGGGGTATCAAAATATTTCCGTTTGAGGGTTACTACAGGGTATATGCAAAGTAGCACGACACCGATAGGAACGTATAAGCACCGACATGTAGGCAAGGGATCAGTGGGACATTCATGTCTTTTTGACGTGCATACAGTAAATGCGGAAACGTTAGCTGTGGATACATTATTACCAAATGCGTCCAAACAGGACCAACGTGCTGTTATTCTGTTCTTGGCTGCCGAAGGACGATCACCGATAGACATCAATCGGAGAATGGAGAATGTGTGTGGGCAGCATTAAGGCGTGCAATTAAAGCGAAACGTCCGGGAAAACTGCGACAAGAGGTGTTGCTGCTTCATGATAACGCACGTCCACATATAACAAATCTCACAACGCACGAGGTACGCTAACTCAAGTGAGAGACACTCGAGAAGTCGGCCTTTAGTCCCGATCTCTCCCTATGCGATTATCACGTGTCGGTCCCTTAAAAACGGCCTTGAAGGGTCGACGATTCCGTCAGACGAGGACATGCAGCAGGCAGTTACGGACTTCTTCAGGTAGCAGTACACCGTGTTTTATCAAACAAATATATTCAACCTGGTGCGTCGGTGGGATGATGCTCAATCCTCATGGCTCAATTCTCACGGAAGTTTTACCTGACTAGCATACCAATTCTGGATTACACGGCCTTCGAACGGAAACTTTTTCATTGCACCTTCTTAAGTTCGAGACAGAGGGTACAGTGCTTGTAACGACAAGCAACCGTCAGTTTTGCCTGCAGGAAATTCGAAGGTGCAAGAACCTAGAAAAGTGGTTACCTTACAGTTCCCTTGCAGTGAAAACTAGAGTAATGATACCCTTGTCACTCTATCGTTTTAAGTTATGCGTGACCTAAGTGGTCAGTTGCCCAAAATTTTACGATGAATCGACCGATTATCCGTAGAAGAAGAGATGATGAAAAAATATTTCGTGCTCGCGAAAGTATTAGTAGTGTGAGCGAGAACTGTGGTTTTGTTCAGCACTTGTATGTCATAATATTGCTGAATATTTGTAATATAATTACGATGTGATAATTTAAAAAAAAATCCCAGACATGAGATTTGAAAACGGATTTTTCGCTCTCCAGCAGTCAGATCCACCAATTAGGCTACAACAGCACCGTTTAGGATAACTTAAATTCTCAGTACCACGTGTTGCTTGCCTCACATTTCATCGTTGAGGAACTGATTTATTTAATTTGATTAATATAGTTTGATGAGCCAGTGTCAAGATCTGTCCTTCCACTGATCGTTCCTACTGTTGTGCTATTGCTAACTCACTGGGGGAGTTCTGAAGGTTCAGTCGGAGATATTAGGGACAAATAAATGAAACACTGAGAATTTTGATCTGCCCGTAAAGTGTTTTCGGGAGGCCTGGTTGTTGAAGAAAAGCACTCACCAAAAGCAAGAGATCTGGCTTCGAATCCCGTGTCTGATACAAATTTTCATTTGTCGCATTGTAATAATCATATCACATGATCAGCATGACGAACTCATTTCTCCAATGTGATTAGTTCGGTGTTTGCAACATTGTTTTACGCGGCATCAAATGGCTCTGAGCACTATGGGACTTAACTTCTGACGTCATCAGTCTCCTAGAACTTAGAACTACTTAAACCTAACTAACCTAAGGACATCACACACATCCATGCCCGAGGCAGGATCCGAACCTGCGACCGTAGCGGTCGTACGCGGCATCGAGTTGACAATAAGAAGATGACCTTGTGTCTTATTCGGGAATATATTTTAGCAAATGAATCAGCTGTGCGTGATAAACTTAAGATATTTGGAAATTAATCACGTATGTAGCGTTAGAACAAACCTAATATTTTGAGCACTTTTGAGTCCGCAAAATAAATTATTTCATGCGTTAATAAAATGTATTTCAGTTTCTGGCAAAGCGTTATATTCTTCATGTCTATTACAAGACCACTCACTGGAAAAGCTATGTGGAAAGCGCCAGATATCGATTAGACAGTAATTTCAGCTGGTCATTTTTCCCAACAATAATAACAGCCTTTCATTTGACAATGAATGTAGTTAGAACAGTATGCCTATCCTTAACTGTGAATTGCAGAGTGGACATGTAGATGCAGTTGTATCCTTCGTTTTTGAGTCCTTTTGCCCACTTTCATACAATCGTAGGTTAAGAGTACACTCTTGAAATCCAATATCTGGATACTGTGCGGTAATTAATATTCCTGCGTTTTGCATATTGTTGTTATTATCAATAACCAAATGTAAAGTGTTGCGTCATTAAAATGTTATGGAAGTTACTGACATTGATGTATGTATTCAGGGTTTGTCACTTCGATTCGAATGAGGTGTATACTGTGAACGAAAGAATCTTCCAGTTTTCTTACTGGAATTTTACGCTACGTAAGTAATTGCTTTAATTTAGTGTGATAACTTTGAAAATCAATGTTAGTTCGAAGACAGGAGTGGCACTTTCTTCCAATGCATTTACCGATGTTTGTATTATTTGTGTAAGGAACTGACAACAATGTCGTTTGAGTCATTTTTCACCTAATATCAGTTGTTCTAAGAATCACTGAACTTTTTCAGCATGTGGGTTTAATATTTTAACGTTCATTTGAAGAAAGGATATGAATTAGCGGTGTCAAAATATGGTATTACATGGGCGAAGCGCCTACTGCCTTAAGAGAGTGCTGAAACATGACAGATACGTCATTAAAATTTTCATAAAAGTCCATCTGTATATATTTTGGTTGGTTGATTGATTGGTTGGGGGTCGTAATTTCCTCAGCGAAGTCGTAAGTTCCTCCGTCAAGAAGTAGTTCAGTCCGAATTAATGACGTCCGCCAGAAATTTGATGGAGTAGTAGTAATAAAAGAGAGGCACTTAAACCAGTATCGATGTCCGAGGCGAGAAATAATTTAAGTAGAAATAAAAGCACATAGGTCAGATGAGTCGAGGGATGTCCCACGGCTCATCTGTGGCGAGAGAAGCGACTCCCGCATGCGACCCCCCCCCCCCCTCCCCCGCCGCAGCCCGATTAAGGGTGAAGACATTTACAGAATAAATAAAACTTTACAGCCAGGAGATTCGTGATAGTAAAAGTGGAAAGACAAATAACGTAACTGAAATGGTTCAAATGGTTCTGAGCACTATGGGACTCAACTGCTGAGGTCATAAGTCCCCTAGAACTTAGAACTACTTAAACCTAACTAACCTAAGGACAACACAAACATCCATGCCCGAGGCAGGATTCGAACCTGCGACCGTAGCGGTCGCGCGGTTCCAGACTGTAGCGCCAGAACCGCTCGGCCACCAGCGGCCGGCTAACGTAACTGATGTCAGTTGGACGAACAATAATAAAACAAGGTGACGGAAGTAACCAGTTTAGTAGGTGGATGGGGCCAGGTAAGTGTCCTCCTGGGCTCTACATGTGACGGGTGTCATCGGTCACTCAACTGTCCCACACCCGACCCATTATAGTCAAAGCCTTAAAGAGCGGAACAGCACCCACTATTTATTTATCCCTAAAACCGGATAAATGAGTGCTGCATAGGAAAAGGTGCTTCTCGCATCTAATACAAAACAGGGTTAAAGAGGAATGATGAAGGCAGGGTTGACAGTCTCCCAGATCCAACATGTGGTGTGGTGGGAGGCGCCTCAAGCACAACCAACATGCTCCGACTAGGAAAGTAGTTCAAAACGTTATATCTGAGAATAAAAACCACTTTCACGGCAAAACAGACCACAGGCTCAACTGTCCTTGCGTCTATCGCCAATATTAGAGGAAAAGAATCTGTAAGATGATGCTTAGCACGAATAGTCAGAAGGAGGGAATATTTCACCAGGATGTGAGTTTAGTCTGTAAGGCTAAGCAACCACAACGTGCGGTTGGCTCATTACATAAAATAAAAGTATGGCTTAATCTGGTGTGACTGACGCAGCGACGATACAGGGCACTGGATTTCTTCTGGGAGGAACGGAAAGAGGAGCACCATGTAGCGGTAGCCTCCTTGACAGTTTATTAGAGGGTTCAGTAGCTGATCAGATGTTATTCCATCTGTGACTGAGAAGAAGTATTATCTGCACCCGAAAATCTACACCTGGGATCGTCAAAGAGAATGTTGGGCTTGCAATCGCTTCTCTAGCCAAACAATCGGTCAGTACATTCCCTGGGATACCCATACGAGAGACCCAGAGAGAGACAACTGAGCAGGATGTACGACAATTGTTGTTTATGCATTCTAAAGGTGGTTGAGTATGAAGAGCTATCATAAAGTGGGTCACAAGACGCTCAGCAAGAACCGACACATCAGTGCAAATAACACAATGACGGGAGGGACACGGGACACTTGTTCATCTGCTATTTAATACAATAGCAGATATCACAGGAAGATACCGATGAATAGTCTGGAGACTGTTGATTCAATCACTACAAATTAAAACTTGGTCAAGGGAAATCCGTTTAATAAAACGTAGAGCTTCTTTTAATGGCTGTCAGCTCCACCATAAAAAACACTACATGTTCCCGGAAACAAATATTGTTCTTGACCGGCGAGAGATGAGAAAATGAGGGGTGGGGCGGCGGGGGAGGTGGTGCAGGAAAACACGAGGAGCACATTCTAAGGGAATTACGAAGAAATCTTGGCAGAGCGCCTAGAGGCACATTCTAACTGGTAATTCCACCCGTGAACAGTTGTAGAGTCTAACTGCCTCTTGTATGCAAAAATAATTTGGTAAGTTGTATGATTAGGAAATTGTCTGATGGTTATTGCATAAGTTAGCAACAATTGGTAACGTTGGAACTAAAGAAGCGACATCCTCACTTCAGCTAGGAGACTGTCTATGGGACTAGTCCAGAAGGCGCCAGTGGCCAGTCTTACTCCACGATGATGGACCAGGTCCACAAATTTCAAAGCTGAAGAACCCACTGAGCCAGAAACCTGTCATACTCCAACCAGAACATGACTAAGTCTCAGTAAATATGGAAGAGAGTAAAATGATCTGCACCCAAGAGGTGTTGGCAAGGAAGGAGGGAACATCAAGCTTTACCATAAATGTGAGGCAGCCATGACATCATTTTATGAAAGAAGAGTCTCCAAAATCGGAATTGTGCAACAACGTCCGAGCGCTAGCTATCCAAGCAGGGTTAAGCGTAAGAATGGACCAAGATACGATGACAGAATTGCATGGCTCACGTTTTCGTGGTGGAGACTCTTCGGATGGCGCCTTGGCTATTGGCGTTCAACCAAGGCGACAGAGCTGGAGGTATACCAGACGCAAATGTCGTCGACATACTGTGAGGGAGTGACTAGTGGTCCGACGTAGGTCACTAGCTCATTGATGATAATGATTAAGAGTTCAACACTCAGCACAGAACTCAGTGGGACCCAGTTCTCTTAGACCCATGAGGAACTGAGTGATGTACCAACTCTAACCTGACACAAACGGTGGGACAAAAACAGACGAATATAAATCGATAAAGAGCCTCGAAAGCCTAAGTAATGGAGCGTAAGTAAAATGGAGGGTAAGTAAAATGTTTTGGTGACAAACAGTGTCATATGCCTTATTTATGTCAAAAAAGAGTGCTATGAGGCGTTGGAGTTTAGAAAAGCCGGTCGGATTGCTGTTTCCAATCTAATCAGATGGTAGATTGTGGGTGGTCCCTCCCAGAAACCATACTGAGAGACGGACAAAATACCCCATGATTCGAGAATGCAGTATAATCGCCAAGCTATCAACCTTTCATGTGGTTTTCAGAGCACATTCGTAAGGATAATTGCTCGGTAGCTGTCGATGGACGTGGGGTTTTTGCATGATCTAATTACTAAGACGTTGATACTATCCCATCATTGCAAAGGAAAGACACCTTCTAGACAAATGTGGTTGAAGACCCTGAATAGATGGAGTAACATTAAGATGTTGAATCATCTGATTCTGAATCGAATCAAGTCCTGGAGCCAGATCGCGTGCCGAGTCAAGTGCCTGAATCAGTTCCCAGTAACTAAAAGGAATATAATACAGTTCAGCGTGAGATAGGGTAACGCTTACAAACAAGTCTTCAGATTGTTGTTTATGCATTCTAAAGGTGGTTGAGTATGAAGAGCTATCATAAAGTGGGTCACAAGGCGCTCAGCAAGAACCGACACATCAGTGCAAATAACACAATGACGGGAGGGACACGGGACACTTGTTCATCTTTGCTGGCCCAGACCTAGGATAAAGAGGTATACGCTACCAAGGAGGACACGTAGCGATCGCAGCATTCCTTCTTAGTGCATTTAATTAGACAGCGAGCCTTGCCATGAAGCCACTTAAAGGGAGGAGGGTGGTGTGTGAAGGATGTCACTTGAGACGTTGCAGGGTCCTTCAGCGATTCTGACTAGCTGTTCCAGGGTCTTAGTAAACTATAAAATCAACGAACTTCGGTTCAGAGTCCAATGGCATATAGGGATCTGGCACCTCTGGGGTCAATGGACTAGCCTTCCTTCAAGATTTCTTCTTCTCCTGTTCCACAATTTTTGGCGATCGAGATTCTTTTGAGGGAATGTCCGCGATGGGTGTAGGAAAGGAAGAAAAGTGAGCATGCCTGTGACATATAATTCGTGTCTCTTTCAGATACTAGCTGGTGTCCGGTCTTAGATCTGTCCCTTTTTTTGGGGAAGGTCCCTGAGAGGGAGTCCTAGCACTTGGAGACGCTAGAAGAGGATGATGGTTTTCTGGGAGGGTGGACAGTGTTTCCTGAAGATCGCTCGGCACGAATCACAAGAGGGGAGAGCCTGTCACCCCCCTCGTCAAGTTTATTTGAGCAACTGACGCGTGGCGATGTCCGAGGAGTAAATACACCAGTTACTACCGACGGCCTGGTCTATTTTATTGAGACTAGATACAAAGTATTATATTTTTACCGAGCTTCAAAATATGAGAGACGATTTGTGACCTTTAGTTCCTGGATTTTACGTTCTTTTAGTATGTTAGCACATTTCAGGGCTCAGAGAGGGGGGTCACTCCTGCAGTGGACACTGCACATGACGTTTCTTCGTGAAGAGGCCAGCCTCAGTCTCCATAACTTGTGACGTATGTTCACCACGTATATATATGCCCGAAGCACGTGATTTCGACCGTTTCTGAAAGCAAATCCCCCTAAAAGCGAGACTGAATGCGCTGGGCTCTACATTTTTGTCTGGCAGGCCAACACGACATAGGAAGTAGATTCATCGCTTAACCAAGGTTTTTCGTAGTTCTTCATCTCTCTGCTACATCAGGTCCCAGCGAAAAAATAATCCGTGTACCCTGTTCATTTCTTATGGTATAAAATGGCAACAGGTACATCACCAAGTTGTTTACAGGAGAGTAACGCCCAGGTCTAGGTAAGATTTACCGTACTAGTTAAGATGGGACTAGTTCGTAATTAGCTCTCTGCAAGTCGGTTGGTTTTATTTCCTCCCATGTCTAAGGCAAGGAGGGAAAGTTCCTAGGGTCGCATGAATTGGAACTGAATTTCGGCCACTGGCTGATAACCTTGGGCATTTCACGACGCCAAATATCCACCATAATTCCACTTACGCCGAACGACCGAACGAGAGCCCTACCCGCGGGTGTAACCAGGCAAAGTAAAGGCCACCCGGCATAATGGCCAGGCCCGTAGTCCCGGCGTCCCCAAGTGTACAGGCACCTACCCCTTGGCAAGTGCAGGGAGGTGACAGCTCGGTCGTCAACACTGTGATCCCTATATGGTGACGACCGCCCCTTTCCCCAACATACCTGGTTACCATGGTGGGCATTGGGTTACTGTCCCTGTACAACCCGACCATCTGTAAAGCGTTTGAACAGGTAGAGGTCATATCCGATTGTGGGAACCAAACATAGATTAACCGTAATATGTGGTGCAAAATAAAGGGAACGAAGTGGAAGAAACCAGAATCGTGGCCTGCGAGCGATCGCGGTTGTCGGTGTAGCGGATAAGAGATGTGACGGAGGAGAAAAATTGCAGTACAGGAAAGACAGAAACACTGTAATTATTAGAAGCTCTTATCCAACACACTGGTGTGTAGATGAGTGCTGGTGACCTCTTGAACGCCATATTGATGTCGACCAGCAGATGCGATTCGGAACGATATTGGGTAAAATCGAGACAGCTCGCGCCTCCACGACCTGACAATCCTGCGAAGTTACACAGTGGCATAGCTGACCTTGAACTGTTTACTTCTCTAAATAGCACTTTTTCTTTGCTATGCAAGCAGTAGGAGGAAGGAAGATTAGGATTTAACGCCCTGTCAACGAAGAAGTCTTTAGAGATGCAAAACAAGCGAAGGTCGAGGAAAAATGAGGAGGAAATCGACTGAACCCATTTCAGAGGAACCTTTGTGGTATTTTCCTTAAGCGATTTACCATGGAAGACCTAAATCTGGGTGGCCAGAGAAGGATTTGAGCCACTCTCCTTCGAGTGCTCGATAAATGTGAGTAAATCTAAAACCGTCAACCGTGTCAGGTAATTTTTGTATCTTAATCAATATTTATCACGTGATTCTTCAGTTTCTCTGGGAGTATTAGTTAATACCAACAATCAGTAAGTGACCTCAAATTAAGTGGAAGTATTATCAAAAACCAGTTACAAGCTAAAAACATTCTGAAATAGAAGTCATCACCAACAGACACAAATTTTAATTTTCGAAACAGGGAAAATTGTTAATACAATAAAGAAACTCAATTCATTTGCAGACATCACGTGTTCAATGGTGAGACCTTCTGGTTCAAGGTACAAGATGGTGCAAGACTAGTGAAGTATGGCTTAACTCTCCACGCAGTTGAGAGAGGACAAGTCACTCTCTCTTCTATTTTTATATTCAAGGCTATTCGTTAATGTCTTTATTACACCCTAGACATCATTTTGGTGAGACGACACGAAGTTATCAACATGAGCAGGCATTGATGGGAGCATGTGCATTTTTAATGCATGCAGGATCTTTATGGTAGCTTTCCTTCGAATAATATATGTAGCGTAGTCATAACCTGAGAGCAGAGAGGGCTTAGAGGTAAAGGTGACAGGTGTTGGGTAAAGAAAATACGTTAATTCTAAGTATTGTGTGGAGCGAGCATGTTTGAGTGATGAGTGGATGCAGTGCTGGCCTATCATAGGTGTACGCAATTTTAAGTGTTAAGGATGTCATGCTTAGTCAATAAAAAACACTTACTTCTTCTTTTCATTCTATTACAGTCACTCAATGAATCATATATGGGTTCCTTCTGTATTTATTCGAAAAGCTTATTTTTGTGTCGCTGTTTTATTCATAAGAAACTATTTGCTAAAATCGATTTAAAAACATGGCACTGATGCATACTATGAGGACTGTGCAGATCTTGGGAGCTGTCAAACGCGGTATCGATGCATCCTGTGGGGTGTCACAAGGCAGCACCACGCGGCCAGTGACAATGACCACGAGGCAGCTTGAAGGAGAATGCCTGAGGCATGGGCGGCACAGAAAGCAGACATGCAGAGAGCTGGATGGCAGCGCTGAATGACTGCCAGGACAACTGTGGGCCAGCCAGCCGCATTCGCAGCCTAACTAGAGTGAAAGTGGAGGAGGAAGTACGCCACACGCTGGGGTTGCCACGAACCAGCCTTCCGCAGGTGGCTGTGAATAGAGGCGGCCAGCCGGACAAAGATGGCCCGCCATTGATGTCATCCACTCCCTTAAGAGCCTGGCAGACGGCCAGGTACCAAATGACCGACGGCTGACAGCAACCACCCACTGACTGGTTGTAAATGTGACCCACTGGACAGGAGGCTCGTCGCTGATATGACGCCACAGCCTCAAAGAACATGCAGACAAGCCAGCTTCCCATAAAGTCCTGTAAGAAGCCTCCAGGTGGATTCCCACCTCAGACAGCATGCAGAGTTGGATGGACAAAATCCGGACGTGTTGCTCCTGCAGTAGTGCACTTTGATGCAGATGAGCATTGGTCACTGTAGAGACACCACATGCTATCTACTGGCACACTGAGAGACCAGATCTCCTCACTAGGAGACGGGCTGTGCACCAAATGCAATGCTGTATCACCTCATAATCCGAGAGAAAACTCCTCCAGCTACTGGGCTGAGAGACAAGACAGGGGCAGAGATGTCGCTTCCTGAGTTGGAGATGTAGCACGCTGTCCATCAACACTGGTGTCTCATTTCCTCCCACAAAATGTCATGTCTGTCACATCTAACAGTGCGCCAGACTGCCAGTTGCTGCAAGGTCAAGATGATGCCAGCAGCCCGACTGCGTTCCTGATGCTGCCATGAACAAGAAGGGGTACCAGAGCCATCTACTGCTGCTCCAACATGAAGTGCTGAGCTCAAGGGCGACCCTCACTCTCGAGCAACCTCACTGCACCTTGATGCTCCAGCCAGTCCAGAGACAATTTTTGTGTGTGACTTTGTAAATGTAAATTGTCTCCCCAGGGACCCTTGCAGAGGGACCAGTAGAATATTTCGTGTAACTTTTAATTTCATGTAATTTTGTGTATTTTCTTGTGAAACTGATTTAATTTTTTGATACAGCTATTCTTGCGACGATAATTTGTCAAGCATTTACATAAATTCTATTTGAAAAGTGTGATATGCAAATGCGTTACATGTAATAGAAACAATATTACACTGTCCTAGGAAACAAGCACAACAGATGACACATTATACTTGTTGTTTGGATTTTGAGAATGAATGTGTTTCTTAAACTATAATTATTGTCCATATATGTATTATGGATGACTGAAACCTGGTGTATGACTGAGCTGAGGTAAATCACTGAGGCACAGGATGATTTGAACTCCACAGAATTATAATATTATTATTGACATTGGTCACCTCTGACCACAGTGAGTAAAAATACTGCTGAAAGACCTTTTTAACCACTTAGTAATTGTTCATCTGAAGGTTGTCATGTAGCAACGACCTTATAATCCACATGAATCATACTACACTCTGCGATGTTCATATGTTATTCTTGCAGGCGTGTAGCTTTGTATGAGTGAGTGACCTCTGTGCTAAATAAGATAAGAATCTTGGTTGACAAAGTCGCTCCTATCACTTATGTTATCGTTGTGAGATTTCAGTACCATTTAATGATTTCCTCTGTTACATGTCACACTATAACATTTCGAGGTGAGAGACTACACGTGTAGAAATCTACCACTGGTGGGGGGCAGTGAGGGAGGACAAGTCATTCTCTCCCTTATTTTCATATTCAAGGCTATTCTTTAATGTTGTTATTACATAATTTTTGTGAGACAATAGGAAGTTATCAACATGAGCAGACATTGATGGGAGCATGTACTGCACATTGTTAATGCATGAGGGATCTTTCTGGTAGCTCACCTTCCAATAGTATTTCCTGGAGTTGAGAACAAGCAGATGGTTTGATTATTTAACAGTAAATCTTCCAGTGAACATTTGTGGCTTGGAAGCCACTTGCAGATGTTTGGGAGAGGAACATCTCAAAGCACTTACGAGGGACAGAACGCTGGTCCCAAGAATTCTTCCACCGGTGTGCAGACAATGCTTTTGGCAGAATAGACGAAAAACTGCCTACCTGGATTTACCTGTTATGCGTTTTTGGCCACAGCAGGAACAGCGGCACAGAAGAGATGTGGTTCACCCAGCCAAGGTGTTTGGACAGTGTAAAGAGATGGCATCCACAAAAATCCACGAGTTTCCACGTTCAACTTAGAAGGGACACTATCGATGAAATCATCAGGTGGTGTCATCCCTCTTCCTGCCAAGTTTATTGAGATACCTCAGGCCTTCGGAAGAATTTCAGGATGGAACACAACATTTATGGTGGCTCTGAAATGGTCTCTTAGTTTATCGAGGCCCCTGGTCAGAAATGCTGTCCGTTCGGCCCGTCAACATAATGATCTGTGTGATAAATGTATTGTTCATTTCAGGCCTAAATGAAAACACAAAACATGCCACCTAAAGTGGCGGTGGTGAAAACAATTCGAGGGGTAGCGTCTGCTCCTCCGCGCACGGGAATTTACAAGTCAGGGATTGGCTGTTTCTCCAGCAGGGAAAAGAATATTATTAACTTTGGTTAGGATTGACCTGAAGGTAGAACAGACGGGGGCGACATGGCGCTCATGGAGTCTTATGATTGACACAAAACCCTTATGTGGGCAGGTGCGTGGGTGCAATTTTAGAGTTTACCGAGGTTTGATGGAAAGGAACAAGGGGTGAAATGTGGCTTCTAATTCAGACTCCGATCTCGAGAGGAGATTCTGGTCTGGACTCTTCTAATGAGGGGATTGCACTTGGGACACTCGTCCCGAGCGTGACTTTGCACTGGAACTGCTCTTGACTGGGGATTGGTTCAAAAACCAAATGGTTCAAATGGCTCTGAGCACTATGGAACTTAACATCGGAGGTCATCAGTCCCCTATAACTTACAACTACTTAAACCTAATTAACCTAAGGACATCACACACATCCATGCCTGAGGCAGGATTGGAACCTGCGACCGCAGCAGTCGCACGGTTCCGGACTCAACCGTCTAGAACCGCTCGGCCACCGTCTTGACTGGGGAGTCTGTGTTGAAGTCATAGCTGTACCGACAGTTTAGACCTCAGTCATCTTGGACATCTCGTTGTGCTGAGGACAATCTTATTCATATCATATCAGCCGTCTTGACATTTGATCTTGTGCGATGTACCGTATAAGTGAGTCAAATTGTTGCATGGTATGACCGATGAATGGGAGTGTCATATGGTGGAATCTTCCGAGATTTCAGGGCTCCATCAGAGAATAATTGTGATCCGTCTGACAGATCGCCTGCTTGAGACTTTGCATATTTCGTGCCTGCGATAACAAATCACAGGCGGCATACAGCACTACTCTGGAGACGCTTACACCACATCTGTCAACTGAGACAGTGCTAAGCATTGAGAATGGGGTAAGTATTGCTGCTCCGGCTTATTAGGGCAAACAGAATCACAGTTTCACTTGCTCTCAGCTGCACCCACTTAGTATGACTTCCGTGTGGATAAATGCATCAAAGTCTATTCAGCGTTAGATAGTTTCAGATTGAATTATCCATGTTTTGAGCCAGGATAAACAGATTGAACACATAAAGCTTAGTCTTGGGCAGCCAAACGCCACCCAGTGTAGTGGTAATTATTTGTTGCTTCTATCTGCGTTGCCAACAGTTTATGATTTATTTGTCATCTCGCTTAACTCGTGTTGTTTGTCCTATTTTATGGTTAATAAACTCTAGCCATTTCTTATAAAAGATTAATCCAATGATGACAGGTTAACAACCCATCAGTAATTGACTATAATAATGACATGTCCACCATTTCATTCAATTATTTCCGCATTCAAGTTTTATTTAATATTCTGATAAAAGTGATAAACTCCAATGCAGGATAGCAACAACAACTACTGTCAGAGGGCAGGATCAATTTAGCGGACACATGGCCAGGTATACAAGTGGAAGGCTTACAAGTTAAAGTGATTACTGCCAGGGTGTAAACTTACAGTCGCTTGTAGCGTTTCAAATTAAACCGCAAGACTAGTGTAGTCTTGCACGGTATATAAGAAGTTTTAAAAACATAATTTCACAGACCATAAAAGTCTATAACTGAGGAATTAACGGCTGGCCGTAGTGACCGAGCGGTTCTAGGCGCTACAGTCTGGAACCGCGCGACTGATATGGTCGCAGGTTCGAATCCTGCCTCGGGCATGGATGTGTGTGATGTCCTTAGGTTAGTTAGATTTAAATAGTTCTAAGTTCTAGGGGACTGATGACCTCAGAAGTTAAATCCCATAGCGCCCAGAGCCATTTGAACCATCTTTTGAGGAATTAACAGTATCCTGATAATAGTTTTAATATGAGGTACATCGCTTAAATATGTAGAAATCGTAATGTTTACAACCGCTGCACAAATTACAGCCTCACGTTTCGCAGCAAAAGAAGCAGCAGCAAATCTGGAAACTATCTGTGGTGGTCTCTAGTGTGCGTTCCTACGTGTGATTCTAAAATCGGTCGCTAAATTCAGATACCTACCAGGAAACATAATTCGTTCGTACGTATACTATCTTCCAGGTACCACACTCATCTACATCAGTATGAACGCTTCGCAATTCACAATTAATTGCCTGGCAGAGGGTTCATCGAACCACGTTTAAGCTACTTCCCTATTGTTCCACTCTCGAACGGCGTGCGGGAAAAGCGAACACTTAAATATTTCCGTGCGAGCTCTGATTTCTCTTATTTTATTATGATCATGGTTTCTCCCTATGTAAGTTTCCGCCAACAAAATATTTTCACACTCTGAGAAAAAAGTAAAAAGTCAGTAAGTGAAATTTCATGAGAAGGTCCTGCCGCAGCGAAAAACGCCTTCGTTTTAATGATTGCCGCTTTAATTCGAGTATCATGTCCGTGGTACTCTTTCCCCTATGTTACCGTAATACAATACGAACTGCCCTTCTTTGATCTTTTTCGATGTCCTCCGTCGATCCTATCTGATGCGGATCCCACACCGCACAGCAGTACTCCTGAAGAGAAAGGACAAGAAAAGCGTAAACAGTCTCTTTCGTAGACCTGTTACATTTCCTACGCGCTCTCCCATTAAATAGCAGTCTTTGCTTTGCTTTCTCACAATGTTATCTATGTGAGCGTTCCAATTTAAGTTATTCGTGATTGTAATATCTGAGTGTTTAGTGGAGTTTACAGCCTATAGATTTATGTGATGTATCATGTAACTGAAATTTAGCTTATTCTTTAGTGCTCATGTGGATAACTTCACACTTTTGATGACTAGGAGTCGATTGCCACTTTTTGCTCCATACTGGTATCTTGTCTAAATCATCTGCAAAAAATCTAAGATCTTTCTCAGATTGTCTCCTAAATCGTGTATGTAGATCAGTAACACTTCCTTGGGGAACGCCAGATATTACTTTTGTTTCACTCGATGACTTTCCGTCAGTTATTACGAACTGTGACCTTTGTGATCGGAAATCACGAATCCAAGCATACAACTAAGACTATACTCTATAGACACCCAAAAAAGAAAAAGAAAAAAAATGGAATGAGTGTATGCCATCGTTGGCCGTGAGGCCCCTATCCGGGAAAGTTCGGCCACCAAGTGTAAGATTTATTTCATAAGATTTATTTCAGTCGACGGCACATTGGGCGACTTGATGAGGAAGAAATGATGAGGAGGATAACACAACACTCAGTCCCCAAGCGGAGAAAGTCTCCAACCCGGCCGAGAATCGAACTCGGACCCGCTTGCATGGGAGGCGAGCACGTTACCACCCAGATAATCAGGCTATCTGTAAACAGACAAATTGATTAGAAGTCGCTTGTTAGGAACGGAGTCAAAATTCTTTTGCAAATCTAAAAGTGTGGAATCAATTTGACGTCTCCTGTCGATAGCACTCATTATTTAGTGAGCATAAAGAACTAGTTGTGCTTCACAAGAACGATATTTTCTGAATCCGTGTTGGCTGTTTGTCAATAAATCGTTTTCTTCAGGGTGATTCAGAATGTTCGGGCACAGTAAATGTTCGAAAATCCTACTGCAAATCGACGTTAGTGATATGGGTCTGTAATTCAGCGGATTACTCCTATTTCCTTTCTTGTGTGACGGTAAGACTTGTGCAACTTTCCAGTCTTTAGGCATAGATCTTTCTGCGAGTGAGCGGTTGTATATGATTGCTCAGTATGGAGCTAATATATCAGCATACTCTGAAAGGGAACCTTAGAGATGTGCAGTCTGGACCGGAAGCCTTGCGTTTCTCAAGTGTTTTAAGCTGCTTCGCTACATCACGGATATCTACTTCTAAATCACTTATGTCTGCAGCTGTACTTGATTCGAATTCTGGATTATTATCTTCGTCTTCTTTTGTGAAGGAATTTCGGAAAACTGCGTTCACTAATTCTCTTTTAGTGGCGCCGTCATTGATAACATCACCATTGTTATCGCGCAGAGGAGGTATTGATTGAGTGCTGCCTCTGGCGTACATACGACCAGAATCTCATCGTATTTTTTGCCAGATGTCGAGACAGAGTTTCATTGTGAAACTATTAAAAGCATCTCGCATTGAAGTTCGCGCTTAGTTCTGAGCTTATGTAAAACTTCGCCAATCTTAAGGATTTTGTGTCCTTTTAAAGTTGGCATGCTTTTTTCGTTGCTTCTGTAATAGAGTTCTAACCTCTTTTGTCTACCATGGAGGATCAGTATCATCTCTTATTAATTTATTTGGTACCTATCTCTCAGTTGCCGTCGATACTATTTCTTTCAATTTAAACCAAATCTGATCTCCCCCCCCTACATGGATAGGTACACCGGAGTTCATAACTGCCCTTTCCCACTTACAGAGACGCCGCAAGGTCTTGTCATTCTGCTGGGTACTAGCATGCGTGGGAATAGATTATAACGAAGCAGCCGATGTAGCAGTTAGGGATACCTGCCCCTACACATACAGTTACCTCACTGCTGAGGCATACGATCATGTTTCTGTGAGTGTAGGAGTGGTTAGGGTTGAGGAACAACAAGCTGCGGTCGGAGAAACAACTGTCAAGGCTGTGGCGTTCCTCCATCCGCCCACTGTCATGGAAGCAGGTACTCTTAACGTGCCGCCGGATAGATCCACAGTAAACAGTGTTTTCGTATACAGATATCTGTACGTCACATTTTAACAGAGTGCGTTTCATATGAAGATATGAGTGCTAAAGCCGATTTACCAGCTGATCTTTCCTCTATTTTTGGAGAGGATGAATTGAATACGTTTCCTGTTTTATTTAAGATTCCTAGAAATGAATGACCTACGATCACTGGTTCACTCATTATCTTCACAATGATCGGCCAGGTACGGTTCCCTGTTGCATTGTTTAATTGTCGCGTAGTTTTAGTCTGTGTATTTTAACAATAAAAGGACATGAGAGATACGTATTTTGATAACTTTTGGAAACATTATTGGAAAATACCAGCGATCTGAAGAAAATTAAAATACTAATCAGTCTTGATCGCAAAGATTTATTAAAAATTAATAATCACACGTCCAAATGGTAACCGGTTTCGATTTTATCACAAATCGTCTTCAGACCATGTCTCACAAGATGGTGAACAGAGGCGACGGGTGGAGCAATGGTGAGTGTCGGAGGTTCAAATGGTTCAAATGGCTCTGAGCACTATGCGACTTAACTTCTGAGGTCATCAGTCGCCTAGAAGTTAGAACTAATTAAACCTAACTAACCTAAGGACATCACACACATCCATGCGCGATGCAGGATTCGAACCTGCGACCGTAGCAGTCGCTCGGCTCCAGACAGTAGCGCCTAGAACCGCCCGGCCACTCCGGCCGGCAGTGTCGGAGGACACGACTGGTAATTGCAGTTGCCAGTGATGTACTCCGATACTCCAGCTGTTGTCTCTGTTCACCATCTGATGAGACATGGTCTGAAGATAATTTCTGACACAATCGAAGCCGGTTTCTATTTGTACGTGTGATTATTAATTTTCGATTAATCCTACCGATCAAGACAGATTAGTATTTTAAATATGTATTTTGTCTTCTGTGTGAAATTGTGAGGTGTGAGAGCGAGTGTTGCAGGATGGCTGAAAATTATATTTTATATATTACTTTATGGTGCATAATTTTCAGAAAATTAACCACGTTCGTCTCCAGTTAGTTTAGTAAGGGCTTTGATGACCTCATGTTTGTGCGTCCTACACATAATACTGCCACCATAACCACCACCGTCTTAACCTAGCCCTCGGTTCACCTCATGCTAATGATAGAAACTTTGAAAACATAAGATGAACAGTCGGACATCTGAGACCTGCTTCTCTAGAATACGAGTCCTGCGTCTCAATCACTGTACCACCAAGCTTGGTCAATACAGGATAGATTTGTAAACCATTTGTCCATGCCCCCTCTCGCCGGAGGTTCGAGTCCTCCCTCGGGCATGGATGTGTGTCTGGTTCTTAGCCTAAGTTAGTTTAAGCAGTGTGTAAGCTTCGGGACCGATGACCTCAGCAGTTTGGTCCCTTACGAATCCACATATACATAAACATTTGTCCATGTCACAATGTTTTCGACTAAATTCCAAACCGTAATTTTACTGCCTTAGTGCACGCGGGCATTGCAGATAGCAAACGATGGTTTATTATTTTCACTCCTTACCGGTCCGTTGATGCAGCAACAGGCTGCGTACTTTCATGCAGTTTTCACAATACTGCCAATGTAATATTGGGTGTAAGGGGAATTTATTGTATTTATTTGCAATAGACAGTTAAACACCGTATACAATGGTAAAAACAATCGCAGGCAGGCATGGCTACATGGACGTTGCGCACGATAAAAATTTAGATTTCACTGCACTCCAAAAGAGGATGTCTCACTCTTCTGGGCTTTAAAAATAACCAGACTTGTAGATTTTCGTACTTGCAACTGCTTTGATTGCCTGATTATCGTTTCCCCGTATGTGCAGAGTGGAGTGTCTGACATTTTTATACGACCAATTTCAACTTTAAATTAAAATACGAAACAATGACAACAAGAAGCAAAACTTCAGAGATTAAAAAGTAAATCAAGCTCAGTCACTGAGATAATAATCTAGCGCCAAGTTCTGACAAACGTGAACTCAGTATTGAATACAAGAGAACGCTATAATTTACACAGACGATGAACGCGATAACTGGAAATGAAAGAGTCAGTATAGTAAACGAGCAATGTAAGAATATAGGAAAGAATGAAATGAATTTGAAATAAAAATGAAATGAAAGGGGGCTTAAAAACTGCGAAGCAAATCGAGTCTACAGTTATCAAATGGCCACATTTCGCACTGAGGAAATGAAAGACTCGATTAATTTCTTTATGTCTGAAGACAGCAATCAGCTCCTTGACGCAGTCTAAACGGCTATATTTACCCTTTTTGTACCATTCATGAGAGTCTTTAAAGGAGTTTTCCTTGGTATAGAACGTAAATATAGGAAATTTACTTTGCGGTAACAGATTTCGTCGGAAATCCTAATGCTTGCTAATTAGAATGAAATATTCTCTCATGTTTTACATTTGCATTTTCTAACAGTATTAATAAATCGGAAAAGGAAATTAAATTGCATTGAAACTGAAGTGATTTCGAAAAGGGAAGAGTCTTTAAGAAAATATCACTGGAGATTATTTTTCTCTGTCACTAGAGCTCAAAACATTTTCCGTCCAGAGGGAGATTGTCGATACAGAACTCCATTTTTCGAACGCACACTTTACCGAGATGACAGGCGATTGCAAGGCAGATTTTCAAATGGGACATCTCGCCTGTTAGATTGGCAATATATAAAAGAAAGAGAAAGATGGTTGGTTTCGTGGTATGACGAAAGGTGTCAGGAATACGAGAAGGGAGTTGGGACAGCAATATTAAAACGAAAAAATTTTCCATTGTGGCGAAATCATTCGATGAAAATCAAAAACAACAACCCTCTTCTTCGTTTTCCGAAACATTTTTCCCATATTACATAGAAAATAATGACCATCGAGAAAAAGTAAATCATAACTCACACGGGAAGAGTTAGGTGTTCATTCCCAAAGCCCCTAAAGCAGGCTCAGATGGACTGACTATGCCATGAAATGCTATTTCATGGCTTTGACGACAAGTCTGGTCCACAGGAAACGTTCGTCCAAAGTCAGTAAAAGGACTATCAAATGTAGACAATCCACAACAGGTCAGAATCGGCCATCAACTGAACGACGAAATTCAACTATGCTTGTATGAAAATTGAGTACAAAAATTGCAGTTCCCGGACAAAATGAATACAGACATCTTCGAGAAAGAGATCTGTACGTCAGACATCCGCTAGTGTGTTCTCAGCTCATGGCAAAACAAAACGTGGCGCACAATTACAGGTACACGCGGCAGAGGCCAGTTTGGTGCCGGAGTGGGGAGAAATGTTGAAAGAGCACACTGACATTCAATCCCAACTGGCGATTGGAGGAGTAGTGTTAATGGTTCAAATGGCTCTGAGCACTATGGGACTTAACATTTGAGGTCATCAGTCCCCTAGAACTTAGAACTTCTTAAACCTAACTAACCTAAGGACATCACACACATTCATGCCCGAGGTAGGATTCGAACCTACGAAAGTAGCAGTCGCACGGTTCAGGACTGAAGCGCCTAGAACCGCTCAGCCACAGCGGCCAGCTTAGTGTTAATGTTCAGAGGTATATACACATGGCACTACAAACACATGTGAAACTTCGGAAGTGCAGTTGAGTCAGGCTTACTCTTCATGAACGATAAATTACATGAGCTTCGATTTCGTTTGAGAGATAACATTTTCCTAGATGGAGATACCAATATAGTGAACAGATAACCGGAATCTATCAGAATCCTATAGAGCATGTTTGGGGTGCATTGGGGAGAGGAAAGAAGGAAGATCATGTTTTTAATGCCCTGCTGACGATGTCATTAGAGACCGACCACGAGCTGAGGTTGACGGAAGGAAGCCGGTCGTGCCCATTTTATGCGAACCAACCCGGCAATCGCATTAAGTGATTTAGGGGTACTACATACGGGGCGTCGAAATACTGCCATTTACTCCTGACAAAGGTTTCTCCAGGAATAGGCTTGACTGCCAGTAAAGATTTCGATCTTCTGGCATATACTGTACAGTATATGGACACCTATTAGTGGACATTAATATGGAGTGTGTCGACCCTTAACCTTTATGATGGCTTGAATTCTGCTGGAGGTACTTTCAATGCGGTATCTGAAAATGGTTCAAATGGCTCTGAGCACTATGGGACTTACCATCTATGGTCATAAGTCCCCTAGAACTTAGAACTACTTAAACCTAACTAACCTAAGGACATCACACAACACCCAGTCATCACGAGGCAGAGAAAATCCCTGACCCCGCCGGGAATCGAACCCGGGAACCCGGTCGCGGGAATGGTATCTGAAGCAGACCATTCTTCGTCAAGTGCCGAAACCAGAGAAGGCAGTGATGTTGGAGGCTGGGGTCTGAGGCGATGTCCACTTTCCAGCTCATCCCAAAGGTGTTACATAGGGTTCAGACCCGGACTGTGGGAAGGCCAGTCCATTTGAGTGATGTTGTTGTCCACAAAAAATTGCCTCAGACATGCTGCTTTATGACAGACGGCACTGTCATGTTAATGCAATCAATCACTGTCTCAAAACTGATCCACTCATGTATGTAGTACTCAATGCCGTAAAATTTGTTCGTATTCTTCTGCAATTAGCGTTTCCTTAAGGAGAAAAGGAAACCATATCGTAACCACGAGAAACACCCCCATACCCTAACACCACTCCGTCTGTACTTCACTGCTGCCACTACACATGATGGCAGGTAACAGTCGCTCTTTACGCCACTTCAAGCGTCGCTTAGCATTGACTACAGGAATCTGTGGCTTAATAGGAACTTCTCGGCGATTGTATTCCGCTCTTTTTAACTCCCTACGCACAGGCACTGTGCTAGATGAACTGCTGGCAGCACTTTGGATCTTACGAGTCATGTCGTCCTGTAATTTACTGCGATTTTTTACAACCACCTTACGCTTTGCTCGACGATCCCTGACCGTCAGCAGATGAGGTCTGTGTGATAGTGGCTGAGCTGTGGTTGTTCCTTCGCGTTTCCACTTCACAATCACACGACCAACAACCGACTTGTGTAAGTGTAGAAGAGTTCAAATTCCCCTGATGGATTTGTTACTCAGGTAATACCCAATGACGAGTCCACGTTCGAAGTCACTGAGCTCTCCTGACCGATCCATCCTGATTTTACTGCTTCTCTACCGACAGCACAATACTCCCTGCCTTATTTGATACTCGCCAGTGTGCCTCACGTGACATTTAGCGGTCAATTCCGCATTACGTAGGGGTGTCCCGATACTTTTGACCAGTAATGTAGTTAACCATATACTGTATATGCGGTGAATAAGATTTTACATTTTGCTACTTAAAACATGTATCTTCAGTTCAAAATGTTTTCTAATTCCATTTTCTGATCAGTGTTAAATACCTGTTGATTAAAGTGATGTCAGACGCTAGTGTTTGTGTTGAGGAAAGAACGAACGGTGTAGCACCAGCTTTTGTCATTATGAAATAACTCCATTACAACAAGGTATAAATTATACAGAATTGTACAGTAGGAATAAACAGAACGAAGTTGTGCTGTTTTTAACAGTCTGGTCTCGTATTCGGGACGATGAAGGCTCTGATCCCCATCCGGTCATACTTATTTCGGTTTTCCGTGATTTCTATTAATTGCTTGATGCAAATGCCCGAATGGTTCCTACTGTAACGCCACAGCCATCTACCTGACCCATCTTTGTTAAACTACGCCTTTTAGTGAGTAAATTTCTGTATATATAAATTAGGTTTCTTTGTTCTTTATCCATAATGCCACGATTTCAAATATTCCCACCACTGAATGAAACTCCAACTAATGCTCCTTGATGACATGATTCAGCGTGCGCTGCAGCTAGGTATTCACTGCCCTTTCTAAACTAAATATTACGGATATAAAACATTGAAAAGTCTTAATTTCCGCTAAAATCAGAAAATTACACACATACGCATATAAACTGAAGACAATAAAGTGTACTCAGTCACGTACTTAAAACGTTTCATAGAATAAAACCTTCGGTCACTCTAGAAAACCTGAAATACTTCGGGAGAAACGTGTGGCTGGCTGATCATAAATCAAAAAATAGATGTGACAGCCACTTTCCAACACACTAAAAATCCCAACCTAAATGTTGAGGATGGACTCCAGACACTAGGTAGAACTGCAACATACTTGGTGCACTCACTTCATCGTCAGCTAAAATAAGGCGCACGTCCCCAGTAAAATATACAGCTATCCTCTCGTCAGAACACCAAATGTCCTCCGTTAAAAATGTGACGTACTAAAATGAGCGTGCCGTGGACACAATAAACAAGTGGTTGCTAGAAGCACAGGGTCTATGTCCTACACGTAGACATTTATTTGTTTGTAATAAATAACCAAATATAGATAGACGAGTGTAGATTGACTGTGTTTCTGTGACCAGAGTGAAGAATGCCTTTGCTGGTTCAAATGGTTCAAATGGCTCTGAGCACTATGGGATTTCTGAGGTCATCAGTCCCCTAGAACTTAGAAGTACTTAAACCTAACTAACCTAAGGACATCACACACATCCATGCCCGAGGCAGGATTCGAACCTGCGACCGCAGCGGTCGCGCGGTTCCAGATTGTAGCGCCTAGAACCACTCGGCCACTCCGGCCGGCTACCTTTGCTGGATTATTGCTTTCTACTCATAGTTTCTTGTCCGTTAATATCACACAACTTTTTTCTTGTTTTCATTTATGCACTATTTTTTCGCTGGAAAATAAAAGTTTTATGTCCCGTCAAGAACAATGGCCTTTAAGTCAGAAAAAAAGGAGGGTTAAGGAAGTACGGGAAATGTATCTGGCTGTATTCATTCAAAAGGCTCAACTGTTTAAGGAAATCACGAGAAATACAAATCCGGATGGCCGTCTTTCCCACGCACGACATGAGAACAGTACTTCGAGAGCTTCTTCGACGTGTACGGTCCTTCTCATTAATAAGAAAGACAATTAAAGTAGTTTCTTCCCTGATTTTGTCCTGTTAGTAATATGCAGTTGAAACGATCCAGTTCTTCAACATTCATGATTATGTGCCCCAGTTTGAGTTTTGTCGTGATGCAGTTGTTAACTTTCTTACGACACTAGCTGAGAAACCCATAGTTGACCGGGTATTTATTTATAACTGTGACCGAAACTTCGGTGGAATTTATTTTTGACTTATGAAGATTCCTAGTATACAACTTTTGAAGTAGTATGATTGGTGTCACGAACGAGGTGCTTGTTTGTTTCACTAACACTGGAGAGCTAGTAGTGAGAAAAGCAACTGACACTAAGGCCCAAGCTCGCGACACTCTGCCTTTGGCCTTGTGCTTTGTTTGTGGACATGGCATAACTTAAGTTCACCGGGAACTGTAAACATTTTAAGCGAGATGGTAAACTGTTAGGAATAAATGGAATTTGAGTAGTGAAAACTCGATGGCTTGTGCCTTTTCCTGTGAAAATTTCCGCTTATATGATGTTACGCTGGAGAGAAGTAAGGCGGAGAAGTAACTCTAAGCCTCTGTGAGTGAACGGTTCTGAGGAACGAGATATTTCATGGCACCCCAGATAGACTTACGTCACACCTAACTTTTGGAAGGAGTTTCCAAAAGCGAGTTACGGCCTGATGTTCTGGAGCCGCAGCAAGTACCGCCTCACAATCTTCCTTGGATTCTTGAGACCGCATAGTCCTCAGTCTCTTAGCCGTTTCTGTGTATTCAGAAAGACTCGACTGTTTTCTAGGAATTTTTCTTCGTAAGCAAAACGAAATGAAAATGTAATGAGTAGACACCCAAATCACAAGCAAATTTATTAAATTCGGATTTCCTAGCAAAGAATGTGAATAAAATCTATCGAAAGAAGCAAAGAAATGTTAAGTTTCTGATACACAAAGCGAAATCCTTAACCCATACATAGTCGTCCAGTAAATTTAATGTTAGTTTATGTTCGTAAAGATTAAATTACGGCTCTTAATTCTGTCATTGAGCAAACTTACGAAAATACTTCTGTCACTGAAGTAAAAGAAAACAAATTAACAGCGCCATCTATTCATTATTTGGTGTACTCCGAAACTAACGGTGCCACCTATTGGCTCTTTGGTGTACTACCCCGTGATGATTAGACTCCGAACTACTAAGATTAGCAGACGATTTTAGATAAAACTTGAAATCACGATATCTATTTTTCCCCGTGATCCGGTTTCCACGAAATAAAGTCTTTACGTTGTTTCATGCTACTCCCAAATTACCTGTGAAAATCACATGAAAACTAGTCTAGTTGCTTTGGAGATTAGCGTGTGCATACAGGCAAACAGAAGAATAGCTACAGTCTCCGCCAGTCCTCTTAGCAATTACTCTGCTGCAACAGGAAACAAAATTTTCGATGCTGACGACAGTGTATCAAGTGAATTGCTTCGCCGTGACCTGTGCCTTGTGTCCTTGGTTTGTTAGGAGACGCTCAACACTATGTCATCAAAAGTATCCGGACACCCCCAAAAACACCGGCCGTGGTGGTCATGCGGTTCTAGGCGCTCAGTCCGGAACCGCGGGACTGCTACGGTCGCAGGTTCGGATCCTGCCTCGGGCATGGATGTGTGTGATGTCCTTAGGTTAGTTAGGTTTAAGTAGTTCTAAGTTCTAGGGGACTGATGACCACAGATGTTAAGTCCCATAGTGCTCAGAGCCATTTTGAAGCCCCAAAAACAAACGTTTTTCATATTAGGTGCATTGTGCTCCCACCTGCTGCCACGTACTCAGTATCAGCCACCTCAGTAGTAATTAGACATCGCGAGAGAGCAGAATGGGGCGCTCCGCGGTACTCACGGACTTCGCACGTGGTCAGGTGATTGGGTGTCACTTGTGCCATACGCCTGTAGGCGAGATTTCCACACTCCTTAACATCCCTAGGTCCACTGTTACCGATGTGATAGTGAAGTGGAAACGTGAAGGGACACGTACAGAACAAAAGCGTACAGACCGACCTCGTCTGTTGACTGACAGATACCACCGACATTTGAAGAAGGTCGTAATGTGTAATAGGCAGACATCTATCCACACCATATCACACAGGAATTCCAAACTGCATCAGGATCCACTGCAAGTACTATGACAGTTAGGCAGGAGGTGAGGTTCAAATGGCTCTGAGCACTATGGGACTCAACTGCTGTGGTCATCTGTCCCCTAGAACTTAGAACTACTTAAACCTAACTAACCTAAGGACATCACACACATCCATGCCCGAGGCAGGATTCGAACCTGCGACCGTAGCAGTCGCACGGTTCCTGACTGCGCGCCTAGAACCGCGAGACCACCGCGGCCGGCCCAGGAGGTGAGAAAACTTGGATTTCATGGTCGAGCAGCTACTCATAAGCCACACTTCACGCCGGTAAACATCAAACGACGCCTCGCTTGGTGTAAGGAGTGGATAAACGTTGTGTGGACTGACGATTCACAGCACACAACGTGGCGATCCGGTGGCATTGCGTGGGCATGGCGAATGCCCGGTGAACGTCATCTGCCAGCGTGTGTAGTGCCAACAGTAAAATTCGGAGGCGGTGGTGTTGTAGTGTGGTCGTGTTTGTCATGGAGGGGGCTTCCACTCCTTGTTGTTTTGCGTGGCACTATCACAGCACAGACCTACATTGATGTTTTAAGCCCCTTCTTGCTTCACACTGTTGAAATGCAATTCGGGGATGGTGACTGCATCTTTCAACACGATCGAGCACTTGTTCATAATGCAGGGCCTGTGGTTACACGGCAATAACTTCCCTGTAATGGACTGACCTGCACGGAGTTCTGACCTGAATCCTGCAGAACCCCTTTGGGATGTTTTGGAACGCCGACTTCATGCCAGACCTCACCGACCGACGTGGATACCTCTCCTCAGGGCAGCACTTTGTGAAGTATGGGCTGCCATTCCCCTAGAAACCTTCCAGCACATGATTGAACGTATGCCTGCGAGAGTGGAAGCTGTCATCAAGGCTAAGGGTGGGCCAACACCATATTGAATTCGAGCATTACCGATAGAGGGCGCCAGGAACTTGTAAGTCATTTTCAGCCAGGTGTGCGGATACTTTTGATCACATAGTGTACTTCATGAGGTAATTAAAAGCACCCCACAAAATCCTAAGGATGATCTTACATACAAGCAGTGGGGAACAGGCAGGTTTTTAGATTCATGAGTCCAATATATGTTAAGTGAAATTAATTCATGTACAATTTTCCCAGTCTGTTAAATAACGTTTCATAAATAAGCTGCCCTTACAGCAAATGTGGTGGGAAAGGAAGCGAGGTAGCCAGAATGTGTCATAATGCCATGCTTTTCAGTGATAAGGAAACACGATGTTATATACGACGGCATAATGGTCAATTTGTAACATTTTACAGTGCGGGGAATGTAAGGTTCAGAGCTGAAGACATGTGGCCGAAACAGTCTCCAATATCGTTTATTCGTGTGTGGTGGCAGGGATAGCAGGGTTCAAATCCCTTCCGTACTTCGAGATTTAGGTTTTCTGTGAATTCCCTACATCGGGAAGGGCTCCATTGAAAAGGGCACGGCCGATTACCTTTTCCATCAATTCCCCATTCCGTGACTCGGGCTACGTTTCTGATGACCTCATCGGCGATGGGACGTTGAACTGTAATCTTCCTAGTTGATCAGAAAACAAAGTCTAAATCTGTATTGTTATAGCAGTCTCGGCTGCTCTAGATGTTACCCACTTACAGCTGCCACTCTTCAGCCTGTCGACCCACTAGTGCCAAGTCCTCTCAGTCAGGTCGCCTTCTGATATGATACTACGATTTCGCAATCTGAGGGTTGTAGGTAATTTATCTGCAAGTTCTGATGAGTGAGTTTGCAAGTATCAAATTATGTGTCATAAGTAGCCGTGTCTTTTGTTTGTACTGGCTTAGAAGCTTAAGTTTTTTTACAACGCCTCTAACATTTCCTGATAAAAAGGAGTATTAACAGACGGACACACGGACGGACGAGAAAGTGTCCTACAAGGCTTCCGTTTTTGCTGACTGAGGTAAGAAACCTTAAAGATAAGTCAGACACACCTTACAAACAGGCCAAAACGCACCCAATTTCTTTCTGTCTGGTTCGATGTCAACGAAAGTTGTTCTTAGCACCTTCATACTGGCGTCGCTCCAGGAGCACGACGTGGAATTGCTTGAAACACACTGCCTCTTCGAGTGTGTTAAAGCACACAGCTGTTACGAAATATAAGTTGTGTTAACTGTAATACGGAAGAAGTACCGATTCACTGAATAAAAGCAGAATGGAGAAGGAGGCTGGCATTTTTGTTCCACAGCCACGTATCTCCACAGTGAAGGCCAACAGGGCGCAGCGTTCCAATCCATACCTGGCTCGAAAACACATATCAGTGAAGGAGGAAGGCAAAGTCAGCGACATATAAAACTACAAGCCTGCGTTGTCACAGAAATTATCGCAGTTATAACGGAAATTAGTTTTTACTTAGACTATGTAGTACGTTACATGGCGTAAAGTTACTGTATCTGTCATTGCGACAGAGGTAATGTTCCCCACTCTTCTCTTCATTGATATCTTTTCTTATTTATTTCTGCGGCTATCAGACTCAAATTTTGGAGCTTTAAATAGATATCACCCTTCGTTAGAAAAATAACCTGATGAAGTGCCTAATACGAATACTTGTCTCTTACACGATACAGCTTTTGAAGTTACTTAATTGAAGAATGAAAACTGCACTTTGAAATAATAATAATACAAATCAAATTACTTTTGGTTTATTTTTCCTTTTGCACGTAGCACACTCCCCTTATAATGCTTACGTTCATCCAACCTCGTTTAACACTCATCTTTGTTTTACAAATGGCTCAAATGGCTCTGAGCACTATGGGAATCAACATCTGAGGTCATCAGTCCCCTAGAACTTAGAACTACTTAAATCTAACTAACCTAAGGACATCACACACATCAATGCCCGAGGCAGGATTCGAACCTGCGACCGTAGCAGTCACGCGGTTCCAGACTGAAGTGCCTAGAACCGCACGGCTACCGCGGCCGGCTTTGTTTTACATCACGCTGAAGTAACCATCGCTTCGTTCCGTGCCCACCTTAATTAAAAACGTAATCGTTAATCACAGAAGTCTTTTCATTTACGTTCTATTCTCAATATGTTCCTCACGACAGTTACTAATTCTCAAACACGACATTGTATCAATCATAAATATCTTAATTAATTCCTCGCGCCTTTCCGCGAAATAACTAAAATACTTCTACAAACCGATATAACATTTTCTACTGTTAATTTCACTCTCTACAAAATTGTGCGACGGCTCCGTACGAAAGCTTCTCATTGTACAGCAAGACAATGCTTTCACGGAGAAAAGGCGCGCAAGGCTCCGTAAGTTCCAGAAGCCAACAATCAGGAAGGAGTACACTATCGATACATAAAAGGACAGCAGTATTCGTTGCAATATACCAGAATAAGTAACAGGAGTTCAAGGCGCTCGTGTTGTCCGCTGTCTACCGTTGAAACATAAATAGGCGCTCTGCTGCTGTTCACGGCGGACGTTGCGTGACTGCCTTCTATATAGCGCTGGTGATTATTTCTGAGAACCTCGGCCTTCATACTGTAAAGACATCAAAGTGTACCAGACAGTTACATTACAAATCGATCTTCTACCGGTCTGCATAATTCTGGGTGTGTGTGGGAGTCAGAGAATACTTCATTTTTATATTTAAACTGGCATTTGACTTACTAGTCGGTACAGAGAGTTTACTAGTTTTGGGGTCAATTAGCTTTGTCTTACTTGTTAAACATTATTCGATTTCCAGAGTGAGTGAGGTGTTGGGTTAGCACACTGGACCCGCATTCGGGAGGGCGACAGTCCAAATACGCGTCCGACCATCCGGATTAAGGTTTTCTATGATTTCCCTAAATCGATTAAGGCAAATACTGGGATGGTTCCTTTGAAATGGCACGGATGAATTCCTTCCCCATCCTTCCGTAATCGCAGCATGTGTTCCGTCTCTAATGACCTCAGCTTTGCAACCTCTTTATGGACACGTGGAAGTTCTGTCCGAGGAAAGCAATGCAAACATCCCGGACAGTTTTAACGTTAGAGGTATTTTCTTTAAAACGGGAATTATCTTGCAGATCGATCCGTTAAATCTACACATGCACAGGGGACATTTCAACTGAAACCGCGAAGTGTGTCGAAAACAAATGAAGATTGGCAGTGTCTTCAAAATGCTTAGGAAACTATCCTTGTAATTCCATCAATGAATTCTTCAAACTTCGCATTTTCCTTAACGATATGAGCTTAGGGAACTGGAGTGTGTATATCACAATGTGTCCTTTCTACAACATGATTTTCTTTTTAAATAGATCCTCATATAATCAGAAAGAAGTTGTTTCTCACCTTGAAATGCTTATTGCGCGCGCGGTCAGTGAAGTCCGCTTAAAATGTAAGGTCTGCAATCCATTCCAGATGTTCTAATGTTCGTTGCCGTGCTTCTTTTTCGTTCATTATTTAACAATAGTGAGTTTTAAATCGAAAGATCGTTCCAGGCATGCCCCCTGACTTAACTGGCGTACCTGGCAATGGTGGCCGAGCGGTTCTAGGCGCTACAGTCTGGAACCGCGCGACCTCTACGGTCGCAGGTTCGAATCCTGCTTCGGGCATGGATGTGTGTGATGCCCTTAGGTTAGTTAGATTTAAGTAGTTCTAAGTTCTAGGGGACTGATGACCTCAGAAGTTAAGTCCCATAGTGCCAGAGCCATTTGAACCATTTAACTGACGTACTTTACAGTAATATTTAAAATCCACATCGTCTTCGACCATTTCCATCGAAAACTGCTGCAGCTGACAGTGGAATAATGAGTGAGACTTCAGAAATTTTACTATTCGTACCACTAGTTTCCTCACTTTCTCCGTGCCTGCAAATTTAACACAAAGTGCTTCTTTATGTACAGAACAATGAATCTCGTCTGTAGATCGTTATAATTTATGCTCTTTCATTGTCAACCGAATATTTAAATTCTTTTTTCGGCATGGTGTTGTAATGTCGTCCCATAGCAAATTTGCAGTACCCGTCGTTTATGCGACTGCATGATCTATATTAAGAATTTTTATCTTTCCGTTCTGTCATTTCCATTCATTTTAAAGGCTTGTGACGACAGATCCCTACACTGCCTCATTTTGTGCAAGTGGCCATTGAACCTGTGAACGTCCTTTATACCACGAACATATAGCGAAGCGTATACAGCGCTGACAGCACGATTCTGCCGAACTGAAGAGAGCTGTGCAGACCGATAAATTCCACTCCGCAATATTCAGTGAAATGTTGCGCTCTTATTTCCGAGAAGGTGCGAGCAAAACTGATACAGCGTGGGCTTTGGATCGCAACGCGACCCGCACACCCTGTACAAGTGATGTTCGGCACACTGTGACCGGCCCACCTCTAGAGTGTACACTCGTAGTAAAGGAATATTTAACTCGATGCGTGCCACAAGGCGCCGATGGACACAGCAGACGCCTGATGCCGAGTGCTCACGGGTGGCCACACGCTGCACTCTGTTTAGTACATTATATCTTTGAATTGTGTGCAAAATTGCAAAAAAAAAAAAGTTCAAAACGTTGAACGAGATATTGTATCTGATTTCCTGTACACCGACGTCAGCTCAATCAAGAAATTCAAATTAATGCACAGTACTGCAATATACAGTGTACTATACATAGTGGAGCATATGGCAGACGGCGGTCCCACGGCGTCGTACGTGAACCTCTGGTGCGTGCGCCGATGGCCTCATGGCAGTCAACATCTTAAAACACACCCCGAGACGGGTCTCCAACCCACCATCTCCGCTTTAACACATAGCGCTATTACTCCGTGTCGCCTAATGTTGGCATCAGATAACTTAGATTAAGAAAAATGTCGATAAATGCTTCAGTGAAATGTAAGTATATAGGACTGCACAACTGATGTGCGTTTAAGTCATCGACGACTCACCTCATGTGATACGCATATCATGTCTGCTATGCAAAAACGGGTAACATTAAACGTTGCTACGATCACAATATACGTGATCACGCAATTTTTGAGTAACGTTTTTCTGATAATGTCTCGAATGGGTGTTCAGGTTAAAATTTCTGCGACAGTTTTGCATGAGTATACAGATACGAAATGATTTGGACCAATTTTTTTGAATTTCTCTATCTGTTATTGTTAAATCACGCTGTGCGTGGTTCGGGCTGGTGAACAAGTCATGCGTGCCATCTCCTCCTTGGATGAATCACACTTCTTTAGGGAGTCTGCGATGAACCTTAGCCTGGAATCCAACTTATAGGTAAAGAGACTGATATTTTCCCACGATTAAATCGCTACGGACAGATTAACCTCCATATCCCATAATTGTGACTCAATTCCGTCGTCGACAAACACTCTGCAGTCAAAGAAGATTAAGTCTTTTCGCCAGACAGTCTTCGTTACACACTACTGTTTGGGAAAAGGAACACAGCAAGACCGAGAGATATGATAACTGAAATTTATTCCACTAGTTAGAGACATGACACTACACAAATAATTAGTATTACAGACCCGTACACGCACTGTGACTGAAAATTCAGTACAGAGTAGCGCCACTACGTGCTGAAATTCGAGCTGCTAGACATCGTGGCACGGAATCATAGAACCTGACTACGCCGCTGGAAATATTCTGTGACACGGTACGTAGGCATGTCCACAAAGCATCAAGGACCTGAACGAACAAGTTTCCGGTAATCAGACGTGATCGATGGGCGACATGTCATGCGACAAACAGGCCAGGGAAGCAGTGCTACACGTTCTTCTTCGAAGAAGGCTTGCACATTTCTCCCCACATGTAGCCTGGCATTGTGCTGCTGACATGTGGAATGGCCTGCAGGTGGGCAGCTGTTCAGATTTCCCTCAAACGTAGGAGGCAAGATCACGTGTCACAGATAACGGTACCATCACACGTCCGCAGCTCGTGGTCTTGTGGTTAGCGTTGCTGCCTCTAGATCACGGGGTCCCGGGTTCGATTTCCGGCCGGGTTGGGGATTTTCTCTGTCAAGATACTGGATGTTTGTGTTGTCCTTATCATTTCACCATCATCATCATCATCACCATCATCATTCGTGACAGTGGCTAGATTAGATTGTGTACAAAAATTGAACTGTGTAAAAATTGGGACTTCGTACGGGCGTCCCACAAACCAAACATCATCATCAAAGCATCACACTTGACGTTTATCCGTTTTGTCACTCAGCAATACAGTCTGCCCTACTGCATTCATCACGGCAGCGTCGACCGCGTGTGCAGCCATCACTGTAGGACAAGTTGAAGCGGGACTCGCCCGAAAACACTACATTTTGGCACTCAGCAAGTCAGTGTCGGCGTTCACGTGCTCATTGCCGTCTGCAAAGTTGGTGGAGTCTGGTCAATGGAAACCAACGTAATGGTATGCGTGCCACCACTCCAGCCCACAAAAGACGGTGTCGAACCAGTGATGTAGACATATCCTCGTCCATTGCAGTGCTCCAACGTCCCGCAACTCCGTGGACGAAAGTGTTCTGTCCGTTAGGGCCAAGAGGACAAGTTGGCAGTCATTTCGCTCTGTGGTCACATTGTGTCGTCCAGTGCAATGTCGGCTCTGTGTACAACCATCTCCTCTCCACTGGTTTGACGTACTGTCTCACTGTTGAAGCAGCGTGTCCTGTACGAGCCGCAGTGTCACGTTGGTTGGTTGGTTGGTTTATTTGGGGGAAGGGACCAAACAGCGAGGTCATCAGTTTCATCGGATTATGGAAGGATGGGGAAGTAAGTCGGCCCTGCCCTTTCAAAGCAACCGTCCCGGCATTTGCCTGAAGCGATTTAGGGAAATTACGGGAACGCCTCCCGGAGACCCATCATTCTGCCCCTTTCGAACGCACTTACATGCCTATATTCCGTCCTGTGATGTCGTCTATGCATAATGGCACTTAGTTGCACGTTTCCATTTCGTATGAAGAATCCGCATCGACTGAGCGTTACGTAACACTGACCTGTCCGGTGACACAAAACTTGAGTCAGCCTAGTATGTGCCAGAAAGATACGTATGTATGGCGCAAAAATAAATTAACGTTTACTGTATGACATCGTAATCCTAACGAGTTCCACTAATGCGTTACAGACGATTCTCTCGAGTGTGCACTTGTATCGCAATCCTGATAGACTAAAAGTACTGCAGTTTCATTCGCGGTAGGGGAGCTGCGCGGCAGCCTGGTTCGGCGGTGGGTCGTCTATCTTAATTGATGACGAATTTGTTCTTAGTATTTTATTCGAGCACAGTAGACTACAATTAAGTTTCGGTGCCGTGCACCTATGTAAGCACTGAGGATAGCATGCAATGCACCTGATCAATAAGATCTTGATTAATGCGCGAAAAATTTTCTCTTATATTCGAAGGAAGGAAGGAGAGAAGAAAGATTAGGATTTAAAGCCTTGTCGACGTCGTGATCGTTACAGACGGAGCATATGCTCAGACTATTACGATGGGGAAGAAAAATCTAAATAAGGATGCACGGACAGGGATTTGAACCACTGTTCTCCCGAATGTGAGTCCAGGCTCTTAACACTTTCCCATTTCGTTGTGTTACACTTACAAAATTGACTTATTTGTTTCAATCACACATAAGATAGATCCGAAGTATTTAGCCTTATTTTCTTCAATAAACGCTATCACGTGATAAATTCAACAAGGAAACTTAAGAAATCAGCTTAATGAATCTTGTTATTTTCTTAGCTTCTGAAGTAATTATTTTAAATGCAGTGTTCATGGATTGGACAAATTCACCATATGATTTTGAATGCTCTTGTGTATCTTTAAGAAGACAATAACGAGTTTTCGATCGATGCGACAATATCAGGTTCATACGTATCTCCAACATGAGGACTTCAGAATGAGCAAGTATTGCTGTAAGTATATTTACAGTAATATATTCGGCATAATTAGCTGCAGAAATGCAAGCAACTCAACGTTCATGCATTGATCCACCGAAGGACGCAGCGTCTTATTTATACACTAGCTATACGCCCGTGGTTCGCAACAGGAGTTAGGAAGAGGATTTGCACACCGCCCCTTCAAACAGACATACACGACTGTTTTAGGCAAAACTTTTAAGTCACTATATGTTTTTTCTTGCTATCCGATTTTGATGACGTGCAGCCTACGCATTGCCACAAGCTACGCTCGATCTACCTGTGAAAAACCTATGAAAATGCGTCACGTAGTCTTGGAGATTCGCGTTTTCATACAGAGAGACACAACGTTTTCTTCCTTTGCACGCTTTGTGGTTCTTTAGCGGAAACAGGAGCGAGGAACAGATACGGTTCGTGGACAGAGCATTCGGATATTAATTTATTCTACATCTAATATCAAATAGTAAAAGCAATACATAACTTTGTTTGCTGTAGCTGCAGTGTCAGTTGCTAACAGTAGATTTGAATGTTGAAATACATACGGATTAAAAGGTTTACTGTTCAGTCAGCATTCAATACAATGAATATTCCCTAGATGAAGAGCCCTGACAGCTAGGAAAGTCTGTAAATGTTATGAAATGGCAAACACACAAAATAGGCTCTCTTCGTCGATGTAGAAACTTAAGCAGACCCGCCGCTGGAGTTTGGGAGAGGGCATGCTTGCGGAAGTGTTCGTGAAAGCGTCCTCTTATCGTGGTTGTAGGAAACGCGGGCGTGTTTTCAAGTGCGGCCGACCGGATGGCGGCCGATACCACACTGGAGAAAAAATTAGTAATTGTCATCACTCGGGCGGCTTACTTGTCTGGTGATCCTATATCCAGAGGTCTGTAAAGCGTGCATGGGGTACTGTCTTGTTTAGTGGTAGTGGTGGTAGTGGTGGTGGTGGTGGTGGCGATGGTAGTGGTGCTGACGACGACGACATTAAGGGAGTGGGTGGAACCTGGTACCGAAGTACTGAGCACTTCCCCCGAATGGCACTAAGGGGGCCTCGGAGCTTAATGTCCTCATCCGACGAACCTGACAGCCCTTCACTCGAAGAGCCACTGCGGGGTGGTTTTGATTGTAGCTCAGAACACTGGCGCAAAACCTGGTGACCAGGGATTTGATGCCACCACTACACATTTTGCCGACTAAGTACTGTATAAGAAACATTTTCACATAATGACTGTAAATGGCTACATCTGAGTTTAGCCGCACCGCACAAGGGTGCGTTAGCGGCTAAGGTGAGTAGTGGAGGTGCGGAATCAAGTCACCAAGGTTTCTGCGGGTTTTACAATTGCTTTAGCCAAATACAGGGACGGCCACTTTCAATTCTTTGACCATTCTCGAAACTAAAATAGTACTCCCCACTAACGACCATTATGCCTGCAATTCGTCGAGCAGTAACACGAGTGCACGTTGCACGGCAACCATCGCGTGATATAGAGGCGGGCTCTCACAAAATGAATGCATTAATTCCATATTAAGGAGAATATGCACAATAGATAACATTTATTTTATCACGCGATCTACAGTAGTATGGCAATGCTTGCGTAATACTGGGAAAATCTGGTGCGTAAAATATATAATAATGTGTAAATAGAAACTTGTAGATACAACCATCACAGGAGAAATCACAATAAATCATTGAGCCTTCGCAACATTTGTAACGAAGCACAGCTTCACGGAGAAGTTTAAAAATAATGAGAACAAGTTCAAAAATGGTTCAAATGGCTCTGAGCACTATGGGACTCAACTGCTGTGGTTATCAGTCCCCTAGAACTTAGAACTACTTAAACCTAACTAACCTAAGGACATCATACACATCCATGCCCGAGGCAGGATTCGAACCTGCGACCGTAGCAGTCCCACGGTTCCGGACTGCGCGCCTAGAACCGCGAGACCACCGCGGCCGGCTGAGAACAAGTGATTAGAAGAATGGAAGAAAACACACAATGAAGTCATTGAAGGATCTTGGGAGTTAAAGAAGATCGAATCCGTCAAGCTAACTGCAAAATTTAAATGCACTCCTTAATTGTACAAAACGAAGAAATAAGAGGAAGAAGAAGAAATGTATGCAGATGATTTTCAAAAAATAAAATGGTTTTGTTCCGGACTCAAAACCTTTGCTGTATGATACCACTGCCCCCAAAATTATACAAGAGAAATGGTGGGATGGGTACCTCGGAATGAACACGACATATTCCCTATTCCGTCCGTGCCTAAATGAGGCAGTGCTTTGTTAGTACAGACCGTGGCGTCAACGAGACGCTGCACACTTATCTTCCTAAAAATTGAAACTAAACTGAACTTCGTCCGAAGAGACCTCAGAATTCGGTATCGTTGTGTCAGAATTCTTAAGAATGAAAATTACCGCTGTCGCCAACTGTAACAAACTGACAGTTACCAGATAAGCGTTTCTTAAGCAGTTTGAAATGAGTGTGTATATGTGGGTGCGGGCGACGTGATTATCAGTGCCTTAGCTCAAATAATTCGAGACGAATGTGTTTAAAATGTGTGACATTTAGGAAAGCACATAGTTCAGATTCAGTATCTAACTCACTCTCTGCCACTTGCACTCGTATAATTACGCTATCACTCACACTGAAGAAACTGTTGATATTGTTATTGTTCAAAACCCGTAAGACTTGGGTACAAAACAGAACAGAGTTGAAAGTAAAAACTCAGGATGTGTGTGTAACTGAAGGCTTACAAAAAGAACCTAGACGAACCCACCAATCGAACAACACATTAAAAATTTAAGGAGAGGTCGTACATTTCACGGTATTTACTACTTTTTCGTCAGTATCTGCTAAAACAGAGGGTATATCTACAGATCATTTAGCCCCCTACCTCTTACCTAAATAAAAAAACTCAACCGGTTAAAATGTAGCTCATGAAATCTTTACACCCCGTCTAATTGGCTAGTACTAGGAACGTCACAGCCGAGTACTTGACTTTACAGTTTATTGCCTGCCATTTCCAGATAATCGTCCACCAACCACACGAGACTCTGCACCTCAATACTGTGGTGAAAGTATGATATAAAAATTGACCATACGATTTTCAGAACATGCTTCTTTGGCGTCTACTACTCTTAATTCGTTTTCCTGCACCCAGAACGATACATCCTCCACCAAGACTTGTAGGCGGACAAGGAAATCCCGGATTTTCTGAACATTTTAATTGCCGGCACGGAGTCTCAGCTGATGAGGAGTACGAGCAAACCAGCTGCGACTTTGCCTGATATTGTTCGTATCTTAGGTACTTTCACTATGCAACGCTCTGTTTAAAAGGAATAATTCGATGTAGACATAGGGTCGAGCCGCGCACGACTGCTTCCATGCCACGCAGCGAATTCGCTGCAAATAATAACCTGTAGCTGTGATCCTCCAGCCAAATTGTCTAAGCAATGGCAAGAATTGTGAGTTAATAAGCTACACAGAAATGCAAAATAAAAGTTAAATGAATAATTTAATAACGCGGATTCTGTTCTAATGTCTGTGATTGATGTAGGTCACAGAGATTTATGTTGAATAATGCCTGTTTGAGAAAGGACACCTCAAATAAACGGGAAGCGGTCCTATGATATTCAGTTAAAATACAGACAAAATATACCCTTACCAAATGCAGCAAAGTTACGTTGAAAGCGTACGAGAATGGTGGTAAAATCCCAAAACTAAAATTTAATCAGAGATGTGGGAAGACTGAGTCCATATTATGATCAAAATACACAAAATATTCATCAGCTTAAAACAGTTTGGGGTTCAACATGATGATTCACAAATTATCACACGCCATGCAAAGAATAGTGCCTCATACTCTATCCTTAGTCCCGTAATACAAGCGGAAAAAATTACATTTCTACTCTGGTTATATTCAGATATTTCGTGAGTCCTTTCAAAATTTAGAGTATTGTAGCGGCTGTTCACCGCCTAGGATTAATGACCTATATGACTGAATCATGCACATTCCACAGGCAGGTCTTCTTTCTTCCAGTATTCGACACAAAGCGTCCAGAATCTCTCCCTTGAGCTCTTCACTCGAAAAAATCCATATCCCAACTTGACTCCCGTAGTGTTCTGCTACTGTCTGCTTTACCATTGGCTGAATGCTGTCCCCACCAAAAATACATCGTCCTTACATTCTACAGACATGCTTTGATTCAGCTTGATCACTTCCCGGACTAAACTAATATATTACAACAATATTAAAGTACAGAAACATTAGGAACATCCGGTCACACTCAGACCATTCACAATAAATATCAGTAATAGTTGGATCCACAAATAAATAAGCTAAATTCTTGAGCAAGTGTGCTCACGATAAATGACAACGAATTTTTGTTAAATATTGTTTAAATAATTATTTCTGCCTTCTTGACAGTAGCGTCTTTTGGTTCTCTTTTCAATGGTGGTGTCTGCTAGCACACGTGATTGACCACTTTTAAATTAGCACACCCAATCACATGACCACGTTCGAAGTCTGTGAGTTCCGCGGGGCGCCCCATTCTGCTCTCTCACGATGTCTAATGACTACTGAGGTCGCTGAAATGGAGTACCTGGCAGCAGGTGGCAACACAATGCACCTAATATGAAAAACGTATGTTTCTGGGGGGTATCTGAATACTTTTGATCATATATTGTATAAGGAAGAACGAAGGAACATTGGGTTTAATGGCCCGTCGACATTGAGGTCCTTAGAGAAGGAGCAAAAGCTCGAATGGTGTCAAGGACGCGGGAGGAGATCGGGTGTGACCTTTCAAAAGAACCATCCCGGCATTTACCTAGAGCGATTCAGGGAAATCACGGAGAACCTACATCTGGATGGCTGGAGATCAACATATATGTGTGCGGAAGGCCCTTCTCGATTATGAAACTAAATAAGTCATGATGAGGAGGGAATCTGAGTGATGAAAATCTGCAAAACTATCAACATCTCTGTCGTGGATCTATGGCGTGTACAGCCCTACAGAACTGGTCCCGCAGACTCTCAATTGGGTTTAAACCCAGGGAGTTTAGTGGCCAGGGGAGTATGGTAAACTCATACTGGTGCTCGTTGATCAATGCTCGTACACTCTGAGGTGCGTGCATTTTCCTGCAGATAGATGCCATCGTCCCGAGAAAAAACAAATTTCATTTTGGGGTGGACATGGTCCGCAAGCATAAATGCATCCTTGAGTTTATTCACTATGCCTTCCAGAATGATGAAATCAGGGAATGGCACGAAAACATTCCCCAGACCATAACGCTCCCTCGTTCGGCCTGGGTCTTTCCGACGTATGTTGCAGGGTGTTTGCTTTCAGACGTTTCAGGTCGTACACGCCAACGGCCATCTGTTCCATGGAGTATAAAACGTGAGTCATCTGAAAAGGCCACCTGTCGCCACTCAATGAATGTCCGCTTACGAGGTTAGCTTGCAAATTCCAGCCTTCGTTGCCGATGAATAGCAGTTAGCATGGCTGCAGCAACGTTCGCTGGACGGTCGTTGAGGAGACACTCTTGGAAGCCCCCTTGGTTCAGGTGGATGGTCAGTTTCTCAACAGCTGCACATCTGTTCGGCTGTATATATCTCCGCAGCTGTCGTTCACAACTGTCACCTACTGTCCGTCGTGCACCACAGTTACCTCGGTGCCAGTTTTGTATAGCGTCATTTTGCCACGCACTGTGTAATTTAACTACAGAAGCTCGTGAACAGTTCACAACTTTGCCGTTTCCGAAATTCTTCCACCGTTGGTCCAAAAGTCAATGATCATGCCCTCTTGGACGTAAGATTAATCACTCCATTCCGCATTTTGACATCCACTGCACTGTTTTCTGCGCCCGCTCTTCCCTCCCTCCCCGATATGCTTTGTATACCCTGCTGTCTGTGCTGCTACCTGCCGTCTGTGAGTGGCTGTTGCACATTGACGTACATAGTCGGTGGTCATATTAGTGTGACTGGACTTTGTAATTACGTAATATTAAAAATTTGTCTCGCTTGTAATCTGTTGAGAAATATGAAATATGAAACAAAGGTGAATGCTGCATGCAGAGCTTTCACAGTTTCCTCTCTTTCCATCTCGTCCTGCACAGACAACCTAGTGTGGTAGAGAGGGAAATGTGCGGTGTGCACTTGGGCGAGAGAGACTGGTATGCGTGCCCGAGCACGGCATAAGAGCAGAGTTCTTGTTTTTCCCTGCGTTAAACGGTTTAGGGAAACCACAGACAACATAAAACTGTATGAACGGTGCTTTGAATCATCGTACTCTCCAATTCCATTCGAATGTCTACCAGCGCGCCACCTCGCTAGATATCTGAACGAATTTCACGTCACATGTGATCCCACACAATTATGTTGTTCCGACGACAGGCAGGGGGATCTTCCTGGTGAAGAGAGTACCTCACCATTATGCAAGCAGTTTTTAGAGATACGTGCTATGTGTGCATAAGCGTTATTCTATTGAAAGATAGTACCATAATTTTGTCCTGTGTGAGGTAACTTCCGAGGACATTGGCTGTCTGTGACGTACCGCCGTGCCGCCAGAGTTTCTTTAGTCACTATCAGCTGTGGCCTAAAATCATACCAGATTGGACTCTACAGCTTGACAGGAGAGGCGTAACGGGCGTGTGTCTTCAAAACGGTGACAGAATGTCTTCTAGACTCGGTGCCTCTATATTCCTGGATGAAGATCATTGTAGGTAGTGCAGAATCGAGTTTCATCGCTGAAAATGATGCGACGTCAGTCACAAGCCGTCCACGCTGCCAGGGTACGGCATCAGTCCAGTAGCAACCGTTTGTGTAGTGCTCATAACGGCAGAGTACGCATAGGACGACATTTTAGCTGTCAGCTTCTGAAAGACTCTAACATAGAGCCATTGTAATACCAGAATGTCTCACATGCCAGGATATTTCAGGATTCGACCAGCCGTCCGCGCAACCATGCCTCTTTCAAACTGTCAGGTGTTGACAACGTGGTCTGTCAAGACTGTATGGCTTCTCTGATGTCCTTAAAGTGCTTACTAGCCATCTAACGCGCATGCTTGTACACTCCATCAGGCCTGATAATTTTGTCACCTTATGACAACACTAAAACAATATTCCGGCTGGTTTTAAAATCACAGATCATTACAACTGTAATTATTTACGTAACCACGAATGGTTGGCACTGGCGTGAAATTGTCCCTACGCTGAGTTATCCCTTTCCAGGTGCTTAACTATTTTGTCAGTCAGTGCATTTTCTGTATGTTAACCGGTCTGCAGGGTGCTAAAATTATATACGTTAACGGCCTGTCCTTCTCTTTATGCAGATGAAACTTCCTACTTTGTACTCTGTCCTTTATCGTACAGAAAGCATAACTTCTCATTCCGTGTAACGATCGCGATGAAAAATGGCATATAATTACGTTACACTGAACAACATACGAATCATAGCGGTAATGATGGTTGGCGCACAACGTAATACAGTACACTGGTATATGATAAAAAGTGATTTCGTATAGTAGAGACTCCAAATATGCAATGCGCGGTGGCTTTATGTCTACACGCTTCTAGAACTGAAGATCTATTTTAAGCCTGAATGTTCTTTTCTTTTGCCACGTGTCGTGAAGCTTTCTTATCTGATCATGTTTCAAGACTTTTCTAAAAACGCCAGTTCCGGCGTGCTAGGCGGTACGAAAAGAGCTCTTACAAAGGACTTTGTAAGAAGCTTAGCTTAATACGAATCTCAATGTCAGAATTATTGAAGGGAGCAACAGCTAACATTAAAGGCTCAAAATAATCGGATTGACTTGCCTGGGAGCACAATGGCGCTCTCCACGACAAAATTTTCGTGTAATGTATCTACCTGGATCAGTAAATATTTTATCAGCAGCATTATCATTGAAAATAAAATCAATATTGAGACTCTATCAGACAAGTGTTATGAGACCACTGCAGTTCACGGCAGAACAAATAATTTTTTTAAATATTGTCAGCAGCGCTCTAAGATTTGCTTCAGCTGATCCCATAATTTATTTTAGGTCGGTGTCGTGTAATACTGCTCCGAAACACGGCCACATTAGCGTCAAATTAGTATCTGGAGAAGCTACCGACAAAAGTACAAGGTAAAACCGTTAAATAGAGAGAAGCAGTTTTACAGCATAATTATCCTAGTCAATGGCATCGCTCAAAGGCTCAGGTCACCATACAAAACTACAGCAGATGGAAGATCTAGGCAAAAGCAAAGGTCTTATTTTGCTTACCTATTAAAGACGACACTTATGTGATCCGTCTTTAAGCAGTTTTAGTTCTTGTGAAGTTCTTTTGAAAGTGGAATGGCTAACGAAAATAAAATATTAGAAAAAGACAACACCGATCTATAACTGATTTCATTACATAGACCGTTGTCATGCGTCATGCCAACGCTTTGATATTATGAATAACAATCCTAACGATAGTTTGCAGGAGGCCATTACTCCAAACAGTTCTCATTTTGCTCACCGCCCTACATCAATATCTTCCCCAAAAATGCGTCGTGCAAGAGCGACACCGATGAAACGAGAAAGATTAGAGTATATACAGAAACGTACATCGAGTAGCTTTTCTCATGCAGCATCCACGAACGGAATAGTAAAACTTAGGAACAAAATGCCCTCCATCACATGTCACACGGCGGCTCCTGCAGCATATTTGTGATCATATGGATAACACATAAGAGACAGGGCTGAATCAACTAATCATTACTTGAATTGTATTCCATGGATTCCGCGGAGAGAGCTCTCTGGGATGAGGATAGAAGTCAAGGACGAATAGATTACTTAAATGAAATTACTTAGCACCATGAAAAGTTATAATATTACAGCGTAGTTATTAATTATATAACGATCTAATGCATTAATTTTGAGAATTTCTATGCACATTCTTTTCGCTGGACGGTGCTAACTTTTTCCCTTTGCAATTCAGTTCAACTAAATTTAACTCAATGCCATAAATATTAAACCTTTTATCTGGAAACGCTAAATAGGTCCTAAATATCTAATAACCGTGATAATATACAATTCTTTATATTATATGTATATTTACAAGTACGTAACAGCGGCTGTTGAGAAGTATAATGTAAAAATAACACAAAATGTTGAAAACGTAATTTAAAAAAGTAGCATAAAATAAAAGTAATTGAATTAAATTTCTAAGTGAATAACTTCCCGCTTATGCGATATCTGTTACTGGATGCCTCGAAAGAGCTCGATGTTTGCCAAAACTACAACTATACCTACAGCTAGACCTGTTGTTCTTATTCTACATTGCCCTCACTGGTATGTGCGTATCTTTGCAGTCCTCGAGTCTACGCATAACCACTTGGTTGGGGTAGACAACTAAAAACGACCTGATCAGTGGAACCTTCCTCTCCACATTCACATACCGGAGTGTTTCTGCATTCCGCTCGGAATAGAGGCTTGGAGTATGGGCCATAACCTGTTAGTAGGTGCACCATATGTCGATCACGGACAAGTCGTGCATACTGAGCCTGTTCCTGATGCCTGGGAACACACTGTATACTTACCTTGCTGTGCTTCTAGTTTCCATTCGCCTTACCTCCAGGCTCGTAAGTATCTTATTAGAAATACGAGTTACTGTGATGTTGTACACTTGATCATATTGTTAATGACCCAGCCAAAACAACGCAGCGTTTAACGTACCACTATACCCAACCGACATAATCCGAGAACCAACAGAATACCTGTCACAGGTGTAGTGTGAAAGGCACCGTTGAGCCTCAGAAATACGATCCGTTGTATTCGTCGCAGTATCCAGACGTCGGCGAAACGCGCAATATCGCAATATCGCTGCAGGTAGCTTCATGAGGTGACGGTGCAACATGCAACAGTAATTTATAGTCGGCAGTGCCAGCACGGGTAGTATTATGCATAATTTTGACCACTTTATAAGTAATGGATTTTAAATGTTCTAGAAAGTTCCTTTTCTCATCTAGAACAATGCCTAGATACCTACAAACAATGGTGCGTTTTGTAGGTATTCCGTCAAGGTAGCGTAATGGTTGACCTCTGTTGACAAATCACTCACTCTCAAAAGAATTCTATCTCATGCATCGGTTGTGTGATAGGTAACTAATTCTACTTTATATTAAAATTTATATTAAAAATGAAGAAACTCCTCCAGCTGTATTTAAGGATGCCCAATGCTGATTACGTGTCTAAGAGCAACCTGCAATACACTGGGATCGTCCGTTTTATGTGGACATTAAGTTCTAAATTCCCACAAAATGTGTGTGTAAGAGAATATTTTCACTAGGGCTCGAAGTACTAGAAAGATTTTTCGTATTAATAAGAAGTTCTGGCTCTCACTGCACTTCACACGTTTGCGTTTTATGTACCTACCAATACTAATACTGTACCACACTCCACTTCACGTGAAAGTAGAGAGGGATCTGTAGATAATGTCGAAGTTGCGTGGGGGCCTACTGCTACTGTAGGTGCGATAGCGATGTCATCACAATCATCACTATTTCCACCATAACCCCTGGGAAGAGTTCCCTGAAGATGCAGCATCGGGTTGGACAGCTGACTCGTCGGTAAGCCTCCCATTGCAGGCAGTAGGAACATCTCTTCTATCAGTGGCCGCTGCAGCAAAGGAGAGGATTTAGATGTTCCCCATTCCACTTCACGAATCCTGGTTTGATTACAAACGTGATCTGGAAGTGCCTGCTTGTCTTGTGGGCAAGTCGTTTGAGTCACACAATATGTGAAATTTCATGCCAGCTACATACCATCTGTGTTTAACATTCCTGAAAGCTCAACTTAACTAGCACAAAACTTCTGTAGCTGTAGTCAGTTTATCATACAGCACATCTTAGTCTACGTCATTACTCTTTCTAAAGTCTCACTCATATGTTCCTTTGCAACTGATGTCTCTAATCTTTCCTGTAGTATTATGTCATCTACGAAGTTTATGACGTTAAGATGCTGCTGCTCAACAAACTCTGTACTGACTGGTACTGGAATGTCCTCAACATGTGACATTCCTGTCCTTGGCGGTATAAGCTCAAGTTGCTGATGGCAGCCTATGGCTTGATTCCCATTTCTGGCTACTATCGATGGGGACCTGGGCTTCAGTTTACTGCGCAGCGTATCTTCCATTACTTAATTAAAAGAGATCTGAGATGTTTTCTGGTGTTACAGATGGGTCCATAGTCAGTTCTAGCTACTTCACTTTCAAACAGCATTGCAGAAGTTGCATAGCCTTTCCCAAGTGAGTTACATTTTCTGTTGCTGTTGTGACATGAAATGCGGACAAATCTCTTTGATTTTTATACGTACAATATTCCGGTGATTCTCCTCCACACAATGGGAGTACAGTCGCAGCTTACAGTTACCTTCGTGGTGTGGCTGAAGTCACGACATTCGTAACACTTTGGCACGACCTAGTAATCGTTCATTCCTTTTTTTATTGCTTCAGAAACTTACAAACGCGAAGAGTAACTCCCATTACGTGATGGAAGCAAGTTTTCTCTCGAGAGCCGGTTCGAAACCGCAGTCCTACCTCCTCGTCAAATTCCTTCGTTTGCACTTGCTCTGCCAGATTAAGCTCTTTTTTTATTATTTATTTACTGTTCCGTGGTACCAAATTAAGGAGAAGTCTCCATGGTCATGGAACAAGTCAAAACATGAAATTATAACACGATTGTAGAAACAGATAAAATGAAATATAAGAAACATATTCAAGCGACAAGTCGTAAGTTTAAATAAAGAAAATCAACAATGTGACACTGGAATTTGCTTAATTTTTTAGCTCTTCCAGGAGCTCCTCGACAGAACAGAAGGAGTGAGCCATGAGGAAACTCTTCAGTTTGGACTTAAAAGACTTTGGGCTACTGCTAAGATTTTTGAGTTCTTGTGGTAGCTTATTGAAAATGGATGCAGCAGAATACTGCACTCCTTTCTGCACAAGAGTCAAGGAAGTGCGTTCCACATGCAGATTTGATTTCTGCCTAGTAGTAACTGACTGAAAGCTGCTAACTCTTGGGAATAAGCTAATATTGCTAACAACAAACAACATTAAAGAAAATATATACTGTGAGGGCAATGTCAGAATTCCCAGACTAATGAATAGGGGTCGACAAGAGGTCTTCGAACTTACGCCACATATAGCTCGAACAGCCCGTTTTTGAGCCAAAAATACCCTTTTTGAATCAGAAGAATTACCCCAAAAGATAATACCATACAACATAAGCGTATGAAAATATGCGAAGTAGACTACTTTTCGTGTTGAACTGTCACTTATTTCAGATACTGTTCTAATGGTAAATAAAGCAGCATTTAGTTTCTGAACAAGATCCTGAACATGGGCTTTCCACGACAGCTTACTCTCTATCCGAACACCTAGGAACTTGAACTGTTCCGTCTCGCTTATAATATGCCCATTCTGTCTGATCAAAATATCGGTTCTTGTTGAATTGTGAGTTAGAAACTGTAAAAACTGAGTCTTACTGTGATTTAGCATCAAATTATTTTCCACAAGCCACGAACTTATTTCATGAACTACATTACTTGATACTGTTTCAATATTACACACAAGATCCTTCACTACCAAGTTGGCGTCATCAGCAAACAGAAATATTTTTGAATCACCTGTAATACTAGAAGGCATATCATTTATATAAATAAGAAACAGCAGTGGCCCCAGCACCGGCCCTTGGGGAACGCCCCACTTAACAGTGCCCGATTGGGACTGAACATCACTACCACTCTCGATATTGCGGAGAATTACCTTCTGCTTTCTGTTCTTAAAGTAAGAGGCGAACCAATTGTAAGCTACTACTCTTACTCCATAATGGTCCAACTTCTGCAGTAATATTTTGTGGTCAACACAGTCAAAAGCCTCCGTTAAATCAAAGAAAATACCTAGCGTTCGCAACCTTTTATTTAATCCGTCCAAAACCTCAAAGAGAAAAGAGAATATAGCATTTTTAGTTGTTAAACCATTTCTAAAACCAAACTGTACATTCGACAGCAAATTATGTGAATTTAAATGCTCCAGTAACCTTGTATATACAACCTTCTCGATAACTTTAGCAAACACCGGTGGCATAGAAATAGGTCTATAATTGTCAACATTATCCCTGTCTCCCTTTTTATAAAGTGGCTTCACTACTTTAATCGGTCAGGAAACTGACCACTCCTAAAGGAAAAGTTACAGATATGGCTAAGTACTAGGCTAACATACATAGAACAATACTTCAGTATTCTGCTAGATGCCCCGTCATATTCATGAGAGTTCTTGGTCTTTAGTGATTTAATTATTAACTAAATCTCCCTCTTGTCAGTATCATGGAGGAGCATTTCAGGTAACAGTCTCGGAACACTTTTTTCTAAGAGCGCTATATGATTCCCTGTTTTGACTAGGTTTCTATTTAGTTCACTTGCTATATTCAGAAAGTGATTATTAAATACTGTACATATATGCGACTTATCAGTAACACGGACATTCCCACTACGCACTGATTCTATATCCTCGACCTGTCTCTGCAGACCAGCCACTTCCTTTACGACTGACCATATGGTTTTAATTTTATCCTGAGACTTAGCTATTCTATCTGCATACCACATACTTTTTGCGTTCCTAATAACATTTTAAGCACCTTACAATACTGTTTGTAATGGGCTGCTGCATTTAGATTTTGACTGTTTCTAACGTTTTGATACAATTGCCACTTTGTTCTACCAGATATTCTTATCCCTCTAGTCAGCCACCCAGGCTGCCTGTTTGTGCTAGTACCCTGTTTCGAACGTTCTAACGGAAAGCAACTTTCAAAGAGCACGAAAAAATTCTTGAGAAAAGCATTATATTTATCGTCTACTGTATAAGCACTGTAAACATCTTGCCATTCTTGTTCCTTGATAAGGTTTACAAAGGTCTCTACAGCAACTGGATCAGCTTTCCTGAACAGTTGATAACTATATTTAACATGTGTCGCAGCACAAAAATCTTTTAGAGTTAAAATTTGTGCATCATAATCTGAAAGGCCATTCACCTTTTTGCTAACAGAATGCCCTTCTAGTAATGAGGAATGAACAAAAATGTTGTCTATGGTTGTTCTACTGTTCCCTTGCACTCTCGTTGGAAAGAATACGGTTTGCATAAGGTTATATGAATGAGCACGAGAAAATTCTTGAGAAAAGCATTATATTTATCGTCTACTGTATGAGCACTGTAAACATATTGCCACTCTTGTTCCTTGATAAGGTTTACAAAGGTCTCTACAGCAACTGAATCAGCTTTCCTGAACAGTTGATAACTATATTTAACATGTGTCGCAGCACAAAAATCTTTTAGTGTTAAAATTTGTGCATCATGATCTGAAAGGCCATTCACCTTTTTGCTAACAGAATGTGCTTCTAGTAATGAGGAATGAACAAAAATGTTGTCTATGGTTGTTCTACTGTTCCCTTGCACTCTCGTTGGAAAGAATACGGTTTGAATAAGATTATATGAATTAAGGAGGTCTACCAGCATACTTATCCTTGCACAATCACTTATACAATTAATATTGAAGTCACCACATATAACTAACTTTTTGTATTTCCTATAAAGTGAACCAAGAACCTCCTCTAGCTTTAGCAAAAATGTTGTGAAATCGGAGTCTGGGGATCTATAAATAACAACAGTTAGAAGTTTAGCTCCACTAAATTTAACCACACCTGCACAACATTCAAACACCTTTTCAGTGCAGTACTTTGAAACATCAATTGACTCAAATGGGATGCCGTTTTTCACATACATGGCTACTCCCCCACACCGCAAAGAGCTCCTAGAAAAGCTGCCAACCAACCCGTATCCTGGTAAAGGAAGCCTCTGAATTATCTCCTTGATTAAGAAGTGTCGGATATACCAATAATTTCAGAGTCAACATCTATAAGCAGTTCACTAACTTTATCTCTAATACCTTGTATATTTTGATGAAATATACTAATTCCCTCATTAATCGGATACCTAAGCTTTGTCGAAAGTGTTTTCTTTGTTAGAGAGACTTCCCTTAAGCAGGAATACCTGTCAGCTGACTTTAATCTAAAAAAGGTACAGCTCTAACACCCACTGCTGCAGGAATTTTCCCGTGAGTGATCCCACCACCCCACCTATGCTGTCATCTATAAGCTTTGCCAACCTCCCCTTCCCATACCTGTTGAGATGCAGGCCATGTCTAGTGAAACCCGTCCCGCTGATAGACTCCACCGACACCACTGAAATGTGACCAATGCTTTCTGTCATCAGCGCACCCCCAAGTCTCATGTTATTACGCCTGACTGCTGCATTAAGATGAGGCCGATCGTGACGCTGAAACAGTTCCACGAAATGCACATGTACCTTAGGGAAAATTTTGTTGTCCACTTTCTTGTGAACATTGTGCACAATTATCAGAGGCACCTGTTTCCTCGATGATTCACATTTAACGTGGTGTACCTGATTAATTTTCTCTCGAAGCTCATTACAGTCATCATCTTTCTCTGTTTTCGCTATGACAAAGCTACTGGCAGTCCAGACCGAACTGATCGTCATCTCGTCTGTTCTCAGGATTATTCGATCAGTAAGTTTCTTCTTGCTATCACTGATATCTTTGTTCTCGGTTGATCTAATAGAGAGTGTTTTGATTTTCTTGTTTGCTGATTTCTATATCTTAGCTGTTGTAGTTGCTTAACATTCGTTTTTGCGAATATCAGACAGCCACAAATAATGGAATAGACGCATTTCTCCAGTTTCAGAAGCTCAACAGGAGCTTTCAGTGCTCCAGAGTGTGATTTAGAGGCCTCTTTACGTACTCTTTCTTTCTCCTTTCGCAGTTCATCTGCCTGTCCCAGCAACCTGAAATGAAAGGTGGTTTATTCGGACACTCCCCATGTTAATTCGATTGCTACACCAACAGAAACCTTCTTCGCTTCTTGAAGTAAATTGACAGTGTCATCGTAGAATGTCACAAGTGATTCCCCACTTATATTCAGTGGCAAGTAAGCATCCTGTGTTACGTCGCTCGTTAGCGAGGCCATCGAGGATTTCTGGAATTGGATGGCTACAAATTACAGTTCACGCCCAATAAATAGTTACGTTGAATTAACACAGTGATTTGAAGTTTCCGGGTTTCCTGCCGGATGAGTTCTTTGAAATGGCGCGACATTTCGATGCGTATCACTCGAATCAGTACGTTTTTTTTTTTTTTATAGGTAGTGCCGTAGGACAGGCCGCCCACTACCAGTGCCACAGGGTAGATTGGACGGGGTGGAGGAACCACGTTCGACTCCCAGCGTGGTCAGTCAGGCTCCACGTCCATTCCGTCTGGATATCTATTGGCATTGTCACTGTAAGTCCTAATTTAGATGGCTTCCTGTAATACGCTTTTTGAAAATCTGCTTTCCCTACACAGCACTGTGGTCCCCTCAGAATCGAACATATAGCTCTCTTCCTAGCTGTGCTGAAGGAATACTGGTATTATATTTTTAAAGGAGGAGAATGTATCTGATACGCACCAAACAGCTCTACAGAAAGCAGTGTTGTTTGTATCCAATGTACCGCAGATCCCACTCAAAACATCGTTTGAAAACCATGTTTCTTCATAATACTAGCGCTCTTGGCTGTCGGAAGTCACTTATGACAGAGGCGCCACGTGCTCCGTCTTGTCTTGTGATCCTTCAGAGCTGCAAGTCGTAAATTGTGTATAACTGTAGCCATTCCTTCAGAAGACGTACCTCGGTTATCAATTGAAGGCATAAAGTCTGAAAATGAGTTCGTGATCAGAATTGCGAAAATAATAATTGGAGCCGGCCGGAGTGGCCGAGCGGTTCTAGACGCTTCAGTCTGGAACCGCGTGACCGCTACGGTCGCAGGTTCGAATCCTGCCTCGGGCATGGACGTGTGTGATGTCCTTAGGTTAGTTAGGTTTAAGTAGTACTAAGTTCTAGGGGACTGATGACCTCAGATGTTAAGTCCCATAGTGCTCAGAGCGCCCGCATCTCGTGGTCGTGCGGTAGCGTTCTCGCTTCCCACGCCCGGGTTCCCGGGTTCGATTCCCGGCGGGGTCAGGGATTTTCTCTGCCTCGTGATGGCTGGGTGTTGTGTGCTGTCCTTAGGTTAGTTAGGTTTAAGTAGTTCTAAGTTCTAGGGGGCTGATGACCATAGATGTTAAGTCCCATAGTGCTCAGAGCCATTTTTTAGTGCTCAGAGCCATTTGAACCATAAAAAATTGGTTTTCAAACAAAAATCACAGTTGGTTGTAGGCTACGCCACAAAGTTGGCAACAAAAGCAACAAATATTTGGAATCTGGTGTCAATAACATCAACTGCCAAGACTGTGACAGGTTTTTTTACCTCGGTCAGACAGGAAGGAATTTCAAGACTCGTTTTAGAGAGCATACATATAACCGAAATATGAGCGCTTTCGGTACACATTTAAACAGAGAAAAACGTTCGGGAGGAAACATAGAGAATAATATGAAAGTGTTGCATAGGGCGCCAAGTGGACAGTTACTGAACCTACTCGAAGAAATGGAGCCCGGCCGCGGTGGTCTCGCGGTTCTAGGCGCGCAGTCCGGAACCGTGGGACTGCTACGGTCGCAGGTTCGAATCCTGCCTCGGGCATGGATGTGTGTGATGTCCTTAGGTTAGTTAGGTTTAAGTAGTTCTAAGTTCTAGGGGACTGATAACCACAGCAGTTGAGTCCCATAGTGCTCAGAGCCATTTGAAGAAATGGAGATTTATGAGCACAGAAAACGGTAACAGGAAATACTGCTGAATGAACGGAATTAGTTTAACCTAAATGCTTATTTTGATGTTTACAGAAACCTACTGGTTTGAGCAGCGTCGAGCGCCCCAGCGGATTGGCGTGCGGTCGTGTGCGACGGGGACGGGGAGACTGGGCCTCCTCCGCCAAGTCCCGCCGCAGGAAAACAAGCACGTCATACACTGAAGCCGAGACGTGCCGCCATTGAGACCACACTACGGATGTATGATCGACTATTGATATTTTAATTTTTAATTAACAGTTACTGCTTCGTTAAATACGTTACTATTACGTTTACAGTAATTGGTCTTTCAGGCTGGAAGATTTTATTTCAAAATGGCTCTGAGCACTATGGGACTTAACAGCTATGGTCGTCAGTCCCCTAGAACTTAGAACTACTTAAACCGAACTAACCTAAGGACAGCACACAACACCCAGCCATCACGAGGCAGAGAAAATCCCTGACCCCGCCGGGAATCGAACCCGGGAACCCGGGCGCGGGAAGCGAGAACGCTACCGCACGACCACGAGATGCGGGCGAATTTTATTTCATTTTATTTTATAGGTGTTTTTAATCTTATACTTTTTATACTGGTTTTTACAATGGTATGTTTCACCTTGCCAGGCTAGAAGCTTCACATTACTAATATTTGCACTTTTTATGTGGATTTTAAGTATGGACCCAATTCCACGTGGATTATGTCAGTATATGTTTTATTGTCAGACGCTCGTTTTGCCATGTGAAGTAATTTTAATTAATGACTACGCACACCACATTTTAACCATTACAATTGCGATACTGTTTAATCATGTAGCCTAGCTATAGTGCCCTCTCCTGGCCTCAGTTTCCTTGCATAAATACCAAACGCATTCTGATCACCACCAGCACTTACTATGTACCTACAAGTTCAGTTTGACATTGATACTATATCAGAATATTTTATGTTATGTATGGCTGGTATACATGGCTGTCAATCTTGTAAACATTTTATCTTTCTTGTGTAGCACCAAGACTTTTACTGATTTAGCATCAACAAACTAACTTAGTTGGTTATACACTGTTTTTGTTTTTGTAACAGATCTGAAGATGGCAGTAGCCGAAACCGGACATAGTGAAATGTAAAATAAAAAAAAAAATGTGATCAAGACGGGCATGTAAAATAAACGAACCTCGGTGTCGCAGCTCGGTGGGCAAGCTTTCAAGATCACTTACGGCCCGAGCCAAATGCACAAGAGTTCTCAAAAAAGTGCCGTACTGCGTCGGGTGGTGGCATTAAGGCGAATGCTAATACAGAGCCATGTGCGTCGATTCCCTATACGCAGAGTAACTTAACGTGAGGTTTTGCTTCTCCCCTACACAGATATCAAGGAACGAGGGACACGCGTCTTTCTCTAATTCTGTGATAAATTTATATTCTCATGGATGGCATTAACATGTCCAAGAAGTTCATCCAAGATCTAAAAGTCATGTGGTCACATAACGAAGGTGTCATCCACATATACACTGACGGAAAAGGATCATATTACCAAAAATACTTAACGTAGAGCAATGAAATTTCTGGAATACATTTGTATAGGTAACATATTTAAGTGATTAACATCGCAAGATCACAGGTTAATGTAATCACGATATAAGCCATTGCAAACGTGAAATGCTGTTGCATTAATAACTGGTGTAGCCGCCAGAATGTTGGATGCAGGCATACAAGCGTGCATGCATTGTGTTGCACAAGTGTTGGATGTCTGTTTGTGGGATGGAGTTCCATGCCTGCTGCACCTGGTCGGTCAGTCTTGGGACCGTTAATGCTGTTTGTGCCGGCCGCGGTGGCCGTGCGGTTCTAGGCGCTTCAGTCTGGAACCTCGCGACTGCTACGGTCGCAGGTTCGAATCCTGCCTCGGGCATGGATGTGTGTGATGTCCTTACGTTAGTTAGGTTTAAGTAGTTCTAAGTTCTATGGGACTGATGACCTCAGATGTTAAGTCCCATAGTGCTCAGAGCCATTTGAACCATTTTTTGCTGTTTGTGGATGACGCTGGAGTTGTCGTCCGGAGATGTCCCGTACTTGCCCGATTGGAGACAGATCTGATGATCAAGCAGACCTAGGCAACATGTCGACACTCTGAAGAGTATGTTGGGTTACAACAGCGGTATGTGGGCGAGCGCTACCCCGTTGGTAATCACCTCCTAGAATGCAGTTAAAGAATGCCAGCACAACAGGTCGAATGACCAAGGGTGCGTGGGACGGCCATGAGAGTGCTCCTGCTGTCATACGAAATCGCACCCCAAATCATAACTCCAGGTCCAGTGCGTCTAGCACGCAGACAGGTTGGTTGCAGGCTCTCAGCAGGTCTCCTAATCAATACACAGCCATCGCTGGTACCGAGATATAACCAGATTTCATCAGAAAACACCTCAGACCTCCGCCCTACCCTCCAATGAGGCTCGCTTGACACCACTGAAGCCGGAAATGGCGGTGGTGTGGGGTCAGTGGAACGCACGCTACTGGGCATCGAGCTCGGAGCTGCCCTTGAAGCAACCGATTTGTAACAGTTCGCTGTGTCACTTTGGTGCTGAGTGCTGCTAAAATTGCTGCTGCAGATGAAGTACGATGCGCCAGAGCCATAAGCTGAACACAACGGTCTTCCCTCTCGGAAGAGCCACGTTGCCGTCCATAGCACGATCTTTTCGCGACCGTACATTCACGTGACCACCGCTGCCAGCAATCATGTACAGTGGCTACATTCCTGCCAAGTCTTTCTGCAACATCGCAGAAGGAACATACAGCTTCTGGTAGCCCTGTTACACAACCTCGGTCAAACTCAGTGAGATGTCGATAAGGACCGTCTTTGTCACCTTAAAGGCAGTCCCGACTAACATCAACTCACCACGCCGAATCCTAAAGGTAACTAATGCTCACGACCGTTACAGTGAGTATTTAGTGATTGTATGTACAAATGCTTGGGTTTTTGGTCTCAGAATGCTCCATGTATAGACTAGCCATTTCTGATACCATGGGAGACCTCCATACACACACCGTCCACTTGATGATAATGAATTTCGTTGCACAGAAAGTATATAGTGTTGAGAGTGCGTAGGAAAATTCACGATTTTTGACTCAAAATCTTGCACGAGCAATATTAGGGATCTTTCAGTGGTATGGTGGTGAATAAGGACGTTACATCAAAGCATGCCACCCCGTCGGTTTTGTCAAGTCGGTTCTCCTCCAGATATTTCACTAAATCGTGTATGGTGGATACAGTGCCCCACTAAAGGACTCTGTAATTCTGGTATAAATTTGACAAGCCAATTCGTCGGGGAGTTGATGGAGTTTACTATCGGACAGAAGTACGTTCTTTCCTTATGTACTTTCGGACACCCATACAAGCAAGCGGGTTTTGGCGCCTTAAGCTATGTTTGCTTTGTCTTTTCCCGAAGGCAAGTCCGTGTTCTTCAGAGTATCAATCGTCTTCTTCGTAGAGATAATGCAACATAATATCCGAGATCCTTGTATTCTGGGTCTCGCAGTAGCGGGGAGGCTTTCTGACGATATTCAGAGACACACAGCAAAAGTGTCGCTTTTTTTAGTCCGCTGACAGCACGATAGTGTCTTTATCGTCCCGCTGAACGCGAAGCGCTCCCCATTCTTATTCTGCAATGTTCGTTTTCGGTGCTTTTAGCGTGATGACGATCCTTAGTTTTTCTTCGCTTCCTCGAACTGAAGACAAACGTGCTCCCAACAGTATATTCATGTCAGATTAAGTCTTAAGAGTGTCCTTTTATAGTATTTCTCATCATTTCCATTGTTATCTTCAGTTCTTGGAGCCTCTTTTTAGTGGTTTCCTAAGGAGACATACATTGTTTTATGGCCATATTTTCAATCAATCACCTGTCAAAATAGATCGGTATTTCGCCTGACTGAAAATATGGCCATAAAACAATGTATGTCTCCTTAGGAAACGACTAAAAAGAGGTCCCAACAACTGAAGATAACAATGGAAATGATGATAAATACTAGAAAAGGATACTCTTAAGGCTTAATCTGCATTATACACGGTTCTGTACTCTGAAATCCATGCCCCGGTGTGTGGCGGAAAGTACTTCATCTATAATTATTATTGAATCTTTCCCATTCAATAGCGAATGGCATGCCGGACGAACAACCGTCGGTACATCCCAGTATGATCTCTAATTTCTCTAGGTGTCTCTCCGAATCAGTTCGCGAGACAGACAACGAAGAAGTATGATACTTGACTCTTCTTGGAACGTACAGTCTCGAAGCTGAACCAAGCAGCATTGTGTACCACCTGTAGTGTATGACGCTGAGATTGGATGAGCATCACCGTCACGTTTTCGCCCTTGCTAACCGAACCTGAAAGGAAACTTACTGTTTTTCTTTGGAGATTCTCTATCTTCTTTATGTATCGAACCTGGCAAAAAACCCAAACTACCGAGAAGTACTGAAGAAATGTCTCGAGGAAAGTTTTGTAGTCTACTGTTTTTATGCATAAATTACACATACGCTTTTCGTTTAGCTAAGCGTTTATTGAACTACACTGCCAACAACTTCCTAAAAAAATAGAAAAAAACAATGGACAGCGAAATCACAATATAGAAAGTTGTAAAAATGATTTAAAATAATTTTACAGTACCTACATAGGCATAATACATATAGGTAAAAAATCCTGTCGTGATGTCAAGCGCAGAAGAAATAGAATATAAAACAGAAAACGAATAACAAAAGAAAAAGATACAGAGATGAAAGTATTTATGTAACCACTGATGATGCACGAAAGTTTAGAAACAGACGTTACTATCTCGCACAAAATAAAAAAAAAGGCTTAGTATATTTTAATACCTTAATGATACAGTAATACCGGAGCACTTGTTGGAAGGGACACTTTCGTTTTCACATGGTTTAGCAGTAAGTGGTTTTGATGAGCTTGGAAGAAACTTCAGCGAAACAGCAAGTTATCTTCAGTTCTTTCGACAGTCACAGAAGAGATTCCTATGTTGGAAGGCCTGAACCATAGTGAGTACATATTCTTACCAGGTTAAACATCAGCTTCTTGCTTGTCTGAAATTTTCAGAACCAGAGGGGATTCAGTTTTATGACAGATGGAAAGTCGCTAATCATTTGCTTATTCTTCTCCGGCCAATTTCCATACACATCTCTTGAAGTCAAAGTATGGTAGATATGCGTTTTTCATGGGGCCACAAACAGTAGCCTCTTTCGCCAGCGGGTCGACCTTGTTGTCTTATGGCAATTTTGCATGAGCTGGGCCCGTAGAAACAAGCTGCGACTGCGGCTCTAAAGGCACTTGTTTTAAAATAGCACCATTTTACATATTTCATCCACTTTTAACACTTATCTCAAACCAAATTATTTCACCCTTGGAATATATAATAGTTCCCTAAATATGATAGAATTATTTGCAGCTCTAAAATGCACGTGACATTCACAGCCCAGTATCGTTTCTGCTACAGCAGGGGCGGGCAAACGTTGCACGTGGCTCATGAGCACACAGCGCTGCACGTGTGCTGCTCGCGTGCAATCGTCGAACGGAGCAGTGGCGACAGCCGGCACGTTGCCGCAGTGTAGTTCCAGGCTAAGCTGCGGACGTTGAAGCGAAGCGACCACTACGTAGTGAATTTCAGTAACCGGAAAATGCAGAGTGAATCAAGGAAACGGAGAATTGGAGATTTGCTATCTTTTAAAAAGGAATGGGAGAATCATTTTTTCTCTGTGCAAAAACGTGAAAATTGGAAATGTTTAATATGTGACAGTATTCTCGCTGGTCAGCTGAAGTTTAATATTGAACGCCATTATAATAAATTTCAGTATGTTGTCGTTCTTAGTGCAATAAAAGAGGAATTTCTCAAGCGATTTGGGGATATATCTTACTTATCCCAAGGTTTTGAATAGTTCTCGAGACAATCTGCTGTTTCTGTAGATGATATTCATCCCAGTTTGCAAATGGAATTAATAGGTCTACAGCGTAATTCTCGTCTGAGAGACAGGTTCCTTTTGGCAAGACGTGTGATAGATTTTTATCACGACTTTCCACAGCAAGTTTCCTCGTCTCCATCGTGAAGCCGCGAAGATAATGTCAATGTTTGGCTCGACATACGTTTGTGAGAGACTTTTTTCTGTTATGAAAATTAATAAGTCTCGGTTAAGAGCAAACATCAGTAATGAAAATTTGCGTAACTGTTTGCGTTTGTCTGTATGTAGAAATTTTGTTCCAGACATTAAAAGTATTGTAAACTCCATCTGTGATAATTAAATAAAACGTATCGTAGGTAATAGGTACTCTTTCAAACGATGATTACTTTCAAGCACTCCTACTACCCTTATTCCTTCATTCAATAAAGCAGGCCAGGAAACAAAACGCATTACAGAGGAAGAAGCGGGGAGACGGTATGCTGGGGAGGGGAGAGACGCGGGTGGCCAGCTTGCCCCTGTGTGCACGCAGAACACCTGTTAACTGCACACGTGCATGTGCACCGCACACGTGCAGAATTCCTGCCCGCCCCTGTGCTACAGTATTCCGTCAGAACTAAGACAATCTTACATAGGTAAATCAGAGTGCCAAACTGACTTTGCTCTATATAAGCTGACATTTTGATGCAGAGAAGAATAGAGTGGGTCCATACTTTTCCATGTCTACATCAAAATCAACATATATAGTCCTCAAGTCACCGTACAGTGAATAGCGGAGGGTACTTCTTACCAATGTTAGCGGTTTTCGGTCCCAGGAAATCGAAGGAAAAGTAGTCTGTATGCTTCTTATCTCATTATCATGGTCCTTGCGCCAGATATACGATGTTGGTACCATACTATTAGCACAGTCTTTCTCAGGTACCGGTTTTCTTAAGTTCTCCAACAGGGTTTCACGAGAAAATCATTAGGTTTCTTGCAAAGATCTACGATCCTAGCAGCGTATCTCTGAATCTCCCACCATGACTGCTTGGTAAGGATTCCAAACGGTGCAGTAGTATCCTAGAATTGGTCACAATCACAGCCTGTATTCGCATTACTGTACAGCTAAATTTCGCTTTCCCAGAGCCCATCCCACAAGCTGATAAAATCTGAAATTAGAATGCAAATTATATTGTGCTCTCACAGTCGTATGAAAATACTAAGTATGTATTAGTTTTCACTAACGGTGAGAATATGCTTTGGTTATGTATAATCTTTGGAATTTATGAAGCTAATTTTTTCTGTCGTTGCGTTTACACGTCAAAAGAAGACTTTGCATTTACTGCAAACAACCACATAAAATTTCCTTGACGGTATCAGAACTTGCGAAGTATTTTGCGGTTACTGCTGCAGCAGAAAATGATTAAGCTCTCAGTTAAAAATCTCTGACATGTTTCTCTTTTGAATTGGAACAAACAACGTAAATTCAGTTATCGTCTACGCCGGCTGATACTTTCTATTTTGCTCCTGTATTTAAAACATAAGGTTGTAAAATTTCGGTCAAAATCAATTCCACATCGAGAAACTCACCGGCCGTGATAATTAAACCAGTTTGAAGTTCTCATGGAAGCGTATTTAGAACACGAAGAATTCTGGAGTGTGTGTGCGGTACCCACAGTGATTCAAAGAAAGGAGTCGGGGCAAGATCGAAACTCATTTTATCATTAGATCCAATAAATACAACATCCATCTACAGCTAAGGTGGTCTGGGAGAAACTGGAGCAAGCTGTCGATGGCAATGCTTTAAACAGGCGAGTGGCCTGAGGGAGCTTATTACGACTACTTTGGAATAGTCTAAAAATACTGAAGATTATGTGAATAAAATCATGCTAACCACTCATAAATTAGGAAATACTGAATTTGATGTCAACTATGAGTGGCTTGGAACACTAATGTTGGCCGGTTTGGAACACTAACGTTGGCCGGTTTGTCTGAAACATACAAATCGATGACAATGGGAACTGAAAGCTTAGTGCAGACCTTGGAAGAACAAAGCTTTTACAAGAAGTATCAGACCCGGAGAGTTTAGCATTCTTCAAGGAAAACAGGAGCACAAAGCAAAGGGGCAACGGTGCTTCAATTGTTAGAAATACAACTACATTTCTAGATAGTACCGCATAACGAAGAAAAAGACAACAAATAAATCTGAACAAAATAAAACTATAGTCTCAGGTTTTACAACGTCTTCATATTCAATAAATCCATATCAATGGTATCTGGACTCAGGTGCCTCAATGCACATGAGAAATCCTTGTGACTGGATGTGCCATGAGCGAAGCACGCCGATACCAACTGTTAATGTTGCTAGTGAGACACCGCTTCCTGTAGAAAGTGTGGGAAATAACAGTTTGACACTGAATGGTTTCGAAACAGAAGAATTCAGGTAAGAGATATCCTGTATGTCCAAAAATTGCTGACAATATTTTGACAGTTAGTGCTGTGATCAGAGACGGATGCCAAGTAAATTTTAGACATGATGGCTGCGATTATACAGCAGGGAGGGAAAGTTTGTGTGATCAACAACACTGATAAATAATTTGCATTTAGTGAACGCACACAGAGAAGTGAATGCTAATTTGACGTGCCCTCATAATTTAAATTCCCGTGGCATCGGCGCATGGGATATTTGAATTTTTATGATGCAAATAAACTGCCAGATTGTAGCAAAGGTGTAAATTTGTCTCCTACTGGTAGTAAAGAACCTGTCACATACATTATATGTCTCTAAACGAAACAAATCTGACTGCCATTCAATAATGCTAGTTCAATAGCTTCGCAACCACTATAGTTGATTCACAAAGACATGCAATGTAAACTGCGTCACTGGGAGATATGAAATAATTCATTACTTTCAAAGATGGTTATTTGGGAACATTCAAGGCTTACAAAAGTCTATTAGAAAATGAACTAAAGAAGAAAATAACAATAACTCGCTCAGTCAATTATAAAGAGTTCTGTAAAAAAGATTTCGAAAACTTCTTGAACAAAAATTGTACTAGTCGTCAGACGATTACTCCGTATCCCCTCAGCAGAATGGGATCGCAGAGCACATAAACAGGAACTGGTGGAAAGAGCTAAATGTATGTTATTTTAAGCTGTTTCACATAAATATTCTGTGTGGTGGCAACAGCGACAGCTGCCTGTATTAGAATTAGATCGCCTATCAGAGCGATTGGAGGAAAAACGTCTTTTGAGATACTGTAAGGCAGGAAACCTGATTTATCATGTATGAGAATTTTTGGATCAAAAGTTATGACTTTAATTAATAAGCAAAGGCGCCAGAAATGGGACTCGAAGTCCAGAAAGCTCGGAATTGTGAGTTTACCAAAGACTATCGTCTGGTTGATCTTGGTATATACAACATTACTAAGGATAGAAACATGGTATTTTTAGAACATGCAGTAAGCTGTGATAAAATATACTCCCGTTGTGCATCCGAGAGAAGCGTTGTACTACCTGAAGAATTTAAACAGAAGATATTAAAAGAGAATACCGAAAAACGCAGACAGTGTGAAAGTCTACGGATGATACTGTAAATAAGATTATGAGAAATGTTATTGAAAGCTAATCACATAATGATGATGGTACCTACATACCTGATGGCATGACAAACTCACGTCCTCTTATAACTTACGACCACGAAAACAAATTATTCAGAATAGAGAGGAAGAACAGGATACTTCAAATTATTTTTTCCAGTTACATGTGCGAATGATCCTCCGACTGTTTAAACGTTATCGTTCGCTGAAGGTGATCAGTGGAAAAAATCGATGTATGAAGAATATGACTAACTGATGAAAAATAAAACGTGGCCATTCATACTTCTTTCCCGAGGAAAAAGGGTTTTACCTTGTAAGTGGGTATTTAAGACGAAAAAAAGAGGGAGAAATAATTGAGTATAAGACAAGAATAATGGTTAAAAGTTGTGTTCAAAGAAAAGGTGCTGATTATGATAAAGTCTACTCACCAGTTGTAAGTTACACTTCGGTTCGTTACCTGTTTGATTACTAAATACAAACTAGGTGTGGATCAGGTGGTTGCAGTAAGTGCACTTCTGCTGAGGAACACTGCCGCAGAAAATCTGTATGTCACAACCAGAGATGAATTGAGAAGGCACCAAGGTATGTTTACTACATACACTATGTGATCAAAAGTATCCGGACACCCCCAAAAACATACGTTCTTCATATTAGGTGCATTGTGCTGCCACCTACTGCCAGTTACTCCATATCAGCGACCTCAGTAGTCATCATACATCGTGAGAGAGCAGAATAGGGCGCTCCACGGAACTCACGGACTTCAAACGTGGTCAGGTGATCGGGAGTCACTTGTGTCATACGCCCGTACGCGAGATTTCCACACTGCTATACATCCCTAGTTCCACTGTTTCCGATGTGATAGAGAAGTGGAAACGTGAAGGGACACGTACAGCACAAAAATTACAGGCCGACCTCGTCTGTTAACTGACAGAGACCGCCGACAGTTGAAGATAGTCGTAAAGTGTAATAGGCAGACATCTATCCAGACCATCACACAGGAATTCCAAATTGTGCAGTGAACGTCATCTGCCAGTACGTGTAGTGCCAACAGTAAAATTCGGAGGCGGTGGTGTTATGGTGTGGTCGTGTTTTTCATGGAGGGGGCCTGCACCCCTTGTTGTTTTGCGTGGTACTGTGACAGTACAGGCCTACATTGATGTTTTAAGCACCTTCTTATTCCTACTGTTGAAGAGCAACTCGGGGATGGCGATTGCATCTTTCAACACGATCGAGTACCTGTTCATAATGCACGGGCTGTGGTGGAGTGGTTACACATCATTAACATCCCTGTAATGGACTGGCCTGCTCAGAGTCCTGACCTGAATCCTTCAGAAACCCTTTGGGATGTTTTCGAACGCCGACTTCGTGCCAGGCCTCATAAACTGACATTGATACCTCTCCTCAGTGCAGCACTCCTTGAAGAATGGGCTGTCATTCCCCAAGAAATCTTCCAGCACATGATTGAACGTGTGCCTGCGAGAGTGGAAACTGTCATCAAGGCCAAGGGTGGGCCAACACCATATTGAATTCCAGCATTACCGATAGAGGGCGCCACGAACTTGTATGTCATTTTCAGCCAGGTGTCCGGATACTTCTGATCACATATTGTAAGTCTCTGCATTGTTTGAAGGAAGCTAGCCGAAATTAGAATCGGAAAATAGACAATATACAGCTTGAAATAGGAGTCAATAGTCAAGAATTGTTACCTGTATATATTATTCAGTAGGCAAATTAGAAATGTTATTCTTTACAGCATGTGTGGATGAAATACTAATTTTTGCTAGCCATCGCTAAAAGAAACTAAAACAAAAGAAGAACTAAAACAAAAATTGTGCTTGAAATATACTGGTGAAGTGAAGCAATTTGTTGACTTAAACATGACCAGAAAATGGTGTGATAAAACTAGATAAAAAGGAACTATATCAATGAAGTATTGGATTTTTTTTTTTTTTTTAATGTCAGATTGCAGACCTGCTCGAACTCCCATGGAAGTGTAGGGAAAATTTCATAAAAATCATACTGAAAGGAGACAAAATGTGTTCTACATACAGGTCATACGCTGTCTGCAGTATCTTGCACAACCGACTAGACCGGCATTTCGTATGCTGCAAAGAAGTTGTCAATACTGCAGTGATCCACAGAACCAACAACGGCTCGACGTGAATCGATCTCAGGTATCATCAGGGAACTGAATCAGCGGCTATGTTATAAGTTTTCATTGACTGAGAGATTACGCTCTGACCTGTAGCTTAATCCTTGGAGTTAGTAACGTTACGTTTACCTGTCGTTACGCTTAAAAGTTAAGAGAGACTTTTCATTTTTTGTAAATAACCTCGTAGAATTTTCCTCACAGACTTTCTCGTGTAATGAAAAAGGTTTATGTTTGTGCTGTATCAGGTCCATTTACTGAAGAAGTTCTCGTTGGCAGTGGATCAGCACGTCGAGGCATCCATCAGAAAAAGTGGTTCGACCAAATTGCGAATCAGCGATGGCGATCAGAACCTCCCATCTCTCATATGACAGTTGCTAAGAGAAATGGCACAGGGGTTTATGACAGCAACGAATGTCGCAACCAGACGATAGGAAGTGTCAAGAATCGTTCAAGAAGAGGCACAACGATCTATGCTCCAAGCATTAATGCAAGGCAGACACGCCTTGGAGAACAGCGGCAGCAACCTCCAGCTTAAGGTCGCAGCTGTAAAACAACCGTCAAGCTTTCGTTTCCAGTAACCTGTGGGATGGAGGTCCATCGGGAAATTGAACATTGCGGAGAAGAACAAATACTTGGAGGCCAGTGAATAGCACTGTAGAGATGGAAGAAGTGTGAAACTTCCTGTTAGATTAAAATTACGAGCTGAAGCGGGACTCGAACCCGGAATCTAGCCTTTCAATGGTAGTGCCCTACTGACTGAGCTACTCATGCACGACTGACGAACACTCCTCTTAGCTTTTATTTGCAAGTACATCCTTCTTATCGATTCTTACTGAAGTTCTGCAGCATACCTTGGAGACTAGTAGCACTACTAGAAAAATGGAGAAGACCGCACGAAAGGCAAGTATCTGGGTTACATTCAAGGTCCGCCACACAATTTTAACCTGCGAGTAAGTATTACAACAGCGCACATTCCTCTATAGAGTGAAATATTCTCTCAATAAAAGACCGTTCGACGAGTGTTGCGACTCAACATGTTGAACATCACTGCAATTATATCTGCGCCAGATACCTGGAAACGAATGTAGCTGTATTGCAGGATGAAGCCCATTGACTAGACTCAGCCAATGTCATTCCCCAACACCCGTATTTTTTAAAAAAATAAAAAAAAGAGGTTCAAATGGCTCTGAGCACTATGGGACTTAACACCTGAGGTCATCAGTCCCATAGACTTAGAACTAATTAAACCTAACTAACCTAACTAACCATGCCCGAGGCAGAATTCGAACCTGCGACCGTAGCAGCAGCACGGTTCCGGACTGAAGCGCCCAGAACCCCTCCGCTACAACGGCCGCTCCCTGCTCTAGTCATAGAGTCATAGATTCCAATTGATCCCGTAATCGCCAAGATATGTGTAGATGGAGAGTCGCCAGAAATAAATGCAGGTCCTCCTTGAATTCATGGCACAACGTTTCGAAGCTCAGAGTTAAGCACGTTGGGCATTCACAGTATTATTGCACAGTAACACATCATATAGTTTTTTGTAATAATAAATATTTATGTAGTTATTCTTTTGGTAATGCTTAACCCCACGTTACTAGTAAAAATTACGATTGCAGTAGGGTATAAAACAGGACACTATGCACTTAATTTGGTACTGTAGCTGTCACTGCCAAATGTAGACGTTGTCGTGCGGTGGAGGAATGTTGGACGTGGATTGAAACTGTCAGGATGCGCCGTATTACAACTCGGCGTGATCTTCAAGTATGTTGTTATTCCCGGCTACAGTGCTGTGTTCTCCTCTGTCTACGTCACAGGGTCCCGCGATGTCGAGGACGCCACTTCACCGTCTGCAAAACAGCTTGGTGCAGAAGAGCTACCTCAGCAACCCGTGCAGCGTACTGCGGCGTGCCGGCCCGTGTACAGCCGCGGTGTTTTGACATCAGGATGCGCCGGCAGCCAACTCAGCGGCCTTCGTCTTCATTGCCTCAGCGCCGCTCGCTGGGAGCCGCAGGGCGGCCCGCTGCGTGCTTCTTCGCCGTTGTGGTTAAGATCACGGGTGACAACACGCACCCGTCATCCAACAGCCAAATATGCGGCCCTCTCCTCGGTATGCCTCCGGTGTGTGTTGGGAGCCAACAAGACAGCCCACGGTAGCGAATTGTGGAGTGGCCCGCCGCTGGCTGGCCACGGACACCACATTGGCCTCAGAGGGTCGAACCAGCGACCCTCCACGGACTGGAACACTGGCGCCCCATCTGCTGCTACATGTAGCCAGTGGTGTGACACGGCCCGCTGTCCAGGAGAGCTGCCACACTTTAATCCCCCTCGTTTGAAAACCGGCACCTATTTATACGGGGCCGTGCGGCCCTGTTTTGCTGACGTGCCGCTCCGAGTCATGTACTCATAACACCTAGGTTGGGCCAGTGGGCCCATTCTGCCTGTAACTTGCGGCATGCAAACTACTGCATTTACTCTTTTCAGCGGTTCTACGGCGCTGTGACCTCCATTCTTCTTCGCAACGGCTTGTAAGCGTAACTTACTGTCAACAGTCCCATGCCAGGCTGTAACTTGGGCGCTCAGAAATATTGCACCGAATCTAACTTTTTCCTATCTTAAACGGGGATGCCGCTACAGTATATAACATACCACTGGAGATCTAATAATGTTAATTACCTAATTTGTAACCTGTAAATTGTGACTGCATCTAAATAAAATGCAGAGTAGTAAACTTCAGAAAGGTTTAGTAGCAATATAACATTTTCTCCCCTTTGGTGTGTTCTGGGGTTAAAGATTAGTCCGTCGATGTATTGTGAGGATGTGTTTCACTTAGTATCTAACTGATATGAAGCAAAGTCGCATACTAGATAGGTTATTTAACTGTCACGATGATTCCTCTTCTGAATCGACACAAATTACTACTGATGTTACACAGGGTTCAATTCTAGAACAATCCCTGTCATTGTTATATATAAATAACTTTCCATTTTACACTCAAAATAGTTATATTTGATGACAATGAAGATGCAAGCCTGATAAATAAACCTAACAGAGCTGCAACTACAAAAGGAGTAAATAAATATTCAAAAGTAGCATTGACTGTGTGGTGTCACCGCTAGACACCACACTTGCTAGGTGGTAGCTTAAATCGGCCGCGGTCCATTAGTACATGTCGGACCCGCGTGTCGCCACTGTGTGATCGCAGACCGAGCGCCACCACACGGCAGGTCTCGAGAGACGTACGAGAACTCGCCCCAGTTGTACGGCGACGTTGCTTGCGACTATACTGACGAAGCCTTTGCTCTCATTTGCCGACAGACAGAATAGCCTTCAACTAAAGTTAATGGCTACGACTTAGCAAGGCGCCAATTGTCACAGTGCATGTATCTTACGAGTCTCATTTGTATAGTCAAGAGAGATGTACCAAAGGAAGCATTAAAAGTTAAGTATATACCAAAGCTACGTATTGTCTTTATAGCAGTGATAACTTATCCTGTTCCAGACTTGACGCCAGTCGGCGTGTGTGTACGCGTGCCTTTCGGCTTCCTCCTCAGTGTGGCGTGACTAGCTTGTTACGCCACAACAGACTGGTTCTCAGTAAATGGTTTATCACTCAACTTAGGGGGAGAAAACGTAACTCTTTCACTTCTGCACAATGTAAGATACACTGATGGGCCAAAATATTATTTCCACCTGCTTAATGCTGTGTTGATGTATTTTTGGATAGGCATACAGCAGCGATTCTGCATGGTATGGATTCGACAAATCTTCAGTTGGTTTCCGGAGGTGTAAGGCACCAGATATCTATTAACGGGTCAAGCAATACCAGTAAATTAATGGGCGGCGGTCTGTGGACGTGGTGCTGGCACCCGGTAGCATCTAAGATACTTTCTGTACAGTTCAGACCAGGCGAATTTTGCGGCTAAGATATCAACGCGACTTCACTCTAACGCTCCTCAAACTACTACAGCACGGTTCTGGCTTTGTGATACTTCTATCCTGCTGGAAGATGCCATTTCCATTGGGGAAAACATCAAGCATGAAGGGGTGCATGCCGTCCGCAATAATGTTCACGTAATCCACAGCTGTCAGGGTGCCCTCGATTACTACCAAGAAGTGCGGGTGCATGTCTCCCATAGCATAATACTGCCCCACCGGCCTGTGCTCGTGACACAGTGGATATTTGAAGGAGCCATTCGCCCTGATGATGGCGTATCCGGATATGACCATCGACCTGGTGAAACAAGCAATGTGGTTCATCTGACCGGGTGACACATTTCCATTGATCAACGGTCTAATCTTGACTGTCCCGCACCAACTGCAATCATAACTGATGATTTCGTTGTGTTAGAATGGCAACACGTAAGGGTCGTATGTTACTCAGCCCTGTGTTCAACACTGTGTGCTGAACGGTGCACAGGCACTTGTGCCTGCATGAGTATTGTATTTGCCATGAGATCTGCCACAGATTAACGCATGTACTAGTTTACAGAGCGGACAAGCCTCTGGTCTCTATGTTCTGTGATGTGAACTTCTACCACCTTGTCGCCTTCTTGTGGATTCACCCATCCTCAGCCACTTCCTGTAGATGCTCATGACTGTAGTGCAATAACATATTTATAGAATAATAATCCGCTTCAGTTGCTAGTAATGACCATAATTTATTCCACGACCGGTTTCGAAGGTTAAAGCTGGCCACAGTGGCCGACCGGTTCTAGGCGCTTCAGTCTGGAACCGCGCGACTGCTACGGTCGCAGGTTCGAATCCTGAGTCGGGCATGGATGTGTGTGGTGTCCTTAGGTTAGTTAGGTTTAAGTAGTTCTAAGTTCTATGGGACTGATGACCTCAGATGTTAAGTCCAATAGTGCTCAGAGTCATTTCTGAAGGTTAAAGCTTCATCGTCGGGTACCACTAAATAATTATGGTAACATAAATGTGTGGCGGTCGGGCCAGTCAGTCCTTGGAGATCATACGAATATCAAATAAACGCATGGGTGCATAAGGCTAGCAGTGACAGCGCCTGTGTGGACAGATGATACGGAAGTGACTTATAGCAAGCATAGCGCCCGCTAGGGCAGTACGGCACCGAAGTGACTACCAGCTACCACAATGCCCGACTGGAAAGCATGACATGGAAGTGACTAGTCACTTCCATGTCGAGCTGTCCAGGCGGATCTGTGGTTGCTGGTACTATACTCCCATGCCTTTGTTCTACGTGGGTGTGAACCCCAATGACGGACTGGCCCGACCATCACAAATTTATATTTTCATAATAATTTGGTGGCACCTGAAGATGAAGCTTTAAACTTTGGAACCAGTCGTGGAATAAATTATGATCATTACTTGCAAATTAAACAGATTTTTATTCTATAAATATATTCGTCAGTTCTGGATGCTCACCTGATCAAATACTTAGCACGAGAACAGCTGATGAGATTCGCTGATGTCCCCATGCACTCAGTCATAATAACTTGCCCTTTGTCAAAGTCACTTATGCCAATGTGTTTTCCCTTCACGACCCGTATCGTTGCTACAATGATTCCCCATTTGTCTCCGCTCTTCTTGTATCTTTCCTAAATGCTTTATGTACTTGCAAAGCCACTAGGCGGCATTCAGTCTCGTGATGGGCAGTGGTCATTAAGCAGTGTACATCATCATCAGTAGCAATACAACAGATTGGAAATAAAGTATATCAAACTGATTGTTGAAAATTTCTGAGTGAGCATGTGGACCAGAACTGGAACAGCAAATTACATATTATCGATATTCTAAAACACTTCAAGTTAGAAACGTTTCTCTCCTTGTAATTTCTGGGATTGGTGATGAAAGCATCAGAAAGTTACACTACTTTACATAGTCTCATTGAATAATTTTCTTGACCAGTTCCACACAGAGATACAAAGTAGCCTACTAATTGCACAGAAACATGCTCTAAGGATACTATCTGATGTTCATTCTCGAATATCATTTTCGGAACTATGTAAAGAAATATGCATACTAACAACAGCCCCGCAATACATTTACTCTGCTATGAAGTTTGATGTGAAGGATCAGGTATTATTTGGAAATAGTAGTAGCATTCATAAATATTTCCTCTATTAACCACAACTTGACCTTACTCTCTCACAAAAAGGAATAAAGTATGCAACTATAAAAATATTTTGCCATCTCCCATGCGAATTAAAGGTGATGGCAGGTAATGAAAGCTTTAAAAACAAAATAATTTGTATCCGACAGTTCATATTCAGCAGATGAATTTATGAGTAGATGTTATAAATTTTATCTCATTTGAGTTGCTTTTAAGACTAACAGAATATACAAAAAGACTATAGTATGTGTTCTACAAAGTCAATTTCAGTGAAGCGTATCCTTATTGGGTTTGTATTGTTGTGGGTGCATATTTTACTGCTTTCGACAAACTTTGTATCGATTGCTGCATGAAATAATAAAATCTTGAACTTGGCTGGAGACAGCAACTGTGGAATGCCATCTCCGTGAGGAAAAGGTGAAAACATCAAATCAGTGTCATTACTACAAGGTTCGTTAAAAAACCCTTGACCCAGGTTTCGAGGTATTTAAAAGCATCTTGTTCAGACATTTCAGTAGTAGCATCATGTTAATTATTGATCGAGACAATCATTTTAAAGACGTCGAAACCTATGTCAAAGGGATTCCATAAACTTTGTGCTATTGCATCTGCTTTGGCCACTTTTCACCTTTTCCTTACGAAGAGTGTGTAAAAGATGTTAACATGATATATCCAGCATAATTTTGACTGGAATAAGATAGTCCTGATATCAGTAAAGGGACACGTTGTCCTAGTTGGACAGTTATCGTCGGTACTAAAGAAACTTACTGTTTTATTCTGATACATAGGGTGTACATAAAGCCCGGGAACACTTTCAATTGTTTTTACACAAGAATTAAACATTGTACAGATGTCATACATACTGCATTTTGAAGAGAAACTCTGGGAGTTTTTTTACAAACATTCGATACGCGAATCATGAGTGACTCGGCAGATGTAATTCTTGCCATACCCGTCCCAGTATGGCATCGTCGACTTTGGCAGTCGCTTCCCGTATTCTCTCCCGGAGCTCTGCTACATAACATGGTAGAGGCGGTACATACACCAGATCTTTAATGTGTCCCCACAGAAAAAAGTTACACGGAGTGAGATCTGGTGATCGGGGAGACCATTTCATTAACTCCAACACACAGAAAGCTTGCTCCGCACCTGAACTCGCCATGTTTGCGACTAGCGCTGACTATCGGCAAATTATCTAACTACTTTATGAAAAAGGGCTTTCAGGGTTTATTTAGAAATGACATATGTATGATATCTGTACACTGTTTGGTTCTTGTGCAATAAATAATTGAAAGTGTTCCCGGACGTTATGAACACCCTGTATTATACAGTATATGAACGACATTCCAATTATTATTAATGTTTGTCTTCGGTGGGCAATATAATTTGAGATTTTCCTTGAGTAACAATGCACGTCTCTTCCGGAAAGGCCGCGATACGTTTTCTGTCTGGTGCAAAGATTGGCGACCGTCTCTGAATGTGTGAAACTGGAAGACAATGTTCTTCGTTAAATGTAAAAAGAACTGCTTATATAGTCGTGGATAATAGATGCAGAAAGATCCAATTCATTGACAGAGGAGTAGGAAAGTGCACATCGTCTACGAAACAGATTCCTTTCAAAATGTTTGTACAAGTTAACCTCTGTTAAAACGTAATTAGTACGAAGGAAGATTAATGCTTAACGACCCACCAATGACACTGTCAGAGAAAACCGACCCAACAGTTTCCCTCGGCGGTTTAGGAAACTTGTAAAATCTTAATCTGAAACTCCAAACTGAGAAGGATAAAATGAGATGGACTAGCAATAGAACAACAAAGAAGGGAAGTGTCATGTTACAAGAGAGTCACTCAATGCGGAAATATTTGAAACGACAGACGTTCAATGGAACATAGCAATTGTGCACAAAAGAGTTCTAAAGTTAATACACTACTGGACATTAAAATTGCTACACCACTAAGATGACGTGCAACAGACGCGAAATTTAACCGACGGGAAGAAGATGCTGTGATATGCAAATGATTAGCTTTTCAGAGCATTCACACAAGGTTGGCACCGATGGCGACACCTACAACGTGCTGACACGAGGAAAGTTTCCAACCGATTTCTCATACACAAACAGCAGTTGACCGGTGTTGCCTGGTGAAACGTTGTTGTGATACTTCGTGTAAGGAGGAGTAATGCGTACCATCACCTTTCCGACTTTGATAAAGGTCGGATTGTACCCTATCGCGATTGCGGTTTATCGTATCGCGACATTGCTGCTCGCGTTGGTCGAGATACAATGACTGTTAGCAGAATATCGAATCGGTGGGTTCAGTAGGGTAATAGGGAACGCCGTGCTGGATCCCAACAGCCTCGTATCACTAGTAGTCGAGATGACAGGCATCTTATCGTTTGCAAGACAACAACCATCTGCAAGAACAGTTCGACGACGTTTGCAGCAGCATTGACTATCAGCTCGGAGACCATGGCTGCGGTCACCCTCGACGCTCCATCACAGACAGGAGCGCCTGCGATGGTGTACTCAACGACGAATCTGGGTGCACGAATGGCAAAACGTCATTTTTTCGGATGAATCCAGATTCTGTTTACAGCATCACGATGGTCGCATCCGTGTTAGGCGACATCGCGGTGAACGCACATTGGAAGCGTGTACCCGTCGTCGCCATACTGACGTATCACCCGGCGTGGTGGTATGGGGTGCCACTGGTTACACGTCTCCGTCACCTCTTGTTCGCATTGACGGCACTTTCAACAGTGGACGTTACATTTCAGATGTATTACGACCCGTAGCTCTACTCTTCATTCGATCCCTGCGAAACCCTACATTTCAGCAGGATAATGCACGACCGCATGTTGCAGGTCTTGTACGGGCCTTTTTGGATACAGAAAATGTTCGACTGCTGCCCTGGCCAGCACATCCTCCAGATCTCTCACCAATTGAAAACGTCTGGTCAATGGTGGCCGAGCAACTGGCTCGTCACAATACGCCAGTCACTGGTCTTGATGAACTGTGGTATCGTGTTGAAGCTGCATGGGCAGCTGTACCTGTACACGCCATCCAAGCTCTGTTTGATTGTATGCCGAGGCGTATCAAGGCCGTTATTACGGCCAGAGGTGGTTGCTCTGGGTAGTTATTTCTCAGGATCTATGCACCCAAATTGCGTGAAAATGTTATCATATGTCAGTTCTAGTATAATATATTTGTCCGACGAATACCCGTTAATCATCTGCATTTCTTCTTGGTGTAGCAATTTTAATTGCCAGTAGTGTACTTGTGTCCTTATATTATACTACTGTCTTGCGTACTTTATGCTCTGCTGATTTCACTATTTTCTACCTCAAAGCTTCAGAAGAGCTGAAGATTAGGTGCATAGAATGACTAACTAATGAAGAAGTACTGTATCGAATTGGGAAGAAAATTTTGTAGCTCATCTTGGCGAAAAGAAGCTACCGGTTCTCAGAAGAAATCCTGAGGCATCAAGAAATTGCTAATTTGGTCAAGTTTTAAAGGGAGGCCAAGGATTCCCTGCAGTAAACACGTTGTAATGGAAGCTGCAGTATTAATGCTAAAATGGTGGAGTTTGTCGCACAAGATAGATTAGCGGTGAGAGCTGTAGCAATCCAGTAGTTGGACATTACCATTTTTCACAAAATATGTTTTCAGTACTATTGTGTTCTCCGTATTCATTAGGACGTCAATAGATTAGTTCCAAGTGACAAGTCATAGAGAAACATTTCAACCATCCACTACTAGATGGCATATGATCTTTATGTCAAACGATGCTTCCCTCTGGACTTACACGTCTGCTCCATTTAGTTGACGCACAGTTCGTGTGGAAAGCAGAGTGCATGTAAACTTTTGTTTGTATCAATAAAACACCTTTGTAATGAAAGGAGATGATTTGGGTTTGAAAAATAGTTGGGGAAGTGAGCTCAAAAACAACGAGTGTCTCTAAAACAGTTACAAAATTGAAAGATCCGTTAACGATGCTGCAATTTCCTCGTCAACAGTAAAGGGATTTCTACAATAAATTTCGCAACATCTGATATGAAAAAAAAACAGAAGACAAAATTGACAATTTTTTCATGAATTTAATTTTGTTATTCTTTTTTAAATAATTAAAGAAGTATCGAAAGTGGCTTTTTTATTCTATTAGCTGGTTCTATTAGCTGAAACATTTCTGCTGTACTTCTGTACTTTTACTAACACACATAAAACTAAATGCCTCGGTATTAATGGTAGGGCTACTTGAAACAAAAACACCCTTATTGGCACTCAGTCTCCGGTATGGCACCTAGAACGTTCTTAACAAATTTCTTGCCTCATTTGTCTCATTATTTTCTCCAGTGATGAGGTAAACAGCATAACGCTGAGGTATCAGAATATCTTCTCAATTTTCTAGGTTACAAATAAGTTATCTAAAGAAAGAGGTATATTGCTTTTTGATTCTCTTGATAAATGTGACATTTGGCACTTGGAACGATTGACACTTCCACTTTTCAAATATTTTCAGAAAAGACTTCCATATACTGCAATTTTTATTAGATGTTAACTAATGTATCTTTTTCAGCAACACATTTCTCGCTATTGGTATTCAAAATTTTATATTCTGTCTATTTGAGCCATCGCCAGCTATCTTCCTGCCTAAATTGCAAAGCTCATGTACTACTTTTAATGTCTCATTTACTAATCTCATTCCCTCATCGTCACCTGGTCTGATTCGCCTAAATTCGATTATCCTATTTTTATTTTTAATGATATTTATCATATAACCTCTCAATACACTACCATTTCTATCCAACTGACTCCCCTGTTCTCTTACCGTCTCTGACATAATTACAATGTCATTGGCAAACCTCACACTCTGTATTTCTTCTCCCTGAATTTTAATTCCCTTTCCAGATTTTTTTTCTTAGTGTCCTTTACTGCTTGCTCAACGTACAGATTGAATATTGTCTGGAACAGGCTATAATTCTCTCTCAATCCCTTTTTAAGTATTATGTCCCTCTCCTGCCCTTCAGTTGATAGAGCTTCAATCTGGACTCTGTACAAGTTAACGGCTCGCTCCCTGTATTTTTATGTATTATAGAAGGCAAACACCTGTAATTGTTCCTACACACCAATCGTGGCAACAACGAAAGGGTTGCCTAGGCGGCTTGCAATTAAACAAATCTATTTCGAAACACTTTGTTTTCAGAGATAAATATGTGCAAGAATAACTGTGTCTAGAACGTGACATCCTGGCATCTTACGGACACGTGATTTTTCTAAATCATTTCGGATGAATGCAGATATCGTTCTACATGAAAGATTTTCTTCCCCAGTCTTGTTTATTTGAGCTAATGATCCACTCCAAATACCTATGGGCTGAAGAGGCATTGATCCTTAAGTCTTTTTCCTCTTCCTTCATGTGGCTGAGAGACGTGAACAACCTTAGATCGGTAATTAAGAAGCTATGCTCGAATCCTAAGAACAGTGCACAACTACGGTTCTTTAACGTTATTACATAGCATTTGCTTGGGGCTCACCGAGATCTTGGTGATCCCGCTAGGCGATTCCTGTTCAGACCAAGCCGTTGGCAACAACAGGTGAGTCGTTCATGGTCCGCAAATGCACGAGTCTTGAGCGCTGACCTGGAAGTATCAGAAAATACCTAAGAGATACGATCAGATACCTATTTAATACTAACTGTGGATATTTTATAAAGTTATAAGACTAGTTAAAGTGAGCAAAAGAAATGTGCACCAGCGAACAAGTGGGAAAACAGTATCGTGAACCGATGGCGCACGGCAGCAGCTAATAACTTTCCACGAGACATGAGGCTTGCAGTGTTTTGGCGAGCTAGTAACGATGAAAGCTTCATCTTAAATTGGGCAGCGTTCAGAATCAGCAATGGTGGGCTGGGGAAGACACAATCTCGCCGCAGAAATAATAGTCGGCACCTTTTACGGGCTTCCCGCAGAACCACCTCCCACATCTACACTCCACTACAGTCGAGCAAATCAGTAGAGCAGCCTGTAAACACCTCTAATGTAGTCACAAGTTAGTAGGCTACGTGTTTTGTACAGAACGTGGACGGCAAGTAGTCTCAGGGTGGATCGTGCCGACATGTTCATACACTACTGGCCACTAAAATTGCTACACCACGAAGATGACGTGCTACAGACGCGAAATTTAACCGACAGGAAGAAGATGCTGTGACATGCAAATGATTAGCATTTCAGAGCATTCACACGAGGTTGGCGCCGGTGGCGATACCTACAACGTGCTGACATGAGGAAAGTTTCCGACTGATTTCTCATTCACAAACAGCAGTTGACCGGCGTTGCCTGGTGAAGCGTTGTTGTGATGCGTCGTGTAAGGAGGAGAAATGCGTACCATCACGTTTTCGACTTTGATAAAGGTCGGATTGTAGCTTATCGTGATTGCGGTTTATCGTATCGCGACATTGCTGCTCGCGTTGGTCGAGATACAATGACTGTTAGCAGAATATCGAATCAGTGGTTTCAGGAGGGTAATTCGGAACGCCGTGCTGGATCACAATGACCTCGTATCACTAGCAGTCGAGATGACAGGCATCTTATCTGCATGGCTGTAACGGATCGTGCAGCCACGTCTCGATCACTGAGTCAACAGATGGGGACGTTTGCAAAGACAACAACCATCTGCACGAACAGTTCGACGACGTATGCAGCAGCATAGACTATCAGCTCGGAGACCATGGCTGCGATTACCCCTGACGCTGCATCACAGACAGGAGCGCCTGCGATGGTGTACTCAACGACGAACCTGGGTGCACGAATGGCAAAACGTCATTTTTTCGGATGAATCCAGGTTCTGTTTACAGCATCAGGATGGTCGCATCCGTGTTTGGCGACATCGCGGTGAACTCACACTGGAAGCGTGTATTCGTCATCGCCATACTGGCATATCACCCGGCGTGATGGTATGGGGTGCCATTGGTTACACGTCTCGGTCACCTCTTGTTCACATTGACGTGACTTTGCACAGTGGACGTTACATTTAAGATGTATTACGAACCGTGGCTCTACCCTTTATTCGATCCCTACTAAACCCTACATTTCAGCAGGATAATGCACGACCGCATGTTGCAGGTCCTGTACGGGCCTTTCTGGATACAGAAAATGTTCGACTGCTGCCCTGGCCAGCACATTCTCCAGATCTCTCACCAACTGAAAACGTCTGGTCAATGGTGGCCGAGCAACTGGCTCGTCACAATTCGCCAGTCACTACTCATGATGAACTGTGCTATCGAGTTGAAGCTGCATGGGCAGCTGTACCTGTACACGACATCCAAGATCTGTTTGACTCAATGCCCAGGCGTATCAAGGCCGTTATTACGGCCAGAGGTGGTTGCTCTGGGTAGTTATTTCTCAGGATCTATGCACCCAAATTGCGTGAAAATGTAATCACATGTCAGTTCTAGTATAATATATTTGTCCAGTGAATACCCGTTTATCATCTGCGTTTCTTGGTGGTGTAGCAATTATAATGGCCAGTAGTGTTGAAGTACAAAGTTTCCACAGTATCTACGTGTATATAGTAGTAAGTCACGCATTCGAGCAAATCCAACATCAAACGACCCACTAATTACATTTTATTACAATGATATTGGACTGTTTGAACACAGAAAAGATATTGAATGTAAAGAAGTGGCTTCAGTCAGATGTGCTTTGATCACTCAGCAGTAAAACTTGCTGTTGAGATAACGTAATCATTTTAAGCAGAAGGAAATATACCAATAAGTTACGACATTGAATGTGTGTGTGGTTTTCTATTATATCGATATTTTGTTTCCTCGGTTACCGGATTTACTCTCGTAGACCTTGAATAGATGACCATTCAAATGGCTCTCTTGGTAAGATGCACAGTTTTCCTGGCGAATGGCTAGAACCACTGTTTTTGGTAGGAGCGGTTTATATTCTAAGCACAGCTTCGTGTGGTTCTGAGCGCTCCAGGTATGCACTGCTCTTGTGAGAGACGAGATTCCTGGCAACTCGGGCATGAGAATTACCCACTGGTACCAGAATTATAACCTTCAGATACTAGTGAAATTTAGGGAATAGTCATAAACAGTTAGTAATGCAAAAGTGAAAAGCAAACGCTGGAAAGTTCAAATACAAGTTTCTACGATGGGAGTCAGAAACAATTACACACGATGGATCAGCTTTGCCTACTGGTGAAGTGATACCTATAAGCTTCGTTACAACTCATTTCTGAGTCATGGAAGTAATAATACGATTGAAGAGAGGTGCAGCAGCATTTGCTGTAGCAGCACAAGAATAAAACTGTGAGATACAGAACGCCCGCCGATAATGACAGCCCTGGAGAAAACATCTCCGATATAATAGAAGATCATTATCTAGAGCGACTGATTACCCTACACTGGCTGTCCACCAAATGTGATGAAAAATTAACACTTTATGTTGTTCCCACTGTGAAATGCGGGGAGGGGGACATAGTACACTGTCCAGTCAACTAATGTAATTAATGTCATCTTCTGTCAAAAGCCTGAATAACCACCCTTTTGCAGCACATACCACTACGAGACGTGCAGGAAGGGAGTCAATGAGGTTCTGAAAGGTAACGACAGGGATGTGGAGCCATGTCGACTAAAGTGCCGTGGCCAGCTGCGTAAGGTTTCTCGGTTAAGGATCTGCGGCACGAACAGCCCGTTCGAGGTGGACCCACAGATTCCGTGGAGTTTGGTGGCCAGTGGAGTACGGTAAACTCATCCTGGAGCTCTTCGAACCACGCAAGTACACTGTAAGCTGTGTCACATGTTGCGTTGTTCTGCTGGTAGACACTTTCATGCCGAGGAAATCAAATTTCATGTATGGGTGGACATGGTCACAAAGAATATGTGCATACTTGTGTCGATCTATTGTGCCAGGGATGCCACAAAAACATTCCCTGGACCATAATGCTCCCTCCTCCGGTCTTGACCCTTCCGACGGTTGTTACAGAGTATTTGCTTTCAGATGTTTCACGTCGTACTGACCAACAGCGATCTGTCCGATCTAGCATAAAAGACGAGTCATCTGAAAAGGTCATCCGTCGCGACTCAGCGGACATCCAGTTGCAATATCGGCGTGCAAATTCCAGTCTTTGTCGCTGCTGAACGGCAGTCTGAATGGGAACATGAACCAGGTGCCTGGTACGGAGACCCATACGCTGCAACGTTCGCTCGCTGAACGGTTGTTGACTGCACGGGACACTGCACTGTTGGTAGCTTCTTGGTTCGTCTGAGCGGTCAGCTGGTCAACAGTTACATGTCTGTTCGCCCGTACACATCTCCACAGCCGTCGTTCACCGCTGTCATCTTCAGACCGGGTTCATAACAACTGCCTTGGCGCCGGTTTTGTATAGCTTCATTTTGACATGCACGGTGTACTTCAGCCACGACGGCAGGCGACCAGTTTAGGGAATACTTACACTTTTGGCCCGAGAGCTCATGATCATGCGCATTTGGACGTCAGATAAATCTCACCGTTTCCACATTATGACAAGACTGCAATGTTTCCAGCGTCCCCTCTACACACTTTCTATAACCTTCACTGCTAGTGTTGCCACCTACGGTATAAAAGTCTTGAAATATGTATAATGTACTTCTGTTTTACTACATTTGCTGTGTAGCAATGGATTCTATAGACTTCTAGAAACCTACTTTATAGACTTTGGCATACCATCTAAGAACATCGCACAGCAGCCTACGAATAGCTTCGTATCTAGTGACTATGTACATTGAACTAACAAACAAACTACAAAGCGATATGTATTGTCGTGATATTCGACGGAATGCCAAGAAACTAAGTACACTGCACAAGTACACTGGATCACTTGGTATCGGGATAGTCTCTCATGGTGAGTTCTTAATTCATCAGTAATCGTTTCAATTCTGTCTCCTCAGCGCTTAGTTCTTAACTGAAAATAATTCACAAACACCTCCAGTTCTCTTCTACTGTCATTCTAGAAAGTTATACACTAATTTCATCCCCAAATCGTGCCTGCATCTAAGCTCGAAACTGTAGCTTACTTGCAGAAGCACTGACAACTGCTCGTAGCTATCTGCAGCAGTTCACTAATTAACCGAGAGAGGTAGCGTGGTGGTTACGACACTGGACTCGCATTCCGGAGGACGAAGGTCCTGTCCGGCCATCCTGATTTAGATTTACCGCGGTTTCCCTGAATGTCTAACGGCAAATTCCAGGAAGGTTCCTTTGAAAGGACGCAGCCGAATTCCTTCCCCATCCTTCCTATTCCCTAGCTTTTCATCAATCCCTAATGAGACGTTAAACATTAATCTTCCTTCCTTGTTAACTAATGACACTGACATAGCATAATCACATAAAAGTCTTGAAATATGTATAATGTACTTCTGTTTTACTACATTTGCTGTGTAGCAATGGATTCTATAGACTTCTAGAAACCTACTTTATAGACTTTGGCATACCATCTAAGAACATCGCACAGCAGCCTACGAATAGCTTCGTATCTAGTGACTATGTACATTGAACTAACAAACAAACTACAAAGCGATATGTATTGCCGTAATATTCGACGGAATGCCAAGAAACTAAGTACACTGCACAAAAGAATTAACGGATTACTGTTTCGAAGCAAAAGTTTGAAATCCGGCTCAAAGGTGCTTACAACCAGCCTCTGTAATGGTGCAAAAGCATGGCGCCCTGCGACATCACGCTCGAGTTTGAGGACGCTGTCAACAGAAGCGAAAACAAGGTGAGAGCTGAGAAGTTCATATGACGTGTAAGATGGGTTAATAATGTCACATCGGCACCAAATTGCACTACACTTCCGCCCAAGGCCACCGTAGACGTGTCACGTGATGGAAAGCTTCTCACGAACCATCTTACCCACATTTCATACCTTCTTTTGACGCTTCTGCAACGAAAGTCTGAACGGCGACACTCAGCGACGATATCACGCGGTGTTATAATAGGTGGCCGAGGAAAAGATACCAGACACACCGACGTTCAAAATCGACGCGTAAAGGCCTCAGAGGGTGGCATAAAAGGCGTCATTGAAACCATTCCTTTCCTTGGGGAGTTGATGCCCGCACATTTTGCTGGCAAAAACGACAGTTGTCAGTGGGATGAGGACGTTCTTGATAACCTCTGTCGCTGCTTGCACCGCCGAACGTTTCAGCCTCTCTCTATGGACATTGTGGAGCAATGGAGTGCAGCGCGACCACAGTTCTTGCTCTCGTGTACAGTGCTTTCTCACGCCCTCCTGTTTCACGCCCTCTTGTGGCACGAGCACGGAGGGATGCGACATTGACATATGCATGAATAATATGGTAAAGAGCCTCTCTAAGACACCCACCCCCCGCAGTTTGGCAACACCCTCCGTGGCACCTGCCCACATTTATTGGGAATTTTAAAAATGTGCCTTAACAACTCAGGCACTGCAATACTGTTTTTATCCGCCGATACGTCAGCGACTTTGAATTAAAATATCCTCCCCCTGCAAAGGAATTGCATAATATGTTGTGACGCATGAACGACAACATATGGAAGTTTGGGTCAGGCCGTGGGTCGCGAACTGGTAGCCAAAGCAGCTAAGGCGACAGCTTGCATAAAGCGGGAAATCCGAGTTCGCATCCTGATCCGGCACAAATTTTCATTGTCGTCGTTCCATTATAGAGCTGATGGCTGCGCCTATTCTCTGCTGCAAATAAATTTCATGTACGTTACACTTCAGATAAAATTCTGAGCTGCGGCCTTCTTTTGCATGGGTCTACACCTCGCTGTTAAAAGCGTCGACGAGCCCGAGGGCGACTGAGGAAGGAGCCCCGGTTATGCATTATTACAGAGGAAGGTTGTAGACACCTTTGAGGCAAAGTTCAAACTCATGAGTTGCAATGGGAAACAATTACGAAGTTTCGAAAAAGAGATCCCTTAATTCTGTTGCGTAGTGTAGAATGGCCATCCCATAGCTGATCTGAACATAACAGAGTATCTCTTCAATGGAACGGTATCAACTGACGTTCAGACCATACGGCCTCAAAACAGTTACAGAACTGATAGAAACTCCCATACTCATCTGCCGAAATCTACTGGAAGTTCACGTCATACTATCGATGCAACATCTAGTTACAAGCACTTGTAGACGGATGTCCGGTGACGAATGGCAACACTTCTGGAGTGTTTTCAGAGTATGTGTTCTTCATACCGCTGTTGTAAGGTAGTAGCCTACTGTGTCTAACTGTAACTTAGTTTAGTGATCTTGTAGTGGCGTGTCACCTCCGTTTCTTCAAATCTGTTAAAGACAGTTCCATCTCACTCAGAACAGAATGGAGGTAACTAAGCGGTTGTGAACCAGTTTCGGGGAAATGTTCCATTACTCACGTCATTTAAGGATGATTGGACGGGGAGTTGTTTCAATATGAGTCCAGCGTCTTGGCCACCAAGTATCCTCACTCGATGCTGATGTTGTGTATCTCTTATACAATGTGTAAGTTATGAGTCTGCGTACTTGCAGAAGCAGCTACGAAATAAAAGCATCGCTGACTCGGTTAGATATTCAATCATCGACTGGCATCAGAAGCAATTAGGGCATAGTGTTTTATTGCACAAATACATTGAGATCTTACGTCATGAATAGTTAACATTCCGAAATTTTATGCAGATATTTGCAAAAGAGGGAAATAAAATGATTGCTGGAATGAGAACATAATAGTAGGCCTTTATTTTGTTCGGTAATAGGTGAGGAACTGACTACGTTTTAGTGATTGCTCCTCGTGAGTAATAACCAGTTCGCTTGAGGGTAGTGTGGATAATGATTTGCCATACATTTAGTTCGATATTTCGAAAAAATGGTTTGTTTTATCTTGATTAAATTCTCTCTCTTAATTGACACTGACGTCAGGACGTCATGAATTCCCATAACAGTCAGTTCTAGAAGTAGTTTGTCAGCAGTGACTTATCAATTCCATGAGCACTCGTTACAGCATCCACCTTGTCCCTACCTAGATATAAATGCAAGAAGACACCCGACACTTTTAATGAAGGTACACAAATAAATATCGTACTGTCGTACCTTAATCTGTAACCTGGTATTCAGTACTTTGGATAATGCTATTTTGTTGTGATAACGTAATTTGAACCGAAAACTTTGATCAAACGCTTCGAATAATATCACTGAATATAAATACACACATCAAAAAAAGTTTTGCATCACCTCGGTTCCGAGAGTTCCGGAACCTGTACAGAAAATTGGAGTAGAGATCAACACAAACATCATTTCCGCCCTTTTTATTGCATATGAAAACCACAAATTGCATGTTGCACCACCACACAGGGAGACCTTCAGAGGTGGTGGTCCAGATTGCTGTCCACACCGGTACCTCTAATGCCCAGTAGCACGTCCTCTTGCATTGATGCATGCCTGTATTCGTCGTGGCGTACTATCCACAAGTTCGTCAAGGCGTTGTTGGTCCAGATTGTACTACTCCTCAACGGCGATTCGGCGTAGATCCCTCAGAGTTGTTGGTGGATCACTTCGTCCATAATCAGCCCTCTTCAGTCTATCCCCGGCATGTTCCACGGGGTTCATATCTGGAGAACATGCTGGCCACTCTAGTCGAGCGATGTCGTTATCCTCAAGGAAGTTATTCACAAGATGTGCACGATGGGGGTGCGCGAATTGTCGTCCATGAAGACGAGTGCCTCGCCAATATGTTGCCGATATGATTGCACTATCGGTCGGAGGATGGCATTCACGTATCGTACAGCTGTTACGGCGCCTTCCATGACCACCAGCGGCATACGTCGGCCCCACATAATGCCACCCCAAAACAATAGGGACCCTCCACCTTGCTGCACTCGCTGGACATTGTGTCTAAGGCGTTCAGCCTGAATGGGTTGCCTCCAAACACGTCTCCGACGATTGTCATGTTGAAGGCATATGTGACTAAGAGAACGTGATGCCAGTCCTGAGCAGTCCCTTCGGCATGTTGTTGGTTCCATCTTTACCGCACTGCATGGTGTCGTGGTTGCAAAGATGGACCTCGCCATGGACGTTGGGAGTGAAGTCATGCATCATGCAGCCTATTGCGCACAGTTTGAGTCGTAACACGACATTCTGTGGCTGCACGAAAAGCATTATTCAACATGCTGGCGTTGCTGTCAGGGTTCCTCCGAGCCATAATCCGTAGGTAGCGGTCATCCACTGCAGTAGTAGCCCTTGGACGGCCTGAGCGAGGCATGTCATCGACAGTTCCTCTCTCTCTGTATCTCCTCCATGTCAGAACAACATCGCTTTGGTTCACTCCGAGACGTCTGGACACTTCTCTTGTTGAGAGCCCTTCCTGGCACAAAGTAACAATACGGACGCGATCCAACAGCGGATTGACCGTCTAGGCATGGTTGAACTACAGACAACACAAGCCGGTACCTCATTCCTGGTGGAATGACTGGAACTGATGGGCTGTCGGACCCCCTCCGTCTCATATGCGCTGCTCATGTACGGTTATTTACATCTTTGGGCGGGTTTAGTGACATATCTGAACAGTCAAAGGGACTGTGTCTGTGTTACAATATCCACAGTGAACGTCTATCTTCCGGAGTTCTGGGAACCGGGGTGATGCATAACTTATTTTGATGTATGTATTAAAATGAAACATATCTAGTGATTTATTTAAAGGCAGCTGAAATATCGGCTTTTATTGCACAGACATGTCTGCAGTCTGTCTGTGACTCAGTAACTTGTTACTGGAGGCTACCAGTTAAGGATAAAAGTTGCTCTTCTTTCTATCGCCGGATCCATGAAAACAGACCATAAGTCGCTATGACAGATACGTATGTGTAATTTTCCGGACCTTTGATTTGAGTTTCTTATAGAAATGTGAGCTGAAGATGGCTGAAGTACAAAAAAAAAAAAACTTAATTGCAGTCAGATGGAAACTTTGCGGACGGAATGAACGAAAATTTTTAAAATATCAGTGTGGAAATATAATTGGGCCATTGGAAGGATGAATCATATGACTCATGTTTTGAGAAAAGCAGAATATATGATTTAGTACCTGCGATGAGCCACGGGCAAGCAAATGGATTTATTTCAAAGAGCATTCTCGTAAAACGGCGCTGTCCAGTAGTCTCATGGATATTGTAAACACAGATGCAGCCTAGTAAGTAAGCAAAATGCGTTAAATAATACAACTGTTAACGGCGGATGAATTTTCGGAGGAAAGTTGCAGCATAATACTTTTAGCTGTAGATTATGGCAGTACAGTAAAATGAATATAGTTCTATATTTGGAATAACATTTGTCTTTATAAGGTGGTTTCTGTCCTTAGTGTTCCACCACTGCTGTTTATTTATACATCAGCAAGGATGCAGTTCTGCAACGACATTGGTATTTCCTTGCACGAAACAACAACATAAGTAAAACGACAGAAGTTTTGGACAATGTATCCATCAAGAAATATAGATCTGAATTAATGGCTGCAGGTCAACATATTTTGTAGCTGATTAATTCGTCTATGAAGTAAGTCCACACACCCTGTGACAATAATAATTTCGAACTGAAATAAGCAGGATAAATAATAAACCCATATCACTTTTGAAAGGAATGTTTGCGCTCTGAAGTGCGGTGAAATTTGTTTATTCTTCGCCATAGGAATCATAAACAGGATAACTGAAGCAATTTTCAATCATGATATGATTACAAGAGTGGTTCGTCTCAACGGCCAGTTCCGATGTGGCGGTGTCTGGTGTCGTAGTCGTCACCGATACACCGCAACTCGTTCGACGAGAGGGAAGAGGGGTTGTACTAAGTTGTGTGAGTGACTATTTCGGATTTAAAATCCTGTAACAATCACGGGCACGAGAGATGGAAACCTGTGCTGTGCTCATGCTGAAGGAGCAATGCGGTTTCCGTTAGACATTTTATTTATTTACACTGTGCCACACTATTAAAGGGTCACTGTTTAGAAACCCTATAATTGTCTCCCATTGCGACCTAGCATTTTTAAATTTGTCTCAAAGGTGCCTACAACCTTCATTTGTAATGGTGCAAAACCGTGGCACCCTGAGACGTCACTCGTGCTCAGCAATGCTTCAGACAGCAGGGTGTTGACACATGCGAAGATGAGGCCAAAGCTTAGTGCATGTGAGGTGTTAGGTGGGTTAATGGTCACATTGACACTAAATGTCATCACAGTTCTGCCTGATGCTGTGCTGGGCGTGTCACACGATGGGAAGGTCGTTACACCCGGTCTTACCCACATTTCACCCCTTCTTTTGGCGCCTCTAAGATGGAGGTAAGAACCGCGATGCCCAGTGTAAAACTCAGGCTGTTTTCTTATGGGTCTGCAGCTATCAGCGGCAGAGCCTTGTGGTGGCAGCTGTAAGTTATCGTCCCCCATAATTTAAAGAGATCTGACCATGATCCTAATAGTTGGCTATCAGACTGTAGAGAGAGATACTTGCTTCAGCCACGATCGCATCAGCCACCTAACTGTATTTGACGTGAGTTACCATTTACTGCAAAATTTATCGTAAATTTTGTCAAGTTTCTTCTGGAATAAAAGATCACGTCCTTCAATTTAGTTTTTTCAGTTTACAAACAACAGAAACATGCCTAACTGTGTCGTACTTATTCACTTTGACGAAATTGACAAATTCCAAAAACACATTCACTCTAAAAAGTCACGAACCATCCAACATTCCCATACCAACGAAATGATTCCCTCAGTGCACTATTAAATTCTTTATAATTCAACTTCGCACATTTCTGACTCACAAACCTTTCATTACATTCTCACTCGACCGACCCCACTTCACTACTGTCCTCGTGCACTCGCCGACTGCGCGACCGCTACGGTCGCAGGTTCGAATCCTGCCTCGGGCATGGGTGTGTGTGTCGTCCTTAGGTTAGTTAGGTTTAAGTAGTTCTAAGTTCTAGGGGTCTGATGACCTCAGAAGTTAAGTCCCATTGTGCTCAGAGCCATTTGAGCCACTCGCCAACTAACTAGCATTGGCGACGAAAGACAACAGTGTCTGTCCACCGGAAGAGGAGAGGGATTACAGAACGTTCTAGAAGCTATGGCTCGCCAGCTAGCATCCTTACTAGGTAGCTCATTGGCTAGACTTTCGATCTCGATATCCTTACATCCCACCCTTAAGTGTTGTTCATAATGCAAATTTTGGCAAAAATAACAGTTCAGGAATCCCATGGTGCTTACCAACACCCCACCCAAATCGCAAGACAATATTCCACCGAAACATGCAACCAAGCCTTTGTGACTTACTAAATATTTCAACGGAACAACACTCCAACTGACTCACACGCTGTAAGTTCACAGCAATTTACAACTTTGACTTGGATTGACTTGAGCTACTAACATGCAAGCAGGTGGACAGGGCTATTCAAAAAGAAGAAACAGATTTCAGATATTTATTGCTTCCAAGCTACAAAACATAGAAACACAGTTCCAACGTGCCTGGAAAGAGAAAAGTTCAAATTTTTATGCATTATATGTGAGCATCATGTGTCACACGACAAATATCAAAACGGTGGCTCATATCCAGCACACACGAAGCAGCTGGCCTCTCGTTATCGAATTCACAGTTTCAACAATGCGATGTAGCAGACTTTGAAGAGTGTCAGCCATAGGGGCGACAAAAACGCGGTGTTTTACGTAACCCCACAGATAAATGTCACAAGGTGTGAGGTCTGGAGACCTGGCAGGCCACCAGTGATGAAGTTCATCTTCTGCTCCTCCTCCAGTGTCCTGGAGTGGTGTCATTCCGGTAACGTCGAACGTGCTTAGAGAATTTGAACTTTTCTCTTTCAAGGAACGTTGGAATTGTATTTCTACCTTTTTAGTTTGTAAGCAATAAATGTTTGAAATCTGTTCCTTCTTTTTAATAGCCCTATATGATTATGAGAATGCAAAATAATTATGAAACACAAATATATCACACAAACTGGACTCATGAGAAATGTATAGTAAGATATAAAACTCTGTCAACACTTTGTAAATGTACTGACGGAGAAAGCGCAACACTAAGAAGGAGTTGCGCGGCATAAACGAAAGTTGGTCGATATCTATTACAATTTTGCGCCAGTAGCACAAGAGCGGCGCTAGTAGCGTCACTATGAGTATCCAAATCAGATTTTCTTCAAACACACGCTGTAACGTTCGTGAGTGTTAGTTACGTTCGAGACTGGACATGTTGAGCTGATTTTAGACAAGAATGTCTTTTAGCCGTCAAAGACGTCACTATAAGCATCTCACTGAGAATTAGCAAGCTCTTGTAGCAGGGCTACGAGAAGATGGATGTTTCTTCTGCGATATTACAGAAATATTTGCAGGAATGTAGCCACTGTATATGACTGCTGGCAGTGGTGGTCACGAGAATGTACGATCGCAAGAAGAGTGGGCTCCGGACGCCATATGGCACTAACGAGAGGGAAGACCATCGAGTTTGGCGTATGGCTCCGGCGTATCATACTGCATCTGCAGCAACAATTTGAGTAGCAGTTGGCACCATAGTGACACAACGAACCGTTACAAGGCGGTTACTTCAAGGACAGCTCCGAGCCAGATGCCGTGTAGCGTGCATTCCACCGTCCCCAAACCACCACTTCAGTGATATCAAGCAGGGCCTCATTGGAGGGTATGAGGGAGGTGTGTTGTGCTTTCTGATGAAAGATGGTTCTGCCTTAGTGACAGTGATAGCCGTGCGTTTATTAGGAGGCCGTTGATGGCCTGTTCCGTGCTGGACACAATGACCCCACCCCTGGAGCTATGGTACGGGGTGCGATTTCTTATGACAGAGGAGCACTCTCGTGGTTACCACGCAACCAGGAAGTAAATTTCTACGTCAGTCTGGTGATACGACCTATTGTGCTGCCATTTATGAACAGCGTTCCAGGGCGTGTTTCCCAACAGTATAACTCTCATCCACATACCGATGTTGTAACCCATCATGCTCTACGGTGTGTCGACATGTTCTCTTGGCCTCCTCCATCACCAGGTCTGTCCCAAATGGAGCACATATGGGACACCATCGGACGGCAACTCTAGAATCATTTACAAATAGCATAAATCATCCCTTTATTGACCGGCCAGGTGCAACAGGTATGGAAATCCATCCCACAAACTGACTTTCGGCAGCTGTACAACACAATGCATGCACGTTTGCTTGCTTGCATTCAACATTCTGGCCGTTACAACGGTTATTAATGCACCAGCATTTCACATTTGAAATGTCGTATCTCGCGCGTAAATAAACCTGTGATCTTGCAATATTAATCACTTACGTACGCTACCTAGACAAATGTATCCCCGACATTTCATTACTTTTTAATAATTAGATTTTGACGCTGCGACTTGTTTTCCGTCAGAATTATAGTAGTACTTTAAGTAAATATATAAGCGTGGTTCTTTGTTTAATTTTATTCAGTTACTCATGTCAATCATTCAAAAGTATAAATTTCGCCAAATATTTATTGTATGTCTGTTATGTTAAGAGCCGGCCCTGGTGGCCGAGCGGTTCTAGGCGCTACAGTCCGGAACCGTGCGACTTCTACGGTCGCAGGTTCGAATCCTGCCTCGGGCATGGATGTGTGTGATGTCCTTAGGTTAGTTAGGTATAAGTAGTTCTAAGTTCTAGGGGGACTGATGACCTTAGATGTTAAGTCCCATAGTGCTCAGAGCCATTTGAACCATTTTGTTATGTTAAGAGTGTATAAACAAGTTTTCAAAGTCTGTTCAAACAGTTTGTAGAAGGCTCATTGTGTGCCATTAATGAAGTTTAGAATACTGTAGGCATAATATACATAGGTCTCAAGCATAAACATTGATTTTTAAATTTATCAAGCAAAAAGTTACCATACACCACCTAGGTATAAGATCAGTCACATTTATATCCTTTCCTCTTCATAAATCATATTTTAATGTTCCCAACCAAAACACTATTAACAAACAAGACATAGCTAACCAAACGACCGAGCGAGGTGGCGCAGTGATTAGCACGCTGGACTCGCATTCGGGAGGACGACGGTTCAATCCTGCCTCCGACCATCCTGATTTAGGTTTTCCGTGATTTCCCTAAATCGCTTCAGGCAAGTGCCGGGGTGGTTCCTTTGACAGGGCACGGCCGACTTCCTTCCGCATCCTTCCCTAAACCGATGAGACCGATGACCTCGCTGTTTGTTCTCTTCCTCTCAAATCAACCCAACCCCAACCTCTAACCAAAGATAAGATAGGAATGATAATCTTTTCACTAAAAGTGTCTGCTGTAAGAGAGACAAAGAAACCTCATATGCGTTACTAATGCTTTGCACTTTTTCAAACACAGCACTTTGCTTACGCTCAGTGCACTTACTAATACCCAAAGTCCTCGCAGTACTGGGAAGGCTGGTATGGGGAGAAGTGCCGCAGCCCCGGCAACCGCGCGGCATCCGGTAGTGGGGGAGATGCAACGCAGCGGAGGGTCGCACAGCGAGGGGCCCCGCTTTTGTGGTTCGTTGGTATTTCCGCGTGTGAGCGCGCCCTCAATCATACATTAAAGGGGCACCGCCCTCCTCTGCTAATCCGTTTGTGAGCTCCTGCAGAGCAGACCTTTGCCGCCGTCGAAGAATGAGAAGGGTTTTACCTTCACAGAGCAATGTGTTTGTTTTGGTTGCGCCAAGCATCGTCTATAGTTGACCTGCATTATATCAGGCCTTAGACAGAGAATAGGCTTCACCAAAAATTCTGTAATAGTTGCATAACGGGAGTTTACGAGCAACTGTTAAATTACTAGCTTGTTTATAGCAGTGATGTTTGGAGATTTCAAGTTACACCCTGCAGGTAGAAAGACAGTGTCGTCACAAGTACAGTGTTATGCAGGTGCCACGCACTCTCAGCCCTGTGCGTATACCTTAAGCAGTCCTAGTAAAGAATATTTAATCTTTTACCACTTATTTAACTTCCATTGTTAAAAACGGCGTGCACTTCATGCGTGAGCGAGTTCCTTATTGCCCGATTTTTCTGTTCTCTTTCCCAAAAATGTGATCGGTGTTTCAACTATGTAACTGAAAAGACTGATAAACGAATAATTTTTGGTAGAATATATCAATTTTTATGTCTTGTAACAGACAAGTGTACCAGGAGGAAGGAGAACCATTATCAAAAGGAAGGTTGAAATGTAACACCTCTTCGGTGACAAGGTCATTAGCGATTGGGGAAGGGTGTGGAGGAAATCAGCCGTGCCCTTTCGAAGAACCTAAAAATGGTTCAAATGGCTCTGAACACTTTGGGACTTAACATCTGAGGTCATCAGTCCCCTACACTTAGAACTACTTAAACCTAACTAACCTAAGAACATCACACACGTCCATGCCCGAGGCAGGATTTGAACCTGCGACCGTAGCGGTCGCGCGGTTCCAGGCTGAAGCGCCTAGAACCGCTCGGCCACCAGCTGCTGGCTTCCAAGGAACTACTGCAGCATTCCCCGTAACAGGAGTAAATACACTGATGAGCCAAAACATTACGCCCACCTGCTTAATAGCTTGTTTGTCTCTCTTTGGAACGAAATATATCACTGATTCTGCGTATCGGGGATCCAACAGCCTGTTGGTAGGTTTGAGGAGGTATGTGGTATTAGCTGTCTATGCACAGCTCATGTAATTCGCGTAAATAACGAGCCGCTGATTCGCAGTGATGGATTCCATATGAATATACGTCATATAAGTTAGGTCGCCAAGAAATCGACGTGAGTTCACTATAATACTTCTCAAACCGCTGTAGCACGGTTCTGGTTCCGAGACGTGGACAGTTATGCTGTTGAAATATGACATCACCGTCGGGTAAGATATCAAGCATGAAAGGATGCAGGTGGTTCGCAGCTGTCATCTTGTTTTCAATTATTACCACAGGTACCATACAAGTGTAGAAGAATGCCTCCCATAGCATAATACTGCTCCCACCAGCCCGCGTCTGTGGCGCGCTGCACGTTTCGACCCGCCGTTCGTCTCTTTGTAGAAACGTATTGTAGCAAAAATGTGATTCACCCGAACAGCCGACAGGTTTCCATTGCCCGACGGTCGAATCCCGATGGTCCCGTGCCCACTCGTAACTGACAATTTCGCTGGTCAACACGTGAACGCGTAGGGGTGGTCTCTTGTGGAGATCCATGTCCAACAATGTACGATGGACAGTGTGCTCCGAAACACTTGTGCGTGCACTAACGTTGTGCCCTTTCGGCAGAGATTCCACAGATCGCTATCTACCCTACCTTACAGAGCCGATAAGCCACTGAACCCTACGTTCCGTGAAGAGTTGTGGACGTTCAATCATTTTACCTCTTTCCGTAGATGCTTACGACAGTAGGTTGTCGACGTTTCCGAGATACTCATTCACAGGCTATGCCTAATAATAACCTACCCTTCGTCAAAGTCGCTTATCTCAATGTAATTCACCATTTGCTGCCCACATCTTCGCTAGGGTGATCCCCCGTCCGTGTCTACTCTGTTTACACGTGCCCGCAACGCCACCATACGGCATCCAACGTCGCGGTGGTCAGTTGTAATAATGTTTTGGCTCATTAGTGGATGTGACGAGTGTCTTAGCACTGAGTCACCGCGTTCGGTAGAAGGAATGTCAAGACATCATGCCGTATACTCATCTTAAAAGTTGCAAGGGTCCTGCCGGGATTAAAGTCTCCGTCCGACAGATGTCATCGCGGCAGCGAGGATTGTGATAAGACTTCAGCATTTCGTCAGAGGTCAAGTGGGATTGAAAAAAATGTGAAACGTGCAAAAAAGAATTTGCTTTAGATAAATGTCTGTTCATATGTCGAAGATTTCAGACATGTGGGACAGTACTGTTCCATTAAATGTTGGACAAGGCTGTGAGAAATCGGTAAGTGATGACGCAATTTGTAGCGCATCCACTGACTGATGATGACACACAGACACGTGTGCATGACAGCAAACGCTCTTTATGGTGGCTCGAAGTTAAAGAGATTTTACGACATCGCTTACGACCGGTGACCACGAAAGAGACGTTGTGTTTTCATTATGGGCCACTCTCACAAACAGCTAGGCTGCAGCATTGTTAACCCGAAGGAGACGAAACCAAATTAAGTGCGCATTAAGAAGAAAACATTCACAAGACCAAACGGTGGATTCTAATAATTTTCTAATTCCGGAATCGTTTGCATCAAAAATTCAAAAATGGTTCAAATGACTCTGAGCGCTATGGGGCTTAACACCTGAGGTCATCAGTCCCCTACAACTTAGAACTCCTTAAACCTAACTAACCTAAGGACATCACACACATCCATGTCCGAGGCAGGATTCGAACCTGCGACCGTAGCGGTCGCGCGGTTCCAGACTGAAGTGCCTAGAACCGCTCGGCCACAACGGCCGGCATCAAAACTTCTTTGCATTTTATCAGCATGTTGAGAATAAGCAAGCGTACCTCTTCAATATGGCGTACAACATAATTAAAAATTACTTAGATAAATCAAATTAGGAGTCAATACTAATAACGTAAACGGTAGTTCATATCACTAATGCTTTACCATTTTTCTGCGTTCAACATCTCACTCACCGTGAGAGGATGCTGACTCAGTTTTTAAGATAAGCAGAATGGAAAATACGGAGATGTGACAGAGATATGGCAACATGGTTGTGCTCATAAAGTCATTAGCAAGCGTGTGTGGTTTTTGGCAGTGAAAAAGAAAAAGAAACTAAATGAAAAGTCTTAAACTTTTTTGTGATATTAACCTAACTTTTTCCATGTACGTGTAAATGGAAGGGAACTGTAGGTTTGGTGAAATCGAAAGGGGTGTTGCATTTATTAAAACGATAGCTTTAGACTGGGGAGGATGTAGGCTTGTACTTTCTCCGATCATCTTGATTTAGGTTTTCCGTGGCTTTCCTAAATCACTTCAGGCAAATTCCGGGATGATTCCTTCCATAAAGGCATAGCCCACCGTCTTCCCTGACGTTTCTCCATTAAATGAGTGCGTATAGTCATATGTCATGTACACCGACGGGAAAAACTCAGAACGCCAAAAAATAATGAATGTAGAGTAATGAAATTTTTGGAATACATTTGTGTAGGTAACATATCTAAGTGACCAACATCGTAAGATCACAGGTTACTGTCAGCGCGAGTTTATCCATTGTAAAAATGAAATGCTGTTACATCAATAACAGGCGTAGCCCTAGAGTGACGAACACAAGCATGAAAATGCGCATGAATTGTTTTCTACAGCTGCCGGATGTCATATTGTGGGATGGAGTTCCATACCTGTTGTATTTGGTCGGTTAAAGCTGTTAGTGGATGACGCTAGAATTGTCCTCCAATGATATCCCATATGTACTAGATTAGAGACAGATCTGGTTGTCGAGTAGGCCAAGGCAACATGTCGACACACTGTAGAGTAGGTTGGGTTACAACAGCGGCATGTGGGCTATCGTTATCCTGTCGGAAAACATCTCTTGAAATGCTGTTCATAAATGGCAGCACAACAGATGGAATCACCCGACTGACGTACAAATTTGCAGTTAGGGTGCATTGGTAACGACGAGAGTGCTCCCACTGTCATACTAAATCGCTCCCCAGACCATAACTCTATGGGTAGGTCAATGTGTCTCGCTCGCAGACAGGTTCGTTGACGATCCTCAACTGGTCGCCTTCTAACGAACACGCAGCCATCACTGACACAACGGAATACCGGATTACATCAGAAAACATAACACCTCTTCACCCTGCCTTCCAATGAACCCTCGCTTGACACCACATGGTGGGGTCAGTGGAATGCACGCTACACGGCATCTGGCTCGGAGTTGTCCTTGAAGTAACTGATTTATACCAGCTCGTTGTGTCACTGTGGGGCCATATGCTCATATTGCTGCTGGAAATGCATGACGACGCGCCAGAGCCATTCGCCAAAGACGATAGTCATCTCTCTCGGTAGTGCCATGTGGCGTTCGGAGCCCGATCTTCTTGCTACCGTACGTCCTCGTGACCACCGCTGCAAGCAAATCATGTACAGTGGCTTCATTCCTGCCAAATATTTCTGAAATCTCGCAGAAGGAACATCTATCTTTTCGTAGCCCTATTACAACTCAGTGAGGTGCTGATAATGGCGTCTTTGTTGCCTTAAAGGCATCCTTGCTTAACATCAACTCACCACATCCAATCTCGAAGGTAACTGACGCTCACGACCATTACAGCGTGTATCTAAAGCAAATCCAATCTGCATTCTCATAGTGGCGCTACTAGCGCCTCTTTGATGCTACTGGCACGAAATCTGAACAGACATTATTTTTCAGATGGAGAATCAAGCCTACCAACTTCCGTTTCTGTCGTACAACTTCCTGGTGTGGCATTTTTTTAATTAGTTAGTGTATGGAAACTTATATTAAGTACACAAATCCAATTTCTATGAATATCCCTTGCATGAATAAACTAATAATACCAATGATGGAAATTTTAAGAAAAAGGCGTAGCTATGAAGACTGCATCGAAACGAACAGGGAACAGTCACTTAACGTTTCACATACTTGCCCTCCGAAATAAGTACTTGTTTGTATACGACCTTAAAGAAGACCTAGTTAGAAAGTGGACATTATTAAGGTTGCGATCATTAAGAACTACTACACATCGGCCGTCCGACAATTTCCGAGTTTGAACTTAATCCTAGCGCACAATAATCATCAGCGCAGTAACTACTATGGAAGCTTGAACTAAGAACTGATGTGCATTCGACCAGTCAGTTGTGAGCAGGTAGTGTTAAGTAGTGAACGTGCAGTCGTAGTGTGTCAAAGTTTTGTCGCAAATTGCAATATAGCAAGGAACGGAACATCTATAAATCAGGTGTTCAGGACAATCGTCGGAATGTGTTGAAGAGGAGAAACGTGTGTGCAAATTTTGTCCCGAACACTTTCACTCCAGAACGAGAACAACGATGCGTGGACGCTTGCCGGCTCTTGACTGAAATACAAAACGTAAACAGTTCTTTTCTGGAAAAAGGCATCATGGGTGTCGAGAGTCGGTTTTTCTGACGAACATACCACAAAACAACAAAGTGCAGATATTCACATGAAGGGTCAATGCTTCTGACGACGTAACTGATATTCAGGCCAATGTGACACATGAGTTGAACAACATCCCAAAGAAGAATTTTTCTGATATCTTGACATGGGTGAATTACGTTTCTGTTCGTTGTACTGTAGTGGGAGCAGACAACGTATAACACCTGAAGCAGTAAAACCACCATCTTAACATTTCTGTATCTTTTATTAATCCAGTATCGAAACTTTTTTGCAGTGAAGAGTTTTATATTGATACACTGTGTCCTGCGAAAAGCGTTTTCCCTTATTACTCTTGCTAGAGGAAGTAAATCGACCGTTTCTATTTGAAGGAAATGATCCCGGTAATCACTTCAAATGCTTCAGAGCATTGTAAATTAGTGTTACCGAAAGGGATTTTCTGTCCGCTCCTCCTGAATACGAGTCAGGCATCACTTCGCTAGGTCGCTATTCCCGAATGATGAATTATGTAAGATACAAAATACAAAGCTAATAATTATTGTCTAGAATTTTTTAAAAGCCATATTTCCCAGTTTTGGTGTGTTGCTATTTCAATTACTCTTGCAGATAGCATTATTATATGAAGCATAGGTTTATAGCTACGCATCCGCATCCACTGAAATGAAGGTCTTCTGTGTTCCGTACTGCGGACGCGACGCGAAGACTGACACTAGGGGCAAGCTTTATAGGAAGTGGAAGTAGAAGCGGGGAAGAAAATTTTACGGCCCTCCCGGAGAAAGAAGCGACTGCCCGGTCGGCGCGGCTGCCTCGGAGGGTCAATGTCCTCCGACGCGTGAGGTGGGCACGTGCACAGCCAGCATCTCACGTCTCTTTCGCAAATCTGTGCACACGGTGTTTTCACCTGTGTGCTCTGTACACAACTATTGCCGTATTTTGCAAAGCACAAATACAGCAGTCATTAAATTGATGAATAATTTGAAAATACCTAATTACATTACCACCTATAGCTGTATTTTCGGTGATACGTCCTTGCAAGCTTCCAATCTGTGAAGAACCTTATCTGTTCTGCAAGGGGGAGGAAGGGTGGTGACAAGGGTGGCGAAGGGGCTGACTGAGGCCTCCGAATCTCAAGAACGCCAAAGAGGATTCAATGAAGTAGTGCAGATTATTGAAGTTTACATGTGGTGAATTTCTAAGATAATACAAGGCTTTCTTTGAGCTTCGTTGTTATGGGCGTCCATATTCTGGTAAAACTGAAGCATTGTTGCCAAACACAGGCGTTTCGTTTTCTTTTTTTTACAAAAAATGTTCAAATGTGTGTGAAATCTTATGGAACTTAACTGCTAAGGTCATCAGTCCCTAAGCTTACACACTACTTCACCTAAATTATCCTAAGGACAAACACACACACCCATGCCCTGGGGAGGACTCGAACCTCCGCCGGGATTAACGGCACAGTCCATGACTGCAGCGCCCCAGACCGCTCGGCTAATCCCGCACGGCTTTTTTTACAGGAATAACGACTGTTAACTGATTGATTTCCGTCTTTACTTTCGAAAAGACTGAAAACGTGGCCTATTGGGGAGTAAACGACTTACCGTCCTACACCCATTTTGTGCAACACCGCCTCATTACCTAGATTTCCGTATTAAATAAGAAATTTCCTTTGTTATTAATTTGTATTTCTCAGGTAATTTGCACACAAGTCGAACATAATGATAGAAACCGAGCGAGGTGGCGCAGTGGTAAGCAAAACGGACTCGCATTCGGGAGGACGGCGGTTAAAGCTCGCTTCCGGTCATCCAGATTTAGGTTTTCTGTCATTTCCCTCGATCACTCCACTCATATTCCGGGATGGTTCCTTTCAAAGAGCACGACCGATTTTCTTCCCCAACCTTCACACTATCCGAGCTTGTGCTCCGTCCCTAATGATCTCAATGTCGACGGGACGTTGAACCCAATCTTCCTTCCTTCCAAATAATACACTAACTTGCGGCAGCAATTCTAGATGCAAACGATGATACATTTGGAACAATATTTTAAATGCTAACTGTACAACGTTGCTTTCCTTCATCATTATTAATATTATGCAACTACTGAGAAACTATGCTGGCACATGATTTAGCTAAAGCTCATAGCAGAACAAAATAGTTGCAGCTGCTGATACACATTTTTGAAGATTTTCTTGCTTTTTCTTGACTACAAATAAATGTTTCAATGTACATCTACGTCTACATGATTACTCTGCAATTCACATTTAAGTGCTTGGCAGAGGGTTCATTGAACCACAATCATACTATCTCTCTACCATTCCACTCCCGAACAGCGCGCGGGAAAAACGAACACCTAAACCTTTCTGTTCGAGCTCTGATTTCTCTTATTTTATTTTGATGATCATTCCTACCTATGTAGGTTGGGCTCAACAAAATATTTTCGCATTCGGAAGAGAAAGTTGGTGACTGAAATTTCGTAAATAGATCTCGCCGCGACGAAAAAGTCTTTGCTTTAATGACTTCCATCCCAACTCGCGTATCATATCTGCCACACTCTCTCCCCTATTACGTGATAATACAAAACGAGCTGCCCTTTTTTGCACCCTTTCGATGTCCTCCGTCAATCCCACCTGGTAAGGATCCCACAGCGCGCAGCAATATTCTAACAGAGGACGAACGAGTGTAGTGTAAGCTGTCTCTTTAGTGGACTTGTTGCATCTTCTAAGTGTCCTGCCAATGAAACGCAACCTTTGGCTCGCCTTCCCCACAATATTATCTATGTGGTCTTTCCAACTGAAGTTGTTCGTAATTTTAACACCCAGGTACTTAGTTGAATTGACAGCTTTGAGAATTGTAATATTTATTGAGTAATCGAATTCCAACGGATTTCTTTTGGAACTCATGTGGATCACCTCACACTTTTCGTTATTTAGCGTCAACTGCCACCTGCCACACCATACAGAAATCTTTTCTAAATCGCTTTGCAACTGATACTGGTCTTCGGATGACCTTACTAGACGGTAAATTACAGCATCATCTGCGAACAACCTAAGAGAACTGCTCAGATTGTCACCCAGGTCATTTATATAGATCAGGAACAGCAGAGGTCGCAGGACGCTTCCCTGGGGAACACCTGATATCACTTCAATTTTACTCTATGATTTACCGTCTTTTACTACGAACTGCGACCTTCCTGACAGGAAATCACGAATCCAGTCGCACAACTGAGACGATACCCCATAGGCCCGCAGCTCGATTAGAAGTCGCTTGTGAGGAACGGTGTCAAAAGCTTTCCGGAAATCTAGAAATACGGAATCAACTTGAGATCCCCTGTCGATAGCGGCCATTACTTCGTGCGAATAAAGCGAAAGAGCCTTCCTACAGCATATAGTCGACGATAGCGTCAGGACGATGGTTGCGTGTAGTAAGAACTGCCGTAGCTGGAGGATGGGGCGGTCGGAGCAGATAAATAGATAGATAGATAGATAGAGAGAGAGAGAGATGGAGTGTGTGTGTGTGTGTGTGTATATATGAGAGAGAGAGAGAGAGAGAGAGAGAGAGAGAGAGAGAGAGAGGGAGAGCGAGAGAGGGAAGTGTGGCTGGATGTCGGCCACTGGGGCATCCGGGGTCCGACGGGGGTCGATACAGGCTGGGCCGGCGAGCCCGGGCCCTCCATTCGGCGAAAGTGCCGCAAACGGTTGCGCCGTACTTGTAGTCTGCAAGGCTACGGATGGTCGTGCGACGTGGAAAACTAGTACCAGTTTACAAATTGCCAAGTCGCGGGACGTCCTAAGGGGTGCCGTGCCAAGTGTGTACGGTTCCCTCATTGCCAGGGTCAGATGCCGTGACCTATTATCATAGGTCGCCGTCGACCAGCTCGTATTGTAACGTCGGGTAGAAAGCGCCAGTGTGCTGCACAACATGCCACAGCCGTTTAACACAGGAGTGCTGCTCTGCTTATTAGTGGATGCTTAGCGCCTGTCCACTAACATGTCACTTCTTCTGGTATAAAATTTTATTATGCACATAGTTTCTCATGATTTTTAGGAAATATCTCTCTATACGACCAAATATATTGCTTTGGTGGGATCCCAACAGCAACAAATGAGCTTAATAGAGTTTAATAGATTGTTAATTCCTGTCACAGCAGAACAGCCTTCACACCTACGCAGGGTGAGATGCTAAACGTAGGACCTCCACTCGTGACCTTCGGCGGTGGATTGCGGTACTGTAATCTCGTTAAATTCTGATCAGGTTCCACAACTGTGATGTTAAAGGCATCCTAGGAGGATCTTTCCCGTACCACAAAAAATGAAGTAAAGTCGTTGTCGTAATTCGGCAGATACAGACATAAATAACTAATTTCGTACGTCACAAAATTCGTCTATCTTATGTGCCTCACCCTGTGTGTAAAAAAAAGGAAAGGCTAAGATAATCTGTTGCTTGTCCAGGAATATGCAAATGATCAGAGTGTATGGAGTTATACCTATACACATTGTAATATGACCATGTACATAGAAGAGATCTTGCCATACACATTTATTGTAATACTGGATGGTAAACTACTCAGGAACGTATTCTTTTACGCGTGGAACTAAGCGGAGGAGGAGGAGCAAGAGGAAGGAACAATTTTTAAGTAACCAATGAACATACGTTCAGAATAATATGAAATCTAAACATCGAGAAATTATTTTATTCGTATCTGTTACTTTTTCAGCAACTGTAGTACATATTTCAGAATAAAATTGAGTAGTCAGCTGCACAGTTATTTTTAATTCACTTTACCAGGTTCAACAAATTAATTTGTCATTTCCAGAATCCTAAAAAATTAGGCACAAAATTAGGAAAATGTTTCATACATTAAACTTTGGCCAAATGTATATGTATGAAGATGACAAATTAACTTGTTGAAATCGGTAAGCGAAATAAAAATATCAATGCATCTTACGTCTTCTGAATTAAGAAACTATTTTGTAATGCTTTTGCGGTTAATAATACACGTCTGTTTGTGAGCTATTATGTATAAATGCCGTTATCTCAGTGTTATACGCCAATTTTAGTTTTTCATGAGATCAGTATATTTCGACCTTCGTATGTGTGAAGGCATTTCGTGTGTCGAGGCCTTGCGCCTACTCAGGCACGGGCTTCACAGATAACGGGCAGAGTTGGCCGCACTACGCCGGCCACCAGGCGGCAACCCGAGCGCCGCCAGAGGTCACTGGCCCCGCGGACCTTTTCTCCTTCGCGGACCACGTGACACAAAGTGGCACTTGCAGTGTCCTGGCGTCTGGGCAGCAATTAGGCTGGCGTCCGGCTGCGATTGAGCAGTTTACTCTGAGTGCATTTGCTGGACTTGCGCCGTTTACAAAGGCATTCCCACAGTCAGGATCTCACTTTGGAGCAGCCACTGTAACGACGACGACTATGAGAGCGTTGCAGAGCTGGCAATTGAAGTAACAGTGGACCTGCGACTGGAGAAAGCCAACCGCTGGAGAAAGTTGCCAAACACAATTGAAGTCGTGAAGCGTGGCACACGATGCCTCAGTGCAAGTGATCTGCATGGTTGGTGGAACCTCGTGTTTGGCGTGTACGACAACCACACACATATGCAAAGCAACTCTTCAAAACTCTCGGTATATGGGTACTGGCTAAATTCTCTTTGATGGTTTGAAGTGGTAACAAATTATTGCAGACAACCATATACCCCGAACTCAATGCAAGTGTTTAAAAAGGAAATTTTAGACACATGTCTGTAACTTTCAGATGCTATACAATACTACATAATTGGGGTTACACCTATTTCTAGATGGTACCCATCTGAAAACTTCCCTTGCAACATTCCATCGGCGAGATGACTGTGTGTAAGAAAGAATTTGTTGTAATGAACCTGTACACGTACAATTTTGAACCATTACCTTGCTGTATGTGAGGGACATTCCCAAACGCTGAATGTACAGGGGGTAGGCAAAATAACGTGAAAACCTGTACTTACTTGGGAATGGTTTGTTAATAAGGGGTTGGACCCCCATTTGCCCGTAATACAGCTGCGATTCTTCTTGGAACATTGGCATATAATGATTGTGTAGTCTCTAGTGAAATGTTATGCCACTCTTCGATCAGAACTTCTCCTAACTCCTGTAGTGACGAGGGAGGTGGAAATCTGCTCCGGAGTCTGCGCTTCAATGCCGCCCACGTGGGTTCGATAATGTTCAAGTCCGGGGACTGTGCTGGCCAGAAAGACGCTGCAGTTCAGTTGCATACTCCTCATACCACGATTTTACTGCCCTAGCTGTGTGAATATGTCCATTATCGTCCTCAAAAATAGCAGCATTGTTTGGGAAAGACATATGAATCATGGGGTTCACCCGATCACCTAAAATGTTCACGTAATCGTTGGCTCTACTACGGCCTTTGAGAGTAGTGATGGGACCCGCAGAATACAACGGTATGACTGCCCACACCATCACACTTCCACCTACATGCTTAACCGTTGGACTCAAGCAACGAGGACTATAGGCCTCTTTTGGTGTTCTCCAGATGTAAACCCGACCCGATGTTGGAAATAACGAAAATTCTGACTCGTCGGACCATATAACGTGTTTCCACTGGTCAGCCGTCCTGGATTTATGCTCCTGACACCATGTTTTCGCTTCTTTTAGCTAGTTGTCGTTACTGATGATTTCGGTATAGCAGCTCGTCCATGAATATTCGCTTTATGGAATTCTCTGTGCACAGTGTCGATAGATACGGGGTCTCGAAGATAGCTATTGAGCTCTGCAGTCACTTCAGCCGCCGTAGTTTTGTGTTGTTTTGACACAATTCGTGTTAGCGTACGACGATCTCTGTCATTTAGTTTTCATTTGTGCCCACTATCGCGTTTACACGCTGATGTCTTTCCATGTTTTATGTAGGCTGTCATGACTGTTGAAACAGTTGCTCATGGAACATTCAGTAAGTTGGTTGTCTTGGTTACAAATGCTCCAGCTAATAGGGTCCCCACAATCTGTCCTCTTTGGAACTCTGTTAGATCTTTTATTGCACGTCGACCTCGGCCTCTGAATGCAAATACGAAGTGTGCACTATTCGTAAACAACCTGCACTGATGCCTAGTCGGTACTGAACACGCACAGTCCAGCGTGACACATGTCTTACCTGAGTTGTTGACAGCCAGACACAACCATCCCGTTACTAGAACTGTTCACATTATTTTTCCTACCCCCTGTATGTTATTTGAGGTTTTTTCACTCTAGCACAAAACTCATAAAACGAAGTCTAATTAAATCAATAATTATCTGTAAGAGAACCTGCGACTACAGATCATCAGGAGGTTCACTCACATAAAACCATTACGCCTATTAAAAGGTTACTCGATAAGAAACCGCTACGAAGTAGTCAAATACTCTAAAAATTTGTTATTTCTCATGGAGATTAATATTATACAAATTCTCATTGGACAGCCAGTTATCATAATAAAACTTGCTTGTTCACAGAACCTTACAATAAGAACCTATAGTAGAATTAAATTAAATGTTAACACTTCTACTCACTTAGAAATACTTGATCGTTCCACTATACATTTTAGATACAACAAAATGACTGCAATGAGATGTACACTTGAAGGCACAATTTTCCGTTAACATTTACAACATAAATCAATTAAAAAAATCCACTGTTATCAGAGAACACTTGTTACAATCAATGTGCTGAGGACATACTGATGTTATACATTGAGCTGACGTAAGTGATGGGATAGCGACATGCACATATACAGATGGCGGTAATACCGCGTACACAAGGTTTAAAAGAGCAGTCCATTAGCGGAGCTGTCATTTGTACTCAAGTGATTCATGTGAACAGGTTTCCGACGTGATTACGGCCGCACAAAGGGAATTAACAGACTTTGAACCCGGAATAGTAGTTGCAGCTAGACGCATGGGACATTCCACTTCGGAAATCGTTAGGGAATTCAATATTCCGAGAGCCACAGTATCAAGAGTGTGACGAGAATACCAAATTTCAGCCATTACCTCTCACCCCCCCCCCCCCCCCCCCTCGGATAACGCACTGGCCTACGGCCTTTACTTAAGGACCCAGAGCAGTGGCGTTTGCGTAGAGTTATCAGTGCTGACAGACAAGCAGCACTGCGTGAAATAATCGCAGGAATCAATGTAGGCCGCGCGATAAGCGTATCCCTTAAGTCTGTGCTGTGAAATTTGGAGTTAATGGGCTATGGCAGCGGAAGACCGTCGTGAGTGCCTTTGCTAAGAAGACGACATCGCCTGCAGCGCCTCTCCTGGGCTCGTGACCCTAGACGACTGGAAAACTGTAGCCTGGTCAGATGAGTCCCGATTTTAGTTGGTGAGAGCTGATCGTAGAGTTAGAGTGTAGTACAGACCCCACGAAGCCATAGATCCGAAGTGTCAGCAAGGCACTGTGCAAGCTGGTTGTGGATCCATAACGGAGTGGGTTGTGTTTACATAAAATGGACTGGGTGCTCTGGTCCAACTGAACCGATTATTGAGTGGAAACTTTGGCTACATGGAGACCATTTATGTCCATTCACTGACTTCATGTTCCCGAACATTACATTGGGCTACAATTTTTCGCGAGTGGCTTGAAGAATGTTCTGGAAAATTTGAGAGAATGATTTGGCCACCCATATAGCCCGACATGAATTCCATCCAATATTTATAGATCGTAATCGAGAGATCAGTTCGTGCACAACATGGCTCATTATTTCTTAAAGGAACTTCCAACAACTTGTTGAGTCCATGCCACGTCAAGTGGCTGCTCAACACCGTGCGAAAGGACGTCTGGCACGATACGAGGCACGTATTAAGAGGCACTCTATGATTTTTGTCACTTCAGTGTACATATGACAAACGCATGACAGAGCTGAGCCAGCTTACAGTAGACTCCTACATAAAATCCATTTCACTTTAGGAGACTAACACTCTAACAAAACTAATTTCATAAATCTCTGTCAGCAATTTATTCCAATATTATTTTAACATTTATTACAAACCAATTTTCACTCTAATTGCCATGAAAAATACACTCTTTCATCCTGTTCCTCGTTTTAGAGCGAGGATTAAATTTATCCAAAGATTGCCTCTCTGTGAACACGAAATGAATAAACAACTACGGTACTGATACTTAATGTTGTGGATTGGCAAGCGGGCCAACCCACTAATGTAAGAGGAAGCCGAAAGGCACGCGTTTTAGCTCACGCAGGCTGACGTGAGGTCTGAAACAGGACAAGGAAGTTAGACAAGAAAAAAAAGGATGTAGCTGGTGGAATACTTAACTTTAATCCATTAATGTTGAACGTAGCTCTTGTCTGTACATTCTTTACAATATCAATAGCAACTGATAATGGAGCCTTGCTAGGTCGTAGCAAATGATGTAGCTGATGGCTATGCTAACTATCGTCTCGGCAAATGAGAGCGTATTTTGTCAGTGAACCATCGCTAGCAAAGTCGGTTGTACAACTGGGGTGAGTGCTAGGAAGTATCTCTAGACCTGCCGTGTGGCGGCGCTCGGTCTGCAATCACTGATAGTGGCGACACGCTGGTCCGACGTATACTAACGGACCGCGGCCGATTTAAAGGCTACCACCTAGCAAGTGTGGTGTCTGGCGGTGACACCACACTTAACTACGCCGCTTTTAATAATTTTTTCGCGAGTACATCGTAAACAATAATTGCAGTGATATAGAGCCAAGAGTTCTGCCTCGTCAAATACACCGGTTCTCGTCAGACCACCGAAGTTAAGCTACGCCGGACGTGGCCGGCACTTGGACTGGTAACTACCTAGGTTTGTCAAGTGCAGTTGGCAAAGATATCCTTTCCGGCAAAGAGGATTGGGCTGGTACTGTAAAGTTCCTCATCATCAGACTTGGCGCCAATGTTCCGGACTAAATTCGAAACCTCTCTGCAGTGTCTCATGGAGTAAGGAAGTGTGACCATTTTCTACATCTACATCTACATTTATACTCCGCAAGCCACCCAACGGTGTGTGGCGGAGGGCACTTTACGTGCCACTGTCATTACCTCCCTTTCCTGTTCCAGTCGCGTATGGTTCGCGGGAAGAACGACTGCCGGAAAGCCTCCGCGCGTGCTCGATTCTCACTAATTTTACATTTGTGATCTCCTAGGGAGGAAGCAATATATTCGATACCTCATCCAGAAACGCACCCTCTCGAAACCTGGACAGCAAGCTACACCGCGATTCAGATCGCCTCTCTTGCAGAGTCTGCCACTTGAGTTTATTAAACATCTCCGTAACGCTATCACGGTTACCAAATAACCCTGTGACGAAACGCGCTGCTCTTCTTTGGATCTTCTCTATCTCCTCTGTCAACCCGACCTGGTACGGATCCCACACTGATGAGCAATACTCAAGTATAGGTCGAACGAGTGTTTTGTAAGCCACCTCCTTCGTTGATGGACTACATTTTCTAAGGACTCTCCCAATGAATCTCAACCTGGCACCCGCCTTACCAACAATTAATTTTATATGATCATTCCACTTCAAATCGTTCCGCACGCTTACTCCCAGATATTTTACAGAAGTAACTGCTACCAGTGTTTGTTCCGCTATCATATAATCATACAATAAAGGATCCTTCTTTCTATGTATTCGCAATACATTACATTTGTCTATGTTAAGGGTCAGTTGCCACTCCCTGCAACAAGTGCCTATCCGCTGCAGATCTTCCTGCATTTCGCTGCAATTTTCTAATGCTGCAACTTCTCTGTATACTACAGCATCATCCGCGAAAAGCCGCATGGAACTTCCGACATTATCTACTAGGTCATTTATATATATTGTGAAAAGCAATGATCCCATAACACTCCGCTGTGGCACGCCAGAGGTTACTTTAACGTCTGTAGACGTCTCTCCATTGAGAACAACATGCTGTGTTCTGTTTGCTAAAAACTCTTCAGTACAGCCACACAGTTGGTTTGATATTCCGTAGGCTCTTACTTTGTTTATCAGGCGACAGTGCGGAACTGTATCGAACGCCTTCCAGAAGTCAAGGAAAATGGCATCTACCTGGGAGCCTGTATCTAATATTTTCTGGGTCTCATGAACAAATAAAGCGAGTTGGGACTCACACGATCGCTGTTTCCGGAATCCATTTTGATTCCTACAGAGTAGATTCTGGGTTTCCAGAAATGACACGATACGGGAGCAGAAAACGTTCTAAAATTCTACAACAGATCGATGTCAGAGATATAGGTCTATAGTTTTGCGCATCTGCTCGATGACCCTTCTTGAAGACTGGGACTACCTGTGCTCTTTTCCAATCATTTGGAAGCTTCCGTTCCTCTAGAGACTTGCGGTACACGGCTGTTAGAAGAGGGGCAAGTTCTTTCGCGTACTCTGTGTAGAATCGAATTGGTATCCCGTCAGGTCCAGTGGACTTTCCTCTGTTGAGTGATTCCAGTTGCTTTTCTATTCCTTGGACACTTATTTCGATGTCACCCATTTTTTCGTTCGTTCGAGGGTTTAGAGAAGGAACTGCAGTGTGGTCTTCCTCTGTGAAACAGCTTTGGGAAAAGGTGTTTAGTCTTTCAGCTTTACGCATGTCATCCTCTGTTTCAATGCCATCATCATCCCGGAGTGTCTGGATATGCTGTTTCGAGCCACTTACTGATTTAACGTAAGACCAGAACTTCCTAGGATTTTCTGTCAAGTCGGTACATAGAATTTTACTTTCGAATTCACTGAACGCTTCACGCATAGCCCTCCTTACGCTAACTTTGACATCGTTTAGCTTCTGTTTGTCTGAGAGGTTTTGGCTGCGTTTAAATTTGCAGTGAAGTTCTCTTTGCTTTCGCAGTAGTTTCCTAACTTTGTTGTTGAACCACGGTGGGTTTTTCCCGTCCCTCACAGTTTTACTCGGCACGTACCTGTCTAAAACGCATTTTACGATTGCCGTGAACTTTTTCCATAAACACTCAACATTGTCAGTGTCGGAACAGAAATTTTCGTTTTGGTCTGTTAGGTTGCGATGGTGATGGTGATTGTAACAGAAAAACTATGTGCTAATATATTAATAATTCTTTTTGAATAGCTTTTGATACAACTACCAATCGATTTATCTTGAAACAATATGTGGAGGCCAGCAGTCGAGATATCTGTGTAAAGTTCTTAAGTGTATTACTTTTTTATATGTGCATTAATTTAAAATGATGAAAAATGTAACATATATTTTTAACAGTATGCGACTGCTCTGCTACAAGAGTTTAGACAATGAGCTGATTAAAAGTAAATATAATACTGCGAAAGTCAAGCAATCAGACTGGACGGCTGGCTTGCCGCACTCCATAGTGACATGCGCAACTGGAGAGGGAACACAGTGGCGAGCCTTGAACACTGTAGACGCTTTGTCGATGTTCGCGGATGTAAAATTGTTGTGGTGTGAAAAGTGCGCCGAATCTTCATCAGTGTCGTGTGGATTTTCACTTACACGATATTAAGTCGTCTCTCAAATCAAGTCGCGGATACTAGAATTTCCGGACTGATGACGCTGTGAAAATCTGTGAGCCTTTGCTGCCGTTGGTACAACGACACTGGGAAGCGTTCTATTACTTCACGTGTATTAATTTATCGCATACGCGAAGAGGCCGTATGAGAGCATACTCCTCCACCGTTCCAAGCACACAACCACGATCACACTTCCGATGACGCAAACAACTATAAGGAAAGACTTTCTTTTTGTTCAGTGAAGTAATTTTGTAAATGGAATTACAGTCATGATAGGCCAAAGTGAAATAATAATTAGTTTGAAATTTACAGTTTATTAGTAACAGTGATCAGACTTTTATTTGATCATTCCATTACTGTTATATCCTGAACACTTCGACATTCATTCAAATAAGAACTCGTATAAAAATTATAGTCAGTAGAACTGTAATAATATTTTCAGGCTTTAGTACTTCAGAATACAATGACAAAAATGAAGATAATGCAAATTATATAAATTTAAGCTCTATGCTTGGGCCACCTTTACTTTTCCGTTTGCTGACATAAATTTTGCTAGTTGAAAGCTCGCAATCCAGTTAATAATTTTAAATAACTCATTGTGTAAAACAGTTTAAATATGGCTGCCCGAGCATGACGTTAGAATCAACATGACTTGCTTCCATCTCAGGGTTTTGAATATAAAGGACAGCTAATAAATTTGCTTGGAAGTAGACAGTTAGTTTCAAAATTAATTAAAATTAAATTAGCTCCTTCAGAGCATACCGACCGGAAGAACCTATATATAATATTTCTTTCAGAGAGTTTAATAAGATAAGACACAATCATTTCTTTTTCTCCGCCTGCAACAAAAGCTGTCCTACAGATGGATGTATTCACAGTACCAAACGATACCGAAGGTAGGCGTGCTCTGGTTAAGGCAGTGCCTTTGTAATATTGAGTGTATTTTACGAACGAGCCCCTGCATTTATCATTTACTTCAGCACTGATAGTCGACCGACATAATTTTGCACCCATACGGTTCAGTTCATGAATAAAGGTCATAATAATATCGTTATTTATCCAAATAAATACAATGCAAATTGAGTTATAAGGTGAATGTTTAGTGTCACTGATAACTTTTGCGAAGGCTAAAAATTGTAATCTGTGCTACAGCCACTGTCACGCGCTATGGCTACGCAGACGGCATCTGTAGTGTCCTATTTCGCGCAGCGGCCGATGACGCGGAACAGTAGCTTTCGTAATTCAGTATAAAAGTTTTGACCATACTTGGTGCACTTAAACGATATTGACATATGCAACAATTATAAGACCAACTGGTCACAGAAATATCAGTTTTATAATAACTGTCATTTTAGTAACTGGAAGCGATAGTAGGCAATTTGTCGGCACTTAAAAGCACAAATTGAATTTACGTAAAATCGTGAGAGTTCGCATACTTGATCCGCCCGTAGGATGGGGACATTAAGGTCAGCGGCTCCCTTGATGCTTTTCGAGAGCAGAAGACTATGTGCCGGCACTGGGGTTCGCCCTCTCCCTTCTCTCATCATCATGCAACGCAAACATGACATCACACTCGACACACATCCCTTACAGTCAGCTATACGTATCAGATTCATTTACCACGCTTACCTCACACTTCGCGAAGGAAGGGTGCCAGTGTGCGCGAATGATAGGGAAAGCCGTTCCAATTATGCGACTGAACCTTTCCTTAGTGGTCTCCCAGCCAATCATACCATACGACGTTACTTATAATGATATAGTCACAGCTCACCACCTGCTCACTATCTGTTTCCTAAATAACATTCTAGATTCAAGAAAAAACTAAGGTAGAGTGGTGGTAAGTTCCTATGAGACCAAACTGCTAAAGTCATCGGTCCCTACCTACACACCCATGCCTGACGGAGGACTCAAATCTCCGACGGGAGGGGGGGGGGGGGTTGCCGCGCGAACCGTGGCAAGGCGCTTAGACCGGGCAGCTACCCCGCGCGCATACTGAGTTAGAGATGGCTCCCATGCTTGAGAGAGAACGCTGCTGTCACAATGGCAGATGTCGTGACTATCGAGGCCGGAATCTTCAACGTACCCAGTATTAGCGCATTTCATCGCGGCTGGATCGCGGCTACCGAATACATAAAACACTCCCTCTATGGCCTCGTGATTGAACGCGTCAGTAGTGCACTGTGGCAATCTCGATGCGGGGCACCTCTGCCAACAGACTTAGCTGGCGTGCTGATTACACGGTCGTGCACAGAGGGGCCGCTGTTTAGCAAGTCACTAGCCAGGACAACAGTTGGTGAGCAGCCATAACCGCAGAACGACCATCTCGCTACAACGTGCAGAAGCCACCGCTCCGAATGTTTTCCTCTGCTAACCATTGTTACAAAAGGAAGAAGGTCGGGGCTTAACGTCTCGTCGAAGACGAGGTCATTAGGGATGGAGCACACGCTGAGATTGAGAAAGAGATTAGCTGGTTCTTTGAAAGCGACTTAAGCAACCTGCGGAAAACTCGATCGGGAGAAACTATATCAAGAAAAACACAACCTGCTCCTCTCTGACACTTCTGAGCGGACCGCGAAGATTAAAATTTCCATCAAACAAATGTTAACACTTCTATGATCTATTTCATGAAGACTGGGAGGATGCACATGAGAGGTGTATAGCGATGGAAAATCGTTAAGTTACTCCGGTCGAGGGAGGTTTGTCTTTAAAATGCGATTTTGAAATTCCTCCCGGCTTGGGTCATGTATATATGTTTAAAATCGGACCATTCTATTTTATAAAAGCGCACAGTTACCATTTTGTCTTAAGTTGTTGTACTTCTTTCAATTGAAAAACGTTACAGATGGCCTACTATTATTTCAAAAATTCTTAACTTGGAATCTATTAGAGACAGAGTAACGTAGTTTGTTGTAAAACGTTTAAAAGCTCTCAAAGTTTTGTCATTTGCTCTCTGTTGCAGATTTGACTTCGGGTGCACAAAAACGTCGACAGACCGGTAGAAGGCGCAGTATGCCATGTGGTATCCAGAATCCGAAACTCTGACGACGGTACTACGGAATTAGTGATGCATCCGTGAGAGCCAGAAGCTTAATGTTTGAGGTAGCCCAATTCATGATTGCGTGGTACGCCCATTTTTCTTGGCTGAGCACATCATAACGCGAAACGATTACCAGGAGATGCTCGAACAGTTCCTGCTACCACAGATGGATGAGATGCAACTGTCCATCATCTCCCAACATGGCAGTGCACCCCCACACTGGAGTTCGAAAGCGCGGATGTGCTGAATAGCGCATTTCCTGAGTGGCGGATACATCGCATGTCCAATACGCTCTCCCGATGTCACGCCATTAGACTTCTTTCTGAGGGGTTACATCAAGAATCGCCGGTACATAATACCAGTCAATGACATTGCTACCATTCGTGCACGAGTCAATGAAGCAATAAGAACCGTTGATACTGCAATGCTAACACCTACGAGCGGTGTTCTACGAGCGACGAGTAGGGCGTACATTGTACTTCTGGCATAATACTAAACAAACTTTGAGAGATGCTAACGTTTTACAAATGGTTCAAATGGCTCTGAGCACTATGGGACTTAACGTCTGAGGTCATCAGTCCCCTAGAACTTACAACTACTTAAACCTAACTAACCTAAGGACATTCATACACATCCATGCCCGAGGCAGGATTCGAACCTGCGACCGTAGCGGTCACGCGGTTCCAAACTGAAGCGCCTAGAACCGCACGGCCACACCGGCCGGCCGGGACAGTGCTACTTTCTCGCTAAAGAACAGAAACCACAATCTGAAACATTTACCTCTTCCCACCATACGTTACAAAGCACAGAGTAGCTTGAGCACATCACCAATGAATGCTAAGAAGATGGGTAAAGGTCACCTGCACTGGTGAGTTGCAGTAAACATTGGTACTCACCGAAGGTAGGTTAGGAGGCGATGCATCCCACTTACCGAACAGCGCGCGGTTCAAGACAGTCGTGGCAGATGTTCACGTGGAATGAAATGGAACCCATGACGGTGTGCCATGGTCCTCTATTTAGGTGGGTGACAACAGAATTTTTTCGCAATCAGAGGAGAAAACTGGTGATTGAAATTTCATGAGAAGATCCTGCCGCATCGAAAAATGCCTTCGTTTTAATGACTGTCACTCCAATTCACGTATCATGTCTGTAGCACTATCTATTTTATTTCACGGTAATACAAAACAAGCTGCCCTCCTTTGAACTTTTTCGATGTCAGTCGTCAGTCCCACCTAATGCGGATCCCACAGCGCACAGCAATACTCCAGAATAGGGCGGATAAGCGTAGTGTAAGCAGTCTCCTTAGTAGACCTGTTGCACCTTCTAAGCTTTCTGCAGTCTTTGGTTTGCTCTACTCACAACATTATCTATGTGATCGTTCCAATTTAGGTTATTTGTAATTGGAATCCCTAAGTATTTAGTTGAATTTACAGCCTTCAGATTTGATTGGCTTATAGCGTAATCGAAATTTAGCAGATTTCTTTTAGTGCTCATGTGAGCAACTTCACACTCTTATTTATTCAGGGTCAATTGCCACTTTTCGCACCATATAGATATCTTATCTAAACCATTTTGCAATTCGTTTTGATCATCTGATGACTTTACAAGACGGTAAATGACAGCATCATCTGCAAACAATCTAAGACGGCTACTCGGATTGTCTCCTATGTCGTGAATATAGATCAGGAGCAATAGAGGGCCTATAACACTACCTTGTGGAACGCCGGATATTACTTCTGTTTTACTCGATGAATTTGGGTCTGTTACTACGACTGTGACCTTTCTGACGGGAAATAACGAATCCAGTGACACAACTGAGGCTATATTCCATAGCCACGCAGTTTGGTTAGAAGATGCTTGTGAGGGACGGTATAGAAAGCGTTGTGGAAATCTAAAAATATGGAATCAATTTGAAATCCTCTGTCGATAGCACTCATTACTTCATGAGAATAAAGAGCTAGTTGTGTTTCACAAGAACGATATTTTCTGAATCCGTGCTGACTATGTGTCAATGAACCGTTTTCATCGAGGTACTTCGTAACGTTCGAATACGGTATATGTTCCAAAACCCTACTGCAAATCGACTTTAGTGATATGGGCCTGTAATTCAGCGGGTTACTCCTACTTCCCTTTTTGGGTATTGGTGTGACTTGAGCAATTTTCCAGTCTTTCGGTACGGATCTTTCTGTGAGCGAGCGATTGTATATAATATTAAATATGGAGCTATTGTATCAGCATACTATGAAAGGAACCTGAGTGGTATACAATCTGGACCGGAGGCCTTGCCTTTATTAAGTGAGTTAAGCTGCTTTGCTACACCGAGGATATCTACTTCTATGTTTCTCATCTTGGCAATTGTACTTGATTAGAATTCAGGAATATTTACTTAATTCGTCTTCTTTGGTGAAGGAGTCTCGGTAAACCATGTTTAATAACTCTGCTTTAGTGGCACTGTCACCAGTGACTTCACCGTTAGTTAGGTTTAAGTAGTTCTAAGTTCTAGGGGACTGATGACCTCAGATATTAAGTCCCATAGTGCTCAGAGCCATTTGAACCATTTTTTTGACTTCACCGTTGTCATCGTGAAGTGAAGGTATTGATTGTGCCTTGCCACTGATGTGCTTTATGTATGACCAAAATCTCTTTGGGATTTCTGCCAGATTTCGAGACAGAGTTTCGTTGTGGAAATTATTAAAAGCATCTCGCATTGAAGTATGCACTATATTTCGAACTTCTGCAAAACTTTTGCTGGTCTTCGAAATTTTGCGCTTTTAAATTTCGCATGCTTTTTTTTCGTTTCTTCTGCTACAGCGATCTGAACCGTTTTGTGTACCGTGGGGGATCAGTACCATCACTTATTAATTTATGTAGTATATATTTCTCAACTGTCGTCGATACTATCTCTTTGAAATCATTCCATTGCTTTTCTACGCTTACATGATCAGATCGGAAGGAGTGAAGACTGTCTCCTAAAAAGGCTAACCTTGCCCTTTTGCCTATGTCGGCATGAAGTGATTTGAGCAAACCACGGAAAACGTTAATCTGTTTGGTCAACATTATGCTCACTAGAGGCATAGCACTATCGTGGCAGGACCAGTCCAAAGAAGGAATCATCCGTTGCCATCTTGAAAGGAACCTTCCCAGCATTCGCTGGAAGTGACTTAGAGAAATCAAAGGAAATCTAAATAACAATTGCTCCTTCCGAATACGAATCCATTTTCTAAACACTCTGCCCACTTCCTACCATTGCCTCTACTGGACTGAACAAGTCCTTCGTCCTTAATTATGTCGATGTCAACGGTTAGTTAGACATTCAATCGTGAAAGGAAAGCGGTGATGAAACAGTATATCTGCTTATGGAAAAGAGCAAGTGCTGTTAGTAACGCGAGCTCTCGGTAAAATTGCTTCTCGGCTAACACAGCTGTGAAGCGCTGATGAGGTCTGCTAATAAGACCGTCATTCAGTACTGCCGCGCTGCTAATAACGTGGGCCGGGAAAGACGAGGACGCGGGCGCAGCGCCCTCTACATGTTGGTGGATCCGTAGCACAAATTTACTGGAATGGAAATGTACATGAAGTGTCTCTGGATAGGACAAACATCGTCGCAGGAAATTCAGCGTATCAAACTCCTGTTTTTCAGACTTATGAACACGGAAAGTTGCCTCTTATTATTGTCAGCCTCATGATTGTGATGTTTTATGCATACGTTATCTCGTGGGTAGTCTTTGCTATGATATCTGTGCCCGCTAATCCATATCGTGTAATCGCTACTGACGCTGTGTAGATAGTTTGTCTTAACGGAGGTCTTCGGGTCTAGCAGTGGCAGCCAATGAGAAATCGAGGCGGCCAGAAAGACAGCATGGCCTATAATTTTGAACAAGAACAATGTTTCCTATTTTATTCCGGCTCTGATGGTCTCAACTTCTTTGTGTGATGTGATACGGCAAGAATAAGGTGTTCTTGTCTGTAGTGAACCATTATGACTTCATTCACCTAGCAATTGCTTGCAGTTAAAGGGTTTCCAGAATACTTTTTGTAAATGAAGTCTCTCTCTTGCTGTGTTATAAGCACCACGTGGTTATTGTAACACTGATTCTGATATTTCGTGGAAAGTAACTACATCTTTTGGGTTCCAATAATTATCAATTAATATGAAATTTCTTATGTTTATTTACATACTTTCCCATCATTAAATAGAGAAGATATATATAACGACAGAGTTTGAGGAGCCATGAGGCCATACACCTACACATTACTCAGTAATGTTATCTGTCTGAGATCTTGTGCCTTCAGCAAAATCATTACTACTATGAGAATTACTTTGCATGCCGTACAGAATTTTCGACAGCGTACGATTACTTACTACATTCTTAGTATATTTCTTTCAGGTTCTAGAAGGTCAGTTCTAGTTAATAAACTGACACCAGCACTTGCTATGCCATGTTCCATGCAATTTCCCACAGATGTTCAATATCATCCTGTTCTTTGCAAAAGACTTCTGCATTATTGTTGTGAGCCAAGCACACACATTGCACAAGTTTTGCCTATAAGGTAGGATATATAAAACTCGTCAGAGAAGTGTCAGTTCTCTTGATGCCATGCTATACACAATTATCGTGGAAAATTTATCAGTACAGATTCCCAAGTTAACCGTTGCACTAACTGAGTTTGCCTGTGTAAGATTATTCATGAAGTCAGATACCGTTTTATGGTATTCCCATTGTCGACATCCATAGAAAAGAGTGAGTTATCATCAGGGAAAATTTCTGTGGAGAACTCAATGTCCATTCATCTCACCAAAAAGCAGATTACCATAAGTTTCGAGCCAGTTCATGATGATTGTTGTTGAGGATGAACAATCCCTGTTAAAAAACAAGACGAATTCCAGAAATACCAATCATCCTAAGACCAGTGTGCTCCCTTCGTTCACCGAAAAGGATCCAGATAGCGAAGATCAGGAATGCCATCCATACTTTACACAATTTCAAGCTATGCTTTACTGTATGTGTATTTAGATTGAAAAAAATACTGGTGAACAGGACACACAGCACGCCTTTATCTATAGAAAGAGTACGTCTGGGACATAAGTAGCATCTGTCGAGGCATGGAGAGAAGTGATCGGAGGATGCTGATTTCTATGGCTGTAAAAGAATACAAAATAGCTATGGTACTTTACTTGGTGAAAGACACTAGCAAAGAGTGTCCGAAATGAGGGGAAACTTGACAATACACTTGCATCTACTGACGAAAGGGCGGAGTGACTCTCACGAATGCTTCATCCTTCGCTCAGTCATAACAAATAAGAGAACAATTTATTGTACCAGTTGACATGAAAAATTCGAAAACATGACCTACTTACGTCGTGAACTTCATCGCAAGCTCTGTAAAGTATCCTCAGTGAAGTCAGACTTGTTGGAGCGGTCGCCAAACTAACAAAACTGGCACTTTATTGGATGTGGACTTTCACTCACACCATCACTTCCTGACGAGCTGAACAAAATAGCTCCCAACGGAAATAGAGAAAACGTTGCGTGGATGTCCTAAAAAGCGGGGCCTAAAATATATTAAAATATATTGGTGCACAATCATTTGGAAAATTTTGTGTGTGTGTGTGTGTGTGCGTGTGTGTGTGTTTATGATGTACTGGTAACAAATTGTAGTTAGTACATGAACTTAGATTGCCCGTAAAAGAAGTAAAGGTCCCAGAAGACATAATCGGATTGCAATATAAAGATGTAATCTCAACCCACATATCTCACAGGCATGGTAATACTGCAATATCAGTTTGGTAGCGTTAAGTCAAGATCTTAGTGGTGTAACACTTGCCATTTCCGTCAGTGTACTAGCTGGGCTACTTTCTCTTGCGTATAAAGGTACTCACCTGATATCCTACTTCACTCCATAAAGATAAACTGGTTGACATTCATGTTTCACAGCACACCAATTGTTTACATTTTGGACGAAGAATTCATGTCCTCTGGGTACATCTGATTTTTCCTGAGCCATGGGGCCAGACGTATGGTAAGGTGTCTCGCTACAGAAGAGCTGTCACTGCAAATTTTCATGTGTAATCTTCCTAGAACATATCTAAAGGAACATCCTGCCTTTCTGAAACTTTCCAGTAGATTAAAATCGTATGCTGGATTCGGTATAGAAGTATACATATACGCCATTGGCGGGTTTGTAAATAATTAAGAGTTGTAATTCTCTGTGACTGGTAGAACAGCAACCTTAGTGACTTAGTGTTGTTCGTATTTAATGTTGTTACCAAGCCTAGTAGGACACATAGGGCACGTGAGCAGTATCAGATATTGAGTGATCACTATGAAGGACGTAGGTACGCGAGTGAGACAGCTTTATCAGCACTTGATAGAGTTTGGAAGTGTTCGAATCGTGAAGTGTCCAGATTTGTGGCGGATTCGCATGTAACACTGTCCCGGTGTTTGTATTGGAATGTTAGAACAGGCCTAGTCACCATCAGGGTTCGAGTCGACCAAGTGTAACCGTCACAATGGAGGATCGCTGTATTGCGCACAAAGTACAGTGTAAAGCCTTCACTTTTGTGACAGTCATGTGAGAACAAGTAATGGACTCCCTGTAACATTCTGTGCCATACTGAACGACTGGTTGGAGGCGCAGGAGCTAGACCACATAATTACCATCCCACCGTTAACACCACAGAACTAATGGCTGCATTTGGAGTGGTGCCACGACTAGGAAGCATGGGTTGCTGATGAATGACGTGTGTGCAGCGATGAATCACGGTTCTACACTACTCCGGATAACCATCATCGGCGAGTATGGCGGGGACAGATTCCAATCCACCAATGTTTAGGAGAGGTACAATATTGGTAACCCTGCACGATGTGGGGAGACATTGGGTATGACTAGTTGGCAGTGATTGAGGGGATCTCTGATGGCACAACATTACGTCATGGAAATCCTGCGTCCTTAAGTGTTACCTCTCACGCAACAGTAAAGTGATGCGTTTTTCATCAGGACAATGCTCATCTACATATACCTCGTGTATCTGTTAACTGTCTGCATGATGCTGATGTGCTCCTGTGACCAGCAAAGTCCCCACAGCTGTTCATGATAAAATGTGAGCGGCACTAACTTGGACGTCAAGTTCGTATCAGTGTCAGTATCGAAGGTATCAAGGACCAGTTACGACTCTTGTGTGCCACCTTGCCTCGTAAGGGGATACAACGCCTTTATGACATTCTACCCAATCGAACCTGTGCATACATGAATCCAGACCAGATGGGATGCAACGTCACACTGATCAGTGGGTTCATACGCCCAAGTTCACTGTACATTTCTCGATTTTGGAATCACTGAAATAACATCACATTCCCACTCAAACTATTAAGTTTTACTTCGTTTCCTCCTCCTGTTCATGTTAGTTCACTTTTTTTCTGTCAAGTAGTATGGTAAGAAACTATCACTTTGCTGCTGACCAGAAGTCTCATTCTAGGAAAAACCTCTTGGGTGTTACAAGGACGACATTTCTCTGCGAGATCATTTGTCCAAGCAATACTAGGCCAAAAAGGCACGAAGGAGAAGCTCTGTGGAGTCTGGAAGGTAGGGAAAGAGTCCCTGACGGAACTGAAGTTGCAAGACTCATGCGGTGTGCCTGGACAGCTCACCTGCTAAGGGTATTCGTCGGGAAAGGCTAGATTCAAATCCGGCATACGATTTTAATCAGTTGGGAAGTTTCATAAAGACAAGAGGTTCCTTTTAGATATTTTCTAGGAAGATTACGCATGAAAATTTGTAGTGACAACTCTTCTATAGCAATGCACCTTACCATACGTTTGGTCGCTTGGCTCACGAAACACCAGGCGTACCCAGAGGACACGAGGGCTTCGTCCAAAATGTGAATAACTGGTGTGCTGTGAAATATGAATGTCAACCAATTTATCTTTATGGAGTCAAGTATAATATCGGCTGAGCGCTCTGCCATGTAGGAGCAAGTAGTGCAGCAAGTACACTGACTGAAATGACAAGTGTTACACCACCAAGAACTTGACTTAACGCTACCAGACTGATACTGCAGTATTACCTCGCCTGTGGGACATTTGGTTAGAAATTTTATCTTTATGTAAGCTTATTTTCAGTACAGAAGAAAGCCGTTCCTACAGCTGAGGAATGGTGCGACTTGCATGAGTCCAAAGTTGCTGGAATTTTCTGGGTAGAGATCACAATACAGCATACCCAGAGTCCGTGCATATGCAGCTTATGGCCATTTTTCTGAATTTGAGAAAGGTCGAATCACTGGTGTGAAGGGCATTGGAGTATTATATTGACAGATAACTCACGCGGTTGGCGTAGAGCAATGATTCCAGAACAAGTGGTACCGATATGAGCTCAGGGCAGCAGTGTGGCAAAAGAGTGGGCACGGGTACTTCCAGAAGAACCACATCATGAGAAGATAGTAGCGTTGTCCGACTGGCTCTGAAGAATAGAGGGATTACAACAGCTGTAATCAGGGCAGAGGTAACGTGCAGTGTCGCATGAAACTGCCAGGAATATATTAGTGAAAGGTAGGCTGTGATCTCGAGTTGCAATACGTCGTTTACCATTCATATCTTACCTAAGACCACAGAGACTTCGATGGTGTTGAGCCAGACTCAACTGGGAAGTTATGTGACGGATACATCGACGCCGTTGTATTTATAGACGGCCTGGTTAAAGGTCACAGAAAGCAGCGACTCTCAACACATGTAGGACAGAACTGATTTGGTAATTGTTGATGGGAGGCTGAATGCTCTCCAGCAAGAATGGCAATCACTGGTGTCACACCATTCATGACCAGCTATAACACTCTTCCCCCAACAGCAGAACTAGTCCTGTAGTGGGAAAAGCCACGCATGACAGTTCCCTCAACAGCACAACTAGTCCTGTCACGGTAGCCACATATAACACTACTGGCTACCACTAAATTAGTGATATGCCTATAGCGCTATTCCTGTGAAATGACTTTTATTTTGTGACCGTAACGATGTACAATGGAAAGGTGTTTTTCGACTCTGGAAAGATTGCTATTGAGAGGAAACAATAGCCAAATAAACGGGAATCGAACCAAGTTTCAACTAATAATCAAGTAAACTGTAATTACATAAAAAGAAACGGTCGCCAGCCTAATTAGGCAAAGTTGTATCCAGTACTAGTATGGTTCAGAAAGAAAGTTAACTACTTGGATTTACTTTGCTTGATACTGAACTTCTCTTTTGTTGATAAGATACAAGACAAAAGCAAAATTTTTCAGGTAATGTATCAGAGATTTAACTTAAACTATATAGGAGGAGTATTAATTTGTTTAGGCTCTCAATGACAGTTTCTATCTGTACATTATAATGGGAAGATAATGATAATTATAGGTAAATTGTGGAGTACTACTGATTTGGACAAGAGGTTCTTTTGTCAGTTTAATTATAGGAAGTTACTGCTATTGAAATAGATATGAAGAATTGTATATTTTGTACCGACTATTATTTGCATTCTCAAGAAACATTCACTTCCTTATATTATTTAGCTCAAATGGAATGTGTAATATCTGGATCTAGTATACTCTGAATATTTGTTTATTCTTGATTGCTGTTATTATAATATGACATTTAAATTTGGCTCAGTTATTAGCATGGGGACGCAGAGATCAATCTATCGATAGACTCAGATCGAGGCTTAACACTTTAGTCACAACACAATATGGAAAACACTGTTAACTAAATAATGCATGAAATTGTAAACACTATTATTTCATTAAGAAAATTCTTTGAACTAAATGCTTCTGTTACTGACTGCACTTCGATGAAACTTTAACTGCCCATTAATGGAACTACATGGAGTATTTCAAAACTTATGCTCACTAAATAATTATGTACTTTATAACTCCACAACGTTAACCGAAAACGAAACCACATACTTTGTCTATGCAATTACACAGAACTCAACTGATATTAGAGATGAAGGTGGTTGCAGTGTCGACCTCCTGTGCTGTTCAAAAAAAGGTGGCAAAAGTTTCCATGGCTCTTCCTGTGTAACAAGCTCTGGAAATTCTCTTTCTAGAGTCAGATTTTCATAGTACAGAGCTAACCAAAGTATGTAATAAATAATAAGTCGAATCGCTTCAGCATACGAGGCCATATTATACAATATTGCAGTTCTTCTCACCTCTTTCAGTTCACAAGATGCGCTCGCTTTGCCTGCTATCCACCGAATGACTCATGTCACAAAGGAGCTTAGCAGTTCGTCGGCCAGATCCACCTTTTCTATTTACGCCTATCTATTCCCACTGTGGAGGTTCTTCCCTCCAAGTTTTATATGATTACAGCCCTACGTTTTCTATGCATGAAACAGTATTACAATTAATGTTATAAATTTGACATTATTTTGCACCACATTACTTTTAAAATACATCCATAGATTAATTGCAATTACATGAATTATCATAAATAAAGATTAAAATATTTACATTGATGTTACATCAAAGAGCATAGTTATACAGAAGTCACATGAAGTAAAAACAGACAAAGAAGTTTGATAAGACCATTATCAGTAATAACGGTAGCAATATTACACAGCGTACTAAATGGCATATTTCAACAGGATAATGCAAGACCCCAAACTGCAGTTCACACCACAAACGCCTTGAGGAATGTGCGGATACTTGACTAGGCTTTCCAGTTCCTCGATTTGTCGCCCATAAAGCATGTCTGAGATGGGATGGGAAGATATACGCTTTCATATAGACCCTCCGCTAGCAATCATCATTAACTGACGGAGCATGTATTTAAGGCGTGGCAAGAAATTCCTAAAAAATAACTTTCTGAGGCTGTTTGGTTCCATGTACGAACAAAGAAAAGCATACTCATGCCCACAGGAGTCACACATCTTACTGATGGATCCTGCATGGAATTGAAATTCACTATTTTAATATCCGTTATGAGCTTGTCATCAGTTCAGAAGATTAAAGGAAAAGTGTCTTGTACACTATACCTGATGGTGACATTTTGTGTAAAAAAATTCTCACAGCAGATTCGTATGGCCACCACTATCGACCGCCCATACTCCTCCCTTTTTTTGGGAAGGGCTTACATGAAGCAATATGTATACAAAGCTGGTCACAAAGATCTCTGATCTTTGAATGCCAGAGCTCGAAAAGAAGAACAGTGTAGTCGTCAAAGAAGTGGACGAAAACCGGGCTTATAACGCGTATCGACGCCTGAAAATGTGTCTGCAGTCACTAATACAGAAAGAGAATTATTCCGAAAAACTATCAGTATGTCACATCCAACAGTTTCAAAGAGATTGTAGCTTCCTACACACAGAGAATTAACAAACATTGTTCATGTATCTGGGATTCTTTTTTATCTTATGTACATGGTAAGTTACATCGTGTGAACTCAGCTTACTGGGTACAATGATAAGGTTGGCACCTCGTCAGCTGTTTTCATGCGAACACACATAGCCATACGAGGTGCATCTACAAAGAACAGGGAATGTACTAAATATCTCAAAGGCAACGTGTGTTACAAGTGTATGCATGCTTACGAACAAATACATGGGCACGTTCCACGTAGTGTCGAGTACAATAAGCTGAATCTCATTTTGTGACAGTTAGACTTATGCCACAGTGCCAAGGATCACACAGTATTTTTTTATCGCCATTAGACTTGCGCCCTAGGACAACCAAAGCGGGACCTAAGTACGAAAATGCGAACGCTTTCATAAACAAAGATTTGTTCTCAGTTTTAGGTGTATAAATTCACTGGCTAATATAACGACACACAGATAAAAACTAGAGGTCTTGCTGACACGTGTGACAGAGTTCTACCATTTATTCTTGTCTTCTTCACAAGGGACTTGGTCCACAGGTTCGATCCACAGCACAGGCGACAGCCAGTGGTATGGTGTTTCCTAATTCTTTTAATACAAATATAGACGTATCTGAAAAAAAAAAATGACAGCATATTGATCACTCATGATCTCACGAAAACCTGTACTGGCAGATCAAATTGCCAACGCTGAATTCTACGAAGCAGTTGCGTAATCGTGGTTGCAATGCCTTCATCATGTCCGCGCAGAGTTGTGTAGTACTGAAAAGTGGTGTTTGCTGCATGGCTGGTCCTGACAGTAGCCGTGGTCCGTGAACATGGGCAATGGGAATAATTTTACAAGAGAATAAAGTTATTTAACGTATACCTTCAAATTTATTTTACACTACCGTCGACAGAACTACGGAGCACCTTTTCACTTCTCTTCATATGAAACGATGGCAAAAAAGAAGACTCTTATCGTTTTACTCTATACAATTCGAATATTGTAACTAATATTACAGTAGAAAGGAAAACTGTATAGAGATGGGAATGAAGAGGAAAACTGTTAGGCGTGTTTAACGCGAATGTGAAGACGAAAAACAAATTACGAGAGACTGTTAGTGGGGACTAAATGGGAAATAAAGATTGTGAGCTACCATTCATTCAGGAGCTCAAGCATTAGGTACAGGCGCTGCACAAAAATCTGGAAACACGGCAAGAAATGCATGCTTGAACATAAATGTAGATTCTAGTCAAGCTTGCAGGTTACGCTGCTGTATTCGACCACGGACGGCATCTGTGCAATGTCCTCAATACGTTGCGAGTATCAGAAGTGGTCACAATGGTGTTCTGTGTAGATGTGACTGCATTATGTCGGAGCTACGTGGATTCGAACGTGGGCAAATTGTTGGTGTTCGTATTCTTGCTTAACCAGGAGAGATGTACGCACGGCGTGTCCTAACAGAATACTATAAATAATTCAAATTCCAAATTACGGCTTCATTGCATGAAAAATGACCATATTACACACATTTTCTCGTTTGTTGTGATGCCTCACAAGGGTCAGTGACCTACCATCAGAACCGAAAATGCGCAAATGATCACGAACATAGCATGAAACCAATCTCCATGTGATTCTGATCAATAAACTATAATGGTCCACCAATGTACTTCTAGAACCGGAGACTCAAGGACGCAACAGATGGCAACATTAGATAACGGATTTAGCGTTTCTCCAACGACCACCTGGCTATCCGTGCTGCTAGAAAGACTACAGCACGGATACAGGATAGCCACATCGTCCAAAATTTTTTAGCCAACATACAAACATGAAGACCGGCGTGTCCTAACAGAATACTATAAATAGCAGCACGGATAGCCAGGCGGTCTTTGGAGAAACGCTAAGTCCGTTATCGAATGTTGCCATCTGTTGCATCATTGAGCCCCCGGTTCTAGATTACGTTGGTGGACCATTATAGTTTATTGATCACCATCACATGGAGATTCGTGTCCACCATGCCTTTGGTTATCAGGACAAGGAATCATCATAAAATAAATCAATCCGCATCTGCCTCAGTATGGGTAAAAGGTGTTGACAATTGCAAGAAAATAAAATTAGTCGGTGACCTCACCCATAAAAACGTTGGAGCAAAGGAAGAAAGTCATTCGGTACGGTGAGTCTTGTTTTACGCTTTTCCAACTTCTGGGCAAGTTTACGTTCCAAAAGTGAAATATGGTGGGAGTTCGGAGATGCTTTGGGCAACCATATCGTGGTATTCCATGGGCCCTGTAGTTACTCTGTTACTCTCCAACATCGCATTATTACCAAGGATTATGTGATCGTTTTGGCTGATCAAGTTCATCCCATGGTACAATGTTTGTTCCCCATTGGTGATGCTGTTTTTCAAGGCGACAGGATCCCTGTTAACACACATAGCATCTTCAATGACTGGTTTTCTGAGCAAGAGGATGAATCGTCACATCTGACCTGGTCACAACAGTCACCAGATCTCAATATTATTGAATCTTTGTGGTCTACTTTGGACAGATGGTCGCGTCACCGCAATCCATCTCCATCATCGTTACCTAAACTTGCCAATATTTTGAGGGAATAACGGTATAAGATGCCCATGAAAACCATACGGGATCTATATTTATCCATTCCGCCACGAACGGAATCTCTTTTGGATTCTAATGGGTGTACTACACTGTATCATGCATAGTAATGGGTTGTGTTTTTAGTGTGTCCATATTTTCGTCCGGTCCCTGTAATTCTTGAATAATGATGGTAATGATTGAAAACATAAAGGGACTCAACTGTGTGATTATTAGTCCCGCTATTTTCTTAAGGTGTCTGAAAATGTAGGTACTAGCGTTTTTTCTCTCTCGTTGTTTAATAGCAATGAAACTGTCATATGTTTTTTACAAGGTGCATGAAAATGTAACTAGCCTATTAAAACTCATCTGCCAGAAATAAAACTCTAATCATTACATAAAAACTATAATGGCAGCTTAGAATACGTAGTTAGTATCTTATATTCAATGATAGAGATATTTTGTCACCCTTTGTGGACTCAGGTGCGAAGAAGAGATTGGGTGGCGCATCGGGGCCTAATCGGCAGCGAGAGGCTCAGTATCCCACCTCCGCCTTTTGTCTTCGAATCCTATTGGAACACCCACTCCTTCGTAGCAAGTGTAGCACACACCCTGAAGCTGTTCTTCGTCCTCTAGAATCTATGATAGTTGTCGTCCTAGGTCCAGTTGACGTGATTGTTAATGCTTCACCATAGACGCACTGCGGGGGGAGGGCAGTTGTTCTCGTGCTATAAATTCATGAATTATTTTGGTATGTCCAGAGACAAAGTAAATATTTTCTCTTAATGAGTTTCGTAGTGAAGTCTGGCAGACCTTGATGGTGTGTTTGATGGTCTGTAGTCTATTGGATGATGTACTGTCCTGTTTCTTGTCTTCCCATTTCTTCTGAATATGGCGGCGTATGTACGTGTTTAAGTCAGCACTTTGAATATTTTGTTCGGGTGTTTCGATTCCTTTCCTTCTTTGGCTAGTTTATCAGTCAGCTCAATATCTATAACACCGACGTGACTCGGTGACTAGACAAAGACGATGGATATCCCTGTACTCCAGAGGGCATACAGTTAGTCATCGATGGCAGAGACAGATGGATTTATGTAGTTTCTTTCAAACAGTACTTCATTATAGATAAATTTACTATCTGCAAAAAGTCTGAGTTTAATATTAATATTGTCTGCAAGATCATTAATATACAACATGAACAACAGGGGTCCCAACACGCTTCCGTGGGGCATCTGACGATGACTCTCCACGCACGATAATATCCTACATCCTCCCTATCAAAAAATCGTCAGTCCAATCACAAATTTCTCCTGATACCCCATATGATAGTAACTTTGACAATAAGCATAGATGTGGTACTGAGTCTAATGCTTTCCGGAATTCAAGAAATAGAGAAGAGAGAAGAGAAAAACCTGTGAGGCTATGTTATGTAAATGGTGGCCATTTCGGAAGCCGCCATCATGGATAAAATTCGTAATTTTCAAATGGAAAGAGGACTTGTGATACATCAGACCAATACATAAGTGCAAGATAAAAATAATACTGGCTTTGACCTGAGCCTTTCACCTCGAATAATGTCGTACTTTATGCAGAACAAGGCCAATGCCGGTGATATCACATAAGGACAACACAATGTGCCCAGCGTGTTGTCCAGCACATTGTGTGGTCGTTGTTATCCGATGAGTCCCACATTCCTTATAGATTTTGATCACCACGTGTACCGGTATGCGAACATAATTCAATATTTCTGTTGTACTTGTCTGGAAGGTCTTCTCCTACCTGTGTCGCTTTACTTCACTTCCTGTTGTTTCTTGCTTCTGCCTGTGGGATCACGATGTGTCGGATTTGTTTCTTAGCAGCAAGTATGATAAGCTTGCTAATGTATGCTTTTACCTGGCTGGAATGCTTTCTGCAGCTGATCCACGTGGGCAAGCGAGCGAAACGTATCGCATATTAAACATAGTTCGTAATTTTGTAGAATTTCTTGACATTTTCGTGATATTTGGCTTATACGCCACTTTATTTTCCGAACGTCAGCTGAGATATTTGGAAATTAATATAAGTAAAATTAGTAGCATTTGTATGTGCGTGCTTGTGTGTGTGTGTGTGTGTGTGTGTGTGTGTGTGTGTGTGTGTGTGTGTGTGTAGCGGGGGTGATCACGGAAACCTACAATCATAATTTTTACAAGTAGTCTCATACAGTATTTGCATTGATTGTTAGGGGCATTTGTAAAAGTACATATTCTAAATGTATCATTGGAACACAGACAGCAAATTGTCTTTATCCCGTAATGAGAAATGGTGGGGATAGGAATAGGGACCTTCATTTTTGTAAGTTATTAAGTTTGTTAGCTGAAATGGCTACAGTTTTTAACATCTCCAGGGAATAAATTGATGAGAATCTACTCAGTTTAAGGCAGCAGACTAGCTAACATAGGGAAGCAAGTGAAATTATTTGAAAGTAACCTTTTAGGAATTCAGAGAATTGCCATTTAACTTTAACTAATAAAATCGTATTATAATTTTTTTATGACATAGTGTTTACTGATTGTTTTATTAAATTGGGTGTTGAAGAACAGATTTTCAGGGATTTACTAATGGTTCCTTAATACTAGTGTTACATATTAAGAAAGTAAGGTAACAGGGGAGTGAGATTTTCTAAGTCCGAAAAGACCGTCATTGCTCAAGCACATGGAAGTATCAACAAGAACCAGCTACTAGGCATAAAAATTACGGTACAGTTAGTCGGTCATAAAGAGTGCGACATCAACAAATGTGCATGTATGAGTGCGAGCGAGCTCAGCGGAAAACTGTTAGACAAGTGCAAACCAACATCCATTAGTTACTCTCATAACATAATTTAAGAAACACTGAGGAGGCCGCAATAACACCTATCAGGGATTTGAGAAAGCAGTTAAGAGACTGAAAAAAATTGGTTAAGGAAATGTGGCAGAATGGAAGACAGCTGACATTTCGTGAAGAGGAGAACCGATTCGGTCACGACAAATGACGTCAAAAAGCAGAGCCTTTCCTCAATGCCATAAATACTCCACCTCGCCAGGCTAGAGTCAGCCGATCGGTAGGATCGACGGCGTTCATATCTTTCGCACTCGATTCTATGACTGTAACGTATTGTGCATGAGTTTGTTTCAGTGCTAGTCGTATCCCCGCCGCCTTAAGAGATGGCCACCGATTCGTGGCTACGGATGATAGAAGCCAGTCTTCACTACCAGCCACCACTGATGGGTAGTCCAGGGCCTTACCAGCATTGCTTCATCTTGTTCTAAACTCCAGCATCGCTTAAGTCAGGAGACACACCGAACCAACGGGCCAAGATCAGCATTCAACACGGTCTCTCGGCATCCGACATCTCGGATCATTTGATGGGATAGCACGGGCAGTGATCTGGGAGAGAGAGAGTACTCCCAGAGTACGACACACGCGCTGTTCTCCCCGCCCTCTCCGAGCAGGGTTTCTGAAAGGGCGCGCCTTCCACATCTGGGGCGGTAACCCGCTTACTAGAAGTCACCGGCCTGAGTACAGGGCTGATTTAGCGAGATACGGCAGCCTGAGCCAGCCACTGTATTCACCAGATTTCTCTCCGGCCTTCTAAATCACCAGCCGCCGCCGAAGGTTCGGCGACGAGATGTATTCAGAGGAATAAATGAAGTAATACTTAATCTCGTTTATTGACGTCTGGCGACGCCACACCGGTCCCTGGGCCTTCATCCTGAGAAACAGAAGGGGTTTCCGCCCGTGAGTGGGTGACCCTACACTAGTAAAAAATGTTCTGATAAATGTATATCCGAAAAATGTTTCAAATGGCTCTGAGCACAATGGGACTTAACTTCTGAGGTCATCAGTCCCCTAGAACTTAGAACTACTTAAACCTAACTAACCTAAGGACATCACACACATCCATTCCCGAGGCAGGATTCGAGCCTGCTACCGTAGCGGTCGCGCGGTTCCGGACTGAAGCGCCTAGAACCGCTCGGCCACCCCGGCCGGCTTGTAGGTCCGAAAGTGCTTCATTTATAAGATATCCGCACAGTTCACTTTTGAACGATTAAGGGTATCAAGATGAAATCTGGTTTAATGTTATGACATCGCAATTATTACTCGTATGAAACCATAAAAGTATTAAATTTTAATACAATATTACAAACAATGAAAGTAATTGATGCTAGAAATGTCACAAGCAGTTGTCTTTAACATTAATGGGTTTATGCATTACAGTGCCTTACTTGGCAATAAGGAGTATTTCTTTCATATTCATAGCTGTCTTTCTCGTAAAATTTCGATACTATTGTGGAACTTCACAAGCTCTACAAAGAGATTCTCGCATGCCCCAAATTCATCACACCTCTTCAGTCACTCTCTTTTCCAACACCAACACTATCGGTTACGTTTTTTTCTTTATCACTAATAGTATTAAAATTGCAGCTGCAGCCTGACGCTCGTCCATTGCAATCTCTTCTTTCACGCGAATAAATACGACAGGAAAATCTCGCAGAGAGTGATCTCTCAGCTCTCACTGACTCTCTCACCTTGCTATGTGTAAACGCTTCCGACACTTGCTTTCGCAAGACATTAAGACGCTTACAGAAAGTGCGCGCAAATAATTATCAGACAGTAACCGTCAGCGAAAATTTGCTCCTAGAGGAAACAATTCTACGAGTACTATCTGAGAGTGCCAAACTGTCTGAGAGCAAAAATCTCCCACGTGTATCCCAGCCACAAACACTACACGCAGACGGTTGGTACACACACGTGCCGTCCCGACAGGGGTGGTAACGGGGTGACGACAGGTAAAGCATCCGGCCACCCCTTAAATGAACCATGCCAGATCCGTTAATAGCTCTGCCGACCATGCGCAGTTGTGTGACAAAGACACAACCAAACGAATAAGTGTGCAATAGCGAAGATTTTTTATTTTTCCTCAATTGTAACGACGCTCTCCTACTGACGACACTGACAGCAACAGTCCTGTATTTTTAATAACCAGGTACATCTATGTATTCAACTTTTTCATATATTATTGTAAGTCTGCCTCCGTACTTGAATAGTCAGTGCGCGTGGCTGCGATGCAGAGGGCCTGGGTTCAATTCCAAGTGCTGCGGGGGAGTTTTTCTTGGTCTGATGACTGGAACTGGATCTACCCACTCTCGACTTGCTATCGTAAGAGCTACTTGTATGATAACTGGCGAATAAAAGGTCTGGAACTCCAACAACGACCAGGAGAGCGGTTTCCTGACCATACGCCTCTCGGTATCGCATCTCAATGATCCCACGTGGCAGAGGGTGACATAGAGGCCGGTCGGCATTGCGTGGACCTCAGGCCAGATCGTAGAGTTTCAATTTTTCTGTATATAGGCTGGTAAGAAAGAGACTGAAAAGCTAGTAAGGGTCCTTCAAGGGAGGTTGTGCTCAGAAGTAATTTGTAGCGAAAAATTCGATAGGTTGCCCCGTTTCCTAGTTAATTAGCATTGAAATTATCCAATCAGGAAGTAGTACCCGAAATTTTAAGAGGCCCGTAAGAGATGGTGTCGCCAAATGTGTTCTTCTTTTGTTTCTCTGAAACCGAACAAGAGAGCGATACGGAAATTGGACATAGGACGGTAGTAAGGACTGAATCAGAGCCAGCCGAAGGCTGAGCAGTTTCGTGTGCCATGTATTACCTAGGCTATGAGAACAACTGACACTAATTATATATGCCGAGCCGCTTCAATTTGCACGCGCAACGGCATGACTGGTTAACTCCATTTCTACATCTACATCTACATCTACATGGATACTCTGCAAATCACATTTAAGTGCCTGGCAGAGGGTTAATCGAACCACCTTCACAATTCTCTATTATTCCAATCTCGTATAGCGCGCGGAAACAATGAACACCTATATCTTTCCGTACGAACTCTGATTTCCATTATTTTATCATGGTGATCGTTCCTCCCTATGTAAGTCGGTGCCAACAAAATATTTTCGCATTCGGAGGAGAAAGTTGGTAATTGGAATTTCGTGAGAAGATTCCGTCGCAACGAAAAACGCCTTTCTTTTAACGATTTCCAGCCCAAATCCTGTATCATTTATGTGACACTCTCTCCCATATTTCGCGATAATACAAAACGCGCTGCCTTTCTTTGAACTTTTTCATGTACTCCGTCAGTCCTACCTGGTAAGGATCCCACACCGTGCAGCAGTATTCTAAAGAGGACGGACGAGCGTAGTGTAGGCAGTGTCCTTAGTAGGTCTGTTACATTTTCTAAGTGTCCTGCCAATAAAACGCACTCTTTGGTTAGCCTTCCCCACAACATTTTCTATGTGTTCCTTCCAATTTACATTGTTCGTAATTGTAATACCTAGGTATTTAGTTGAATTTACGGCTTTTAGATTACACTGATTCATCTTGTAACCGAAATTTAACGAGTTCCTTTTAGCACTCATGTGGACGACCTCACACGTTTTGTTATTTAGGGTCAACTGCCACTTTTCGCACCATTCAGATATATTTTCTGAATCGTTTTGCAGTTTGTTTTTATCTTCTGAAGAATTTATTAGTCGATAAACGACAGCGTCATCTGCAAACAACCGAAGGCGGATGCTCAGATTTTTCCATATTGGATACAATTGTATGAAGGCAGCATTTGCCTTTTTAATGCGGTTTTTCACGTCATCTCTAGCTCCACCATCTTCCGCCACTATACTACCCAGATACAGGAATGAGTTGACAGTCTCCACTCGCTGCTCACCTATTAACAGGGGCACCTCCATGTTCCCTGAATTTACTCTCATTTCCTTTGTTTTGCCTGTATTTATCTTGAGGCCAGCAGTCTCTGCTTCTTCTGTCAGCAAGTTTAATTTAGCTTGCATATCAGTCAGCCTTGGAGCTAATAAAACTATGTCGTCTGCAAAATCCAAATCCTCCAGACGTTCGTGGATCCCCCACTGGATTCCTCGTGTCCTGCCTGCTGTGACTCTTCTCATAACAGAGTCTAGAATGAGTAGAAAAAAAGTTGGTGACAAAATGCAACCCTGCCGCACTCCAGTAGTTACTTTTATGGGCTCTGTCATATTTCCCTTGTGGAGTACGCAGCATTCGTAGCCATCATATAGATCTTTTATGATGTTTTAAATCTTCTGTGGTATGCCATACCTCCGCAACATCTGCCAGAGCACTTTATGTTTCACGGAATCGAAGGCCTTTTGAAAATCAATGAGTGCCAGGTACATGGTTGCTTGGAATTCTTTGCTTTGCTCTAAGATGATCCTAAGAGTGTTAATAAGATCAACACAGCTGCGTTGTGCCCTAAAACCGGCCTGTTCTTTACGCAGTCGCTTTTCAAGGGATTCTTTAATTCTGTTTAAAATAATTCTGGTGAGGACCTTACTGGGCACTGACTACAATATAATACCACGCCAGTTGTTACAGTCCGACAAATTTCCCTTTTTGGGAGCTTTACCACCAAGCCATTTTTCCACTCCTTTGGAGATTTCTCTTGAAGCCAAATATGCTTCAGCAAAGGATGGAGCATTTTAAAAGTACTTTCAATATCGGCTTTTAAGAGCTCTGGTGCTATATTGTCTAAGCCTGGAGCCTTTGTATTTTTTAGTGTTTTCAAGGCAATCCTAATTTCGTCCATTGTGGGGCACTGCAAATTTATATCTTGATCTTCTTCGACTTGCTCTGGAACATCTCTTACCTGTTCCTCTTGGTTGTCTTCACAATTTAACAGTTCCCTGAAGTGCTCCTCCCATCTCTGTAGCTGTGCCTGTTGAGTTATAAGCATCACACCATTCTTTTTCTTAACTGGTCCATGTCTGAAGTTCTTCATTGACAACCGTTTGGTAATGATGTAGAGCTCTTTCATATTTCCTTGTCTTGCTGCCTCTTCTGCTAATTTTGCTTGCTCATCTATCCATTTCCTTTTATCTCGACGTAGCAATGTTTAGGTTAGTTAGGTTTAAATAGTTCTAAGTTCTAGGGGACTGATGACCTCAGAAGTTAAGTCCAATAGTGCTCAGAGCCATTTGAACCATTTTGAACCACAGTACGGTTCTGTGCAATACAGCATATTTAAGTTCCACCAGTCAATACCTAGGCATATTCTACGAAGACATGTAGGCCTTCTTTAAATAAATATAATGGTGTATAGACGCACTTACGAAAGATGAGTTTGACAACACAATATACGTATTCTGTAGCACTGATGTTCCAACTTAGCTTTACAACTGCTTATCATTTATTTTACCGTTGTTGGTTGTATGCGAATAATTATTATTAATGCCTTAATTTTCATACGTGCATGTGTAAATTACGAAACCTGTCGGAGGTGCTTTATACACATATTATCTCATCTGATGTTCGCAATGTGAAAAGCTGTTTCTCCTGAAATACGTCCCGTATAAGCCACTATCTCCTTTTCGTGTGCGCCAGAGATTTTCCCTGTGAATCAGTGTTCTGCGGTTTATACCATTTAACGGAGCAGATAAGCGAAATGCGAAGTCTTCTCAAAGCGAGCGCTGTTTCATTGACCCGCAGCGTCCTGGCGGTGATAATATACATACAAGGATCCTCCCACAGGTTAAAGTCACCCCTGCTGTGTATTTTATCGCATTCCGGCTCTTCAATAGCTTTTACCGCGGGACAGCTCTACAGTACTGTGGTCATGGTTTGCAGAACGAATATCACGCTGCATGAGATTCGTTCTCTGTTCACAAGGGGAATCCTCAGTCACAGCCAACACATTCGGCTCATATTCGGCAAGTAGCTTGTGTACAAGCAAAGATGAAAGACTCTAAGATACAGTACTGGCCATTAAAATTGCTACACCACGAAGATGACGTGCTACAGACGCGAAATTTAGCCGACAAGAAGAAGATGCTGTGATATTCAAATGATTAGCTTTTCAGATCATTCACACAAGGTTGGCGCCAGTGGCGACACCTGCAACGTGCTGACATGAGGAAAGTTTCCAACCGATTTCTCATACACAAACAGCAGTTGACCGGCGTTGCCTGATGAAATATTGTTGTGATGCCTCGTGTAAGGAGGAGAAATGCGTGCCATCACGTTTCCGACTTTGATAAAGGACGGATTGTAGCCTATCGCGATTGCGGTTTATCGTATCGCGACATTGCTGGTCGCGTTGATCGAAATCCAATGACTGTTAGCAGAATATGGAATCGGTGGGTTCAGGAGGGTAACACGGAACGCCGTGCTGGATCCAAACAGCATCGTATCACTAGCAGTCGAGATGACAGGCATCTTATCCGCATGGCTGTAACGGATCGTGCAGCCACGTCTCGATCCTTGAGTCAACAGATGGGGACGATTGCAAGACAACAACCATCTGAACGAACAGTTCGACGACGTTTGCAGGAGCATGGACTATCAGCTCGGGGACCATGGCTGCGGTTACCCTTGACGCTGCATCACAGACAGGAGCGCCTGCGATGGTGTACTCAACGACGAACCTGGGTGCACGAATGGCAAAACGTCATTTTTTCGGATGAATCCAGGTTCTGTTTACAGCATCATGATGGTTGCATCCGTGTTTGGCGACATCGCGGTGAACGCACATTGGAAGCATGTATTCGTCATCGCCATACTGGCGTATCACCCGGCTTGATGGTATGGGGTGCCATTGGTTACACGTCTCGGTCACCTCTTGTTCGCACAGTCGACACTTTGAACAGTGGACGTTGCATTTCAGATGTGTTACGACCCGTGGCTCTGCCCTTTATTCGATCCCTGCGAAATCCTACATTTCAGCAAGATAATGCACGACCGCATGTTGCAGGTCCTGTACGTGCCTTTCTGGATACAGAAAATGTTCGACTGTTGCCCTGGCCAGCACATTCTCCAGATCTCTCACCAATTGAAGACGTCTGGTCAATGGTGGCCGAGTAACTGGCTCGTCACAATACGCCAGTCACTACTCTTGATGAACTGCGGTATCGTGTTGAAGCTGCATGGGCAGCTGTACCTGTACACGCCATCCAAGCTCTGTTTGACTCAGTGCCTGGGCGTATCAAGGCCGTTTTTACGGCCAGAGGTGGTTGTTCTGGGTACTGATTTTTCAGGATCTATGCACCGAAATTGTCTGAAAATGTAATCACATGTCAGTTGTAGTATAATATATTTGTCCAATGAATACCCGTTTATCATCTGCATTTCTTCTTGGTGTAGCAATTTTAATGGCCAGTAGTGTATTTCCCTCAACACCCCTACGGTTCTGAGAAAACCACCTCTACAGTTAATGACGCGCAACCGACTCAGTATTAACAGCATCTATGGATAACTGAAAAATGAGCATATTTCATAGATGTGGTATCCGCAAACGCATACTGTCCTAGAAATCTGGGAAAGAAACATTTAAGGCTTTTCCGTATCGAAATTGGTAGGAACAGGGAGGGTATATAAGACAATCAGTAAGGACTAAAACAAGATAGACAAATAAACTTCGCAAAAGACTTGGATTAATAAAAAACTAAAGTTTTAAGCCTCGCTGTATGAAAACAGTTTCGAGTAATACTGCTGCGAATTCGTCACGAGGGATCACAGATATGCGACTCAGTGATGTATGTTTACAACGAGTCGCGGTAAAGAACTTTCTTTGGAGGTTTCGAAATTGTAATATGCTTGTGAAAAATCCTACTGGAACTGCACAATGGCGAGGATGCTACAACGATTCATAGCAAAATTCATGATTAACTTTCAGTACCAAGATCTCAATAGCCTTAACTGTATGCGCAGTATGTATTAAAATTAATTGACGAAAAAGAAATATTTTCCAACATAAACCAAAACGGTTTCCCTCCAAATCTTAGCAAGGAACGCTGTAGTTTTGCGAAGTTGCATGCATTAGATGTTCTCGGTGCCACGAGTATATTTGCAAAGAAGATTTATGCGACAAGTACCATCCAAGCTGTTGACAACGTTGACTGGAATACACTCTTCGAAATTATGAAGGTAGCGTAGCTAAAATACAGGGAGCGAAAGGAAATTTACAACTTGTACAGTAACCAGACAGCAGTTACAGGAGTAGAGGGGCACTAAAAGAAGGCAGTGTTTGAGAAAGGAGTGGGACAGGTTTATAGCCCACCCTCGACGTTATTCAATCTGTACAGTGAGCAAGCAGTAAAGGAAACCAAAGAAAAATTCCGAGAAGGAACCAAAATTCAGGAAGAAAGAATAAAAACTTTGAGATTTGCCGACGAACTTGTAATTCTGTCAGAGACAACAAAGGACTTGGAAGAGCAGTTGAACGGAATAGACAGTGTCTTGAAAGGTGGGTATAATAGGAACATCAACAAAAGCAAAACAAGGATATTGTAATGTAATCGAACTAAATCATGTGATGCTGTGCGAATTAGATTAGGAAACTAGACCCTTAAACTAGTAGGTGAGTTTTCTGAAGTACAGAGGATATAAATGTAGACTAACAATGACGAGAACAGTGTTTCTGACTAAAAGAAATTTGTTAACATCGAATATAGATGTAATGTTTGTATGGGGTGTAGCCATGTGTGGGAGTGAAACATTGGCGATAAACAGTTCGGGAAAGAAGAAAATACAAGTCTTTGAATGTGGTGCTACAGAAGAGTACTGAAGATTAGGTGGATAGACCACGTAATTAATGAGGACGTACTGAACAGATCTGGGGAGGAAAAGAAAACTGTGGCACAACGTGACTAGATAAAGGGATCTGTTGAAAGCGCACAGTTTGAGGTGTCAAGGAATCACCAATATAATATTGGAGGGAAGTGTGAGGGATACAAATTGTAGAGGGAGACCAAGAGATGAATACAGTAAGCACATTCAGAAGGATGTGAGTTGCATTAGTTATTCGGAGATGAAGAGGCTCGCATAGGATAGAGTAGCAAGGAGAGCTGCATCAAACTATGTAGTCTTCGGTCAGAAGTCGAATACAACGTCATCGAAGTAGTTGTTCGAAGGAAAGTGAGGATCTGTAAAAGAGTGAGAGGAAGAGCCATTGTAAGGTAATCAGGATTATAATTTGAATTCCTTACTGATCCAAGTCGTTTGGGTAATTTATTTGCCTACCTTGTCATTACTCGTTATTGATTACCTTATTAACCATCCTTTTCCTACCAGTTTCGACAAGGAAAGAATACAAAAAAAAAAAAAAACTGCAGTGTGCATGTGAGAATCGAACACAGGTTCTCTGCCACCCAGCCAGATGCCTTCGCCAGCGGCTCTTTCATTGAACAGCGTTTACCTTATGGGTTTAAAAGCAGCAGTCGTATCTGTTTCTTTCGCGCGCTAGGAAAATAGACGTTTTCAGACCCCAGGTACGATGATGAAAAATCCTCAGATTTCAATTATCTATCGATCCCGTCAATCCTGAGTCGATCACGCATCATGAACTTTAGGAGTGGTTGTCTCAAAAGCTGGTACATGTTGAGTGAAAACTTTCATTTTAGGTTGTACACAAGCGACCTGCCAAATATGAGCCGCATCGGTTGGCCGCGTCTGAGGTTAGTGAAACTGTTAGTGAAATCTTATTATACAAGGACACTCTAAGAAGTAATAATGGTTTGGCGTTAATGAATTCAAGAAATATATTTTATTAACAAAAAGCGTGTAACAAATCTGAATCTTACTGTATATCTCTAAATAATCAATCACCTCTGTTACTTAAACATTTTCATACCTGGCCACACATTTACGGATGTCGTGGCAAAATTGGCTGCCACCAATCTATAAAGCCATTTGTTCACTGCATTTTGCACCTCGGCATCACTTCAGACATGGTTCCTGCCGAGAAATTCTTTTAGATTCGTGAAAAGATACCTTACACAACATCGTTGTTCACTTGATGCCTCAAATCGTTTGCTGCGTGACGTCCATCATACACATTGGTCCATTGATGAACCTTACATGCCGCTTTCTCGTATTTATTTCGTCCGCTTCTATACCACGTACCAACTTAAGATCATTCAAAAATAGGTATAGAACCTCTGCCCTCACAGTCGTCGGGGCTTTGTAGCACATAATTCATTTGAAATAATCACATAATGCACAATTCCGTAGTAATTTTACAGTGTCAGCCACCTCTTAAGCGACCTAACAGTGATGTCGCCACTAATAACCGGGGATAAGTTCCTTACAACGAAAAATGTAGCGGGAATATATTTGTAATCAATAAACTATTGGGGTATCAGCTTTTAAGTTGTTTGAATAATGCACTGTGGTGGTAACTGTTAAACAGCTAGACTCCTGTATCGTGTCTCTTTGAAAAATGGGAGAATATTGGCAGAACTGTTGCAAATAGCCCCAGAATTGCAAATAGCGTCATACATTGCAGAAACTGCCGTTAGGCATGATAATTAACTGTAAATTGTGAATATCACCAGAATTTGCTGTTGCGGCTGCTGCGAAGCGATTGAGGTAAACAGCACTTAATGCTAGGTCTCTCTCATGATGCAGGCTACCCAAAGAGCGCTGGAGGTGGGGGACCTGAAGGAATACACAACACGGGTGACTGAGCTCTGGGCGCCATCTTGGATCAAAAATTATGGTCATTAGATTACACTAAAAGCATTTGATCATTAATTTGGTCCCAAATAAACGAAATTAAGATCGCAGTTGAGCAGGCTGTTTACGTTAGAGTCATAAATTACATGGATTGCTTACATTAGTGGAGCTAGATCAAGTGATTGGTTTGTTTACTTAAAGAGACCAACATACCCATTGGCCTAGGACTGGTACAGCCCATCTACTAACATCCATGGTCATCAGTCTCTTATTCAGCCTCCAAAAAGAAAGTCCATAATCCATCTGTTTCTGACTAGAGTAAATACAGGTGCAAGTGAGAAAATGTTTTCTGAATGTGATTCTTCAGTTTCTCCCGGCGTATTTCTTGCTCGAACAGTCCACGGGTACTGCCGGTCCATAGTGTCCAACGGGCACAATATTTCGGCGATGAGACATGTCGCCGTCGTCAGGTGCGCTGACGAACTGGGCTCCTGAGGGCTGGCGGCCGTCTTAAATCGCCTCCCTTCGCGAGGCGTTCTCTCCGCGGTCTGCGCCCGCGCGTCAGCGGTCGCTCAGACGCTGGCGTCGGCGTCTGTGGTGGCGTCGGTGTAATTGCCTCGTCCACCCTAGTCGCCCGTTCGTTTCCTTTGCTGAGTGTCTTTTTAATTACACTCAGTGATGGTTCCCATGTCCTGCTGAGGTTGTAGCCGCAATTTCGGTTGATGAGTCCGTCCCTGGGACGAATTTCGATAGCCTCTCTAACGACGCTGTCCCAGTATTTAGATATCTGCCAAGACTCTGGTATGTTGGTAGTTCATTTCGTGATTTTCGGACAAACAGTGCTCTGCGACCGCCGACTTGTTGGGGTACCCAAGTCGAGTGTGCCTCTGATGTTCTCGGCAACAATCTTCGATAGTGCGCACTGTCTGTCCAATATAAGGCTTCCCACATTGACACCGAATCTGGTATATGCCGGCCTTCCGTAAACCGAGATCGTCTTTGACACTTCCCAATAATGCTCGTGTTTTATTTGGTGGGCAAAAGACAGTTCCTACTCGGTATTTCCTCAATATTCGTCCTATTTTCCCCGATAATGCCAGTATACGGTATATACCGTATACGCTACACCGTATATACTGTATACTGGCGCACTACTGGGGAAAATAGGACGAATATTGAGGGGATTTAAGACGGCCGCCCGCCCTCAGGAGCGCCCCTGACGATGGCGACATATCTGATCGCCGAAATATTGTACCCGTTGGACACTGTGGACCGGCAGTAAACCCCTGGACTGTTCGAGTGTTTTCTGAATGTTTTTATAGCGTGTATCTGAGGCAAGGTGTGGGCAACAGTCCAGTATTTACCTAGTAGGATGTGGAAAACTGCCTACAGATGACATCCAGTCTGGCTGACCTATCAGCCCTCGTCGTTAATCCGTGAAGAGGATTTGATTCTGTTCAGGTTCGCCTCCCTATACCCAGCAGTGGCATGATATACAGGCAGGTAATAAGCTGTTATTGTGCATTCTGTCAATGTTTCAAATGAATTGTTTGCTACAAAACCCGCCGACTGTGATGGCAAACGTCTATTCGATATTACAATGATCACAAGTTGATACGTGATATAGCAGTGAACGAAATAAACATGAGAAATTTGTAAGTAATGTTCAGTTATGGACAAATGTATATGACGTCCGTCACTCATCACAGATGATTTGAAGAATCAAGTGAAGAACAATATTGTGCAAGGCATCTTTTCACGGATCTGAAAAACTCGGCTTCACTTAGATGGAGTGTATGAACAGTTAGAGGGTTTACCTACCGTCGCAACCGAAACGAGCCTAACCGGACAGCAGTCTGGAACCGCAAGACCGCTACGGTCGCAGGTTCGAATCCTGCCTCGGGCATGGATGTTTGTGATGTCCTTAGGTTAGTTAGGTTTAACTAGTTCTAAGTTCTAGGGGACTAATGACCTCAGCAGTTGAGTCCCATAGTGCTCAGAGCCATTTGAACCTAACCGGACATTCTTATAGCTACATTACTCATCGCTCACTGGATTCAGGACTAGACCAGTGTTCAAAGTTATATCAGTGCAAGTGAACTATGAACTACATTGCTGCGTATCCTCTTCATAATTTAGTTAAGTATTATGAAATTTCTATTAATAAATTAGTGTAAATCGTTGCTACTTTGTTGGCATAACTTCTATTGTAGTTTGCCTAAACCTATTTGGCCCTGTGACGACTCTATATAGTTTCCGTGTGCAGTCAAACCACTTCAATCACGAAACCTCATTTGAAGCCAATAGTATTTAATGAAAACAACGGTGTTTACTTATTTAGAAAACTACAAGAGCCGATGTCAATCTTCGCAGCGAGAACAAGTCGTTACTTCCTGGAATACCCTTGTAGTCGAAGCTGTCGATCCAGTACCGTGTGCTCTTCTTACAATGACCGGCACTGTTCCTAAATTTACAACTTCAGTGGAGTTTTTGGGTCTCATTTTCTACGAACGCCTTATGTGGTTACCACACTTGAAGGCTATTTAGGCCAAAATTTTAAAAGCATCCATTATTTTAAAATGCCTCAGCCACAGGTCATGGGGAGCAGATTGAACATGTCTGCTTCTGTTTTACAAGGCGTTTGTTGGATCTCGCATTGACTGTGGGTGCACTGTTTATGGATACCTTATCTCAAGATAATTGATGCTGTTCATCATGAGGGTATTCGGTTGGCGACAGGAGCCACTTGTCATCCGACGTCGGATCCTCATGATGTAATATGTGTGCAGCCTACCACGCCACAGTCACCGGCATTCCATACTGCTTCTCCCTCTCCATTGGACCGTCTATTTAGAAAAAAGCCACGAGCAACAAAGCATGCGGCATTCGCGTGCTGCAGAACTTAGTGGCTCTTGGTGAAGGCGGTATTTCTATGCTTCATAGCGGGTTGAGTGTTTCACTGTCCTGGTTAATACGGAGATATAGGATTATTTTAGATCTATCAGTGCGCAAAAAGATTATTACTCCGGCCTCTGTTTTTAAAGTGATGTTTACAGAATTTTAGCCTAGCACTGTGAATGTGTGTTCGTTTACATTGATGGACCTAAGCAGGATGATTCCATCGGTTGTGCTCTGGTATTTCAAGACTGTGTCTTCCAGATTCGCTAACCTGGTACATTCACAGTGTACGATACTGAATTACATGCGATCTTGAGGACACTGGGCGAGATACGGTGCCTTTGGATACCAAATTCCTCATCTGCACCGACATTCTCTAGTATCTCTGGCTGTTTCATGACACTCTTTTCCACTTACAGAATCAGGGAAAGGATGTGTCATTCTGTTGGGTGCCAGGTCACGTGGGCATTCAGGGTAATGAAGCAGCAGCTAAAGATGCCTATTTGGGAGTTAACAATTTCTGAATGTGCTGCCCATATTCACTCACATCTACATCTACGTGATTACTCTGCTATTCACAATAAAGTGCTTGGCAGAGGGTTCAATAAACCACCTTCAAGTATTCTCTCAACCGTTCCACTCTCGAATGGCGCGGGGAAAAACGAGCACTTAAGTTTTTCTGTGTGAGCCCTGATTTCTCTTATTTTATCGCGATGATCATTTCTCTCTATGTAGTTGGGTGACAATAAAATGTTTTCACAATCGGAGGAGAAAACTGGTGATTGAAATTTCATGAGAAGATCCCGTAGCAACGAAAAACGCCTTTGTTTTAATGATTGCCACTCCAATTCACGTATCATGTCTGTGGCACTATTTCCCCTACTTCACGATAATACAAAACGAGCTGCCCTTCTTTGTACTTTTTCGATGTCAGCCGTCAGTCCCACTTGATGCGGGTCGCACACCGCACAGCAATATTCATGACGTTACCTCGCTACTGAGACAAATCATCTGTGGGAGGAGGAGTGGTTGCGGTTAGAGAATAACAAGCTGAAGTCCGTGAAACCAACGACACGACCGGGGCGTTCCTGCTTCCGGCCACTGAGGCGGAAGCAAGAACTTTGAACGCGTCTCCGTATAGGACACTGTACTCTGGCGCATGGATTCCCCCGGCAGGAAAACGCACCTGTATGCAGTGCTTGTGGTGTACCGGTTTCTGTGAATTGCTCTCTATTTTAGGTGATGATGAATGAAATGCGGATCGTGTTTTAAGATTCTGTGTGACGACTGGTCTTCTCAGGGTGTTTTAGGAAGAAGGTTTTAATGTGTTTATAGAGTGATTGCTTCATCTTTTATTTTCCTACAGGTCGTGCAGACTCCATTCCTTGTTCCACTATTTTAGATATTGTGTGATTATATATTTTACTCACATACTGCCTTGAGGTATATGTCTTTTGCTCTTTTGTGTGACAATGTGAGTGAGAGAGTCCCAGGATTACATTATCTAATTTACATTTTGCTTCTCACAACTCATAACTACACGTGTATTCCCTTAGTTGAGTACGGGCGCTGATGACCTCGCTATTGAGCGCCCTGTCATATCACCACCACCACCGCCACCAGTATCATGTGATTTACGCCTAGTCTGCCTGCAACCCACACTACATCCGAGTTATGCAGGCAGCCTGCAAACTTCTAGAAGATACACTCCTGGAAATGGAAAAAAGAACACATTGACACCGGTGTGTCAGACCCACCATACTTGCTCCGGACACTGCGAGAGGGCTGTACAAGCAATGATCACACGCACGGCACAGCGGACACACCAGGAACAGCGGTGTTGGCTGTCAAATGGCGCTAGCTGCGCAGCATTTGTGCACCGCCGCCGTCAGTGTCAGCCAGTTCGCCGTGGCATACGGAGCTCCATCGCAGTCTTTAACACTGGTAGCATGCCACGACAGCGTGGACGTGAACCGTATGTGCAGTTGACGGACTTTGAGCGAGGGCGTATAGTGGGCATGCGGGATGTCGGGTGGACGTACCGCCGAATTGCTCAACACGTGGGGCGTGAGGTCTCCACAGTACATCGATGTTGTCGCCAGTGGTCGGCGGAAGGTGCACATGCCCGTCGACCTGGGACCGGACCGCAGCGACGCACGGATGCACGCCAAGACCGTAGGATCCTACGCAGTGCCGTAGGGGACCGCACCGCCACTTCCCAGCAAATTAGGGACACTGTTGGTCCTGGGGTATCGGCGAGGACCATTCGCAACCGTCTCCATGAAGCTGGGCTACGGTCCCGCACACCGTTAGGCTGTCTTCCGCTCACGCCCCAACATCGTGCAGCCCGCCTCCAGTGCTGTCGCGACAGGCGTGAATGGAGGGACGAATGGAGACGTGTCGTCTTCAGCGATGAGAGTCGCTTCTGCCTTGGTGCCAATGATGGTCGTATGCGTGTTTGGCGCCGTGCAGGTGAGCGCCACAATCAGGACTGCATACGACCGAGGCACACAGGGCCAACACCCGGCATCATGGTGTGGGGAGCGATCTCCTACACTGGCCGTACACCACTGGTGATCGTCGAGGGGACACTGAATAGTGCACGGTACATCCAAACCGTCATCGAACCCATCGTTCTACCATTCCTAGACCGGCGAGGGAACTTGCTGTTCCAACAGGACAATGCACGTCCGCATGTATCCCGTGCCACCCAACGTGCTCTAGAAGGTGTAAGTCAACTACCCTGGCCAGCAAGATCTCCGGATCTGTCCCCCATTGAGCATGTTTGGGACTGGATGAAGGGTCGTCTCACGCGGTCTGCACGTCCAGCACGAACGCTGGTCCAACTGAGGCGCCAGGTGGAAATGGCAATGCAAGCCGTTCCACAGGACTACATCCAGCATCTCTACGATCGTCTCCATGGGAGAATAGCAGCCTGCATTGCTGCAATGCTGGATATACACTGTACTAGTGCCGACATTGTGCATGCTCTGTTGCCTGTGTCTATGTGCCTGTGGTTCTGTCAGTGTGATCATGTGATGTATCTGACCCCAGGAATGTGTCAATAAAGTTTCCCCTTCCTGGGACAATGAATTCACGGTGTTCTTATTTCAATTTCCAGGAGTGTATTTGACGGTTGCCACGACACACTCGACCCCCAGAGGGCGACCAAAGCTCCGGCAGAGGTCGCTGACGCCAGAGACCTCTTTTTCCTGTGACATGACAAGAAGTAGGACCGAACTATCCTGGTGCCGAGCGCTGTACTTAGGGCACTGCACGGACCATGGGCAGCCAGTGCACTCCGAGTGGCCTCCCTGGCCAGGCGCCGGTTGCTTACGAATTTCTTCGGCCAGGAGCTCACTCCGACTCCATCGCTACGCTGTCTTCGTCGTCCCTGCTAGCCTCATTGTCCAGGAGCCTGCAGAGTTGGCTTCCCCCAAGAAGACGCAGCACCAGCAGGAAAACTGACCAAAGGATTTGTAGCATTTCTGTGACTGCCTCTAATTCGGCCTCACCGGACATGGAAATTTTTCCTGGAGTACTTGGAGTCTAACTGTTCTCTATTTGACTTTGTTTTCTACACTGTACTCAAACATTATGAATCACCTTGAAGAAAATCACTTATTGATACATAACCAACACGGATTCAGAAAATATCGTTCTTGTGCAACACAGCTAGCTCTTTATTTCCATGAAGTAATGAGTGCTGTCGGCAAGGGATCTCAGATCGATTCCATATTCCTAGATTTCCAGAAGGCTTTTGATACCGTTCCTCACAAGCGACTATTAATCAAATTAGGTGCATGTGGAGTACCGTCTCAGTTGTGTGACTGGATTTGTGATTTCCTCTCAGAGAGGTCGCAGTTCGTAGTGATAGACGGTAAATCATCGGGTAGAACAGAAGTGATATCTGGCGTTCCGCAAGATAGTGTCATAGGCCCTCTTCTGTTCCTGATTTATATAAATGATCTAGGTGATAATCTGAGCAGCCCCCTTAGATTCTTTGCAGATGACGCTGGAATTTACTGTGTAGTAAAATCATCAGACGATCAATTCCAATTTCAAAATGATCTAGAGAGAACTTCTGTATGGTGTGAAAAGTGGCAATTAGCACTAAACAAAGAAAAGTGCGAGGTCATCCACATGGGTACTAAAAGAAATACGATAAATTTTGGGTATACGATAAATCACACAAATCTAAGGGCTGCCCATTCGACTAAATACCTAGGACCTACAATTACGAGCAACTTAAACTGGAAAGACCACATAGACAATATTGTGTGGAAGGCGAAACAAAGACTGCGCTTTGTTGGCAGAACACTTAGAAGATGCGACAAACCCACTAAAGAAACAGCCTCTATTATACTTGTCCGTCCTCTGCTGGAATATTGCTGCGCGGTATGGGATCCTTACCAGGCAGAATTGACGGAGGACATCGAAAAAGTGCAAAGGGGGGCAGCTCGTTTTGTCTTACCGCGCAATAGTAGTGAGAATGTCACCGATGTGATACGCGAGTTGGGGTGGCAGTCACTGAAACAAAGGCGGTTTTCTTTGCGGCAAGATCTATTTACGAAATTTAAATCGCCAACTTTCTGTTCTGAATGCCTAAATATTTTGTTGACACCCACCTACGTAGGGGGAAATGATCATCATAATAAAATAAGAGAAATCAGAGCTCGAACGGAAAGATTTAGGTGTTCCTTTTTCCCACGCGACATTCAAGAGTGGAATGGTAGAGAAGTAGTATGAAAATGGTTCGATGAACCCTCTGCCAGGCATTTAAGTGTGAATTGCAGAGTAACCATGTAGATGTAGATGTAGAATTTTTGTCGGACTTTGTCTCTACACTAAGTGTGTCAGTAACTTCTGATAGGACTTGGTTTGGCCAAAAACTTAAGTTAAAAACTTTTTATTCTCCTCAAGGTCAGGTAGATGGACTGTTTTGTGTTCAAATCAGAAGAGTTTATTGTGGACTTGCTTTAAACTAAGGTTGCTAAGAAGATTTAACTAAGAACTTTTTCTCCATCACCAGGCCGAAGGGTTGGGTGGTGATCAACCTGAAGAGCTTATTTTGTTCATGACTTTTCAAGACTTGTCTCCAATAGTATTTACTTAACTGAGATAAACTTTTGTTCATTTTATACCCGGACTTTTACTTTTGGGACCATCTGCGGTGAACATATTCATCGATACAAATAATATGCACTGCTTCATTTCTAGACAAGACGGATGTTACACCATGAAAAATTTAACAGAAGAGCAGTAAATATACTACAGCGATATATTTCGAGGAGCTGGTGCCCCACAGGTCGTAAACATACTGCCAAAAAAAAAAAAATCGAAAACGTGAAGCGCCCAGAAGACATGGTCGGGTGTGAGAGTAAATTTTGTACACGTTCACACCATCGGCCGGTATGTAAATCAGCATAGTTGCAATTTTCAGTGGCAGAACGGTCATCAGAGTGCATTAGTGTTCTTCGTGTTTAGTGTTGTTACCAGAACTGATGGGTGTATGAGAGGCGTGAACAGGGTCAGATGTTGAGTGATAACTACGAAGGGCACGGAGATGCCACGTACTCTTGTGAGACGGCGTTATCAGTACCTGACAGAATTTGAAAAGTAGGTCTCCGTTTGGCCAGCTGCTTGAAACATTCAATATCCAGAACTGCGGCGCATTCGCATGTCACAACGGCTCGATGATGGATCGCGTGGGAAACTGGGGGCATGTATACTCGTCGGCAAGGTACCAGCCGACCACGTCTGGCCACCACAGGGGAAGATCGCCGTATTGCCCAACATTTCATCGTGACCTCTTCGCATCTGCGCCTGCCATCCGAGAGCAAGTAATGGACCTCTTCCAACATCCTGCACCATTGCTTGAACTATCAGGAGCCGGGCAAGGGAACTACCGTCCCATGTGGAGGCTGCCATTAACGTCACAACACAGACGGTTGCGTTTGGAGTGGTACAGTGACCGAGAAGCACGTATTGCTTATGAATGGCGTCGCATTTCGTTTGGCGATGTCTTGCACTTGCGCACTATCGCGGATAACCATTGTCGGCGAGTATGGTGGCGACCTGGGGTGAAGTCCAATGCTTCCAATCTTTTCGAAAGGGAAATCAGTATTACTCCTGGCGTCGTGGTATGGGTTGCCATCGGGTATTACTTTACTTCACGGCTGGTGGTAGCCGAGGGAACTCTGATGGTACAGCGCTACGTCACGGACATCCTGCGTCCTCATGTGTTACCTCTCATGGAACTCTATCGTGATGTCATTTTTCAAAAGAACAACGCTTATCCACACATGGCACGTGTCTTTATGAACTGTCTTCGTGATGTTAGCGTTCTTCCGTGGCCAGAAACATTCCCACATTTGTTTCCGATAAAAAGCATGGGACCAGTTCGGACACCAACTCCGTGCCAGTGTCAATATGCAGAGTATGAAGGACGGGTTACAACAGTTGTTGGCCAGCTTGCCTCATGAGAGGATACTGTAGATCTATCACACCCTTTTCAATGGAATCACCACTTGCATCCAGACCACAAAGGTTGCTACATCGTACTGATACATGGGCTCACGCTGCTAAGTTCTTGGTATATTTGTCTCGATTTTGTAATAGCTGATATAATATCACGTATCCCCTCAAACCGCTAAGTTCTTCCATTGTGGATGCTGGACTTTTTTTGTCAAGCAGTATGTTTGAAGAAAGTGATACAGGGAGGGAATAATCAAATTTTCCTAACTTTAGCCAGTGTAAACGGACAACTATTTACCGTATGGGCACAGTGTTAGTATCGTGACTTGCCGTTAGACGCCAGTATAGGTGCTACGACATAGGTTTGAAACAAAATCGTAAGTATGCATTGCAGCTGGAGACAGTCAACATGGAGGTGGACTAGGTGAGCAGGGCTTTACTGGTGAAGTTCTTTTATCAAAACAACAGCAATGTGGCTGCTGCTCTTCGTAAGTATTGGCGCATTAAAAAAATAATGAGAGGTCCCCTTTCCCCACGGGGTTGAAGAACATGCTTCAGAAGCTCGAATTGACTGAGGATTTGGGAATTACTCCTGAGAGTGGCCGACGGCAAATAGTGCCACAAATTGTTGAGGACGTTGCTGTTGTCAAGGCTGAGAATGATGGAAGCGATGTGCGACCTTCCAACAACGCACAAGCTGTGCCACGATAGCTGAACATTCCATGGCCCAACGTTCGAAAATTTCTGCGAAAAATTGTGAAATACTATCTCCACTGCGGTTCCAGGCTGACGTGGATGCAGGTGGTCGTCAAGCTGGGCAACATTTGTAACACTTATAAACATGGTACGCAATTAAGAAATGCCACTGTCCCTTACTGTGAGCTGAAATAAATGAATAAATAAATGTAACATGCAAACAAACACCGTCAGAATAGGCTTTCAAGGTCCAAAGGTAACATTACAAAATCATCCTGTGTCGCTGAAACTAAGACAAAAAATAGAAAGTGTAGGTACTGACAGTTTTGAAGTATGTAAACAAAATAATTGGTTCAAATGGTTCAAATGGCTCTGAGCACTATGGGACTAAACATCTATGGTCATCAGTCCCCTATAACTTAGAACTACTCAAACCTAACTAACCTAAGGACAGCACACAACACCCAGCCATCACTAGGCAGAGAAAATCCCTGACCCCGCCGGGAATCGAACCCGGGAACCCGAGCGTGGGAAGCGAGAACGCTACCGCACGACCACGAGGCGCGGGCAAAAAACAAAATAATTGTGTATGATAAATTTATACAGTGTTACCTGATGTCAACTACAAAATACATTAATACAGTTGTCTGTTATGAATATTATGTATTACTATTTCAGTAGGCAATGCTGACCTACAGTAACACTACATTGGTTGGCTTATAAAATGTGATAGGCGTTTAACATACACTGAGAAGCCAAAACATTATGAACACTGTCCCCCACGACGTTGGAAGTCACCTGGTGGCGTTTCTGGCACATGACACGGTAACAAAAGTATGTAAGCGGAGCAGACACAGACTGGAGATCACCATAGCGAAGATATAGGCTGCAAATGGGGAAATCCATTGAGATAAGCGACTTTGAAAACGGTCAGATTATTATAACGCAGACGCTCTGAACGAGTATCTCGAAAGCGGCGAAGCTGGTCGAATGTTCACGTGCTTCTGTCGTGAGCATCTACGGAAAGAGGTTGAAGGACAGTGCAACTACCACTATGCGCTGAGTGGTTGGACGTCCACAAGGCTTCACAGATAGTGGGGTTCGAAGGATTGTCTGCTCTGTACAGTAGGATAGATGATTATCTTTGGCAAGTCTGCCGAAAGAGCACAATGCCGGGGCACCCAGAAATCTTTCGGAGCACACCGTACATCTTACATTGTTGAAAATGGAGCTCCGCAGGAGACCATCCCTATGTGTTCACATGTTAGCCCAGCGACATCGTCAGTTACGATTCGAGTGGGCACGGGACCATCAGAGTTCGACTGTCGATCAATGGAAACCTGTCGGCTGCTCGGGTGAATCACATTTTTGCTACAGTAGGTCGATGTTCGTCTCCAAAAACGTCGTTATCGAGATGAAAAGCGGCTCGAAACTGGCAGCGCGCTACGGACGCAGGCTGGTGGGAGCAGTATTACGCTATGGGAGACATTCTCCTGCGCTTGCGTGGGGCCTGTGGTAGTAATCGAAGACACCCTAACCGCTGCGAACAACCTGCATCCCTTCATGCTCCGTGTGTTCCCCGAAGGCGATGTCATCCTTCAGCAATGTAATTGTCCGTGTCTCGAAGTCAGAGCCATGCCGCAGGTGTTTGAGGAGCATTATAGTGAACTCAGGTTGATTTCTCGGCGACCTAACTCAACTGATGTAATTCCTATGGAACACATCTGTGTCGCTATCGGACTCAATCACCGCAAATCAGCCGCGCGCTATTTACTCGAATTTCATGAGCTGTGCGTAGACAGCTAATGTCACATACGTACTCAAACCTACCAACAAACTGTAGGATCCCTGATACGCAGAATCAGTTATATATTTCGTTTCAAAGACGGACAAACAAACTATTAAGCAGGTGGTCATAATGCTTTGGTTCAGCAGTGTATATTATCTGTTATACTGACAGTCTCCACGTATTCATTTCCTTTGAGAATTAGTTCCTAAGTGATTTTATCCCGCTGTAGAGACAAACCGGAAGGAAACTTGTCCGAAAACATTAGATTCTGCCACTCAACAATCCAGTAACAGTATTTACGTGACCACTGCATTCTGAAGCGTTTCTGGTTTCTGGAAAATATTGGCGATACCATTACGTGGTTGCCAGTAGATCATCCCGTAGCAAAAGGGGTTGAACAGTCGGCGCAAAGAGGTGGCCGGCAAGGCCAACAGTGTCCACGAAACTGTGCGCTCTGTTGGTGACACGTGGAGCAGACGGTGGACATCGCGTGTTGTGCTCACATCTGTCTGTGCAATACGCAGCCATTCCTGCACACGGCCCTTTTTCTGTCTCCATCTGCTTCACTGTTGTAGCCGAAATGTCACGGCGTTACATACGTATTTACAACACGCTGATAACTCTCCTCCTTTCGAACTCACTCATGTGCAAAATATCACACCCTTACACGCGGACGAGGCGTACTAGCTTTGTTTTATGTTTCCCTCTTACGGCTCTTGGCGGTCTGAACTTAACGTAACGCCGACCATCCTGTCATACAAGAGAGAGCGTAGCGTTTACGCTTTCGTTCAACAGTTTTAATAACCAACTGCTGTTAAAGTGTTCTGCCTATGCCCCGAATTTCGATTCATTGGTGCCATTCTTTCTGGATTTTCCAATATTCGCAAACTTTAGTGAATTTCCAACACATTCGTTTTTTCAATGCGAGGACCTCATGCGTGGAAACCTGCCGTGTTACACTGACAGTTGTTTTTGCCATACGTAGTATCATTGTAATTTAATTCTGAGATATATGTTTAAAAATGAATCTCTGCAGCGTAGTGTACGCTGTTTTGAAGCAACCTAACAGATTAAAACTGTATCAGATCAAGGCTCGAACCCAAAAAGTCGCCCTTAGTGTATAATACTGGAAGCTTCGGTGGGCTGTGATCCTTGCAGTTAAAGGATGACGAAGCCTGGATAGTGGTGGAGTGAGCCCATAAGGTGCCTTAAGCATTAATGAGACAAAAATAGCAAATTATATTTTTATTAGCCTTAGTTTTATTCCTAGCTGACAACAAAGGCTGCCGAAGTGAACTCGGGACGGAGATGAAGTAGCTCAGGAAACGCGTCAGTCAACATGGTTCCTCACGGGCGGCCTGTTCTGTCAACATGAGACATCCGTCATGGACCTGTTACGCGATGTAAGTGGGCACGGGTCGGGCCTGTACCAAATACTAACCCAAAGTCTAAATCAGCCTTTTAAATGGCTTTAATCCAAGCAATACGGATAACTAAAGACGGTGTACCGTCCTAGAGTCATTTCTAATATTAATATTATGAAATGTTTTAATTTGACATATACAGGGTGAGTCACCTAACATTACCGCTGGATATATTTCGTAAACCACATCCAATACTGACTAATCGATTCCACAGACCGAACGTGAGGAGAGGGGCTAGTGTAATTGGTTAATACAAACCACAAAAAAATGCACGGAAGTATGTTTTTTAGCACAAACCTACGTTTTTTTTTAATGGAACCCTGTTAGTTTTGTTAGCACATCTGAACATATAAACAAATACGTAATCAGTGCCGTTTGTTGCATTGTAAAATGTTAATTACATCCGGAGATATTGTAACCTAAAGTTGACGCTTGAAACCTCCGACGTTCAGTTGCGTGTTGTAACAAACACGGGCCACGGTCGGCGAGCAGCATCTGCAGGGACATGTTTACGATGACGACCGTGTTTACGAGTGTGGCTGTAGTGCACTCTTGTGGTTTGGTCTAGCTGTCGCAGTGTCCGCATGTAGCGCTTGCTGCTATTGTTATTCTGCATTCGTCTCCGCACGCAGACCAACTGTAGTACACCGTGTTACCAGACGTCTGTGATAGTGTAGTGTTGTAGGAACTGTGACCATGGTGTATTCGAACTCTGAAAAGGCGGAGATTATACTCATCTATGGCGAGTGTCAACGAAATGCAGCTGAAGCCTGCAGGGTGTATGCAGAACGGTACCCGGACAAAGAGCATCCAACGTCCTGCACATTGCAAAACATCTACCGCCAACTTCTCTGCCTCGTGATGACTGGGTGTTGTGTGATGTCCTTAGGTTAGTTAGGTTTAAGTAGTTCTAAGTTCTAGGGGACTGATGACAATAGATGTTAAGTCCCATAGTGCTCAGAGCCATTTGAACCATTTTTCTACCGCCAACTGTATGCTACAGGTATGGTCGTAGCACGTAAACGGGTCCGTAACAGGCCAGTCGCAGGAGAAGCGGGTGCAGTTGGTGTGTTAGCTGCTGTTGCCATGAACCCACACATGAGTACACGGGACATTGCGAGAGCCGGTGGACTGAGTCAAAGTAGTGTCATGCGCATACTGCATCGTCACGCTACATCAGCAATTACATGGTGATGACTTTAATCATCGAGTACAATTCTGTCAATGGGCATTAACAGAGAATGCACTGCAGTTCTACCTGTTTACCGATGAAGCGGGTTTCACAAACCACGGGGCAGTGAATCTACGGAACATGCATTACTGGTCCGTGGACAATCCTCGCTGGCTCAGACAGGTAGAGCGACAGCGACCGTGGACTGTAAATGTATGGTGCGGAATCATTGGCGACCACCTCATTGGTCCTCACTTCATTGCAGGGGCCCAAACAGCTGCAACATACATCGCGTTTCTACAGAATGATCTGCCAACATTGCTCGAAAATGTCCCACTGGAAACGCGTCGACGTATGTGGTATCAGCATGATGGTGCACCTGCACATTCCGCAATTAACACTAGTCTGACCCTTGACAGGATGTTCGACGGGCGTTTCATAGGACGTGGAGGACGCATAAATTGGCCAGCCCGTTATCCTGATCTTACACCTCTGGACTTCTTTCTGTGGGGTACGTTAAAGGAGAATGTGTACCGTGATGTGCCTACAACCCCAGACGATATGACACAACGTATTGTGGCAGCCTGCGGCGACATTACACCAGATGTACGACAGTCATTACGCCAGAGATTGCAATTGTGTGCAGCAAATGATGGCCACCACATTGAACATCTATTGGCCTGACATGTCGGGACACACTCTATTCCACTCCGTAATTGAAAACGGAAACGACGAGTGTACGTGTACCTCACCCCTCATGGTAATGTACATGTGCGTCAGTGAAAAAGATCAATAAAAAGGTGTTAGCATGTGGACGTAATGTGTGTTCCAGTCTCTTCTGTACCTAAGGTCCATCACCGTTCCCTTTGGATCCCTACGTAATTCGGTGCTCTCCGATACACACGATCGAACGGCGGAGGAGTGGTACTCAAGCGTCAACTTTAGGTTACAATATCTCCGGATGTAATTAACATTTTACAATGCAACAAACGGCACTGATTACGTATTTGTTTATACGTTCAGATGTGGTAAGAAAATTAACGGGGTTCCATTTTAAAAAAACGTAGGTTTGTGTTAAAAAACATACTTCCTTGCATTTGTTTATGGTTTGTATTAACCAATTACATTAGCCCCTCTCCTCACGTTCGGTCTGTGGAATCGATTCGTCAGTATTTGATGTGGTTTACGAAATATATCCAGCGGTAATGTTAGGTGACTCACCCTGTATAGTTGAAGATTCACGAGCGAAAATTACACAGCCAATGCGTCAGATTTTTACCAATAGTTTTTCATTTTTTGTAACCACATAATATTTTAAGTTTTTGGTATGGATGTAACTTCCGTCGGCAATGTTCTTAACGTTCTGCAACATTACATAAATATGCGAATGATTGACTGACAGCACTATTTGCACTGACGTGCAAAATATAAGGATGACAGCAACTTTGGTATGATATTTCACTGCCAAATAAACTAGCTCGATGAAACTTGGAGTACACAAAGAAAGAATTGCTGCAGTGTGGCACAGAAGGTAAGTGAAAGAAATACGTAATGAGACCAGCAGAAATGACTCTTTTATTCGAAGACAATAATTACACTGAAGCGACCTGGAAATTTCAAAGGCCAGGACATGCTTCTTAATAGGGTGTGTGGTCACCTCGGACGGCAATGTATACTCTGCAACCTTCTCCCATGTTATTGTGGTACTGTGTTCCACTCCTCCACCAGCGCGGTTGATAACTGCTGCATGGTAGATGGTGCGTGTGGACGTGCTACAATACGTTTCCCAACCGTATACCACACGTGCTCGATGGGATTTATGTATGGGGAATGGGCCGGCCGGTCCAGTTGGCGAGTGTCATCTCGTTTCAAGAGTTCGTCCAACTGCGCTGCTCGATGAGGTCGCGCACTGTCATCCACAAAAATGAAGTCAGGGCCGAATGGACCCCTGAAAAGATTCACGCGGGGAAGGAGTATCGTGTCACTGTGACGTTGACTGGTGAGTGCAGCGCGTTCGAAGGTTCTGAGGTCAGTACGCCCATGCAGCATTATGCCTCCCCACACTGTAACACCTGGACCACCAAAGATCATTTTAGAGACAGCTGAAGGTACCCTCATATGGCGAGAGATGGTAACACGTACTGCACCATGGAACCTTAACTTTTCGTGCCATCTCAGAGCATTTACATGATAAAGCTCGTGGCAAGAAGTGTACACAATATGGCTGGATGGTAACATGTAACTTTGTTAATTAAATATAAAAAATGAAATGACTTGGTTTGGACGAAATAATTGAGCCAAAATATTACAAATATGTACTACATTGTTCTCAAAAGGATGCGACTTGTTTCGCAAATTCCACGGCAGTATGCTGATGATGCTGCGATTTACGGGAATGTGCCGTTGACTGACTGTAGGAGGATGCCTGATCACTTAGACAAAATTTATACTCGTAAATGGTGTGATGAATGGCTACTACGTCTAAATGTAGAATTCGACTTCAGTTTATTGGGAGCGTCATAAGAAAGTGTGGTTCACCTGTAAAGGAGACCGCATATGGAACACTAGTGTGACCCATTCTTGAGTACTGCTCGAGTGTTTAGGATCCCCACCAGGTCGAATTAAAGGGAGACATCGAAGCAATTCAGAGACGGACTGCTATATTTGTTACCGATCGGTTCGATCAACACGCATGCTTCGGGAATTCAAATGAGATTCCCTGGAAGGAAAATGAATTTCTTTTCGAGGAAGGCTGTTGAGAAAATTTAGAGAACTGACATTTGAAACTGACTGCAGAACGATCCTACTGCTACTAAAATGTAGACTTTCACGGCCAGAAATATCATGTCCATCATAATTATCCAGGCTGTTATGCCGTGGTCGGTTGATGAATTCTGTGTCGATTCGACACAGAATTCATCAACCGACCACGGCATAACAGCCCGGATAATTATAATGGACATGATCCTACTGCTATCAACCTACTTTTCGTGTAAGGACGTAAGGAAAGAGAAATTACGGCTTGTACGGAGGTATATAGACAATCGTTCTTCCCTCGGTCTGTTTGCAACTGAAACAGGAAGGGAAATGACTAGTAGCGGTGCAACGTACTCTCCACCACACATCATACGGTGGCCCGCAGAGTCCGTATGTAGACGGAGATGTATATGTAAATTTAGAAAGGGGGCCTCATCAAAATAGCATATACATATAACATTCGCGCAAAGTGTAAATGAAATAACTGTCGACACTTAGTTTTATATATAATTAGGATTCAGCCTATCAAAGCTTCTCCCAAAGCTATTTGCTCGGATTCAAATTAATGCATGAAACAAGTCAGTGGAAGAAAGTCCGCGGTTGGTCGTATGTGACTACTATATTGAGCGGAACTAAAACATTGCTGTTACCTTAAGTAATGTCCCGTTGTGTAATACATTGAAACGGTTAGATTCTGTTCGAGTGAATCAGTGAAATGCAAGCTCAGACCAGAGAGAAACATTTTATTTTTGCTGGAGACGAAGTGAATATATACAATGTGGTTCCTATACTGTGCATCTGGATAGAACATACTAAAACTAGAAATATAAGAATTTCTTGAAGTTGAAGCTGACTGCTGTAATGCACAACACCATAAGTTTTGTGTTTTGTTTGTTTTAAAAAATTCAAAAAGTCGACGGACTGCATTACACGTCTGCGAATACTCCAGAACTGATACTTCAGCGAGCGTTCAGTTACCTCCCGTGCTCTACCGAGTATCTTTTGTTGCTGTGTTTGGTCTGTTTTAATTTAATGTTCGTGGCTGAGGACTGAAGACAGTATTTTCCCCATTAAATCAAACACGATGTGACGCACCGTCATATTGTTGATACAACGCAGACAATGTTGTGGCTGCACTTACGATGATGTGGTGTGCTGAAAAGCTGTTTAGCTTAGAAGTGAACCTGGGTACAATTTTTTGTTACTTAAAACAGTTCGTCGTCTGACGCCAGCAAATAACTGAAGTAAAAACAGAAGCCAGATACAGGCCTGGACGAACAGCTGTCCGCTAGCAAGAGCGCTCCGGTCGCGCTCCTGCCTAGGGCTCGGAGCGTTGTGGCGAATGGGGCTGAGGGGTGAGGAGGAGAGGACAATGGAGGCTGCAGCCGGACGCCACTACAGCTAGACAGTCAACGTGTCAGACGCCAAGCAATTTGCTGAGAGTACACCTGCATTAAATTAGATTTACATTCTGCGTTAGGCATACTATGGCGTCTATGCAGTTGTCCAAGAAAGGAAAAGTGGAGAAGCTACTCGAGAAATGCCTAATGGGAATGCCTTACTTTTCATATCGTTTAAAGGCCAGTCAAAAGGGCTTCATATGCCATCGCACTATTGTGAGCTGGAAAAACACTTATTGGAACGTCACTACCATCGACAAAGACGATACAATCCACATTTTTTTCTGAAGAACGACGGTGAATGGTGGTTGTACTGAAGGGGGCCATTAGGGATTAAACTGAGTTAAGTGTAAGTTGAGTCGTGACAATATCTTTTATTGTTGACATCACAAATTATTTTAATTCTTTAAGTGTTTTAATACAAGAGGAGAATTGACTGGTAACTGATGTGGCGGACAAGACTGATGCTATCAAACGAAAATTAATCCTGTGGAAAAATCAGCTTCAAGTTCATGACATGAAACATTTCCCATAACTCAAGGCAGTCATTTTTGGACCAGACATTACCGAATACATTTCATCACGCATTCTCAAAGAAACTGCAAGACTTTGTACGACTGATAATGGATCTCGATTAATTTGTCAGATCATTATCGTTTTTCGCTGCTAATGTACCTTATTACTTCAGACTTGTGGTGACACTGTGGTGGTACTCATCTCGACGATCTGTTCGTCCAGTCCAGAAATTTACGAGACTTTTATAAAATGTTCCCCCACGAGCAATACCCTCGACTTCGCAAAAAAATGGTTCAAATGGCTCTGAGCGCTGTGGGACGTAACTTCTAAGGTCATCAGTCCCCTAGAACTTTGAACTACTTAAACCTAACTAAACTAAGGACATCACACACATCCACGCCCGAGGCAGGATTCGAACCTGCGACCGTAGCGGCCGCGTGGTTCCAGACTGTAGCGCCTAGAACCGCTCGGCCACCCCGGCCGGCTCTCGACTGCGCAGACAAGCAGCTAATATTGCCTCAGTACTTGGTTAAACAATGTTCGCAAACGTTTTTTCTTCAATTGTGAAATTGAGGAAGTCCCGGCAACTCCGTATTTTTAGATTTCCAGATGTCTTCTGACACTGTACCCCACAAGCGACTTGTAGTGAAATTGCGTGCTTATCGAATATCGTCTTAGTTAGGTGACTGGATTCGTGATTTCCTGTCAGAGAGGCCACAGTTCATAGTAACTGACGGAAAGTCATCGAGTAAAACAGAAGTGATTCCTGGCGTTCCCAAAGAGAGTCTTATAGGCCCTTTGCTGTTCCTTATCTACATAAACGATTTAGGAGACAATCTGAGCTGCCGTCTTAGGTTGGTTGCTGATGATTCTGTCGTTTATCGACTAGTGAAGCCATCAGAAGATCAAAACAAATTGCAAAAAAGATTTAGAAAAGATATCTGTATGGCGCAAAAATTGGCAATTGACCACAAATAACGAAAAGTGTGAGATCATCCACATGAGTGTTAAAAGGAATCCGTTAAACGTAGATTATACAATAAATCAGTCAAATCTACAGGCCGTAAATTCAACGAAATACCTAGGAATTACAATTACGAACAACTTAAATTCGAAGTAGCTCATAAAAAATGTTGGGGGGAGGGCTAACCAAAGACTGCATTTTATTCGCAGAACACATAGAAAATGTAACACATCTACTAAAGAAATTGCCTACACTACGCTTTTCCGTCCTCTTTTATAATACTGGTGCTCAGTGTGGGATCCTTACCAGATAGGACTGACGGAGTAAAAGATGTTCAAATGTGTGTGGATTCCTAAGGGACTAAACTGCTGAGGTCATCGGTCCCTAGACTTACACACTAGTTAAACTAACTTATGCTAAGAACAACACACACACCCATGCCCGAGGGAGGACTCGAACTATCGGCGGGAGAGGACGCGCAATCAGTCGCTAGGCGCCTCAAACCGCGCGGCAACTCCACGATGCAGACTGACGGAATACCTCGAGAAAGTTCAAAGAAGGGCAGCACTTTTTGTATTATCACGAAGTAGAGGAGAGAGTGTCACTGAAATGATACAGAATTTGGGGTGGGCATAATTAAAACAAAGGCGTTTTTCGTTGCGGCGAAATCTTCTCACAAAATTTCAATCACCAACTTTCTCCTCCGAAAGCGAAAATATTTTGTTGACGTCGACCTACGTAGAGAGAAACGATCACAACAATAAAATAAGGGAAATCAGAGCTTACACGGAAGGATATAGGTGTTTGTTTTTTCCGCGCTGACCCCTCTGCCAGGCACTTACATATGATTTGCAGGTTATCCATGTAGATGTAGATGTACGGGTTAATAGATTATACCTGCATAACAAGTAATGAAAGCTATAGCTTTGGCAGAAAAATAAAAAGTTGAAAATAGACACTTGATAACCTCCTGCTTATAAAAGCACGCTGCAGTATTTGCCTCTTAGAAGTAGGTGCACTGTGTTGCAAAGACGTCTCCCTAAAGTTTCCCGCGTGTGTAGCCTTCAGTATACAGGGTGTTACAAAAAGGTACGGCCAAACTTTCAGGAAATATTCCTCGCACACAAATAAAGAAAATATGTTATGTGGACATGTGTCCGGAAACGCTTTATTTCCATGTTACAGCTAATTTTAGTTTCGTTCTTCCACCTACGCTCAATGGAGCACGTTATCATGATTTCATACGTGATACTCTACCTGTGCTGCTAGAACATGTGCCTTTACAAGTTATACACAACATGTGGTTCATGCACGATGGAGCTCCTGCACATTTCAGTCGAAGTGTTCGTACGCTTCTAAACAACAGATTCGGTGACCAATTCCATGGCCTCCACGCTCTCCTGACCTCAACCCTCTTGACTTTCATTTATGGGGGCATTTGAAAGACCTTGTGTACGCAACTCCGGTACCAAATGTAGAGACTCTTCGTGCTCGTACTGTGGACGGCTGTGATACAATACGCCATTCTCCAGGGCTGCATCAGCGCATCAGGGATTCCATGCGACGGAGGGTGTATGCATGTATCCTCGCTAACGGAGGACATTTTGAACATTTTCTGTAACAAAGTGTTTGAAGTCAGGCTGGTATGTTCTGTTGCTGTGTGTTTCCATTCCATGATTAATGTGATTTGAAGAGAAGTAATGAAATGAGCTCTAACATGGAAAGTAAGCGTTTCCGGACACATGTCCACATAATATATTTTTTTTCTTTGTGTGTGAGGAATGTCTCCTGAAAGTTTGGCCGTACCTTTTTGTAACACCCTGTATAGCCGTCTCAGTCACAGCTCCTCGCAACAGCGAGTGGTGCGGGAAACTGGAGCTTTCAGCAGACTCGGAGCGCGAGCGCTCTTTGGGAGCACAAGTGTTGGCCAGGCCTGAGTTAGAATAATTAAGGTTAATTTAAGAAAGAACTAACTTAAAAATAACTGAAATATTAGTAATTTCGTGGAACAGTCTGAAATAAGGGGGTCACTAGGTGTGTAGACCGATTCTGATTGTAGATCAAACCCTTTTGCAACTGGATTCGCCAAATATATTGATTATATTTTCAATACTTTACCCAACATATTTCGTGAGAATAACACCACCTGATGCTTAATACTTCTTATGTAATTAAGATAGTGCTGGTACAGTTTGAACTCAATATCTAAATCTGAGTAATTGATAGTATTAAACTTAAATTAGTAAAAGCATACTGCGTCAGATATAAAAACTTTTCTTTGGACTTTCGAATAATTATTTATTTCGGAAGACAATATGCAACAGCTTAAAAGTGCGCCACCATAGATAACCAATGTCTGTCTTGAGTAACTGGCATACTGTGTCTTAGAAACAATTATTAACATTGCACAACATGAAAATAGTATGTGTTCCACAGTTTTTTTATATTAATTAAATTAAATCAGCAGTATTCAACCTTAAAAATGTTATATAAATGACTAGTTTAATTATTCGGCTGAAAACTTGTGTAAAACATATTATTTTCATGCTGTGCCACGTTTGTGGTTATTGTTTAGTGTCATTTATTGCACAGGACGCCGCCAGCTGTGTAGGCCCTATGCTACATTCACTAAAATCTCAACATGCGAAAGTTTTCCTTTTTTACATTAAAGTAGTCGATGACTTACACTGTACTGGACAGCCAAAAAACAATATTAATACAGTGCACTTTCAAGCAGCGTGATAATAAAATAACAAAAATAACGAAACCCACATGTAAAATAAGGGTGGAACGTTATAAGACAATTAAGTGCATTGGCTAACGCCAGAACGTTACAGAGTGACCTCATCTGAGTGCCGCGTGTAGGTTAGCGGTACTTGGTCGGTAGCAAGCCACACGCAGGCACCTCATGAGTGACGCTGCTCTTTCGGGTATATATACCGTAGCCGCAAATGGCGCGTTTTAAACTTTTATAAATCATAACTGCTATTTAAATACACTCCTGGAAATGGAAAAAAGAACACATTGACACCGGTGTGTCAGACCCACCATACTTGCTCCGGACACTGCGAGAGGGCTGTACAAGCAATGATCACACGCACGGCACAGCGGACACACCAGGAACCGCGGTGTTGGCCGTCGAATGGCGCTAGCTGCGCAGCATTTGTGCACCGCCGCCGTCAGTGTCAGCCAGTTTGCCGTGGCATACGGAGCTCCATCGCAGTCTTTAACACTGGTACCATGCCGCGACAGCGTGGACGTGAACCGTATGTGCAGTTGACGGACTTTGAGCGAGGGCGTATAGTGGGCATGCGGGAGGCCGAGTGGACGTACCGCCAAATTGCTCAACACGTGGGGCGTGAGGTCTCCACAGTACATCGATGTTGTCGCCAGTGGTCGGCGGAAGGTGCACGTGCCCGTCGACCTGGGACCGGACCGCAGCGACGCACGGATGCACGCCAAGACCGTAGGATCCTACGCAGTGCCGTAGGGGACCGCACCGCCACTTCCCAGCAAATTAGGGACACTGTTGCTCCTGGGGTATCGGCGAGGACCATTCGCAACCGTCTCCATGAAGCTGGGCTACGGTCCCGCACACCGTTAGGCCGTCTTCCACTCACGCCCCAACATCGTGCAGCCCGCCTCCAGTGGTGTCGCGACAGGCGTGAATGGAGGGACGAATGGAGACGTGTCGTCTTCAGCGATGAGAGTCGCTTCTGCCTTGGTGCCAATGATGGTCGTATGGCTGTTTGGCGCCGTGCAGGTGAGCGCCACAATCAGGACTGCATACGACCGAGGCACACAGGGCCAACACCCGGCATCATGGTGTGGGGAGCGATCTCCTACACTGGCCATACACCACTGGTGATCGTCGAGGGGACACTGAATAGTGCACGGTACATCCAAACCGTCATCGAACCCATCGTTCTACCATTCCTAGACCGGCAAGGGAACTTGCTGTTCCAACAGGACAATGCACGTCCGCATGTATCTCGTGCCACCCAACGTGCTCTAGAAGGTGTAAGTCAACTACCCTGGCCAGCAAGATCTCCGGATCTGTCCCCCATTGAGCATGTTTGGGACTGGATGAAGCGTCGTCTCACGCGGTCTGCACGTCCGGCACGAACGCTGGTCCAACTGAGGCGCCAGGTGGAAATGGCATGGAAAGCCGTTCCACAGGACTACATCCAGCATCTCTACGATCGTCTCCATGGGAGAATAGCAGCCTGCATTGCTGCGAAAGGTTGATATACACTGCACTAGTGCCGACATTGTGCATGCTCTGTTGCCTGTGTCTATGTGCCTGTGGTTCTGTCAGTGTGATCATGTGATGTATCTGACCCCAGGAATGTGTCAATAAAGTTTCCCCTTCCTGGGACAATGAATTCACGGTGTTCTTATTTCAATTTCCAGGAGTGTATATCTAAATACGCTACGTCAGCACAATTAGGTGCCATGATAAAATTGACTCATATATGCGGTCGCCCACAGCGAACGCCGAGGAATAGCTGGTTAAAAATTAACGAGGTTGTATGCGTGGTCATCCTCCGCAGCAAGCACAGAAGTATTTGTTTTGTAAATAAAACCGCCTTTTTTGTTGCAATTGTAATTTATTTCTCCCATGCGCGTTTCGCCTTTTTTTTACTCTACGGCATCTTCAGTGGGATGGTTTGTTGGCATCTGCGTTTCCTCTCATCTCTTCTGGAGGTCGCACTACCACTTCATTTTCGAAACATGTGCACTTTTTTATATTCCAAAGTTTTTCTTTCATACTGCTCACCATGTTTATCCTTACTTTTGTGGTGCACTATTACTCTTTTGCCGCTGGTTGTAGGTATTTGTTCGAAAATAGCTATAACACATAATGAAACACGTAATGAACTTACAGTGTAACGTTCCATCGAGGACTCCATCATGAGAAATGGCGCATGGGGAAAGAAATCATCCATAGCCCATCGAAAGTAGCCCTTCCAGCATTTACCTTAAGCGGTTTAAGAAAACCATGCGAAACGTAAATGTGGGTTGCTGAATGCCGATTTGACCATTGCTCCTCCAGAATGTGAGTTAAGTTCAAATGGCTCTGAGCACTATGGGACTTAACATCTGAGGTCATCAGTCCCCTAGACTTAAAACTACTTAAACCTAACTAACCTAAGGACATCACACACATCCATGCCCGAAGCAGGATTCGAACCTGCGACCGTAGCAGTCGCGCGGTTACGGACTGAGTGCCTAGAACCGCATGACCACCACGGCCGGCAATAAATTACTACAAGAACAAATTTCAGGTGATCTGATATCTTATTTCTACTTGTATATTACAGGAAGTTTTTTTTTATCCGTAATGGGTAAGCATAATCTCATATACAGTACATCGGTGGTTCAGATAGTTAGTTACGTGTTCCACTGATTGATCTGACGAAAACTGTTACGATGTGGAACCTGTCAAGTGCATAAGAAATGCACACATGGAAGGGTTTTTTTTAATTACCTACCCCATTCCTTTATATGGCACAAATTGCATATATTGTACCTGTAGATTTATTTATTCCTATTCACTAATTCATCTGTGTTATAGAAAGAGTTGTCAATCAGATATTATTTCAATTTATTTTTGAAACTCTTATTGTTGACCATTAGACATTTTAGTTCATCTGGTAATTTATCGAAAAGTATTACAGCAGCATATTTTACCCCTTTCTCTGTCAAAAATAGGTTAAGTAGAGGATAATGCAAACAATCACAGGAAACTGTAATATTCTGTAGCCTGTTGGCCGTCTGTAACAAACTTCTCGGATATGAGATTACAAACCTGAGAACACATCTTCAGCTTCAACGAAAAGGCAGATAACGTTTCAGCAAATTTGTCGTTTCACAGCTTAACTTGATAACGTTTATGGCTTAAATGAGGATTGCTACGTCCGTGTTGGGCACCATGACTGGGGCGACCGTTGACTGTAGCGAGGCGTCGGCGCGGGCAACGTTGTGTTGTGGCTGAGCGGCAGTGGTGGGGGATGTTTACGCTGCGGACAAAATAATCGGATCAGCCGCGCCCGTTTCATGCTACATTTCGACGCGCCTCACCCTACAGACTTCCGCTTCTCCATGCAGAAGATGTTGCTGCGTTATATAAGTCGGCAGTTAGGGTTCACTTGTGAATTTAAATTGCGCGAAATTGCTGAAGTACTAAGGAAAGAGCTATTCCCGGTTATTAAGGTAAACGGTGTCGCTGGTTCTTCATTCAGTTATCGTTAATATAGTCCATAACATTCTCACAAAGTCATAATTAATGTCTGCAACGTGAATAGCACTTATGAACGCGTCTTAGGGCTGTTTTTTTAATTATTTGTTTACTTTTGGGTTTGAGTAGCGAGGACCATACAGCCAACAGCTGTTACAAAAGTGTCATATTAACATACTTGCAATTTCCACTGTAGAAAAATACAAAGAATTCGATGTACAAAACATACGTTCTTAATGGAAAATATAAACACTAAAAGGCGGGCCGAGGTGGCCTAGCGATTCTAGGCGCTGCAGTCTGGAACCGCGCGACCGCTACGGTCGCAGGTTCGAATGCTGCCTCGGGCATGGATGTGTGTGATGTCCTTAGGTTAGTTAGGTTTAAGTAGTTCTAAGTTCTAGGGGACTGATGACCTCAGAAGTTAAGTCCCATAGTGCTCAGAGCTATTTAGAACTAAAAGGCGAACACCAGACAGTCAGTAGTAATTACGACAGTGCCAATCTGACGTTAGTACAGTTTTCACTACAGAATAATGATAATGATAAGAGTGTGAAGTACAAAGAAAAGTTCATTATATAAATTAAACAAACACAAAATTTCGGCTCAGGTTCCAAAACCGGACCGGTTCGAGAGGAGAATGGCATACACAGCAACTTATATTTGAAAGCTTGAAAACGGCGTCGTTTAGAAAGATAAGTACATTAAGCAAAGGAAAGACACAAATATATGTCCCTGTTTTCGAACTAGGCGGCTTCATACGAGGACAAAATCCACACTGCTTACTGATCAAGCGTGGATACCGGCGTCTTTTAAATAGTTCGCGAGCAAATAATGCCTATGTACATCGAAATGGTGAGATTAAGCAATTACGCTTGTAGGAAGAGGGTAGCCCCTCGCAACCAATTTTTTGTACAAGAATGCCTGTGCGGTTGAGATCTTATTACACGCCAATATGACGTTGTTCAGATCCACCGCCGCTGTTGGGTCCTGATCACAGTGTCCAGAAGCGATGATTTTCAACCAATATAGTTGGGCGCCCTAACAACCGTGTACCAGCCTCAAGCTGATCAGAGGAGTCACATGACGTTTACTAAGCTTCACTGAGGTGAGACATGGCCTAGAAGAAAAGTTCGATTGTATGGCCGCCAGGAGACGGGCCTTGTAGAGCTGAGCTACGTCCCATTCACAGTTGCAGCCGTGATAAGCAGCTTTCATGAACGTCAATTTGAAACTGGGATTGGTGTTCGGCGGAACTGTCTTCCCACAATGCTCCTCTTAGCTAGGCGGTAAACAGTTTCATTATGGAGAATGTGTCGATGCCCTTTTACCCAAAGTAAGCGAACGTCAACGTCCATGTCAGAACGTCTAGTACGGCCTCCGAGGCATCTAAGACATACCTGCTAGTCAGTTTATCAAACGTGGGATGTTTTAGTTTCTGCAACACATTTTAGGAGACCGTGAAGGTCAATACGAGCTGGAAGTCTGCGTGGCATAATAAATAAGTCTCCCTGATGGCCAGTAACTCCGCCGTGCATATACAGGGTGTTACAAAAAGGTACGGCCAAACTTTCAGGAAACATTCCTCACACACAAAGAAAGAAAATATGTTATGTGGACATGTGTCCGGAAACGCTTACTTTCCATGTTAGAGCTCATTTTATTACTTCTCTTCAAATCGCATTAATCATGGAATGGAAACACACAGCAACAGAACGTACCAGCCTGACTTCAAACACTTTGTTACAGAAAATGTTCAAAATGTCCTCCGTTAGCGAGGATACATGCATCCACCCTCCGTCGCATGGAATCCCTGATGCGCTGATGCAGCCCTGGAGAATGGAGTATTGTATCCGAGCCGTCCACAATACGAGCACGAAGAGTCTCTACATTTGGTACCGGGGTTGCGGAGACAAGAGCTTTCAAATGCCCCCATAAATGAAAGTCAAGAGGGTTGAGGTCAGGAGAGCGTGGAGGCCATGGAATTGGTCCGCCTCTACCAATCCATCGGTCACCGAATCTGTTGTTGAGAAGCGTACGAACACTTCGACTGAAATATGCAGGAGCTCCATCGTGCATGAACCACATGTTGTGTCGTACTTGTAAAGGCACATGTTCTAGCAGCACAGGTATGAAATCATGGCGGTGAATCGAGGAGGTACAGTACATACTGACGAAACTAAAATGAGCTCTAACATGGAAATAAAGCGTTTCCGGACACATGTCCACATAACATCTTTTCTTTATTTGTGTGTGAGGAATGTTTCCTGAAAGTTTGGGCGTACCTTTTTGTAACACCGTGTATACTATTCAGGCGGCACCGCAAATATTCCGTATATGTCGTTTGAGGAGGTGAACGAGGCGTATGAGACACCCGCCTCACTTCTAAAGTCATCGTATACATGCAAGCATACTGTGGAAAATGTTCCGTAAGGAAGTGCTCCAAGTCGTGATTAATGTTCACCCCGTTCTGAAATCGGATGGCAAGTAAGAAAATACCAAACGGAGAGCGAAAGCAAGGGTGTTCCGAGACTTGTACGACTAGCGGTAAAAGATATGGGGCGGTTTTGTAAGGCTGTCATCCTGCGATGTAGATCGTCTAAGCAATAATCACTGTAAACTTTGCTCTTCTCCTGACTGATCCGAACCCGCAGAAAAAAATATGGGGTTTGATGCAAACACTGTGTGTATTCTCCCCAAATTAGTTTTGTGCATAGCTCGCCTTCATCAGTGGCTTTTCTTTTATTCTGATACTTATTATACAGGTCGAATCCGAACTACGCCGACTAAATTTTGGAGATTCGTCGGTGAACGGAACAAGCCTTTTTCAAACAAAACACACCGCACATACCGTCAACATCTGCACTGTTTTGCAGGACTCTCCAGTCCGATACAGATAAAAAGATACATGGGTGTAATAAGTGCTATTATTGTATAATGAGTTCCCGGAGTCCACGGTCTCTTCTACCAAAATACTCAGAAAATATCTTTGACAAATCTCCGAAATTTGTCGGTGGAGTTCGCATTCACCTTCTATTTCTCACATGTCAACATGTCACTGCTTTGGTGGTCTGTTATGATTTTCTCATACAAATTTCCTACGAAAGTTTGTGTTCATTTTTTTCTGTAGGACTTAATTGGTTTGTGCGTACCGAGCGAGAGATTATGAAAATTCTGCACGTGGTTTCTGAAGACCAGGTATTTCATTGCAGGTTGTGTAAAGCGTCATCGGTAGGGGCAGCTGAATCATCCTCTATGTTCGTGAACTACTGAACTCATCTTACTACTCTGTTACTGTTTTTGATAGCTTCTGCATGTATTATTCTTTGTTCGTTTTCGCTAAATACACTATCTGATCAAAAGTATTCGGACAGCTGTATGTGGAAGTTAATACTCAGTGTGCCACTCTTCGCCCTTATGGCGATATGAACTGTTATGGAGACACATTCAATGTGGCGCCTGAATTTCTGTGGAGGAATGGCAGCCCATTCTTCCTCAAGACCTGAAACCAAAGAGGGTAGAGAGATGGGACGCTGCGATATTGTACAGAGCTCTAACTCATCCCAGAGTTGTTACAGTGGATTCAGATCGGTACTGTGGGCTAGCCGGTCCATTTCAGGAATGTTACTGTCCACAAACCTTTGCTGTTGTATGACAGGGTGCACTGTCATGCTGATACAAAACTCATAGTCTCCGAACTGTTACTCTACTATACGCAGAACACCATGCCGTAAATTGTGTTCATAGTCTTCCGCATTTAGCGATTTCTTAAACGCAATGAGGGAACCATACCTTAATCACTAAAATCACCCCCGTACCCTTAACGCGACCTCCTCCGTACATCACTGTTGTCGTTATACGTGAGTACAGGTAACGTCTACCAGGCAGTCACGAAATCGAAACCCTTCCATAGTACTGCCATAAGGTGTAGTGTGATTCATACAGTAAGTCCAAATCACTTGTTTCCAGTCATGCACTGTCCACTGTCTTCACTCTTTACGCCACCTCAAACATCGTTTAGCGCTGACTATATGGCTTATAAGGAGCTGCTCGACCATTGTACCCCAGGCTTTTTAAGTCTTTACGCATAATCATTGTGATATTTGGGATTCTGGTAGCACTTTGGAATTCATAGTCTCCGAACCGTTACTCTACTATAAGCAGAACACCATGCCGTAAATTGTGTTCATAGTCTTCCGCATTTAGCGATTTCTTAAACGCAATGAGGGAACCATACCTTAATCACGAAAATCACCCCCATACTCTTAACGCGACCTCCACCGTACATCCTCTGATTTAATGCGACTTCTTAACTGTCATCCTACGCAATTCTTGTGACTGTCTTTGTCCTTCAGTACATGAGGTCTGCCTGGTTGTAGTTTAGCTGAGTTGATCCTTCGTGTTTCCACTTCACAACCACACCACCAACAGTCGACGTAGGCAGCTTTAGAAAGGTTGATTCGTATCTCATGGATCTTTGTTGTATGTAGCTTCTTCACGTTCTTTTGCTTCGCCAGGATGGCCTTCCCAGGTTGCATCGTCTTCTCTTTGCCAGCAATGCCAGCGAGGTGCTGTGTTTTCATTACTTTCCGTCGCGGACATCGGAGGGAGCGCCGCAGTGTTAGCTGGTGTGGCTGCCTGGGCAGCCAGCATCACGATCTCGACGACTCGCTGAAGCATCTCGGCGAAGTGTGTGACTTGATCGTGGTCCACTGAGAGACGAAATGAGTGCAGCTATGTCGACGGCAGCTGCATCAGTGCGACAGGCTGGTGGAGCGATCGTGCTCCTGCCACCTGCCGATGGCGTCTTCTGTTTGCCAGCGAGTTTTCTCCTTACGGAGGTCGAATCGCAAGCCGTCCGGCGTACCATCACGAGAGCGCTTTCTGGTGGGTCTTCTTCCGGTTCCTGATGCAGAAACGGTGTTGACAGTCGTGCTACCAGTCTTCGTAGCGTCGGCGCTCGCCCGCTCCACTGCCCGCGCGCCTGGGCGCGGACGTTATTTGGAGAGGGCAATCCTCGGCTTGTACGGCTCTCCATGCTGACGAGCCGCCGCAGCTTTCAGATATTCAGAGCCACGATAGCTCGCCACGTGTGCTCGCCACAATTCTTGCACTTGTGTGTATGCGTCCTGGGCAGCGGTCATAACTGGCTGTTGAAGTTGCCCGCGCGCTTCGCGCATGCGTCGAGGAAGGAGCAGTGGGGAGCCACATGCTCCGCCCCCTGGCAGTGCGTGCACGTCTCCCCTGTTCTGCCTCAGTGGCTCGGCAGTGACTGACGTGCAGGCCGCAGTCGTCAGCTGAAGGAACTTCCGTTTCTCCATGTTGTCGATAGCTATAACCAGGAGCGATTGGTTTTTCCAACCCGGTGGTGTGTGTATAGAAGGGCATCGAAAGATCCGATACCTCCTTCGTCACCTATCGTAAATCTTCGGTGATAGATAGCTGAATACACACGGTGTACAGTCCGGTCGTCTTCAGAATGAGGTCTGTTGTTGTACACTCCTTCAGACGAGGGAGAGATCCTTTATAATTGTCTTTGATTTCAAAGACGATTGATTAGTGGTGGCTTCAGCCCATGACGCCTAATTGTTGTTGGCGGTTGGGAGCTGACAGATTCTGCATTAGCAATCGTGTTTCTCTGTTCGTTTTGCGGGTGCTCCACGTTCCGTCAACGCAATAAAGCGGTTGTCAGATGGCTTCATTGACGCTTTGGTTTTCGTGGCTGCGGTGGAACGAGCCGCAAGTTTCATCATCACCTTCGCCCAGCCATCTTCTGCTCTTGCGCCAGCACTAGCGGAGTTGCGGGATGCGGCATTTCTGGCCACTATCTGCATCCATATGCGGCCTACTACTCAAGTGTCCGTCATTGCCCTCTTCTTGCCGCCAGTCGTCGATACGGCGACTTCTTGCTGACTGGGTGAGCTTCCGTCTTGGGGCCCGGGGCCACCGAGATATACGGTCCCTAAGCAAACTTGTGACGTCACACTCGTCGTCTTGTCAGCCACAGTTCGTCAACGCTCGGTTCCGTGCAGCACGCACGGGAAATCAATATTTAATTGAAAAGGTCCTCAATAAATGTCTAAATTGTGTCGTGTGCTATGGAGAACTTCCAAGTGCACTACCGGCCATTAAAATTGCTACACCGCGAAGATGACGTGCTACAGACACGAAATTTAACCGACAGGAAGAAGATGCTGTGATATTCAAATGATTACCTTTTCAGAGCATTCACACAAGATTGGCGCCGGTGGCGACACCTACAACGTGCTGACATGAGGAAAGTTTCCAACCGATTTCTCGTACACAAACAGCAGTTGACCTGCGTTGCCTGGTGAAACGGTGATGTGATGCCTCGTGCAAGGAGGTGAAATGCGTACCATCACGGTTCCGACTTTGATAACGGTCGGATTCTAGCCTATCGCGATTGCTGTTTATCATGTCGCGACATTGCTGCTCACGTTGGTCGAGATCCAATTACTGTTAGCAGAATATGGAATCGGTGGGTTCAGAAGGATAATACGCATCGCCGTGCTGGATCCCAACGGCCTCGTATCACTAGCAGTCGAGATGACAGGCATCTTATCCGCATGGCTGTAACGGATCGTGCAGCCACGTCTCGATCCTTGAGTCAACAGATGGGGACGTTTGCAAGACAACAACCATCTGCACGAACAGTTCGACGACGTTTGCAGTAGCATGGACTATCAGCTCGGAGACCATGGCCTGCGATGGTGTACTCAACGACGAACCTGGGTGCACGATTGGCAAAACGTCATTTTTTCGGATGAATCCAGGTTCTGTTTACAGCATCATGATGGTCGCATCCGTGTTTGGCGTCACCGCGGTGAACGCACATTGGAAGCGTGTATTCGTCATCGCCATACTGGCGTATCATCAGGCGTGATGGGATGGGGTGCCACTGGTTACACGTCTCGGTCACCTCTTCTTTGCATTGACGGCACTTTGAACAGTGGACGTTACATTTCAAATGTGTTACCACCCGCGGCTCTACCCTTTATTCGATCCCTGAGAAACCCTACATTTCAGCAGGATAATGCACGACCGCATGTTGCAGGTCCTGTACGGGCCATTCTGGATACAGAAAATGTTCGACTGTTGCCCTAGCCAGAATATTCTCCAGATCTCTCACCAATTGAAAACGTCTGATCAATAGTGGCCGAGCAACTGGCTCGTCACAATACGCCCGTCACTGCTCTTGATGAACTGTGGCATCGTGTTGAAGCTGCATGGGCAGCTGTACCTGTACACGCCATCCAAGCTCTGTTTGACTCAATGCCCAGGAGTATCAGGGCCGTTATTACGGCCAGAGATGGTTGTTCTGGGCACTGATTTCTCAGGATATGTGCACACTCTAATTGCGTGAAAATGTAATCATATGTCAGTTGTAGTATAATATATTTGTCCAATGAATACCCGTTTATCATCTGCATTTCTTCCTGGGTTAGCAATTTTAATGGCCAGTAGTGTATTTAAACACGCAGTCAAGAATTATTAAATTCGTCTGCAATAGTTACTCACTCCCCGCCGGAGATGGCTGCTGGCACTCGTAAGACTTGCAGTTTCATGTGCTGTGACGTACGCGCTACAGCCTGTCTTTCTCGTGGGCCTCGGCAGAGCCACTTCTCTGTTCCCGATCTAAGCGGAAGAGAGTTGCCGCCGCCTTGGACTCCACACCTCCTCGGAAATGGTGGAGTAACGGCGCAGCGCAGGAGGAGCGTCCTCTGCGTCGCTGTTCACCTCCGATGAGCCGTCCGCGTCCACGTCCGTATTTGCAGGCCGTGTCGTCTTCGTTGGGGGGATCGGGTGAGGCCACCGGCGAGGTGAGCCTCGTAGGAAGGCGAACCGCCACACCCTTCGATTAGTTCAGCGCCCCTTTAAAAAGAGGGCGCGCCCACGCTACACCTGAAGTAGGACGAGGCAGCCCACTCCGGGTAGGCACACGCCACGTCGGAGGTACTGCCGTCACCTCACCCCGTCGCGTGCGCTGCCGAAGGCACGTCCGCTGTCGTGCACTTCGCTGTCGACTCCCTCGCACACTCAGGCGTTCTCACTGACAACAGAATACTCACCGCCTCCTTTTATACAGGCGGATCTGCCTCTCGTGACATCTAGTGGTCAATTCTGCGTTACGTACCTGCCCCGACACTCTTGATCACATAGTGTATGTCACTGATTTTCCGTAACAAAAATTACAGTAAATTTCAATTGGCAAACGTTTTGAAATAAGCTGACAATATCTCGCGAGAACATATTTTCAAATATTCTAGAACCCTATTTTATGACGAATTTAGGAGTATTCCTGAACCATACACGTAGATAAGGCGAAGTTTGAATGCAATACAAGCGTAAAAATCCAAAATAATGTAGAAACACAAGACCTTAGACTGCAATGGCACTTCATAAATTTTTTTTCAAATTGACGGCCGTGGTGTGCACAGCAAACCGAATCTCCGCGATATGGATTTACTGAGCGATCCATCACCGCTATGTTCACTTAGTACAATGTGAGTCTGGTCTTCTGCGTTGCAGTTTATTAATGTCAGAACGTTCTCCTCCATCATTCAAGAATTTCACATGAACTAATAAGAATAAATCAAGTGGATTAAGGCTTTGCGATGTACGGGTCATTACAAAAAGTAAGTTACACATTATTATGGTAGGTCAAGTAACTTCACTACACTTCAAAGTGGTACAGAAATGTGACACTATTTTTCAACATAAATCACCAAGTCTCTGTAAAAAAGGGTCAGAACGTTCTACTAATCGTTCAGATCCTCTACTATAAAAATTCGCTTCTTGGTGACGGAGCCATTCGAGAACCGCTGTGTGAACGTCCTCACCACTCTGTGATTGCCGTGGATCAGTTCCTCTATTGCCCGGACATTGTCGTCTGTGGTCCATGACGATGGCCATTCCACCCAATCATTACCTCCCACATCTGTACGGTCTGGGTCAAACTGTTAGCCAGTTTCGCTATGGTTGAATGAGACACTGCATTTAGTCCATATACAGCCAGGATATCACGTTGAATCTGAGTGAAATTTAGACGCTTTGCACACATGAGTAGTACAGTCCCGTATACTTCGTTTCTGGATTACGTTTCCAGTTGCCTTGCCATTTCACACTCTTCTGACAATGCGCCACTCTTGTTGCGCAATGCTCTTAGTGTGAAACGACATGTATAATTTATTTTCTGAAGTCCCTACGTAGCTGACCAAACCACAGGATCTCCACAACCATTCTATTTCGAAGAAGTGAGTGAGGGCAGCATCATGCATGAACCACATTATCGTACTGTAGCTTAACTTTCTTCCAAAAATTCTGGTTGTGGTTAAGGAGCATCCAAGAGACCCGTCAGTCTTGGATGTACCTCATGTGACCCTATTAAGTAATTGTCGATAATACCGCACCATATATTGACACTTTACTTTTGTTCGTACCTTAGTACTTCCGAGTTGGAAGGGTTTTATTCTGCTCGCTCATGTGTATTATGATAATTCATTAAAACCCACGCCCGTAAAATAGGCATCGTATGATTTATAAGTTTTAGAAGTCCAGGCTATGCTGAAATTATATCTGTGTAGTACTTGCACAACGTAGCTTTTTCACTCTTCTAATGTACTGTTGGTTCTCGACAAAAGCTCGCAAAAAATTCTCCTCGTTATCTGCATTGTAAGTTCCTGACCACTAAATCCTAGAAATGGCAGAAATGTGACCACTGACTAAAATGTGTTTGCTGATGAGTAGCACCTGATGGGACTTCGTTCTTGATACAGTTGCGTTTCAAGTTTTGTTCATCCGTTTACCAGCCCTTAGATGATATGCATGCCCGTATATTCCCAGTTTGTGGAAGTTTCCATGGTAGTAAAACTGCGAAGCGTCAGTTGGCGTGGCGGGTATCAGCTAGAGTGATACCGCTGTTGTAAACAGGACATGCATTCCGTAGTCTTCCTCCAACCGTCGGTCGCTTTTTCGGTTTACAGCTAAAGCTTACAGTGGCGCTAGGCTGCACATGATTTCAACGAGCAGTTCACAAGTTGTTATGAGACTGCTTGCATCTTGCTCCCTTATCTTTCAAGTGTCGACTGATACAAACAAGGATTTACGTGAGTCGTACGATACATATGTGGAATAATGTCATATCCAGATCCTAAAGCGCTGCATTGTCTCATTGAAAGGGTAACACTGTTTCTCAAACTTGTAAACAGTACGTCCAGAAGGAAAAAGTAATAATAACGGTTCCTGACTCATTGCGTGTGCCAGCATATAACCCTCGGATTTTTTACCTCATTTAAGACTCAACCTGTATAGGATACAGTTTGTTTTATAAATAAATAAACTAGCAATTTAGTTAACTCTCTCCTTTCCGTTCGTTTATATGCATACATCATACAGGACAAAAGGAAATTCCTATTAAACGATAATGTGTAATATATTCAGTGACTATAGACCTTAATTTACCATTCAGTTAAGGAATGTATCGTTATAAATAATTAAATAATCATTCCCTCGGGTAAGATCTAGTGTGTAACACATGACTTATACTTTTACACACGCTGTTTGATACCGTGTTGTGATGACAACTACTTCACTTACCTGCAAGGAAAGGGCGTAACTTTTTCGCAGGTTTTTCCTCAGGAGCGATCTGAAAAGAAAACAAATAATGTAATTAATGTAGCAACTAACGTTTCATGTTCAGGGGTAGAAAATGTGGGAAACACGATAAGATCATTTACTAGCTTTTTGAATTTATTTCATAGCAAGAAAGTTACTAAGTAGTGGCAATGTACAGAAAGGAGACGCCTGGTGGCATGAAATCCGTACACGACTTTCATTCCAACAGTTCACTATATTGCATACGCGCCTCCGTTCCCGATATCTCTAACGCACTACTGTGCGTTGGCGCTCGACTAGGAGGTAAGCCAGTTTGAATACTGGTGGTGGACGCAGTTTTCACTGCAAAGGGAGGAGAGCAGGTGGTGTACAGTTCTCGATCACCAGTCTCTGCGCCAAGATCCTGGATTAAACTCCAACGCTTCGGCAGGGTCTCATGAAGTAAGAGCGTGTGTCACATTTGATCCGGCAGCCCCTTTGGAGCTGTCGAGAGGAGTAGCCTACGTTTTGGCACTGGATGTCTCCATCTTTCTTCCTTGTCACCTTTCTATAACACAGCACTGTAAACGCACCCATTACACTCACCAACACTCTAAAAAAAAAGCCCATACGACACAAGCCTCACATATCTGAAGGGACGGAGTCTACGAGCGCGGAGTAAGAACCCCCTTCCAGACAAGCGGCTAAACCCACCCAGTGGGATGTTCCAGCCAGCAGTGCCATGCGACATTTATATTTTCACTATATTGCATATTCAGTGCTTCTGGGACGTGCTTGGCTTCTAAATGAATGAATGAAATTAATCTAAGATACACTCCAATCCTATGTTGAATTGTTTATATAACTTTTATTATACAATATAGATGCAACCGGTGGCCTACAGTGCGACACTGGATCATATAATGCCGGATACAAGTGAAATTAAAGCTATTTTTTAAATAAAGGCTCTTTGATTAGAATTAGATTAACTACTTCAAATTTTATTCTGAGGAAGAATTTAAGTACTTTGTAAGATGACGCGAGTCCACACACACAAGGAAGATACGAGTCAACTGAAATGGAAAAGAATTTGAACAATTCGATACACCTAAATATTTCGGTGTAATCCTGGACCGCTCCCTAACATTTCGAAACCACTGCACTAACAATAAGAAAAAATGGTCATCACGCTATTATCTGCTTCGTAAATTAGATGGCTAGAGATGCAAATTCTCCAAAAGTACGGCCAGCAGCTCCATGAGTCTGTCACTTGGCTGGAGAATATTCCTGTTCCTTTGGCACATACTCGTTCTTCAAGCCAGCAAGTCCTAAATGAAACATGTAAGATCCATCACAGGGTGTTGGAAATAGACCCCAACGCACAAATTATATTCCCCTACACAAATTACTCCATCATACATACAACGTTACAGTGAATAAGGTTTTTCACCTCACCTGATCACTTCCTGCAACCACAATATCCTCCATCACATCTACCGATATTCAGTAAATTTCCTACACCCAACGACACATTAAAAAGTCGAAATCAGTCCCGCAGTGAGGAAATGAGTGTTGAGAGCTGATGGAGTAATACGTACTGCCGTGATAGGCAACGTCATAGAGGAGGTGGTTCCCCTTTGCCTTCCTCCGACATTTTATGAAGTGTCACGTATGTAGTGTGTCGTGTAGGTAACAGTGATGGGAGCTTTTACACTGTAGTGTAGTACCGTGATTTATCGATGCATGGTAGGTAGATGGTGCCGGCGCATAGACTACACCTCTCGATTAACACCAAGGTGATCGTCGAGCTTAACGTTCCTTGGGTTGGAACTGAACCCAAGACACTGGCATAAAGCCAGGTGATTAGGAAGACATCATATCCCCCCTTCCGGTCCAAATACTTGCGATGAAGATTTCATCCCCCACCAGTGCTCGAAACGACTGCCTTCGAGTCGAGTGTCACTGCCCAGGCTTGAGTTACTTATCTCGACCATGAATACAGGTCAGTAACACACAATCACATCAAACGTCTAACAAGTACTAAAGCAAATGTTAAACCTAGCTCAAAATTTTTTTCCGCTTGGCAACTCCTTCCATTCCCTAGACGAATGTTTGTTCAAAAAATGGTTCAAATGGCTCTGAGCACTATGGGACTCAACCGCTGAGGTCATAAGTCCCCTAGAACTTAGAACTACTTAAACCTAACTAACCTAAGGGCAACACACACATCCATGCCCGAGGCAGGACCGTAGCGGTCGCGCGGTTCCAGACTGTAGCGCCAGAACCGCTCGGCCACCAGCGGCGGCGAATGTTTGTTAAAAACTGGTAGCATGTACAGCGAAAAAATTAATTTAAGAATATTACTGCTAGTTACGCGAGTAATATTAAAAACTAATATTTTCATTATTATTAAATTTAGGCCACTGTTCTATTTACTATCCAGTAAATATGCAGCGTGTATCCATATTCAGAAACATATGATACATGATAACTGGTATACTGCCTCGTTCCACATCACTTCGATAAAATCCGTGCAAATGATCTACAGAACACGGAAATAATTAACACATTAGGTAGAGTGAAAGAAATCCGTGGTCATATTATGGAAGCTGTATGTTTCTTAAGCATCCGGAACGTGCAGATGTTGAACAGAGACTGTCAGTGCCAATAAAGAACATAATTCGTATAACGAGAATTTGTTTGTTTCGTTTCAATATTTCATCTTAGCTTCTCAAGCAGCGGGAAATTATAAATGCATTTTTAAAATTAAGTTGGTTGCACCCCTTACGAATTATTATATCTTTGGTTGCAAAATAATTCTCTTGAAATTATAAAATAGTTTGTAAAATAATGAAAGAGATATATGGTTAGTCTTTGGCGTGCATGGGTGGTTGACTGCGATAAACTGGGAACTATTTTTGGCGAGAACAAAAAAAAAAAAAATGATTCAGGTGTAAAATGGTTCAAATGGCTCTGAGCACTATGGGACTCAACTGCTGAGGTCATTAGTCCCCTAGAACTTAGAACTAGTTAAACCTAACTAACCTAAGGACACCACAAACATCCATGCCCGAGGCAGGATTCTAACCTGCGACCGTAGCGGTCTTGCGGTTCCAGACTGCAGCGCCTTTAACCGCACGGCCACTTCGGCCGGCGATTCAGGGTGTATATCACTTCTTATTTTGCTTTGAATATCGATGTAGTATAGCTTATGAAAGCGTAATTCGCTGGCTAAGTGGATAAGTGCTAAACGACAAATCCAAAGGTCTAGGATTCGCTCTCCATCAGGTTTAAGAATATTTTGTGCCATGTGTCGCTTTTTTTACTAAGGATGGAATTATTTAATCTGAAAAAATGCCAAGTTTCATCCTGATTCGAAGCTTCCATTAAGTAATTTTAAGGGTTGGAGGAAGTTAAGGACATATATTACCTCCAATAGGACCCTCCATAGCAAAGCACTGCGGAGTTCAAACCGACATTCGAGATGAGGACGACTTCACATTTACACATGATGGAGACCTTTGTACGGAACTGGTATACTGTTTAGCTTTATTACAAGTCTTATGAAGGTATTATGTAATAACGCAGGTACCAACTAATCATTTGTCCAGACAAAGGCATTCGAGTATGGCTTGGCACAACCAACAAGGCGAATGTCACTAAATCCTTCAAACGACTTGAAGTTAAACAAAAGTAATTCCCTCACTGTAAGTTCTAGTAGTAACATGCCTATATGTCTCCTCTAGACACTTTCTCCATATTTGTTATTTACAGTGTGGTACCTTTGGGTTTGAAGCACAATAAAAGTGTATACACTGTAAATACGTATTACACGTAGTCTGTAACGAAATGTCACTGGGCAGAGTGAACATTAAATATTTTGTTACTTTATTGTCTATCAAGCGTCAATTTATTTCACAGACGTGAATGTCATTTCTGGCCTAAATCACGAAATGCATGTGAAATTCTTATCCTTTAGCTGTTGCACACATATTCTCTTTTTGTCATTAGCTGGAACAAAACTGTAAATTTTGCTTTTTAATTGTCTTACTCATGCCAAAAACATCAAGTTATATTCACGTTGTGGCAGACGTTGAATGTGCACCCCTACAACTTCATTTCAGACATAACGCGGTCGTGTACACGGTGGGGTACAGAGGGCCGCCAGACAAATGTGAAATGAGCTAAAGGTGCCCTGTTGTAGTTGCAGCCGCCACCAGAAGCTAGGAAGTTAACACACTTCATAATGGGACAGCAAGGGGATGCGCATCAACAGGATTCGTGAGAGTACTATGTGCCAAAACCAAACAATGGAAATTAAGCTAGGTACCGCTCTGTTAACAAAAGTTTCAATTTAGGCCGGCTTCACACGGGGCCACTTTTCAGCGCTGCATAGTGGTTCGAAAGCAGGGCTTTCGCTGACGTTAGCGGCCTGCTACCGAGCGCAAGTGAGGCTCCAAACGCGCGTGGAAATTTGTGGTAAGGTCTTATTGGACCAAACTACTGAGGTCATCCGTCCCTAAGCCTACACACTACTTAATCTAACTTAAACTAACTTACGCTATGGACAACAGACACACCCATGCCCGAGGGAGGACTCGAACCTCCGACCGGGGGAAGCCGCACGGACCGTGATAAGGCGCCTCAGATCGCGCCGCTACCCCGCGCGGCCAAACGCACGTTAGTGGGGCTGCAAGCACATGTTAGTGACGCTGCTCAACATGTGTCAAATACTGAGCAATAAGTGCAGGATGTATCACTAAATGTTCATCAAGAATTGCCAGGAACTGCAGTAAAACCTTGCTGCCTTCTGCGTATTTTCGTCAGGGAAAGAGTTGGGTATACGTTTGAGGACACGCTTTGTGTTGATGGCTTAGAGGATGAGATTCCAGTAGCCAACCCTCTACCTGTAAACACTACTAAATACACTCCTGGAAATTGAAATAAGAACACCGTGAATTCATTGTCCCAGGAAGGGGAAACTTTATTGACACATTCCTGGGGTCAGATACATCACATGATCACACTGACAGAACCACAGGCACATAGACACAGGCAACAGAGCATGCACAATGTCGGCACTAGTACAGTGTATATCCACCTTTCGCAGCAATGCAGGCTGCTATTCTCCCATGGAGACGATCGTAGAGATGCTGGATGTAGTCCTGTGGAACGGCTTGCCATGCCATTTCCACCTGGCGCCTCAGTTGGACCAGCGTTCGTGCTGGACGTGCAGACCGCGTGAGACGACGCTTCATCCAGTCCCAAACATGCTCAATGGGGGACAGATCCGGAGATCTTGCTGGCCAGGGTAGTTGACTTACACCTTCTAGAGCACGTTGGGTGGCACGGGATACATGCGGACGTGCATTGTCCTGTTGGAACAGCAAGTTCCCTTGCCGGTCTAGGAATGGTAGAACGATGGGTTCGACGACGGTTTGGATGTACCGTGCACTATTCAGTGTCCCCTCGACGATCACCAGTGGTGTACGGCCAGTGTAGGAGATCGCTCCCCACACCATGATGCCGGGTGTTGGCCCTGTGTGCCTCGGTCGTATGCAGTCCTGATTGTGGCACTCACCTGCACGGCGCCAAACACGCATACGACCATCATTGGCACCAAGGCAGAAGCGACTCTCATCGCTGAAGACGACACGTCTCCATTCGTCCCTCCATTCACGCCTGTCGCGACACCACTGGAGGCGGGCTGCACGATGTTGGGGCGTGAGCGGAAGACGGCCTAACGGTGTGCGGGACCGTAGCCCAGCTTCATGGAGACGGTTGCGAATGGTCCTCGCCGATACCCTAGGAGCAACAGTGTCCCTAATTTGCTGGGAAGTGGCGGTGCGGTCCCCTACGGCACTGCGTAGGATCCTACGGTCTTGGCGTGCATCCGTGCGTCGCTGCGGTCCGGTCCCAGGTCGACGGGCACGTGCACCTTCCGCCGACCACTGGCGACAACATCGATGTACTGTGGAGACCTCACGCCCCACGTGTTGAGCAATTCGGCGGTACGTCCACCCGGCCTCCCGCATGCCCACTATACGCCCTCGCTCAAAGTCCGTCAACTGCACATACGGTTCACGTCCACGCTGTCGCGGCATGCTACCAGTGTTAAAGACTGCGATGGAGCTCCGTATGCCACGGCAAACTGGCTGACACTGACGGCGGCGGCGCACAAATGCTGCGCAGCTAGCGCCATTCGACGGCCAACACCGCGGTTCCTGGTGTGTCCGCTGTGCCGTGCGTGTGATCATTGCTTGTACAGCCCTCTCGCAGTGTCCGGAGCAAGTATGGTGGGTCTGACACACCGGTGTCAATGTGTTCTTTTTTCCATTTCCAGGAGTGTATTTCATTCTGCTAGAATTTTTGAAGCTAAATCTATGAGAATTTGTATTTCGCTTCTCTATTAGAAAGAAAACATACGCATGTCACTGTTTTTCGAAATTCAGTCCCTAAGGGAATTAAATAGGGTCAGACTGACTCACTAACTTATCATCGCCCTGGCCAAATCGCTAAGGATAGAAACTTAAGTTTGAAGAGGGTGTAGTTCTTCTGCTCTAGGCATCGTTTAAAAAGGGATTGTCCGAAATTCCACTCCTAAGGGGGTGAAATAGGGAATGAAATGCTTCTTGAAAGTGTATCGCTACTAAGGGACTTTTGAATCTGGAACTACGAAACCTGGTATTTAGTTTCTCAGTCAGAAAATAAAAAATACGTGTTTCAGAGTTCATGGAAATTCAACCACTAAGGAGCTAAAATAATGGATGAAAGTTTCTTTGAAAATAAATAATCACTGAAGAAATACTAAGGTATTTTTATGGCTACATGTATGACAATTGGTATTTCACTTCTCGGTTAGAAATTTAAAAAAAATGCGTGTTTCAGTGTTGCTGGAAAATCAGTTCCTAAGACCGTGCAATAGAGGATGAACATTTTTAAGAAAATACTTGGTTGCCTTAAAAAATTTTAAAGCTAAATTTATGAAAATTGGTATTTCATTTCTCGGTTAGATACGTAGAAATAATTATTAGGGGATAAAAGTTGCTCTAGAAATGTCTCCACAAGAACCCAAATGCATGGTTAACAAAACCTTTGGACTCCAGCTACCAGACTCGCTTTTTTGTCAAAAGCACATTCGGAAAAGACCACGTTTATATGACCTTAATTAGCGTGAAAGGCTTAGAAGGTGTTGCAATTTGTGAACAACGAAAAATTTGAGTAAATAAATAAAAAAAAATCTCTGCAGGCCATACAGTCTACGTGAGCGAAGGAGCGGCCACTAAGCTAGTTTGTTTATAACTTTCAAAACTGTTTCTTTGATCTTTTTACAAATTTATATCGCTTCTGATATTTTTCAAGAGTTTGGGATTTTATACCAGTGCCAATGTTCATTAAATAATTATAATAAAATAAAAGCAGAAAAGGGACAGAATATTTTAAAAGTTCCATATTAACACCATCTGGGCCAAATACTTTCCTGTTTTTCATACTTTTTAAAAATACTGCCAGTTCTCCTGTTGTAATCGAATCCACCGTAGTGTTGTGTGATGTAATACGCTCCTCATCCTTCAATTCTTGATCTTCTCTTTGCTACACTTTTTTTTAATTCTTTCCACTGATCTTCGCTAATTATATTTGTTGTGCAGCATATTTCTTCCTTCTGTTTAAGGGTTTCATTAGTTTAGGACAAAAGTTTTCAACCGATATACATCGAGTTCTACTTTAGTTATAAAATGATCCCATGACTCTTAGTGTGCTAGACTTACTATCTGCTTGCCATAGTTCCAGTTTTACTTGTACCCCTCTCAACTTTTCGATGTTTTATTCTGTCGGCGTTATCGTAGGCTCAATTTTTTCCATCAACGTCCTTTGTGATATTTTCATTCCAAATCCTTAATCGATTCTTTTTCCTTAACTTTCCATCTTCCCACGCCTCATATGTCGCTCTTTCTATGCGTTCTTTAATATTTTCCCATTCTTTGTCTATATCCCGAACAGTGGGAGTGTCTAGCAGATATTTCTGTATCCGACTATGATAAAATCTCTTAATACTTTCTTATTTCAAAAGGTATACCTTAAAGACATCCTCAAGCTTTGTTTGTCTTCTTTGTCTATGTTTCTTACACTTAGCTATCATCGTAACTGTTGTGATGACTAAATAGTGATCAGAAACGATATCGTTTACTCGGTGTACGTGTATGTCTTTAACTTGATTACATATCCTGTCGTTTGGGATTACGTGTCTATTGAAGATCAAGAACCCCTAGCCCTCCATGTAAACTTACGTTTCTCTTTTTTCCTAAAAATTGTGATAGTGACATAAAGCTGTTTGAAAGATACAAACTGTCAGCAAGCTTAAGATTACTAACAAATTCATTTCGTGTACAAGGTGTAATGCACTCCGCAGCACTGTTTAAATAAACCACTTTTCCAGATTCTGGTGTCATATCTGATACAGGATGAACCAGAACTCCACCGGCAAACTTTCAGAGGTTGGTCATGGGTACCTTCTGAGTATTTTGGCATAAAGGATCCACGGTCTCCGGCGGATCGTTACAGATTTGTTGCATTTCGTTTAGTTTCTTGGCTCAGTTAGCGTCATATCTATGTCGCACTGAAAATAGTGCACAAGAGTGGCTTCAACATGATGGGGTGCTGGCACACTTTGCACTCGTTGTTAGAAACCACACTGAAGTGTAGTTTGGACGACAATGGATTGGTCGCGGTGGTCCCGTTTCTTGGTCAGTTCGGTCATCAGTCATGACACCAATGGACTTCTTCTTCTGGGACCACGTGAAGAGCGTAGTTTACGAGAATCTGGTCGACACTAGAATGGACCAGGTTGCTGACATTACCGCAGAAGCGAAACTAGTACGCCAAACTACTGGAGTTCTGGCATGTGTAAGACAGTCGATGATACGTCGTTGTGCACTCTACCGTGATCGTGGTAGCCGAAATGTTTAACAGTACCTGTGAAAAAACACAACTGTGCTGTACTGTGTATTGACAGATGGAACTGAACACACTGTGATAAAATGTGCATGTTTCTTATGAGGGTTCATGCATTACTCTTTGTTGTGCGTCGTACGTTTTGTTTATTGCATATTAAAGGCTTCTTCACTGTTATGAAGGTATCTTCGCAGAAACAAGTGTGACTGCGGTAACAAACAGAACAAAGCACAATTAATTTATTACTGTGCAGCAAGCCGCTGGAGATCGTGGTTCACTTACACCAAAATACTTAGAAGTTATCCTTAAACAACCTCTGAAAGTTTGTCGGTGGAGTTCTGGTTAACCCCCTAGAAGTGCTCAGTGCTTTAGTAGTTAGCAAGTTCGTGAAACCTCCGGGTAAAAAGATTGCCTCCCCTAAGAGCTATTAAATGTATCAGGTTACAGTATCCGACTTCTAGTAGACTGTGAGTCTAGAGTTTACAAGGCACGAGTACCGCTGGTGCTGGTCAGCGAGCTGAGAATTCTGCACATCCTGATGTCTGTCAAATTTGTAGTGTTGAATATCAATTTTTATAAGAAACGTAAGGCTCCCTGCAGCTAGGCTCAGTCATACACATCTCCTCATTTGAGGATGCTAAGTTACTAGCTAAAACTTTGATTAGAATTGTTCATTCCAATCGTTCAACAGCTGAGAAAGTATCGGTAGTAGAAATTTAGATGTTACATACAAGTAATTCTCTGAGAAGTCTGTCTTCCTGTAACAGATGGTGAGAAAATTTCAGCTCGTGGCTTCTACTCTTTTCTAGTTGATGCGATACACTATGTATAGTTTTGACAACTAATGTAATAGCATTATAAACATCCGAAGTGAGTTGCAAATTATAAGAAGAGGAGAAGTATGGATCTGTGGCGACGACTAAGCGGATACACTCTTATCAACGACCGACGGAGTGATTTTACAAAGTAATGGATAGAGGACATCAACAAAGTACAACCAGCTTATGGACACATTTGACATTAATGGGCAACCGCATCTTGTTAAAATACTGTGTCAGAATGCTGTCTCATAATCGGTCGAGATTGGCACACAGTAAATCAGCATACGATTTGGCGTAATAGCCCAGAATTTATCTGAATTCATAACCGATCGTTCCCACAGCAAAAAAACCTGGAGATTCTACAATGTGCTTCTCTGTTGCCGGCCGGAGTGGCCGTGCGGTTCTAGGCGCTACAGTCTGGAGCCGCGTGACCGCTACGGTCGCAGGTTCGAATCCTGCCTCGGGCATGGATGTGTGTGATGTCCTTAGGTTAGTTAGGTTTAAGTAGTTCTAAGTTGTAGGAGGGGACTGCTGACCACAGCAGTTAAGTCCCATAGTGCTCAGAGCCATTTGAACCTTTATTTGCTCTGTTATATACGTGGTTCCTCTTTTAGACACCAAAAAAATCACACAAAAAACGCGCCGTACTGCTGACCAAATGATGTCTGAGTTAGATAAAATGTTCGTGTGCACAAAGCAGCGACATATCAGAAAAGTATGCAACAAAACAATACCAACGAATTTCCGAGTTTTAAAAAGATATCTTGAGGAACAAACTGAGGACTGAAAAGCATGTCCAGAAACGTCATCCGACGACGCTATAGAGCGCTGAAGCTATACGGGCCAAAGTCTCCGGCGAGGCCATCCCTTGTGCGGTTTTATGCTGACGCAGTGGGCCTTACAACATTCAGGAAATTAGATGCCGACGGCGTCTCCTCCTGACAACTCTTTGGACAGTGCTAAGCACAGCGTCGCCGTAGCAGCTCACATTTGCTGGCCTAGAGGCAGGCCTATATGTTCTTCGATCTACGTCGTCGTGGGACGACGTTTCTAAAAATGAGTTTTCATCTTCAATTTCTTCCTAAAGACAGCCAAAACAATCCCTCGATGCTTGTCGGCATCCTTTGATTAAAACCTGTGTACACTGATCAAGTAATATCACTCTGGAAAATTTCACTGTTAGTAGCTACTCTATCTGATAGACATTATCCGGACACCCCTACGTAATGAGGCATTAGCCACTAAATACGATTTTGCACTGCACGTATGTCCCGAGGAACAGGCACTGCGGTGACTACGGCTGTTACGAAATACATGAAATGCATTCGCACTTGCGAATAAAAACAGAACGACATCGAAAATTTGTGCAAGACCGGGAATCGAACCCGAATTGCCCGCCTTTATCGAGCGGTTGCCTTTACAACTTCGATTATCTGATTACGCTTCATCGCCATGACTGGAAACGATTGATTTGCAGTGATGAATCTGATAGGACGAGCCGACCCGGTGGCCGAGTGGTTCTAGGCGCTTCAATCCGGAACCGCGCGACCGCTACGTTCCCAGGTTCGAACCCTGCCTCGGGCATGGATGTGTGTGATGTCCTTAGGTTAGTTAGGTTTACGTAGTTGTAAGGTCTAGGGGACTGATGACCTCAGAAGTTATGTACCATAGTGCTCAGAGCCATTTGATAGGGCGAAGTCGGTACTGTATGGAGGACACATGGACAACGAGATATGGAAGACTGGGTCTGGCCGTGAAGCGTGCGGGGATAGCCGAAGTGGTTAAGCCGACTGCTCAGACAAGCGGGAATTACGGGTTTGAGTCCCGGTCCTACACAAATTATCAATGTCATTATTTCATTATACAGCTGAAGGCGCCGTTGCCCTTCGTCCATAGTTCGCAGTATATCATGTTAGGTGAGAGCAAGTCGAGTTTCGAACGAGCGATTCTTTCTGAAACCGTACTTATTCGTGGACTTAAGCTTTTAAGTCTCAAGGAAATTTATTGTATCTGAACTTAGAATATGTTCAAGAATTCTGCAGCAAACAGATGTAGGGATATTGGTCTGTAATTTTGTGCGTCCGTTCTTTTACCTTTCTTCTATACAGAAGCCACCTGTGCTTTTTTCCAGTCGCTTTGGACTTTCCGCTGGGCGAGAGATTCGCTATAAACGCGAGCTAAGTAAGTGACCAGCGCAGAACTATTACTCCGTAACTGCTAATTGGGATTTAATCCGGACCTGGTGACTCTTTTGTTTTCAACTCTTTCTGTTATTTCTCTATGTTAGGAAATAACTATGTCGTCTGTACGGGACTCAGTGCGATGGTCAAACGACGGTATGCTTGTACGATTCTCCTGTGCGAACGAGTTTTTAAACGCGAAATTTAAAACTTTGGATTTCGTTTTGCTATCTTCTACTGCCACATCAGACACGTCAACGAGTGACTGGATGGAAGCCTTAGCGATTTTACATAGAACCAGAATTTTTCGGCCTCTAGGCAAGATCTTTTGCTAAGGAAGTCGGTGGTAGTTGTGTGCTTCGCGCATAGATCTTTTTACAGATGCACAAATCTCTACTAACTTTTGGCTGTCTTTATTTGCTCGTTCTCTTTTGAACCCACCAATGACAGTCAACACGGAATGGTGCAGATGTTGCAGAGCTCGTGTGTGGTCTGGAATCGTCATGCTGAAAGAGAGGGTACTCTGTGTGTGGACGAAATCTTCGGCACGTTCTATGCAGGTAGATACTCCATTAGAGCACCCTGTTTCTTACTCACCACCGAGCGAGTGGTGCAGTGGTTAGCACACTGGACTCGCATTCGGAGGACGACGGTTCCAACCCGCGTCCGGCCATCCTAAATTAGGTTTTCCGTGATTTCCCTAAAATCGCTTCAGGCAAATGCCGTGATGGTTCCTTTAGAAGGCCACGGTCGATTTCTTTCCCCATCCTTCCCTAATCCGAGCTTGTGCTCCGTCTCCAAAGATCTCGTTGTCGACGGGACGTTAAACGATAACCTCCTTCTCTTCCTCTCACTCATCGACATACTTACGTAACACACCGCCATATTACAGGTTACAGTTCGGAGCCCTCTATCGGCAGAAGGTTACAACTTGCGTCAGCAAAACGGAAAATTATATACTTTTTTCTTTATTGGATTTCAATTCCCCCACCCCCCACCCCCCCTCACCACGCACCCCTGGACGGGGGTGGTGGACTGGCGGCAGCGTGATATGCTGCTCTACAGCCTACAGAAAAGTTAAAAGAAACATAATTAGAATAGAAACAAACAAGAAAAACAGGCGATAAGACAGTGACATTGTAAAAAACTGTAAAATGGCGGAAATTTGTGGAATTTCGCAACACTGACAGGGGACGCACAACACTGAACCACTCACTTATAACAGCACTATACAGGTGACATGGCGGCAGATGGGGGGGGGGGGGGGGAAGGACCTGGACCTGTGAGGGGGAAAAGGGGAGAGGAGAGGAAAAGAAGAAAGGGGGAGCCGATGGAGGGAGGGGACATATAAAAGGGGGAGGGCTGGGCTGACGCGAGAAGGAGTGGGAAAGTCAGTGGAGGGGAGAGCAAAAAGGACTCTTGGGGGGGGGGGAGGCAGAGAGGTGGTAGGCGGGGAAAAAACGGGATGGAAGTGGGGAGTGGGGGGAGAGGGAACCCGAGGAAAGGAGGTGGAGGTGGAGGTGAGAATCAGAGTTGATAGGAGGGATAAATGGAGAGAGGGCATCATCCGGGAGGGGGAGTCGACTGAAGCCAACTTGGGAAAGGACAAAGCGGAAAAGTCGCCAGAGTAATATGAGTGACATGTAATACCCCAACCGGTATTGAGTACAGAAAAAAAGACTAGGGCACTACTTTTCAGCTCGCCCTCGTACTTCAAAATTAAATTTACTGTAAGTAACTCATGCGACATTTAGCTCAGTTTGCTCACTCCTCGTAATTTCATTGCATCCTTATATTTCTTATAATGAGGACCCTGATTGGATTTGCAGTATGTAATGAAGCAGTGTAATAACAAAACAGCTGAAATAAATAATTTTTCTCGTAGTTAGTATGTGCAAAGTTGAAGTGTCTGAACTCATCTCTTGAATGACATTGTGGGACAAGAAATATTCAGCTTGTTGCTCTCGTCCCATGTAGGATCCGGATATACAGCCACTTATCGGCGTTACGCCCAGCATTTCACGAAGAAACACAGTGTCAGCTCTGAATAGCAGAACAATTTGCAAATTTCGTTGTGATGGGACAGAAATCTGACTGTAGCTTACTAGGAGAAGGCACTAAAGTAGGCACTGATTTAAGAAGGGAATGTAAACAGTTTCTGCTTGATCCTGCTTATGATATTGCAGTTGACACTAACGTGCTATTCGTAGACAAGCGTTTTATATCTAATGATGGTAATAATGAATTGAAACAGGGCACTTGTTAATTAAAAATATTCTGCGATCGCTACATTCCAGGTAGGATGTCACCTTTTCAGTGGCTTAAGTAAACCTATGAATATCTATACCAGGATGGCCGAACGGGAATTCAAACTCTGATCTTTCCGAATAAGTTCAATACGGAAACCACTAGTGCCATCGATCCGTCTTCAGTTCTTGTTCAACAGGAACCGGGAATTAATAACGCGGACAGCAGAAACGATGGCACTGACAGGGTTGTGAATACTTTATGAAGGTGCCTCGTCTCGTCTGTGCCTGTCTCAAGTCAATAGAACTTGTCCCACGAGTGGGCTCTAATACTTTTAAAGTGTATTAACTTGTTCGAATTGTTAATTTTTCAAGTCATAATGTAAAATTGTCGCTGCAATACAAGTGGAGCCATCTACGAAGTTTTTCAACATTAGCTGCCGAGAGCATTAAAAGCTGAAACCACTTTAGAATGAAAATTTATATGAAGAAGACTTTATTTCAGTAACCTGGTTATTAAACGTAACTGCAATCTTATTTTAAAACTCTCCTTGATAGACACGTCTTTAAAGTAAACGATTTTTTTACTGATTTAATGCCTTATTCCATGTTTTGAGGTAACTTATCTCTTGATCTGTAGGAACTTATCACACACAATATGCTGGATAATCTGTTTATCGACTCCAATCTGTCTCTCTCTACAGCTTCTCCCTTTCACTAAGTTGCTCCAAGGACCAAAAAACTATTTTTTGATGTCGTAGTAGATGTCTCAGTAACCGGAATCCTTTTCGGTAAGAGCTCACCGTGGAATACTTCCCTTTCGTGTCTATATTACTAAGCGACTATCCCGAAACCCGTAACACAATACCAGTTTCAGGCTGCCTATCTAACGGCTTCCAGGGACATCAAAAATGTGATTTTCAGTATTTCGCTGGATTATTGATCGAATTTAAAAATTTAAAATGCTGACATAATCTACTCGTTAAGAGTCATACTCTTATGTTAAAAATCTAACACAATAAGATAAGTATTGTAGCTAAAAATTTGTGTTTGTTTTAAGGCAGCGTAACTGACGGAGCTAAAATACCCGGACTTTATTCATGCAGTATTTGAAAATGAGAGCATTTAGCGTCTTCCAACAAACTGTACACATAATTTAAAACCAATATGGAAATTTTCTCGCTGACACTCCCCACAAAATCATGGAAGGAAAAAAGTTTACCACCTACTACTTTTTCGTCGTTCATGAAGTAAAACGTCAGCACAAGAGATGATGTTTTAATTCATTACTTCTTTACTACCGACTCTATTTACAACTCAATTCGCAGACAGTATCTACAGATACTACTGGATATACCTGCAAGATTATATCACTGAACGACATACAGTTACTGAGATATGACGTCATAGACATTTAGATGCGTAGAATACTAACTTTTTTTTCAAATGAACCACAAATTACCCAGACCATACAGTGTTTCATAATGAGAAGACTAAGCGACTTCCAACAAACTTTAAGCACAATTCCAAACTTTTATGTGTTTAACGTCAAATATTTAACATATTAACTCATTCATAAAGTAATCAGACGTTTGAAGTTGTTTTACACATAGGATTTCGATTCTTTAAAGAATCGAGGATTTACTATATCTCCCTAAAACCTATTCGTTTTGTACTTTAACTGCCCATTAAATTTTAAACGTCGGTCTATGTCACAAGACTTCAGATATTCCCAGTAATTCTCGTACTGTTAGATAACGACTGATCTTGCAAAAAAAAGACAACATAATCACGATGGCGTGGAGATCAAATGCCGAAATCAATGAGCACCCAACAAACTTCAACGTCTCAAGTCACGCTCTCAGCAGTCGAATTGTTCGAAATACGGGTCAAACATTCTAAAATTTCGTGACAAAGATGGATTTGAGCCGAGTTGTTAGATGTAGTCTTACACGGCTCGAAATGCTCGACTCGTGCGCGCGACAGTGAACTCTTATCAGCTGGCCAGGGTAATTCGGTCCTCTGTCGCGTGCCGCATCACGAAATGAGCCGGCAAGCCGGATTGGGGAAGGTCGAAGCAGCGCGCTGCAGGCCACGTTTCAAGTAGAACACTCCTTTCGCAGAAAGTCTACGCAGTAAACGGTTTGCAACTAACATAATTAAATTCGTAACTAGTCTTTAACGAAATTCTGTCTTTTAACTCGATGCTGACCAACAGAATTTTGGGTTCTTAACATTTAGATCAACATTACATCTATGTCACGCTAGAAACCTTACAATGTGTAGTGACGGAGCTTACGTCTGGTAGCATTATCATTTACTACCTTCCCTCTTACGTTCAAGAATTTTGCGGTGAAAAGCGACAGTGGAAAGCCTCCGTACAAGCTACAGTTTATACTGTTTTCTCATAGAGCTCATTTTCCGAGATGTATGTTGCAGGAAATGTCTTACCTGCTGGATCTTCTTCAAACGTACGCTCTCGGTGTTTTAAGAGCAGACTTCTCTGCGATGCACAACGCCTCTCTTGTAGCATCTGGTTGTGAAGACTGGTCTAACTTTTACTAAACAAACTCGTGACGAAATACACCGCTCTTCGTTGTATTTTCTCTACCTTTCGAAATGGTTGAAATGGCTCTGAGTACTATGGGATTTAACTTCTGAGGTCATCAGTCCCCTAGAACTTAGAACTACTTAAACCTAACTAACCTAAGGACATCACACACATCCATGCCCGAGGCAGGATTCGAACATGCGACCGTAGCGGTCGCGCGGTTCCAGACTGTAGCGCCTAGAACCTCTCGGTCACACCGGCCGGCCTCTACGTTTTAATAATACTACCTGTAAGGGATCTCACCCTAACGAGCTATACCCGAGAGTCGGTCAATCGAGGGTCTGGTAAGTCACTTTTTCGTAAATGAAGTACATTTCTTTAAGCTTCTTCCAGTTAATCTCAGCCTGGCATCCGCATTTCCTGCAGCTAGTTTTATGCAGTCATTCCACTTTAGTCCGTTCCAGATTATTACTCCTAGGAATTTTACGGTAGTCATATCTCCAGTAATTTATCGCCAAGAGTCTAGTGGAATAGTAAGGTAGCTGTCCGCCTATATATGAGCAATACGCTAAATTTATTTATGTTCAGAGCCAACCGCCAGCCTTTTATGAATAGTCTTCCTGCAACTTTCCGACGCTGCGCCCGTAGTATTGATAACAGCATGGACCGTCTAAAACAGATTCCGACGTTTTTTGCCAGATCATTTATCTACACTGATATACAAAACTTAATGACGAAAGTAACTTTCGCAATGATGTGTCACTGCTGGCTAACATATCTCGATGAAACTTGGAATATACATAGAAAGAACTGCTACAGTATAGTTCAGAAGGTAACTGAAATAAATACGTAATGAGCCAAACAGAAATGACACTTTTTTTCAAAGACACGTAGTCACCGTACTTTATGATTGTTCCTGAACATTAAAAAAAAGGCGGGAAAGGCGGGACATGCATCGTGATAGGTTTTGTGATCACCACAGACTGTAATGCATGCTCTCTCCAGCGTGTTCCCACGACGGCCACGAGATTGGTAAAGTGTTCTTGTTGTAGGACGTTTCGTTCTTCCACCAGCGCCGATGACAACTGCTGGCCGGTCGTTGGGTCATGTGGAACTGTTGCAGTATATCTCACCAACGCATCCCACATGTGCTCAGTAGGATTTAGGTCAGGAGAATGGGTAGGACAGTTCATTCGCCGAATATCCTCTCATTCCAAGAGCTCTTCCTTCTCTTGCTGACTTGAATACAGCCGTGTATTGTCATCCATAAAAATAAAATAATGGCTGAATACACCCAGGTGTGTGAAGCCATAACGCTGTATGGCCGTTCTGAACTTCAACAGCGTTATTGTGACACTGTACTCCTTCCTCGTGTGCGTCTTTTCAGGGGTGCATTCGACTACGACTTCATCTTTATAAATGACAATGCTCGACCTCATCGAACAGCCCCGGTAGGGTAGCTCCTGAATGAGAGAATATTCGGCGAATGGACTGTCCTGCTCGTTCCCCTGACTTAAAACCTATCGAACACATGTGGGATGCTTTGGAGATATGTATTGCTACATGTCCACATGACGGCCGCTGTGGCCGAGCGGTTCTAGGTGCTTCAGTCCGGAGCCGCGCTGCTGCTACGGTCGCAGGTTCGAATCCTGCCTCGGACATGGATGTGTGTGATGTCCTTAGGTTAGTTAGGTTTAAATAGTTCTAAGTCTAGGGGACTGATGACCTCAGATGTTAAGTCCCATAGTGCTTAGAGCCATACCCATGTCCACATGCAACATCGACCCTCCAGCAGTTCTGAATTACGCTGGTGGAGGAGTGGAACGCCCTTTTAATGCCCAGGGAACAATTATGAATCGCGATGACTTCACTATAATTATTGTCTTTGAATAAATGTGTCATATCTGTTCGTCCCATTGCGTATTTCCGTCAGTTACCTTCCCTTCTGTACTATAGTGTAATAGTTCTTTCTACGTTTCATCAAGCTATGTTGTCCGCAGCTCGTAGTCTAGTGGCTAGCGTTGCTGCCTCTAGATCACGGGGTCCCGGATTCGATTCCCGGCACAGTTGGGGATTTTCTCTGCCCAGGGACAGGGTGTTCGTGTTGTCCTCATCATTTCATCGTCATCATCACGATTCGTGACAGTGGCAAGATTGAAGTGCGTAAAAATTGGACTATTTTAAAATTGGAACTTTGTACGGGCGCTGATGACCGCGCAGTTGATCGACCCCCAAACCAAACATCAGTGGCAGCATGTGAAAGTCACTTTCGTCCTTAAGTTTTGCACACCAGATTATATTGCTAATATCTATGGTTCTATACCTTGGGGAACTAAAAAAATTGTTTGCCTTTGTGAATTTCATACCATAACGAATGACGGAATTTTAACAGTGGTTTCGGGTTAGCGTCTTTAACTACTAATCGAAATATTCAGGGTCCCGTACTTGATCCCAACCACTGCTTCAATTTTGAATGAAAACGTCAGCAATGACACCCGAAGACTTCTGGTACAATAAGTCACCCTTACTCTACGAACGGCCTTATCCAAGAGAGCGGAGAGACAGCACCTTCTTCCTCTTGGCGTGGGAAACTGCCACTAAAGCTGGAAGAGTTAGCAATGATAACGACATAAGGATACAAAATACAATGCAAACCACACGTAAGTGTGGTTTGTAACTGAAAGAAAAAGTGTCATATTCTCCCCATTGCCAGAAGATGTTGTATTAGTCCCTCATTCTGATAGTCGAAGATGGGACGTGACCATGATAAAACGATTGAATCACCTTTCTTACTTTCCCTGCCGTTCATCCAGTCCAGTATGGAGTCTGCTTTGCACATCTGACGAATTTTATTTTAATGTTTAATTTTGTGTTCCGATACCCATCCGGAGGCAACAGCTACAAGGTAGCCTGCGAGAGGTAAGTCGGGCGTGCCATTAGTGAAGCGTGTAAACTTCGATCCGTGTGTTATCGTATTTTAACTGTTTCTGTGTAGTAGTATCCGAGACAGGAATTTGGGTACCAGCACAGCACTTACCTTAACGAGCGTGGGAAATTGCCTAAAAACCACACAAAGGCTGACCGATGTAACAGCTCATGTCCGTTAACCCGCCGCGCGAATTCGGTCCGGGTCCGTCTAAGCTCTCCGTCTTGCAAGCTGTCGCGCTGTGCGTTACACTATACGAGCAGGCCGAAAAACATATTGAGTAACCAACGAAATGAGCGAGAAGTGTTATTCGAACTGTGGTAAGGCAGCTAAGAAATCTTGAAAGGGAAAGGTAAAGGCAAAGGCTTGATCTAGATATAGAGAGGATCAGTGAAGTGAAGTAAGGTGAAACTCAAAGAAGCTAAGGATTTTCGGTGAGTGGAACATAGGGCTGTAAGGAATGGTACGAAAGGAGTAGAAATTTTCATGAACATGAAGGAAGGTCAGAGAGTGAATTACTGTGAACAATTACATGACAGGGCTATTTTTATCATAATCAACAGTAAACCAACGACAATATCAATAACTCAAGTATCGTTGCCGACGCCACAAACAAAAGATGAAGTGAGAGGTGGAGTATATGAGAACATTGAACGAGTAACTCTGTATGTACACTACTGGCCATTATAATCAAAACACCAAGAAGTTAAGGAAATAAAGGAATCTATCTTATGCGTGTATACAGTTAAATAAGAGGAATAAATGAACAAGGTTGTAGGTTATTCTGATCAGAATAGTTTAGTAGTACCTCGGCGTCATTGCAGTAGACGGGTCAACCGACTCCGACCGACCGTCGTGTCACCCTCTGCCAATGGCGTTATTGGACGCAGTATGCGGGGCCATGCGCTCAGCACACCACATTCCCAATCGTTGTCGGGTTTCTTAAGCTTGGAACCACTACCAATCGGTCGAGTAGCATCTCAGTTGGCCTCACAAATCTGAGTGCACCCCGCAGCAGTCCTCCCATTGAGGAAAAACTCCTGGCAGTGACGGCAATCGAGCCCGGACCCTCTGCATACTAACGTATACATGTCATCAAATGTAGTACACACAGCCACCTCTGGCAACAATAGCTCCTCCAACCCAGCTGGGCATTAAGTCGAAACGAACTTGGATGACAAAATATGGGTGTGTCATGGCGTGCTGCTTCAATTGGGTGGCCGGCCGCGGTGGTCTAGCGGTTCTAGGCGCTCAGTCAGGAACCGCGCGACTGCTACGGTCGCAGGTTCGAATCCTGCCTCGGGCATGGATGTGTGTGATGTCTTTAGGTAAGTTAGGTTTAAGTAGTTCTAAGTTCTAGGGGACTGATGACCTCAGATGTTAAGTCCCATAGTGCTCAGAGCCATTTGAACCATTTTTTTTTTTTCAATTGGGTGCCAGAGTTCATCAATCGTGGCTGGAGGGTGGTGGCGTGCTATTCTCCCAGCAAGCTATAACTAACTGTTTTCAATGGGTAAGAGATACGGAGAACATTTTGACTAGGGCACTAGTCGAACTCCCTTGATATCAGTGTAAGTTATGGAGAGGTTACAGCCACCGGCCTAAATACGTCAGAAAAGTAATTCTTACTGTCCAAATCACCGACTATGCGAACCGGAAGTGATTGTATTGTGGACCCAGAGGGACCCAACACCATCACGCCACGCGCTGGGCTCGTATGACGATGGCGAATGCAGTATGGGAATGTTGGTTCTCCTCGGAGCCTTCATACCCGGACACGTCCATCGTGATGATGTACGCAGAACACGATGTAGTGCCACTCCTGTGTTCAACTTTGTCGTGCAGCACACCACTGTCGACGCACCCCTGTCTGCTGCAACGTCAAGAGAAGTCGCAACAACAGTCTCCGTATGGCAGCCCGTTGTGCTCCACATATTGTCGCACTGTCCGTGTGAATATCTGTCTTACTGCAAATGGGCCCATTTGCTGACTCAAGGTACGCCACGTGGCTGTACAGTACTGTACTGCCGAGCGAACAGTATATCTTACCTCTCGGGTGCTAGTTACATGGGGAATTAAGATCCCATCGATCCCATCGATCCCATATCCTCATAGCAATTGTGGGATCCCAACCAAAGCGAGCACTAATGTGCCAGAACGATTAACGATAGTCCCGATAGGCAACTGTGCTGAAACTGTGGAAATCCGACACGTGCTGGTAGACGTGTCCCGTTCTTATAGAATCCTAACCCGATCTTGCCACAAGGAAAACAACACTGTAACACGATTTCTGAATGAGAATCCCCGTTACGTAATCATTCCTTCTATGCAGAATGTAGATGACGCTACTCCTACCGACGCTGAGCGTTTGCGCTTATACGGAAATCATTTGCATACCGAAGCATGTAGTACACTACATAGCAGTCCGACGTCCGTTACCACTCCGCCCTCCCCCCTCCACCCCATAGCCTTGCAAATTATTGGTCAGTAGTGTACTTGTGAAAGTAGTCTTAATAAATATACAGCTTACGTGAAAAATGCCTACTTCATTCTGCGAGTATTGTGCTTCTTACGTGTAGCTGTTTACTGAAGGTGACGTGGTTACGTGTAGAGTAAAGAAGTGTGGTTTGACGTTATCATGCCGTCGATTTCTTTAGAGACGAAGCGCAATGTCAGGATGGACGAAGATAGGAAAATAAGTCTACTGGGAGACATAGACAGGATTCACTCTGACATTGAGCTGAAATTATTTAGGGAAACAGGGAAAAACGCTAAACTTAATAGTAGGGCGAACATTTAAAATGTGAAGCTTACTGTTGACTACGAAAAAAGGGAGAGAGTGAAATCCGGGAAAGAATAACTAAAATAAGTATTCTACGCCTTACGAATAGCACAAAGTGAGGACGGATTAACACCAATGGTGCCCTCGTTCCATAAGACATGGCGGAGGATGGTTTTGCGATGTAGCTCAGGACTGTGACTATTTAGTGATAAAGAGCAGTACGTTGCTACCTGCCCTCACAATGTCAACCAAACTTTTGCGATTAAAACGTCTTCCTCTGTCTGAATTTAAACTTCCTATCTGCAGCACCAAGCACTGGAGTACTCATCCATGGAGGCAGGGAATTTGTATTGGGAAGGGTCAGTCTACAAATTCCTATTCTGCCGTCGCGATTTGGAGTGCCCGAAGTTTTCTTAAGTGCTGGGACGCTTTCTTATATTAAGTCACGGCCGTTTTTTCCTCGTATCCTCTTCTATATGAACAAGAGTTCAGTCTTCAATAAGCTCGACATACAATTGATAGGGGACTTTACCATATTCCATGAGTATAAAAACGCACTGGTGCATAATATTCCAGTTTCTTCCAAAGTTTTACTTTATCAGTCTCTTACATGGTAGAAGTTTCTACATGATGGGAGTTTCGATCATTAGTACGATAAAAGCTTCCCACGTGCTGAAATCGACGTTAAAGTCTCGGAATGAGACTCTGAAGCATACTGAAATCTTATCAGTCTACGGTCAATGTCCGACATACTTGTGGGTGTTAGATGATTCTACACCACAAATAACAGTGACCGAGAAGCGTTTTTGTGACATCACGCTTAGCTTCACCACAAGAATATATCATGCTCTCACCGAAAACGAGAAGACGAATAGGAAACTATCGGTCTCATATTCTGCGTTTCATTATAATTGCACCACGCAACTGTTCACAGCAGTATTAGTCACTACCTATAGTCAGTTCCGACTCGTGGAGAACCTTGATGGGTACTAACAGTGTTTGATCAAATTTTCTTTCCAGTTTCATATTATTCCGATTACGTTGAACTGTTAGTGGTGCACATCAACTATTGAATTTTGCTCGAATTCATTAAAGACGCTTCCACCAAGGACTTTGCACGTTAAGGTAGCACCTCCAGACGAAAAATATTTTATGCTGTATAAGTTTCTCAAAAGCGTTTTCGAGAGCTCTTGATTTGGAAAAGTTTATCCTGATAAGATTTGGGTGACGGATTTAGGAAAGTGTGATGAATATTAACATAGACAGATAAGACGGTGTGTGAATTGTTCTTGTGATAGTGAGTTTCGCATTACGTAAAAACTCGCCGTATCTTATGTAGTGTGCTTAATTGTTTGTTTTGGTGTATTTCATCCAGAAAGTTGCAATATTCTCATGTTTCGCAATTTCAGCTTTTTTCTGCATTGAATACTGCATAACGGTGACAGAAGCATCGGCATGATGTCATCAGAAGAATGGCTTGTTTATGATATCAGTGGAAGAAGCATGTAACTGATGACCGCACTGTAGCAGCGTACGCTTTGCGTCGTTTAGAAAAACTGCGACGCGGTACAGTGTGAAAAGTCGTCTGTCTCGTGTTCTTATTATCTGCCATCCAGAAGACGTATTATGTTCCTGGCTGGTATTCTGTACTTCCTGTACGATCAAAATTTAGATAAATTACAGATACTTCAGCGTAGTTGTGTTTGATAATCTGATATCGAGTGAAAGTGTTTTTTGATGTCATTATCAAACGAGAAAATTCGCTTGCAGCGATTTAATACTGCAAATCAGTCAAGCAGTGACTATGTCTTGAAAAGAGTAATTGCTTCACTTCAAAGACTTTAAGTTTATTGACTGATGAAAAAACACAATAATTATGTGTGATATCATCAGCATTCGATACCACGCAGGGGGCATCGTTCCGCTATACGAAGCTGGCAACAGCGGTTATGCAGGTTACCACGAGAGGCAGCCACGAGGGACCACTTACTCCGACCGCCGGCTACCTGAGAGACACGCACCCTCGGATCGGCGCCGCCAGCGCCACGTAACACGCTGACAACAGGCGGCCACAAACAAATTCCACTCTCCAGTGGATGTGATGTGCGGCTCACACATTGCTGTCGTGCAGAGGGTGCGAAACTAGCGCTGCGCCTTCCCAGGCTGTAATCCATTCACCAACTCCAAGAGGATATGCGCATTCCACTGTTGTGGAATCAATTCCGCCAGTCGGCTCGTATTTTTTGTAATGGCGCTACCCAGAATTTCAAAAAATGGTTCAAATGGCTCTGAGCACTATGGGACACAACTGCTGTGGTCATAAGTCCCCTAGAACTTAGAACTACTGAAACCTAACTAACCTAAGGACATCACAAACATCCATGCCCGAGGCAGGATTCGAACCTGCGACCGTAGCAGTCGCACGGTTTCGGACTGCGCGCCTAGAACCGCGAGACCACCGCGGCCGGCTCCAGAATTTCAGACAGAAGTATTAAATCTTTAGTGTAAGTGACTAAAAGTAGCTTGGATGCCGTCGTGGAGTATTGCGGTAACAGCGCAGGCTATCAGACACGCTATGTCGACATGTAGGGCAGAATAACATTCGATACCGGAACTTGGATATCACTGAGTAGCCGCACCAGGACACCGGAGCACCGCCAGACCACGAGAAGACTGGCCAGCGCCAGCTGCAGCCTCCGGTTTGAGACTGCCGGCGGCCGAGCGGTTCTAGGCGCTTCAGTCTGAAACCGCGAGACCGCTACAGTCGCAGTTTCGAATCCTGCCTCGGGCAGGGATGTGTGTGATGTCCTTAGGTTAGTTAGGTTTAAGTAGTTCTAAGTCCTAGGGGACTGATGACCTCAGATGTTAAGTCCCATAGTGCTCAGAGCCATTTTATTTTTTTTTTTAATTTTTATTGACGCTACCCCCCCTTTTTTTAATGTAGGTGGGGGAGGTCGGGGAAGGCAGAGCGATCAGGGGTCGTAACCCGTGGCCTGGTCGCAGTGTCCCCCTCATCCGTGAAGGAATCAGGGATGGGAAGGGGAAATATTTTGTGGGAATTATTATTTCTTTATTTATTTTTATTTGCTGTTTTTAATACATTCTTAATGTGGTTTTACTTTATACCACAACAAAAATAAATGTATCTAGCACCGCATCGTGCTCTGAGAAAAAGAAAACAATATCTCGGCACGTTCCTACACCGAGGTAATGTATATGGGGAAAACGAAAAAAAAAAAGTGCTTCATACAGGGTGCAGAAGGGTGTGTCGCTACTCTTCTTACGCTTCATCATCCAGGTACGTCTTCACGTATATCATGTTATTCCACCGAGAATCGAACTTAGTCTTGTCAGCTCACTCAATGGGTATCTTCTACCTGTTGATGATCCAGCTGCGTGGAGGGTCGCGTAGGGCACTCCCTAAGTAATTAGAAAAATACTGTCTGTATTTTGGGTTCCGTACGATCTTGCAATGACGTTCTTGTAGGTAGTTCCAAAAGTCTAATGCATCTTTAGGTCCATCGTGAAATAAGTAGTGTACCGCATGCGCACGGATCCACGTGACAGCGTTGGTCTTGGCGTGCCGGAAATACTGTTGATCCGGAAATAGTAGAAACCGAGGTGTAATGTGTTCCGGAGTCACTCGTAAAAAATACGACAACATTTGTCGCACCAAGCGCCATACGTCTTCTGCCGCGCCACTTGTGAGACGGTGTTCTTCCGTGTCTGGTATCCCGCAGTCTACGCAGAGAGGCGATTCCGCCATGTTTATCTTGTGGAGGCGTGATCGGGTGATCTGTTTACCATTGACTGTGATGTACCATGTGGATCGGACGGCTGTGTCCAGTGGAACCGCGTGAATCGTCTTCCACACCACCTTCCAATTAACCTGAGAGCTTTTGGTCTCCACGATGTTTGGTGGGCGCCTCTGCTGTAGGACATGATATATATCCCGCGCCGACGCCTGTTTCGTCGTTGGTACTGCGATACGGACATAGCTGTGTTCAACGTAAAAGTTCCCGAAGTAGTAGAAGGGTGGGGGTATGTCTTGCGTCGTCAGTGGGGGCATAAGGGAGGGCGGAGCTAAGGACTCCAACAGCAAACCTGTCAAACTTTCCGGGTGGTGGCGCCACAGCTTGATGTGTGAGCTGACGTACAGGGCCACAGCTCTGTCGTGGACATGGACTAGACCAAGACCTCCCCTTTCTGGGGGAAGGGTCAGTGACTCATAACTGACTTTGAAGAGCATGCCGGTACTGACGTAGGCTCCGAATGCCGCTAATAGACGGCGAGCCATCAGTAACGGCATTGGGAGAACACGCGCTATATGTGGAAGGCGCGATGCGAGGTAAACATTGACGAAGTGTGTCCTTTGGAGAATGTCGAGGGTCCGCAGACGAAGGTTGAAGATCTGGACCCGAATTTGTTGTAATAAGCGGCGGTAGTTAAGAGCCGCAGTGCGCCGTATGTCGTCGTGAAACTCTATTCCGAGACATTTGATAGTGCCACGAAGCTGTAGGGGTTCGACACACGCTGGGGTCAACCCGTCTCCTATGGCCATGGCGACCGATTTGGCGACGTTGAGACAGCTGCCGGAAGCCACACCGTACGTGGTAATCCATTCTAGTGCTCTGTTGACATCGTCGCGATTGCGGAACATGAGAACCGGGTCGTCTGCATATGCTGTACAGCGAAATGTGACGTCGCGTAGGGTAAGACCGGTGAGGCGTTGACGGAGACCACAGAGGAGCGGTTCCAGTGCCAGAGCATATAGTAACGTCGACAAGGGGCAGCCTTGAAGCACGGAGCGGAAAATCGGGAGGGACTGCGAGAGACGCCCGTTAACGAGCACTTTGGAAGTCGCCCCTCGGAGGAGGCGCATCACGAAGTCTGTGAATTGCTGTGGGTACTGCATGTGCTGGAGAACGGACGTTAGGTACGCGTGATCCACTCGATCAAAAGCTTGGCTAAAATCTAGTGGTGCCAGCGCTCCCGGGATGCGGCGTGCTCTGGCTAGGGCTATTAAGTCACGGTATCGACACAGTGCTGTGTGGATGTTGTTGATACCCCTTAGGGAAGTCTGATTTGGCGAGATGACGTAAGGTAGGGTCGGTCGTAGACGGTTTGCTAATAGTCTGGTGAATATCTTCATGTCGCAGTTGACAAGTGTTAGCGGACGGTAATTTTGTATTCGAGCCCCACCTTTACGCTTGTGAAACGGTATAATTATTCCTTCTACTAAGGTCGCAGGGAGCGGCACCGCGGGGGACATAAGCTCCCGACAGATGTCTGTTAACTTGGGAGCCAGTAAATACTGGAAAGTTCTATAAAACTCCACAGGGAGCCCGTCGGGGCCAGGAGACTTATTCGCCGCTCCTTTACCGATGGCGTCGATAACTTCGTCTTCCGTAATGTCGTTCAATAATTCAGTTTGGAAATCCTGTGTGACAATGCCGTAAACCAGTTGTGAGACTGCTGTCACCGTCGTCGGGTCGGAACATTGAGCAGAATAAAGTCGTGCGTAATGGTCGAAGAAGGCTGCAGCAATATCGCGTTGTGTGGTGTGACGATGGCCGTCCTCAGTGGTGATGGCATGTATCAGCGCCCGTCTTCGCAGTGTACGTTCTCGGATGACGTGGTACATGGTGGGTCGTTCCGTTGCGAGTCTGTCTTGTGTCCGCGCTCGGACGATCGTCCCTTCGAGGTGTCGGCGCATATGGGCTACGATCTGTGCTTTCGCACGCTGAACTGTCAGCTGTCGTTCCGGTGTGGGTGGCAAGGAGGCGCATTCGCGAAGAACGGTGAAATAAAAATCAAGGATCTGCCGCCTCCAAGCAGCAGTCTCACGACCATACGTAATAAAAGTTCGCCGTAGGGCCGGCTTGGCGCAGGTTAACCACCAACTAATCGACGTAGGGTACGTTGGGAGGCGGCGGACGCACAAACTCCACGTGTCTTCGATGGCGCGTCGACAATCCGGAGAAGCGAGATGAGCAAGGTTTAATTTCCAGGGATGTCGGCTGCGCCACACCCGTTGGCGACGAAGGGCGACGGCACATATATAGGCCTCGTGATCAGAAAAGGCTACTGGACACACCTCCGCGTCACTCACCGTTGCCACGAGAGAACGGGAGACGTAAATCCTATCGATGCGGCTAGACGAGTGACTCGTGAAATGGGTGTATCCCGGTCTATTTCCTCCGCCATGTTCCCATGTATCTACCAGCTGGAGATCGCCGATGAGTGTCCCAAGTTCGGGGCACGGTGAATGGCGTGACAGCTGATCTTTAGGTGCTTGGGTGCAATTGAAATCGCCCCCTAATATCAAGTCATTGTGCCTGCCATGAAAAAGCGGTGCTATTCCTTCTGCGAAGGAGAGCGATCGGTCACGACGGCGATTCGTTCCGGAAGGGGCGTACACATTGATAAACCGGACGCCTTGCACCGTTACGGCCATTCCTCTAGCGTCGGGGAGATATCGGACTTCGTCCGCCTCGAGGCCCTCTCTGAGGAGAATGGCGACTCCACTGTTAGTTGGCGAGGCGTGGGACACATGAGCCGTATAACCATACATACCCGGGAAATCGGCGTCGAATACTTCTTGGAGAAAGACAATGTCAACGTCTGCTGCATTGATCATGTCTTGGAGCAGCGACAACTTCGTACGTGTCCGAATGGTGTTAATGTTGATGGTCGTTAAGCGATAGGTCTGTAGATCGTCTCCTGCGGTGGGGGCTGCCGTCAGTGTCGCCGTAAAAAATGGTTCAAATGGCTCTCAGCACTATGGGACTTAACGTCTATGGTCATCAGTCCCCTAGAACTTAGAACTACTTAAACCTAACTAACCTAAGGACATCACACAACACCCAGCCATCACGAGGCAGAGAAAATCCCTGACCCCGCCGGGAATCGAACCCGGGAACCCGGGCGTGGGAAGCGAGAACGCTACCGCACGACCACGAGATGCGGGCTCGCCGTAAAAGGTGGGGCCTGTGATCTGCTGGCCGCGTGCGCGCCGTCATCTGTTGCTACTCGGGAGGGGCCGAGGTGTGGGAGGAGAGAGCCCTCTCCTCATCCACCACAGCGGCCGTAGGGGAAAGTCCACTGGACCTGACGGGATACCAATTCGACTCTACACAGAGTACGCGAAAGAACTTGCCCCCCTTCTAACAGCCGTGTACCGCAAGTCTCTAGAGGCACGGAGGGTTCCAAATGATTGGAAAAGAGCACAGGTAGTCCCAGTCTTCAAGAAGGGTCGTCGAGCAGATGCGCAAAACTATAGACCTATATCTCTGACGTCGATCTGTTGTAGAATTTTAGAACATGTTTTTTGATCGAGTATCATGTCGTTTTTGGAAACCCAGAATCTACTCTGTAGGAATCAACATGGATTCCGTAAACAGCGATCGTGTGAGACCCAACTCGCTTTATTTGTTCACGAGACCCAGAAAATATTAGATACCGGCTCCCAGGTAGATGCTATTTTTCTTGACTTCCGGAAGGCGTTCGATACAGTTCCGCACTGTCGCCTGATAAACAAAGTAAGAGCCTACGGAATATCAGACCAGCTGTATGGCTGGATTGAAGAGTTTTTAGCAAACAGAACACAGCATGTTGTTATCAATGGAGAGACGTCTACAGACGTTAAAGTAACCTCTGGCGTGCCACAGGGGAGTGTTATGGGACCATTGCTTTTCACAATATATATAAATGACCTAGTAGATAGTGTCGGAAGTTCCATGCGGCTTTTCGCGGATGATGCTGTAGTATACAGAGAAGTTGCAGCGTTAGAAAATTGTAGCGAAATGCAGGAAGATCTGCAGCGGATAGGCACTTGGTGCAGGGAGTGGCAACTGTCCCTTAACATAGACAAATGTAATGTGTTGCAAATACATAGAAAGAAGGATCCTTTATTGTATGATTATATGATAGCGGAACAAACACTGGTAGCAGTTACTTCTGTAAAATATCTGGGAGTATGCGTGCGGAACGATTTGAAGTGGAATGATCATATAAAATTAATTGTTGGTAAGGCGGGTACCAGGTTGAGATTCATTGGGAGAGTGCTTAGAAAATGTAGTCCATCAACAAAGGAGGTGGCTTACAAAACACTCGTTCGACCTATACTTGAGTATTGCTCATCAGTGTGGGATCTGTACCAGATCGGGTTGACGGAGAAGATAGAGAAGATCCAAAGAAGAGCGGCGCGTTTCGTCACAGGGTTATTTCGTAACCGTTATAGCGTTACGGAGATGTTTAATACACTCAAGTGGCAGACTCTGCAAAAGAGGCGCTCTGCATCGCGGTGTAGCTTGCTCGCCAGGTTTCGAGAGGGTGCGTTTCTGGATGAGGTATCGAATATATTGCTTCCCCCTACTTATACCTCCCGAGGAGATCACGAATGTAAAATTAGAGAGATTCGAGCGCGCACGGAGGCTTTCAGACAGTCGTTCTTCCCGCGAACCATACGCGACTGGAACAGGAAAGGGAGGTAATGACAGTGGCACGTAAAGTGCCCTCCGCCACACACCGTTGGGTGGCTTGCGGAGTATAAATGTAGATGTAGATGTAGAATCGTCTTCAATGTGATCCGCCCAAGGTGCGTAAGTTAACGGTGGCTGCGGTAGAACATTTGTGGGCTGAGTGACTAAGGGTGAATCCGCAGTTGTTTCCGGTTGTGTACCAACGGCGGGCGCTGTGCTGGCCATCCGTTTGTCCGAGAGAGCGGAATCGGTTTTGTCAAAATCAGACAAAGTGATAGGTGAGGGCAAACTAGTGTCATCCATTTTCCTCGTCGTTTCGTCGGCCGTCCGGTCGTCAACTGGAGAAGACGTCCGCTGGAGGCAATCGTCTGAGGGTGTGCGACGTCGCTTTTTATGTTTTCTCGGTGACCTTTGTTTGCGGACGTGGGTTTCTGTGTCCGAAAGAGTTTGTGGTTCCCGTATAGCATCCCCCTCAGGTAGAAAGGCAGAGGTCGGTACAACCCTAGCGTCGAATTCCATTCTGTCGTCCGAATCTTCATGTGGAGTCGATGGGCGGCGTTCTTCAACCCCTGCAGACACCGTAATGGTGTTGGTCAATCCAGGACCGGCGACAGGTGCGCATTCTAACGCTTCCTGTCTTCCGCGGGGGTTGTCGTCTGTCATGACGGTCGATCGTGTCACCTCTGCGTAATTGAGGGGGAGGGCCGTGAGCGTAGGAGGTGGTGTCGTGTCATGCAATGGAAGTTGTGTAGCCCGACGTTGAATACACGCCGAGCGCACATGACCCTCCTGGCCGCAACCAGAACAAGTACGAGGTTGGCCGTCGTACATTATTAATGCTCGACAGCCACCTATGACTAAGTAGGACGGCACATGTTTCTTTAATTCAATTTTCACTTGTCGGACGCCGTTGAGGACTTGGTACGTCTCGAAGGTGTTCCATTTTTCGGCCACGTGGCTAATTACCGTCCCATAAGGGCGGAAAGCTGAGGTAACGACGTCCGGTGGTACTTCGAAAGGGAGTTCGAAGACTCTTAGTGTGCGTAATCCTAGTCCAGCGTGGTCAACAGTAACCTCTCCGATGTGACATCGGAGTGTTTGAACTTGAGAGTGTCCGCGCATCTGTTCACAACTGCGTGACATAACCCGTCATCGACCATCTTGACGTAAACGACGCTACTTGTGATGGATAGGTGGATACCAACGATGTGCTGTGTTGGTATTTGAACTTCGTCACGGATGAATCGTTCGACTTCAAAGGCTCGTGGTCGTGCGTAGTCGGGCTGGAAGCTGATCTTGATGGTAGCTTTTCTGTACGAATGAGCCATGGCGACTCAGTGTTAACGGACGCGAGTATTAGCTGCGGCGAGGAAGTAAACAAACTACGCGCGCTCGCGACTCTGCGGACGGGACGTAAACAAGACGTCCTCGCCGCTCACCGGCCGAAAGCAGACTGAGCCATTTCAACCATTTGAGACCAGGCTGCGTCTGCCGCCGCACTGGGTCCTTCGTGGGAATTACCGTCACAGCCCCGTCGGCCTGCTGTCCGTGCCTGCTGCAGCCGACGCTGAGGCCCAGGAGGGACTCGGCGTCACAACACCAGCATCATCCGCTGGGTCGATATCCGGCACAACCCCCTTTACCACCTCTGAGCAAAGAGCAGCTGGGCCGCCGTCTGGCGTGTCGCTCTGATGGGAAGCGCCGCTGTTGCAACTGGCCGTGGCCTTGCCTTCGCCACCGGGCTGGAGTCCTGGCGCAGCATCGCCGGGGTCCATCCTAACACCGGCTCCAGCTACAGAGTCCAGAGCTCATGAGAACAGGCGTGCCTGCCTCATGTAGATTTGACGCTATAATAAAGTTATATTGCTAAATTATCGACAGTGTTTCCACTTGTTCCCCACCAACTACGGCATCACCACACACGCACCACCCCCCACAGAGGCGCCACTACAGAATGGTTCAAAAGGCTCTGAGCACTATGGGACTTAACATCTGAGGTCATCAGCCCCTAGAACTTAGAACTACTTAAACCTAACTAACCTAAGGACATCACACACATCCATGCCCGAGGCAGGATTCGAACCTGCGACCATAGCGGTCGCGCGGTTCCAGACTGAAGTGGCTAGAACCGCTTGGCCACACCGGCCGGCTACAGAATGGTCCTTACAGTTTTATGAAACGGCGGGACGCTCCCACAAAGGGCTCGTGAGTGGTCTGGGCCAACGACATCACCACCAGTAGCTGACAACGTGATGGTCGGAATTGTTGTGGGAGCAATACCCCCTGCACAGGCACGAAGAAATTACACCACAAGGAACCAGAGGAAAATTCACTAAGAAAAGTCACAGCACCCAACCCAATTATGAAAAGCAGGATCAACGCTTAGGCGTTTACCCTGCGACAGACCGAGCAAGGCTTGCTCGTCTACAAACGCGACGACGAGCTCCAGCCTTCAGTGTTCAGGATCCAGCCTTCTGGCTGCGGTAATCGAGACTCCAGAGGCTCCAGTCCACATCAGAAGTCAGCTTAGTTGAGATAGAGTTACAAGTATAAGTGTAGCACTCAGGCTTCTTCTTGTTATCAGACAGTGAAAAAGTTCAAGTACTACATTTTAATAGTAGCAATACCTGTACATACTCCAGGCTACTATCTAGATTGGTATCAGAACATTCAGTGGAATCATTGTACCAAGTTTAGTATACAATTATATCAAACTTTTACCTGCGTATTTGTTTTCCAGTCTATATTTTCTGTAATAGAATCCAATGCCGTCCCAATGGGCCACAACAATATTTACCATGTGATCTAACAATAATAGCGTAAATGAAAACTGAAGACTCGAGAAACTATTGCCAGTGTTACGACGTGATTTTGAACACAGTGGTACGTGATTTTTTTTTTAATGAAACACGAAATTGTAGAAGAGTTGTTTACATATTTCAAAATGTTGACTTGTTGCTGAGGCCACGAAAGTTACGGTGGCTCAACAAGCAACGTAGCGGTATTGAGATACACGGGATACTGCAAAGTGTCCTTTTGAAACACAGTCTTCATCTTCTCCTTCCGACTTTTCCCCCTTCCAGGCAATGTAAGTGGCGATTGGTGGCCAGATGCACTTTCCGACGGCACCACTTGCGGCGGGGCGGTGTTGGTCATCTGCGTTTTAGTCAACGCTATCGTTCAGTCCACCTACCTGGATAGGATTCTTGCCGATGTCCCTTCACTCTGTGGTAGCAGTTACCTGCTATGCAGTGTAAAGCAGCCTTGATGAAACCACCACCTAATACCTACCACACAGAGGCCACGTAACTCTAGTTGAAAGTCAGTTTCTGAAAGTTCATGATTAAAAAATCGGACGTTCGGGATTTCAGTCTACTTGCAGAAAAGCGTTTAAACTTATGTTAACTCTGCTTTTTATTCATATTGAAACACATGAAATGGCTATCAAGTCCGTATTTAATATGGTAAAACTTTATCATTCAAATTTCACTGTCTGTATAACAAATATTCACTCGAAAGGCAGCCAGAATTTTAGCAAGTCCGACCCGACTAATTTTCACGTTCTACCAGTCACACACCCACAACTATTCGCGAGTTAAGTATTTGGTCATTTCAGTGGTCTTCTTCGTAAGAGGTGCTCGCCTAAATATTCCGTACAGAGCACGAAACACGCCACGCGGAGTTGTTACTACGATCAGAATGTTCAGACGCTCATATCTCTCAAACCACGAGGGGCGTTCAGAAAGTAAGCTCCGATCGGTCGCGAAATGGAAACGACTATGAAAATCCGATAAAGCTTTGCACAGATGTGTTGGGTAGTGTCTCTAGTATAACCCCAATTAGCATCACGTCGCTCTTCTCATTTCTGAGCTCGCAGTGAGTGCGTAAAGATGTCTAGAAAATAGTGTCTGCCGCCAAGTACGAGGGCCTGGTGAGAAATTTCGCCTGAAGCTATGCAGCTAACATTACATAACTGTCGTGCTGTTTCTTCTTCAAGACAATTCTCAGCCGCATTCTGCAGGGGCAATGAAGATGCTCCTGCATCGTTTTCAAATGGAAATGTGAGATTACCCACAATACAGTCCGCAATTGTCTCCCCCTGGGTTTCATCTCTGGTCACATGAACCGCTGTCTTTGAAGACAACATTTTAACACAGACAACGAGGTGTAGGCCAGCGTGGAGAATTGGCGGAAAGCACTGGCGGCTGCCTTCTATGATGAGGCTATTGAAAAGTTGGTACAACGCTATGACAAAAGTCTAAGTCAGAACGGCGACTACGTAGAGAAGTAGCTGAAAGGTGTAGCTAATTGTTACAAGTAAAACATTTCTGATGTTCACTGTGGTTTCAATTTGGCAATCAATCGGAGCTTACTTTCTGAACAGGCCTCGTATTTAATTTAGAAACACCAAACTTTCAATAAAATGTTCTTAACTCCGGTCGCTTCAGTCACGATATGTTCTATCCGAAATTAACTCACTATTTCCTCATCTTAGAGAGTATTTTTAAGGAGCGATCTGACATCGTGTTATCCGTAAACCGGCTAGCAATCGAATCTTCTTGAGGTACTCTCCTATATGCCCAACCTCTTTTCGTGCGGGAACAGCTCAATTCTGATTGGCTGTCGATCTAGACGGCCAATCAGAAGGTTCCTTCCAGATAATTCTCGCGGCAAATCTTGCCTTATCCAATCACTAGTTTGATAGTAATTAATGTCAGTAAATGAAGTGCGAAATATTCTTCAAATTGGTAAATAAACTTATTCCGCCTCTATCTTCCATTCTGGCTACTTTTATACAAAAGCAAGCACACACCGACATACGTCACCTGAATCGCCGTTGCAACATAAGTTTCCCACTGTTCTTTTGTACAAGGTTTTACGTAAAATGAAATATTACATTTTAACGTATGTCCCACATACGCTCTCTCAATCATTCTCACGCACTCGCACGGAAAAATATGATAAAATAATAATTTTGACCGATTTTTGTGTTACGTAATACACAGTGAATAAAGTTTTAAAATGAAAATTCGAATAAATTGATTTTCATGCGCTGATAACTTTGGAATGGCTTCAAATGGTAATGAAAGTCAGTCTGTTATTGTTCCTAACTTGGTTTTAGGAAACAAGTGTAGGTTTTAGGAGTTTTAGGTAATTCTCTTTATCTCCAAAACTATAATAAATGAAAATCTGAAATTTTGACAGCATCATTTCGTTAATAACAAAAGGCTGTGTGCCAAATTTGAACAAAATCGGGATAATAACTAATATGGATTATTTATATTCGTAGAGGGTATGAATCTTCGTATCGACTGAATGTTACGCTATGCAGTTCTCACGGCAGGCAGCGGCAGCTGTGCTGTGAGCAAAGCGAATAAAAACATAGCCTTCCTGCAGCCACCGTACTAGACGGCTGCGTGCCTTACTGCAACCAATGTCATCTCGCAATTATTTGCTGCGTTACGCACTTCCAACGGAATGGAATCTGTGTACCTCATTTGCCCATCTGTCTGCGCCTAGATCAAATATATGTTCAAGTACGAGAAAATTTTGTAAATGTTTGCGTAGAGTGCATCTGAGAGGGACGTGGGTACCAGCTCGATATATACCTAGTTGGATGTGGGGTACCGCATAAAGCTAACATTCAGGTTGGCCAGCTCAGGAGCCCTCGTCGTTAATCACGCAGTGATGGCCGCCTCAGCGTGTCCCGGAAGCGATGCTTTAACACGCTCGGCTATTCGGAGGGTCTCCTTTGTGGAACACTTCGGTAGCGATTAAAACTGGAACTCTACTAAGACAGCAAACACCAAAGGTGGAATTGGCATGAAGTCTATTACATGTTTGGCTTCGCAAATGATTAAAATTTCAGCACAACCGCACCATGTAGGTAGGGCATTCTGGACACAAACATAGATAATTTAGTGCGTTTCTCATCCAGAAATCTCGTTTTAATGTTTTTTGTGAGAGGATCGTGTCATGACGCTAGTTAGAAAGAGAGACGTCTACCATCACACGCCAGGATCCTATAGCTTCATGATCCTAACCAATTCAGACTGCCATATTGCGATGTAACTATTCTTGATAGTTGGGAATCCGTGACTGTTTCGAGAATATGGAGTCATTTGGTTCAGGATATCCACACTCAACGCCACTTAGGAACTTCACGGTCACATCACGTAACTTGAGTCAGGAAATGGGTTTGTTTGCAGAAAGAAAATTATCCACACTGGCAGTGCGTCTACATCTGGAGCACAACGCAATGTCAGCATGGCGACCATCCTTGCTGCTTCCCTTAATGCGACAGCAGAGAGAGGCACGCTGACAGTGGTGCGCTCCACGACGGCACTGGATACAGGAATGCCACCAAGTCCTCTTTTCAAAAGAATCCCTCTTCTGCATGCAGAATCACGATGGACTCGTGCAGGTTCCAAGGAGAACGAAAGTTGCTGGATCCCGTTTGTCATCGACATTAAGGGACAACGCATGGCGTGATGGTACAGGATGCCAGTGGGTACATGTTGTGTACATAGTTCCGCGTAGTCAGCGCGTACACAACTTTCCCACTAGAGCGCGCCCCGCTAAGCACAACAGCGCAGGCGCAGCGCTCGTCCGTCTCCGCACTACGAGATGGCGCTGCCTTAGAGACGGACCAAATTCTACTTCCTCCGATCCGCGTATTAATATGTAACGCAGCCAATGAGATTGCTGCTAATGTAGAACCTTTTCTCCTCGCGGATCACACTCGCGCAGTGATACATGAACGCGCAAGGTATTATAACGAGTGTACAGACCACCGAGTAGTCAGTCTGCATTTGTCTGTACCAGTCTGCATTGGCTCTGAGCACTATGGGACTTAACAGCTATGGTCATCAGTCCCCTAGAACTTAGAACTACTTAAACCTAACTAACCTAAGGACATCACACAACACCCAGTCATCACGAGGCAGAGAAAATTCCTGACCCCGCTGGGAATCGAACCCGGGAACTGGGGCGTGGGAAGCGCCAGTCTGCATTAGTCTGTACCAGTCTGCATTAATCTGTACCAGTCTATAGTCAAGTTTCAGTCTGCACCTAATAAGATTACCATATTCCTATACATAGCCATGAAGATAAATGTATAGACACTTTGTCAAGTATCAGAGATATGTGAGAATAAGATTAACGTACCAAGACCAAAGGAACTTCAGATTGTCAATTGTAAATAGCATCCAGAATCAAGTTACGTAGGGTTTATGCTTGTTACTATTTTAATAAATGTGTGTGAAAATTAATCAAGTTCTGCTTAAAGTCGGTCACCGTCAATCTGCTACTCTAAGCGTGCAAGTGGCATTTTTATCGTCTGACCTAACGGCAGAAGATAAACACGCCACGATAAAACCACGAGATATATTGCTGACACTAGCCTACTTCGTTAGAGCGACAAGTCAAATAATCTGATGGTGTGTGTACCGAAGGTCTTACAGTACGCACACCACAGTACACAACATCTACATCTATGTCTACATCATACTCCGAATGTCACCTAACAGTGTGTGGGGGACGGCACTTCTGGTGCCACTAACTGATCCCCCCTATCCTGTTGCACTCGCGAATGGTGCGTGGGAGAATTATTGTCGGTAAGCCTCTGTATTAGCTGTAACGTCTCGAATTTCCTCGTCGTGATCATTACGCGAGACGTATGTGGCAGGAAGTTTGTTGAGCATCTCGGTAACGCTCTCGCGCCGGCTAAAAGATCCCGCGCCGCTCTTCGTCGGATCTTCTCTATCTCTTCTATCAGTCCTACGTGGTAAGGATCCCACACTGATGAACAATGCTCAAGAACCGGTCGTGCAACCGCCTTATAAGCCACTTATTTCGTGAATGAGTTACATTTCCTAAACATTCTTCCTATGAATCTCAGTCTGGGATTTGTTTTTCCTACTATTTGTTTCATGTAGTCATTCCAGTTAAGACCGCTCTGCATAGTTACTCCTAGATATTTTACAGTAGACACTTTCTCCAGAGGTTTGTCATCAATAGTCTAGTTATACATAGGTGGATTTATTTTTCTATGTACGCGCAATATGTTACATTTATTTACGTTCAGGGTCAGCTGCCAGAGCCTACACAATTCATCAATCCTGCGCAGATCATTCTGCAAATCGATACTGTCTTTTGGCGTTGCTACTTCCTTATAGACAACCGCATCATTTGTGAACAGTCTTAAAGAGCTCATGACGTTTTCTAGCACATTATATTCCGGAAATCCCCTTTACACCTGTCGATTCTATCTGCAGGGAAGTATTGAACGCCGTCGCAAATCGTAACACGACTACGACCACCAAATTCACAAAGATAGTAATTTGGACAGCAGCCGTTAATTTTCTGTCGTGTTTAGGACAGTGTCTGTATTCTATCTTTGAGGTTTCTGCGACGTTATCTTTCAACAAGATAACACAAGACACCATGTAGCAGTGCTCTCCTGACCTACCTCGAAGCAATGGGTGTTCGACTGATCCCTGGTCAGCACGTTTTGCAGATCTCTCATCCACTGAAAATATATGATTATGGGTCGTTGAGAGGCTGACAAGCCTCCATTCTACAGCCACAACTATTGATGAACGCTGGCGTAGAACTGAAGCAGCATAGTAGCATTCAATGACGTACACGTATTTGTCATCGAAGCCCATTTCGACCTGATGCGCAACGTGTTGGCGCGGTTATTGCTGCAAGAGGAGGCAGCTCTGTGTACTGCAGTCCGATGGATAGTAGCTCAAACGCCAGGTAGCTACATAAAGAGCATTGCGCATGAAAGAGCATAAAAAAACAGAAGAGAAACTGTGAGACCTGAATTTCTCCCAGCGTATACAATGTTCAAATAACTTACGGGAATGCAGCCGAGTGACGTCGTCGACAACCGCGGATATTTCGACACGCACATACTGCTATTTTCAGTACAAAACTGTAGCAACTAATTCTCTGCCTCGTGATGGCTGGGTGTTGTGTGTGATGTCCTTAGGTTAGTTAGGTTTAAGTAGTTCTAAGTTCTAGGGGACTGATGACCATAGATGTTAAGTCCCATAGTGCTCAGAGCCATTTGAACCATTTTTGTAGCAACTAAGCGCTGTGCAAGGAAATTTAAAACGTCGGTTTTCAGAGAAACTCCGGAAAATGGTTCAAATGGCTCTGAGCACTATGGGACTCAACTGCTGTCATTAGTCCCCTAGAACTTAGAACTAGTTAAACCTAACTAACCTAAGGACCTCACAAACATCCATGCCCAAGGCAGGATTCGAACCTGCGACCGTAGCGGTCTTGCGGTTCCAGACTGCAGCGCCTTTAACCGCACGGCCACTTCGGCCGGCCGAAACTCCGGAAAGATAACACTCACACACACTGTAAAAAAATAGCGCCATCACAAACCAAAGATGACAGACGTCCGAAGTTACCGACAGTGAAATTAATAATCATGGGTGAGGTAGCATAAACTCTGTCCCTCACCCATTGGTTATTAATTTAACTCTCGATAACTTCCTGACGTCAGTCATCTTTGGTTTGTGATGGCGGTATTATTTACGGTGTGTGTGAGGGTTATCTTTCCGGAGTTTCTCTGAAAACTGAAGTTTTAAATTTCCTTGCACAGCGCTTAGTTGCTGAAGTTGTGCATTGAAATGGCAATATGTGCCTGTCGAAATATCGGTGGTTGTCGACCATGTCACCGGAATGCATTTCCGTAAGTTATCTGAACAGAAGAGAAACTGCTTAATAGTATCCTAGCTACTTCCATGGTCAAATTGGAGTGCCGTGATGTTTGTAGGGAGACTGACTGTCGTCACATTGAACAGTTGCTGTGAGTTTAAGCTGTTGCTGTAAGGTACAAGCTGTTCATGTCAATAAAAATTGAAATCAGTATCTGAATATTAGCTTCTTATTTGAAAATCCGCAGTTTAGGATCTTCTAACATATATATATATATATATATATATATATATATATATATATATATATATATATATATATATATATATATAATGACCCTAGAGGATAGGGAGGTCCTGCCAGTGCGGTGACACTCATTCCTGTGAATATTATTTTAATTTTTAATGTGGCACACACAAGACAATGTGAACTAAGCAACTGTCGCAACGTGCTAATAAAATAGAATGGGCTACTTTTCTACTGAAAATGGTTGCGTCTCTAGCTCTGACAACTCCCCGTTGTATAGATCGCCCATCTAGTTATTTTTTCTGGATATCAGACCATGTGCTTGCAAAGAATTTCAATTTCCGTCACATTTTTAAATGAAATAGACTCAAGAATAAATTTTTTTGTGTTTAACGGAATGCATGTTATTTTAAATTATGCTGGCAGATGTAAACTTTAATGAACCAGAATAAGAATCCGAAGTCTGGTCCTTCGGGAACTAGTATCTGGGTTTAATTTTTACTCAAGTGCATCGTTTTAATCGGTCAGCGTGTTACCAACAGTTTGTTTGTAAAATAATTACAAAGTAATATTCAGTCTTGGTGTATTTTGTTCCAGATTATTTATATTGGAAGAAGTGGTAAGATTAACAAGGTTTACAACTTTTGAATGTTGAGGAATATTTGTTGTAGTGGGAGAATGGAACATTAGGTAACAGTTCTAAAGAATATCCTTTCTTACGTAGTAATTAATTTCATTCGTGAAAGCAGATACGTAGTTTATTTATTGGAACTGAAACTGATTCTGAGATTTTAATGTACTGTTATGTAAATGTTTAATGTAAATAACTCCAGCGTCCACATTTCACCAACGGGATTTACAATCAGTCCACTTTCAGATTTTTCGTCGGTACTCTCGTATATTGGTGGTCTCTTCTAATTGTTTGAAGGTAAGGAATGCTTCAAAACATATACAACTTTCTTGTTCCTGCGAGTTCTTCTACGCGCAGTCAATCATTAAGAACATGTAAATTTTTTCTGCACTGTATGAAAGCAAAATCGTGATCACAAGACGAGTACGCGAAATTATTGTATAGGCACTTGTGGTCGATTTCGAAACAGCAAAAAATGGATTTGATTCTCTACAACTCTACACTGGCGTCAGGTAAATAACTGATGTTGAACTTTGGACACTGCATACCGAAATCACTGAATAGTGTGTCAACCAGTAACGTACACACAGAAATCGGAATTTTTGTTTTATTCATCTGTTGGTTTTGACAGATACTATCGTTAAATGTTACCTTTTATCAATAATCCACATTACAGGCCAAGAAAACATTTTTAAAAAAATTTAGTAAATATTACGAGCTAGGTCACTGCTCTGTACATTGTGAAATGACATAAATTACTGAAAGTTTTCCAGTTTTCCAGATAGAAACTCTGCTGACGACAAGCAATAGTTCTCGGAACGCCATTATGTCTCCAATAGGAGGAAAAGTTTCCTATTCTGACAATTTTTCCATTATGTGATACCTCATCGTGCTGTTGCAAACCCGTTTTGAATTACCGGTTTTCCACCATTCCTAGACGTCAAAACGTATTACATGTAGCATAATTTTCCGAAAGGGAAATTTAAGTTTTGCGTTGTTCGATAAACCATTCTATCTTACTGACAGACAAATTTGTTAAGTAGTTTTGAACACATTTTCCGAAAACTGTCTTGACCAGCTATTTCGAAAATCCACACGCAATACAAATATGTTAGGCCTTGTAGCTGCAATCAGGCCTGACCTCATCGACAGTGTAAGTATAGAGACTAAGATTAGTGATCATGATAACATCATAGCGACAATGGATTAATAAAGATAATAAATCCATCAAGAAGTCTAGTTGAATTTTTATGCTCATAAGAGCAGATAAGAAATGGTTAGCCTCCTACAGAGACAACGGATGGACATCGTTTAGCTCCAGTATGATGGACATAGAGGTATTATGGGAGAAGTTTAAACCGATTGTGCGAAGTGTAAAATCCACCGTTATACGTCAGCAAAAGATCTTTCCTAGAACTGAAGAAAATTCTGGTCCTACGTGAAATCACTAAGCGTGTCGTCCAGTCTAGTGTGGTAATAGAAAACAGGAAAAGGAAAGCTGAAATTTTAAACTTCACATTTAAAAAATATTCATGTAGGAGGACAGTATAGATACACCATCTTTTATCCTTCATACAGGGTCCTAAATGAAGACATAGGCATTCCTGGCGATGAGAAGTATCAGAAACAAGCGTATTGTCAGGTGCGCCGCAGGGAAGCGTGACAGGAATGCTCTTGTTCTCTACACACATAAACAGTCTGACGGAGAGGGTGAGCAGTTATCTGCGAACGTTTGCTGATGACGCTGTGGTGTTCGGGAAAGTGTCGTCGTTAACTGACTTTAGGAAGATAGACGATGATTTGAACAGAATTTCTGTTCGGCGTGATGAATGACAGCATGCTTTAAATGAAGAAAAATGTAAGTTAATGCAGATGAGTCAAAAAAATTGTGTAATTTTCCAACACAGAATTAGTGGTTTGCGGCTTGACATAGTGTTGTCCATTAAATATGTAAGCGTAACGTTGCAGAGCGATATTAAGTGGAACGAGGACGTAAGTTCTGTATTAGGGAAGGCGAATGCTCGACTTCGCTTGATTGACAGAATTCTGGGAGAGAGTAGCTCGTATTTAAAGGATACCGAGTACGGGACACTAGAGGGACTTGTTCATGAGTACTGGTTGAGTGTTTGGGATCCTCATCAAGGAGGTGTAAAGAAAGATATCGAAGCAATCCAGGCACGGGCTGCTACAGCTGTTACCGGCAGGTTCTATCAACATGCGAGTGTTACAGACATGCTCCGTGAACTCAAATGGGAACCCGTGGAGGGAAGACGACGTTCTTTTCGAGAAACGCTATTGCGAAAAGTTACAGAACCGACATTTGCACCCGACTTCAGAACGATTCTACCCGCCGCCATGCATCACATGGTAGCTTGCTGAGTATGTACACTACTGACCATTAAAATTGCTACAACAAGAAGAAATGCAGATGATAAACGGGTATTCATTGGACAAATATATTATACTTGAACTGACATGTTATTACATTTTCACGCAATGTGTGCATAGATTCTGAGAAATCAGTATTCAGAACAACCACCTCTGGCCGTAATAACGGCCTTGATACGCCTGGGCATTGAGTCAAACAGATCTCGGATGGATTGTACAGGTACAGCTGGCCATGCAGCTTCAACACGATACCACAGTTCATCAAGAATAGTGACTGGCGTATTGTGACGAGCCAGTTGCTCAGCCACCATTGACCAGACGTTTTCAGTTGGTGAGAGATCTGGAGAATGTGCTGGCCAGGGCAGCAGTCCAACATTTTCTGTATCCAGAAAGGCCCGTACAGGACCTGCAAAATGCGATCGTGCATTATCCTGCTAAAATGTAGGGTTTCGCAGGGATCGAATGAAGGGTAGAGCCACGGGTCGTAACACATCTGAAATGTAACGTCCACTGTTCAAAGTGCCGTCAATGCGAACAAGAGGTGACCGAGACGTGTAACCAATGGCACCCCATACCATCAGGCCGGGTAATACGCCAGTATGGCGATGACGAATACACGCTTCCAATGTGCGTTCACCTCGATGTCGCCAAACACGGATGCGACCATTATGATGGTGTAAACAGAACCTGGATTCATCCGAAAAAATGACGTTTTGCCATTCGTACATCCAGGTTCGTCGTTGAGTACACCATCGCAGGCGCTCCTGTCTGTGATGCAGGGTCAAGGGTAACCGCAGCCATGGTCTCCGAGCTGATAGTCCATGCTGCTGCAAACGTCGTCGAACTGTTCGTGCAGATGGTTGCTGTCTTGCAAACGTTCCCATCTGTTGACTCAGGGATGGAGACGTGGCTGCACGACCCGTTACAGCCATGTGGATAAGATGCCTGTCATCTCGACTGCTAGTGATACGAGGTCATTGGGATCCAGCACGGCGTTCCGTATTACCCTCCTAAACCCACCGATTCCACATTCTGCTAACAGTCATTGGATCTCGACCAACGTGAGCAGCAATGTCGCGATACGATAAAACGCAATCACGATAGGCTACAATCCGACCTTTATCAAAGTCGGAAACGTGATGGTACGCATTTCTCCTCCTTACACGAGGCATCACAACAACGTTTCACCAGGCAACGCCGGTCAACTGCTGTTTGTGTATGAGAAATCATTTGGAAACTTTCCTCATGTCAGCACGTAGGTGTCGCCACCGGCGCCAACCTTGTTTGAATGCTCTGAAAAGCTAATCATTTGCAATCACAGCATCTTCTTCCTGTCGGTTAAATTTCGCGTCTGTAACACGTCATCTTCGTGGTGTACAATTTTAATGGCCATTAGTGTATATAGATGTAGATATGACTCTAAAAAGAAGTACATGTTATCAAATATAAATGAAAAACACTGATCCGCAGAACTATATGTGAAGGAGATCCTTTTTCAAGTACTTCGTGTGTTCCATATACGTCGAGAAGCAGAAAATAAAATGTCAAATACTTCGGCCTCAAATGTAAACCGATTAGAAAGACTAAACATTGCCGATCATAAAGATAGAAAGCCAGGACGTTGCGTTGCATTACCCTAATCTAAAAATGAGTAATGAGCACAAAATAGTAAATGAGATGTTGATCATTCTACGAGGAGGCTGGCAACAGAAATGCGAATTGAAAATATAGGACCACGGTTGCTTGTTGTTGTTTATTGTCTTCCCATGATACGAGAGCCTGTCGCTTGTCCAGCTGCTATGACTGTTCCGTGGAAGCGTGCCAAGCACGCCATGAATCAATAACCGTTAAATCGTTACAGTGCGGCGTACTCTCAAAAGGCAGTACATGCAAACAAACTGGACGCTCGCAAATTATACTTCTTCGCGTTTGAGAGCTACAGCAATTGGAACGTACTTTTACACACTGGACGTACGGGAACTTTGAACTAAAGCGCCAGTCAGTAACTCGAGATATATACACAAAAAGACATTACTGCATGTGAAGAAGGGTCTGCTGCAAACATTTAGTCGGCGAGATAGTATGGGAATGTATCAGCACGGCCCGTAATAGCACTGACGAATAAACAAACAAAGTTGGAAGCTTTGTTGTCTATGGTGGCGACCTCGCCGGGCACAATCGAACACTTGTGAGGTCGAGTGGACACGCCATAAAACACAGACGGGATTGCATGCAAACACAGAGAACACAATACCACTGCGGGCGCACTAACACAGCTGTGCCGCAGCTGTGTCCAGCACGTCCTACCAGCTGCCGCTACGACAACCTCTCACACTAATACGAAACTAGTAGCGTGGCGTCAGCACTTCATCATATCTGGGACATATAACGCCAATAGACAGTGGAACCCCACGAAAATATTGGGAGGAAGGCAGGAAATTTCTGTAGTTCATGATGAATAGCTACATTACTTATCGTCTTTAGCGTTATTGCGCCCCAACTTCTTTACTTGCTGTGGCTGAGTTAATGAAAAGACGTGGCCACGTGTTGACACAAGAAGCATCAGGGAATCGGACAGGAGGAGGCCGGCTAGGTGTTCTTGCATAAGAAACTACTTTGGAGCTGTGCTGACAGTGCAAAAATCGCCGCCTTGATCTCGTAGTAGGCGAAGTTGCCACGTATTCGAGCGCCGCAAGCGCAGCCAGTGCTGTAATACTGCTGACATAGCGGAAAGGCCGAACCCATTGTGGCAATGATGATCTTACACCACACGACTAGGCCTCTCACCTGGGGTCTGTTGTGGGATACGTAATAGCAAGCGATGGCCCTTCAAAGTAGTGTCGGGTCAAGCCCTCAAAAATACTGCCCCTTTTATCCATGCAGTGTCTGTCAGTCTACTGCCAGGTACCAGAATTACTCGATGCGGGGGGTTTGTAGTGAAACGGATCATCTAGCCACCGCTGCTAGATGCTGTCTTCACTAAGCTGCGGATATATCTGCTGCGTCTATGACCAGATGCCACTGGGAGCTGAATCAGTGCCTTCTAGCCTGAGGACCAGCTGCTGGCTGACTTACATCGACTGCAGGTAGCCTGCTATGGATCCACGGTTACCACCTGAGTCTGACTAGCTGCCTCGAGCGGGCATAGTCTACTGCTGCCGTGGCCACGCTGGGGTCTGCAGAAGAACTCTGAGCCGTGCGCCAGCTCCAGTAAGTGCGGTAGCCTTCTGTGGATACCGTCACAGCTGCATGCCGCTGAGGACGGGGTACCGACTCTGTTTCTACACCACCGGACTGCTGACGGCCAGGTGTTGCCCTTATGGCCTGTTTACAGCTTAAGCTGACAGTGCCAGAGAAGACAGTGTGCTGAGTTCAGCATCCACGATACGCACCAGGGCCGGTGTCCCATCCCTGCCACTGGCTGTGGCAACAAAACCGCTGTGTATGAAGGAATAAATAAATGACACTTCTACTCTTTTGTCAGCGGCCTTCCACTTCGTTCGTACCCGACGCACTGCTATAACTGAACGCCACCCTGCCTAATAGAAGAACAGCTCTTCCACCCACTATAGAGGTCAAAACATCGTGCACCTCTACACTGTGCTAATTAGTGTAGGGTGGCGGCAAAGTAATCACCTTGGCACTGTATAAAGTATGTGCCAAGACTGCCCCTACTCAGGCTGTTCGAAGCTTTGGGATGCATACTTCATTATTTGCGATTTGAATTATATAAATATTATTAAAAAGGATGGACGAAAGATTTAGGTTTAATGACATGTCAACGACAACCTCAACGTAGCGCAGACATGGTCTGTGGAAAGAAGTCTGCTGTCAAGCGACAGAATTGGTAAGGGAACGAGAGTGTGAAATTCTTTCTAATTTCGAAAAGTCATCGTTACTCGATCACGCAGCAATACTGTGACCAGGTGCCAGCCGGGAAGTATAAACATTTCAGCATCGTTACTGGGTCAGGAAGACAGCTACCTCTACAATCTTAAGTGAAACTTTAAGCAACTCTACAGAAAAAAGATAGAACAGTGAGGAACGAACCGCTTTCGTTACTCCTATAACACTGCTTAAGAGGTACGACGCAGCAACATCTATCAAAAGTTTGTCTAAGCAATAAGGACTCTGTAACAAATTCTTTAAGCAAATGTAGCAGAACTGAAGACCACTAACGAGTCAAGAGGGCGCCGGCCTTTGTGGCCGAGAGGTTATAGGTGCTTCAGTCCGGATCCACGCTCCTGCTACGGTCGTAGGTTCGAATCCTGCCTCGGGCATTGATGTGTATGATCTCCTTAGGTTAGTTAGGTTTAAGTAGTTCTAAATCTAGGGGACTGATGACCTCAGATGTTGAGTCCCATAGCGCTCAGAGTCATTTGAACCATTTGACTCAAGAGGAACAGAATCAATTCGGTCATCACGAATGACACCATAGAGGAGAACCTCTTCAATGGCCCTGAGCACTATGGGACTTAACTTCTGAGGTCATCAGTCCCCTAGAACTTAGAACTACTTAAACCTAACTAACCTAAGGACATCACATACATCCATGCCCCAGGCAGGATTCGAACCTGCGACCGTAGCGGTCACGCGGTTCCAGACTGTAGCGCCTAGAACCGCACGGCCACCCTGGCCGGCGAGGAGAACCTCTCCTCGGCGACATAAACAGTCCACCCCCACTATGTTTTTGCACGCGATCAGTAGGATCGATGGCGTTTATGTCGCTTGCGATCGATCTTCTGGTTATGGTATGATAATATCTGGTTTGTGGGATTGTTATCGTGTTGGTCTTTGCACTTTTTGCCCTACAGCACGGTCAGCGATCAGAAGCCATGACTAATGGAGTCCAGTACTGACGTCAGCACAGCTGCCAACAACTGATGGGTAGTCCGAGGGTCTAGCACGACTCCTGTCCAGGTCAGAAGCTGCCCCAAACTCCAGCATTGCACAGGTATGAAGACCTGCCGCACTCACGGGCCAGGTTCAGCATTCAGCACGACCACACGGCATCCGACAAGGCGGTCCACCTGTAGGGACGATGTGAGCAGTAATCTGGGAGGAATTCAGTACTCCGCAGAAGGGGTGTAAATGAAAACACTAACATCATGGTCAGCGCTATCTCCAAGCCGAGCTACCGATAGAGAGTGCCTACCTCACGAGTGGGCGGCAAAACCGCCGCATCAGGGTGTCATCGACTTCCACTCCGAGCTGATGCACCGGCCTCGGCAGCCGTGAGTAAGCTATTGGATTCAGTGGATTCTTCTCCGGATTACGTAACGACCAACCGACGCAAAAGAAGCATCAACGTGTTGTTTTTCAGTAATAAATGGAATAATTTTGAATACTGTTTTTTCTGCGTTTAACGACGCGGCACAGGATCTCAATCAGCACCATGACGAATTAGTAGGGGTTTCCAACCCGGCGGAGGACGGCCCCAAAAATTGGTGTCAGAAGTGGGATCATAAATATTATTTACGTTACTTACTGGCAGATTAAAACTGTGTGCCGGACCGAGACTCAAACTCGGGACCTTTGCCTTTCGCGGGCAAGTGCTCTACCAACTGAGCTACCCAAGCACGACTCACGCCCCGCCCTCACAGCTTTACTTCTGCCAGTACCTCGTCTCCTACCTTCCAAACTTTACAGAAGCTCTCCTGCAAACCTTGCAGAACTAGCACTCCTGAAAGAAAGGATATTGCGGAGACATGGCTTAGCCACAGCCTGGGGGATGTTTCCAGAGTGAGCTTTTCACTCTGCAGCGGAGTGTGCGCTGATATGAAACTTCCTGGCAGATTAAAACTGTGTGCCGGACCGAGACTCGAACTCGGGACCTTTGCCTTTCTTGGGCAAGTGCTCTACCAACTGAGCTACCGAAGCACGACTCACGCCCCGTCCTCACAGCTTTACTTTTGCCAGTATCTCGTCTCCTACGTGAATTGTCCTGCACACAGCTGTGAGGACGGGGCGTGAGTCGTGCTTGAGTAGCTCAGCTGGTAGAGCACTTGCCCGCGAAGGCAAAAGTCCCGAGTCTCGGTCCGGCACACAGTTTTAATCTGCCAGGATGTTTCACTCCGCTGCAGAGTGAAAATCTCATTCTGGAAACATCCCCCAGGCTGTGGCTAAGCCATGTCTCCGCAATATCCTTTCTTTCAAGAGTGCTAGTTCTGCAAGGTTCGCAGGTGAGCTTCTGTAAAGTTTGGAAGGTAGGAGACGAGGTACTGGCAGAAGTAAAGCTGTGAGGACGGGGCGTGAGTCGTGCTTGGGTAGCTCAGTTGGTAGAGCACTTGCCCGCGAAAGGCAAAGGTCCCGAGTTAGAGTCTCGGTCCGGCACACAGTTTTAATCTGCCAGGATGTTTCATATCAGCGCACACTCCGCTGCAGAGTGAAAATCTCATTCTGCATTATTTACGCTTGTCAGGTTTCGTATGGCCCTGCGCAGTGGTAATACCGGTTCCAGTCAGATCACCGAAGTTGAGCTGTCGGGCTGGGCTAGCACTTGGATGGGTGACCATCCGGTCTGCCGAGCGCTGTTGGCAAGAGGAGTGCACTCAGCCCTTTTGAGGCAAACTGAGGCGCTACCTGACAGAGAAGTAGCGGTTCAGGTCTCGTAAACTGACATACGGCCGGGAGAGCGTTGTGCTGACCACACGCCCCTCCATATCCGTATCCAGTGACACCAGTGGCCTGAGGATGACACGGCGGCCGGTCGGTATCCGTTGAGCCTTCATGGCCTGTTCGGGTGGAGTTCGGTTTTATAGGTTTTGTATGGGTAACACGCTACAAGGTTTCTCCGGCCAATACAACACTGATAGTTCCCTCATTATCATGATACCTGTAATCGTTGCAGGAAGGTGACACTTTGTTCCGGTTATAGCTCACTGGTTTCATTTACTAACACTGCTGTGCTTCTCGAAAGGAGCCATTACGGAATTAAGTTTAAACGATTTAGGGATACCATGGAAAACCTAAATATGGATGTCTTGTTCCGCACACTTTGATTCCCGAACAAGGACCATGACGCATGACGCGTGAGAGGCTGCCGCGACTTGATTGAAATGCAAAACGTGAGCAATTCCTTATAAAAAAAAAGTCGTCGCAGATGACGAGACTTGGTGTTATCAATACGAACCGCTGGGCGGGGTAGCCGCGCGGTCTTAGGCGTCTTGTCACGGTCCGCGCAGCTCCCCCCGTCGGAAGTTCGAGTCCTCCCTCGGGCATGGGTGTGTGTCTCGTCCTTAGTGTAAGTTAGTTTTAGTTCGGTTAAGTAATGTGTAAGCTTAGGGACCGATGACCTCTGCAGTTTGGTTTCATAAGACCTTACCACAAATTTCCAATACGAACCCACCACAAAACGACAAAATGCAGAAGTTCGTGTGAAGGGCAAGTGATTTGACGATATACCTGACGTTCAAGCCACTGCGACGCTCAAGTTGAGCAATATTCCAAAGAAGGACTTCCCTGACATTGTTGTATGAACGTTCTGTGCGTCGTACTCAAGTAGTGGGAGACTATGTAGAACACCTGTAGCAGTAAACAACCATCATAATTTTTCTCTAAGTTTTGTTAATCCAGTCACAAAACTTTTTGGACTGACGGGGGTATATGAAGTACGTACCACATGTTCAACATACACAGACGTCTTGGAGAACCCAATACGCCACATCTTTGTTTTCCATAGTCATGCACACTGCTCAGCCATGCATTTCTCCTCAAGCCATTCCTATTTTGCCAATTTGCACTTACTGGCAATCTCATTTTTAGACGCCTGTATTCCGCGTTGTCCGCTTCATTTATTGCATTTTTTTATATTTTCTCCTTTCACCAATTATAATCAGTAACACCTGGTTGTAGGAGGGTCTCTGCTGGGTCTTTCTTTTTGACTATTTGAGGTTCTGCTGCTTTCATTATTTCGTCTCTAAAAGGGACCCTTTTGTCTTCCATTGTATTACGTTCTCCTGCGTGAGTCAATCGTTTCCTATAATACGCCCTTTGAAATTCTCAACCAATACCGTTTCTTTCCATTTATCCAGTTCTCATCTTCTTAATTTAATACCTTTACCCAGTGTCTTCTGCTTTAATCTGCAGTTCATAACTAATCAATTATGGTTATGGTCCACATCTGTGCCTGGAAATGTTTTGAAAAACAAAATTTCTTTTAGGGATCTCTCCCTTAGCATTACATAATCTGCCTCAAACCTTTTGATTTCCCCCAATCTCGTTCGAGCATACGATCTTCTTTCATCATTCGTAAACAAAGTGTTCGCGGTGACTAAACTGTGCTCTGTGCAAAATCCAACCAGGAGCTTCCCCTTGCATTCCTTTCTCTCAATTCATCCGGGTGGGCGACGGTTCAAACCCGCGTCTGGCCATCCTGATTTAGGTTTTCCATGATTTCTCTAAAATCGCTTCAAGCAAATGCCAGGGTTGTTCCTTTGAAAGGGCACAGGCGACTTCCTTCCTCATACTTCCCTCAACCGATGGGACCGATGACCTCGCTGTTTGGTCCCCTATCCCAAATCAACACAGTTCAACCCAACCCCTCCGTTCATGTTGATTGCGATGAAATTTAGCGCAGTGACTTCTTGTTTCTAGCACTGCGGTAACACTCTCGACTTGTATTAGGAAAGCCGCTAATTCAAATCATCGTCCGTTCATACTGATCTAGGTTTTCCGTGATTTCTTTGAATTGCTTACGGCGAATGCGGGAATGATTCCTCTGAAATGACGTAGGTGATTTCCTTCAACCCTTACAGCCTCTGCTCCGTCTCTGTTGATGTCGTCGTCGACGGGGATTAAACACTAATGTTCCTTCCTTCACTCAGTCTATTGCTATGCTGATATACAGCGATGGAAAACAAGATGAAGACGTAAAAGTGTTGGAAAGACTAATGGCTGAGTGAGAAGTATTGGAAACTCCGGAAATAATGTTCCTTTAAAAAGAGAAAGAAAGGTTTCAAAAATAGGAACGATCCAGACTTATTCCAAGCCATTGCAATGGTTACCTGTACTCCAGCAAGACTTCTTTGCTCCATGAACCGCAACATCTGTGACAACTCCCCGTGGCCGGAGGTCTTGCTGAATACCCGGAAGGAGCTTTAACGCCTTTCCCGTACATTTTTCTTCGAAGGTCCATTCTCACTGTCTCTTGTCGGCCAAAATATTTCCAATTATGGGTTACATATGGTATCAAATGCAAATTTAAAAATCTTTTGGAAATCGAATAAAATTAACGTGCACTTCTCTAATTATAAAGGAATTGTTAAAAAACAACGAAATGCGAATAAAATGACTAAGCCAAGGGAAGTTTATAGTAATTAACGCCCGCTGTGATTTAAAGTTGTGTAGCCAATGCAGGCAAACGTTAGTTGTGACGATACAGACTTTTAGGTCATCAGAGAATTATCGAAAACTAACATATGCGGGTATTACTAGATGCATTTCAATGTATTTCCATTGAGAAAGCTTTTCTCATTTAAAACTAATGCCCTTAACGGTGAATACAGAGCAGTTATGGAGTCCATGAAACACTTCAAAAAATCAGTACAGATAAGGAAGGAAACGTAACAAATGATACAGTACGTGAAAGACAAACTCTCAGATGCTTTCAATGTTTATAAATGTTCTATATGTCCAGCCTTCGTCACACGGCACACATCTAATCGGTAGTCCAGTTCTGCCCGTACCCAACCCAGTATGTCAGGAGAGACGGTAAGAATAGTTGCTGCGATGAGGTGCCGCAAGTTTTTGAGGTTTTGTGGTAGAGATGGAACATACGAGTAAATGCTACCGTTGGTATCGATCTGCAGCGTATCATTCAGGTAAACTCACACACAACTGTGAAAATGTGCAGGGACGCCATCTCGTTGAAAGATGAAATCCCTGCTATCAGTTTCAAACTGTGGCATGAGCCTCAATTGCAGGATGTGACATAGGTGATACCATTGACAAATCTCTAACAGACGAAGAACGGTCCATACACTTGTGCCACATCACTATGCTGCTCTAAGCTGGTAGTGTCTTGCGGAACTTGCCACGGAAAGTTTTTTCACACTCACTACCGATTATCAGCGGGCAAATTCTGGCACAGAAAATGCTTTCTCTGCCCGGTTCCCCGCCATTCTCGACAACTACGGTCGTCGACACCCCTGTTGGTTGTTTTCCAAACTAACTTTGCGGCACCAGAGTAAAAAATAAAAAAAAAAAAACCTTTGAGAGTTTGTCTTTGACGTACTACACTATTTATTACGTTATGTTTAGCCATTCATCTATACCGATTTTTAAAACTGCTTCGTGGACTTTGTAATTACCCTGTATAGTATATTGGAATTCATCTGGTGAGAAACGGGTTTCATAATTTCAAACATTAAATATTATTTAATTTTCTCAATCAGAACAGAGGATTTAAATTTTCAGAAAAATAAAACAGCTACAGGGGTTGGAGAAAAATATAGACACACCGCGTGAAATCTACACTTGTACATAAATACAGATACTAGGCAAGCCTGTAGGTTGTACTGTTGTATTTGACGGCGATCGGTAGATGTACAATACTGTATTTCCAATACGCTGCAAACGTCAAGCGTGGTCGGAACATTTTTATGTATAGCTGTGAGTGCATTAGGTCGGAACTAAGTGAATTCAAACTTGGGAAAATAGTTGGTGCTCGCTCCCATAAAACAGGAAGCTGAGGTGTCTGTCATTTCAAGAGACAACGTATTGAATATTTACACCACATACAGAGAAAGAAAGCTAACATATTATTTTAAAGGTCGGGCAACTGCAGCCAAAATTCCACATGGTGAATATCTTCCGCACTGCTTGTTAAAATATTTTTCTTGAAAGGTCACCACAGGTTTCGCATCAATAGAGATGCTTTTCTATTGATGGGAAACAAGTATTAACATTTTAACAAAATTATTTTCACAGCTAGTGCGCAAGATTTTATTCAAATCATCCGCTGAATCACAATGCGGACGAAAGTGTGGGTTGAGCGATTGTGAGAGACGGTCATTGAAGAGGACTGTAATGAAAAATAAGAGGACGGCAACTGCAAAGGTCACTGCAGAACTGAATGTCAGCACCAAAACAACATGATAGAAGCTACAGAACCAGCGAATTGAAGGGCGAGCTGAAATTCCAAACCCACTCATGAGGAATGCAAATGTCCGTAACAGGAAAACATGGCACCGACGCCATAAAACCTGGACTATGGAGCAATGGAAGAAAACAATTTGGTCGGACGGGTCTTGTTTCACACTGATTCCGGCTTCTGGCATCCAAGAGCAAAACATGGAGGGCGTTCGGTCATGATTTTGGTAGCCACATCGTGCTATTCCATGGTCCTGTGCTAGGTCGCATTACTGCCAAGGATTATGTGACCTTTATAGTTCATCATGTCCACCTCATGGTACAATGTTCGTTGCCTAATGGTGATATTGTGTTCGAAGATTCTAGACCCCTGTTCAGGCAGCTCGCATCGTCCAGGGCTGGTTTTGTGAACACGAGGATGAATTGTCGTCTCTCTCGTGGCCACCATACTCACCACATGTCAATATTGTTCAACATTATGGTGTACTTTCGAGAGAAGGGTTCATGATCGCTCTCCACCTCCATCATCGTTACCTGATCTTGCCACTATTCCGCAACAAGAACGACATAAGATTCTCTTGAAAACGATAGAGGGCCTTCATTTATCCATTCTGAGACGACTGGAAGCTGTTTGGAATGCCAACGGGTTTTCTGCACCGTGTTAAGTATGATGAAGTCTTCCGTTTTTGGTGTTTCCTTATTTTTATCCGGCCTCTGTCAGTTGTTATTTACCGTAGTTGCTTGACCAAAACACTTTTCAGAGCCGCCAATTGCTCTCATCACAGCAATCGATTCGAATATGTACCTCGCTAAAACGTTGAACTAAAAAAAATAAACCGAACATCGCAGAAATTCCTACATAACATTCTGTTTGACCCTACGTTAAATGTTGCGTGCGTGTGTGTGTGTGTGTGTGTGTGTGTGTGTGTGTGTGTGTGTGTGTGTGTGTACGTACAGGTGCCGTTGCAAGTGTGCGCTTCAAAGTTGCACGAGGTTTTCATCTACCACTGAGTGCAGTGAAGTGCTGTGTCAAGCACTTCGTACACCGGCACAGCGATGGCCCCCTATGGTTATGCAACAAGCGTCACGCGAGACCAACGACGATAGAGAACGCACTACAGCACGCAGACCGCCGGCAACGATAATGCATTTGCCGTAGCAAGTGAAAAGTTTTGCCAGACATTGTCTCCAGTCCAGACCTCGTATCAGATCGAAAATTGTTAAAACAGGTTAAAACGCCACTCAAGGGCTACTCATTTCTGATACAGTCTAATATCACAGCTAACAGAAACAAGTGTGAATATCACCGAAATACTGTACCAGTTCAATAAGTCATGCTTGTAGAATACTGACATTAATTATGTACTGAAGAATGGAAAAATTGGTGGAAGCTGACCTCGGGCAGGATCAGTTCGTATTCCCGAGAATAATGAGCACACACGAGGCAATACCGACCCAACGATTTAACCTAGAAGAAAGGCAAACCCATGTTTGTAGCATTTGTAGATTTAGAGAAAGCGTTAGATGACGTAGATTGGAAAACACTCTTTAAAATTCTGAACATAACTGTGGTAAAATATAGGTAGCGAAAGGTTATCTGCAAATTATTCAGAAAAGTCGAGGGACTTGAAAGGGAAGCAGTAGTTGAGAAGGCAGTAAGACAAGGTTGTAGCCTATGTTGTTCATTCTGTATATTGAGCAACTTGTGAAGGAAGCGATGGACAAATTGGAAAAGCGGGTTAAAGTTCACGGAGAAGAAATAAAAGCTCTGAGATATTGCTATTTGCTATTTGAGTAGAAAGTAACTGATGATGGTGGAAGAAGAGAGAACATAAAATGCAAATTGTCAAGTAAAGCATTTCTCAGAAAGAGAAATTTGTAAAGATGAAATATAAACTTAAGTGTCAGAAAGTCTTTTCCGAAGGTATTTCTCTGGAGTATAGCCGACAAAACGGTTCAGACAGGAAGAGAAAAGAAGCTTTTGAAATGTGTTGCTACAGAAGACTGTTGAAGATTAGATTGGTAGATCGCTTAACTGATGAGGAGCTACTGAACAAAATTGGGGACATACAACTTGACTAGAAGAAAGAATCGGTTGATAGGGTGCATTCTGAGGCATCAAGGAATCATCAGTTTAGTATGGGAGGGAAGTGTGAGAGGTAAAAATTGTAGAAGAAAACCAAAAGAAAAATGCAGACTAAGGTCTTCGGAGTGAAGACAACAACAACAACAACAACAATAACAACAACAATAGCTTACAGAATCTGTCAATATAATAGTAAATTAAACAGTTAAAGACTTCTCATTATCGATGCTTTGCAGACTACGTAGGGTTTGCTCATAAAGCACTCTGGGGATTATAGAATCCGTCAAATCAAGTCACCGATAGTGCAGAAAAGTGCGGTAAAGGTTTGGTGTAAGTTTACTCAGCGGCAGCCCGCCAATCGCAAGAAGGTAATGCATGCGAAAACAAGTACTTCACTAGGAACACCATCGTGACGTTTATGGGAACCAGCTGAGAACCTGTAGTAACGAGCGCTCCACAGTGGTCAACGTGGTGAGTTTTCTAAGCTAGTTTCAGGGATAGTGTGCGGATGTACTGATACGCAACCCAGAGTGTAGGAGACTTTTTTTACGAGTTACTTATCTCCTTGGTAAATTGAGAAACGAAATGTCATTCCTTTATTCTGTACATAGTGTGGCAGAACTTGTAAAGGTTCCACTGACCACCTTAAACGACAATCGATGTTAACGTTATACCTCTGCGAGGAATTTTTTGAGACAGTTGACTGTGAGATAACCTAATAGAAACAGAGCAATCAAACTGGGATTCGTTCCCGAAACACTCCAGCTGAGTATAAACAATAGTATACGGCAGATAAGGAACAGACGTTCTCCCAGCACAAAAGCAAGTTGTAACATTACATATTAAAACAGGCCGCCAGCCTAATTCGGCATTCTTGTGTCATGCAAAATGATAAAGCAGAAACCAGTGCTATGGTTAACCTAACCTTCCTTGACACACACACTAAACTCTTTCCTTATATCTGTTCACACTACAACACAGTAACCTAACCTTGCAGATAAATGGGCTACTAACTAGTAAGTCAGATAAGCAAATAGCCAATGAGACGGTAAACAGCAAAATATGCCCCTCAGCAACACGTACCTAAAATAAACTAGGTGCGACTGTTTATAAAACCCTATACCGACACACATGAAATTAGTCGCAATAATGAACAGGGAAAAGCTTGAAATGATTCTGAATTTAAATCAGGGATTCTACTAATGATCAAAATCTATAACTTCATTGCCTAACACAGGGTCTCTATGCCTATGCATTATCCAACATGCATTAGAAGAGAAACACAATAAACAGTTCTTCTTAACTCGGCTTGAAGCAGCTAGACAGGATGCAAATCTAACTACACTGGCTCTGAAGGAGCCTTTGCATTGCTTCATTAAATGACTAGGTTGGTACATGAGGACCCTTAAACTTTCATGGTTTCAAGAATCATGCTCATTAACAAAACTACACCAGTATGTATGAGAAATGGTAAACATTCTTATCATTAATTATTAGTTCAGTAAAGCACAAGAAATTATAACTCTTTAAATAACAAATGTGCTTTCATAAGCAATCTTTTGACCTACAATTGGCTTTTAAAATAACAACACAACGTTAAACCCAAGTTCAGCCACTTTCTTATAATAAATTAGGACACTCGGAATTAAATTCAGTAGGATAGGAATCCTGTCCAGGCTTGTGATTTGGGATGATCACGGGTGTAAGATAGAGTTTTTAGTAACACCATGATTATTATTATTAACTTAAAGCAAATTTCACAAGAACCTAGTCCATTTACAGAGTGCCAAACACAAAACAATTTAGTGGGAGACTGGTGGCGCAATTTGCAGTGGCTATTAACCTGGTGGCGACGCAGTCATGGCAGTACTGTTGGCCTCGCCCTATTACTGATCTTCTTGGAGTCAAAATAATATAGGGCCAAAAACCATGCCATGATAATGGTATCACGAAATTCAGTATCCGAGGCGCATAAATGCTGACCTTAAGTTCTTCTGGCCTAAAAAATTCAGGAATATGAGCCACTATGATCCGCTGCTGCTAGCGAAGTGTTAACTACAGCATGGTTCAGCCGACTCTTTATTCGTCACAACGGACGAGTTGCCACTTGCGCGCCAACCACACCTTTTCCACTTCGCCGGGCTACTTCCGTAGCTGCGGGGCTTCCATACATCTTTTACATTCAACCCTACGTTCTTTAATTATGGACCAAATCATTTATAGTACCTTACATAACAATAATTTCATTAGTTATTTAAAACCACAAGCATAATTTAAACAACATCGTTAAAAATTTCACATAACTGAAACATGTATACGTAGTCAAAGAATTTCCATGACAGATACAACATTATACATAAGCAGCACTACAAATTGACAGAGAAATATCGATACAGATACAAAATAGGTCAAAAATAGTTGTTACAATCTCTACAAACAATAATAATCCCAAGGAACAACTTTCTACTAATCAGAGTATATTAGGTGATAATGCTTACCAGAACCAAAACACTAATCATGTAACACCAAGTTCATCGCCGGCCGAAGTGGCCGTGCGGTTAAAGGCGCTGCAGTCTGGAACCGCAAGACCGCTACGGTCGCAGGTTCGAATCCTGCCTCGGGCATGGATGTTTGTGATGTCCTTAGGTTAGGTAGGTTTAACTAGTTCTAAGTTCTAGGGGACTAATGACCGCAGCAGTTGAGTCCCATAGTGCTCAGAGCCATTTGAACCATTTGAACCAAGTTCATCGTGGTTCGAATTTCTGTTTTAAAGAAAAGCATTCAAACAATTTAGGTAGTTTAATTTTTCGTAGTTATTCTTCCCGCCTAAAAAAATAATAAAAAATTGAAGTTTGAATTTATCGTTGTTTCGGATAGCTGGTACGACTCACACTTAGCGGTGCTAGCAGTTTGCATTATTAACTGCTATCTTAGCCACAAGGTCTTGACGCTGTTGGAGAAATATCGAACATTTTATATTTCCGTCCACCAATAATGAGCCCACAATTCTAGTTTAGTGTGTTCACTAGCGACCTCCTCCAGTTTCGCACGCGTAGCACTACGTATCTCCGCTCGAACGATTTGTCTGGCGTAGAAGTAACCGGTACGCATGGGACAGACGCCCTACCTAATGCGCCCCAAAACACCACGCATGAAAAGAGGGTTTTTCCGAGGCACATACCTCCGGTTCTGTTGGTGATAGAAAGGTAGAGTCAATTGTTTCGGATAGCCGTCGGGCTAAGCAACGTTTGTATACCTGTCAGAAGCATCGTCTTACTGTAACTATCCTACAGAACAGGTTAAAACTTTGAATATTACACATTTTCTTCAGCTTAGACAAAAGGAAGCAATCGGCTAGTTATTTTTGCATTATTTGGGACCTATGTTGCGTCTTATGGGGCTTATTGAGGTACCATTTAGTTCGTGGCCGTTTCCTGAGAAAACCCGAAAAACGTGGTTTTTAGGTACCAAAACAGAGCCGCGGATTCCAAGGCGGCTCTGAACAGCAAATGGCTGATTTTCTTGAAACCTTTTCTGTTTCCGAGATACAGATGCTGAAAATTACACTACTTGTACACTCTGACTGAAAAGTGGGGTACCAGTTGCTCATTCTACCTTCCTCAGCAGCTTTAAAAATGTTCCCAAAAAGCTTGTCATGTGAACATACTGGGTTTTTTATGCTGAGAGAGAAGGAGACAGTGGCAGTGGGAAAGAGACGGAAAAGTAATAAATACTAGAAGATAGTGAACAGTGGTTGCGTTATAAAAAGAGCGAAGGAAACAATGGCTGTGTGAGAGGAAGAGAGGGACACAGTGGCAGTGGAATATAGTTGACAGTGACAGAACAGTACTAGGAAAAGAGGAATAAAGAGCAGAAGAATTTGCAAGAGGGTGGGAGTCAGTGATAATGAGAGACAGAGTCTAAGAAAATTAGCAGGAGGAAGAGAGAGATAGTGACTGTGAGAAAAGACAACAGCAGTGGGATGGAATAAATGAGACAGTAGTAAGAGAGAGCATGGGGGAGGCAGTGACCGTGAGAGGAGACTGTATTAGTAACACAGAACGAAAGAGACTGTGGCTTTGGGACAGGGAGACAGGGAGAGTTAGAAAGGGGCAAGTGGGAGTGCATAGGAATGAGCGACTGACAGCGATGGACTAGTAGTTGTGAGCGACTAATAGGATGAGGCAGCTTGTACCCCACTTTTCAATCTGCGTCTTATAGTGAACAGGGGCATAATCACCTTTTTTGTGCTCCGATAGGGCCATTTTGCCGCTGGTATAATACATACATGAACATTCCTCGATAATCATTCATTCTATTAATGAAAACAGTACCACAATTCTTACAGTAGTTCCTGAGATTGTCCTTCACATACGGACAGAGAAACACGGTAAGGCACTTCAACTTATAATATGTACATACGTATAGACATATATATCTGTATCAGCGCCTCTTGCTTTTTTCCTTATCTATTAAAACGAATAACAATATTAACAACAGTAACACCACACATCCGTCACGAAACCTCCTTCATAATTTGTCATTAACGGAGGAATAGAGTTTAATGTCCTGGCGATGGCGTGAGTATTAGAGCCGGAGGTACTCACTTGTGTAAGGCTACGGAAATAATTTGGCGTTCTTCGTTAAGATGGGCCAAGCTACAAATTAACTGACATGATTTCTGGAAGTACGGTATAGCGACTGTTTCCTGAATCAGGAGGCGCAGTTGCATGACACTGGAATAGCGACTGTTTCCCGAATCAGGATGCGCAGTTGCATGATATTGGACTAGCGTTCGGGAGAACGGTGATTCAGATCTCTGTCCGGCCAATCAGATTTAGGTTTTTGCTAAGTCTTTTAAATTAAATGCGGTTATGGTTCCTTTGTAAAGCACACCGATTTCCTGCCCAACCTTCACAAATAAGAGCTTGTGGTATGTCTCTAACGACCTCATCTCTCACAAAATTGAAAAAAAAAGCTCTGGTCATATATGAAGACTATTAGTGGTACCAAATTTACAGTGCAGACAGTCATGGACGAGACAGGGGCTCAAAATGAGCCAAGAACTGAAAAAGCGGAAATGCTGAAGTCTTTTTTCAAATTTACCTTTAAAAATGGAAATCTAGAAGTAATGCTTCAATTTAAGTCTCGCGCCACTGCAGAGATGAATAATATAGATTTTGGTGTTCAAAACAGCTGAAATCGCTAAAACTGAAGAATGTTCCAGAGCTCTATGGAATCCCTATTAGGTCGAACGAGTGGCCGGCCGGAGTGGCCGAGCGGTTCTAGGAGCTACAGTCTGGAACCGGGAGACCGTTACGGTCGCAGGTTCGAATCCTGCCTCGGACATGGATATGTGTGATGTCCTTAGGTTAGTTAGCTTTAAGTAGTTCTAAGTTCTAGGGGACTGATGATCTCAGATGTTAAGTCCCGTAGGGCTCAGAGTCATATACCAATTGGGTAATATAGAACTCAAAACATAAAAAGTGTACATAAGTATGTAAATGCAAATTTAAGTGTTGTATTTCAATTTGATTAGTTCTTAGTACCTACTGTTCAGCAACGAAAAGTTAACAAGCGCTCTTATACTTAATTATTAGACAACGTATTTCATTATTATGAAGAATTAAAACGTATTATTTTTATTTAGAAAGTTATATGACATGCCTGCTTACAAATTATTGTTTGTCAACCACGTTTTCTCTATAACCAGTGCGGTAAAAGCACCACATTTCAACATTTATGCTTGTCTCGCTCATGGATATCATCCGAGTATGCGGATGGTTGAAAAACTGGTATGTTGACCGAGTAAGGTAGTTTGCCGCGAAGGCTTGCAGATACGGAGCGAATCTTTCCTGAAGCCGTATTAATTTTTTGGTCATTATGGATTGTTGAATTTCTAATAAACCTTGGGGAAATCGATTTATTCACATTGTCTTTATTTGGACATTGGGGAGTATGTTTATGTATGTAACCGCAGCATATTCCCATATGCATTTATGTATTCATTTTTTTCCATCCGACAAGATTAGGGCATACAGGCCTTCTCTTACATCTAACCAGACATCCTTAGCAAGTCAACATCACAATTCGTATAGTACCTAAGAAACATTTAACGAAAATAATAATAATATTAATAATAATAATAACTTGTGTCAGGCGTACAACATTACTGGTTTCACAGTCAATTTGTAAAGTAAGAGACTGTTTTTTCCTGTTTAAGGATGTTTAGATGCCGCGCATGATTAGCCGAGCGGTCTAAGGCGCTGCAGTCATGGACTGTGCGGCTGGTCCCGGCGGAGGTTCGAGTCCTCCCTCGGGCATGGGTGTGTGTTTGTCCTTAGAATAATTTAGGTTAAGTAGTGTGTCAGCCTAGGGACTGATGACTTTAGCAGTTAAGTCCCATAGGATTTCACACACATTTGAACATTCTTTTGATGTTTAGATATTTATTGAGAGATATAAGGGAGTTCGGTCAGAGGGTTAGCAGCCCTCTGTAATAAAAAAAAAAACTGAGTTAATCGATCAACAACGCACCTAAACGGCTGTCTTACGACGTCCGCCCCGAGCAGATGCAACGAACAAAAGCGATCAAACCGAGATTTAAAAAAAAAAAAAAAAAAAAAAAAAAGCGGTCTAAGGCGCTGCAGTCATGGACTGTGCGGCTGGTCCCGGCGGAGGTTCGAGTCCTCCCTCGGGCATGGGTGTGTGTTTGTCCTTAGAATAATTTAGGTTAAGTAGTGTGTCAGCCTAGGGACTGATGACTTTAGCAGTTAAGTCCCATAGGATTTCACACACATTTGAACATTCTTTTGATGTTTAGATATTTATTGAGAGATATAAGGCAGCTAAAACTCTATTTGCTCTATTCGCTGATTGTGTTATGTGTTTCTTAAAGATAAGGAATTAAAGATATTTAGTAGAAGTGTTTCCGTGGATAACAGAGGACGTGTTTGTAAATCGAGTATTTTCCAGTATAAAAAGTTGCTTACATTTTGTTCACATTCACTTTGGTCAGCCATTCTATAAACCATTTTTAAGCAATGCTGGAAGCAGATTTCTCTCAGCGCCTATTTACACTCTCCTTGAATCGTGCTCTGAAGCAAGTTATGATGGGTTTCAGTCCACAAAGGAAAGCCGCTATTCTTGTGTTTTGTGCGACGGCTGGAGTATGTGGTCCAGTGTAAACGATCATTATACATATAAATGGAAGGAGAGATGAAGTTGGACATTTCTTTGAATAGAACTTCTTTTCGAAGGGAAATATTCGTTTCGAATTCGAAATTATATGAGGATGAACAAGGACGTCTTCAGAAAAGAAATCAGTGAGAAAGATATTGGAGTAAAGTAGACTATGTATTTAAACGGAAATTTGTAAGTTACTTATACAGTACATGTACATCACTGATGTCAGAAATTTAACAAAATATTTCCGAGCCTATAGTTCATGAGAAAATATGTTCCTCAAACGTTTACATTATGCAACTTATCAAACTATGAATTATTGCACTCATGCCTCTTGTATTTTTTTAAGAATATGGTAGAGAGTCAAATGTCGAAGGACTAATAATCAGTCATAACATACAGTTTAAAAAAACTGTTGTTTCTAACTTACTATTCAGCTGTGGTAAGTCCATCCACAGAATAAGTTTAGAGCACACGACCTTTGTCAAGTAGAACATTTTCCTACGTACAGAAAACCTTTCCCACTTCAACAGTCTGTGTGTCGTGTCATACTGCTAAACTGTAAGACTTCATCGGCTTGGAAACAAAGCTCTTTCGATTACTTACTATTTGAAGCACAGTACAAATATACTTGCAAGTATTTGCTAGACTTCATGAATCCAACACACAGATCCGAATCCTTTTGTTACATAACGTCATAAACTCCCCTATCTTGTGATCATTGTGTCAATTTAAAAGTAAGTTTCAGTTTTTCTCAGCTGATCAACACCGATAACCGAAATATCGTGTCTTCCTGACTTCCATACTTCATCATTCACTAGTTCTTCGAGTTAGTATTTTTAGCATGTAATCGTTAAGACCACAAGAAGTGTCAATATAAAATATAGCTTCACTTACAAAAAAGTACATAGGCCTAAAAATTGCAAACGAAGCAACAATTGAAAACTTACGCCGCAACCAGTACTGGATTTTCAGCTTATCGCGAGATGTCAAAAAAATGGCTCTGAGCACTATGGGACTTAACATCTATGGTCATCAGTCCCCTAGAACTTAGAACAACTTAAACCTAACTAACCTAAGGACAGCACACAACACCCAGCCATCACGAGGCAGAGAAAATCCCTGACCCCGCCGGGAATCGAACCAGGGAACCCGGGCGTGGGAAGCGAGAACGCTACCGCACGACCACGAGATGCGGGCCGCGAGATGTCACCTTACTTAAAATCGACATATCAGACCGCCAGTAAACACAGTGTTTAAGAATGTGCAGGAAATTCCGGTTTTAGTCGTGCTCCTGCCTACACCGCTCGCAAATATACTGCCTGACAAAAAAGTCAAGCGGCCAGAAGACAGGCTCGGATGTCAGGGTAACTTCGTGTTTCTAGCAGGCAGTACAGTGAAGTGAAAATTTACATCTTTGTCTTCGGCGTTAATCCGTGACGATATTATGCATAACACGTTATTAAGATCTCTGCTTGTATAGTTAATTGATTGTATCGGCTCAAAATTGCTTCCGCTGCGCTATAGTAAAGTAAGCAGGTGTAGCTTGTTAATCGTTCACTTAATGTCTATACGACCATAAGGCTTGCTTCACTCTACTAATACGTAAACCGGCGTGTACACGTTAATTTCTTGCAGACAGCGGTACTTTATGGCGTTTTATACCATACGTCAAGCTGGAAGACATTCTGAAATACGACAATTCATGTTTAGCCGCTACGTAAAATAAGAATAATAGAAATATACTCTCTCTGAAAATTAATACACTGTGAAAATTAACCTGTAGGTTGAACTACATTTTTTGTTCACATCTGCATGTGTACTAAACAGATCCCTATAAAGTGTGCGTTGAGTGTTCTTTGTATTGTACCATATGTTAAGGTTCCTGCCCGAACATTCACGGATGAAACGTGGGAGGGTTTATTGCTTCTACGCCTCTGCGCCGGCTGTAATTTTACTAATTATGTCTTCCGTGCCATCTCCACCGGATCGATACACAAGGAGCCCAGATTCTGCCGTGAACGCTGTATGCGGAATTTTCTGAGCGGGTTCTCTTGCGATGCAAGCCCTCCTTCTTTCACTGTCTGCCAGCTAAGGTATTTCAGCATTTCTGTTACAGTATCGCGCCAGTCAAGTTAGTTTCTTCCTAGCAAACAGACCTTCTGTGCACACACTGAGTACCATCTATTACTCTGACTTGATTTGGGTTCCATAAACTTGAGCAATATTCATGGACAGGTAGCACAAATGTTTTGCATGCTTTCTGCAGTCCTCAAAATCCTAACAGTGAAGAGAAGGCTGCCATTTGCTTTAGCCACAAGTAAAGCATGAGGTGGTGACGCTTCATACTGTATATTTACCTACATATTATTAGACCATCATGTTTACATGACGAGACTGATTCTGACTGTCCGAGCTCGAAGTCGGGAAGACAGTACAACAATTAAAAAGGAAGAAATCAGAAAGCATAGATGAGGTTCCTGTCAGTATTCTGAAGGCGTACGTATATAGCGTACAAGTCCCGCTAACAAACTTAATAAAAGAGGTCTTTAAAAAAATGGTTCAAATGGCTCTGAGCACTATGGGACTCAACTGCTGAGGTCATTAGTCCCCTAGAACTTAGAACTAGTTAAACCTAACTAACCTAAGGACATCACAAACATCCATGCCCGAGGCAGGATTCGAACCTGCGACCGTAATGGTCTTGCGGTTCCAGACTGCAGCGCCTTTAACCGCACGGCCACTTCGGCCGGCAGAGGTCCTTAGTTTAGGTATTTTTCCAGAGCGCCTTAAGCATGCACGAGTTGTGCCTTACTGAAGGAAAGTAATGCGGAAAGCATTGCAGTTCAAAATGGTTCAAATGGCTCTGAGCACTATGGGACTCAACTGCTGAGGTCATTAGTCCCCTAGAACTTAGAACTAGTTAAACCTAACTAACCTAAGGACATCACACCCATCCATGCCCGAGGCAGGATTCGAACCTGCGACCGTAGCGGTCTCGCGGTTCCAGACTGCAGCGCCAGAACCGCGCGGCCACTTCGGCCGGCCATTGCAGTTCAATTCAGTTTCATTCCTGGTTCAATTCTCAACAATAATTGAATCAGTCGTGAAAGAGAAACTTAAAGAGTTACATAAGTAAATACAACCTTTGTAACGAAAAACAGCTTCGCTTCCGAAGTAGCAGAAGTACAATATTGGTCAGTACACAGATAACAAAAGTGGTAATTGAAGCTTTTGACAAGTATGACTATTTTACAGGTATTGTATATTCTTAGACTTGCCCTAGGCTTTTGAGACTGTTGTCTATAAAATACTATCAACCAAGCTAGAAGCGCTAGGTATAAGAGGAAGAGTTAACGAGTGGTTCCATTTTGCCTGGAAGACAGGATGCAGAAGTTACAGACAGTTCCCACTTTTGCTGATGATAGTATTTTGTAAGACAGTTGTCACACAAGAAACAAATAAACAGGTGTTCTCAGGGTAGTGTATTGGGTCCATCAACAACTTTCCAGAGAGTATAAGACATGGAGAAAAAGTTCTCTTTGCTAGTAACAGCAACATCATAATTACTGATAAAACATAGGAACGCCTATTACGGGAAGCAAATGAAGCTTTAGATTGGGCAGTATGAAATAAATGAACACTGAACGTAAAGAAAACAAGTAGTATGCACTTCAGCATAAACGGGAAAAACAACTCTGTCACATAAAGCATAGATAATAAATATATAGACAGTGTAACAAATACAGAGTTTTTAGGAATGAACATAGATTGTCAACTAACATGGAATGAACACACTAAGTTGCTGGCAAGAAGAATGTCATTAGCATGTTATGCTCTTAGGGTCTTAGCATTAGTTTGTAACAGCCGATGTCTTGTGGTTACATACTACGCTTACATACACTCTATTCTTAGGTCTGGGATTATTTCTGGGGATCGAAGGCGCAAATCATGACCACAGTTTTAAACTGCAGCAAATGGTTGTAAAAATAATAAATGCAAGTAGTAGTGGGGTTCACTGTAAGGGGCTATTTAAAAAACTGGACATCCTTACTGCACCAGGTGAGTACATCTTCAAATTTGTGGTGCATATAATAATACTAAATATTTCACTAATAGTTCTATACATAATTATCGAACAAAGGCCAGTCTGCGCTTGAATTTACTGAGGAAATACAAACAGAAAAATCAAAACAGCATTTCCTATCACGGAATAAAATTTTATAACAAATTTCCCAAAGACGTGAAAAAGATTACTAAAATATGATTAAAATGTCATCTGAAACATTCTTCATAAGTAATACATACTACGCAATTAAATATTTCTGAGAGATCTCAGAGTAGTAGACAGTAATGGAAAGGGATAACTACAACACCCTAACACGCTATCTTATTTCAGTACGTGATCACAGTTAACTCCTTACACAAGGAAATAAAGTGCCAAGATTTTAAGTACGTGATAGCAGACCTCCTATATTATCATTCTCCTGAGTTCAGCATGTCACTCTTCAGTGGGAGATGGTGCCTCAGTATTTCAGCTAAATTGACGAGCATAGCTGATTGGGTGAGGGCATGGAGTCAGCTTTCTGAACAGACTGGAATTAGTGCAAGTGGTTAAAACAGCATCTTCACCGTTCAGAAGTCACCATCGAGTATCCTTAGTGTGTGCAGGATGAAGAACGAAACTATGTTTTATGTTACGAGTTACCTGTAATAAATTGTGTGTAAATCAAATAAAATCGTAAAACAGGGAACAATAGAGTGAGGCGGTTCAGCTATTAAGGCACTGACCTCACTCACGTTCGGGACGATGGAGATGCTCTCTCCGGCCAGCCTGTTATGGGTTTTCCGTGGTTTTCCTAAATCACTTAAGCAAATGCCAAGGTTGTTCCATAATCACGGCCACGGCCGACCACTTGTTCTCCCTCACACAGCATGGTGTGTATTCTGTGACTATGTATATTTTGTCAGTTCATTTGTATTGTATTATCACGGCAATTCTTATATCATTATGGAATGATTCTTGCATGAACAAAGATAAATAAATAAATGAAATACTAATGCAGAAGAAAAGGATATAAAGCTTTTACATTTTCTTTCTATGCATTAAGAGCTAGTTGGCAGGCCCTCCAACAGAGTTATGTTTTGTCTAGAGCTAAGTATACGTCACAACAATTTGATATCCGTCATCATTCGAAAAAGTCTGCAACTAATACCATCTGCTAAGTCATAAACGTCCTAAACGAACACTAAAAATCCTGTTACGGACCCCTGGGGTACACAAGATATTACTACAGTGTTTCAGATGCCGCCACACCGAAAATATAGGATGACAAGTATTGAACTATATGAAATAAAATCGTCATAACTTCTGAATGGTTTGCGTTACGACGTTCAAACTGTACGGTTGGCCGCGGGACGTGCTGGGAATTAGTATGCGCTGTATGGTATGGTTTAGCGACGAAACTCACTTTCATTTGGATGGGTTCGCCAATAAGCAGAATTGGCGCATTCGGGGGACTGAGAATTCGCATTTCGCGATCGAGAAGACTCTTCAACCTCAACGGTTGATTGGGTGCGATATTCCTTGATGGCTCCGTGACTACCGAACGGTACGTGAAGGTTTTAGAAGATGATTTTATCGAAATTATCCAAAGTGACCCTGATTTCGATAAGATGTGTTTCATGCAAGACGGAGCTCGACCCATCGGAGCAAGAGAGTGTCTGGTGTCCTGGAGGAGCGCTCTGGGGACCGCATTTTGACTCTGGGGTACCCAGAGACCACTGGCATGGGCCTCGATTGGCTGCCATGTTCTCCGGATCTGAACACATACGACTCCTTTTTGTGGGGATATATTAAAGAAAAAGTGTATAGCAGTAACCCCAAAAACCAATGCTGAGCTGAAAACAGCCACTCAGGAGGTCATCGACAGCGTCGATGTTCCGACACTTCAGCTGGTCATGTAGAATTTCGCTATTCGTCTGCTCCACATCATAGCCAATGATAGGCATATCGAACACGTCATAACCTAGATATAAATATCGTTATTGACGTTTACATGTTGAATAAAGTGTGTGCACGCCGTAGTTGGTATCTAATTTACGTTTTTCTTCATACAGTTCAATAATTGTCTCCTGTAACATTCAACATAATGTACATAAAGAAATTTTCGATTGAGTCAAATACCAGATTAAATATTTCGTAGGAAAAAAGTTTCTGTAGAAGACGTCAATTTAATACAGAGTTAAAGCCGTTCCCAGAACCTACGAACACTGAGTCAACCTGGAATGCTCCATAACACTGACAATATCCTGCCTGGAGAGCGCTAGTTGGGTTTGGCAGTATTGTTTTCGAAATCCATCCTGTTTCCATGGGGAAGATTACTTCTATCACATTCGTTTGAACAAACCGTACTCTAACGATTCTTAATGCAAAAAGAACACCACCTTTGCGGCTGTATAACAGTGCGACTTCTATTTCTATGACTGTTGGTAAACAGGTAGTCTCATTAAATGCTCCAAGAACTCTAAAGCCTTTGGATTTGTTCTGCATAAAGTGACATTCAAAGTGTTGCACAAATAGAAAACGACGATGACAAATCTGTAGATTTCTGTGGATACAAACAGTTCTTCACCGGCGTGTTAGGTTCGCAAAATTGTTTCCGTGGAGCGACAGTACACCTCACTTTTAATGTAGTGGTGTATCTTCCAGGTAACAACATTCTTCGTCTGGGTTTATTTGCTCAATAATAGACATAGTAATTCTTCAGTCTTTCTCGGCGATCTGATAACATCTTGACTTGTCGAGTGTTCTACCGGGTATCAGTGTAGTCCATGCATAATATTTCGACAACGTGACTCGTTGTCTTCATGAAGTGCTACCTAAGCACCCCAGAATATCAATATACATAGTTTTGTTCCTGACAACAGTACAGTTTGTCGACACTTCGCAATTCATTCAGATAAGGATGACATCCTAAACATTATAGCAAATGTTCGGCACTGCTTGCTTTCTGCTTATGGAAGTTTAGCATTACTTGTGCGAGTATAAACAGCGCTGTAGCGCATTGTGTGTCCCACACTCTAGTTACTCAATACGCTTCTGACGTTTCCCACAGAGCTTCAAAGCAGGCTAACTTTATTCGAAAGACGAATTAATTTCACTTATCTGGTGCTAAAAAGCACGCTGAAACTAATTAGCTCAAAGCCAACTTGGTTTTTGTAGATTCTGATATAGTCTTGTGCGAAATCTCAATGTTCAGCGTGTGATCGTTATCCGTGAAGTCATTTCTAGAGCACTGTCAGCTAGTGGTACCAGAAAGGGTGGCTGATAGCGTTACTAGACCTACCCACCGCCACATTCCGTAAGATTACTTGCTGTGTATGTACGTAGATACACTATTTGATCAAAAGTATAAGGACACAGACACTAATAAGGGGTGTGCCTAACATTCGCCTTTGTGACTGCTCGAACTCTGCTGAGGACACATTCAGCTAGGTATGTGAATGCATGCTTGAGGACTGGCAGGCCATTCTTCCACAAGGTCCGAAACCAGAGAAAACAGAGATGTTGGATGATGGCGTCTGGGTCTTGTCGCGGTCAGCGCGGCTCCCTTCGTCGGAGGTTCCAGTTCTCCCTCGAGCATAGGTGTGTGTGTCGTCCTTAGCGTAAGTTAGTTTAAGTTAGACTAAATAGTGTGTAAGCTTAGGGACCGATGACCTCAGCAGTTTGGTCCCATAAGACCTTACCACAAACTTCCAAATTTTCCTGGCGTCTGGAGCGAAGTCGACTAGCGACCTCTTCCCAGAGGTATCGAACTGGGTTCAGGTCGGGATTGAGGATAGGCCAGTCCATTAAAAACTAAAAAACTAAACTTCTCCCGAACAGACCATGAAGGTCCAAGGTACTGACCAGCCGCCGTATCATCCTCAGCCCACAGGCGTCACTGGATGCGGATATGGAGGGGCATGGGGTCAGTACACCGCTCTCCCGACCATATGTCAGTTTCGGAGACCGGAGCCGCTACTTTTCAATCAAGTAGCTCCTCAGTTTGCATCACAAGGGCTGAGTGCACTCCGCTTGCCAACAGCGCTCGGCAGACCGGATGGTCACCCATCCAAGTGCTAGCCCAGCCCGACAGTTCAACTTTGGTGATATGACTGAAACCGGTATTACCACTGCAGCAGGGTCATACGAAATCTGACCATCGTAAATAATATTTATGATCCCACTTCTGACACCAATTTTTGGGGCCGTCCTCCGCCGGGTTGGAAACCCATACTAATTCGTCAGGGTGCTGATTGAGATTCCGTGCTGCGTCGTTAAGCGCAGTAAAACAGTAATCAAAACTATTCCATTTATTACTGAAGAAACAACACGTTGATGCTTCTTTTGCGTTGGTTGGCCGTTACGTAATCCGGAGAAGAATCCACTGAATCCAATAGCTTACTCACGGCTGCCGACGCCGGTGTATCAGCTCGGAGTGGAAGTCGATGACACCCTGATGCGGCGGTTTTGCCGCCCACCGACGAAGCAGGCACTCTCTATCGGTAGCTCGGCTTGGAGATAGCGCTGACCATGATGCCAGTGTTTTGATTTACACGCCGTTCTGCGGAGTACTGAATCCCTCCCAGCTTACCGCTCACATTGTCCCAAAGGTGGACCACCAAGTCGGATGCCGTGTGGTCTTGCTGAATGCTGAACCTGTCCCGTCAGTGCGGCAGGTCTTCATACCTGTGCAGTGCTGGTGTTTGGGGCAGCTTCTGACCTGGACAGGAGTCGTGTTTATAGACCCTCGGACTACCCATCAGTGTTGGCAGCTGTGCTGACGTCAGTACTGGACTCCATTAGCCATGGCCTCGGATCACTGACCGTGCCGTAGGGGAAAAATTGCAAAGACCAACATGAAAAAAATCCAACAAACAAGATATTATTATACCATAATCCGAGAATCGATCTCGAACGACATAAACGCCATCGGATATGGAGGGGCATGTGGTCAGTACACTGCTCTCCCGACCGTATGTCAGTTTCGGAGACCGGAGCCGCTACTTCTCAATCAAGTAGCTCCTCAGTTTGCATCACAAGGGCTGAGTTCATCCCGCTTGCCAACAGCGCTCGGCAGACCGGATGATCACCCATCCAAGTGCTAGCCGAGCCCGACGGCGCTTAACTTCGATGATCTGACTGGAACTGGTGTTACAACTGCGGCAACGCCGTTCGCTAGGTCAGTCCATTACAGGGACATTATTGTTCACTAACCACTTCTTTGCAGGTGCTATTTCGACTTCGTGCATTGTCATGCTGATATAAACAAGTATGGTCTCCAGACTGTTTCTCTACTGTACGCAATACACAATGCTGTAAAATGTGTTAATATCCTTCCACATTTGGCCTTTACTTTAAGTACAATATGGGGACCATACCCTAACCACTGGAAATATCCTCAGACCGTAACAACACTTACACCGTAGCTCACTGTTGGCACAATATCACCCGTTTCCAGTCATCCACTGTCCAATGGGTTTGCTCTTTACACCATCTTCATACCACCTCAAGACTTGCTTATCATTGACTACAGAAATGTGTGGCTAATGAGGAGCTGATCGGCCACTGTACTCCATTCTTCTTAAATCCCTACGCACAGTCACTGTGTTAGCTGTACTGATGCTAGCACTTTGGAACCACGAATGATTCTTTCTACTGATTCCATTCAATTTTTTACAGCCACACCACGCAATGATCGACGGTTCCTGTTCGTCAGTACATGAGGTCTATCTGGTCTTGGTTTAGCTGTGGTTGCTCCTTCACGTTTCCTCTTCATAGTCACATCACTGTCAGTCGACTTGGGAAACTTTAAATGGGTTGAAATGCTCCTGATGGATCTGTTAAGCAGGTGACATCCAGTGACTGGTCCACGTTCGAAATTACTGTGCTCTCCTGCCCGACACATTCTTTTGTTACTGCCTCTCTACTGACAACACAATATTTACGCACTGCTTTTATGTTGTCGTTTCCGCCTCTCGTGGCATGTAATTACTTAGGTGTGTCCTGACACATTTGATCAGATAGTGTAGATGCATAAAGCTGCAATGGTTACGCAAAGCGGGGCACTGTTGGGGTTTTAGAAATTAAATCTAACCTCGATTGACTGCATCATCAACTGCAATAACGCCGTGGAAATGACGTTACCGATAATCCCGAATAAAGAAATCTCGAAACGTCCGAATATATAAACACAAACTACAGAACGTACCATCCGCCACTTTTTTATGGGTCATACTCATCAGTTATACAGATAAGGTTGTTACTGTAAACACGTCTATACTGATGTTGCAGGTATGTGAGATCAGCATGACTTTTATCTCAGATTTGATTAATACCTTAAGTAGCTACACTGATAATCCAAAACGTTATGAGCACTGCCCACCGCGACGTTGGATGCTGCCTGGTGGCGTTGCGGGCACGTGACGCGGTAACAGATGTATGCAATCGCAGCAGACACGGACGGAGGATCACCCTAGCGAAGATGTGGGCTGCAAATGGGAAAATCCGTTGAGATAAGAGACTTATTAATATTACGCAGAGCCTGTGAACGAGTATCTCGAAAAAGGAGAAGCTGGCTGAGTGTTCACTGTCGTGAGCCTCTCCGGAAAGAGACACAAGGATAGTGAAACTACCAATAGGCCCTAAATGATTGGACGTCCTCGACTCTGCACAGAACGTGGGGTTCGGAGGTTGTCTGTTCTGTAAAGTAGGATAGATGATGATCTGTGGCAGCCCGTGCCGAAAGCGCACAATGCTGGTGCACGCACAAGTATTTCGTAACACACCGTTCATGGCACATTGTTGAAGATGGAGCTCCGCAGCAAGCCACACCTGCTTGCTCACATGTTGCTACGACGGCCTCGTAAATTACGATTGGAATGGGCACGGGAGCATCGGGATTCGACCGCCGACCAGTGGAAACGTGTCGGCTCTTCGGGTGAATCACATTTTTGCTACACTAGGTCGCTGGTCGTCACCACAAGCGCCGTCATGGAGGTGAACGGTGGCTCGGAACGTGCAGCGCGCCGCGACGCAGGCTGGTGGGAGGAGTATTACGCTATGGAAGACATTCTCCTGCTCTTGCATGGGACCTGTGGTAGTAATCGAAGACACGCCAACAGCTGCGAACCACCTGCATCCCTTCATGCTTGATGTCTTCCCCGACGGCAATGTTAGCTTTCAGCAGTATAATTGTCCGTGTCTCGGAGCCAGAACTATCCTACAGTGGTTTGAGGAGCATTATAGTGAGCTCACGTTGATGTCTCAGCGACAAAATTCGGCTGATGTAAATCCTATGGAACCAATCTGAGTTGCTAACGGGCTTCACCACCGCGTACGCACATCAGCGGTCCGTTATTTACGCGATTTACATGACCCGTGCTTAGACATATAATACCACATACCTCCACAAACCTACCAGAAAACTATCGGATCCCTGATACGCAAAATCAGTTGCATATTTTCGTTCCAAAGACGGACAAACAAGCCATTAAGAAGATGGTCATAATGTTTTGGCCCATCACACGGTGCAGTTACATTAACGTGACCACGTTCGACGTCACCGTGCAATAACCACAGACAAGCGGCAGGTGGCAGTACTAGCAGAGGAAGGTATATAAAACCTGTCGGGGGGACGCGGACAACAGTGCACTTCTTGTCGTAATGCGAAAACGGGAAGTATTATCTGACGTCCAAACGGCTAAGTTTGTAAACAGTTCGCGTGGCGTTGTGGTTAAAGTAATGGATGGCAAAACCGGCGCCGAGACAACTGTGGTGCACAACGACCATAGATGACAGGGGTGAACGAAGGTTGTAGAGATATGTATGTGCGAATAGACGTGCAACTGTTGAATAACAGAACACCCAGACTAACCAATGGTCTGCCAACAGTGTCTCCTCAACGACCGTTCAGCCAACGCTGCTGCGTATGGGCCTCTGCAGTCGATGCCTGGTTCATGCATCCATGCTGACTACTATTCATCGGCGTCTAAGGCTGGAATTTGGTCGCCAGTATCGCAACTGGACCTCCACTGAGTGGCGACAGGTGGGCTTTTCAGATGAATCAAGTTTTATGTTTCATCGGACTAAAAGCAAACACCCTGCGCCAATCACCGGAAGGGTCGAGGCGGGTAGAGGATGCTTTATGAACTGAGGAACATCCTAGTGGCATTCCCTGGGTGATCTCATCATTCTGAAAGTTTCAAATGGCTCTCAGCACTAAGAAACTTGACATCTGAGGTCATCAGTCCCCTAGACTTAGAACTACTTAAACCTAACTAACCAGCCAGCCGGGGTGGCCGAGCGGTTCTAGGCGCTACAGTCTGGAACCGCGCTACCGCTACGGTCGCAGGTTCGAATCCTGCCTCGGGCATGGATGTGTGTGATGTTCTTAGGTTAGTTAGGTTTAAGTAGTTCTAAGTTCTAGGGGACTGATGACCTCAGATGTTAAATCCCATAGTGCTCAGAGCCATTTGATTTGAACCTAACTAACCTAAGGACATCACACACATCCATGCCCGAGGCAAGATTCGAATCTGCGACTGTAGCAGCAGCGCCTAGAACCGCTCGGCCACAGCGGACGACTGTTCTGAAATGCACAGTGGATCAACACAAGTATGCATCTATCCTTGGGAACAACGTCTAACCTACATGCTGTTTATTTTTCCTTTAAAAAAATGGCTCTGACTACTATAGAACTAAACATCTGAGGTCATCAGTCCGCTAGAACTTATAACCGCTTAAACCTAACTAACCTAAGGACATCACACACATTCATGCCCGAGGCAGGATTCGAACCTGCGACCGTAGCGGTCGCCCGGTTCCAGACTGAAGCGTCTAGAACCGCTCGGCCACTAGGCCGGCATTTTTCCTTCGCACGATGCCATCTACCAGCAGGACAAAGCAACGTGTCACACAGCTCTCAGTGTACGTGTTCCACGATGAGTTTACCGTACTGCCCCGGCCACCATACTCCCCGGATTTAAACCAAATCGAGAATCTGTGGGAACACATCGATCGGGCTTTTCGCACCACGGATCCTCAACCGGAATATTAGCGCAGCTGGTCACGGCATTGGAGTCGACATGGCTTCACATCACTGTCGGTACCTTCCAGAACCTCAGTAGCGCTCTTCCTGCACATCTCGCGGCAGTCCACGCTGTAGAAGTTGGTCGTTCAGGCTTTTGACGTATGGTATATTAATGTGACTTGATAGTGTATATCGGTAGACAGCGCCGATTCCAGTGCCAGTTTGAGAGACAGATTAGCTGCAGATACCAAGTAGCTGCGAGAATAATACCGCCGCGAGTCATTATCATTTAAATTAAAAGCATAATTTTCTTCTGTCAGACGCAACGAAACTGTTTTTCCTATACTTCAATTTTAAAAATATAACTCAACTACATGTCTTTAGTAAGATTGATAACTCCATTGCGTCATCTATGTGTTTCCTATTGCAGCCAAGAGGTCAATTAAAGTAAAATCCTATACTACTAATTTTATACTGACTCTGATTTAATGAATATTGGTAGGTTTCACATACTACTTTGTGAAACAAACTAGTGATGAAGAAATTTCGAAGGGATCTTCTGTACAGAGATCCATTCCTGCTTCCACTTCTATCTATTTAGCTAACACTGGAAAATCGAGTAATCTAGTATCTAGAGTAACCAGAATACAAGTTGCACGAATATACAGAGACATTCTCTCCCTTGTTCACTGTCAATTGCAACTGAAACTGCTTTTCACACAATTAATCAATTAGAATCTGCATAATAGCGTTAGAGTCCAAGACAATTAGCCACGACAGTCTGCACGGGGCTGCCCGAAAGCACAGTGGCAGCAGAAACTATCTGATGATCGGAGCTCACGCGAAGGCCGTCGGAGCTCCTTGTAATCACGTTTTCCACCAACAAGAATAGAACTCTGCAGCTGCTAGACCTCTACGTCACGGCTACTTCGCGTACTGAACGGTGATTCTGTTTCTGAGATTTTTCCATCAGCCTCTACTCCGCGTTGCGTGGAAAATTAACGATTTCCAGTCTGAGATTAAGGCCAGATATGAAGTAGATGCTTTCCTGTTCTCTCATACGGAAGGAAATAATTTGTCTTCGTTCTGTATGAATAAAGTGAGACCGTGGACTCCCACGAACTCCCTGCACTGAATAACCATTGTTAATGACCTTCGGCTTAGACTGGATGGCTTTCTTTTGTCTTAACGTCTCTATTATAAATTAGAAACTGATGAACAACAACGGTACGGAACTGCGTATTGTAGTACGAAACATGCGTAACATAAGCACTTATGTTCGAGTGTCTAATTAATAGCATACTCATCTGACGAGATAAAATTACGTTTCGACATACTTGTAATTTTGAAATTCATTTATAATTTTAATAGCATACATATCTGACGAAAGTAAATTAAGATTAGACACACTCGTAATTCCTGAAATTCATTTACAATTTTGGTTGCGGGGTAATTCTACAGGCAATCCAAAATTTGGGATTCATCCCAGATCATTAATTGTATTTAATGTTATAACAGTTGAAATTCCTCTGCAATAGAGAACAGTACTGGAAATTCGCGGAACTAGTATTCCATTTAAATGAGGGCAACTATTTCAAGGACACGAAAGATAGCAACATTTTCAAAAGAGAGTATAACATTTCTTGGGATACAGTGCACTGTAAGAATGAGGACAGGCTTCTTCACTACCTCAAAGCAAGGTCATAAAGGTAGAATGGTATTTTCCACAAAAGAAACGTAAACTTCAGTCTTTTTATGCAAACTGTCGACAGATTTCTTACGAGAGTATAGTTTTGAAACTCACTCGAAACATTTATCGAAAGATTTGAAAATAACAGTTGAAATAATCATAAAAGAATTCGTCTTTGTACGAAAAAAGAATTTGAAATCCACTCGAAAACCATCTCAGTCACCATGTATCTGAATGTGACCTCTATCATTCTCGCATCTCTACGGAGGAAATGGTGTAACTGACATTTAAAATTGATATTTTTGTCACCTGTTAAAAGCCGTTGGAGTGTACACTGACATTACGCGTATGAAAAATAGTAATGTTATTTAGATTCTTTAATTTATCATTGCAGTAATACTTGTTTTGGATCCATGTATCATAAAAACTCACACGATACATAATAGGGGTAGGAAGGTGAGGGGGATGGGGGTGGAAGTTTGAGAACGGTAGCGTCGAAGCTTCTTCAGATTATGTTCTGAATCCTAATTAGCTATGCAGCCTATTACCCATCAGTGTAAATTAGACGCAAAGACTGTGGCTGCAGATCACCTAGAATGTTGAGCGTCCATTTTAATCGGTTTCAAAACATTGACGCCCAACAGCCCAAAAATATCCATTTCCGGATACGGGTTTCCTATTGAAAATAACAGTTTGGCGTTCCAGCAAACACTAAGCGTAATCTACATTTCGAATCACCTAGTATAGTCCCGAGAAGTCCTGATGCAACTAACTCGCGGATTCACATTTTTCTACAGTTTCCCATTACGCCGAAGGTGGCTTGGTGGCGAGAGTGGAAGTCGTACAACATCAGCTGAAGAAGAGGGCGGCCACAGCTTTAGTGTACTTACCATAAAAACAAATGAGCCTCACTATACGAGAGTGAGGACTACACAGACGAAAAAAATCCGAGTTTTTAACGCAAAGGCAGATGGCATGCAATACAGTACAGTACACAATTTGGCCTGCACTAGGGTGGACAATGTAGCATAACCATCTCGCTCAGGAAAACAAAATTTCACACCGAAAGGATTTTCAGTAACTTCAATATACACTCCTGGAAATGGAAAAAAGAACACATTGACACCGGTGTGTCAGACCCACCATACTTGCTCCGGACACTGCGAGAGGGCTGTACAAGCAATGATCACACGCACGGCACAGCGGACACACCAGGAACCGCGGTGTTGGCCGTCGAATGGCGCTAGCTGCGCAGCATTTGTGCACCGCCGCCGTCAGTGTCAGCCAGTTTGCCGTGGCATACGGAGCTCCATCGCAGTCTTTAACACTGGTAGCATGCCGCGACAGCGTGGACGTGAACCGTATGTGCAGTTGACGGACTTTGAGCGAGGGCGTATAGTGGGCATGCGGGAGGCCGGGTGGACGTACCGCCGAATTGCTCAACACGTGGGGCGTGAGGTCTCCACAGTACATCGATGTTGTCGCCAGTGGTCGGCGGAAGGTGCACGTGCCCGTCGACCTGGGACCGGACCGCAGCGACGCACGGATGCACGCCAAGACCGTAGGATCCTACGCAGTGCCGTAGGGGACCGCACCGCCACTTCCCAGCAAATTAGGGACACTGTTGCTCCTGGGGTATCGGCGAGGACCATTCGCAACCGTCTCCATGAAGCTGGGCTACGGTCCCGCACACCGTTAGGCCGTCTTCCGCTCACGCCCCAACATCGTGCAGCCCGCCTCCAGTGGTGTCGCGACAGGCGTGAATGGAGGGACGAATGGAGACGTGTCGTCTTCAGCGATGAGAGTCGCTTCTGCCTTGGTGCCAATGATGGTCGTATGCGTGTTTGGCGCCGTGCAGGTGAGCGCCACAATCAGGACTGCATACGACCGAGGCACACAGGGCCAACACCCGGCATCATGGTGTGGGGAGCGATCTCCTACACTGGCCGTACACCACTGGTGATCGTCGAGGGGACACTGAATAGTGCACGGTACATCCAAACCGTCATCGAACCCATCGTTCTACCATTCCTAGACCGGCAAGGGAACTTGCTGTTCCAACAGGACAATGCACGTCCGCATGTATCCCGTGCCACCCAACGTGCTCTAGAAGGTGTAAGTCAACTACCCTGGCCAGCAAGATCTCCGGATCTGTCCCCCATTGAGCATGTTTGGGACTGGATGAAGCGTCGTCTCACGCGGTCTGCACGTCCAGCACGAACGCTGGTCCAACTGAGGCGCCAGGTGGAAATGGCATGGCAAGCCGTTCCACAGGACTACATCCAGCATCTCTACGATCGTCTCCATGGGAGAATAGCAGCCTGCATTGCTGCGAAAGGTGGATATACACTGTACTAGTGCCGACATTGTGCATGCTCTGTTGCCTGTGTCTATGTGCCTGTGGTTCTGTCAGTGTGATCATGTGATGTATCTGACCCCAGGAATGTGTCAATAAAGTTTCCCCTTCCTGGGACAATGAATTCACGGTGTTCTTATTTCAATTTCCAGGAGTGTATTATCTTGACGTTGTTTGTTGGCTGTCATCATTCATAACGATTCTTATCTAAGCGAACATGGAAATTTAATTATCTATTAATGATGTTGCCGTTGGTGGGGAGGCTTGCGTGCCTCAGCGATACAGATGGCCGTACCGTAGGTGCAACCACAACGGAGGGGTATCTGTTGAGAGGCCAGACAAACATGTGGTTCCTGAAGAGGGGCAGCAGCCTTTTCAGTAGTTGCAGGGGCAACAGTCTGGATGATTGACTGATCTGGCCTTGTAACATTAACCAAAACGGCCTTGCTGTGCTGGTACTGCGAACGGCTGAAAGCAAGGGGAAACTACAGCCGTAATTTTTCCCGAGGACATGCAGCTTTACTGTATGATTAAATGATGATGGCGTCTTCTTGGGTAAAATATTCCGGAGGTAAAATAGTCCCCCATTCGGATCTCCGGGCGGGGACTACTCAAGAGGACGTCGTTATCAGGAGAAAGAAAACTGGCATTCTACGGATCGGAGCGTGGAATGTCAGATCCCTTAATCGGGCAGGTAGGTTAGAAAATTTAAAAAGGGAAATGGATAGGTTAAAGTTAGATATAGTGGGAATTAGTGAAGTTCGGTGGCAGGAGGAACAAGACTTTTGGTCAGGTGATTACAGGGTTATAAATACAAAATCAAATAGGGGTAATGCAGGAGTAGGTTTAATAATGAATAAAAAAATAGGAGTGCGGGTTAGCTACTACAAACAGCATAGTGAACGCATTATTGTGGCCAAGATAGACACAAAGCCCATGCCTACTACAGTAGTACAAGTTTATATGCCAACTAGCTCTGCAGATGATGAAGAAATTGATGAAATGTATGACGAGATAAAATAAATTATTCAGGTAGTGAAGGGAGACGAAAATTTAATAGTCATGGGTGACTGGAATTCGTCAGTAGGAAAAGGGAGAGAAGGAAACATAGTAGGTGAATATGGATTGGGGGGAAGAAATGAAAGAGGAAGCCGCCTTGTAGAATTTTGCACCGAGCATAACTTAATCATAGCTAACACTTGGTTCAAGAATCATAAAAGAAGGTTGTATACCTGGAAGAATCCTGGAGATACTAATAGGTATCAGATAGATTATATAATGGTAAGACAGAGATTTAGGAACCAGGTTTTAAATTGTAAGACATTTCCAGGGGCAGATGTGGATTCTGACCACAATCTATTGGTTATGAACTGCAGATTCAAACTGAAGAAACTGCAAAAAGGTGGGAATTTAAGGAGATGGGACCTGGATAAACTGAAAGAACCAGAGGTTGTAGAGAGTTTCAGGGAGAGCATAAGGGAACAATTGACAGGAATGGGGGAAAGAAATACAGTAGAAGAAGAATGGGTAGCTTTGAAGGATGAAGTAGTGAAGGCAGCAGAGGATCAAGTAGGTAAAAAGACGAGGGCTAGTAGAAATCCTTGGGTAACAGAAGAAATATTGAATTTAATTGATGAAAGGAGAAAATATAAAAATGCAGTAAATGAAGCAGGCAAAAGGGAATACAAACGTCTCAAAAATGAGATCAACAGAAAGTGCAAAATGGCTAAGCAGGGATGGCTAGAGGACAAATGTAAGGATGTAGAGGCTTGTCTCATTAGGGGTAAGATAGATACTGCCTACAGGAAAATTAAAGAGACCTTTGGAGAGAAGAGAACCACTTGTATGAATATCAAGAGCTCAGATGGAAACCCAGTTCTAAGCAAAGAAGGGAAGGCAGAAAGGTGGAAGGAGTATATAGAGGGTTTATACAAGGGCGATGTACTTGAGGACAGTATTATGGAAATGGAAGAGGATGTAGATGAAGATGAAATGGGAGATAAGATACTGCGTGAAGAGTTTGACAGAGCACTGAAAGACCTGAGTCGAAACAAGGCCCCGGGAGTAGACAACATTCCATTAGAACTACTGATGGCCTTGGGAGAGCCAGTCATGACAAAACTCTACCATCTGGTGAGCAAGATGTATGAGACAGGCGAAATACCCACAGACTTCAAGAAGAATATAATAATTCCAATCCCAAAGAAAGCAGGTGTTGACAAATGTGAAAATTACCGAACTATCAGTTTAATAAGTCACAGCTGCAAAATACTAAGGCGAATTCTTTACAGACGATTGGAAAAACTGGTGGAAGCGAACCTCGGGGAAGATCAGTTTGGATTCCGTAGAAATGTTGGAACTCGTGAGGCAATACTAACCTTACGACTTATCTTAGAAAAAAGATTAAGAAAAGGCAAACCTACGTTTCTAGCATTTGTAGACTTAGAGAAAGCTTTTGACAACGTTAACTGGAATACTCTCTTTCAAATTCTGAAGGTGGCAGGGGTAAAATACAGGGAGCGAAAGGCTATTTACAATTTGTACAGAAATCAGATGGCAGTTATAAGAGTCGAGGGGCATGAAAGGGAAGCAGGGGTTGGGAAAGGAGTGAGACAGGGTTGTAGCCTCTCCCCGATGTTATTCAATCTGTATATTGAGCAAGCAGTAAAGGAAACAAAAGAAAAATTCGGAGTAGGTATTAAAATTCATGGAGAAGAAGTAAAAACTTTGAGGTTCGCCGATGACGTTGTAATTCTGTCAGAGACAGCAAAGGACTTGGAAGAGCAGTTGAACGGAATGGACAGTGTCTTGAAAGGAGGATATAAGATGAACATCAACAAAAACAAAACGAGGATAATGGAATGTAGTCAAATTAAATCGGGGGATGCTGAGGGGATTAGATTAGGAAATGAGACACTTAAAGTAGTAAAGGAGATTTGCTATTTGGGGAGCAAAATAACTGATGATGGTCGAAGTAGACAGGACATAAAATGTAGACTGGCAATGGCAAGGAAAGCGTTTCTGAAGAAGAGAAATTTGTTAACATCGAGTATAGATTGAAGTGTCAGGAAGTCGTTTCTGAAAGTATTTGTATGGAGTGTAGCCATGTATGGAAGTGAAACATGGACGATAACCAGTTTGGACAAGAAGAGAATACAAGCTTTCGAAATGTGGTGCTATAGAAGAATGCTGAAGATAAGGTGGGTAGATCACGTAACTAATGAGGAGGTATTGAATAGGATTGGGGAGAAGAGAAGTTTGTGGCACAACTTGACCAGAAGAAGGGATCGGTTGGTAGGACATGTTTTGAGACATCAAGGGATCACAAATTTAGCATTGGAGGGCAGCGTGGAGGGTAAAACTCGTAGAGGGAGACCAAGAGATCAATACACTAAGCAGATTCAGAAGGATGTAGGTTGCAGTAGGTACTGGGAGATGAAGAAGCTTGCACAGGATAGAGTAGCATGGAGAGCTGCATCAAACCAGTCTCAGGACTGAAGACCACAACAACAACATTAATGATGTTCTGGGAGTTTGACACTAAATTATTTCTCCAAACAAATTTTCTGTGTACTGTGTCACTGTTATTCTTTGTTCTCTCCAGGTAAGCCACAGAGGTTATTTGAGCCTCTAGAAACCACGTGAATTAATAGAAGAGGGGTAGAGAGAGGAGAGAGAGAACAAAATGTGACAGTTGTCAAGTCAAAGTAAATCACTGAAAGGTCAAGTACGTGTTAAGCACACGGGCGCGCAATCATCTGCACGAAATACTCGACCTGATAGCAAGTAGGGCGCTGCTCTTTATCTTTTACTGACGTATTATGAGTGGAGATCTTTGATAAAGAAATTACTATTTGGAAGGCTGTGACTGATACTCCTTTAGTGTTACTTACCTTGAAAATATGGGCCGTTGGTAGTCGGCACTGTGTGTGCCGAGAGGAAAAAAGTAATAACCGGCTCACGTGACACAATGGTTACTAGTCATTACCTGTGACCTACCACATACCTTTCAGCTGCTCGTGGTTAACGTGCCAGGACGACATTAGCAAAGAGCTCTATTGAGCAGTTTAGGTCTGCCATAACTCTGATACTACTAACTTCGTCCCTAAATGGCCCACGGCAATATTACAGGAGCACTATTGTGCACTATCTACGTAAGGTATATGGTTGACAACGTTAGCTATAATCGCAAACTTGTCTCAAGTGATCTAATTACCTACTACACATTAGTGACCCAAGAAATCTTCGGAAATAACCGGCCTCACTCTGATAAGACGACAATGTTGAGCAGCTACTAGTAACTACCTTCAATACGATAAAATGTTGATTACTGTTATTAATTAATGCAAGAATATGTTATACTATAGCATCTATTAGAATGATTTCTGTTTACTTGCATCCACAGTCCTGACAGATCGCTTTGAAATGCGTCAATGGATATTGTTTCTTTTAAGAGGACACTGTCCTCATTTCAATCATGTTCACATACACTGCCTTACAAAAGTTCCGAGAAGACATGGTCGGATGCTCAATGTAACTTCGTATACGCAAACATCTTCTGCGGGTATGTAAACCATTAGAGTTGCAAGTTTTGTAATCTGTGTACCCATTCAGCCATCTAATACACATGGTTATATTGTATATGGCTCTGAGCACTATGGGACTCAACATCTTAGGTCATAAGTCCCCTAGAACTTAGAACTACTTAAACCTAACTAACCTAAGGACATCACACACACCCATGCCCGAGGCAGGATTCGAACCTGCGACCGTAGCAGTCCCGCGGTTCCGGACTGCAGCGCCAGAACCGCTAGACCACCGCGGCCGGCTATATTGTATACTTAACTGTGCTAACAGAATACATATATGCATATATACAGACATACAATCTCAACCTGTCACAGTTTGATGTACAATAAATGTTTTAATTGATAGAAATAGAAGTAATGTAGACGATTTTGATTTACGAATTCACACCATGTCTAAAATTTGATCATAAGCAAGACATAAAACTGCAAAGACGCAAACAATTAAAGTCTACAGACTTTCCCCATGCTCCTAAAGATACTAGTAATCACTTTATAAAGGCGAATGTCTGTAGTAAACAAAAGAGAAGAAGCTCATTCAGGGAGGAGGTAAACCATTCGCATCAAAGTCTTTAAAAATTCCGATCTTTCACAGCCAAATGCGGGAAACGAAAACAGTATGTCATTTACATCAGCGTTCCTATGCCGGAGAGCGGTGAACGTTGATTCAGTGTAAATAGAAAGGAAAATAGACGTGTTTCAAGAGGTGTCGAATGATGATGGATATCGTTGATAGGTTGAAACGTCTCCTAGCAAAACCTCGGTTGATACGAATTTGTGGTTGTAGCACCGCATAATAACTACCTTTCGTTTGTTGGGACACGTTCCACATCTCTGCACAGGGATGTTGACCGTAGCACTTGACCGCACGTAAGTAGTCTGTAAAAGGCGATTTCAAGTCTACACTATTCTTATAGATGCAGCTTGCTTCATTGAGACCTGAACTTTCTCATTGTAGCGGGCACCGGCATGGGAATAAACCCACAGTCGATGGATTGCCCGCCCACAGCGTTTACTGCGAACATATCTCTGCACCACATCCAAAATATAACATTTGGTGGTTTCATTCGATCTCCGGTGTTTAATATTTTTAGGGCACTTTGGGAGTAGTAATATCTTTAAAAAGGGCGTTGAGCATACAAACTTGAGGGCCTCCAAAAATGCCACTGCCTCCGTCGTAAAAAATAGAAGCGTCCTTGGGCACCTTTAGGTCTATACTGATTTGGATCTGAGATCATATAAAAGAACGTTCATTATACTCTTCTTGTGCAATTTCGGAGTCAGCGGTACAGACACATACAAAACCAGGCCACTAAACTTCTACGAGACGGTTAAATACACAATTGACGTGAACACTTTCTAGGCCTGTCATATTATAATAATATACTGGAATCTAGCAGCTGAGTGTGTCAAGATAACATTCAAATTTGGAAATTTGTGGTAAGGTCTTACTGGACCAAACTGCTAAGGTCATCGGTCCCTAAGCTTACACACTACCTAATCTAACTTAAACTAACTTACGCTAAGGGCAACACGCACACCCATGCTCATTGAAGGAATCGGAAGTCCGACGGGCGGGAAGGGAGGGGGGGGGGCGGTCGCCTCAGACCGCTCGGCTACCCCTCGCTGCCACATTTCAAATAAAGACAAATGCGAAGAACATTGTGTAGAACGTCTGACAGAGACCAAGCGCTGAAGCTGCAACAGACGGCCGGAATCTTATGTCTTCTGCTGGAGGCTGTCAGTAATCGGTAAATTCAGTCACTACTTTAAGGGGCAGAACTATCCAAGAAGGCCATGCCTTGAATGTAAAATTTATCTGACAACATTTGACGTCTAATGCTCAGACGCATCTTTCATGCCTCCACTAAAAGTATGTTTGTGGGCATCGAGTGCATGATTCCAAGACAGTTACAATGCCCCTGTATTGAAGAGTACATTTTGATGAGATAAACTTTAGGTGGACTGTGGTACAGTATTCGGCCATGGTCAAAACGAGATCGAACAGTCCCTCGATATATGGTGAGTAGAATATTTTGATGCGCTCCCCACCACACACGTGTGAGTGAGTGAATGGCAACTAAGCCTTGTTCGCATTTAATACCAACAGATCGAATGTGAGGCGCCTTGCATAACCGTGAGTTAAATATCATTCATCTACATCTATATCGCTACTCAGCAAATCAGACGTAAGTGAATGGAAGAGTGTTGATCCAACCACCTTCACAACAATTGTCCGTTATTCTAACCTCGAACAGCGTGGAATAAACGAACACCTATATCTTCCCATGCGAGCTCTGATTTCACTTACTTTATAATGATGCTCGTTTTTCTCTATGTAGGTCGGCGTCAAATAATTATTTTCCCATTCGAGGGAGAAAGTTGGCAATTGAAATTTTGCGAGAAGGTCCCACCGCAACGCGAAACGCCTTTGTTTTAAAGATGTGCCACTCTCTCTCCCTATTCTCGATAATACAAAACGTGCTCACCTTCTATGTACTCCGTTAATCCTGTCTCGGAGGCGTCCCACACCGTGCAGCAGTATTTCAAAAGAGATCGGACAAGGGTGGTGTAGGTAGTCTACTTATTAGATATATTGTATGCTCAAAGTGTTCACCTTCCCGAAAATATTTTCTTTGTGTTCTTATCCAATTTAAGTTGTTCGTAGCTGTAATTCCTAAGTATTTAGTTGAATTTACGGCCTTTAGATTTGATTGGTTTATCATGTAGCCGAAGTTTAAGGGATTCCTTTTAACAGTCGTGTGTATAACTCCATATTTTTCATTATTTAGGGTCATTTGCAAATTTTGGACCATACAGATAACTTATCTAAATCCCTTTGCAATTGGTTTTGATCTTGTGGTAATTTTAGTAGATGACAAACGACAGCACTGCAAACAACCTAAAACGGCTGCTCAGAGTGTCTCCTAAATCGTTTACATAAATAAAGAACAACGGAGGGCCTATAACACTACCTTGGAGAACGCCAGAAATCACTTCAGTTTTATTCGATGACTTTCTGTCAGTTACTACGAGGTGTGACCTCTTTGACAGGAAATCACGAAACCAGTCACATAACTGAGACGACATTTGATAAGCACGCAATTTGATTACAAGCCACTTGTGCGGTACGCTGTCAAAAGCCTTCTGAATGTCTAGAAATACGGAATCAATATGAAATCCCTTGTCGATAGCACTCAATACTTTGTGTGAGTAAAGAGCTAGTTGTGTTTCACAAGAATGATGTTTCTTTAATGCGTGATGACTTTCTGCCAATAGACCGTTCTCTTCGAGGGAATTTATAATGTTTGAGCACAGTATATGTTCCAAAAATCTGCTGTATATCGACGTTAATGATATAGGCCTGTAATTTAGTGGATTACTCCTATTACCTTTCTTGAGTATTGACGTTACCTACACAACTTTCCAGTCTTTGAGTACGGATCTTCCATCGAACGAGCGATTGTGTATGACTGTTAAGTATGGAATCTATTGCATCAGCATATTCTGTAGGGAACCTAATTGTTACACAGTCTGGACCGGAAGACTTGCTTTTATTGAGACATTTAAGTTGCTTCACTACTCCGAGGACATATTCTTCTGACTTACTCATTTTGGTAGCTTTTCTTGATTCGAATTCTGGAATATCTCCTTCGTATTCTTTGGTGAAGGAATTTCGGAAGCCTGTGTTTAGTAACTGTGCTTTAGCAGCACTGTCATCAATAGCATCTTCATTGCTATCGCGTAGAGAAAGCATTGACTGTGTCTTGCTGCTAGCATGTTTTACATACAACGAGAATCTCTTTGGATTTTCTGCTAGGTTTCGAGAGAAAGTTTCACTGTGGAAACTATTATAAGCATCTCACATTGAAGTTCGTGATAAATTTCGAGCTTCTGTAAAAGATCGCCAATCTTGGAGGTTTTACGTTCGTTTAAATTTTGTATGCTTTTTTCGTTGTTCCTTCAAAAGTGTTCTGACCTATTTTATGTGCCATAGGGGATCACCTTCGTCGTTTCTTAATTTATTTTATGTAAATCTCTCAACTGCTGTCTATACTGTTTCTAGGAATCCTAGGAATCTAGTGTGAGATTTGATCTGGAAAGTATACTTTCCACATGTGGCCTTCAATGCGTGTAGCGTTCGATTTGCAAAGCGAGTGAGTTATCTTTCGTTGAAAATCATGAATATGCAGAGTGTAGAAGAGAGGGCTGGGAGACAAGATAAGGTCCGAGCATGGTTGCCTTTGAATCTTGCCCTTTGAGCGACCATGGACTGATCCCACATATCATCCTCGGGGGAATCGTAAGTTCTCTTAGCATGAAGAGAAGCGGAGACGATAGTCTTTTTCGTCTGAAATGCCGAATTAAGATTGTCCAAATTTCCTAAAACCGTATTGACTCAGAGGCATCAAATTATTATGTTGAAGCCACCAGCCAATCTCATTTTGACCATTCTCTGCAGTGTTTTTTCTGCACATGATGACAAGGCGATCGGTCGTTAGCTAGACACCATATCTGAATGCTCCCCACTCTTCAGAACAGGAATCATAATTTGCGTCTCCACGTTACCGTGAAGTCCTGTGGCATCTAATAATGATTAAAAATGAACAGGAGCAAACCTTTCGTTTCCATGGGCAGATTCGAGAGCACAGAATAATTAATAAAATCAATACCAGGACAGCTGTCACTCGATAATTTAATCGCATCATTTAGTAGTTCTTTAGAGCAGGAAGAAGCTGTACGTGATGACAATCATCGATAACAGAACATGGATGATTTTGGAATGGGACCGTGGGAGGAGCGTACGTGTCGATTAATTCCTCTACCCAGGCAGTGGTATTAGGAAGAAGGTATGGCGGTCGGCTGTTTCCAAAAGCCTTTGTTTTATGCCAAATACGAATCATACTTGTTGCCTTGCTGAGTGAAGAACAAAATTTAATCCGGTTGCCTTTTTTATTTGTTCGGGAATTTAGTGTTACCCGTGTTTCATAGTGTGGGTTCCTGTTGTCATGTCCTAGTTCATGAACCACGGGCAACGTATGAGTGGCCAAGTAAGTGGTCCTGACAGTCAGGATACCAGTTACTTTGGAATAAGGCTGGGCATCTCGGACATATTCTGAGTCGTGGTCACCTTTGTGCTCAGACGGCAAAGACTACCAAATCCACTGGTTAGTCCCTCAACCGTTAGGGGTAAAACCCGATGGGCCCGGGGCAAGTAAGGCTAGCAATCTGCTTCCCTGGTACTTTAAATATGATGCTGGCAACAATCAGAGCAAAATGCCTCGGACCTTTGGAGGTGACGGAGCCCCACCTCCAATTGACAAACCAGGGACTCCTAATTGTAAGACACGACTCGGCAAACGAATGGTAACGAGATGGGGAGCTATTAATATCAATGGGGGCTACTCTGGGAAGAAGGTAGAGCTGGCAGAGGCTGCAAGTAAGATGGGGTTGGACGTTTTAGCTGTTAGTGACATTCGGGTAAGGGGTGAGAAAGAAGAGGAAGTTGGAGAATACAAGGTCTACCTGTCAGGAGTCAAAGCACAATGGGGTGTAGGGCTTTACATCAGGAAAGAAATGGAATCCAGCGTAGTTGCAGTAAGACACGTAAACGAACGACTGATGTGGATAGATTTGACAGTGTCTAACAAGAAAATTAGGATTGTGTCAGTATATTCGCATTGTGAAGGGACAGATCAAGATAAGATGGATAGTTTTTATGACGCACTCAGTGACATAGTTGTTAGAGTAAAGGACAAGGACAGTGTTCTGCTCATGGGTGATTTTAATGCCAGGATTGGAAATCGAACAGAAGGGTATGAAAAGGTTATGGGTAAATTTGGAGAGGATATGGAGGCCAACAGGAACGGGAAACAACTCTTGGATTTCTGTGCCAGTATGGGCTTAGTAATCACAAACTCATTTTTTAAACATAAGAACATTCACCGGTATACTTGGGAAGGCAGGGGAACCAGATCTGTCATTGACTATATAATATCAGATCAGGAATTCAGGAAGACTGTGAGGGACACACGTGTATTCAGGGGATTCTTTGATGACACTGATCACTATTTAATCTGCAGTGAAATTGGGAATGTGAGGCCGAAAGTGCAGCAGGTCAGGTCCATATGTAGGAGGATGAGAGTGGAGAAACTTCAGGATAAGGAAATCAGGCACAAGTACATAACAGTGATCTCAGAAAGGTACCAGTTAGTTGAATATAGGCAATTACAGTCATTGGAAAAGGAATGGCTACATACTAGAACTCAGGTAGACAGAGAAAGGTATGTTGAAGAAAGAAACAAAGCCCAACAGATAATTGCAGCATCCAAGAAGAAATCTTGGGAAGACTTTGGAAACAGGTTGGAGACGTTGGGTCAAGCTGCTGGAAAACCATTCTGGAGTGTAATTAGCAGTCTTCGAAATGGAGGTAAGAAGGAAATGACAAGTATTATGGACAGGTCAGGAAAACTGCTGGTGAATCCTGTTGATGCCTTGGGCAGATGGAGGGAATATTTTGAAGAGTTGCTCAATGTAGGTGAAAATACGATGACTAATGTTTCAGATTCCGATGTACAATGGGATAGGAATGATGATGGAAATAGGATCACATTTGTGGAAGTGGAGAAAATGGTCAATATATTGCAGCGCAATAAAGCAGCTGGGGTGGATGAAATTAAGTCGGAACTCATCAAATACAGTGGAATGTCAGGTCTTAAATGGTTACAAAGGATAACTGAAATGGCGTGGGAGTCGGGACAGGTTCCATCAGACTGGACGAAAGCAGTAATCACACCAATCTTTAAACATGGAAACAGAAAAGATTGTAACAACTACAGAGGTATCTCTTTAATCAGCGTTGTGGGTAAAATATTCTCAGGTATTGTTGAAAGGAAAGTGCGAGTATTAGTTGAGGTCAAATTGGATGAAAATCAGTGTGGGTTTAGGCCTCTTAGAGGTTGTCAGGACCAGATCTTTAGCTTACGGCAAATAATGGAGAAGTGTTACGAGTGGAACAGGGAATTGTATCTATGCTTTATAGATCTAGAAAAGGCATATGACCGGTTTCCTAGAAGGAAGTTATTGTCTGTTCTACGAGATTATGGAATAGGAGGCAAACTTTTGCAAGCAAATAAAGGTCCTTACATAGATAGTCAGGCAGCAGTTAGAGTTGACGGTAAATTGAGTTCATGGTTCAGAGTAGTTTCAGGGGTAAGACAAGGCTGCAACCTGTCTCCACTGTTGTTCATATTATTTATGGATCATATGTTGAAAACAATAAACTGGCTGGGTGAGATTAAGATATGTGAACACAAAATAAGCAGTCTCGCATATGCAGATGACTTAGTTGTGAAGGCAGATTCGATTGAAAGTTTGCAAAGTAATATTTCAGAGCTAGATCAGAAATGTAAGGACTATGGTATGAAGATTAGCATCTCCAAAACGAAAGTAATGTCAGTGGGAAAGAAATATAAACGGATAGAGTGCCAAATAGGAGGGAAAAAGTTAGAACAGGTGGACGGTTTCAAGTACTTAGGATGCATATTCTCACAGGATGGCAACATAGTGAAAGAACTGGAAGCGAGGTATAACAAAGCTAATGCAGTGAGCGCTCAGCTACGATCTACTATCTTCTGCAAGAAAGAAGTCAGTACCAAGACTAAGTTATCTGTGCACCGTTCAATCTTTCGACCAACTTTGTTGTATGGGAGCGAAAAATGGGTGGATTCAGGTTACCTTATCAATAAGATTGAGGTTACGGATATGAAAGAAGCTAGAATGATTGCAGGTACTAGTAGATGGGAACAATGGCAGGAGGGTGTCCTCAATGAGGAAATCAAAGATAAACCGGGAATGAACTCTATAGATGTAGCAGTCAGGGCGAACAGGCTTAGATGGTGGGGTCATGTTGCACGCATGGGAGAAGCAAGGTTACCCAAGAGACTCATGGGTTCAGCAGTAGAGGGTAGGAGGAGTCGGGGTAGACCAAGGAGAAGATACCTGGATTCGGTAAAGAATGATTTTGAAGTAATAGGCTTAACATCAGAAGAGGCATCAATGTTAGCACTGAATAGGGGATCATGGAGGAATTTTATAAGGGGGACTATGCTCCAGACTGAACGCTGAAAGGCATAATCAGTCTTAAATGATGATGATGATTTAGTGTTACCCACATTTACTTTTCGCATTTCCAAAATGTTATTCCAGTTAGAATTCTGATGATAAGTTTTCAAAGCAAGTCGGCGTTTTACAACTTCTCTAGAGAATTCGGAATTCTACCTAGAAGGGGAACGTTGCTTCGTTACAGCAAGCTCGTTCTTCGTTGGACTGTTGGTTAAAGCATAATACGCGTCTCTTTCCCTTAATGTAGAACTCAATCGGTAGACGATCGTATTCCATTGTATCTGTTTTAACGAGCCAATTAGAGGGAGTGAAGTGTGATATCTATTGCTGAACGTCTACTGAAAGGGGAAAACAACATAGTTGGGGCTCCATCGTTAACTTTCACGAGGTTCTTGTCTTCTACAGTATTTATCAGAGCCAGGCCAGTTCTGTCCGTCATGTCTGATCCCAAAGCTACATGATAGGAGTTCAGATCTACATCAGTTAATTACACTGCTCAGCAGCCATTTTGCATATGTGATATTACGTATCAATAAGTGTGCATTTTGGTGAGTAGAATCGGAATCCACCTCTCAAACTGTTCTAGCACTATGACTTCTAAGTTTTTAAGGTCTCTTATTGTTTATTTTACGTATTCACATGTTTACTGTTTTTTTAATCTACAGATCTTCATTAAATGGCAGGTCTGATAAAGACATAGCAAACAGAAGAAGCGCGCCGTCATCACATTTTTCGAATGCTTAAGATGATTAACGCTGAAAATATGTTGTGAACTAATTTAGAGCTTTTAATGGCGTCATGTCCAAACACACATATTAAATATATGCGTTCTGAAGTTGCCAATATGTATTTATTCTTTGTTTTAGTGCTGTCAGCGTTCACCAGTACTGTTTTAGATTCTGCTGCGCATCGAGGAAATGTGACGTGATAGAGAAAAGCTGATTTTACCAGTGAATTCAGCACCACAGAATTAGGTAAATGCACCCATTTACAAACCAGATGCAGAGAAAACGTTTAAATTTGTTGATTAGTGTTATAAACGGATGGCAGGCCGGGGTGGCCGAGCAGTTCTAGGCGCTACAGTCTGGATCCGCGCGACCGCTACGGTCGCAGGTTCGAATTCTGCCTCGGGCATGGATGTGTGTGATGTCCTTAGGTTAGTTAGGTTTAAGTAGTTCTAAGTTCTAGGGGACTGTTATTTCGAGGGCCCTGCCCACGCCGGCCGGGGTGGCCGAGCGGTTCTAGGCGCTACAGTCTGGAACCGCGCGACCGCTACGGTCGCAGGTTCGAATCCTGCCTCAGGCATGGATGTGCGTGATGTCCTTAGGTTAGTTAGGTTTAAGTAGTTCTAAGTTCTAGGGGACTGATGACCTCAGAAGTTAAGTCCCATAGTGCTCAGAGCCAGAGCCCTGCCCACAATGCTCCAAACATTCTCCACTGGGCGTCCTTGTTGGCCAAGGTAGGGTTCGGCAATCACGAAGGAAAGCAGTAGAAACTGTCGCCGTGTGTGGGCAGGCACTATCTTGCTGAAATGTAAGCCCAGGATTGCTTGCCACGAAGGGCAACAAAATGGGGCGTAGAATATCGTCGACGTACAGCTTTGCTGTAAGGGTGCCGCGAATGACAACCCAAGGGTTTCTGCTACGAAAAAAAAATTGCACCCCAGACCATTATTCTTGGCTGACAGCTGTATGGCCGGCGACAGTCCAGTTGGTATCCCACCGCTGTCCCGGACATCTCCAGACACGTCTTCCCTGGTCAACGGGGCTCAATTTGAAGTGGAACTATCACTGAAGACAATTATGTTCTATTCCAGTCAATGATATTCCAGGTCCTGATGACCAGCGAAGACGTATCTCGGGACGCCCCAGTCAGCAGTGGCATATCAGCCTTATTGTCATCTGTCGTATCACCCGACAAGGAGAAGTGATGGTCTGGGGTTCCATTTCATTTCGTAGCAGGTCCCCTTTGGTTGTCATCCGCAATGCACTTACAGCACAGCGGTATGTCTTGTCCTTCAGAACCGTCGCCACATGTATATGAGAAGGACCAGATGGCCAACGATCCTTTCAATGGAGATTCACAAACAAACCAGAATTCCTATTGGAATCAGCGATCACTGCAAGTACTGAAGGTAATGGGCAGGGGCATCACATCACTAGTGTGCGGGTATGTTGAGAATTTGTGTCGGTCATGGACCGTGTCCAGATAGCCAAGGCGGTCAAGGCGACGGAAAAATCTGGGTTCGAGTTTCGGCCCGGCAGAAATTTTCAACTTTCCCCATTCATTTAATTCGGCGCACACTAGAAGCTAACGTCATTATTGCTTTGATTAATCGTCATATGAAGGCTGCACTATCAAAGACGGTATCCGTTCTTTCGGACATGTCCAAATGAACAGACACCACATACATATAATGAGTTGGAATTCTCTGCGACAGGTAGAATGGCCACCAGGGTGCTTTACTGTTGTTCGTATTGAGTGTTTTTGCCGGGTCTGGTAGTGTGCATTAAGGGGCGTGACCAGCATCATATGCTGAGTGAACGATACAGAGACCACTCTTACTCTTGTGAGACACTATTATCAGCACCTGAGAGTCTGAATGGGGCCTCATTGTCAGTCTGCATTTGGCTAGCAAGTCGAATCGTGCAGTGTCCAGATTCGTGAAGAACTCTGATGTGACTGTGGCCTGATGTTCAACTGAACAGGAATGTGAGGGCAGGCATGCTTGTTGTCAAGGTTCTAGACGACAACCTCTGACCAGCACAAGGGAGGATCACCGTATTTTGCAATAACCATACCTTAACCCCTTTAGATCTGCACCTACCATCCGAGAACAAGTAATGGACTGCCTGTCACATTTGGTGTCAAGTCGCACTATTGGTCAGAGACTAACATCAGCCGGAGTAGGGAATTACCAAGCCATGAGTAGGCTCTTATTAATACTATAACACAAACGGCTGCGTTAGATGTGCTTGCATGACCGGGAAGCATGGACTGCCGATGAATGGGTCGATGAACCGCGGTTCGCCACTGGTTCCAATGACTATCGTCGGTATGACCGTGACCTAACATCACGGACATCCTACGTGCCCATGTGTTACCTCTCACGCGAAAGCACCGTGGTATATTTACCCACAGTACAATGCTCGTCCACAAATTTCCCTTGTCCCTATGAACTATCTGCGTGATTCTGAAGTGGTACAGTCGCCAGCAAGATCCCCAGATCTGTTCCAGGTATAATGTGTGTAGGATCGGTTCGGACATGACCTTTTCTTTTTCATTACCCGAGATTCACTCCCATACAGCAACGCTCGTTCACACCACGACGTTTACAGTTTAATGGATCCAAAAACACAAAAGACTGCATATAACAACACTGAGAACTGCAGAATATTTGCGAAATACTTCAAAATATTACACAACTGTAATCCTCTAAAAGAAAAAAAAATTAATTTTGTTAACATAATCAAGGGACAATCAGACTCAAAGCCATAAAAAAAAGACATCATAAAATAAGTTAAAAATAACAAAACATCAGGAGAAGACAATATGGTTGCTGCGTTATGGAAACACTCTAGTGACCATATTATTCTATATCTAACAGAAATCATTAATTGAATTTCAAAAACAGCGTACCATCAGGCAAGCATCGGCATTAATTCATTTAATACATATAAAGGAAATAAAATGGATCCTGACAGTTATACAGGGATCTCCCTCTTGCCAGTTAGGTACAAGATATTGTCCAAGGCACTTTTGTAGCGAGCAGGAGAAAAATCGACCCCGAATTGCGAGAATGTGGTAGCAGGATTTAGGAAGGGAAGGTCTTGTACAGAGCAAATATTAAATCTAAAGAACATAACAGATTTGAGGAAATCATAAACTTTAAGTATGTGATAACTTTCGTAGATTTTAAGAAAAGTTATGTCTCAATTAAAAGAAATGCACCATTCAACATTATAAAGATATTAGGACTTGATAATAAACAACAGAAATACTTAGAGGAACTTCAACAACACAACATGGAGAGTAAAGTTTATGGAGGAAATAAGATCAGCAGTAGAAAAGGAGATGGTTTGTCACATTTACTTTTCAACTGTGCGTTAAAGAAGGTAGTGAAAGAATGGAGGAAATCTATCAATACTAAACGTGTTCAGTTAGGAAGAAACGCAAATAAATTCACTACAGGTTTCCAGCTTTTGCAGACGTCGTGACGCTATTTACGACTCACTGGTTAGCTCCAAAGAATAAATCACAGAACTACAGAAACAATCAGATAATATAGGACTAAAACATACAGTTCATGACAAGCTACAATGATTCCAACTTGAATCTTAAAATTCTTAGCAACAAAATACCTGAAACAAACTGTTTTAAATACCTAGGAGAATGGTTTACGAACAATAAAAAAGAAAAGACATGGACAGAAAATAGGAAACATAAAATGGGAAGGGTATTCCATAAGACATAAACAAATATGATGAAAAATCTTTGCCTTGTAATACAGAAGTAAGACACTATCGAACAGTGGTAAATCCTGAAAGACTGTATGCACCAGAAATACTTAATCTAACAAGATTTGGAGATCTTACAAAACTGGTAACAGCTCAAAGAAGAATTCTAAGGAAAATACTGGGACCTGAAAGTAATAGCAATGTCGAATACAAATTAAGGTCAATCAGAGAGCTCTCTTTGAAAAGAGAAAAAGTGACTGACGTAGTGAGGAAAAAGAAGACTGCAGGTTTATCGACACATATACAGAATTGGCAGTAACAGACTAAGCAAGCAGAGCTTCAACTTACTAAACAGATACAAATCCAAACCCACATGGTTTGCTAAAATTGATAAAGATGTGAAACACATAGGAATTAGAGTGAATATAGTAGAGAAGAGAAGTCTTTAGAGAAGCCACACAAAAGGTGGGGTTACATGAAAGAAAAAAGTCTACAAACGAAAGACAGTGGACCCAAGAAGAAAAGGAACGACACTCACGAATGGTGAAAGAAGTCTGGGAGCAACGAAAATTAAGCACAAAGAAGTAAAACCAAAGTTGATTTATCTCACCCTCCAAAAGGATTATTCAAATAAATATAAATATATACAATAGTTAAGTGTGTAGAATGCTAAACATTTACAAATCCTACGTCCAACACCACCTCATGTCTAATCACACCACAAACAGTAGAAAATGCCAGAATGTCAGAATGGTAGAGCACTTGCCCGCGAAAGGCAAAGGTCCCGAGTTCGAGTCTCGGTCGGGCACACAGTTTTAATCTGCCAGGAAGTTTCAGTAGAAAATGGTGTAAACCTCTTGCGGTGGTCTCTACTGCGGACCCCATGTGTGATTCAACAGACTGAAGTACCGACCACAAATCACAGTGTGTTCCTAGGTACACTATCCTCTAGGTGGAGCACTTTCCTGTACCACATAAAACAAATCTGTATTACATCTTTAAATTATGAAAATGCTTTAAACTATCAATGCTATTATTAAAATAAACATACAAACATTAGGAAGCAAGCAACTGTAATGAAAAAAGGATTTAAAACTTTTCTAAACGACAATAAATTACTTCTCCATAAAACAGAGGAGATATATGTTACGAGAGCACAACATTCTGAGTTCTCCTGTGTACCACACTATCGCTATGAATACCTAAGGAATTTATGGACATAGATTCAGTCCTACTTGCGACCCCACTTATGCAAGGCGAATCACCTAAAACTTGTACCGCAAATATTGCGGAAATGGAAAGTACTATAGATGTATGGTTTTCACAGAATGGATTGGTAGTCGGGGAGCTGTTACTGTTATCCAATAAACAGACTGTACAAATATACACTTATTTAAATAGAACAATGCCTATTGACATTAACAAATTAAAAGGAGGGTGCACTACAATGTCAGTGGTGTTCGTTGCAGGATTCTAGTGTGAGTCTTTTACGAGATACCGCATTTTGAAAAGTTCCAACACCGATACTTGTTTGTGCCATTCAATCTTCACTAGGTATCTTGTTGTTACGTTTACTTCCAGTGTACTTGCATGTTCCTTGCGTGCATTGCGACTTGCTAGTCAGTTGGTTGTGACAGTCCAAGCAGTAGGTCGCGAGTGGATGATGGGATTTACTAATGTAGAAAAAGCCGACATGCACATGGTGTATGGAGAGTGTAGGAAGAATCAAGTTCGTTCATGTTAGGGGTATGCGGTATGATATCCCAATAGTCGTCAACCGTCTCGGCAATTGTTTATCAGCGTCTTCAACTAGTTACGTGAAAATGGTAGTGTAACACATAGAAAACGAACCGAAGGAAACAAGTCAGGATGGAAGAGGAGAAAGTGTTGTACTTGATCCGCACGTTAACCCGAGCGCAACCGCACGAGGAAGTGGCATGAGTCAGACAAGTATCCTACGCATTCTTCATGGACATAGGTTCTGGCCCTATCACATCTCTCTCCACCAAGAGCTGCATGGAAGCGATTATGAGAATCATGTCAACTATTGTGCATCGACATTAAGACAGAATACTCCAGTGATGAAGCCAAATTTACCAATTATGGCCAGGTAAACCGTCGAAACGTGCACTATTAGTTTGTTGACAATCGCCATTGGCTTCGTCAGGTGGAACGTCAGCGTCCATGGAGAGTTAACATGTGGTGTGAGATAGTGAACCATCAGCTTACAGGTCTGCGTTTCATAGACGGAATACTGAACACGCACAGGTATGGCAGCCTCCTTCCAGACCGCTTTCCACGGTTGCTATAAGAAGTTCCTCTGTAGACTAGGAGGAATCTGTGGCAACAAAATGATGGCTGTCCAGTCCATAGTGCACGAAGTACTATAGCATATCTTCATGGATTGTTTACAAATCGTTGGATTGGACGGCCCATTCCCCGGATTTGACTCCTGTAGACTTTTTACTATGGGGAAGGCTGAAAGAGGCTGTCTACAAGGACATACCAACTACATCCGATGATATGCAGTGATGTATTACTGCAGCCTGATCGGACATTTCGGTGAAATGCTAATACGTGTGCAGCAGTCGTTCGATAGCAGACTGGAAGCGTGTACTACAGCTGCTGATGGTCATTTTGAACACAACCCGTGAAGGTCTGTCGTCTCGTTATTGGTCAGAATCCACAAACTAGTGTATGCGCTTGTGTTGTTTTTAGCGGGTGCTGCCACCGGTATTGCAGCAAACACCACTGACATTTTAATTTACTTTACTTTTATTTTGTTAATGTCAACAGGCTTTGCTCCCTTAAAAAATTGTATACCTGCACAAAAAGAACACTTTCTAAGTGTTATTACAATTTGTTTACTGGCTAACTATACGAGCTCCTGGCTACCAATCCATTGTGTGAAAACCGCGCATCACTAGCGCATTCCATTTCTGCAATAACTGCGGTGCAAGTTTTAGGCGATTCACCCCCTATAATGGCAACGCCTGCCGAGAACACAACACACTTGCTATTAGCAGAACAGCCGGCCGTTGTAGCCGAGCGGTTCTAGGCTCTTCAGTCCGGACCCGCGCTGCTGCTACGGTCGCAGATTCGAATCCTGCCTCGGGCATGGATGTGTGTGATGTCCTTAGGTTAGTTAGGTTTAAGCAGTTCTAAGTCTAGGGGACTGATGACCTCAGATGTTATGTCCTATAGTGCTTAGAGCCATTTGAACCACTAGCAGATCGTAACCATTGGGACCTTGCTGAGCAGTGATCGCAAACATTGAGGTTGTGCCTTTCAGAACTTTATTCCAAAAGAATGTTACATTGGCGCCCAGGCTACGCCAGCACATCAATACTGTGTGTCTCACCATAGTTTACAGCTGTCTCACGCAGGCAGTTTAGAGGAATTTTCCGTAAGCTCTCCCACATGGGGTCTGCCGACGATCAGTCTGACAAGGCATTCTACGGTGAACAACCGCCCATACTGACGTTTTCACTATGTCGGCGTCTCTGATAACACGGAAATGAATATTCGTTGCACATTTAAATTACTACATCGGATCGGTAAGAGTGGTGGCACATTGGAGGGCTGGAATACCGTCTCGAAGGATCCAAAATTTTAACTTGTGATTCCTTCGTTCCATGCGGTATCAATGCGAAATTTTTCGTGCTTTGTCTTTGATTTACAACCGATTTTGGACATGACCTCAGCCCGTGTAGAGCGTACATAGCTGTCGCACCGAGTTACAAAATGGAGTGGCGCTGCTGCCCGCTAATGCGCTTCGCTTAACAACCAATTTCAGACATGACCCGACTCCGAGTAGCGCCCACGTACCTGTCGCGGCGAGTTACAGAATTGAGTGGCGCTGCTGCCCGCTAACGAGCTGTGCTGTAGCTCGTTCCCAGTAACTCCGCACCCCTGTAATTGTACCGCGTCACGAAATTTAGTTTGTTTTACTCCAGCTCCGCTTCCTTTTCCTGCTAGTTTTACGGTGTAAAACGCTTCCACAAATGCTTTTCACGCGTGAAGCCTGTGAAGTAGTTGTTTCACTGCAAATCTGTGATTTATGTTCTGATTTAGGTGACTGTTCCTGTTACAATTTACAAACATTTGATCTTAAAACAAGAAGAAGGACTTTCATTCATTTATCGCGCTGACAAAACAATTTTCATTCCTTTTATGTTGTCAAAGTTCATCATGCCTTGAATAATAGCACGAACTTCACTTTATCATATTATACATACATATTATAGTGCTGAATACTTCCCTGTAATTCCTGATTTTAAAGACGTTTAATCTGTGACAGTTCTTTATTACATGACATTTTCAGTGCTTCAGAAATAACTGATTTTGCATCTCATTCTCCTGTTTTCTATTTTGTCCCAGACTCCCCATCAAAACACATGTGCTGTAAAACCTCAGTATTTGCGTTTGCTAGCAACTCATATTTAGATGCATGTCATTCGCCATCGTGTTTTATAGAGCACACTACTTCTGTAATACGTTCGACTGTTTATGCCTCGTAGTCACAAATTTTGCCTCCTTTGCCTTCCCGGCTTGATCTTTGTCTTGGATTCTCACTTATCCCTACTTACTAGAGCTTATATTTTATCCTTATTGTCACTTTCTTCTTTACTTTTCTTGCTTTTATTGCGTACATCATACATCATATTTCCATATTCAACTTTACTTCTAACTATGAATGTTCTTCCTTCTTTATGCTGTGCCTGTTCTCCTCTTGCATTCCTGTGTTTCTCTTTTTCTGCTCTCTGCCTCTCGTCCTTTTCCTTCTTGCCTCTCTTGCTTGTCTCTCTTACTGCTGTCTTTCTTACTTCCTTTCCCCTTCCTCATTATTCTCTTATTCTCTAGCTCCTCTCACCATTGCTTCTTTTCCCCTATACTTTTCTTTCCCTTTACCTGTCTCTCCCTTTCTTTTCATTCTTTAATAGCATTTTCCATTTCCTGTATCTGTTTTCGTCCATTATTTGCATTACTCAATGTGCACATCTCCTGGATGATTCCCCTTCTCCTTGTCTCCTTTATCACATCCAAAACTAAAAACAAACTGAGCAATACAAAATCTCCTAGTCACATAACGGTTCGTACATATTTCGCTATAAATTGCTCAAAATTATGTCGCGCAGTGCCGTCACGAATACCTTTCAGGATTTTCTGTGTTGAACAGCCAACGGTCGATGCTTGCAGCGGATGGAGATGAACTTCTGCGCGGTGCTTCCAATCCCGGCTGGCTTTGCCAAGTGAAACGTTTGATCTTTCCTTCGTCCTCCGTGACTCCGTGGCATTGCTCAAAGTCTCAACGGCCGGAATCCACGCGCTCCTAGAGATGTGCGGCCCGCAAAACTAATCACTGAGAGTGTCTCAGGTTTAGTCGCTCGCGCACACTTTAATTACTAAAAAGGTCCTCAGCCCAGTTGAGTTCCAGTGTTCCTACTACTTATGCAAGGTTATATTTATTATTTTAAATTTATTGAACACAGGATCGTCTAATTTTATTTGTAGTTTCTGTGATCGTGTTTGTTTATATAGTAGATAGCAAAAAATGGTTCAAATAGCTCTGAGCACTATGGGTCTTAACTTCTGAGGTCATCAGTCCCCTAGGACTTAGAACTACTTAAACCTAACTAACCTAAGGACATCACACACATCCATGCCCGAGGCAGGATTCTAACCTGCCACCGTAGCGGTCACGCGGTTCCAGACTGAAGCGCCTAGAACCGCACGGCCACACAGGCCGGCTAGTAGATAGCAGTTCGGTCTGTGATTGTCAATTTCATAAAGTTTGGATTTAATACCAGCTGTGGTAGATGAAACAGAAGTACAAGTTCTGCGTAGTGTTATGTTTCTTTGAACTTTTGTTATTGCCGTAGTGCCGGCCGAAGTGGCCGCGCGGTTCTGGCGCTGCAGTCTGGAACCGCGAGACCGCTACGGTCGCAGGTTCGAATCCTGCCTCGGGCATGGATGTGTGTGATGTCCTTAGGTTAGTTAGGTTTAACTAGTTCTAAGTTCTAGGGGACTAATAACCTCAGCAGTTGAGTCCCATAGTGCTCAGAGCCATTTGAACCATTTATTGCCGTAGTATGGTTAGCAGGGTTGAGCCAACACACTGGAACCATACCCCCCCCCTCCCACCCCCCCACCCCAACCGATGTAAGTGAACGGTTGTGATGCCACTTATTTACTGTTGGTGCAAATTGGAAACGTCGTTGTCGAATATTTGCTAGCTTTTTAGAGATTAAAGTGGCTTTTCTGGTCACTTCTTCAGAATGTGGATTGTATCTGAACCTTTTATCCGACTATATAAACCTTACCCAAACTTGACTCCGTATTCGAGATTTCTGTTATCTGATAAAAGGGTAGTGTTGCAACGTTGCAATTGGCCCTTAAACAGAATGTAGTTTACATGTTGTCTTTTTGATTTTGAGCTGATTTTAAAAATGATATGGGGGTTATGACGTCGTTGCAACTGTTTAACGTCTTACTTAGACCAAACGCGTTTAGTTTTACTTCAAAGCGTCCTCAGTGGTCAATGTAATACTTGTGGGTTTGTTTACAAATTAGTTCAACGAGATCACAAACAGTTTCCATGTTCAAAATTAATTTTTAGCACTCGTGTTTTTTGGCTCCTTACCTTAATCTCTTGTCCTGCTATACACAGGAGTGGGTTTTCCAAGACACTTCATTGCGCTAGTCACAATATATTCTCGTCTGCCTGTTTTGACTGATATATCCACACTCACCTCTTGTTTGTGTTTCTTTCGATCGTGTAGAATGTTAACGTCTTTTGTTTTGTTTTCGTGGCTGTGGCAGCATTTCTATTATCCTACGGCCACACGACTTGTCTGATGCAGCGGTAATATAGACAAACATTCCTCGTGAATCAGTTTGCCTATTAATGAAAATCGTATCAGAAGTTTCTGAGATTAGCTTTCACATACAGCAGACGACTTTAATTTATAATATGCACGAATACGTATAGATTCTGGTCAAGCTTTGCTGCTCTCTGGATGCTGTTTACTTTCCTGATTTTCCCGCCAAATACCGCCCTCTCTGAAGCTGACCACGAGACGTTACTCCAGACTCCAACTAAATGTGGAACACATAACAAAACATGCATTACACTCTCATCATTACTACAGTTACTCGTGAATCAGTCTATTAGTGAAAACCGTACCAAAATTCCGACAGTAGTTGACATGCAGACAGAAGAAACGTGGCGGGAGACGGGTGGGAGAAGGCGATATGTTTGTGTGTGAGTGAATATGTGGGTGTATAGTAATTTTAAACATGAGAACTGTCTATAATTTGGTATACCGATATGTAAACAAAATCTCACTTGTTACAACGATTACTGATAATTAAAGTTTGTTTTCTGCCTTACGGCAGGTCTTGTCACGGGAGAAGCCTCGTCAGAGAGGTCCACCGCATGAGCGTCTAGGGTGATGAAATGATAATCAGAACAACACAACACCCAGTCCCTAAGCGGAGAAAATCTCCGACGCTTCCGGGAATCAAACCCGGGCCCCTTGGAGTGACAGTCCGGCGCGCTGACCATTCAGCTATCGGGGCGGACTCACTGATAATACTTTTAAATAAAGCGAAAGGCGTTTGCTTTAAATAAGGCTTTATACAGTCACAAAAAACGATATAGCATCTAGACTATTCCTAGAATGTAGTTTGTTTATGTGAAGCAATCGAAACTTTTATTTCTTCTCATCAATCTCATAACTCGTCCAGTACGACACGCGACTTGTTGCCTCCAACGAAGAGGAGTATGTTGTTGACATAGGCTATCGTCCCCAGAACAGCAATTTCTGTAAGGCTTCCAACGGTGGCTTCCAAAAATATGGATATACAGACTGACCCATGGTGCCAGCCACTCGTCGTCGTTATAGTAACTGATGCACTTATGGACCAAACACTTGTCACTCAAGCTTTACTGTAATGTTTTAGATACTTGTAAAGCGACCACAGGCACTGGATCTACCATAAGCTGGTGAAGTTAGACACCGAACAAAGATTGTGAAATGCCCCCGAAATGTCCACCCGTATGCCAGGCACATATTTAAGGCTTTACAAACGTACAGATATCCACGAAATTTCGGGAGAACTGCAAACTGTATGTAGCTCACTGCCGCGGTATTTCGGCGCAGATCTTCACCTGAAGCTGACAAGAAGAAACTGCGCCTGTATGTCGTGGCACCAAGTTACCGAAATCCGGCAGATTTTTTCAAAATTTCCTGGGACTACGTACTTATACACTGACGTACGTACGCGTTCGCTCACGAAGTTGATCACTTCTTCCGTCGATCTTCCTTTGCGGAGAAGATGCAATAATCTATGACATTAGAGTCTACTGCAGAGAACGGTCTTTTTTTTCAAAAATTTCCCCATTACGTCTGTTAAGAGGATCGACTTTAGGACTTGGGAGTTAGGAGGATCGACCTTTAGGACTTGAGTAGGATAGGTTCAATTTATATAATGACCACGTCTGCCCGTTTTCTGCTTTTTGGGAAATATACATATTATCAAACATCCATCATTGAGTTTTCAGAAAACTGTAGCTAAACAATTTCTGAGTGACTTCTTCATGAAATGCATCAACTCTCGGTACCAAGTTCTTACGGAAGCGTCCTACGACTTCCATGACCATCTCTACTTTGTAGTCCTCAACAAGGCTCTCACGTTTCTGCCCTTTAAGTGCAAAATTATGTAGTTCTTGTAGTTCTCCACTCGTCTCTCACAGAAATCTTACGAGTTTCCAACTATTATGTATGGAACCCCAAGGGAACTAAATGCAATTGCTGATTCAAATAAAGTTACTAACATCAAAGGCCTGACAGGAACAATTCATCTTTAAATCTTTGTTTCGTTGTCCAGTAGATTCCAGTACCTGGTATGTTTCTATACATGTACAACTAGTTTGATGTACGACCTTCTTGCTCTGTGTACAAATCCTCTCATCTCATCAAAATCAGCTGGCCATACTGAAGAGATTCTTCAATGAACATCGTCCTAAGGACAAGTGCAAGATTCATAACGCTATGAATTTAAAGGACTGATACATGACCTGTATTTTCTAAATCAGTATCAGTGTTCAAAAATTCTGGCTAACTATTCTTCCGTACGAAAATTTTGCAGTCTGTTTTCTTAATAGTTTCTTTGAAATTATCATTCTTTTGGTAGGCTGCGAACTTGATTTTTAGCAGTAAAAAGGCAGATTGTGAAAGCTGACTATTACATTCTCTGTCACCACTGAGTCGTCTATTCGAAGCGACAAATTTCCACTAGAACAAAATCCATTTACCTTCGATTTTGCTCCTGCCAAACGGCAGAATGTTGCTCGGCTGCCTGGCAAGTGCGTCATATCTAACCGTAATTCTGTATTCATAACCTCCACTGAAACCTCTGTGTTATCGTATGCACCGTTCCTAGTAATCTTCTGTTTATCTGCCAGTTGTCTAAAACTCTATTAATCTCGACTGCGCTCTTACACTCAGGCCTATCGGCCGAATCCCAGATTTCGCGACCAAGAATCAACTGCTTACTCTCTTAATCATTCAAGCCCTGCAGCCCATCAGACATCAAGTACAGGAAGATTGGCTTTTGACTCAAATGTGGACATTCTCATTTTTCATCCCTTTAATTTAGCTATTAGCAGTTTTATAATCTTTATTGCCTCCGGTCATTATCATTTCCACTTAATGTTGTTGGAAGATGGGTGGTTGGTTGGTTGGGGGAAGGAGACCAGACAACGAGGTCATCGGTCTCATTGGATTAGGGAAAGACGGGGAAGGAAGTCGGCCGTGCCCTTTGAAAGGAACCATCCCGGCATTTGCCTGGAGCGATTTAGGGAAATCACGGAAAACCTAAATCAGGATGGCCGGACGCGGGATTGAACCGTCGTCCTCCCGATTGCGAGTCCAGTGTCTAACCACTGCGCCACCTCGCTCGGTGTTGTTGGAAGAGTACGTGACGTTATTGGAAAGTCTGAAACTCTTAAGCAGACTGCAGCCACAATATTTAGCATTGTGAATCTCTTCGGCAACCGAAATGACTTTTTTTGGGGAATTGATGTGACGACAATTGAGATGGCCAATAAATGCAATCAGACATCTATAAACAAATAGCACCTAGTAGGTTCATTTACAATTGTACACTTAATAAGTGAGTCATACATAACTTTGAAGTGCCGTGTGTCCTTCTGTGGTGCTGAGGTGTAGGCAACGACAGTAATGTTCTTGACAGAAACAAACGATCTTGAATGTTGATACGATTATATAAGACACGGATACGTAGTAAAGTTTAGTAGCATTGTGCTACGTTGATATAACTTTTCCCATTGCACTCTTCCGTACTAAAGTCCGCCCCCGGTAGCTGAGTGGTCAGCGCCACAGACTGTCAATCCAAAGGGCCCGGGTTCGATTCCCGGCTGGGTCGGAGATTTTCTCCGCTCAGGGACTGGGTGTTGTGTTGTCCTAATCATCATCATTTCATCCCCATCGACACGCAAGTCGCCGAAGTGGCGTCAAATCGAAAGACTTGCACCAGGCGAACGGTCTACCCGTCGGGAGGCCCTCGTCACACGACATTTCACATTTCATTTCATTTCCGTACTGAAGTTGATGTTGGTCTGAAAGTTAATTGTAGTCTCTGAGGACAGTTCTGACTATAGCTTCATAATAGGACGCGCAAGCTATTAGAGGCGTAGGAAGAAGTTTGCGATTTCTCTTTCCAGCGCGCCTGCCCCTAGCTCCGCCGCAACCATTAAAACAGGTCAACCTACCGCAACGGAGACGCAAGAGTACATGTGTACCGAAGCACAGTGGTTAAAGCAGGCCAGCTTCGGTTTCCGCAAGACTGTCAAGCTTCACGCGGCCCGTTCAACCTGCTGCTCCTGACAACAGGTTGCGCCGCCAATCCAATGTGACTACAAAATAGCCACGCATGTGTTTGTGTTGGTAGTTTCAATGCAGCTCAGTTGTCTCAACGGTGGGAGCAGCAAGATCAATAAGCCAAACTTAAATAAGATTGAAGAGAAAATAAGAATTGGGGCATATATACCAGTCACGAAACAGAGCACAAGTCCAGCAGGGAAAAAGTTTTCGTCAGTTTATGAGGCAACTTCAAATAAATCGGAAGGTGTCTCGCAATGCAAACTGTATCAAAAGTTTCTAAACACACATTCAGAAACCACGAGTATGTTACGACTTGTTCGTAAATTTGATCAGCGGTTTCCTCACACCATAAATATTTTTAGCCAACACAAAGACATAGTGGCTGACACGTGTGTAAACGTGTATTAAGGTCTTGAGGCCATATAGCATTATATAGGCTTCCTAAATTTAGGGCACATGCTAATTCAAATAGGAAAAATATTGTTCAGTGGATATTAAAAATAACACTCTGGTAGTATGCAACGTACTGCGAAGAAAGCTTAGCATGAAGGAAAAGCTTCTTCTTTCAGACATGTAGTTTTTAGATTATTATAGTACGAAAAACGAACTTCGTGTTTGCAAAAATTCATTTGGAGAATTCTGAATCAACTATTGCCGGCCGAAGTGGCCGTGCGGTTAAAGGCGCTGCAGTCTGGAACCGCAAGACCGCTACGGTCGCAGGTTCGAATCCTGCCTCGGGCATGGATGTTTGTGATGTCCTTAGGTTAGTTAGGTTTAACTAGTTCTAAGTTCTAGGGGACTAATGACCTCAGCAGTTGAGTCCCATAGTGCTCAGAGCCATTTGAACCATTTTTTGAATCAACTATTTTGGCCATTTAGAATTAATTCAGCGATCACGCAAAACACGTCCTGGAAATAGTACTTAAAATCAGTATAACTGGGGTCATATTTGGCTGAAATACATTGTTACAGAAACTAGACTTCAAAAACTTTTATTTCAGTTGGCTTTGCAGTATAATAGATGTCTTCAGGTTCTTAAATGCAAACGATCTCGATTTTCAGAGATGGTTCTGCTTACTACAGATAACATATATTAGCGGTGATCTGATGATGGTTCGAATTGAGAATAGCCTCTACTAATCGAAATAGGGTGAAGTGGCAGAGAAAACCGTTAATATGAAAATGAATAAATAAATAAATATGCCCTAAATACGCCAAAAAGGGAAAAAGGGCCTACAATGATTCACTATGACACTATGTCATCATACGTATCCGGATACCTGGCTGAAAATGACTTATGAGTTCGTGGCGCGCCGGGCGGAGTGGCCGAGCGGTTCTAGACGCTACAGTCGGGAACCGCGTGACCGCTACGGTCGCAGGTTCGAATCCTGCCTCGGGCATGGATGTGTGTGATGTCTTTAGGTTAGTTAGGTTTAAGTAGTTCTAAGTTCTAGGGGCTGATGACCTCAGAAGTTAAGTCCCGTAGTGCTCAGAGCCATTTTTGAGTTCGTGGCGCCCTGCATCGGTAATGCTGAAATTCAATATGGTGGTGGCGCACCCTTAGCCTTGATGACAGCTTCCACTCTCGCAGGCATACGTTCAATCCAAGTGTTGGAATGTTTCTCGGGGAATGGCAGCCCATTCTTCACGGAGTGCTGCACTGAGAAGAGGAATCGACATCGGTCGGTGAGGCCCGGCACGAAGTCGACGTTCCAAAACATCCCAGAGGTGTTCTATAAGATTCAGGCCAGGACTCTGTGCAGGCCAGTCCATTACAGGGATGTTATTGTCGTGTAACCACTCTGCTACAGGCCGTGCATTATCAACAGGTGCTCGATAGTGTTGAAAGATGCATTCGCCATTCCCGAATTGCTCTTCAACAGTGGGATGCAAGAAGGTGGTTAAAACATCTGTGTATGCTGTGATAGTGACACGCAAAACAACAAGGGGTACAATCCCCCTCCACGAAAAACACGACCACTCCATAACACCACCGCCTCCGAATTTTACTGTTGGCACTACACACGCTGACAGATGACGTTCACCGGGCAAAACGTTTTCCCACTGTTCAATCGTCTAATGTTTACGCTCCTTACACCAAGCGAGGCATCGTTTGGCATTTACCGGCGTGATGTGTGGCATATGAGCAGCCGCTCGACCATGGAATCCAAGTTTTCTCACCTCCCGCCTAATTGTCATAGTGCTTGCAGTGGACCCGGATACAGTTTGAAATTCCTGTGTGATGGTCTGGTTAGTTGTCTGCCTATTACACATTACGACCCTCTTCAACTGTCGGCGGTCTCTGTCAGTCAGCAGATTGCGCTGTACGTATCCCTTCACGTTTCCACTTCACTATCACATCGGAAACAGTGGACCTAGGGATGTTTAGGAGTGTGGAAACTCGCGTACAGACATATGACACAAGTGACACACAATCACCTGACAACGTTCGAAGTGCTTGAGTTCCGCAGAGCGCCCCATTCTGCTATCTCACGATGTCTAATGACTACTGAGGTCGCTGATATGGAGTACCTGGCAGTAGATGGTAGCACAATGCACCTAATATGAAAAAAGAATGTTTTTGGGTTGTCCGGGCACTTTTGATCACATAGTGTATTTCACTGAGCCTCGTCTTGTGGTACTCGGATAAGAGAAGACTTTTCATCTACGTCCGAACCCTACTCATAATACAACAGTGAAAGCGTACAGATTAAACCGCTACGTAGCGTTGCACAGCGGGAAGACGAGCAGGCAAGCAAGATTCCTTTAGCTTGCTTGGATTGGGCGCAGCTTGGCTTGGATGGGAGTAGAGTAGCCTGCCCGTCGTGCTGACAGCGTGCGGCAGCTTGCCTGTCAGGCTAAAAGGCAAGCACGGGCAGATTGATAGCGGAATGTGTACAACTCTGGTCTTAGGCAGTGGTGTCATGTGAATTTAGCGTCCTCTGGTGGCGTATATGCGTGATGGTCACCATGGGGAACAACGAACGATGGAAGAGCGAACGGGAGGTTTAAAAATGCCATCTCCCGGGTAGCCAGGAGCGGCGCGGCGGGTGCGGTCGACGTAGACGCCGTCGATACGGCAGGAAACTGCCCCATCAACTCCCTACGTCAGAGAACAACGCGACCCATATCGATAGGGCCTTGAGCGTCAAGTGGAAAATTAGCCATAAGCCGCTTCTAGCTTCGCTGACAGGCAAAGCCACGTCCCAAGACGTACCCGTCTATAGGGTCTGACTCAAATGAACGTAATTTCCCCTAAATAAAAATTCTAGTAGATAAATACTCCTTTGAACTCTCTCCAAACAAGCTCGAAATGATTTGTTACAAACATTGTCCCTAGTCACAGATCGTTCTCAAATTATCACGTTATCTTGTGCGCATTCCTGTCACAAGTATGTTTTAAAAATACCAACGTGGTCTCGATAAGAGACCTCCTTAGAGAGCTTATTAATTAATTCAAGACAGTAACATTTTCATATGTATACTGAATGTATTCAGTAATTCTTACGATTCTTTTAAGGCTCACATTTTTTGTTTTAATTTCTTTCATGATTTTAGTTAGCTACTCGTCCATGTGACCAACAGCAAGTAAGAAATTAATCTTATGCCACCTTTATCTATAGCATCATGCACTGATTTATTTGCTTTTCATTCCGTGCGTCTCATTACTCGAGATAGTCAGCACAGATAAAAAACATATTCTAAGTATACAAAACGTCTGAGACCATAGAGGTCGCACTTCTATTGAGACTAGTTGAGAGAGTTTTTTAGAAGATCACTGGACAAAATGTTATTCAGCTCTTTAAGAGAGCACACTTATCGCTTTGGCGCGTTGTAGATGGTGCCAGGCTGTTACGTGACTCTCCTCTTCTAACGTGCGAATATGTGATAGTAGTGAAGTGTTATCGATGTGTCAGTCGGTTCTATGGAATCAGTACATTAACTTGCTATCGTTTTCGACGTGTCCATGTCAATACCGTGTCTGAAGTGGTTCGATTTGTTGTGTCAACGCGGACTCTCCAACGCCTCTACAAGGAATGCTGTAAGCAGCCACGTAACGCGGCTGAGATCAGTGGCCGTAAAAATATTATAACCGACACTGACCAGAGACGAGTGTCAGCGCTTTGTTACAGCGGTATTATACCGTGGTACTATTGTGTCTTGTGGGAATGACTAATTGTTTGTGCGGTATATTTGTACAGTTTGGTCAGGAACTGTCTGCAAAGCTTGTAAGGGTGTTGCAGGGGAGATTGTGATGAGGAATACATCTTAAGAAAAAGTACGATTCGTCGCACCGTTTCCGAATTAATTGGCATTGAAGTCAGCCAATCAGGCCCTTGCGCGCGCAAATTCAAGCTGCCTATCACAGACGTGTTCTTCGTTTCGTTTCCTAAAACCGAACAAGCCAGTGATACAAAAATTGGACGTGGGACGGAAGTTAGGATCGAATTCGAGCCAAAGGCCAAGCAGTCTCCTTGCGTTTTTAGTCTACGCTATGAGAATAACTGACACTAATTGTATCTGGCGGGCCGCTTTAATTTGTGCGCTCTGCGGCCTGATTGGTTAATTTCAGTGCTAATTAGCTCGGAGACGGAGAAACGTATAGAATTTTTTTCTTAACATGTATTTCTCAGAACAACCTACCCTGTAACACTCCTATAAGTTTTTCAGGCTGTTTCTGAGGGCCTTATATTGCTGAAAGTTTTCCCAGTAATCCCGAAACAGCTCGTAGTGAAATTATATTTTCTTCGTCTCCCATTGTACTACCCACACGTACACTCAAGAGACCTACGTATTTGCCTATTTTTTCGCATTGCGTTATTTGTACTATTGCTATAATGTTACGAGTTAATATTTTCAGAATGTGTGACAAACGTGTAGCATATCCAGTGATTATTGCTGGAAAAATCATTGTAGTTATTATCAGTGGTTTTCTATCACTTCGTAACACATAAAAAGTTCTTCTTTTTGCCTACTTCCTTTTAGACAGGACTGCATGAGGATAAGTTGCCACTGATTATGTCATCCGGATACAAGACGTGTTTGAATGGCCCGGCCGCTCTGTATTGTTTTGAACTGTGAATAGTAGTGACATATTACTTCAGCCGAATTAAAGTCTCCCGCGGAGGTAACACGAGACGACGTCCAGAACAGCCCAGTCAATGAAAGCTATTATAAAGACAATAATGGCAGCAAGTCATTCGACAAATAACTTAAGTTAATAAGCCGGTGAAAACCACCTGTGGGTGAAGATACATGCCCACTTTTTTATTTATTTAATTTCCACGTCTAGTTCCGTAGGACCAAATTGAAGAGTAAATCTCCAAGTTCATGGAACGTGTCATTACATGAAATTATAACATAAAAGTAATAACAGATGAAATAAAATTTATATGAACCCAATAAAAGGCAAGCCATAAGTTTATGGAAAAGCAATCAACAATATAACGCCGGAATCAGCGTAATTTTTGAAGGAACTCCTCGACAGAATAAAAGGAGTCACCCATGAAGACACTTTCAGCTTCGATTTGAAAGCGCGTGGATTGCTGCAAAGATTTTTGAATTCTTGTGGGAGCTTATTGAAAATGGATGCAGCAATATACTGCACACCTTTCTGCACAAGAGTCAAGGAAGTGCGATCCAAATGCAGACTCGATTTCTGCCTAGTATTAACTGAGTGAGAGCTGCTAATTCTTGGAAATAAGCTGATATTATTAACAAGAAACGACACTAAAGAATATATATATATATATATATATATATATATATATATATATATATATATATATATATACTGAGAGGCCAATGTCAGCATACCCAGACTAGTGAACAGGGATCGACAAGACGTTCGTGAACTTACAACACTTACTGCCCAAACCAGCTTCTTTCTGAGCCAAAAATATCCTTTGATAATGGGAGGAGTTACCCCAAAATGTAATACCATACGTCATAAGTGAATGAAAATAAGAAAAGTAGATTACTTTTCGTGTCGATCTATCACTTACTTCAGATACCGTTCGAATAGTAAAAATGGCAGCATTAAGTCTTTGAACAAGATCCTGAGCATGGGCTTTCCACGACAGTTTACTATATATCTAAACACCAAGAAACTTGTACTGTTCAGTTTCACTAATCATATGCCTATTCTTTGAAATTGAAACGTCAGGTTTTGGCTAAAATGGTTCAAATGGCTCTGAGCACTATGGGACTCAACTGCTGTGGTCATAAGTCCCCTAGAACTTAGAACTACTTAAACCTAACTAACCTAAGGACATCACACACATCCATGCCCGAGGCAGGATTCGAACCTGCGACCGTAGCAGTCGCACGGTTCCGGACTGCGCGCCTAGAACCGTGTGTGTTAGAAAATGTAAAAACTGAGCCTCACTGTGATTTAGCATTAATTTATTTTCTACAGTCCATGAACTTATGTCATGAACTGCACTATTTGTAATAGTGCCAATGTTGCACACAATATCCTTTACCACCAGGCTAGTGTCATCAGTAAACAGAAATATTTTAGAATCACCTGTAGTACTAGAGGGCATATCATTTATATAAATAAGGGACATGAAAGGACCCAGCACTGATCCCTGGGGCACCCCCTATTTAACCATACCCCACTCAAACCCCACATCATAGCCATTCTCAACACAGTGGATAATGACCTTTTGCTGTCTGTTGTTAAAGTAAGAGGTGAACCAATTGTGAGCTATTCCCCTGTTCCATAATGATCCAATTCCTGGAGCAATATTTTGTGATCAACACAATCAAACGCCTTAGTTAAATCAAAAAGGTGCCTAGCGTTGAAACCTTTCATTTAATCGATCCAGTGCCTCACAAAGAAAAGATAATATAGCCTTTTCAGTTGTTAAACCACTTCTAAAACCAAGCTGTACATTTAATAGCAAATTATGTGAACTAAAATAATAAATTATCCTTACATACACATCCTTTTCAACAACTTGAGCAAACACTGATGGCATAGAAATAGGTCTAAAATTGTCTACATTACCCCTTTCTCATTTTTTATTAAGCAGCTTTACTACTGAATACTTTAATCGTTCAGGAAACTGACCATTCTTAAACAAAAAAAAAATACAAATATGGCTAAGTACAGGGCCAACATGAGCAGCACAGTACTTTAATATTCTGCGAGGAACTCCATCATATCCATCAGAGTCCTTTGTCTTCGGTGATTTAATTATTGACTTAATCTCCCCCTTCTCAGTATCACAGACTGAAGCGCCTAGAACCGCACGGCCACACCGGCCGGCTAAGCACCTTACAGTAATGTTTCTATTGGGCTAGTGTAACTCGATTGTAACTATTTCTAACATTTTGATATAATTCTCACTTTGTTCTACATAATATCCTTATCCCAATGGTCAGCCACCCAGACTGCCTTATACTGCTAGTAACCCGTTTAGAACGTCACAAAGGAAAGCAACTTTCAAAGAGCATGGGAAATGTGTTAAGGAAAGCATTATATTTGTCATCTATGTAACCGGAATTATAAACATCCTGAAACTATTGTTCCTTAACGAGGCTTAAAAAACTCTCTATTTCTGTTGGGTTAGCTTTCCTACATAGTTTGTAATTATATATGACAGTTGGTTGAGTACAAAAAACTTTTAGTGTTAAAATTTGAGCATCATGGTCTGAAAGGCCATTTACCTTTTACTAACAGAATGTCCATTTAGTAATGAAGAATGAATAACAATATTGTCTATGGCTGAGCTACTGTTTCCCTGCACACTGCTTGGAATAAACACAGTCTGCATCAGATAATATGAATTTAGGAGATCTCCTAACACCCTTTTTCTTACACAGTCACAAACAAAATTAATATTGATGTCATCACACATAACCCATTTTTGTACTTCCTATAAAGTGAACCAAGAACCGTCTCTAGCTTGAGAAGAAATGCTCTGACTTCAGAGCATTTCTTGGGGACCTAGAAACAACAACAATTAGAAGTTTAGTTTTGCGTGAGCTCCCGAGGCCCACCGCATGGCGTCCATGGAGACCAGGCGTCCGCCAGAGCTTAGGCCTTGGTGTTGACTTAGTACTTATGTACCGCATTTTTAAAATGTGACTACGCCGATTCAGGCTGTTTTAGTTTTACTTCTAGACCATGCCCTCTTAGACAAATTATAGATTCAGGTATATCTTCTGAAGAAGGCTCAATTATTTGGGCTGAAACTTAGGTAATGGTTGGTTTTATTACCGCAAACGAAGCTGATATTGTCTTATACAGGGTGAGTCACCTAACGTTACCGCTGGATATATTTCGTAAACCACATCAAATACTGACGAACCGATTCCACAGACCGAACGTGAGGAGAGGGGCTAGTGTAATTGGTTAATACAAACCATACAAAAATGCACGGAAGTATGTTTTTTAACACAAACCTACGTTTTTTTAAATGGAACCACGTTAGTTTTGTTAGCACTTCTGAACATATAAACAAATACGTAATCAGTGCCGTTTGTTGCATTGTAAAATGTTAATTACATCCGGAGATATTGTAACCTAAAGTTGACGCTTGAAACCTCCGACGTTCAGTTGCGTGTTGTAACAAGCACGGGCCACGGTCGGCGAGCAGCATCTGCAGGGACATGTCCCACTGGAAACGCGTCGACGTACGTGGTATCAGCTTGATGGTGCACCTGCACATTCCGCAATTAACACTAGGCTGACCCTTAACAGGATGTTCGACGGGCGTTTCATAGGACGTGGAGGACGCATAAATTGGCCAGCCCGTTCTCCTGATCTTACACCTCTGGACTTCTTTCTGTGGGGTACGTTAAAGGAGAATGTGTACCGTGATGTGCCTACAACCCCAGAGGATATGAAACAACGTATTGTGGCAGCCTGCGGCGACATTACACCAGATGTACTGCGGCGTGTACGACATTCATTACGCCAGAGATTGCAATTGTGTGAAGCAAATGATGGCCACCACATTGAACATCTATTCGCCTGACATGTTGGGACACACTATATTCCACTCCGTAATTGAAAACGGAAACCACGTGTGTACGTGTACCTCACCCCTCGTGGTAATGTACATGTGCGTCAGTGAAAAAGACCAATAAAAAGGTGTTAGCATGTGGACGTAATGTGCTGTTCCAGTCTCTTCTGTACCTAAGGTCCATCACCGTTCCCTTTGGATCCCTACGTAATTCGGTGCTCTACGATACACACGATCGAACAGCGGAGGAGTGATACTCAAGCGTCAGCTTTAGGTTACAATATCTCCGGATGTAATTAACATTTTACAATGTAACAAACGGCACTGATTACGTATTTGTTTATATGTTCAGATGTGCTAACAAAACTAACGGGGTTCCATTTAAAAAACCGTAGGTTTGTGTTAAAAAACATACTTCCGTGCATTTTTTGTGGTTTGTATTGACCAATTACACTAGCCCCTCTCCTCACGTGCGGTCTGTGGAATCGATTCGTCAGTATTTGATGTGGTTTACGAAATATATCCAGCGGTAATGTTAGGTGACTCACCCTGTATATTAAATTCTACTGCCCTGCGCAACATTCAAATAACCGTTCAGCGCAGCGCCGTGATACGTATACGGACTCAAATGGAATACTGTTTTCTACACTACATGGCCCCACTCCACAAATAACTCCTTGAAAAACAGTCAGATAATCTGTATCCTGATAAAGGAAGCCTCTGAATGGTCAAATTATTTAAGCGGTGCTCCGATATACCAATAATGTCAGAGTCAACATCTATGAGTAGTTCATTAACTTCAATACCTCTTATATTTTGATGAAATATGCTAATTCCTTCTCTACTTGGAAACAAGACGTCCTTTGAAGGTGATTCCTGTGTTTGAGGACTTCCTTTAAGCAGAGATAACTATCGGCTGACTTCAGTCTAAGGTAGGTGCACCTCTAACACCAACTACTACAGGAATTTTTCCATGAGCGATTCCACCACTGCCCACTACACTGTCACCTATAAGCTTTGTCAGCCTCCCATTCACATACAACTCTAACACCAACTACTACAGGAATTTTTCCATGAGCGATCCCACCACCGCCCACTACGCTGTCTCGTACAAGTTTTGCCAGCCTCCCATTCCCATATCTATTGATGACTATACAAATCAGTGAAAGAGTGAAATGAGACCTGACTTGCATGTGTGTGTTTTATAATACTTTGGTATCCACTCTTCCGAACCTTCTGACCTGCTTAAACACCAGCGTTTGCCTCTGTCTCTCCCTCTCTCTTTTTCTTTCTCTCTTTCTCTCTCTCTCTCTCTGACTCTCTCACACACACACTCACACACACACACACACACAGACACACACACACACACATTTACTTGTCATTAGTTGAGGCCATTACTATCGGCTCAAGTTTCTTACTAGTTCCCACTCTCACGGTTCGTCAGATGATACCTGTGCGTCCGAAAAAGCACCGTACGCGGTTTCCATCGTTTCTCAGGCGTTCGTCATCTTCTTATAAAAACATGATTTCTATCCAGTACTGTCTTAGACAACAAACCACTTAGAGGCTATACAACACTGGAAGCATCACGGTAGACTTTAATTGTTCATAAGGTGAATCTCTGCACCGGTACTCTTCGTGACTCTAGCAGGTTGTGGGAATGGGCAGGTATTGAGGGATTGTTGATTCTGCTGACAGATGTCGATTTTGTGGCTACCTTGAGAAAGGAAAGAATTACACCTCATTGGTAAATTCGACTGGTTTAATGGTTCAAATGGCTCAGTCCTGTAGAACTTAGAACTACTTAAACCTAACTAACCTAAGGACTTCACACACATCCATGCCCGAGGCAGGATTCGAACCTGCGACCGTAGCAGTAGCGCGGTTCCGGACTGAAGCGCCTAGAACCGCACGGCCACCGCGGCCGGCGACTGGTTTAATGGTGATATAAATGTTATGAGCAGATGTAGACTGGAACACAATAACACTTAAATATTAAATTTAAGATTTATGCTATAGATAGTATCATGATTTTCAGTGACAACAAAATTTGAAAACGTCACATATATGTGGAAAGTACCGAATCCTCATCAATACGATTGGGAATGGAAAATAACTTTAAGTGATAAGAGATATTTATGGAACTGCATTTTGGTGACAGAGCTAGAGGTGTAGTCAACTAGGAAAGTAGGAAAAGGGGCAGCTCCGCGAATGTCCAGTTCTTTTGATAACAGTCAACATAGTGAGAACTGAGAATGTCAGAAAATGAACGTGCAAAGAAAATACGTACAGAAATATTTTGCGGAAGAACGGTACGTTCTGAGACGCCTGCGATGGCCTAGTGTAGCAGGTCACTTAGTATTTGAGGGAGGGGGTGGAAACAGTAACAGTGAAAGTGCGGGCTGTAGTAAAGAAGATTACGGGGAAAGTATTGGCGCATGACGGAAGAGAGTATAGACACACTCGAAACCCATTGGAAAATTGAAGATTTAGAAGCATGACGTCGCACAGAAGAAGATGTGGAGGTAAATAGATGATTAAGCCGTTGGCAGCGGCGGGCGGCGGAGAGCCACAAGGCTAGCGGCGCTATTTTAATTCAGTGGAAAGCGGTAAGCCGTGTGCCAGCGCTTACGTAACGGCCACGGGCAGCTCGTGGCCAGCTGCACTTCCGCCCGTCCAGGTGAGCCTCACAACTTCATATGCTACATCAACGTCTTACTTTCAGATTCAATCATTCGTTGTACGTACTAACATAGCCTACTGTGTCGCAAGTGGTTGCCAAACAGCTCAAACTTGTTTGCTGACAGTTGCTTTATTTCTGTGAAATTTACAGCAACATTCTCTTGTTCGACTGCTTTCCAAACGAGTACATAAATTTAAATTTAACAGACCACGAGCGGTTCGAGCATTACTGCTGCGAGACGCCTTTCGGGTGTTCATGATAAAGGAATTACAGTTCATCTGGAGAAGCACACATAACACAGCGCTCCATAAACGTTTCCAACAATGCGTGAAAATAGCAATCAAGTACCATGTGCACCAGTATTAACGAAAGTCACACTAATATTAATGTCTAAAGTATAGCAGATATTAAATGCTTCCTTCAAGACTGAAATAAAATCATAAATGTGCACATTAGTATTTAATTTCTCTGACGATGTTAAACTGGGGTCTCTTGGACCTTACTGAAAGTGCTTCTCCCGCGATATTCTTTCCTCCTGTTAAGGCTTCATACCCTGCCGAGCATGAGCCCATTACAGACGGAGCTGTCGTTGTGCCTTCTTAAAGCAGCTTAAACTGGCAGAAGAAGCTGCTGAAGCATCACATCCATATAGCAAAATTATGGTATGAACCTGACTCCTTCAAAACATCAGTTGATACTTAAGCGCTACACCAACGCGGCCGCTATACGACGTACTCTGATATCCCAGACGGTGATGACGGGAGATTTTTAGAATTACGATAAATTATATTAGAAGAGAAGTTTTTAATTTTGAAAATTATATTGGCAGATAAATATTTTAATTTTGAAAACTGACATATATTCTTATACGCTTATCTGATTTCATGGTTTAATACCGAGCGATGTGGCGCAGAGGTTACCACACTGGACTGGCATTCGGGAGGACGATGGTTCAAACCCGCGTCCGGACATCCTGATTCAGGTTTTCCGTGATTTTCCTAAATCGCTTTTTGCCGTAATGGTTACTTTGAAAAGGCACGGCCGATTTCCTTCGCCATCCTTCCCTAATCCGAGCTTGGGCTCCGTCTCTAAAGACGTCAGTTTCGATGGGACGTTAAACACTAATATCCTTCTCCTCCTCCTCAATGTTTCACTTTTCAGAAATTCAAAAGCCAAGGATGTATCTGCCCAGTCGAATGTAATATCTCACACCACAAATGATCACTGATGTTTTTCATAGGCTAATATACTGATACAAGAATGAGTAATACACATTTTCAAACACTTAATAGTAATACATTCACTATGAGTAATCATGTAACCTGCTGGTACTAACCGAGAACGCTTGTTCTACATTAAAAGGCTTTCATTTCCAAATTATGCAACAGTTATCATAGACGTTGAAAGTTGTCTGTTATCATTTGCATACTTCCATAAATTATGTTTTACGTATCTAGTACTCGCGAGCAGTATTTGCTGACATACCTGGGTCCACTGATAGATTTTCCGTATATTCGCTGCTGCTTCTGTTATACAAGTTCATCTTGTCCATTTGCTTTGTGGTGGGAGCGCGCTCAGGCACTGGGGTTCAGGGCAGCATTACGGTCCGCTTGGCTTACAAGTTGGAAGCGGGACAAAGCTGTTCCTTCGTTAGATTCCGTTCAGCTCTGTTCTGGTTGGAAGGCGTGCTTTGGCTTCTGTGTGATATGGTTTGGTAATGAATGTAGCTGCAGTGAATTGTTCTGAGAAATACGGAGAGCGGTGACTGAAGCCAGCCTACACTTTGTTTTCACGAAATGATGCTGACAGTTATACTGGAAGACAAGGTAATGTTTTCTAAGTGTATGAACTTGGTGAGCCATATTGGAAAAGTTGTAGCCCATCGTTGCTAAATCATAATGAATAGCAGAGTTTTATACGTGTTTAAGATTAATGTGACGTAGTTTCCGTTCTGTTTACATGCTATATTTGATCGTAGTAAAGTGCAGGATGCTGCTCTTTCATTCACCAAACGTCTTTTGTACTTTATATGTTTCACGACTACCCTGAAGAACGGGTCTTTGTATGATAGTGGCGTGTGTGCCACGTGGCTCATGTTATATTACCGTTTTTGTTCTATGTAAAGTACCTGTATTCTTTCGAATTTAATAACCACAAGTCAAAAACAGAATCTCATATCTTTATCTATATTTCGTTTCTTTCATTAATTCAATTAAATTTCCATGACGGTGGGAGTGAGTACGCATGAATCCTTGTATTAATGCCTTGCACGGGAATAAGAAGACAAATTATCTTTTGCCTTCAGTTCAGGAATTAGTTTGACGATAACCACATCTCACGTCGCATTAACTGTATGAAAAGAAAGAATTTCTATTATTTAATAATTTGTTTTCAGATTCCAGAAGTTAAGTGTGCCTCGAGAATTCTAAACCAGCAATTGTATCGCCAAATTGATACAACGTTTTGCGGGGACGATTACCAGGTAAGACGAGACCCGTGTTACAAGTCATAACTTAATCCCCAATTATGGTTACGCCTTTCCTACTAGGCGTAGTTTACACGATGTTTAAGGGATGATCTAGTGATGAGAAGCTTTTTTCAGTTAACAACAGCAAATCATTTCAGATGTCAAAGAATATCCATTGCGCTAAGTATGGGTGTCCGTATCGAATCATATCTGGGCAGTCGGATCGAGTAGTTACAACCTATTTTTGGTCTTTATTCACTTAGTAAAGAGGGTATCTTTAATCAGAGCAATTTCGTGTGGAAGTCATTGAGAACTACTATCACTTGAACACATTTTATAGACACCATACAATGTCTTAGAAGTCTACGAAGACTCAGTGTAGCTCTATAACGGAAAGATCTGTTAGGAATAATGTATCATGAAACAACCACAAAAACGTGTAGTTGCTTAAAATAATATCTTTCACAGTACCAATGAAAACCACAAAGGGATATCGACAAAAAAAATTGAGATTTTGGAAAAGGAAAATAAATAATCTAGCAAATCAAGACTTTTCACTTTTCTTCGAATGCTACACAGTGAGTCAGAACTTTTCTTGTCAAATGAAGACAACAGACAGACGTAAACTCATGTCGATTTAATGTAAGAGGTCTGCACAGACATTAACAATAGTTACGTCATCGCGGTACGGTGCAGAATGAACTGTAGCGAGTTAAAATGCAAACACTTGGCATACTGGCACGCCAGTCTGTCACAGAATAATAAGTCCACAACAGTTGGTGTGGCCAGAGATATTGGTTACAGTAGTTCTAACTGCGAACTGTGTGTTTGACACAGAGTTTTCGACAAGCAGCGGATCACGATGGCATAGCAAATACAAGTAGATCGCACTTAACACGACCACATATTTGGTAGATAATTGGATGTCCACAGTCAGCACGAGGTGGGCCGATAATTTAATGCCGCCTCTAGCACCTTTTTATGAACAAGGTGCAGACTGTAGTAGTGAGAAAATATTCAACAGCAATATGAGCAAGGTTAACCAATTGCTTCCACTGAATTCCAGACTGTTATGTTTTCGACTTTGACCCATCTTACATAGCTAATTCTATAGAGTTGAGTGGTACATACCCACTACTTCAGTTCCATGGCTTACGTCAGCTATGGAGCTTGACATGACCGCCTGTTATCAGTAACTCACTATCTTGAGTGGTGCAAAGCGACCCATGTGCGCTTTTAAGGATGTGTGTGTATTGTGTAGTAAACCGGGGACCTAGAAACGACGGAGAGGTTTCGTCCTCGCTCGAGCCCTCAGTTGTTCACAACCCCACAACAGGCCACAGAAGTTTACCCACCCCACCACTGCCCACCGAACCCAGGGTTATTGTGCGGTTCGGCCCCCAGAGTGTAGCCCCAAATGTTTGCGTGGTAAAGTAATTATGGTGCACGCGTACATGGAGACAGTGCTTGAGAAGCAATCGCCGACATAGTGTAACTGAGTTGGAATAAGGGGAACTAGTCCGTATTCGCCGAGACAAATGGAAAACCGCCTTAAAAACCATCCACAGGCTGGCCGGCACACCGGTCCTCGACATTTATCCGCCGGGCGGATTCGTGCTGGGGACCGGCACGCCTTTCCCCTCGGGAAGCAGCGCGTTAGACCGCGCGGCTAGCTGGGCGGGCATTTTAAGGGGTGACTAATATTTAGTTCAGTAAAAACTACACTTCCATGTCACGTGCTACGTTCCTCGTCGTGATAGGTTCTACCTCTCAGATTCAGTCGCAACTTATTCTCCTACCTGTTTATAGTTTCCACTGCTGCTCTTAGGTCCAATACCCAGAGTGAACCAGAACTCCACCGATAAAATTTCGGAGATTGTTTGGGGATATTTTCTGAATATTTATTTATTAATCGTAAGATTTTCAAGCACAACAATAAATGTAATACAAACGACACATTTAATTCAAAACAGACTAATAAATTTTTAATATAATCAGTTGCGTCGTCCGTTACCATCAGGAAATCTTCGAAAGTATCAAGATAGGCCCCGTTGGGACAGTCTTTAACTACATGATGAACGGTTTGTCTGGCTGTTTCACAATCGCATTTTGGAGATGGAAGAGCCTTACCCCATCTATGAAGAAAGACCATGCTTCTGCCATGATTGGTGCTTATTCTCTTAAACATAGTCGATGTTTTGCGCGATTGACCATGGCAGGGGATTTCTTCCTTATGTAGGGCAAGTTCTGATAATGTGGAGGGCAAGCTTCTGTCCATCTGTCCAGTCACGTTTCCATGAGTCTTTTAAGTTGAACTGAGACGTGTGCAGTTCCATTGCTGTGTGTATGTATGATTTTCTTGATCGGAGCTGATTTGTTTCCGGAGTAACCGCATCTTGATGGATAGGTAGTTGCGAATTGCCTTGTATGCGTTTAAGCTCACGGAGTAGAGCTGTTTTCCACCGAAGTCCTGGGGATAGAATGTGGTTCAATATTGGACGGGGGTTCACCATAGTGTACCACTGATCATTCTCATTGTGTTGTTCATTTGTGCGTCCAGAGTTTGTGTGTGTGAACTACTGAGCCATATAGGAGCGTCATATTCCTCAATAGAGCAGACTAGTCCAAGTGTTGAAGTGCGCAGAATTTCAACAGCGGAGCCCCAGGCTGTTCTGCACAGCGTATGTAGGACATCGTTCCTACGAGGGTAATCCCAAAAGTAAGGTCTCCTATTTTTTTATAAGTACATAGACCTGTTTATTTCTACAATGATCTACATCGGTCTACAGCTTGAACATTTAGCTAATTTTCAACATTATCACCATTTCTGTCGATGCATTTTTGTAGACACCATGCTGTTCAGAAAGTTTTGAACCTCTTCTTTCACCTCGTCGTCGGAGCTGAATCGCTTTCCGGCCAAATGTTCTTTTAACCTAGGGAACAGGTGATAGTCACTGGGCGCCAAGTTAGGACTATAGGGTGGGTGGGTGATTATGTTCCACTGAAACTGTTCCAGGAGAGCAACGGTTTGCCGAGCGATGTGTGGGCGAGCGTTGTCATGGAGAATATGTACGCCCTTGCTCAACATTCCTCTTTTCCGGTTCTGAATTGCCCGTTTGAGTATTTTCAGAGTCTCACAGTACATGTCAGCGTTAATTGTGGTCCCAGTGATTCAGCTCCGACGATGAGGTGAAAGAAAAGGTTCATAACTTTCTGAACAGCATAGCGGCGAGCTGGTGTGACATGGGCATACAAAAACTGCCACAGCGTCTACAAAAATGCATAGACAGTAATGGTGATTATGTCGAAAAATAGCTAAATGTTTAAGCTGTAAACTGATGTAAACCATTGTAGAAATAAACAGGTCTATGTACTTATAAAAAAATGAGAGACCTTACTTTTGAGATTACCCTCGTAGTTCGTATCTACGCAGCGGTGTTTTCCAGTTGCTTTTTGTAGGACAGTTTCTGTGCCAATGTAACCCCTAGATGTTAAGGGTGATGTAACCCCCAGATACTATGAGTGCTGAAAGTGGTGAAGTAGTCTGTCAGCAAAATAGACCTGTAGCTGTATGCACAAACGAAAGAAATCCGTCCATATCTTGGTAGTGTTTGGTTTCAGTCTCTATTTCCCAAAATATCTTCCCATTATCGTCAGATCAGATGTTACGATGAATCCCGTTTTCGCAACGTCAGCTGGGTTCCACGTGATGCACTCCGGGTAACGCTAAGGAGCTGACAACACTGCTTGTCAGACAATATTCAAATCTCCTGGCTAAAGCACATGAAATTTTCCAAGTACTTTGGTATAATGGACCCGTGGTCTCCGGTAGTTCTTTACAGAGTAGTTACATTTCCTTTGATTTCTTATCTCTTGTATCGCTATTGCATTGAAATCATCTGCACGACATTACAAATGTTGACGGCATGCGCTGTGTGTCTTGCTTGGATTCAAAGATGTTCCTTTCGCTCACGCGCTTGCTGTTGACAACCTTAAGGCCTACTTTACTATTGGTCCTCAAACTTACATTCAGTACAGCTCAGTCTTGCCTCGGTGTTGTTCTAACGGCAGCGTTAGTTGTACGTTAACAGTGGTACAAAGCAGTATCGATAGGTCGATATGCATTGCGTCTATGGGTTCATTCAATGCAATGGAAACGCTAAAAGCTACGTGTCACGAATAACCAGATCCTTTCGTGCTACTTCGTTTTGGTGATGGCATATTACAGGCTTTTTCACTGTTGTGAAACTATTTTCACGAAAAAAAAAAGATAATTCTGTCTGTCGAGAGTTCCCGACGCGCTAGTTGTAAATATTGTTTACGATGGAGATGGAGAGAAACGGCGAACAGACTGACGGTGTCGCAGTGTCTGGTCCCTTGTCACCCTTTGTGGCCAATCTTTCTACGGAAGATTTCGAGAAGAGAGCACTCCAGTCAGCGGTGTTGAAACCAACGTGCTTTTTGCGATATTTGTATGACACCTTTGTTATCTGGCCCCGCGTCACTGCATCGCTGGATTTGTTTTTGCAACACCTAAATTCTCTTCAATCGCACATCAAGTATATGATGGAGATGGAGAAAAACGGTGACCTACCGTTCCTAGATGTGCTCGTGTGGAGAAAAGAGGATGGCACCTTGGGTCACCCTTTTTACCGTAAACCTACACACACACACACACACATACAGACATATACTCACAGGGCACCAGCTGTTACCATCCTGCACAACAAAGTGGCGTGATTAGGACGTTCGTCCACAGAGCTACGCGACCTCCGTAAGGTACTCTTACAAAATAAATATACTGAACGGGAGATTCGCCATGCCTTATAGCTGCAGCGTGTTAGACAAAGTGAGGAACTGGAAGAAAGTGAAGAACAAAAAGAATGGTGGTCTTACTAGCCGTCGGAGACGTTTCTTCTGAAATAGGAAGATATATTTCGCGGAACATAAAGTTAAATGCGCCTTTCAGCCGCCAACGAAACTCAGTGCTCTTTTAGTCTCACTGAAAGATGATCACGGTTTAAGAAGGCCTGGTGTCTGTAAGATTCCTTGCACCTGCGGGACTTCGCACATAGGACAAACTTGTAGCATCGTGGAAGTCAGATGCGTCGAACATCGATAACACACACTTTGGAGCAGCCTGAGAAATCTCAAGTGGCGGACCATTGTCTCAGTACAGGATACAGCAAGGAATACAAAAACACCAAAATTCTCTCTTCGACGTCTTCGTTCTGGGTCAATGTTATTAAAAAAGTAGTGGAAAATAGCAGTTCGAATAATCTGCTAAACACGGGCACAGGATACCAGCTTAGCACAGCATGGGATGCAGCACTGTCCATCTTAAAATCACAGCAACCACAAAGAGGAATTATTGGTCGTGTAAGGGATAAGGTTGCGGTGGCGAAACAGATATTCGGATGACAGCGCGAGGATGGGCAGACGCCGCGCGGGCGTGGATATCGGCAGGAGGCTCCCGTCAGCGGGCGCTGCGGTTGTCGACAGTATGATTGATGGCCTCTGCGCCTGCGTCGAAGCTGCTGGTTCTTCGGCCGACAGGTGTCTCTCTCGCTACCGATCAGGATATTTCGGCTGTTGTCACCAAATTTGGCGCGTTCAGGCCTGCGCAGTTTCTTCTTCGACTGGCATAAATTTCGAAACCGAGTTCGACGACTCGCCCGAGAACCACGTTTACAAATATAATTCTACTTACAAAGCCGAATAAATTATAATTACATTATTACTCTGTAACGATCCAGCTGAGGCCTAAGCAACCTCCGATATTTTGTCAGTGGATTTATGGTGCATCTTGTATAATCAAAACAGTCACTACATATCCGATGGCAAGCGGCAAAATCTGGCACATTACTTGTGAGTAGCGCTTGAGAATCTCGACGCACTTCACTTTATGTGACTGACTCCGCACTAAGTGAATGCTTTTATGAATCGCTCTGACTGATTATGCCGTCCGGGAGATGACATGGACATCCGTTCTGTAGTTACCTAAGTCATGATCAGCAGCTTCCTTTCACGGAGAATGAAATGCTAGCAGTTGTGAGCGTACGATATTAACTAGATATTGGCTGAATTCCAGATAAGTCGCTGACTGATCCACATCAGTAAACGTGTCATGAGAAGGTATGAATCGAGCGGCTCAAGAGGGCTATAAAGACGCCAAACAGAAACCCTTGGGATTGTCTGCTACGTGCTTGCCAGCGGTGAAGAGAGACTATTCGTGCCTTGCGGGCTCAGCTTCACTAAATCGAACGACTGGTATTTCCGTTCTCGAATTTTACTCGGACGTGTATTTGATAAATACTGTACCAAATGTTCCCGTAAAAATTAAGGCACATCACCCATAGAGAATTTCAGGGTCATATTCATGTAAATAAACTTTGTCTTCTAGACAGGTCGCGGTAGAACACAAGGTTTCAGAGAAGTCATGCGTAACAAGCTTTTTGGGATGTCTTGAACCAAGAGACTTTTGCGCTCCACTTAGTTTGCTGCTTCTAAAATAAGAATCCGATCTACATGACCGTTTATTGTTTCTTCTGCGGACAGCCCACGTTTATTTAATTCTATGCCAAATCTTCACTTGGCATCTCCACGTCGATAACAATTCCACTTAGGTAATCGGGTTAGTGGGTCCGAGGAAACTTTTGGCTGACTCGGCGCAAAGCGCGAAACTTAATATTGTTAGTAATCAGTAACCGAAACGGGAATGGGAAGTGTTAACCTACTATGTTATTCATGGGTATACGCTAAAACATTTACCTATGATTTTGATCTGTCATGTCCTCGTCTTTGTATTTAATCATTTCGACATACATTTACTCCACGAAAGTTTCATCTTGATTCCCAAAAACATCAGCAATGGATTAGATGTGACACAAACTTTTGGACGGGGCGTATTACAAAACTGATCAATCTGTTCGCACAGAACAAATCAGAACTATGTGGTTCAGTTTTTAAACTGAGCACAGTACGAATTTTGCCAGGAACTAATCACGACAAACAGTAAAATAAAGTTCTGTCTGCTATGACATATGCATTCTCATTCAGTAATTCCTTATTTAAGATACACGGTGCAGGACCTCTCGAGACTCAAGGCCTACGGCAAATGAGAACAGGTTCCGCCTCCAAGTATCCTATCTACACTGCAATTTTTCCTTTTTTTCGTCAAGATGCTCTCCATGCATGCAGTACTTTGCTAACAGGCTTAGTGAATATAGAAAGCAGCACGGAGCCTACTCCGGCACACAGCCATGGCTAGGGAAGGTCTCATTGTGGAGCCCAGCACTCAGCTTAAGCTGCTTACGATTTTGCCCTTGCAGCCTTTTAAGATGTACAGTGGAACGTCCTCTGACTTTACAGCCCTTCTTCATACCTCTCAAATACCTCGTTTAGCTTCTTGGCTTTGGCCCTAAGTTTATGTTCTAGTTCGTTCTTGGAAACCTGCCTTTTTATGAATTATAAATGTGGCTGCACTCAGTTATTATCAGTCAGAAAAAACAATGGAATATCAATCAATAGTATAATGAACTTTCCGTAAGGGGGGGGGGGGATGAGGATGGCGGTGAAAAATCGAAATAAAAATTACTAGTGACATGCCCTTGGAAATTTGTGGTAAGTTTCTATGGAACCAATCTGCTGATATCATCGGTCCCTAGGCTACACACTACTCAATCTAACTTTAACTTAAGCTAAGGACAACACATACACACACCCGTGCCCTAGGGAGGACTCGAACGTGTGGTTCCCAAGCCGTGCAGCGACCATAAACCATAAAATTACCAAATATGCAGCAACCAGTCGCAAAATCATGTTTTATTTGTTCACTTTTGCAAATCGATTTCAACTGATTAACAGCCATCATCGGTGCTTTCAACCAATATGTGCCCTAAGTAGTAATACTGTCTTAAGCAGACGTCAAACATAAAGTCAATGCCCCTGATTCGCACGGGCAGCGCTAAGTATTCCGACCGGACGACTTTTCTGGTGTAGAGGCAGTAAGTTATATACCAAACCTTCCTCGTGAATCAGTCCATCCACAATAGTTCCTGAGATTAGCCTTCACATGCAGTCAGAAAAACGCGGTAGAGGACATTAGTAATATGTATTGGTAACGAAAGTGGAGGTGGGGTGTAAGCTAGACAAATTGAACTGTCTAAGTGAAAAATCTTATTATCCATACAGTCTTTCTCTCACTCTGCAAGTATGGATAACAGGATCTTCTCCAGATTGCCACATTATAAAACGTTTTTAGTTATATATTACTTCTGACCATAATCAGTTATGAGTGTCGGTTCTTAAGCAGGAATCTGAGCTGTTCTCTCCCTTTCGTGTTTATTAGACTGTAGAGGCTGTAACAGGTATAAGTGCAGATATTTTTATATGTGGAACCTTAATATGTACACATATCATAACGATGGTAGTTTTTTTATCTGTGCCAAACAGTCTTCCTGCAAACATGCCACAAGCTTTACGACCTGATGTTTTCCGCACTGTTGTAACTGCACCACTAAGTGGACTATGCCTGTTCGTGGAGGCTAACTGTTTCGCGTCCACGCAGCCACACTTCAGCACCTGCTAATGACATCGTCATCGGCGGGGTTTTGAATCTTTATCTTCCTTCCTTCCACACATGTACAGAAAATTTGCAGAAAACTTAATTTATGGAACTAAAACAGGCACTAATACAGAAATCGAGTCCAACAATGATGAAAAATAATTTTAAACAGCTAGAAAACTCACAAAAAAAATTGAGCACACACGTCTGCATCATAAATGGTTTCCACTCATCGAGGTGACAAACGAAAAGGTACGGAAATTGTACTGGATTTCTTACACGGAAGCAGATGCACTGACGAGCCAAAACATTATGACCACCTGCTTAGTAGCTTGTTTGTCCGTCTTTGGAACGAAATATATCACTGATTCTGTGTATCATGGATCCGACAGTTTGTTAGTAGGTTTGTGGAGGTATGTGGCATTAGAGGTCTACGTACAGGTCATGTAATACGCGTAAATAACGGTCCGCTGATTTACGTACGCGGTGATGGCGCCCGATAGCGACCCAGATGAGTCCCATAGGATTTACGTCAGGTGAATTTGGTCGATGAAACATCAACGATACTTCACTATAATGCTCCTGTAACCACTGTAGCACGGTCTGGCGCTGAGAGATGGACAATTATACTGCTGAAAGATGACATCTCCGTCCGGAAAGACATCAAGCATGAAGGGATGCCGGAGGTGCGCAGCTGTCAGCATGTGTCAACTGCCACAGGACCCATGTAAGCGCAGGAGAATGTCTGCCAAGCATAATACTACTTCCATCAGCCTGCGTCCGCAGTGCGCTCCACGTTTCGAGCCGTCGTTCACCTCGATGACGGCGTTTGTGGAGACGCCGATTGACCTAGGGTAGCAAAATTTGTGATTCACCCGAAGAGCCGACACGTTTCTGTTGAACGACGGTCGAATCCCGATTGTCCGGTGCCGACTGCAATCGTAACTGACGATGTCGTTGTGTCATTGTGCTCTTGAGGAAGAGATGCCACAGATCATCATCTATCATACTTCACAGAGTAGACAAGCCTCCGAACCGCACGTTCCGTGAAGAGTCGTAGACTTCCAATACTTCAGCGTCTAGTGCTAGTTTCACTGTCCTTCTACCTCTTTCCACAGATGCTCACGACAGTAGCACGTGAACATTCGACCAGCTTAGCCGTTTTCGAGATACTTGTTCACAGGCTCTACGTAATAATAATCTGCCCTTTGTCAAAGTTGTTTATCTCAATTCCATTTGCAGCCCACATCTTCGCTAGGGTGATTCCCAGTCCGTATCTGCTCCGCTTACTTAATTTAGTTACCACCTCACGTGCCCGCAACGCCACTAGGGGGCATCCAGCGTCGCGGTAGGCAGTGGTCATAATGTTTTGGCTGATCAGTATATAAAAGTAGTTTAGCCACAGATTACTGAACCATTGTAAAATTTTCGATTGCAGTAGGATATCAAACATGATATTTTATACTTCATTTTGTATGTCACATAGCGTTGGTGATCTAATAATTGTAATTAATTAATGGATGACCTACAAATTAAGACTTCCCTCGAACTGATTTGGAGTAGTACAGTTTACGACGGTTTCGTAACACTGTAACATTTCCTCCTTTATTGTTCTAGGATCAAAAACTCTTAGAACGAGTCTATAGAAGACAGTAATTGACAAAGGAAGTCCCTGGTGTTTTCTGGGTTGAAATCAAAAGTGATCTTCGCTGCTGTTCATAAGCACATTACAATTAGAGTAAGCTGTTAACATCGAATCCGTTTGCAACGGAGCACACGCACTGCTTTCGCAAGTCTGAAGAATAAATTTGGCCATGACCTTTTTTAAGGCATCAACCACGAATCCCATCAAGTGTAATAGTGAAGCACGGAATATCGAAGTTATGATAATCAACAACAGCGGCTCCACCAAAGGTGCAGTTTTAACAATATAATGTGGACTCATCATATAAGACAGTTACGCCGAGGACGTAAGGGCAAGGAAGCCTAAGAGATAAGTTCCGAGGAACCGAGAGTCCAAGTAGGAACTTACAGCAGCGGTAGTGGATACAAGGATTCTTGCATGAAGTATGCTAGTGTTCTAGTGCCTGCAGAAGAAGGAGAAGAATCTGCTGCAATGCATAATGCATAATGCAATGCATAATGAAGATGCATAAATAGTTACATAACAGGACACGCAAATTAAGCCTATTCGTGCAAAATGGAAGTACAGAAAAATATAAAGGGCTATGAAAAAACTTCCGTTTGAGGGCGTTGCTGCAGCGTATATGTAACGCAGCGCGACTTGGATGTGGGTAGACTGTATATACACCGACTCGTACGCTAGGGATTAGTGGAGCATTCATGTCTTTGCGACGTGTGTGCGGTAAGTTCGAAAAGTGAACTATGGTGACGTTATTACCAAATGTGTCCAAACAGGCACAACGTACTGTTATGCTTTTCTTCGCTGCCGAAGAACAAACACCGGTAAACATCCATCGGAGAATGAAAAACGTGTATGGGGCAGCACGTCTGTCGAAAACCACCGTTGTGGAATGGTATGTCAAGTTCCTTGTTGGTCGCGATTCGACGCAAGGCTCCGGTCGAGATGGCAGGCCTGTCTCACCCATTACGCCAACTCGAGTAGGAGACATTCGAGCACCCAGCCTATTGCCCTGATCTTTTCCCTTGCGATTATCATGCATTCGACTCCTTAATAAAGGCCTTGAAGCATCGACGATTCCTTTCGGACGTGGAGGTGCAACCGGCAGTTACGGGCGTCTTCACGCATCAGGGAACGGTATTTTACCAAATGGATATATTCAACCTGGTGCGTTGGTAAGATGATTACCTCAATACTCACAGTGGTTTTGCCTAGTTGCCATACCGCTTCTGGACTGTACGGCCTACGAACGGAAACTCCTTAGATGGCCCTTTATATATGTCACATATTTTTCTGTTGTAAATAGACGTCAAATGATTAATAAAGTACAAGTCGGCAGGATTTAATAACGATAGCCCAATGGAATCCGAGAAAAAATGGCCGAGTCGTGACTATAAAAACTGTATAATTCGACACATTAAAAAGAATGGCATGCTTTAGCTTTGAAAACTGTTATATTGTGAAAAGTTCGAAATATCAAACTCCACGCTTTACCAATGTAAAGCTGAAAGTACTTTTTTAACTTTAGTAAGATTCTAAAATTGTTGAATTGGACGGCGGGTTCAGGTTGAATATAAAGTTACTTCCTATAGCGTGAGCGGGCAAGAATTAAAACTTCTTGCTTGAGTGTCGTGTATTAGTCGACCACAGTATTATTGAACCTGGGAGTGAGACACTTCGATCGGCTTATCGTGAGTTTTTGTCGTGATATTTAACGAAGACACGTTGAGACACTTGATAACATACGCACAACTGTCTTGAAATAATTCACAATGTGATGCGCTTTCCTCAGTCACCACTGTATTTTTTACTATAACGTCACCGCGTGTTTCCTATTACGGCCACGGGAGACCGAATGCAATATCGTGGTCGGCTAGTACGCAACGTGAACTGCTTACAGGAACATGCCTATTAGGGATGGGCAAACTCGTTCATCCTTGGGTACTATTTCACCTGTCATCGCTCTTCTTTGGAAACCGTTCATTTTTACTCGTTCACCTTTCATATTTGCATGGTATATGGTTCTTATGAAAAAATAAAAATTAGTAGCATATGTGACTGAAGATGGAAGGCGCCAAGAGGGGGCACTTGCCTCCCCTCTGGAGTACGGAGTTTTTATTTGTTACAGAATTCTCGCACACTCACATTTGTAGAATTAATATTCGTGATTCTGCAAATCCTCTCGTTTAGCCAACTGCAGCGTTATGTGGCTGATCGCAGTGAAATAATATAAGGTGGCGCACGAAAAATCGGCCCCGAGTACAGACTGCTCGCCGATTATGCACGATTTATTGACTGCTACGAGCAGAATAGATAAACATGTAAGGCAGTAAAGAAATAACAAATAAGCGCCGGCCGCGGTGGTCTAGCGGTTCTGGCGCTGCAGTCCGGAACCGCGGGACTGCTACGGTCGCAGGTTCGAATCCTGCCTCGGGCATGGGTGTGTGTGATGTCCTTAGGTTAGTTAGGTTTAAGTAGTTCTAAGTTCTAGGGGACTTATGACCTAAGATGTTGAGTCCCATAGTGCTCAGAGCCATTTTGAACAAATAAGCTAATGCAAACTACAACTTCGAAACAATAGGTTACGATTGGTGGGCGACAATGAGCAGTCTAGTACCGGGGCCGATTTTTCGTGCGCCACCCTGTACCGCTGAAATAATGTTGCAGAAGTTATTGTATTCTCTTAACAGAATGTGACACCAGACACTCGATTATGGAGTGCAGTCTTCATTCGGTTGTAAGTCGGTCAGCCTTCCATAACAATGAACATGCTGTTACACCTTGGATCAAAAAAAGACCGAAAATGGCCACTCGTGTGTGCCGTGCCGACTTCTTTTGCATGTATAATAACAAAAAACTTGCCTTTTCATAAGTGTGTCTTCTGCTGTTTATCGAAATAGTGAAGAAAGATGATATGCCCTTTTGTTACCTGAAAAAATATAGGTATTACATACCACGTAATTTTTATTTAATTTACAAAATTATAAAATAAATTTTAATTACCGGTCGTGGACGCTGAATAGAATACGAAAAGAACCAGAAGCCCAGATCTAGAATGCACGAGTGCAGTGAACGAAAGGAACAACTCGATAATGAACTAACTAGGAGCAGTTGGCAGTGGAACTGCGATAAGTGGCCACGCGAAGGAGGACCGAGACACGGGAACGACACCGAGGCTGGAACGAGACCGGCCGACGTGCCGTTCCGGGACGAGACCGACCGTTTCCCGTTCCCAGGAACTACAAGTAGAAAGCCGCGACAGAAGTGAACTATGAAAGACCGTTCCTTAGAATTCGTTCCTCGCTCCTTCCGTTCAGATTGGTGAAGCGTTCTTTTGGACCCGTTAGTTAGCGAACGACCCATCTCTAATGCTTACTAGCGTCTAGATGCACCTACGGAATTGCAGAGTGCTTTTAAAGATAGTTGTCAATAACGGGGCGGCATATGTCTAAAATACTGGTTCAAATGGTTCAAATGGCTCTGAGCACTATGGGACTCAACTTCAGAGGTCATCAGTCCCCTAGAACTTAGAACTACTTAAACCTAACTAACCTAAGGACATCACATACATCCATGCCCGAGGCAGGATTCGAACCTGCGACCGTAGCGGTCTCGCGGCTCCAGACTGTAGCGCCTAGAACCGCACGGCCACTCCGGCCGGCCTGAAGAACTGGTGTTTATAATTTCATGATAGTGACGGGGCCAAATATCTCACGAAATAAGCATCAAACGAAAAAACTACAAAGAACGAAACTCGTCAAGCTTGAAGGGGGAAACCAGATTGCGCTATGGTTGGCCCGCTAGATGGCGCTGCCATAGGTCAAACGGATATCAATTGCGTTTTTTTAATATAGGAACCCCCATTTTTATTACATATACGTGTAGTGCGTAAAGAAATATGAATGTTTTAGTTGGACCACTTTTTTCGCTTTGTGATAGACGGCGCTGTAATAGTCACAAACGTACAAGTACGTGGTTTAACGTAACATACCGCAAATGCGGACGGTATTTGCTTCATGATACATTACCCGCGTTAAAATGGACCATTTACCAATTGCGGAAACGGTCGATATCGTGTTGATGTATGGCTATTGTGATCAAAATGCCCACCTGGCGTGTGCTATGTACGCTGCTCGGTATCCTGGACGACATCATCCAAGTGTCCGGACCGTTCGCCGGACAGTTACGTTATTTAAGGAAACAGGAAGTGTTCAGCCACACGTGAAACGTCAACCACGACCTGCAACAAATGATGATGCCCAAGTAGGTGTTCCAGCTGCTGTCGCGGCTAATCCGCACATCAGTAGCACACAAACTGCGCGAGAATGGGGAATCTTAAAAACGTCGGTGTTGAGAATGCTACATCAACATCGATTGCACCCGTACCATATTTCTATGCACCAGGAATTGCATGGCGACGACTTTGAACGTCGTGTACAGTTCTGCCACTGGGCATAAGAGAAATTCACCAACAGCGGCAACGTAAACCGGCGTAATATGCACTATTGGGCAACGGAAAATCCACGATGGCTGCAACTAGTGGAACATCAGCGACCTTGGCGGGTTAATGTATGGTGCGGCATTATGGGAGGAATGATAATTGGCCCACATTTTATCGATGGCAATCTAAATGGTGCAATGTATGCCGATTTCCTACGTAATTTTCTACCGATGTAACTACAAGATGTTTCACTGCATGACAGAATGGCGATGTACTTCCAACATGATGGATGTCCGGCACATAGCTCGTGTGCGGTTGAAGCGGTATTGAATAGCATATTTCATGACAGGTGGATTGGTCGTCGAAGCACCATACTATGGCCCACACGTTCACCGGATCTGACGTCCCCGGATTTCTTTCTGTGGGGAAAGTTGAAGGATATTTGCTATCGTGATCCACCGACAACGCCTGACAACATGCGTCAGCGCATTGTCAATGCTTGTGGGAACATTACGCATGGCGAACTACTCGCTGTTGAGAGGAATGTCGTTACACGTATTGCCAAATGCATTGAGGATGACGGACGTATTTTGAGCATTTATTGCATTAATGTGGTATTTACGGGTAATCACGCAGTAACAGCATGCGTTCTCAGAAATAATAAGTTCACAAATGTACATGTATCACATTGGAAAAACCGAAATGAAATGTTCAAACGTACCCACGTTGTGTATTTTAATTTAAAAAACCTACCTGTTACCAACTGTTCGTCTAAAATTGTGAGCCACAGGTTTGTGACTATTACAGCGCCATCTATCACAAAGCGAAAAAAGTGGTCCAACTAAAACATTCATATTTCTTTACGTACTACACGAATATGTAATAAAAAATGGGGGTTCCTATTTAAAAAACGCAGTTGATATCCGTTTGACCTATGGCAGCGCCATCTAGCAGGCCATCATAGCGCCATCTGGTTTCCCCCTTCAAGCTAGACAAGTTTCGTTCTTTGTAGTTTTTTCGTTTGACGCTTATTTCGTGAGATATTTGGCCCGGTCACTGTCAATGGACCAACCTTAATTTTTCGTAGCCTATAGCTACGATGGTAGTTTCAGATTCACTTGAAAATGCCCTGGATGTGAAGACCGAAACCGTCGAAATTTAAAAAAGTACATATAAGCAACTCGAGCGGCATTTCATTAACTGAATATGTAGTTACGGAACAACAGCAATGCTTCGGGCATGGATGTGTGTGATGTCCTCAGGTTAGTTAGGTTTAAGTAGTTCTAAGTTCTAGGGGACTGATGACCTCAGAAGTTAAGTCCCATAGTGCTCAGAGCCATTTGAACAACAGCAGTCTCCCAACATGGAGAAACTAATAACTGTAACTATTCTGTGTTTACTCTTCCACTCATGTCTGTATACCAGGATGATAAAAATGAAAATATGTTTGATACATATAAGTTTCATATTCACAAGCATTAACGGCTCGGTGACGCAGAGGTGCCGCAAGCATAAATTACTGGACTCATTCGCGAACAGCCGAGTTCAAACAACTGTCTAACCACCATGGTTTAGTTTCCTTTATGACTTGATCTTGTGGGCTGTTTGGCAATTATTCAAATCGTTCATTCGAAAGCTACTGACCATACACAGTATTTCAAAAGCACAGGGCAAAATTTCAGGTATGTATATTCCCAATAAGGAAACAAAAAGTAAAGTTTGTTACAACATCTGTCCGGAAATATTTGGAGTCCGAGTTATGGCCTTCAAAACAGTGATATTTTCGACAAAGTTTTTTCTTCGCTCAGGTAGTTTCCGTGGCAGAAGATATTAATAGGACAGCTAATTCCGAGGCGAAGGGTATATTGATTGTTGTGTTTGGCGTTCTAAATGTATCCAAATCGTGAGCTGCCAGAAGTAGACTTCATGTGCAGTAACATGGACGCCTCTGCTGTACTGGGTCGTCATTTGTACCACGAGAGATAGCCACAGTGAAGATTTCCAGAGCGGAAGACATTTGAGTGTTTCTGTAGTCGTCTGTGCACTCACAGGAAGTTTATATCTCCTGGTCTGCAGAGTGTGTGATCCAGATATGCAACTCCAGATGCAGAGGAGGAGATCCTGAATTCTGTGCAGACGACTCCTATAAGTACACGAACGTTAGGGTTGCAGTATAATGTTACTGATACTACTGTCTACAGACTGTTGCGAGAGCAACAGTTGTAAAATTATCATTTGCAACGTGTAAAGGCTCTGACACCAGGAGATTAACCTGTACGAGTTCCGTTCTGCCAGTGGTTCTTGCAGCACCGTACTACAAATTCAAAGTTCCCGCTCTTTTGTTTTTCGTAGATGAAGCATGATACAGTTCACATGAGTTGGCATTACAGAGTTCCACCAGAACTCATCCTCGTCTGTCTGTCTGCCTGTGTGGTGTGTCCTGTGGCGATGTTTGTGTTTGAAGCCATACAGGCTTCAATTACTACAATCCCCTCATGGTGGAGACATCTACAACGTATAGAGTTTTGAGAATTTATTTTGAGTGGCGAAACGGAAGATAACAATCCTCTTTCACTTTAAGTGTTTAGCGGCGAAGCAAGGTTTGCACAAATGTGCACTGTTACAGTCCAAAATCTGACAAGCATCAGTGGAATGTTACGTGTGAGAACGACCTTAGTCACACAAGGTGCTTTTCAACTGTACAGTTTTATTTTTGACAAACGTGCTTTTATTTTCAACAGACCTGTGTGGAATGCGCTACACACTCTCCACTATAATGTCAACATATCATGTGTGATACAGTCGTAATGGAAATATAAGTGATTTCAGGTGTGTCGCAGGAGAGTGTCGTAGGACGTTGCTATTCACTATATATATAAATGACCTTGTGGATAACATCGGAAGTTCACTGAGGCTTTTTGCGGATGATGCTTTAGTATATCGAGAGGTTGTAAAAATGGAAAATTGTACTGAAATGGAGGAGTATCTGCAACGAATTGACGAATGGTGCAGGGAATGGCAATTGAATCTCAATGTAGACGAGTGTAATGTGCTGCGAATACATAGAAAGAAATATCCTTTATCATTTAGCTACAATACAGCAGTTAATTCCATAAATTATCTGGGAGTAGGCATTAGGAGTGATTTAAAACGGAATGACCATATAAAATTAATCGTCGGTAAAGCAGATGCCAGACTGAGATTCATTGGAAGAATCCTAAGGAAATGCAGTCCGAAAACAAAGGAAGTAGGTTCTAGTACACTTGTTCCCCCACTGCTTGAATAATGCTCACCGGTGTGGGGTCTGTACCAGATAGGGTTGATAGAAGAGATAGAGAAGATCCAACGGAGAGCAGCGCGCTTCGTTACAGGATCATTTAGTAATGGCGAAAGCGTTACGGAGATGATAGATAAACTCCATTGGAATACTCTGCAAGAGAGACGCTCAGTAGCTCGGTACGGGCTTTTGTTGAAGTTTCGAGAACATACCTTCACCGAGGAGTCAAGCAGTATATTTCTCCCTCCTACGTATATCTCGCGAAGACACCATGAGCATAAAATCAGAGAGTTTAGAGCCCACACAGAGGCATGCCGAATATCTTTCTTTCTACGAACAATACGAGACTGGAATAGAAGGGAGAACCGACAGAGGTACTCAAAGTACCCTCCGCCACACACCATCGGGTGGTTTCGGAGTATGGATGTAGATGTAGACGTATAAGAACAATATTATTTTGAAGATCAGATGATGAAAATCTTAACGGCTGAAACCGGCTGTCTGGAATAAATAGTACTGATTGCGATCTTGGCTATTAAAATTTTCTCCAAACCAAAAACAGATCGACCCTTCCTATCTCAAATTTTGAGAAATTTCAATCAAAACGTTTTGTAATTCTATGAATGAGTTGAAAATTATCTCAGGTCTCCATTTTCATTGATGAAGAGATGTGGTCCTGTGAAATCGGATGAATCTTTTTGAAACACCCTTCACTTTATTTTCTTCCTGTAGGCCATATGTGAACTGCATTTAATTTACTACTGGTGAATGCTTGATGGTGATGCAAGCTTTTAGACATGGAAGAGTGTACAACGTGAACAGAGCTAACATCATGAAATGTTTACCGATTTGATTAGTTAATAAACCTACTGCTGCCCCCCCCCCCCCAAGTCTGATATGGCGTGGAGTTTATTAATTATGGTTTCGGCGTTTGCTCACGCTATCGTACCGCCTGCATTAGCATATTAGGTGTGAGCGTCATCTGTCTAAGTTTCTCGTTTTGTGTCGTTGTTTCCCAGCCTGCAGCTACGAAGACGTATGAGATACTTTTACCCCCGCTGATTGTTGATATTGTGGAAGAGTCGCATGTCCCTGCGGGATGGAGCCTAGCGGATAAAGTGCACGCAGGCGGCTGCGCGTGGCAGAGCATCTGCTGACAGTGAACTTCAAAAATGGCCACTCAGTGTTGCTTGTTGTGAGATGGATCGCAAATAATGTACTTTTGCTCTTGCGCAACTTACGACTGAGTGCAGTGAAACTGCTCTCAGCGTTTTTATTAAATACAGGGATATTCAAAAAGAAGGAACAGATTTTAAACATTTATATGTTCCAAATTACAAAAGGTAGCATTATAATTCCAACGTTTCTGCACATACAACAGTTTAAAATTTGAACAGTCCGGGTAGACTTTCCAATCAAGGCCGCACTGGCTCTGTTGCTTTCTTCTTTATCGAGAAAACTGTGGCAGGACTAACCTATATAGACACGCTTCAAAATTGGTCGTTTCCTCAACTTGAAGATGATTCGGATGATCTCATCTTTATGCGAGATGGTGGCCCGCCTCTTTTCTCCAAGCACGTCCGATGTTACCTGAATGACACCATCGCAGGACGTTGGATTGGAAGATGAACATAATCGCCGGTGGCCTCCCAGGTCTCTCCAGACCTCACACTTTGTGACTTTTATCTGTGTTTTTATCCCCTCCTATGCCTGACACTCTTGAAAGTCTTCGACATCGCACTGTGGAAGCAATGAATTCGATAATGACAGACCAGCTGCTTTTTGTGTGGCAGGTAATGAGGCACCGTTTTCATATTTGTATTGTTAACACATGGTGCTCAGATTGAATGGATAAAAATTTGAACTTTTCTCTTTGCAGAAACACTTGAAACGTGTTTGTATCTTCTGAGACTTGGAAGCAGTAAATGTTTGAAATCTCCTTCTTTTTGAATAGCTCCGTATGTCTCTTCGCGTCGTTAGAGGTTGGCGTACTGTGAAACCGGAATTTACTCCAATGTGAAAATAAGCGAGTGAGAAGACTGCCTAATATCTTCGCTATGATGGTATTCCATCAAATTCTTCCTTTCGTCCCTCTATCCGAAATCACAACCTTAACGCGTAACTTACTCCATATCCACGGTGTTTCAAAAATATAGAGGGCATAATTTCGAGTATGTATTCCCCACATGTAGTCAATAAAAACGTTAATTACAATATGTGCCCTGAAATCCTTGTTTTCCGAGTTAAGGCCTGCAAAACAGTGATACTCACAGGATCATTTTTCTTCCCGCTTATCTTTACAGTAGAAGCTCAAAACGTTCACTTACTATTTGAATACAGGCCTCACATCGATGTTACATGGTAGTGCGAAGACGATCCGCAATAATAGGAATATTGCGTATTTACACACAAACTGTCACAGTTCGATTCCTAAGGGATTCCATGTCAGGCACCGGAGACGAAGACACCTACGATTTTAAATGAGCCCCCAAATATAAATCGATATGGTTCAAATCAGAAGAGCACGGAGGCTAAGCAATTGAGTCAGCTATAGCAATCTGTCGATCAGGGAACATTCGATCCCAGTACCAGCGAGATATCCTCCTGTACGTCTGGCCGCAGCCTCTCCAAACCAGAGGATGTAAACTTCCTGTGAGCGCACAGACGACTATAGAAACGCTCAAATGTCTACCGATATGGACATCTTCGCTGTGGTTACCCCTCGTGGCACAAAAGACGATCCAGCAGCATAAATATCCACTTTACCGTACATGAAATCCACTTCTGGCAGTTCATGATTTGGTACATGACGAACGCCAAACACAACACCCAACGTACCCCTCGCCTCGGAATTAACTGTGCTATTAATATCTTCTGTCAAGGAAACTACTTGAAAAAAAAACTTTCCAGTAAACAGAACTTGGATACCGAGTACTTCCGCATACATGTTGCAATGAATTTTTCTTTGGTCTACGTATGGGGAATATCTGAAATCATGTCCTCCATTTTTGAAATACCCTGTAGAGTCAGAAACTTTCGAATAAACGCTTTGAATAATTGCTAACTAGCTAATATGACCAAGTGATGAAGGAGGCTAAATCATGGTGATTACATTGTCGATTGAACTCGGCTGTTCGCGAGTCCAGAAACTTAGCCTTGCGGCACCCTGCGTCACCGAGCCGTGAGTGAATTGTGAATATGAAAGTTAGATGTTTCAAACATATTCTCATTTTTATCATCCTAGTATACAGACATGAGTGGCAGAGTAAACACAGAGTAGTTATGATTATTAGTTTCTCCATGTTGGGAGACTGCTGTTGTTCCGCAGCTGTATATTCAGTTAATGAAATGCCGCTCCAGTTGTTTATGCGGCCAAGGCCAGTTGGACCTTCTCGTCCTGGCCATTCCCAAATGAATCTCACACAGCTACTGTAAATGCTTAATAGGGACTTATAAATATTGTACATAATACGTCACAAAAACTAAGTTCATACGTGTAGGGTGGGCGGGGGGGGGGGGGGGAGGGAGACTGGAGGAGGGGGTCGTCATACTCAGCCGTCTAATAGGAATTTCTTTCCTTCTTTGCGCTAATTAACCTTTCCTTAGTGATGAAGAGTGTTGTTTTTTAGGTGTATAGGTGTATCTTCTTACTGTAGATGTCTGTGATGAGTACACCTAGTGTGCTATATCGTGTTTTAGTTTTTGCCGAGAAAGGACTTGGTGAAACATGGCACCGGTAGAGCTTTTTCATTTTCTGCACTCTTCTTTCGTTCCTATCTGTACCTAGAAACTGAACACCTCGCAGTTACACAGATTCTTTTATCTGTTGGTGGTCAAATAGCCTGTTGATAGTCAGTTATATTGGTACCCACTATAAGTTCCCTAGAGACGAGCGTGAAAAAGTCCCACTATTAAAGGGTCGAGCCATCTGAAGAGGATTCCACTTAGCCAGCGGTTTGCAGAAACAGATTCCCCGACCATTTCCCATAAGGAACCACGAGGCGGCTGTATCGCAAAATTGTCGATATAGTGAATGTGGACCAGGATAGAGGTGGACCGGCCTACACACTGTCGAGCTCAGGTTACGTCAGGTTCTCAGGCAGTTCTCGCGGAACCCATTCCCATTGTACTCCAATTGTCTAATTTTTTCTGCTTATTCGACGATTCGCTTCCGGCAATCCCTACTGCACATTTCTAGTGTCAGCATACACTCAAATCTCACATGACTGGGATGGGAAGTCCACAAGCGATTACGACTGTGAAGACTGTGTGGTTTGCCCAGTCACTTCGTTGTGGTACTGAAGGGCTCTGAAATACTAACAAATTTCACAATGTGCGTGGCTGGAAGTCTTAAACAGCTGCCGTACCGTGCGACCGAGACAGCCTCTTCCATCTGGAGGGTGGGTGACCATCAACAGAGTGAAAGCGGAGAAATTTGGTAGCTAATTCTACACTTCGACTAATATTATAGAGGTCAGGACCTACACGACACCACTTCCCATACCCTTGCTGATTGAATTTTAGCGATAAAAATTTATTCTCGTATTAGAATTATGTAGATTTGAGAGGAAAATTTTAGAGAAAATTCATGATCTGGTATTCAACACAGAAACTGGAAAATGGGATCTGTATTGGCGGTTTAAGAGAGCTGATATTTTGAGAGTGACTGCAAAAAGAAGACTACAGTGAGCAGGATATTTTCTCCGAACACAGGGAAGTCTCCCTAACAAATTTTTAGTACATCAGCTAACTTGTAGACGTTCAAGATTTCGTCCGCGAACGAGGTGGAAAGACAGAATTTTAGTGAGTCTGGAAAAAGATCCAATAGCCAGGCACTGAGGCTGCCAGAGACAGAAGTAAATGAGCAGATATATGTAATCAATATTTGTGATGTTACAGTTCTATTTAGTCATGATTCCTAGACTGGATGTGTTTATCATTTCGTTATGTGCTACGTTTACGTATCTGTATAATTCTGTCTTCTGCCAAGGGCTTAAATGGTCTATTTGTTTGCAATAAATGATGCCATGATGATGATGGTGATCCGATTTAGAGCCTGCTACCTCCACATCGTGTGCCAATATAATGGCAAGCTTTAGTCAGCTTGGTTACAGAGCGAGTAACAACCGACAATGTCACAAACAGGCTTTTGAAATTTAATATGAGTAGAAGTATATGCCAAAACCTCAAAATTTAACAAATTGGCTCATGCAGTGCAGTTACATTCACAGGGTGTTTGTTTTAACTCGAGACGGCTGAAAACATTTTCTAGGTGAAAAGATAATATTGGTAAAGGGGACATACGTCTGTACTGCAACTGGCCACCTCCTAACACCCCTCCTGCGTGGGCGCCGTCAACTTTGTCTTTTCAAATAGGAACCTCCTATTTTAATGAGTATTCGGATTCTACGCCAAAGAATACGTACAGTGTACTCAAACCATTGTTTATCCATTTGTGGTAGATGGCACTGTAATGGACAAATATCAAGTGAGCCTGTTTCTACGATTAAGAACCAAAATACACTGCTGAAACAAAACATTATGAGCACCTGCTTAATAGCTTCTTTGTCAGCCTTTGGAATAAAATATATCATTGATTCTGCGCAGCAGAGATCCGTCAGTTTGTTGGTAGGTTTTTGGAGGTATGTGTCATTAGATGTCTAAGCACAGGTCATGTAATTCCAGTAATCAACGGGCTGCTGACTTGCGTAGGCGTTGATGACGTCAGATGGCGACCCAGATGGATTCCATAGGATTTACATCAGGCGAATTTGGTTGGAGAAACATCAACGTTAGTTCATTATAGTGCTGCTCAAACCACGGTAGCACAGTTCTGGCTCCGAGACACGGTCAATTATACTGGTGAAAGATGACATCGCCGTCGGGGAAGACTTCAAGCATGAAGGGATGCAAGTGGTTCGCAGCTGTCATCGTGTTTTCGATTACTACAACAGCGCAGGAGGATGTCTCCCAAGCATAATACTGCTCCCAACAGTAGCGCACGGCACGTTTCGAGCCGCCGTTCACAACGATGACGGCGTTTGTGGAGACGACGATCGACCTACTGTAGCAAGTATGTGATTTCGTTCTCGCTTCCCACGCCCGGGTTCCCGGGTTCGATTCCCGGCGGGGTCAGGGATTTTCTCTGCCTCGTGATGGCTGGGTGTTGTGTGCTGTCCTTAGGTTAGTTAGGTTTAAGTAGTTCTAAGTTCTAGGGGACTTATGACCACAGCAGTTGAGTCCCATAGTGCTCAGAGCCATTTGAACCAAGTATGTGATTCATCCGAAGAGCCGACACGTTTCTATTGATAGACGGTCGAATCCCGATGGCCCTGTGCCCACTGCAGTCGTAACTGAAGATGTCGTTGGGTCAACATGTGAACGCGTAGGGGTGGTCTGCAGCGCAATTTCATGTTCAACAATGTGCGATGCCACCGGTCACCATCCACCTACTTCACAGAGCAGACAAGCCTCCGAACCCTACGGTCTGTGAAGAGTCGTGGACGTCCAACCACTTAGCGCCTAATGGTAGTTCCTCTGTCCTACCTCTCCGTAGATGCTCACGAACAGTAGACGTGAACATTCGACCAGCTTCGCCGTTTTCGAGGTACACGTTCACAGTCTCCGCGAAATAATAAGATTTGATTTTCAGAATCGTTTATGTCAACGAATTTTACCATTTGCAGCCCACATCTTAGCTAGGGTGATCCCCCGCCCGCACTGGTATCAAGTTATTATCAGTAACCAAAGCTAAGAAACGATCACAATAACTCGTGCATTGTGATCGTTTCTTAGCTTTGGTTACTGATAATAACTTCATACCAGTCTTATGAGTTTAATTTGTACACCACAGCACTGAACATGATCACTATGTGATTGAAAATCGATTTTGCTATCAATCAACCATCAATATTACGGCCAACGCTGACTTTCCTTCCAATTAGAGAGCTCGCTATCAACCAAGTGTTACATGTTAATTAAATAATTTTTACTGTATTTATTAAAACTGACGAAATTATTAGTAAATTAGACTTTTACTGCTAGCAAAAATTGACACCTAATCATAGATGATTTAATTAATGGTGATATTACAATTCGACTCTCCATAACAATTGAATGTGTACTCGAAAGGTGCTATACAAATAATCACACGATATGGATATCGAAGAAAACAAACATTTATTACAAAAATAGGAAATTGAATTCAATACTCTGTAAAAATGTAACAAATTTAGATCTTAATACTCACCAAACTAAACGAGTATCAGTACGATCAGTTGACTCGAAACTGCCCCAGACACCTGTAAAACAACCATAGTTTTAAAACGGAATACCCTATTTTGAACAAAATATATTCTACGCAACTTAATAGCATGAAGTGTTCCTTTCCTTGAACTATAAGATTAAAAGATAGAGTCATGTAAGAAAATTATGGCATTTCTGTAACTAAACTGAGATTAATATTTCACAGCTGCAAACGCTATGCCGAGTTTCTCAAACTTGCCACATGACGTACCGACTTTAGCCGAATTACACGAGTTAGATGTGGCCTTGGAAAGAAGCCCGAGGAAATCGTTGTGCCATTTAGTGTTTTGGCCTAGTGCATAGCATCTTCTGACATAGTTCTACGAAAACCAAAATGAAACGATCCAAAATAACGGTAGTGCAATGAGTGCCCAATTCAGATAATGCTATTCGACGTCATTAATGCAACTGACTATTGCAGTCTATGCATGATGCAAAGGTTGATGCTAAAAAGCTATTACTCTGATGAAACAGGGCGACATTTAGTCGGGTATGTGAGCTAGCAAAACATCGATATCTCAGTTCTGAAAATCCTCATAAGTTGCAACCAAAGCCTTTCGTAATGTACAAACAGGAGCGTGGTATGTTACTGGTGCTATGCGAATTTTTGGACCGATTTCTTTCCAACAAACCACAAAGTCTATTAGATATGTGAAAAGTATAGTGCAATTTTTTTCATAGAACTAAAAAATAACGAAAATACATACAACTATCTCATATACTACAATGCAAGAGGTCATACCTACAAACCGTCTACGGCAGTAGCACGTGGATAGTTAAATATTCTCTTACTAAGAAGTGATCGAGGCACTTTAAAAGAATAACTTTATTTGCAGAACCAAAACTCAGTTATAATGTCCTTGGACGAATATCCACACAACTACATAGAACAGAAATATCTCTCCTGTGGCGTTGTCTGAGATATTCCTATATGACGAGCGCTACAGTCGTGGTAGGCAGCAGCGTGAAGATCTGGGACGTTACTGGGCTGGTGCTGTCACCATATGACGGCCTACGTGATGCTGGTGCAGACCTCGGCGAACTGGGCTAGATCTGCCCGGCTGTAGCGGTGAGATAAAACTGTTGGTAGTGCCAACTTGTAGTGCTGGGACTGAACTGCTGACGCTGCCGGACGGAACTGCTGGTAATGCTGACTTAGGACGTAGGGCGTAACTCCTTAGCATGGTCCGGCGGTGGCCTAAGTAGTCGGGCGAGGGTGGATATCCTTGTGGTGCTGCGACGGAACGTGATGTCATGTAACAAAATAGTGCTCTGCCGATAGCACTCTGCTGCGACAGGTGCACTGCCTGTCCGCGAGGTTGGCGCCCTCAGAATCTGGGAGACGACGCGTAATTCTGTCATAAATAGTCCAGGCCATACAAGGAAATATCTCGGCGTAGGTGAAAGTGGTTTACCCACGTCATCCGGGCTGGGACGCTGCCCGCACGGCCTGCCTGGTGTACGGAGGAAACGACTACCAGGTAGGTACAACACACAGTTCCTGTCATCACAGCCGGCCGAAGTGGCCGTGCGGTTAAAGGCGCTGCAGCCTGGAACCGCAAGACCGCTACGGTCGCAGGTTCGAATCCTGCCTCGGGCATGGATGTTTGTGATGTCCTTAGGTTAGTTAGGTTTAACTAGTTCTAAGTTCTAGGGGACTAATGACCTCAGCAGTTGAGTCCCATAGTGCTCAGAGCCATCCTGTCATCACAAACACCTCTTAATACGAGGGCTACTCGGAAAGTAAGGAACGATAGGTCGCGAAATGGAAACCACAGTGGAAATCAAAACTGTTTTATTTGCAACAGTTAGTTACAACTTCCAGCTACTTACCTCCATAGTCGCCGATCCGACTTAGACGTTTGTCGTAGCGTTGTACCAACTTTCCAATACCCTTGTTATAGAAGGCAGCCGCCAGTGCTTTCCGCCAATTCTCTGCACTGGCCTGCAGCTCGTTGTCTGGGCCAAAATGTTGTCTTCATAGCCAGCGGTTCGTGTGAGCAGAGATGAAATTCAGAGGGAGACAATTACGGGCTGTATTGTGCGCAATCAAACATTTCCAATTGAAAACGTTGCAAGAGCATGTTCATTGCCCCTGCAGAATGCGGTTGAGAATTATCTCGAAGAAGAAAGCGCACGACAGTTATGTAATGTTGGCTGCATAGCTTCAGGCGAAATTTCTCACCATACCCCAGTACTTGGCCGGAGACACTATTGTTCTAGGTATCTGTATGTGCTGCCTATGTGCTCAGAACTAAAAATAACGACGTAACGCGATCGACGAGCATACTAGAGACACTGCCCAACACACCTGTGCAAAACGTCATAGGATTTTCACTGTGGTTTCCATTTCGCGACCGATCGTTCCTTACTTCCCGAATAACTCTCGTATTTTCATAGACAAAATGTCATTTGTAAGATTTTAGTCTGAATACTGCACAGATTTGTGAGTAGAAGCTACTGAGCCACCGGTCTGAATCCAAGATAACGTTATGTTTTTATTATTTCCGAGAGAAGTGGTGCACTGGGAACAAGCTGAAGAGGAGGGGGGGACGGGCATAAAACAGTTGTTGGGGCTGAAAGGTGACCTCAGCAGTGACTGTGGAGAGCCGCTTTCTTCAAATGTGTATGAATTCCTAAGGGACCAAACTGCAGAGGTCATCGGTCCCTAGACTTACACACTACTTAAACTAACATATGCTCAGAACACACACACATACCCATGCCCGAGGGAGGACTCGAACCTCCGGAGGGAGGGGCCGCACAATCCATGACATGGCGGCTCAAACAGCGCGGCCACTCCGCGCGGCCCGCTTTCTTCTTCTGGCAGCGGATCGCTGGTAGGACGTCCTTCAGTGAATTAGACGTTTTTCACGTTAGGTACAGATGTGTGCTCGCCGCTGGAATGGAGCCCGTTGGTCCCGGGATGTCGTGGTGCAGCGGCGTGCGTAAGCAGCGTTACCCGTCATGTCAGCAGGACGGCAGTAGCCGACACGGCCCGCGCGCCACAGCCGATGAATGCCAGCCAGGTCGAGGCAGCTTGCCCCCTCGGGCCGAGGAGTACAGCACAGGTAAGGACGGTATCAAACTGTAGCCCTCCGCAGATCGACGTCGAAGTTCTGTCCCCACACTGGGCGGTGATCAGTAACACAAGGACCGGAGTGCAGTGACAGGGCTGTCATGAAGCTACCAGCCCGGACCCGAACACACGTTCCTCCAAGGAGGTGGATGCTCTGGCCATGTAGGTGACTCAGCAGTGTCAAGACGCCAGGCAGTCCTCATACAATCTCCTGCTCAGGTGAATGCCTGTAGATTCTGGAGCCTAAGAGTAGGTGACTGGCTGCATCACTGTGTACTGCGAACGTTGTTCATCTCGAAGTTAGAGGCTGGCACTGACGGCGTAGCTCGGCATCAAATACATACGTGGATAATGTAGCAATAGTGAGTTCACTTGACCTAATTTTCTCGTCCGTCAACTTTTCTGGACGCATAGTCGCAGTTGAAACGCGTCCCAACTCCGGTTTTTAGATGTGGTGGCTGGCGTATTTTGCAGTGTCGGCATACTGAATAAGTACTCTTGCTCTCTGACTACGTCTTCTTTCTTAACAGTTTGTTGTGGCCATAATGACGGCACTTATCTCCTGATGTATTGACACCAGGTATGTCTCTGCTCCAGACAAGATCGTGACTCGACAGAATGATCTTAATGCGCACCGCTAGGGGGTTCTGCGTGCTGCGTGCACTGGTGCCCTAGCCAAGAGTTTGCACGATATATGTACATATAAACATGTAACTTAATAAATTCTGTTTATAACTTTGTTTTCAATTAACGATATGTCGATACAGCAAAGGACAAATACCAGCTACAGAGACGAAAATTTGTTACTAGGTGTCTCATTAATGGTAAAACACATCCTGACTGCCCTTTTAAAATATTCTTATCTTTTCCATTGATATTCCATTTTCCGTACTTTCCCTTATTCAGCATAAATCGTAGCACACTTAGTACCCGAAATATTAAAGAAACAAACTTCTTTTATTGATACTTTATACAGCAGACCATTTAATGATTCTGAACGGAAGTAGATGCGTACAAAGTCAAATCTCTAGGCCAAGTGTTTGATGATTTTCTCAAAGCATGTTGCGTGCGATACAGAGGCATTTAGATATTTTTTCGGGTTATAAAGCTGAGTCGTAAAAATAAGATTTCTCCAGCTTCACTGAATGAAGTCACATAAGCCTAGAACACTAAAGATGGGAAAATGGTACACTGCTACTAAGCCATCGTGAAGTTTACTACTCCAAATTTTATTAAAAGGAAGTCATAATATATAGCTTATGCAATAGTTAGTTACAATTATTACATCTCCAATGGTATGTTGCATACCAAATTAAGTACAAAATGTCCTGTTCTATACCCTACTGCAATCGTAAATTTTACAAGGTTTTAGTAATGTAGGGTTAACATCGAGGAAATTATCACACACTATCCAAGATCCTAATTATGTAGGTACATGTAATTTTAGATGATTGACAGGGGCATGGGCACGCTGCTACAGTGGTAAAGTAGCAAGAGACGCTAAATGGCGGATAGCATCCCTTGTAGAAAAGGATCGTCTTCCAATCGCGTTAGTCAAGATTAAAAGTTATGTGTGAGCTTACTCAAGCACTGTAACTCAAGCTGCTTTAGAATGGGTTTGCCGTGAGCTGAGATCTCAGTGCCCAGTAGATCTGCCTTGGATGAGATATTGAGCAGAGCGCGAACTTACTAATTTCGTGCCACGCCGTACATGGAAAATTTTTCTGTGAGAAAATTTCCGACCTTGAACTTTTCACGAATGCATCGCTTGAGAAATTTTCATATTATCACAATGGTTATAGTACCGAACCGAGTGTAAACACTGCAGCTAAGGACTGAACATCTTTACTTGTTATCGTGTGCCATCAAAAAAATGGTTCAAATGGCTCTGAACACTATGGGACTTAATTTTCACACACATCCATGCCCGAGGCAGGATTAGAACCTGCGACCGTAGCGGTCGCGCGGTTCCAGACTGAAGCGCCTAGAACCGCTCGGCCTCCCCGGCCGGCCTTGTGCCATCCACGCAAATTAGAGTGGTGGAACTATTGATGACTAACTTATGCAGTTTTAAATGAAATCTTTTCGTAGTAGTTCCACTTTTGAGAAAACAAATCTGAACAAGCAAAATTCCTCATCCTCATTCTACTTCGTAATCCCCAATTCTGGTGTTACGTTTTTCGCTGTTCTCATTTCTGCTGTTTCTCATTACTTTCGTCTTTCTTAGATTTACTCTCACTCCATATTGTTTACTCGTTAGACTGTTCATTCCATTCCACACAACAACACTTCCTCGCTTTCTCTGAGGATAGCAATGTCATCAGCGAATCTTATCGCTGATATTCTTTCACCCTCAATTTTATTCTCACGCTTGAACTTTTCTTATATTTTCCAGCAGGGGCGAAAGACTACATCCCTGTCTTACACCTTTTTCAATTCGAGCAATTCGTTCTTGGTTTTTCAGTCTTATCGTTCCCTCTTGGTTTTTGTACATATTGAATATCACCCGTCTTTCCCTATGGCTTATCGCTATTTTTCTCAGAATTTTGAACATCTTACACCATTTTACATAGTCGAACATTTTTATCCCGGTTGATAAATCCAATGGACGTTTCCTAAAACCAAACTGATTGTCATCTAACAGATCCTCAGCTTACTTTTAAATTATTCTGTATATTATTCTTGTTAGCAACTTGGATGTATGAGCTGTTAAGCTGATGTGCGATAATTTTGGCATTTGTCGGCTCTTGCTATTTTCGGAATTATGTGAATGATGTTTCTCCAGAAGTCTGATGGTATGTCACTAGTCTCATACTTTCTGCACACCAACGTGAATAGTCACTTTGTTGCCACTTCCCCCTATAACTTTCGAAATTTCTATGGAATGTTATCTATCCCTTCTGCATTATTTGATCTTAAGTCGTCCAACGCTGTTATAAATTCTTATTCTAATACTGGACCCCCTATCTCTTCCTATCGACTCCTATTTCTTCTTCTATCACGTCATCAGACAAGTCTTCTCCTTCGTAGAGCCCTTCATCGTACTCTTTCCACCTATCCACTCTCTCCTTTGCATTTAACAGTGGAATTCCCATTGCACTCTTGATGTTACCACCCGTGTTTTTAATTTCAGCGAAGGGGGTGCCTTTAACTTTTCTATAGCGAGTCAGCTCTTACGACAATCATTTCTTTTCCGATTCCTTCACATTTTTATGCTGCCAGTTTGCCTTAGCTTCCAAGCGCTTCCTATTTATTTCGTTCCCAAGTGACTTGGTATTTCTGTATTCCCAAATTTCCCCGAACGTTTTTGTGCTTCTGAAGTATTCATGGTTTCTTCACTTACTTTCCAACCGCGCGACAGCTACGGTCGCAGGTTCGAATCCTGCCTAGGGCATGGATGTGTGTGTTGTCTTTAGGTTAGTTAGGTTTAAGTAGTTCTAAGTTCTAGGGGACTGATGACCACAGATGTTAAGTCCCATAGTGCTCAGAGTCATTTTCCTGATGATGACATGCTCCTGAGTCTCCCCACCAGGAGATCCGAATGAGAGACAATTTTACCTGCGGAACATTTTACGAAATAGGATGCCATCATCATTAAGCCGTATAGTAGGGCTGTATGCCCTCGGGGAAAAAATAACGGCGGTAGTTTCCCTCGACTTTTAGCCGTTCACAGTTTCAGCATACAAAGTCATCACTCAAAATCATTCAGATTGTTGCTCCTGCAACTTCTGAAAAGTCCACTGCTCCTCTTCATGGACCATGGGTTAGTTTGTTATCTTCACAGTTATCCCCCTGTTGTGGTTGCACATACGATACAGCTATGTGGATCGTAAATGCGCGCAAGCCTCTACACCTTGGTAAGAGCCATAGTTTATGTGGAGGGGTACCGGGGATTCGCTGAATAAGATGCACTTCATGTAAGATAAAGCCTCATCCCTGCAGGAGCACTCACAGTGGGCAGAAGTGGAGTTCAGGCTCAGATCTGCCCATCGATATTTTCATTTTCTATTGTTTTCCTAAATCGCTTGTGACAAAGGCCTTCATGATTCCTCCATTCCACATCATGATTTCACATACGAAAATTCTTGCTCCACCATACCGATTTCTTTCAGAGAGGATTGTACGTTAATGCCTCCGAATTTTTTATTGTTCACAGTAGAGGTTGAGGTATTACATATCATGCATATTACTCGGTCAACTTTCCCGCTTCGTTGGCACAAGTTGCAACCCTCTGCCATTAGAGGACGCGGAACTGAAGCTTGTTACATGGCGTCGTGTAACGTAACTATATCGGTGCTTGACAAACAACATGTTATAATCAAGTTTTTAATGGCACAAAAGGTGCCTCCAACTGACGTCCATAGAAGAATTAAATCTGCGTAATGATGATTGTATTGGCACCAGTAATGTCCGACATCCGGTTGATCGTGCACGTGGCGTATGAAACGCTGGTGCTAACCTAAATGTATGTGACAAAGCATGGAGTGGACGACCGCGTACGGCAACCGACGAGACTTATCAGAATTGGGTTGATAAATTCACCAGAGAAAATCGGCGGATAACACAGACACAGCTCTCAGGTAATAGTAGTGCTGTGGCCTTCTCCACCTGACATCACGGCGCCTAGAGTATCAGCGACCGAACTGACAGCCTGCAACCGCGGGTTGCCCGAATTCGCAGGCACACCGAAGCACTACACAACCGAGAGGCAATATTGATGGACGTCCACAACAACAACCACAACAATAACACCACATCAAAGACACCAGAGGCCACCAGGGGCCACTACCGGCTCACATAAACATAAGGAAGAGGTCGCTGCAGACCCTGGAACTATTTTCACACGTCAACCACGTGATGGAAAATAGTTCCGAGGTACTCATCCGCCGAAGCGATATAAATGCCGGCGCTCGGCCGCACATAGGGTATGTGGGGTCTGGACCCCTCCACCATACTCCACACCTATAAATCCCCCATCCGCCATATCCTCTGTTACGTCCATCCGGCCTGGATCTCCGCCCCCCCCCCCCCACCCTACCTTTTACAAATCCCTTCAGATCCTTGAACGCCATGCTCTCCGCCTTGCCTATCGCATCCGTCTCCCCTCCTCCACGCGCATCCTGTATGACCTAATTCCGTTCCCCCACCTCCTCCTTTTCCCCCTCACTGATGATGCCCTCCTCCCCTCCATCTATCCCTCCTACCAACTTTGATCCTCCCTCCCTCTTCCTGTGTTTGTTCCTTTGGGAACCCTCTCTCCCTTCTCTCCCCCTTCCTTCCCTTTCTCCCCACTCCTCCCCTGGGCTTCCCCTACCCCTGTCCCTTTACTCCTCCTCCCATCTCCTCTGCCATTGGCATCTTTACTCTCCCCTCTCCCTCCCCCTCGCCCCTCTTCCCCTCTTGGCAGGTCCCCGGACTCGCACACGTTACGTGGACATTCGCGCGCCGGAGATCATCGCCATCAGTTTCTCGTGTGTGTGCCGTCGTGTTTGTGTTAGTGTTCACCGTCACACTCCAACGTTCAACTGTGCCGTCGAATCATCAGTGTTTGTGCGCCGTGCCAACGTATTTCAGTGTAATTTTCGTCGAGTGTGAACGGCTCCGTGTTTTGTATTTTTGTGTCTACTGTTTTTTGCCCGTCAATCTGTCTATTATGTATCTTCTTAATTTTTTTTCTCATTGTAAAATCGAAGGCTGAAGAGCAGCGTACGATGCTGCTGCCAGCCTACCTATATATATGTATAGGTATGAAAATTACAATAAAGGGAAAAAAAAACCGCACATCGGCAGTTCATCGACCTGCAGCAGACTTGGATAGCTGCCGCCCCGGCAGCCTGGCTTGAATCTCCTCGCTGATCTCTGGATTAGGCTTGGTATATCGGAGAAGTCTCTGGCGGAGACTAGTAGGAAATTATTTCAGTTGTTTTCTATCTTATTCTTGTATGTAGTTGTGATTCGAAGACGGATCACTGTTTTGTGTTGGTGTTATACTTGGAGAATTTGTATTGGTTAATTGTTTCGGACTTTGATCGTTAGTTTCTTCTGCTTACGCAGACATATCAAGTAGTATATCGCGAGAGCGTATAGAGGCCACTACACTGCGATACAGAAAACTATGTGCATGGTGGGTGCCACGGGTGCTCATTCTTGACATGAAACAGAGGAGATTGGTCATCTGCAAACAATTTATTTTGCGTTTTGAGTGCGGGGATCATGTTTTCCTCGACAAAACTGCGACAGGCGACGAAAGATGGGTTCACCATTTTGCCACAGAAAACAAGAGAGCATCAATCGAGCTCCACTACAAAGGATCACCGACGCCAGAGAAGTTCAAGACAATGCCATCAGCAGACAAACATGTTGATAATGCCCTGGGTTGTTCAAGGTGCGGTGCATTTGGAATTCATTCCTAAAGGCACCACTGTAAACTCTACAACGTACTGCTAGACCCTCGGAAAACTGAAAGCACGAATTCGAAGAGTTCGTCCACAGGCGGAGCACCCTTTTGTTCAGCATGTCAATGACATACCTCACACGAGCGCTGTGACATCTGCAGCAATCAGACGCCTTGCGTTCACTTGCATCGGTCATCCTCTGTTCTATACAGTCCGACTTGGCCACATTCGGTTTTCATTTGTTTCCAAAACTTAAAGAACACCTTCGATGGATGATCGATGGTGCAAGCAGAGGTGAGGCTGAGATGAGGTTGTGGCTGTTGCGGCTGTCGCATGCCGTAGTGGATATCAACATGGGAAGACTTGTCGACAGGTGTAGTGGAGCAGGAAACTGTCGCCGTAAGGATCTGGACAAGAGCAAATAATTAATATGCACAAATAGTCTGTAAAGGTAAATGTACGCATCTTTGACCAAGCAGAAGGATAGTCCGTAAACACTGACCAGTCTACACAGCAACAGACGTCAACACCAGACACACAGTAGGAATGCCACGACACTGTAATCTGTTCACCAGCTCGCGGCTAACTAGCACTGGCTGTCCTATACCCAGTCCGCAGAGGTCGCTTTTATCGGCAGCCAGTGGGGGCAGGTTCAGTGGGCGCGCATGATTGGCTGCGGCGTTGTCCCTCTCGACCACTATTGGCAATCGTCAAAATCTCTAAAGTGCTACCAACTATCACTGAACGTCGACTGCTGCGGTATCGATGGCAACGACGCCACAGTAACTCCGTCAGCTATGTCTAGCATTCTACAGTAACAGTATCAACAAACTGGTCTCTCGTGGGGAGAAATATTTTCGTTGCCAGGGTGATTATGTTCGAAATAAATATGTAAATATGAACAACAAAGACTTACAATGTTAATTATGTTTGTTTTATTTAAAAAGATTTAAGTGTTTTCACATTAAAAGTTTGGATGCATTACTTTTGAGCTCACCTCTAATCACCTATCACCAGATGATCGAGATTCGCTGTTTGGATCAATCTCGTTTTCCGTTCCACAGCATGGATTGCTTCGTGTTGCCTTAAGTCCATCAGTATAAACAGCAACTCTGATGGGTTGGCATTTCCGAAACATAGCTTGGGGATGTTTGGGTAAACATACTACCCCCGTGCAGTACTCTTACACCAGTAAAACGCTGCATAGACTGGTTCGGGCCCTGAGCCTGTGATTTTCTGGTTTAGTGTACGTTCCATTTTACCTGCAGGACAAGCTAACGGTCATCGTCTGGTAAAATACCCGCAGACAACGTTCGTTCGTTTCGGCTAACACAGCTCCTGAAACGGAAATGTTCAGCAGCCCAGACTCTTCGATCACATCTGTCACTTTTCAGCCTTCGTCCAGTTGAATTATTTTGTCCTAGACAAGGCCACTAGGTCGACTGCTATCTACCTTGCCGTCAAAGTCACACTCCAAAGTCACTAGAGCCTCTTCAAAGATTTATTGCTATTACTATTCTCCACTCATCATGTCCGTAGACTGCTCCCACATTTAGGGCTTTTATGATAGCAACACTATGTCATTCGCAACCCTACCGATAGTTAAGTTTTCGTGAGTGGGGCATAAAATTATGAAACGTACTAACAAGCTCCGCATTTGGACATGAACTGTTATACCTGACTCAATGCAGCATTCTGATTTTTGATATGAATAGAAATTTCTGTTGGTACTTAGTGGGATATGACCAAATTTGTTCATAATATGCAACATTATTTTCAACAAAAACGGTTTTCCACTTTCTCAAGTTGTCACGTGACTATGGAGGTGTAGATACGAGGGTTGTCCAGAAAGCAAGTTCCGACCGGTCGCGAAATGGACACCACAGTGAAAACCCGATGAAACTTTGTACAGATGTGTTGCGTAGCGTCTCTAGTATGACTGTCGATTGCATCAAGACGCTCTTTTCGGTTGTGAGCGCACTGTGAGCGAGTAAAGGTGCCTAGAACAACAATGTCTCCCGCCAAGTAGGAGGGCCTGCTGAGAGGCTTCGCCTTAATCAATGCAGCCGACCTAACACAACTGCCACGCACTTCCTTCTTCATGGCAATTCTCAGCCGCACTCTGCAGGGGCAACGACGCCACAGTAACTCCGTCAGCTATGTCTAGCATTCTACAGTAACAGTATCAACAAACTGGTCTCTCGTGGGGAGAAATATTTTCGTTGCCTGCAGCCTTTTCGATGGGAAGTGTTCGGTCACCCACAACACAGCCCTAATGGGCTCGTCCTGAGTATCATCTCTGTTCACATGAAACGCTGGATATGAAGACAACACTTGGGTGCAGGCTACGCACTACAGACCAGCGTAGAGAATTGGAAAGCACAGGCGGCTGCCTTCTATGACGATGGTGATGGAAATTTGGTATAACGCTCCGACAAATGTCTAAGACGGAGCGGCGACTATGTAGAGAAATATTTGGAAAGTGTTGCTAACTCTTGCAAATAAAATGTTTCTGATTTTCACTGTGGTTTCCATTTAGCGACCGATCGGAACTTACTTTCTGGACAACCCTCGTATCTCAGCGGGCAGTATAACAATAAAGAAACAGAAATTGCTTTTAATGATTTTTTTTCCTTTATTGGGGATCAGTAGCCCGATGCAAAGATAAACTCATTGGACACTTTAATTAAACGTGATACTTTTTTACAAATTATTTTTGAAGACAAGATCTCAGGTAATAAAATGAGGGGACCAGTGAGAACATCCTACTTTTAAAAAAATATGATCAGTAAAATGGGATATTCTTCATAGTCGGAGATGAACAGAACTGCTGGAGGAAAGAAGGTGTGACTACAGAGCAGGAACCGAAGCCATCCAAAAGTTTTTAAATGACTACGTTATCGCCGACCGAATGTAGTTACGTGTATTGTGTCCGCTAAAGCCGAAATTGCGATATGGACAAAATACAAGGGGCGATAAAAAATTTTCCATTTGAGGAGGTTGCTGTAGCGTACATGCAGCGTAGCGCTGTTCCGATGCAGGTATATAGGAACTGACATGTAGGCAAGGGATTAGTGTGACATTTGTGTCTTTCCGACATGTATACGCTAAATGTGAACTATGGAGACGTTCTTTGACAAATGCGTCCAAATACGACGAAGGTGCTATTATCCTTTCCTTGCTGCCGAAGGACAAACACCAGTAGACATCCACCAGAGAATGAAGAATGTGTATTGGGCAGAATGTCCGTAGAAAACCAACCGCGACAAGGAGCGCTGCTGCTTCATGATAAAGCTCGTCCCCATGTCGCAAATGTCACACAGAAACTACGCCAACTCAAGTCAGAGATACTCGATCACCCGCCCTATAATCTTGATCCCTCCCCATGCGATTATCATGCCTTCGGTCCCTTAACGAAAGCCTTGAAGAGTCGACGATTCCTGTCGGACGTGGATGTGAAGCAGGCTTCTAGGACTGCTTCATGCAGCAGGGCACGTTGTTTTATCAAATGCGTATATTCAACCTGGTGCATTGGTTGGATGATTGCCTCAGTGCTCGCGGCAACTTTGCCTGATTGGTAGACCGATTCTTGACTGGACGTCTTTCGAACATAATCTTTTTAATCTACCCTTTTATACACTTACACGAAATCGAGAAAATGTTGCCGTTCATTGCAATTGATTTGCTTCGTGCAAAAATTATAATGCAGTTGAACATCTTCTGTTCGTGTATTTAATATGTTATAGAATAGTGAATACATGGCTTAACAATTTATAGTCTTTAGAGGGACCAGAAGAAACACTTTTTTATGTGACAAACCTATCACAATTGCTCCGTTTCACCACAAGGGGTCTATGAAGCTTATGACGCTAGTGATGTACAGAAACTGTGTTCAAACCACCGTGTGATTGATACTGTCCCAGACATGTTGCTAAAAATGTCATGCGGAAACATTAAAAGTACAACAGGATTATTCGTAAGTACTTCCAGAGCTTCAGAAGACGGCTGACTAAATACTACGAGACACGCTGAAAAAAGACACACATCAGTGGACAGAGCATCTCTACAAGTTTGTAACTGACGCTAAAGCTGCTCAGTATCGGCTTCGTTTGTGATGTGGCAAGTAGCAATCCGTGGGTGCAAGTCGTTGATACGATGTGTCCGGGAGGGCGCAAAAGCAGCCCGCTTTGCAAATCTGGTAATTGGGTTGCCTAGCTGCAGGTGCGAACTAATTCGATGTGACAATGCGGAGACGAAGGTTAAAATGAAACTCGAGGACAGCACAACCTACAGGTGCAATTTGTAATTATCTGAATTCTGACAACCATTAGTAGCTTTCCCTATACCAGTGGGAAATTTATAATATGCAGCAGTTCTCTGATGAACTATCGCGAGACACATATATCCCGATGGTAGTCAAAGAGTTAAGGAGACTGCTTACAACACGTTTCTTGTAGTGGCCATTTTCGCAGCAGCTGTATGTAAATTGCAGTTGTTTCAAAGAAAATGCCTTTTTTTGCATGCTGCACATCGAAATTTTTATTTTTATTTATGAACCCAGACGCGTTCGCCTTTTTTACAAGGCATCTTCAGTGGGTGTCCTGAAATATTACATGATTTGTCCATTTTTACATATAGGTTATGCTTTCACATCTAGGTTATAGATTTAAACACAGTTCCTTAAGGTTTTTTTATGAAATGGAAAGGTACTTACAGGTAACTTCTAATTCATTTCATCTAAGCAAACTGCTTTTTCTCATCTGGTTCAAATGGCTCTGAGCACTATGGGACGCAACTGCTGTGGCCATAAGTCCCCTAGAACTTAGAACTACTTAAACCTAACTAACCTAAGGACATCACACACATCCATGCCCGAGGCAGGATTCGAACCTGCGACCGTAGCAGTCGCACGGTTCCGGACTGCGCGCCTAGAACCGCTAGACCACCGCGGCCGGCTTTTTCTCATCTGGCAACCAGGTGGACATCTTACAGTTCACTTTCAGTTCACTGTTTACTTTACACATCACTGTAACTGCCATCTTCTTAATACAGAGTTTCAGTTGTTTTTATAAGTGTTAGCAACATTCTTGTACCTGTAAGTACCTTTCCATTTCATAAAAAAACGATAAGAAACTGTTTTTAAATCTCTAACCTAGATGTGAAATCATAACCTATGTGTAAAAATGGACAAATCATGTAATATTTCAGGACATCCACTGAAGATGCCTTGTAAAAAGGGCGAAACGCGTCTGGGTGCATAAATAAAAATAAAAATTTCGATGTGCAGCATGAAAAAAAGGCATTTTCTTTGAAACAACTCCAATTTATAGACTGCTTATAGTTTGCGCAGGCTACCCAACCTCTAGTACCGCTCCAACATTTGACTTTCCTAAAGGAATAAACTCAATAACCGAAGAGAAACGCTGCATGTACCGTATAAAAATATCTCTAGGACAAAGGTGACGTTGGCGTAGAGATTAGAACTCAGTACGCGCATTTACAAGGAGCGGGTTTAGTTACACGTCTGACTACCAACATACACGTTTCTCGTGCTTTTCCTAAATTACTTCAAGGAGAATACCAGGATGGTTCCATCAACAATAGACACAGTTCCATCTGAGTTAAGTTTTCGTCTCTAATGACTTCACAGCCAAAGGGAAGTTAAAACCCAAGCTTAGAACACAATAAGAAAATTAAGTCAGCTTCTTAAGAGTTTTATTTTCCGAGTCAACTACTATCCGTAAAGTAAGGCTGTGACATGTGACTTACAATTCAGATTCTTATCAATATAAACATCTAAGAATTTGGAATATTCTTTTTCATTTATTGATTATGCCTCATACATTATTTTAAGGTGTTCTCACGCCTTACGCAGCAGCAAATTACAGGTACTGCGTTTTGTCTAAAGTCCAACGACAGTGCATATTTAAGACAACTTGTTGATAATTTTCTAGAAGATGTTATTTACATTTTCAAGTGTTGACGATTCTCCATTAGGGTTGGACACAGTACTTAACCGTCACCAAAGATAAATATTTCAGCTAGTTATATTTGACAAGAACAAGAGCGGGCTCAGTATCGCTCCCTGTGGTGCACTAGTAATAAAACAGATAAAAGCAAAAGCTGGCTAAGAGAAATATCAAAAATAACAATTTACCGCTAAAATATAACGTTTCCCAATGTACTTTGGAGCAAACAACAACAATACAGTTTCTTTTGTGTAGAAAGGTAGTTAAGGCTATGTTCATACAAGATGGCTGCAGAATGATACACTTATGTGCACATTCATAATATTTTAGAAATGCTTTGACTTATCGTACAAAGGGGCGAGAAGGGCATAAGGACATAAGGCAGGAAACAGTTCTCTGTGTTTTAAATACTCATAACTTTTTTTATATACCAATATGCCAAACCAATAATGTTTACCTCGGATGAAACAGTATACTTTTTTTTAGCGTCGTTTTATGGCGCAGAAAACCTAGTGAAATATTTTGGAAAATAGTCAGTTAACTATGAGGGCCCAGACACCGCGTCAAAAATTCTCAAACGAGGGCTGGCTTGGCTTTAAAAGAGACGCGAAATTCGCCTCATACGATTTTGCAATAAGTTTCACTACAAGCATAAACTATTATTCTACCACTATCAACTTTTTCAAGATCTGTCGAGCATGAACATACCTCATTCGAAATAAACAGCGATTGTTGCATTTGTATGTCAGTAGATAAACAAAGCTACGCTTGTTCGTGTTTCTACCGAAATATTTGGTAAAATAAACAATTGTTATACCACTAACAACTTTTTCAAGAGCTGCCGCGCATGAACATACCTCATTCCAAACAAACAGCGATTGTTGCATCTGCATGTCAGTAGATAAACAAATTAAGAGTATTAGCCATATGAACTCCGCGCTCTTCTGCTTCCTATGTCTTAAAAAACCTATCGTTTCTATAATACCAGTAAATCCCCGATTCCTTAAGGAATCGAACTCCCACACATAAAACCGCTTCAAACGGCTGATTAATTTTCAAATGAGTTCATGTGCTAAATACTTGACGTTAAGCATGTAAGCTAGAAAAAGTTTAGAAGAAATTTGAAATTGTGTTTAAAGTTTTTTGGAAGTCGCTCAGTGCTCTCATTATGAAACACTAGATGAACATTGTCTGGCTATTTGCGCTCCATTTTCAACACAAGCACGTTTCTCATGCATCCCAACGTTTATGACATCATATCTCCTGAACAATTACATAACTAGACAGGTATATTCAGTGGTATATTTGGATACTGTCTGCAAACCGAGTTCCGAATAGAGTCGCTTGTAAAGAAGTTATTAAATTTAAACGTCATGTCTGATGCTAAACTTTTCCTGCATGAACGGCGAAAATGTAGTAAATGATAAACATTTTTCCTTTCATTATTTTATGGGGGATGATAAAGAGAAAAGTTTTGCTAAGGCTTTAAATTATACGTAAAGTTTTTTGGGAGTGGCTTAGTGCTTTCATTCCAAAATACTGGATGAATAAAGTCCGGAAATCTGTGCGCCGTCAATTACGATGGCTCAAGACAAATACATAGTTTGTAACTGTAATACTCGTCTTATTGTGTTAAACTTTTAACGTAAGAATCTACCTCTTAATGAGTAGATTATGGCAGCATTTAAACTTTAAATGGTCAATAACTGAGTGAAATATTGAAAATCAAAATTTTACTGCCCCACCAAGTCCATCAGATAGGCAACCTGTAACGCGTGACACGTTCCGGCTTCCGGGATAGTTGCTCTGTAGTATAGATTACGGGATATTCACGTCTCGTCGGACATACTCTCTAAAACAAAGATTTTATAAATTGTTCGGTGAAACGTTATCGCTTTTTGCAAATGAATTTCGCGGAAAATAGGCGTGAAATGACACGCAGGCGCGGCTAAAGTGAATGGATAGACGGCGCAGTGTACGCATGTTCCGACAGGCGGCCAGAAGGTAGCGCGTTGGAGCTGTCACATCAGAGCAGTCGACACCTGTGCCCCTGCTGTTGGCGGGCTGCACCGATCGCGAAATAATACGCGGCTGTCAGGGGGGGAGCAAGAAAACTAAATGGTCAAAGGTCTGGTTGTCTCCGAGCGTGTGGCCATTGCAAGCGACTTGTGTCACAAAAGAGCGGCTATGGCGTAAACTCGAAAGCGGAAAATTATTTGGCGACTGCCGTACGAGTAAAACCAGTATAAATGAAGGTACATAACAGACATGGGCATCACATGAAAGAGAAAAAATAGACGAGAATTCACGTTGAAAGATCCATACTGTACATGCAATAGTTCCTTTGCTACTGACGATCGAAGACGTTGATGTATCTTTTAACTTTAAAAATTAATAAATTTAAAACGCATTAAACGATCATAGCAAACAAAGTAATCACTAATAAAGCTTAAAGAACACCATCGAATATCAGAATAAGATCTTTTATTAAAACAGAACAGTTTGAATAATATAATGAGTCCAGGTATTGGTTCTGATGATTATAAAACTCAATAAGTATAAAATAATTTGAAAACCAGTAACTTTAGCGACAGTCACAATTAGATACTTAATAACGAAATACGATAATTTTGACCGATTGATTACAGTTGTACGCAAATAAATCACAAATTAAGCACCTCGACTAAAAAGTAATACAACAACATAAAATCTGCTGCAGTTTTAACCCTTTACGATGTATGACACTTGCGGTAGCGTTGCTTCTTATGAATTTTTTATTGATTGAAATGTCCACCCCTGACAAACGAGAAACACTATGCAACGCTTGTCTACGCAAAGCAATGAAACTGTCATATTGCGACATGATTGAGTTATCAGCGCATAAGTGTGTGTTATGTAATACGTATAGCTTCAGCAGTAGTATGAACAATAAACGCTTTTTATAAGTTTTAGAGCGGCAGATGAGAGGTCATGGTCAGTTGCTTATGCGGGCTGACTGAGGCAACACTTGCCGGACATGCGGCGTGCCAGTACCTACCAAATTGTGTTTGAAATTTTTCGTGTGGCGCTTATAGGAACGTGAAAAGTTCTTCATGACTTCATGTGCTTAAAAAGGTAGTACACAACTGATCTCGTGGACAAACTCTGAACAGTAGCGTGGCGGTGCTCAGAAATTAGTAAATATTGATCGAACTCACGCTTCAGTCTGTCGTTGCATACACGCCAATTAAGTAACTGCAAAAATAAAGATTTCTACTTGCTAAACACTGCCCATGCTATGTTAGTGACATTTTTACTTCTCCATTCATAGTCTGCCTACATTTTAAATAGTTATCTGGAAATCAGCAGAACAGTAATCGTACAACGACGTACCCATCGAACTTTAAAATCGGTCTCACACTTTATGAAGCCCTTTTACGCCACTTGTGTGTGTGTGTGTGTGTGTGTGTGTGTGTGTGTGTGTGTGTGTCTGTCTGTGTGTGTGTATGTTTATGTGTATGTGTGTTTTTGTGTGTGTAGCGTTCAAACACTTTGCCATGATAATTCTTAGGGTGGTAATACGTAACAACCATGTGACTATTTTAGCGGGTGCCGTAAATGTCAGGATGTGCCTCACTGGGAGACTTTCGTAACGATCCTCCCCATCTTTGATCTAATAAAATATAAATAAGGGACGTAACTAAAAAATCAAAATCTAAGGTTCGTGAGAGCTTTGAATGATTCGTGTTCCCAGGAAAAGAGCGCTAGAAAGATTGAAATCTAACTTTAGTAGTGGGTCGTAAAAGAAAAGTGTTAGACATTACACGAAAAACTATCTTTAGAAATTCAATGCAACTCATTTATTTCTGAAAGCAAGTTGGTTTTATTCAGGATTCCAATAAACTCTATTATTCCCCTCTCTTTTTCTCTGAAAAACCTTATTTTTCAACGTGATTTCCGTTCAATGCGACGGACTTACTCCATCTTAATCGCAGGGCCTGTATGCCCCCATGGTACCATTCTACCGGTCGGAGCAAACGTCTTTCTGCATCAATAGCCTCCCTATCATTCACGTACTGGTTCCTGTGAAGTGCACCCTTCAATAGGACAAGCAGATGGAACTCGGAAGATGCGAGGGTGGATGAGAAAGAACAGTCCAGCGATGTTTTATGAGCTCCTCTCGGATGCACAGACTTGTGTCAAGTCTTGCCATGTCATGGAGAAAGAGAAGTTCGTTTGCATTTTTGTAGCGAAGTACACACTGAAGTAATTTCTTCGATTTCCTGAGGGTAGCGTAATCGATTTTCGAGCTGTTCGTTGCACCACCAGCGAGGATATCGAACAGAACAACCTTTTCAGTGTCCCAGAAGACCGTCGCCATGGCTTTATCGGCTGAGAGGGTGGCTTTGAACTTTTTTTCGGTGTGGAGCCTCTCCACGGAGGTCGGACAGGTTTGTGAGACCGTTCTGCGATGATGACAGAAGCCTCGCCCAAGGACTCACCGTACTTTCGTTCACTACCAGGCCTCCGTAGACATTGTGCAAGCACCTATGAATATCTGAGATATTCTTGTTTTCCGTCAATAGATACTCAGTGACAGCTCTCTACCTGGAACGCACCTCTGTTACAGACGTCATTCTGAAGGCTACGTATGGCGCCACCACATACCGAAACTTCGTGAAAGTATAAGGGCTGAAGTGGGAATATTCCATGATATCCGACAATAAATTCAGCAATTTTAACCAAAATTGGCTAAATAAAGTGTTGAATTATTTATTGAACGCCCCTCGTATATATGTGCCTTTGTTCTTATGGTCATCAATCCGGAGACTGATTTGACGCAGCTCTCCACGCCAGCCTGTTCTGTGCAAGCCTGTATATCTCTGCGCAAATATAGCAACCTACATCCATTTGATCTCTTACTGTAATGAAGCTTTGGCCTCCCTCTACAATTAATATCCGTATCACTTCCCTCCACTACCAAGTTGACGATTTCTTGATCCGTCGGGACATGTCTATCTACTGATCTCTTATTTTGCTCAAGTTGCCATAAGTTTCTTTTTCTCCCAAGTTCGATTCAGTACTTCCTCATTAGTTATACGATCTACTCATCTAATACTCAGAATTCTTGTATAACACCATATTCGGAACACTTATATGATGTTCTTAGCTGGTATCACGTAGGGGTCGTCTGCTGCGGAGCCACATTTTCAAGAATGGGTGCGGAAAGTTGTGTTACGAAACATTTGCGCTTGCACTAGCACTGTACTCTATCGTTACAACTGTTACAAATCACCGTCTCTCATGCTTTACTCAACGGGAAAGCCTCCGATCTACGTGTTCTGTAAGTCAACGTCCAACACCTTGTCGCCTTCACCATCCTTCAACAACTTTCCATAGACGCTCAAGACAGCAGCATTCGAACATCCGACCAGCTTCGTCGTCTTCGAGACGCTCGTTCGTAGGAGCTGCGTCCTAACAGTCAGCCCTTTCTTTAAGTCGCAGTTGTGGCCTGCATATCACTAGAACGCACCCCATTCATCTATATACACTGGAAAGCCAAAACATTATGATCATTTTCCACCACAACGTCAGATGTCGAGGGCACGTGACTCGATAACAAAAGTATGTATGCGGAGCAGACACGGACGGGGGATCAACCTAGCGAAGACATTGGCTGCGAATGGGGGAAGCCATTGAGATAAGCGACTCTGACACTGGGCAGATTATTATTACGCAGAACCTACGAACGAGTACCTCGAAAACGACAAAGCTGGTCGAATATGCATGTGCTACATTCGCAAGCATCTACGGAAAGAGGTAGAAGGACTGTGAAACCACCACTACCTGCTATATGATTGGACGCCCACGACTCTTTACCGAACGTGCGGTTCATGGCTTGTCTGCCCTGTGAAGTGGGATAGATGGTGATCTGTGGCATCTGTGTCGAAAGAGCACAATGTAAATTGATTCAGAAAACACCGTTTATCGTGCAGTGTCGTCCTAACCGCCGTCTGCTTCACGTCTGCTGTGCAGCGAGCTACCTTAATTTAAGTATTAACTGTATTTTTCTTACTTGTCACTTCTTCTTCCGTGTGTTTTTGCTTTTAGGAAGCTTTATTTGTCGAGTGCTATTAATAGTGTTCCATAGATTTCGTGTTTGTTTTGAATACAGTCAGAGAGTCCCTTTAGTCAGCCATAGTGCCAGTAGTGCTAGTGTTTGTTTTCAATACAGTCCAGAGACAGGTAGTGCTATTTTCTTTGTTTTCTACAAGAAATCACAGTTTAGTCAATAGTCAGTCGCCTTTAGTGAATTAGCAGTCTAGTTAAAAGTTGATTAACTCTCTTCAGTAAATTGATTCCTTAGGATGGATAGGATGTGTGACTGCTGTGTACGGACACAGGAGGAGCTGGCCACAGTTCGCCAACAGTTGAGTGTGTTGATGGCCGCGGTCAGCCGTCTTCAGGCTGCTGCCCCAGGTGTTACATGCTTCACCCACTGTCCCTGCTGTCGAGACATCCTTTGCGGTTACCGGGCGCGGTTGGGCTACCCTCTCCCCAAGGGGAGTGGCGGGTTCAGCGGCGTTCGCGGCGCACGAGGCGGACGGTAAATGTGGAGGCTGGCCGTGTGGCATCGCCCGCTCTGCCTGTGAGTGGACATGTGGCTGCTCCTTCAGCAAGGTCCGAGCAGGCACACGGGGGGAGGGGTTTATTAGTTATTGGGAGCTCCAACGTTAGGCGGGTGATGGAGCCCCTTAGGGAAATAGCGAAAAGGTGGGGGAAGAATGCCAGTGTTCACTCTGTCTGCTTGCCGGGGGGTCTCATCCGAGATGTGGAGGTGGCCCTACCGGCGGCGATAGAGAGCACTAGGTGCACCCGACTGCAAATTGTTGCTCATGTCGGCACCAATGACTCCTGCCGTCTGGGTTCAGAGGTCATCCTCAGTTCGTACAGGCGGTTGGCGGAATTGGTGAAGGCGGAAAGCCTCGCTAGCGGGGTGGAATCAGAGCTAACTATTTGTAGTATCGTTCCCAGAACCGATCGCGGTCCTCTGGTTTGGAGCCGAGTGGAAGGCTTAAACCAGAGGCTCAGACGATTCTGCGGAGATCTGGGGTGCAAATTTCTCGACCTCCGCTATCGGGTGGAGATATGTAGGGTCCCCCTGAATAGGTCAGGCGTGCACTACACGCCGGAAGCGGCTACAAGGGTAGCGGAGTACGTGTGGAGTGCACATGGGGGTTTTTTAGGTTAGAGAATTCCCTCCCTAGGCCCGACAAGACGCCTCCTGAGACGCGGCAAGGTTGGAGTAGGCAAAATGAAACAGGGAATAACAATATTAATGTGCTAATAGTAAACTGCAGGAGCGTCTATAGAAAGGTCCCAGAACTGTTCTCATTAATAAACGGTCACAACGCCCATATAGTGCTAGGGACAGAAAGTTGGCTGAAACCAGACGTAAACAGTAATGAAATCCTAAACTCAGATTGGAATGTATACCGCAGAGACAGGCTGGACAGTGAAGGGGGAGGCGTGTTTATAGCGATAAGAAGTGCAATAGTATCGAAGGAAATTGACGGAGATCTGAAATGTGAAATGATTTGGGTGAAGGTCACGGTTAAAGCAGGCTCAGACATGGTAATTGGATGTCTTTATAGGCCCCCTGGCTCAGCAACTGTTGTGGCTGAGCACCTGAAGGATAATTTGGAAAATATTTCGAGTAGATTTCCCCACCATGTTATAGTTCTGGGTGGAGACTTTAATTTGCCGGATATAGACTGGGAGACTCAAACGTTCATAACGGGTGGCAGGGACAAAGAATCCAGTGAAATTTTTTTAAGTGCTTTATCTGAAAACTACCTTGAGCAGTTAACAGAGAACCGACTCGTGGCGATAACATATTAGACCTTCTGGTGACAAACAGACCCGAACTATTTGAAACAGTTAACGCAGAACAGGGAATCAGCGATCATAAAGCGGTTACGGCATCGATGATTTCAGCCGTAAATAGAAATATTAAAAAAGGTAGGAAGATTTTCCTGTTTAGCAAAAGTGACAAAAAGCAGATTACAGAGTACCTGACGGCTCAACACAAAAGTTTTGTCTCAAGTACAGATAGTGTTGAGGATCAGTGGACAAAGTTCAAAACCATCGTACAATAAGCGTTAGATGAGTATGTGCCAAGCAAGATCGTAAGAGATGGAAAAGATCCACCGTGGTACAACAACCGAGTTCGAAAACTGCTATGGAAGCAAAGGGAACTTCACAGCAAACATAAACACAGCCAAAGCCTTGCAGACAAACAAAAATTACACGAAGCGAAATGTAGTGTGAGGAGGGCTATGCGAAAGGAGTCCAACGAATTCGAAAGCCCAGTTCTATGTACTGACATGGCAGAAAACCCTAAGAAATTTTGGTCTTATGTCAAAGCGGTAGGTGGATCAAAACAAAATGTCCAGACACTCTGTGACCAAAATGGTACTGAAACAGAGGATGACAGACTAAAGGCCGAAATACTAAATGTCTTTTTCGAAGCTGTTTCACAGAGGAAGACTGCAGTGTAGTTCCTTATATAGATTGTCGCGCAGATGACAAAATGGTAGATATCCAAATAGACAACAGAGGGATAGGGAAACAATAAAAATCGCTCAAAAGAGGAAAGACCGCTGGACCTGATGGGATACCAGTTCTATTTTACACAGAGTACGCGAAGGAACTTGCCCCCCTTCTTGCAGCGGTGTACCGTAGGTCTCTAGAAAGAGCGTAGCGTTCCAAAGGATTGGAAAGGGGCACAGGTCGTCCCCGTTTTCAAGAAGGGACGTCGAACAGATGTGCAGAACAATAGACCTATATCTCTAACGTCGATCAGTTGTAGAATTTTGGAACACGTATTATGTTCGAGTATAATGACTTTCCTGGAGACTAGAAATCTACTCTGTAGGAATCAGCATGGGTTTCGAAAAAGACGATCGTGTGAAACCCAGCTCGCGCTATTCGTCCACGAGGCTCAGAGGGCCATAGACACGGGTTCACAGGTAGATGCCGTGTTTCTTGACTTCCGCAAGGCGTTCGATACAGTTCCCCACAGTCGTTTAATGAACAAAGTAAGAGCATATGGACTATCAGACCAATTGTGTGATTGGATTGAGGAGTTCCTAGATAACAGAACGCAGCATGTCATTCTCAATGGAGAGAAGTCTTCCGAAGTAAGAGTGATTTCAGGTGTGCCACAGGGGAGTGTCATAGGACCGTTGCTGTTCACAATACACATAAATGACCTGGTGGATGACATCGGAAGTTCACTGAGGCTTTTTGCAGATGATGCTGTGGTGTATCAAGAGGTTGTAATAATGGAAAATTGTACTGAAATGCAGGAGGATCTGTAGCGAATTGACGCATGGTGCAGGGAATGGCAAGTGTAATGTGCTGCGAATACATAGAAAGATAGATCCCTTATCATTACCTACAAAATAGCAGGTGAGCAACTGGAAGCAGTTAATTCCATAAATTATCTGAGAGTACGCATTAGGAGTGATTTAAAATGGAATGATCATATAAAGTTGATCGTCGGTAAAGCAGATGCCAGACTGAGATTCATTGGAAGAATCCTAAGGAAATGCAATCCGAAAACAAAGGAAGTAGGTTACAGTACCCTTGTTCGCCCACTGCTTGAATACTGCTCGGCGGTGTGAGATCCGTACCAGACAGGGTTGATAGGGGAGATGGAGAAGATCCAACGGAGAGCAGCGTGCTTCGTTACAGGATCATTTAGTAATGGCGAAAGCGTTACGGAGATGATAGATAAACTCCAGTGGAAGACTCTGCAGGAGAGACGCTCAGTAGCTCGGTACGGGCTTTTGTTAAAGTTTCGAGAACATACCTTCACCGAAGAGTCAAGCAGTATATTGCTCCCTCCTACGTATATCTCGCGAAAAGACCATGAGGATAAAATCAGAGAGATTAGAGCCCACACAGAAGCATACAGACAATCCTTCTTTCCACGAACAATACGAGACTGGAATAGAAGGGAGAACCGATAGAGGTACTCAGGGTACCCTCCGCCACACACCGTCAGGTGGTTTGCGGAGTATGGATGTAGATGTAGATGTAGACATGGAGCTCCACAGCAAACCACCGCTGCATGTTCACATGTTGACCCAACGACATAGTCAGTTACGGTTTCAGTGGGCACGGGACCATCGGGATTCGACCGTCGATCAATGGAAACGTGTCGGCTCTTCGGTTGAATCACATTTTTGCTACACTAGGTCGACTGTCGTATCCACAAATGCCGTCATCGAGGTGAATGACGGCTCGAAACGTGGAGTGCACCACGGTCGCAGGCTGGTGTAAGTAGTACTATGCTTGAGAGACATTCTCCTCCGCTTCCATGGGACCTGTTGTAGTAATCAAAGACACGCTGGTCACTGCAAAATCACCTGCAGCCCTTTGTGCTTGATGTCTTCCCCGACGGAGGTAACATCTTTCAACAGTATAATTGTCCATGTATCTGAGACATACGGTGTTACAGTGGTTTGAGGAGCATTATAGTGAACTCACGTTGATGTCTTTGCGACCGAATTCGTCTGACGTAGATGCCAAGGAACCCATTTGGGTCGCTATCGGGCGCCATCACCGCGTACGCCAATCAGCAGCCCGTTGTTTACACCAGTTACATGACCCGTGCGCATACATCTAATGCGACATACCTCCACTACCCTGCTAACAAACTGTGGAATCCCTGATACGCGGAATCAGTGATGTATTTCGTTCCAAAGACGGACAAAAAGCTGTTAAAGAGGTGGTTCAAAACTGGTTCAAATGGCTCTGAGCACTATTGGACTTAACATCTGAGGCCATCAGTCCCCTAGAACTTAGAACTACTTAAACCTAACTAACCTAAGGACATCACACACATCCATGCCTGAGGCAGGATTCGAACCTGCGACCGTAGCGGTCGCGTGGTTCCAGACTGACGCGCCTAGAACTTAAACAGGTGGTCATAATGTGATTCTTCAGTTTCTCCCGGCGTATTTGATAATCAAAATATCCACGGGTGTGCTGCCGGTCTATAGTGTCCAACGGGCACAAAATTTCGGCGATCATACATGTCGCCAGCATCAGGTGAACTGACGGACTGAGCTCCTGTGAACGTGCCGGCACGGAGATCCGTACGCTATGGCTGCTCAGAAGGAACTGGGTTCGGTCGCGGCGGCGGACGATTTAACTACCCTCCGCCCGCGGCGCGCTCCCTCCGCCGTCCGCGCCCCGCGCCACGGTCGCGCGGTGGGACAGATTGCGACGGCGTCTGAGATGACGTCGGTGTGATGGCTCTGTCCGCCGTGGTCGTCACAACTATACGTTTGCTCGATTTACTCTTGATTAACCCGATCGCTGGTTCCCAAGCCTTGCTAAGATTATAGCCACAGTCACGGTTTATGAGGTCGTCATTGGTGCGAATTTCGATGGCCTCTCTAACAACGCTGTCCCAGTATCTCGACGTCTGTACCAGAATCCTCGTGCGGTCATACTCCATGGCGTGATTTTTCGGCAAACAATGTTCAGCGACCGCCGACTTGCTCGGATACATCAGTCGAGTGTGCCTCTGGTGTTCACGGCATCGATCCTCGACGGTACGCATCGTCTGACCAATATACGTGGTCATAATGTTTTATCTCATCAGTTTATTTTCCTTACCGCGACACGAGCGAGTTGCTCCGCCAGGTTTCATTCGACCTCGTGGTGGGAGATGAGGTGTTTTGGTTCATTAGTGCATGTATGCTGGCGTCAAATCTCGAGAAGGAGGGGGTGCTGAAGAACAGTCATCTTACATTAAGCACAAAAGTTGCGCAGTGTGCGGACGGGCGTTGTGATGGAAATTCCACTGTCCACTCTGGTACAGTTCTGGCCCAACTCGCGGGATACGATGCAGCAATCGTTCCAAAAGTCTGTCGTAATCATCTGCGTCGACGGTTTGACCCTCGCGTAGAAACTCGTGATGGGTCATGCCCTGGTGTTGAAACAGCCCATCAACATCGTCTTAATCTTCAGTTTTGTCGGCGCACTTTTTTTGGGAGGCGGAGAAAACGATAAAAACCATGCCATTGACTGCAGATTAGTCTCCGGTTTATATTGGTAGCACTAGGTCCCATCTCCTGTAATGATGGTTTCAAAAAACTGCGGAATCCGGTCAGACATGATGAGATCTTCAGACGTTTTCCAGCTGAGTTTTCTTTTGCTCGTCTGTCAGCGAGTGGGGTAAAAATCTTCCGCCTTCTCAAATGTTCGTGAACAGTGGTGCTTATACCGCTTTGCTTATCTTCAGCTCTTCTGTTAACATTCTTAAAGACAACCGCCGATCATCCGCAAGCATGCGTCGCACTCGTTCGATATTGTATGGGATTGTGCTTGTTGACGGTCGCCCCGGACGCGACTCATCCTCGACACCTACCTTCCCGTCTCTAAAGCGTTTAAGCCACTCAGACCCACACGTTTTATGTACAGCTTCAGCACTTGCACTAACATTCCATGAGTCTCCGTCGCCGTTTTCCCTAATTTGAAACAAATCCTCACGTTAACCCGTTGTTTCATTTCATGCTCCGTTTTGCAGTTACACGAGTTCTCACGCTGACTCTGTTTAGTTGCTCGAAACGTGCACCACTGCTTCACTTCGGTGAATTGCACGATAGGGGTTCGCTTGTTGGGATGTCTCTCAATGCATATGCCCGCGCACCTCAGCCTAACCACCACAGTTTTTAACAAAGGGGACCATTCACCGAACTTTTCCGACGCACCTTATGTATAACAGGTACCAAGTAATGGACTGAAATAGTGCGTCACGAATAAGGGATTGTGAATATTGCATCATATTGACGAATTGCAGAACATATATTTAGGTATTTGTTGCAGTACTTAGATACATTGGTTTCATGGATTTTCCTAAAACAATGCTTCAAACAGTAGCATCTACATGAAGAGATATTGGTGTCACTTTGTTAGTTATATAGACGGCTATGTAGCAAAAAGTCGCCTCTAATGACTGCGCCATGAATGGGGCGATAAAACGTAGAATCCATAAAGTCAGAGAAGAACTCTGACAGTTAAAGTGGGCGCGGCGGGACTGCTTCGCGCGTCTACCACAAGCAGTCACGCAACACGAATTTGTTTCCGTCTCTATGGTAACGCCTCAATGTTGCCACAGTTCTGGGCGAATATGGTCTAAATACGATACTGAGGGCAGTTTTTTTGTTTAGCAGTTGAAAGCTGGCAACAGCGCTACTCTCGGTCAGGGATCTTCTTTCAGGACAACGAATTAATTCGTGACAGTGTTCTTAGTGAGGGAAGCCAATGACATCATTGTTGTCTTATGCTCTGAGGTTTATCAAAATGGTTTCTCGTGTGCTATGGAGTGGTTGAAATCTTAATTTTATTCGTGGTTTGCTTAACAAGTTTCATTTAGCAGGCCATCTTGGTTCTGCTGCGTAATCGTTGTATGTGTGAGGATGTATTCATTGGTTGAAAACTGTTAGATGAACATGACTGTCCAGTAAAGTTGAGGTGACAAATTTCAGTTTTAAATGTGACGTTTGTGTGTGGTTAACCTCATTAGTTGCCTAAGTAGTAACCAAAATGATATATACCCGCGGTAAGTCAACACACAAGCTCTTCAATATGATGTGCACCATTTGATGTTCAAATAAAAGAACTCTGTGTCTAAATGTTGAACTGCTCTTCATTTACGAGAATAGTCCCGATAAAATAAGCAATATGACGAATCGAGGCTTGAGGGTTAATGTTTAACATTAACAATGCTTTCGAGACTATGCTAGGAATGAAGCAGACATTGTGGGTTGACGGTACTAATCCAAAAAGCAATGAGTAGATTTATGCGGGAACGTTGCAGGATGTTCACTCCCACGTGATTTGGCCTTCAGTAACATGTGTTACCGCCTACTAAAACCATTTAGTACTGAAATTCATACTGTGTTGTACCATTATATGTGACGAATAACGAGTGATGGAAAGCAAATTAAAGACCAATGGCAAAATTAATTCATTTATAATACTGAAAATACTTACAACGGAAAACATAAAAAAATACGCTATTGGAATTGGGAAGGTTCGAACCCGAAGCTTTGATAGTCAGAACTACCACGTTACCATCCAGCTATGGTAGCAAGCTTCCGTAGTGTTTGTGAGATAAGTTCGAACCACCGTACTCTGTGTACCCGCATTGTCTACTTCATCAGAAGTTTTCTCGAAAATACATGTCGTATGACATATGAAGCAAAAGTGTTTTTGTGTTAAAAGTCGAAGTTACATCGCATGGCATGGTGAAGGGCTTTCGCGGTCCTTTCTCCATTTCCCCCTCCTGCCCCCCCACCCTCAACACACACACACAAACTCTTTCTCTCTCTCGTTCTCGCTCTTTCTCTTCGTTCACTACAAATAAAATCGTCTCGAGAAAAAAAGTAGTACTGTCAGACTGACTGCGTAGCTAGATTTCTGACTTAAAATTAGTGCCATTCACACTGGTCTGAAGAAAGAAATAAAAGGTGCATCGTTTGTCTACGTACAGATGTAAGATTCGTAGAAATTCAAGTATTAAAACTCATTATGAAGATGAAATTACTAATTTTATAGTGTAGTATCAACTTTCTTTCTCCTTTTTTAGGATACAATACTTACATTACAGAAATATTTTTCGTTTCTTTATTCATATTTTTCAATGATTCCTTTAACTCAGGATGCTAGGACCTTTTCTTGTTTGTCATTATTTCAAAACTGATAAAATAAAATCCAAGAATCGTTAACTGTTCTTAAATTTATATCAATGGTATTTGTCGATGAAGATGAAAAACGTACGTGTCATATGCAAGGATAGACGTGAACGTCGTTTGAATACAAAACGGAGCGCGCCTATTGAACTAGCGCAGCATGTGACTGATACGAGTGACCCATAATGTGTACTGAGTGTATATGACAGAGGCACACTAGACGTCTGCCCGCATCACCCCTGCGCTGGCCGCACTCACCCCTATGACCTCCATCCCCTCAGAGCCCGCAGATTCCAGTAATTTCTCGCTAACAGCGCTTCTGAAAGCTATTCCACGAAATCTGGATCCTGGAAGCCGCTGCTGGGTAATTCACTGCATCTTATCGCGTTACCGGAAAGCGCCTGAGTTCTGCTTTGCGCCGTCCATCTCGAAGTTATCACACGGCTATGAGCCCCTGTCCACTCACAGAAGACGTCAGCTGTTTAATCCTCCTGTGATTACCTTCATAGAGATGAATATGATGTAATTTCTGTTCCCTTTTTCTTTTTGTAATTTAATTTCCTCCCTCCATTACGATAATAGTTTGCAGCTCTACGGCAAAGTATTTTTTATAAGAATAAAATCAATATTGTTACGTGTGATTTTAGATTTTCCAAATGTATGATGACTGACGATTTTGAACTGCTCTTAGGTCCAGATGGATTACACCACCCAGCTGAATTCCCGTGCACAATTCATAGTCGCCGGCCGAAGTGGCCGTGCGGTTAAAGGCGCTGCTGTCTGGAACCGCAGGACCGCTACGGTCGCAGGTTCGAATCCTGCCTCGGGCATGGATGTTTGTGATGTCCTTAGGTTAGTTAGGTTTAACTAGTTCTAAGTTCTAGGGGACTAATAACCTCAGCAGTTGAGTCCCATAGTGCTCAGAGCCATTTGAACCAATTCATAGTCGGTATTATTATGTTTGCTTCCATATACGTACTTTAAAAAATCATCTACAGTTATTTGTAATTTAATGCAAGTTAATTGATGCCTCAGATATAAAGACAAAGCGGTTTGTAATTCTATTTCTTTGATTTTGACAATGATGGTGAACTGCGTCTTTTATGGAGGGGTCTATTCCATAGGTGCGAAAGGTAATATAGGTTCAAATGGCTCCAAGCACTGTGGGACTTAACATCTGAGGTCATCAGTCCCCTAGACATCACACACATCCATGCCCGAGGCAGGATTCGAACCTGCGACCGTAGTAGAAGCGCAGTTCCGGAATGAAATGCCTAGAACCGCCCGGCCACAGCGGCCCATATAGGGACAGGGAATGGAATCAGGTAGTTTTTCTCTTTTACGGTGCGACATACACTGACTAACAAACGAAGCGGAGCACCATGAAGACATGGTTGGATGTTAGTTTAACTTCATATATCATCATTGGTGGCTATGTAGATGATTAGAGTGGAAGTTCTCTGTGACAGGTACACCCGCCACCAAAGTACATTCGTGTTGTTCGTGTTTAGTAGTGTTATTTGCCCTGGTAGGGTATATGAGGGGCGTGAACAACGTTAGATGCTGAACGATCACTGTGGAAGACGCAGAGATGCTGCGTATGTATCTGAGACAGCGTTATCAGCACTAGGCAGTGTTTGAATGGGGCATCACTGTGGATCTCCATTTGGCTGACTGGTCAAATCGTGCAATATCCAGATTTTTGGAGCATTGGAATGTGAAAGTGGCCTGATGTTGGACTTCATGAGAACATAAAGACAGGCATATTCGTCGTCAAGGTTCCGTTCTTCCACGTCTCACAAATGTAAGGGAATCGCGCCGTATTGTGGACCAAGCATAACGAACCCTTTCACATCTGCGACCTCCATTTGAGAGCAAGTAACGGACTGCCTTCACCACTGATCAAAGTCTAGCAGCAGCCAGGCTTCGGAATTACCGTCCCACACGTAAGCTGCCGTGAACGCCACAGCACAAACTACTGCGTTAGAAGTGGTTCAGTGATTTGTAAGTATGGACTGCTGATGAATGGCGTCGCATTGTGCTCAGTGATGAACCGCGGTTCGGGATTACTCCAAATGACCATCGTCGGTGAGTATGGTGGCGACCGGAAGAGATATTCCATTCTACCAATGTTTTGGAGAGGCACGGAGGTGTTACTCCTAGCCTCATGGTGTCGGGAACCATGTGATATGACTTTCAGGTAACAAGTGGTAGTAATTGAGGGAACTCTGATGACACAACGGAACGTCACGGACATCTTGTGTCCTCGTGCGTTACCACTTATGCGACAGTATCATGGTGCCACTTTTCAACTGGACAATGCTCGTTCACACACTGCTCTTGTTTCTGCGTGAATCTGAGGTACTCCCGTGGCCAGCAAGATCCCTGATAAATAATGTGTAGGACCAGCTCCATCCCAGTGCCAGTATCAATGATATCGAGGACCAGTTACAACAGTTTGAGCCAACTTGCCTGAGGAGAGGATACAACAGCTTTATGACACCCTTCTCATTCCCGTGCAAGAGGGTGATGCCACCTCATTACTGATAAATGGGCTCATACTGCTAAGTCATCTGTAAATTTATCTTGATTCTGCTGTCACTGAAATATTGTATTCAAACATTATGAATCACCTCGAAGGGAACGATCTATTGATACGTAATCAGCATGGTTTCAGAAAACATCGTTCTTGTGCAACGAAGCTAGCTCTTTATTCGCACGAAGTAATGGCCGCTATAGACAGGGGATCTCAAGTTGATTCCGTATTTCTAGATTTCCGGAAAGCTTTTGACACCGTTCCTCACAAGCGACTTCTAATGAAGCTGCGGGCCTGTGGGGTATCGTCTCAGTTGTGCGACTGGATTCGTGATTTCCTGTCAGGAAGGTCGCAGTTCGTAGTAATAGACGGAAAATCATCGAGTAAAACTGAAGTGATATCAGGTGTTCCCCAGGGAAGCGTCCTGGGACCTCTGCTGTTCCTGATCTATATAAATGACCTGAGTGACAATCTGAGCAGTTCTCTTAGGTTGTTCGCAGATGATGCTGTAATTTACCGTCTAGTAAGGTCATCCGAAGACCAGTATCCGTTGCAAAGCGATTTAGAAAAGATTGCTATATGGTGTGGTAGGTGGCAGTTGGCACTAAATAACGAAAAGTGTGAGGTGATCCACATGAGCTCCAAAAGAAATCCGCTGGAATTCGATTACTCGATAAATAGTACAATTCTCAAGACTGTCAATTCAACAACAGGGTTATTACAAATGATTGAAGCGATTTCACAGCTCTACAATAACTTTATTATTTGAGATATTTTCACAATGCTTTGCACACACATACAAAAACTCAAAAAGTTTTTTTAGGCATTCACAAATGTTCGATATGTGCCCCTTTAGTAATTCGGCAGACATCAAGCCGATAATCAAGTCCCTCCCACAATCGGCGCAGCATGTCCCCATCAATGAGTTCGAAAGCATCGTTGATGCGAGCTCGCAGTTCTGGCACGTTTCTTGGTAGAGGAGGTTTAAACACTGAATCTTTCACATAACCCCACAGAAAGAAATCGCATGGGGTTAAGTCGGGAGAGCGTGGAAGCCATGACATGAATTGTTGATCATGATCTCCACCACGACCGATCCATCGGTTTTCCAATCTCCTGTTTAAGAAATGCCGAACATAATGATGGAAGTGCGGTGGAGCACCATCCTGTTGAAAGATGAAGTCGGCGCTGTCGGTCTCCAGTTGTGGCATGAGCCAATTTTCCAGCATGTCCAGATACACGTGTCCTGTAACGTTTTTTTTGCAGAAGAAAAAGGGGCCGTAAACTTTAAACCGTGAGATTACACAAAACACGTTAACTTTTGGTGAATTGCGAATTTGCTGCACGAATGCGTGAGGATTCTCTACCGCCCAGTTTCGCACATTGTGTCTGTTCACTTCACCATTAAGAAAAAATGTTGCTTCATCACTGAAAACAAGTTTCGCACTGAACGCTTCCTCTTCCATGAGCTGTTGCAACCGCGCCGAAAATTCAAAGCGTTTGACCTTGTCATCGGGTGTCAGGGCTTGTAGCAATTGTAAACGGTAAGGCTTCTGCTTTAGCCTTTTCCGTAAGATTTTCCAAACCGTCGGCTGTGGTACGTTTAGCTCCCTGCTTGCTTTATTCGTCGACTTCCGCAGGCTACGCGTGAAACTTGCCCACACGCGTTCAACCGTTTATTCGCTCACTGCAGGCCGACCCGTTGATTTCCCCTTACAGAGGCATCCAGAAGCTTTAAACTGCGCATACCATCGCCGAATGGAGTTAGCAGTTGGTGGATCTTTGTTGAACTTCGTCCTGAAGGGTCGTTGCACTGTTATGACTGACTGATGTGAGTGCATTTCAAGCACGACATACGCTTTCTCGGCTCCTGTCGCCATTTTGTCTCACTGCGCTCTCGAGCGCTCTGGCGGCAGAAACCTGAAGTGCGGCTTCAGCCGAACAAAACTTTATGAGTTTTTCTACGTATCTGTAGTGTGTCGTGACCATATGTCAATGAATGGAGCTACAGTGAATTTATGAAATCGCTTCAATCATTTGTAATAGCCCTGTAAGTACCTGGGTGTTAAAATTACGAACAACTTCAGTTGGAAAGACCACATAGATAATATTGTGGGGAAGGCGAGCCAAAGGTTGCCTTTCATTGGCAGGACACTTAGAAGATGCAACAAGTCCACTAAAGAGACAGCTTACACTACACTCGTTCGTCTTCTGTTAGAATATTGCTGCGCGGTGTGGGATCCTTACCAGGTGGGATTGACGGAGGACATCTAAAGGGTGCAAAAAAGGGCAGCTCGTTTTGTATTATCGCGTAATAGGGGAGAGAGTGTGGCAGATATGATACGCGAGTTGGGATGGAAGTCATTAAAGCAAAGACGTTTATCGTCGCGGCGAGATCTATTTACGAAATTTCAGTCACCAACTTTCTCTTCCGAATGCGAAAATATTTTGTTGAGTCCAACCTACATAGGTAGGAATGACCATCAAAATAAAATAAGAGAAATCAGAGCTCGAACAGAAAGGTTTAGGTGTTCGTTTTTTTTCGCGCGCTGTTCGGGAGAGGAATGGTAGAGAGATAGTATGATTGTGGTTCGATGAACCCTCTGCGAAGCACTTAAACGTGAATTGCAGAGTAATCATGTAGATGTAGATTTAGAAATATCATCAAACACCCTCTCAACTCATGAAGTTTCATTTCGTTTCCTCCTCCCCTTCTGGATGCTTGGCGTTTTTTGTAAGGCAGCGTAGCTGCGGATTCGAACGTATTGTTTAAGGTTGTACGGATCTTGTTTGATGGATTATCTTGGTGAGGATAGCCCCTTCCACAGCTGAGGTCGCTTATATACGCCTGTACGGTCGCGCTCGATTTGGATGTAGCCAGTTCTAATCTTAGTGTGAAAGAAATGTTCTCCATCACTACTTAGCTTCCTAGGGAAGACGAGGTTGTGGCGGAAAGTTCCATATCGCAAGACTTCATGACAATGTTCTGAATAAAATTTCAGACATCTACACAATGTCGCACAGAGTGAGGAGCTGTGACAGTGTCTATGATTATCCGGCCGTCGGACGGGATAATAAGCTGGATGGTACCCTAAGTATTATTCCGGAGGAGTGGCCTATGTGTCGGTGCCAGATTTCGTCCTCTTTCCTCTCTCATTAAAACACAACAGAAACATGATATGAGAGCATACATACATCTACTACATCCAAACGTTGATAAAGAGTATGAATTTTTAGGATGTCACTAGGAAAATAACCGGTTGTCAGTACAACAATTCATGTATCATTGTGCAGATACATCGTGGGAGTTGCTCAAAGACTGACTAGAGTACAGCGTGTAGCAACGATAGAGAATCTGAAACACTAAAGGACGCAGTATGTCAATAAGTCATACAACGGTAATTTTAAAAAATTCAGTTTCCCAGGCGCTACCCGCATCTCGTGGTCGTGCGGTAGCGTTCTCGCTTCCCACGCCCGGGTTCCCGGGTTCGATTCCCGGCGGGGTCAGGGATTTTCTCTGCCTCGTGATGGCTGGGTGTTGTGTGCTGTCCTTAGGTTAGTTAGGTTTAAGTAGTTCTAAGTTCTAGGGGACTTATGACCACAGCAGTTGAGTCCCATAGTACTCAGAGCCATTTGAACCATTTTTTGAACCCAGGCGCTACCGTCGCAAATACACCTCTTAGACAGGGTTTGCTAACCACCGAGTATGACGAACTACGCTCACTAATTAGTGTAGTTTGAAGTTACCGAAATGTAAGACGAGTATCAATAATAATGTGTACAAGCCGGTTCACCGTTTCCTGGGACTTGTAAAAAACCTGAAAATGTCTGACACCACACGAGTGAACTCTCTGAGTACATGTAGTCGCCAAAATGATCACAAACTGGCCAAAAAAATAGACATTAATGAGGTAAAGCAACAATCTGGCTTTAGAAGAATGTAGCAAAATGTTTGCTCGTTGTAAGCGAAAATATACAAAGAGGCATGAGTATGAAATACCGGTTTATTTAGGATTCATAAATTCTGAGAAAGCTTTTAACTCAGTGTCAGCAACATATATACTAACATACCTTGAGAAAGAAGTCACTGCTATAGCTTTCCCTGACAAGGTCAATGATGTTTACAGCAGCCCGCATTTCGTGGTCGTGCGGTAGCGTTCTCGCTTCCCACGCCCGGGTTCCCGGGTTCGATTCCCGGCGGGGTCAGGGATTTTCTCTGCCTCGTGATGGCTGGGTGTTGTGTGTTGTCCTTAGGTTAGTTAGGTTTAAGTAGTTCTAAGTTCTAGGGGACTTATGACCACAGCAGTTGAGTCCCATAGTGCTCAGAGCCATTTTTTTTTTTTTTTTGTTTGCAGCATTCGACGCCGCACAAAAAAGGGTTAAATGGCTCTGAGCACTATGGGACTTAACGTCTGTGGTCATCAGTCCCCTAGAACTTAGAACTACTTAAACCTAACTAACCTAAGGACATCACACACATCCATGCCCGAGGCAGGATTCGAACCTGCGACCGTAGCAGTCGCGCGGTTCCGGACTGCGACGCCGCACATACCATGCTGCCACAACATTGGCTGCTAATGGCAACATGGGGCAGGACTGGAGGTATCCAACGCTGATAACAACATGAGGCTACGGAGAGTAGTTGAACTGCTTAGTCGACGAGTAACTCACAACAGTCCTACAGTGCGAGTGGTGTTGATACAGAGTATTGGCAACGATAAACAAAACAAACATTGCATTGTATCTACAACAGCATTTGCCGAAGTTGACATTTCGTCAGAAAGGAACCCATGGAATTTCGCGCAGTGAGAAAAAAGTGGCAGATGAAATATTGGCGTTTCTACAAGATGAGCCAGAGGAATGTGTGGTATGGTATACGATCGACCATGCGCAAAATGTACATGAGAAGTGTAATTATGACGATACGTGTTTAACAAGTGAAAGTGATGCTGAAACAGGTGTCGAGCCGTGTAGCTCATCATACTTGTCGGACAGTGAGAAACAAAACCCATATCCAGTGCAAGGTAGTAAAGGATACTCGTTGTCCAAGGAACGGGTCCTAAACATAATTACGTACATGGAGGTTCATCCTCAACATAGTAAAGAAACAATTGTGAACAGATTGCGAGTAAGTCCGCAGCAATATGAGCGCGAAAACAACAAGAAAAATAACATATTCAAGGGAGGACAGGGCGCACTTGCTACTAAAACTGGAGTTCGCGAGTTTCAAGGGTGCTCCATACAATTTGCAGGATATACATCATAGTGACCTATTAGGTTATGTACAACAAATTGCGGGCGACATAGATTTCAAGAGAAGCGGGGGATGACTGCATAATTTCAAACTGTGCTACGAAACTGAAAGTCGTAAGATAACGAAATTTCAATCAAAGCGTCAACTCGACGATGCACAGCTAACTGCGGAATCGGCCCGGAAATTTATAGATGAGATAAAGAAACTTATCCCAAAAAAATGTTCAAATGTGTGTGAAATCTTATGGGACTTAACTGGTAAGGTCATCAGTCCCTAAGCTTACACACTACTTAACCTAAATTATCCTAAGGACAAACACGCACGCCCATGTCCGTGATAGGACTCGAACCTCCGCCGGGACCAGCCGCACAGTCCATGACTGCAGCGCCTTAGACCACTCGGCTAATCCTGCGTGGCAAACTTATCCCACCATTCATTAAGGAATTTGTTTTCAGCTCCGACCACTCAGAATTTGAAGAGGAAATGCATATGAAAGGAACCCTGGAAATTAGAGGTACCAAGACAACTGTATCAAGATCAGCTAAGATCAACGCCTTAACCCTTTCAGGGGAAGTGGTTCCGTTTGAAAAAACCTACAATTTTCTCATTTTGTGGCAAAAGGGCAGTGGCTACATTTGGGGACACCATTCAGCAGCCTAGTTGGTGCTGCCCTCTAGCGGCTGTCACTGGAACAGCTTCAAAAGCTGCAAATATTAGCAAGTAGTGAGGCAAGTTGGATAGCCATTTTTGTACGCTGTGCGCGAACGTCTTTGTTCTCTAATTGTGACTGTATTCATCTGTATTAGGTAACTTTTATACATGTATTAAAGGCAGAATACTGTTCTGTTTACATTAATACTATATGTACTGCAATAATAACCAAAATAATGCATTTATTTCCGTAAATGTTGTGGTTGCTCCATTTGAAACCACCCTGTATGTACGAAGATAGTAACTTGTTCTCGAAAGAACAGTTACTGTTGATGATGCATCATTTATTCCAAGGAAAAGCTGTACGGTCATCAACAGTAACTGTTCTTTCGAGAACAAGTTACTGTCTTCGTATATATAGTTTAAGGCTACTCAGCCATTGACCTTCGTCTGTGCGAATGCGCACAGGTTGCCCAAACTCTTACGGGAATCGCCAAAGCGTGCGCGAGTAATGAGTGGGTGGGCAAATGTCTATAAGGTACAACACATATGTAGAATTGTGGACAGTTGGGAATGTGAGTCTCACGGGAAGCGTGCAAGGGATAAGTCCCTGCAGTCGCGCTATTCATCTGTGTCCTCGGTGGCTGAGATGGACAGTCTGCCTTCGGCAGGGCAACAGAGCGGACGCGTACGTGTTGACTTCGTGCGGCGCGCGAGCTCGCCTTGTTTACTTTCTGACGGCCGTTGCTTAAGTGCCGGCTTACCTTGTACGATCCATGGCGAACCGTTACCGTAAATCAACACTCCGATTTACTTTCTGCAACGATTATGCCCGACCCAAAGCACTCGAGGTGGAGCGTTTTCTGCAAGAGGAAGTGAAGATCCCGGCGACCGATATTATCGGCATACATTTGTCCATCGTGAGCAGCACGGTCTATGTGAAAATCATTAACGACGCGGCGTGCGAACGCATACTACGTGAGACCAAACAGGGGCTCCGCTTCTGTCACGCTGATGGCAATGTTGGGGAGGTAACCGTCAACCACGCAGGCTTAGGTATGCGAGCGATACGCATTTTCGAATTGCCATTCGAACTTCCTGCTGAGGAAGTCGTCGCGGCACTACGCCCATACGGCACAGTCCATGGCCACACTGCGGAGAAGTGGACACAGTTTCGGACGTATCCTGTCCAAAACGGGGTCCGACAGGTCACCGTTGATCTCCGAAGCCTCGTCCCGTCCTACTTACAGATCGCCGGATGCCGTGCAATAATTATATACGACGGCCAGCCTCGGACCTGTTCCGGGTGCGGCAAAGAAGGCCACGTTAGATCCGAATGCCTACAACGGCGTATTACGCAACTTCCAGCTGCCGAAGAACCACCCACGTCGCAACCTACAGTGCTACCGGTGACCTATGCCGCTGCTCTAGCTTCTCCTACCACTTTGCAACGTCGCCCGGTCACCACAAACGACGCCACCAACGAGCCCGACCAGACACCGACGGAGAGCGCCTCGGACGACCCGCCGCCTCGGCCAGCCATCGACGCCGCTCCGAAGATGCCGGCACAACCAGACCCTGACCCTGACCTCGGAAATACGATGGAGATCGACTCGCTCATCGTTCCTACACCGGCCTTTCTGCCAGAACGACGCGACTCCCTTCCGTCGTCGGACACGGAGGGTCGCACAAGGAAACAACGTTCCCCGAAACGTTGCAAGCGAAGACGTCGCACCGTTTCCGGCCAAGAGGAGACGTTACAAGTCGAGGAGGACGTAACCGTCGACCAGCACGAGGCCTCAGAACCCGCTACTGCTGACGAAGACGTAATGAGCGCGGAGACATCTATCGGTGTGCCTGCGCCCCGTGCTGACGCTGAACTAAATCATGAACGTATCACAGGCGACACTACACCACGCACAATTACAACATATTCCGCAGACAAAATGGACGATACACCAGTTTCCGCTTCCACGGCGTGGCACGAGGAGGAGGTCAAGGAGCAGGAGCCGTTACGGGACCCTGCGCCTTCACGGCCGCACCACTAATACTCTCCCCAGACTCCCCTGCCGGCCAGCGGGATAACGTTCCGCTGCGACGCCCACACCCTTGCGCGGACGGCGGAGTGGACCAGCCTCCAGCAATCCGACACCAGGCCTACCGGATAGCAACCATCAACACCAACAACGTCCGTTCCAGGGTGAAAATCCGCCTTATGCAGGAGATGCTCTGGGCTTCGGATATTGATTTCGCCCTTCTGCAGGAAGTTCACTTGGCTAGTCTCCCGGATATCAATGGCTATACCGCCCACGCCTCCGCGAGTGATCCTATGGGCCGCGGGGTGGCCATCTACGTCCGCCACGGGATTTCTGTGACCGATGTCGCCTTCCTTCCATCAGCTCGGGGCATGGCACTCACTGCCATGGGGACAGGCATCATTAATGTCTACGCTCCCTCAGGCACCGACCGACGGCATGAAAGAGCCCAGTTTTATTCCGAGGAAATCGCTCCCCTGTTTTTAGGGCGTTATGACCATTGCCTACTAGGAGGTGATTTTAACTGGGTTCTGCATCCTAAAGATCAGATTCCCCACTATACTACATGCCAGGAGCTACGTATAGTGGTGCGAGACCTCCTGCTTCACGATACCTGGGAAGTACAACACGGCGACCTTTCTGGCCATACCTTTCTTACAAGTCATTCCGCAAGCCGACTAGACAGGATATATGTCTCACAAACTCTTAGATCTGCGATACGGGGCGCCGAACGCTGGCCGCTGGCCTTTTCCGACCATTGCGCTTACATCTGTACGGTCCTCCTTCCGCCGCATTCAGTATGGCGCAGCCGTGCGCCATGGAAACTCAATACCTCACACTTGCATGACCTGGCGTGTCGCCAACAAGTCACTGAAACGTGGACAGCCTGCGAATGACGCCTTCCCCGCTACCACTCGACATTGACATGGTGGTTGGACTGCGCCAAGCCGGCGATCCGGAGGACACTGATGAGATACGGGAAGGACATGGCCTACTGGCATCGCACCACTGTTGACTTCTATTACGCGATTCTCCGAGATCTGGATGCTCAACCGCCAACCCCGGACAACCAGTTGGAACGGCAAAGAACTAAGGCGAAGATAATTGCGCTGGCACGCCGGAAACTGCAAGGGGTCGTGATACGGACATGGCGCCACGATCACGCGGATTTAGAAATTCCATCCATGCATGATATAGTGTCCGACAAACGAAGGCGTCGTCGGCAGATCATCAGCACTCTGACCACGCCTCATGGAACGCAGGTGACCACTCAGAATGACATCGTCCACGCATTCGTCGAGCACTACCGTCGTACTTATAGTGATGAAGACGCTGAAACTGCAGCAGCCGACTCCATTTTGCATTACGTCACGCGCACCCTCCCCCACACGGAGGCGGATGCTTTGACAGTGGCGGTCACGCTAGACGAAGTCAACAACGCAATCGCCAAGGGCATTGACGGCTTACCGATTGAGTTTTACTGTACCTTTCGGGACCTCATGGCACCACGGTGGACGACTATGTATCAAGAACTGATGACATCTGACCAAGCAATCCCACCCGCCTTTGCTGAGGGCATCATTATGCCAGTCCACAAACCTGCCCGTGGTTCGATGGTCACGAGTTACAGACCGCTCACCCTACTCAATGCCGATTACAAGATTTTCGCGCGCTTACTGGCATTGCGGCTCCGAACTACACTCCCTCATATCCTCTCGCCAGATCAAACGACGCCTGGCGGACAGGTTAACATACAGACTGCCACAGGGGAATGCCGCGACTTAATTGCGATAGCGGCGGCCTGCAGACTCCGGGCAGCGGTCGTCGCTATAGACTTCGACAGCGCCTTCGATAAAGTGCGTCATCGTTTCCTGTTTTCGGTGGCAGCCCGTATGGGCATCCCCCCTCCGTTTCTCGACGTCATCCGGCGTCTTTACGACAGTGCCAGTTCACGTGTCCAAGTCAATGGACGTTTAGCAGGGCCGGTACCTATCTGCCGTTCGATACGGCAGGGGTGCCCCCTCTCTACCCTCCTGTATGCCATTGCCCTTGAGTCCCTTATTGGGGGCTTGACGACCAAGCTCTCTGGCCTCACCCTACGCCAACACGCTTTTCGATGTCGGGCATATGCTGATGACCTCCTCCTCCTCATTAGCTCCGGCTCTGAGATTCGGGAAGTACTCGAATTGATTACCCGTTATGGGGCTGCCGCTGGCAGTGCCATGAATGTCGCCAAATCTTCTGCAATACACATTGGACGAGGCCTCCAAGAGGGTGAAGTGGCACCCCTGCCGCTTGTGCGAACTTTCCGGTACCTGGGCATTACCTATACCCCCACGGTCACACGCACAGCGGCAACGAATTTCCGTCGCCTGTTACACGTCATCCGCAACGACGTCCGCCAGAACCTCTTGCGCCGCCAGGACACACTTCAACGGGTTGAGTTTATTAATCTTTATGTGGCATCAAAATTGGTTCACATCGCGCAAGTTCACGCACGGGAAAGCGGTCTGCGTGGCGCCACCTGGGGGAGGCGTGTTACCTTCCGTAACTGGGTTAAAACCGCCAGGAGACCCTCTGATTCTTGGAAATCGTCAGAATTCTGAAGTGCTCTGCGGCTCAGAGGAACCTGAGTGGGGCGGGGACCGCAATGTCCTATCCTGTGGCCTTGACGTGGCCCCGGCGCTCAGTAACCCCCTAGATAGGGTGAAGCTAACACGGGAAGGGCCGTCCATGCATGACGTTTAAAGGCTAGCCCTTAACTGGGTGCAATCCTCACCGATCCGCACTGGCCCACCGTGAATTATCAAAAGCGGTGGGTGTGACATGGTCGGCCATGATCCCCCGTACGTGTGGAGGCCCTCCGGGGAACGTAACTCAGATTTGAGTGCCGCACCGTCTCGATGATGTCAAACTCCACAACATAAGACCCTGGCCATTCCATCATTCGTTCAACATCATCACAATTTCATACCATCTCCGGGCTGTGGAAAGGTGAGGGTTGTCGTTGTGTCAAGGAAGGACGTTAAACTCCCGTCAAGGTAGGACGTTAAACGCCCCCAACCCGAGGCGAAAGCAAAGGGTGCGTGGCGCAGGGGAAGCTGCGTTACGAGAGACACACCATCTGTCTCTCTTGAGTCGAGCTTGGCAGCTGGGCGAGGGCATGAGGGTAAGTCAAACGACGATTCCGGAGCCCTGCAGCCCGGCTGCTGTAGTTCTTCACGTCCTGGACGACGTTAAAGGTCTCCCAACCCACAGCGAAAGCAAAGGGTGCATGGCGCAGGGGGAGCTGCGCAACAGGGGACACTACACCTGTCCCCCAAGGCTCTGGTATGAGGGGTGATGCGGGGCGGGTGCGACGTGGCGTCAGCTTCAGCTGCGACATGTTGCGCTGGCCTGGCGCTGCTACTCCCCAGAGCTCAGGGGCACACACCAACTGTGTCCCTACGCTGGTGGCTGGTTTGCCGTCGTGGGATCCTGCCCCAGGTCGGCAAGTGTGCTTCGCCGCGCCTCTGGTTTTCAGAGGCGTGTTCCTCCAAGCCCAGGAAGTGGTAACACAGCCTGGGTGAGGTTAGATGGGTCCAGACCCCCGAACGACTGGGTGACCGGCCCACCACCTGAGTAGGAGTGGGTCCTTGGCCGTCAGGTGGAAGCCTGGGCCAGTAGGGGGCGAAGGGCGGGAGGTGCATCCACCTCCCCGGAGTGCGGGGTATACTTGCCGGTGCGAGATAGGTGAAATCGGAGGTGGCTAGTTATCGAAGGGGACCAGTGGAAACGGCGCGCTGAACCTGGCAGCTCTGAGGGGTCCTTGGTCTAGGGGCGAGGCCGGTGGACGAGTTGCACTTTAGTCCCCCCCCCATGCCAGAGGAGCCGGTCCGGGGCAAGAGACGTGGCTCCCAATTTTTTCGCTTGTCAAATATGAAATGATGGCTACAGATGAGACAAGCGAATCGAGTGCGCCCACGAGGGGTTCTATGTTAGCTGATCTCTCGCCACAAGATGGCTTGAATCAAGAGACGGAGAAAAGCGCTATAGAGCGTTTCATAAGGTTAAGCCAATTTATTGACCAAAATGTCAAAAATGGCAAAATTAGTCAGGCAGCCGTCCAAACACTCAAAAATGAGTTGGCGGCATGGTCAATTGCTAACGCCAAGTTAGAGGGCAGGATAGAGGAGTTAGAGAAAGAAAATGATAGGCTCAGGAAGCAACCAACAAAGTCATGGGCCGGCGTTGTTGCGCAAGTGGCAACAAAGGCTCAATCCACCAAGGACACGATCGCGAAAGTGTCGAAACGACCCGACACAGCGGTCTTTTTGCGACCACTCCCCGGACAGGACATCAAGAAAGTTCAGGAGGTCTTTGCAACCTCAGTAAACCCAGCCAAAGACAAGATTAAGATTAACAGGGTAAAGGCAACTAAGAACGTAGTCATTGTTGATGTTGCCACAGAAGAGGATAAAGACAAGATACTGGCAAACCAGAAACTCTGTAAATCAGTCCGATGTGAGCCCCTATGAAAGAGGAACCCACTGGTCATCCTATATGATGTTCCAGTTTCATTAACTAATGAAGACCTTTGTGACACTCTATACCAACAGAATCTAGATGACATGGACATTGAGACTTTTATGAAACATTTTAAGTTAAGATTCAGGACCGGACCGAGGGACCGAGATGTAGTCCACCATGTGGCGGAGGTCTCAGGGGCTCTCTGGAAAAGATTAACAACAATGGGCAAGGTGTACATAGGCTTTCATGCCATAAATGTCAAGGATTTCCTGGTGGTACCTCGTTGCTACAACTGTGCAGATATCGATCACATACATAAATATTGTACTAGGAAGCCGGCTTGCTCCAGGTGTGGTTCTGAAGATCATCTCAGAAAAACTGCAGCAAAACAAGCGTTTGTGTGCCATGTACACGTAGAGGTAAAAAGTCCTGCGGGGCATCTGGCAGAAACTGCCCAACCTACAAGATGTTAGAACAGCGCTTAATAGCCAGAACTGATTATGGCTGACGCTGTAAACCAAAGCAGGACAGCTAAGAAAAGGAAATCCCCCAGAAAACAAAGAAGAGACGGTGAAAGAGCACGTAATTTCAAAGAATTCATAAATCGAGTACAGAACATTTAGAAACAAGAAATAACCATGAGAAGTGTAAGTATACAAACAGAACCACCAGAAGAAGCAGACGAACAAACAACTCCCATAAAAGATATAACCATACAGGCTGAACCTGTAAATTATGATCCTCCAGTTCTCACCTCCACACTCAACCCTGAAGCGGCAAACTTTGTCGCCCGATCGACAACAACAAGTCAACCTACCCCAACACTAAGCACCCACACGCTAGCTAATGACTCAAGTCCCAAAGACACAAACACCACAATCCCCACACAAAACGACACCCCCAAAGCAATCCTACAGGATAGCTCTGTTGCAAGCACAACACAACTGGACGCAACAACATCAAAACCCGCGGGAGTAGACCCTAGGAGAATTTATCCAAACCTAGAATTTGCTATGCAGCTCTCCCGCCTGGAGCAGCCGGCCATCCTCACCACAGCACTTCGGCACGTCGTACGTGTAGGGCATAAATATGGAAGAAGGGTCACTTTCTCCACAATGGAGGCTGTAGACAGAATACAGTTGAGGTCAATGAACCTTCCCATCGAATTCGGAGCCCTGCGTGACTTGCTCAAAAAAGTGTTTGAAAGGACAGGGGAAAGATTCGAGTTGGACGAAATATATGCACAGTCTGTCCTGGCCAATGGGCGAATAGCGTCAGACTGGAACAAACCATGGCCCGAATGTAATTTCCATACATATTTCCCATAATGTCACCAAAAGTTGTAATCGGACAAATTAACACCCACAATAGCCGCCTTGTCATGCAGGAGCTACGAAGGATAGTGGAGGAGCTGAGACTGGACGTAATCTGTCTGCAGGAACCATATTCTTGGGCTGGGCAAATCCCCTTCATGTCAGCCTCTGGCAAGTCATCTCCACCGGGGAAGAACCCCAAGCAGTTGTGATCATCACAAATAAAGGGCTGAGAGCAACAACAATAACGCAGCTGTCAAACAGCCACTGTAACATCGTGGAATTACAGACGCCCCTTGGTTTGGTTTTCATAGTAAATATGTATTTCCAGTACGGAGGGAACTTTGAGGACCACCTTGATCATCTTGCGGAAACGACCACGGCATTACAAGACAAAAAGATTATCATTACGGCAGATATGAATGCGAAATCCCCCCTATGGTACAGCGGCAGCAGAGATGCAAATGGCGGAAAGGCTGAGGAGTTTATCATGGCCCAACAGCTTGTGGTGGCCAATAAACCAGGAAATCCCCCCACCTATACAGGTGGAGGTGGATTAGGGACCAACATTGATGTCACCCTGGCCACATCTAACATCAGTAGTAACATCCAAAGTTGGGTAGTTAAAGATCAAGTCACCACAAGCGACCACAATCTGATCGTCTTTCAACTCAGTCAGGAAGAGTGCCGCTGGGACCTGGGGTGGGAAACACAGTATAACTTCAATAAAACTAACTGGGAACGCCTGTCTCGAGAGTGTAGTATTCCTCCATTGCCCGAGGGTGACCTGGATGTGGACAGGTACGCCGAGGAACTGGTGGGATCAGTGGTTAGGGCGGTAAAAGCCGCTGTTCCGACTAGGAGAAGGGCCGTAGCGGCCTCCCCATGCGCCAGTCTGTCCGACGGGCGAGGAAGTACTACCTGCGAAGTGCCGTCTGGCCGGAAAAACAACACCGGTTGCAGCAATATAGAGAAGCAAAGGAAGCATTCCAGAAAGAATTAAAACAGGTAAGGATGAAGAGCTGGGAGGACTACACACTAAGAGAACTTGAAACTGACCCGTCGGGAGTTCCCTACAAGTTGGTCAGGGAGAAGATAAGGTCCCCAGCGGTCCTCTCCACTCTCAGAGAGGCTGGAAGAACAACAGAGTCCTGGTGGGAGACCGCCGAGGTCCTCCTGAGGACTCTACTTCCAGATGATGAGGAAAATGGAGAAACAGAGACCCAACAGCAAATCCGCAGGGCAGATCAGCAGGAGTACACCAACAACACCCGGGTGTACCCTTTTTCTGAAGAAGAAATTGCTGCACAAATAAAATCGCTAAAAAAGGGGAAAGCACCAGGGCCAGATGGTATAGTAGCGGAGGTGGTACAGTTCCTCGCCCCACAGCTAACAGCACCTCTCACGGGTTTATACAACGAATGTCTTAGGAATGGCAAATTCCCAAAGATCTGGAAAAGAGCAAATATGGCCATCATCAAGAAGGGCAAGGACAAAGATCCCATGGAGCCAAAGTCCTACAGACCAATATGTCTCCTAGACATCATGGGGAAACTGTTAGAGAAGCTATTGGCTGACAGACTGACTGCACACAGAACTTTGTGTGGGATGAGCGACAGGCAGTTCGGCTTTCGGCCGGGGCGATCAGCGTCTGACGCAATCGCCCTGGCGGCTGAGGTCTGTGGCTCTGCCCCGTACAAATACGTGATCGGCATCATGGTGGACATCAGTGGCGCCTTTGACAACCTGTGGTGGCCCTCGCTCTTCTCCCGCTTGCGTGAGAAGGAGTGCCCAGGGTCCCTCTATGGCTGTCTCAGGAGCTATTGCATGGACAGGGAGGTCTGGTTATCATCGCCTAGCGACAAAATAAGCAAGACCATTACGAAGGGGTGTCCCCAGGGCTCCGTACTGCGGCCACTCTTTTGGGACGTAAACGTAGAACCGCTGCTAGAAAAACTACAACTCAGCGAGGACGTGCTAGACGTGATAGCCTACGCTGACGGCCTCCTCCTGTTGGTCGGCGGCCGTAGCCGTGAAGAACTCGAACCAAAAGTAGAAAGAGCAATCAACATACTAGCTGAATGGCGTCAACAAGCTAAAATGAAAATTGCACCAAATAAGTCAACATACCTTCTTCTAAAAGGCAGTCTGGTCAGGAATCCCACAGTAAGAATTGATGGAACACCAGTTCTTCGGCGTCGCGAAGCGCGATATCTTGGAGTAATCATTGATGAAAAATGGAGCTATACATCTCATATCGAAACCATTACACTACGCGCAATAGAAACCCTGAACAACCTCATCAACATTGGTCACAAAAGATTTCACCTGCCACCTGCTCTCATCAAATTATATCACAATAGCATCCTATCATCAGTAGTAGGTTATGCGTGTGGGGTCTGGGCTCACAGGCTCACGAGGGTGATGCCGGCCATGGCCATGAGAAGGGTGCAAAGAAACATGATAATGCGGTCTGCAGGTGCTTACAGAACGACGCCTGGGGGGGGGGGGGGGCTCTATTGGTGCTAATGGGATTATGCCCGTTAGACATAAAGATAAGGGAACAGGCCGCATGGTACTGGGTCACTAAGGGAAAGATAAATAAGACAAGGGACATTTTGGGGGTTCAGGTAGGAGATAAACCTGCCATAAAGAGAAGGGGGGAGGAGTTATGGCAAACATCTTGGGGGAATGAAGAAACTGGTAGAAGGGTCTTTCAGCTGTTGCCAAATATCAAAGAGCGACTTGGGATGACCCACTTCGAGCCAAGCAGGGGACTATTGCACTTTCTCACGGGACATGGACCATACCCGACATATCTATGTCGGTTTGGAGAAAGAGCTACACCAGCGTGCGACTGTGGCGTTCAAGACGGAACACCTGAGCACATCATCTATGACTGCCCGCTATATGATGATGTGGCGCATGACCTGCGAGCGCAATTACCCGATCACGACACTTATGCCCTAATACGACGTGCCGATACCTTCAGTATTCTCAATACATTGGCAAACGAGGTATCACAGAAGATTTTGCGAGAATTCTTAAGAACCCAAGATAGATGATATTGAACCCAGAATAGACTGAGATGACTCGCCATACCGCCGGGTGCGGAGCAGGCCAGTCTCCCCTGACTGGAATCCGCCGCACTACTGGACTAGGCCAGCGAGTGCATCACCCACCATGCTACGACAACTGCACTCAACTTAGACATAGAACCAATTACATTAGCAGTAGTAGTAGACTTAGAACACTAACAATACTAACAAGTAGGGACTGCAGCGACAACACAGACTTGGCTAGCCCAGTGCCAGGGGCACGCTCACATGGGTTTAGCTCAGTGAGCAGGCCTTAAAACAGTAGGTTTGTAACACCAACTGGCACACCTGTAATCGCTGCAGAATACACTAGAAAAGTAGAATAGCCTAATAGATTAACCTTGTCCACAAGTTAGCCAGTTGTAATATTGAAATGTAGAACTTGCTGTATTCTTAGTAGTATAATATATAGACCCACTAATTATTGAGATGGTGGGTTATTTTTGTATATTTCATATAGTTGTAATGTATTGTGTTAATAAAGATTTTTTTAAAAAAAAAAAGTTCTCCCTCTGGTCTGGCGTGAGGTCAGTCGCTTGACGGCGCGTTTCGGTGCGGGCCCGCCCGTTGCCGTCGCGCAGTAAGGCACGGATGCTCGCGCTGGGGCGTATCGCTTCCAGTCGAGCGTGCCGCGGCAGTCCTCACTCGGGGAAGTGATGCATCTCTCATAGCCTCTCCTTCCCAAGTGGCTCTTTCCGCCTTCCCGTGGTGCCAGATGTTAAGCTCGGCAATTTGCCTTGCGACAAAAGGGAGAGCTGCGACCCAACCCGATGCGAAAGCGAAGGGTGCGTGGCACAGGGGGAGCTGTGTCGAGGGACCGAACATCAGTCCCTTCTGTTCGCAGGGCACAAGCCAGCACGTGCTCTGCATGCCGGCGATCTCGTTTGTCGGCGTGGGATCGCGGCGCGAGTCGGCAAGGGTGCTTCGCCGCGCCCCTGCGTAACCGGGGCGTGTTCTGCCAAACCCAGGAGGTGGTGACATCGCCTGGGCCAGGTTAGATGGGTCCAGACCGCCGAACGTCTGGGGGACCGGCCCGCCACCTGAGTAGGAGTGGGTCCTTGGCCGAGAGGTGGAAACTCGGGCAAGTAGGCGGCGAAGGGCGAGAGGTGCATCCGCCTCTCCGGAGTGCGGGGTGCAGTTGCCGAGGAGCGTCGCGTGAAATCGTCGATGACGGGTTTACCGAGGGGGACCAGTCCACTGGCGACGGTGCGTTGAACCCGGCAGCTCGGAAGTGCCCTTGACCTAGGGGCGAGGTCGGTGGGCGAGCTACAGAAGTGCCCCCCCCCCCATGCCAGAGGATCCGGTCCGGGGCAAGAGACGGGCTCCCACCTTTTTTTTTTCATCACTCGTTGTAATCATGGCTACAAATGAAACGAGAGATTCGTGTGCGCCTCAACGGGCTTCCGCTGCGCCTGATCCCTCTCCCCAGGAAGAGCAGGGACAGGCAGAGAATGAGTCAGTAATGCAGAGATATTCCAGAATCACGTAGCTCATGGAGCAACAAATAAAAAATGGCAAGATAAGCCAAGCTGGACTTGCCATCATTAAAAATGAGCTGGCAGAGGTCAGGCGTGAAACGAGGCAACTTGTACAAGTTTGCGTCATCGTCAAGTTTTCCGCGGGCGACAGCGTCGGCCACAACCCCCGCTAAACTTGAAGTCAGGGTGGAAGAACTTGAAAAGGAGAATGATAGACTGAGGAGGCAACCGGCAAAGACGTGGGCGGCCATGGCCGCGCAAGCGCCCACTAAGTGCCCACAAAACACGACCAGAGACACTATTGACAAATTGACAAAAAGAACAGATACAGAAGTCTTCCTTAGGACACTGCCTGGGCAGGATACAAGTGTTAAGAAAATACAAGAACTATTCACAGCCCGCATCTCGTGGTCGTGCGGTAGCGTTCTCGCTTCCCACGCCCGGGTTCCCGGGTTCGATTCCCGGCGGGGTCAGGGATTTTCTCTGCCTCGTGATGGCTGGGTGTTGTGTGCTGTCCTTAGGTTAGTTAGTTTTAAGTAGTTCTAAGTTCTAGGGGACTTATGACCACGGCAGTTGAGTCCCATAGTGCTCAGAGCCATTTGAACCATTTTGAACTATTCACAAAAAATATAGACCCCGTAGAAGATTAAATCAGAATTAAAAAGGTAAAACCGAGCAGAAATTCCGTTATAGTCGAAGTTGCCTCCGAGGAAGATACAAACTGTTGAATAACCAGAAACTGAACTCGTGGTTAAATGTGAACCACCGAGGAAAAGAAATCCTCTCGTCATACTATATGACATTCCCACGATCATGACAAACGAAGAACTCCTAGAAACAATTAGACAACAAAACTTTGATGAAATAAATGAAGAAGAATTTAAGACTGGGCCACGGGGTCGTAATGTTGTTCATCACGTCGCCGAGTTATCAGCGCCAATGTGGAAGAACATAACAACAATGGGCAGACTATATGTTGGCTTTCACGCCATAAATACAAGAGATTATGTCGTGGTACCTCGTTGCCACAACTGTGGTGACTTGGATCACATCTTAAGGCTGTGCACCAGGGAGCCGGCGTGCACTAAGTGTGGGGAAAACGGTCACAGCCGCAAATACTGCAAGGCGGCGGCAGTTTGCATACCATGCAAGAATCGAGGGAAGAAGTCTTGCGGAGCCACAGGCAGGAATTGCCCGACATACAGAATGTTGGAGCAGAGATTAATCTCCAGAACTGATTATGGTTGAGCCCGGCATACCGAACAGGTTGCCAAAGCGAAAGTCCCCGAGCAAAATGGGGAGGGATGCCATGAGGGCAAATAGATTCAAGGATTTTTTGAGGTCGCTTTCGGGCGCCACTAAAATTGAAACAAAAGACAAAGCCATACAGACTGAATTTCCAACAATGGACATTGGCATACAAACCAATCTCCCCCTCATGGCTGAAACTCTCTCCTCTGGAAGCCGGGGAACAAAGCCGAAACTACACCAACAATGGCAAGGGCATCCTGTGGCTGTGGCAACTCCTAAAGACAATCATACAAACAAACAACCTATTCAAGAAAATATAGTGACAAGCTCATGTACGAGCCCCACTGTACAAAGCACACCAATAGTTAGACTGCCACCGGTCGTTCCGGTTAGGGTGTACCCCAACTTGGAGTACACCATGCAACTATCTAGACTGGAGCAGCCGGCTACCCTGACCACTGCCTTACGACATGTGGTCCGTGTAGGACATGAAGACGGCAGGAAGATAACCTTCTCGGTTATGGAGGCTGTTGACAGAATCCAGTTAAAATCAGTGAATCTCCCCACCGACTTCGGAGCATTGCGAGACCTGCTCAAGAAAGTGTTCGAAAGACGAGGTGAGAAATTTGATCTTAACGACATTTACGAACAATCAGTAATAGCACATGGATGAATTGCTTTCGGCTGGAGTAAGACCTGGCCACATGACCGAATACATACGTACTTCCCCTAATGACAAAAATAACTATTGAACAGCTTAACACTCATAACAGCAGACTCGTGATGCAGGAGCTCCGAAGGGAGGTGGAGGAGAGGAGACTAGATGTACTCTGTCTACAGGAGCCATACTCCCTGACTGGAAAAATAGCTTTTGCTAACGCGAGCTGGCAAATAGTCAGCAGAGGGGATGACCCGAAGGCGGCGATTATAATCATAAATAAACTCTTGAGAGTCACCACACTCTCACAGTTCACAACTAGCCACTGTAACGTCGTGAAACTTCAATCCCCTATGGGAATCATAACTCTCATAAACATGTATTTTCAGTATGGGGACAACATAGAACATTACATAGACCACCTAGCGAGAGTTACCACGGCGTTGCGGGGAAGAAAAGTTGTAATAACAGCCGACATTAATGCTAAATCCCCCCTGTGGTACAGTGGCACAAGAGATGCTAACGGTGAAAAAGTCGAGGAACTTATTATGGCATCACAACTTGTGGTGGCAAACAGGCCTGGCAATCCTCCTACCTACGCTGCAGGAGGAGGACAGGGCACAAATATCGATGTCACCCTTGTAACTCCAAACACAGCTAACAATATTCAAAACTGGAGAGTCACAGAGAATGCCACCACTAGCGACCACAATTTGATAACTTTCACCTTAGGAGAAAGAGAGTGCCGCTGGGCCACGGGGTGGGAAGTACAACTAAATTACAGAAGAGCCGACTGGGAACGCCTAGCGAGGGAGTGTGACATTCCTCCATCACCGGAAGGTGACATGCATCTAGACATGGACGTAGACCAGAGAGCGGAGGAACTGGTGAATGCAGTGACAAGAACGGTGAGGGCAGCCGTACCTACTAGGAGGAGGGCCATGGCGGCCTCTCCATCACCATGGTCTGCTGAACTAGGAGAACTGCGTCAATCTGTCAGAAGGCTGAGGAGGCACTACCAGCGCAGTGTCGTCTGGCAGGAACGACAAAGGTGGCAGTTGCTATACAGGGAGGAAAAGCGGAAGTTCCAAAAGGAACTGCGTGAAGTTAGGATGAGAAGCTGGGAAAACTTTGTGCTCAACCAGCTAGTCATGGACCCATGGGGGCTTCCATATAAGTTGGTGAGAGAAAAAATCCGCTCTCCTCTGGAGCTATCAACAGTCAGGTACGGGGACACGATGACGGAGTCCTGGCAGGAGACTGCGGGGGTCCTCCTCCGGTCCCTGTTGCCTGACGACAATGCGGATGGGGAGACAGAGGGGCAGAAGCAACTCAGAGATGAAGACCAAGAAGTATACATTAATGAGGCGGCTGTCTACCCCTTCTCAGAGGAAGAGGTAGCAACCCATATAAGATCACTGCAAAAAGGAAAAGCACCTGGGCCAGACGGCATTGGCCGGCCGAAGTGGCCGTGCGGTTAAAGGCGCTGCAGTCTGGAACCGCAAGACCGCTACGGTCGCAGGTTCGAATCCTGCCTCGGGCATGGATGTTTGTGATGTCCTTAGGTTAGTTAGGTTTAACTAGTTCTAAGTTCTAGGGGACTAATGACCTCAGCAGTTGAGTCCCATAGTGCTCAGAGCCATTTGAAACATTTTGAACCAGACGGCATTGTGGCGGAGGTGGTGCAGTTTCTGGCGCCTCAGCTGACTGCGCCACTAACACATCTATATAATGAATGCCTTAGACAGAGAAAATTCCCAAAGAGATGGAAAATGGCAAATGTAGTTATTATAAAGAAAGGACCAGACAAGGACACCGCAGAAGTGAAATCTTACAAGCCGATTTGCTTGCTGGATGTATTTGGCAAAACACTGGAGAAATTGTTGGCTGACTGATTGACAGCACACCGAGTGTTGTGCGGGATGAGCGACAGGCAGTTCGGGTTCAGGCCGGGGCGGTCGGCATCTGATGCAATCGCCCTGGCGGCCGAGGTCTGCGGCTCGACCCCGCACAAATACGTGGTTGGCATCATGGTTGACATCAGTGGCGCCTTCGCGAACCTGTGGTGGCCTTCGCCCTTCTCCTGCTTGCGGGAGAAAGAGTGTGCAGGGCCGCTATACGGTTGCCTGAGGAGCTATTGCGAGGATCGGGAGGTCTGGCTATCATCCTCTAGCGAAAGAGTGGGAAAGATAATTACCAAAGGATGTCCCCAAGGTTCCGTCTTAGGACCCCTTTTCTGGGACATCCATATGGAGCCTTTATTAGATAGACTACAACAAAGTGATGAGGTGCCAGAGGTGATAGCCTACGCGGATGACCTCCTCCTGTTGGTTGGCGACCGTAGCCGCGAAGACATTGAACCGAAAATAGAGACAGCATTAGACAAACTCCAACAGTGGTGCCACACGACTAAAATGACGACATCGCCCAGTAAATCCACTTACCTATTACTAAAAGGACATCTTATTAGGAATCCGACTGTCAGAATAGACGGTTCACCAGTTCTCCGACGACGTGAGACACGCTACCTAGGAGTTATCATTGATGAGAGGTGGAGTTTCGGAAAACACATTGATACCGTCACCCAGAGAGCCCTTCAGATATTAAATAACCTCATTTCAATAGGCCATAAAAGATTCCATCTTCCTCCACACCTAATTAGACTCTATCATAATAGTATCCTAACCTCAGTTGTGGGCTATGGCTCGGGAGTCTGGGCGCACAGGCTCACTAGGGTTGTGCCCGCCATGGCAGTGAGACGGGTCCAGAAAAGCATGGTATTAAGAGCTGTGGGTGCCTATAGAACATCTCCAGGGGGGGGGGGGGCCTATTAGTCATAATGGGGCGCACAGGCTCACTAGGGTTGTGGCCGCCATGGCAGTGAGAAGGGTCCAGAGAAGCATGGTATTAAGAGCTGTGGGTGCCTATAGAACATCTCCAGGGGGGGGGGCCCTATTAGTCATAATGGGGCTCTGCCATCTGGACATAAAGATAAGAGAACAGGCGGCTTGGTATTGGGCCAAAAAGGGAAATTATGAGAATATTGTAGATATTATGGGTATTAGGGTGGGGGATAAAAGAGAAATAAGGAAGAAGGGGAGGAGCTCTGGCAGGAGACTTGGGAGGTAGAAGAGGCTGGACGAAGAACCTTCCAGTTTCTACCTGATGTGAGGGAACGACTGGGATTGAAGTACTTTGAGCCTACACGAGGTCTGATCCACTTTCTCACTGGCCATGGACCCTACCCGACTTATTTATGTCGATTTGGGAAGAGGGCAACACCAGCGTGCGACTGTGGCGATCCGGAGGGTACACCCGAGCATGTAGTTTACGAATGTCCCCTCTTCAATGATATCGCAAACACACTACGAGACAAACTACCCAACCATGACACATACCAACTACTCAGACGAGAGGAAACTTTTCAGACCTTAAACACCTTGGCAAATGAGGTATCTCGAAAAGTTCTAATTGACTATTTAAGAGAGATACACTAAATAATAATGACAATAACCACCGATTGCGTCCAAGAGCCCTATTCCCATGCCGCCTGTGCGTGGACTGGCCGACTTCATCTAAGTTGGAATCCGCCACGTGCAGGGCTAGGGGGAATAGGGAACAACCACCGATTGAGACACACACCAGATATGACGTAGGATAAGTTAGTTTGTAGGACTTAGTTATAGGAAATTAAGATAGGGACTGCAGCGAATTTAACATCGAGGCCTGCCCAGTGCCAGGGGCATGCTCTTCGGGATTACCTCGAAGAGCAAGGCATATCAAAGTAGGTTTATATCTTCACTGGCACACATGTGACGCTGCAGAATATATATACAAATTAAATTAGTTATAGGAATTAGGTATAAACAGTATATGTAGATATTAGATGCCCATTGTTTACTAATAACTGTAGCTCACCTACTAAAACTAAACTAGCTGCAAAAATTAATATAAATGTATAACTGTTAGGACCCACTAATGAATTAAGGAAGTGGGTTAACTTGTATAATTAAAAATGTTATTACTAATAAAGAATTTTAAAAAAAAATTCTCCCTCTGCCAACTGCAATTGGGTGCAACCTTCAGGCGGCTTTGGCTATTATCTCACGGCTGGTTCAATGTTTAAAGTCCGTTATGAAACACTTACCCTGCCCTCACGGTATGGTGGCGTCGGGCTCGTCAGTGTCCGTATGCGAGCTGCAGCCTTGTACATGAGTACCATGAGAAAACAGTGGATGGGCCAGGGTACATCTCTAACACGCAGCTTGCTTGAGGTCCTCCTACCTGCTTCCACCTCACCACCGGTGTCTGTCGGCCATATCGTGCCTTATTTGTCCCATATTTCGACCTCTTTCCTCGACTACAGTTACATACATACCAGTCTCCCAGATGCACGCCCACCTAGGACTAAGGATTTTTACAGCCTGTTACTGCGCTGTGTTCCCCGGAATGTGATGGAGACCAAACATCCCTCCATCCAGTGGCCCATAGTGTGGACTACCGTCCACCAGCCCTTCCTCCCTACGAACGTCCGGGCACTGTGGTATCACATAGTCAACAGGAAATTTGCCACGAAGCAGCGCCTGCACAACATTGGCTTGTCAGAATCCCCTCTTTGTCTCCTTTGCCAGCAACTGGACACTGATGAACACCGTCTGACATGCGCCTCATCGCAAGATGTATGGCGCTTCGTGCAGCAAATCATTGCCTGCTATCTCCGGCTGCCACCAGACACAATCGAACCTCGAATGTTTCTATACCCGGAGGACCGACATTTTCCCGCCGCCAAATGTCATGCTATTACGTGGGTCAAAGGGTGGGCGTTCGCTTATCTCTTTCATGAGGGACCTAAATCCCGCCTCGACTTCTGGACCTATTTACGAACAGCCCATGCAGCTCTCGAAAACACGCCATGTTACCGAACATTATTTGCTAACTATCTTCGAGCGGTCTTTGTTAGACCTCCACTGAGTTGGGGGGTGCCTGGCTCAGAGGGCACCCACCCCTCCTCCCCCGGCGGTGTCTGAGTTTCAACCGCCTACGATCTATTCTACTTCTGACCTCCGCGGATGGGAGAGCGCGTCGCAGATTGCGCGGATTTTATTTCTTTTTGCTTTTCCTTTTTCCTTTCTTTTTCTTTAAACAGAATTTATATTTCTTTTCTCTTTCGCATATGTGTTCCCATAATTTCATGATATTAGTGAATCTTACAAAAACACATGCAAATAAATAAATAACAACGCCTTCCACTACTGTTGATTCCTGTGTCTCCCACTTCCCTAAGCACCACAGGATCTGTGGTGGTGAGGGAGACACTGTGGCCAAGCCTCTGGTTTCGACCCCTGCCCACTTTGCCCCCCGAGCCCCCACCGGTCCACTACATTAAAAAAATGAAAAAAAAGATGGCTAGAGCGTCTGTCCAAAAAAGAAAAAGACGGATAGAGCGTCTGCCATGTAAGCAGGAGATCCGGGGTTCGAGTCCCGGTCGGGGCACACATTTTCAGCTGTCCACATCGACGTATATCAACAACACCTGTCGGCAGCTGAGGTTTGCAGTTAGTCATCATTTATACCCTGTATGTGTTCAGTTTATGTATATTTCATTTAATTTTTACATTTTTCTGTCTCACTGTACGAAAATTAATACAATAAAAACAAGGAAAAATTAAAAATTATTTTTTTTTATTTTGCCCCTGAAAGGGTTAATACATTCGTATAAAATCACGCCAGGTGTTAATCTGGATAGTAAACTGACTGAAATGTTATTAGTTATTGTGCTACGAGAAGTTGGAGGTGCTCTGCCCACTACAATTCCTTCGCGTGTACGTCATCTTCCAAGGGAAGTAGGGAATATTCATGCCAGAGCAAGCAAGAGTGGGAAAATTGGTGTAAGTGGACTACAGCTACGGTATGGTCACTGTTTTTGGCCAATATCTGGTCAAAATAAATTGATTTCACTTGATTCCTGGCATGCATGTAAAAATCATATTCCTTCAGAGGAAACTAATCCTTCTGAAAAGTATGTGACGTTGCAATTCATACCACCAGTAATTACGGAAAAAATTCAGCCTCTGGATGTTTGTTTTCTTTCCGTGCCTATGAAATATATTATCGCACTATCTGCATCTAAGCTCCACAACAATCTGTTTCGCATTCGGTTGCCTAGCATCACATTCTGTCAGTTCTCATCACCCCGTTACATCAAAGAGACACTATATGAATTCTTTAATAGTGGATATCTAGTTGAAAGTTCCGCACGGTTTTTAAGTCCCAAGGAGTTCGCCTTAGATCTTGATGGTTCGAACGTTAGTGATCACCGTGGTGCGCCATTTTTCATTTAGTGTTCATAGTGCGACTTAATGGTTTGTTTCGAATATTTCTCGAATGTTAACGATGTCCATTTTGTGAAGCGTAATACGTACATCCCACACAAGGTTGATCTCTGCACCTCCCGGGCACTCATTTTCTGTGGCCCTCCTGATGCACATGGTACGTCATTAGCAGCTAAATTTTTTTCTGTTATATTTGCGAACCCAACACTTTCGAATGAGGCTTACTAAAGACTGAACTTGCTACCTCACACTCAAGGGGTGCTTGTTACACTTTATTAGGTTAGCCAGGAACATAGGAGTCAGCAAGGAGATTCCATGTAATAAAAATTGTCTGTTGTAACCGTAGGTGATGAGATATCTCCGACATTTTATCATTTATTTAATGGTTAAAACATGAGCATATTTATTTCAACTATTTGCAAGACTGATGTATTTATTTATAGCTTTTATATCCTTGGTTGTAACTGGTCCACACTGTCTCATTTCAGTACTGTGGACCACTGGCTCTCGCTTACAATGTACAATCACTTGTTAGCTGTTACCAGATTAGTAGCGTCGTGCTAGGTCCATCTATTCTCACTGCGAGTCTTTCCATATCTGGAGCGGATATTGGTGTGCCTCGTCTAGAGAAAACGCGCGGAGGGTTACATTTCCAAGCTGTGAGTTGAAGCGAGGTGTCCGTGGTGCCACCCATCGAAAGACGGCGAGTTCTAGAGAGAACCGTGCTCGTAGCGGCGCGCTGGCGGGCAACAAAGCACTGGCCGCGTGCCGTGACCGTTGGCGGGTAAGTGGCTGCCAATTTCTGTAGCGTAATGTGAAAGACAAATCACTGGTTGCCGCTTAACCGCGGGGGTTGTTGCCGACGCTGTCGCCCGCGGAAAACTTGACGACGACGCAAACTTGTACAAGTTGCCTCGTTTCACGCCTGACCTCTGCCACGATCACGCTGTGATGGATTTCGACATAGAGAAACTTATTTTCGAAGTGGAAAATCGTCTATCCATCTGGAATATGAAGGTGAACGAATACAGTGACAGAATTTAAAAGTACAAATTGTGGGAAGAGATAGTTGACGTATTTGGAGGAAATAAATCGTCGAAAGATGAAAATAACAAGCTAGGTAAATTGGTCGGTCATTACTTTTATAATATTATTAGATTTTTTACATTTGCTTGAATCTGGTGCGCCACATCTTAAGCGAATCGATCTTGTCATTGTAGTGAACGGAGATTTACAAAGTTATCTACCAGTACATCTCTGTTGTGAAGAACTGATTGGTTTCCTCTCTGAGTTGATCCTTTTTCAGTACCCTCCAAACCTTGTGGCGTGTGTAAAGTCCGCTCGGTATGATCCCGTGTCTTTCACGTGTAAAGTTGTGAAGTATAAAACAAGGTATAACAATGTTTTTTTGCCAAGTTTATGTTGACATTTAGAAGTTTGTATTACTGATTTATCCTCATAGTTTCTTAGCTCCTTGTAAAAGGCGACAAAAGTACCATTGCTATTTCTTTTCTGTAGGAGAGGATGTACCCTGTATACGTGTTTTCTGCTAATGCGGCGTCTTTCCTTCTTCAAACGACGTACTAAGAGCCAAATTACCACAGGCCCTTCCGGAGAACAGATGGACAGATCTACTGCTTTTGGCGGGCATGTCGGCTGTCGCCCACGCATATCCGACTGAGAACTCATTGTAGAGTGAGTCTAAAAGTAGGCCTGAAAATCGATTGTAATAAGACTAGAATAATGCATAACCATAGTGTCGGAAAGAAAAGTGTACTAATTAACAGAAGAGTCATAGAACCTGTGGATGAAATTTTACGTTGTAGACAATGGAAAACAAGGGGTAATAGCAAAACACAAATACATAAAGTTGAAATGACCTAGAGCGCTTTTTGTCAACTAAACAGGGTTTCCAAAACTGAGCTTTATCTGCATCTGAAAAGGAAAGTTTGTAGCTCGTATGTGTTAGTAGGTTTGACTTTTGGCAGTGGGCAAGGACTTTAAAAGCGAAAAGCATTCGAAGCTGAGGGCTGTTTGGCGAACAATGGACAAACTGGTGTTGGCAATTACGAGGGCAGATAGGAAAACCAACAAAAATCTTTGCAGGATTCCAAGTGATAAGAATGAACTGAAACGATAACCTAATGGAATGGGGGCGGATGACATTAAGAAACATGTAGGAGCGACGCAACAGAAGACGATAATCCACGGAAAACTTTTGCGAATGATACCATCAACATCTCTTTATTTAGTTTTATTTATTACTACTTGCTTCGGCTGCTGCCATAATCATAACCAATATCTAGAGCTAGTGAAACAAAAGTTCGTTACATTTTTATTACACGGGCTATAAGTATAGGATCTGATAGCAGCAGTAACGTAAAAAATACATTAAGTGATTACATGATTCTTTCACTAAATTTCGTAATGATCGAAGACTCCTGCAAGGAATTTATTGCCTTTATTAACATGCACTGAAAATTACAGAGGAAGTAATTATTTACACAACTGGCTATTAAAATTGTAATACCAGAAAGGATAGACAATAATGAAATTTTATTTACTCTACGAATACGGAATAGTCTGAAGAACACGTAGTTAAAATGGTAAATGATTTGAAGGTATCCAGTGTGCGAACTTTAGTACAGGTGACTGCTACCCCTCTGGCGGCAACAACGGCTCTCACCCATCTGAGCGTCGATGGCAGATAGGCATGTATCATTCGATGCTGCTCTCTGCCAGGGTTCGTCAGTTGTAGTGGGTGGCGAGCGGTGGCCCGCAACAGTCCCGGAAGCCAACAACCAGAGATCTGGAGGACGTGCTGACTAGGCCAACAGGCGAAAAGTCTCTTGGTAGTTAAAGACGATATGTCGTCCTACGTCATCTTGTTGAAACATAACTTGACGACGATCTCAAAGACTGGACTTAGCCACTTCAGAAGAAATGTAATGACAGTCGTCCGAATTACCGACTACGCGAACTGTAGGTGATCGTATTGTGTACCCAATGGCATCCCGTAGCATCATGTCAGGTCCTGGGTACATGTGACGATGACGAATGAAGTCTGGCAAATTTCATTCTCCTCAGAGCTTGGAGGAAGACGGTTCAAATCCCCGTCCGACAACCGAGATTTAGATTTTCTGTGAATTCCCTACATCTTTTAAGGAAAATTGCAGTAGCTTTCCCTTGAAAGAGTTCGGCCGATGTCCTCCTTCCGTAATCCGAGTTTGTGTTCCGTCTCTAAAGACCTTGTTGTCGACGGAACGCTAAAGAGAAATCTTCCTTCCTTCCTTCCTACCTCATAACCTCCATACACGGATACTGTGGTGTCGTACATGGGCCTAACGAGATATACAAGCAACGAACGTGTGTAGTCAGATTAGTCGGCTTGTCCATCACACTTCGTGAAAGCTCGGCTGCCTGCAGGGCCCACGAGAAATCAATGTTTAACTGAAAAAGTACCCATTAAATGACTTAATTCTGTCGTGTGCTATCGAGAACTTGCGTGCATTTAAACACACACTCAAGAATTATTAAACTCGTCTGAAACAGTTCCTTGTTCCCCGCCGTAGACGACTGCTGGCCTCGTAAGACCTGCAGTGTCACGTGCTCTGACGTACGAGCCACGACCTGTCTTTCTCGTGTGCCTCGATCGTACACTATCGACACCACACCAGACAGTCAACGTCAAGACGTTGGCAGTACTTCATGTGACTGCCCCACCTATCCGCGGGCGGCTCGAAGTCACGTCCTCTGTAGCACGCGCAAGTAGCGCCATCACAGAGCCGACATAAGAAGACCTCTCTGTGTTACTAACTACGACGAACTTCAAAAATGGTTCAAATGGCTCTGAGCACTATGGGACTCAACATATGTGGTCATAAGTCCCCTAGAACTTAGAACTACTTAAACCTAACTAACCTAAGGACATAACACACATCCATGCCCGAGGAAGGATTCGAACCTGCGACCGTAGCGGTCGCGCGGTTCCTGACTGAGCGCCTAGAACCGCTAGACCACCGGGGCCGGCTACGACGAACTTGCTTGTCTGAAGGTAACATTGGAATACAACTGGACTTGCTGAACTGAAGTTAAGAACAGATTACGCATGCTTCAGTCTGGAACCGCGCGACCGCTACGGTCGCAGGTTCTAATCCTGCCTCGGGCATGGATGTGTGTGATGTCCTTAGGTTAGTTAGGTTTAAGTAGTTCTACGTTCTAGGGGACTGATGACCTTAGCAGTTAAGTCGCATAGTGCTCAGAGCCATTAGATTACGCGAGCTTCTCATTATCGTGTTCTGTGTCTCAGCACCCACCTATTCCTCGGTATCCACACCTAGACCGACCCAACAGATACGCCCATCGTAATGCTGCACGCAAAACCGAAACTCGTCTCAAAAAGAGGCAGTGACGCCACTATTGTGATCATTGTTGTCGTTGGGCGCACCTCTCTCTGCTGCCACTCTAGTAAAAGCTCCAACAATGGTCCCCATGCAGGCAGGCCTTGGGGCCCATTTCCAGACTCAAGGACGTCACGCGACTGAACGGTTCTGCACGAAAGAGCGAAAGATACAACTATCCTCTCGGACGCTAGTCGCGTCAGGTCGCTGAGATCACGTATGGCTTTGAGTGTGGCCCATATGAACCCATCGATTCACTATCAACAAGACAGTCGTACGATGGTGGCCAACGTGAGCAACAATATCACCGAACGATAAACTGCAGTGTCGACAGACGACGATCCCGCCGATGTCAAATTCCGGCACGCGCTTGTAGACATTTCTATTTATTTTGTCGGTATAGTGTCGGTTTTTTTTCGGACAGACACCATACCTACGTAATATATGTGCCCGACGGCATACCGATCTTTCAGTGCAGTTGCAAAATAATGTCCGACCTCTAGCGGGAATACAGAAGGGCTGCGAGCCAATAATGGACAGCGAGCACTACTCTGCTATGTGTGGCATATGGAGATTTGTGTCGGACGGCAGACGTGCCCAGATAGATGAAGCAGCTATGGCGGCCGCTCGCGTAAAGAGGGACATTTGGGTTCGAATCCCGGTGTGGCACAAATTTTCATCCGTCACCATTGAGGCATTTAAATGTCCCAATGCAAAGTTGGAAATTTCTTTCGTTAGGTATTTCTATTTCTTGCGCAAGGCATACTACGATCCTTTTACGAACAAAAAACATAAGAATGCGATTTCTAAGTAGCTCGCTCTGTAATCTCTTTCTACATTCTCAGTCTAGAAAGCGTTATTCCTAGTTGCTTTTTGCGGTGTCGTTGAAACGCTAATCATTTACGTATTCTAGTATTTAATACTCTCTGTGACCGTTTATAGTTTGGTTAGTTGGTTGATTTAGGGGAAAGGGGACCAAACAGCGTGGTCATTGGTCCCATCGGGCTTGGGAGGGATGGGGAAGGGAGTCGGTCATGCCCTTTCAAAGGAACCATCTCAGCATTTGCCTGAACCGATTTAGGTTCAAATCAAATGGCTCTGAGCGCTATGGGACTTAACTGCTGAGGTCATCAGTCCCCTAGAACTTAGAACTACTTAAACCTAACTAACATAAGGACATCACACACATCCATGCCCGAGGCAGGATTCGAACCTGCTACCGTAGCGGTCGCGCGGTTCCAGACTGTAGCGCCTAGAACCGCTCGGCCACTACGGCCGCCACCGATTTAGGGAAATCACGGAAAACCTAAATCAGGATGGCCTGTTGCGAGTTTGAACCGTCGTCCTCCCGAATGCGAGTCCAGTGTGCTAACCAGTGCGCCACCTCGCTCGGTGTTTGATGCTTCTCGCATCCCGTCTCCACAATATTGCAGTTTCAATCGTCAGCATTGATGATATGAATAGAGGTGTTATTAGACAGCAATTTCTGCAGTATCATGAACAATACAAAGAAACAGCAACTTTGTCAAAACTTCACAGTGTTTGTCGCTAAGAACTGGATCTCGAGAGGCTGTCAAGGAAGTGCGTCAGTGCTGGTTCAAAAAGGTATGTTGGCCAGACGAGTGCAACTGGGAAGCGCGCTCTCAGGGTTCCGTACAAACTTAATTATGTGCAGAGATAGTTAATCTATACGTTTTAATGAATGAGTTTGCGAGTATCAAAATATGTTATATAAAGGTCTGACTCTTTTGATTGCCGGCCGCGGTGGTCTCGCGGTTCTAGGCGCTCAGTCCGGAGCTGCGCGACTGCTACGGTCGCAGGTTCGAATCCTGCCCCGGACATGGATGTGTGTGATGTCCTTAGGTTAGTTATGTTTAAGTAGTTCTAAGTTCTAGGGGACTGATGACCACTGATGTTAAGTCCCATAGTGATCAGAGCCATTGGAACCCTTTTGATTGCACTGACTTAGAAGCTCACATTTTCTACACTGCCGAGGGACCGTAGACATCAGTATTTGATCCGTCTGCCCGTTCCTGAGGTAAATGTGTCTTAACAGACTGACAGACAGATGGACAACAAAGTGATACTTTAAGCGTTCCGCTTTTATCGATGGGCTTACGGAACCCTAAAAATGAAGAATGAGAATTAAACCGCCAGTGGTTTATTCGAATGAGACGAGGATTCATAAACATCACATTGTGAATAAATGTTGTCATATTGTTAGTACTCGAGATGTATTGTCAAACAGAAAAGGAAGATAATGTGTAACTGTTGTGTTATTCAGAGTAAAGGGTTAGGTACGTGTATCGTGGAGAGTGCACAGGCCGCCCGCGGTGCCCGAGCGGTTCTAGGCGCTTCAGTCCAGAACCGCGCGACTGCTGCGGTCGCAGGTTCGAATCCTGCCTCGGGCATGGATGTGTGTGATGTCCTTAGGTTAGTTAGGTTTAAGTAGTTCTAAGTTCTAGGGGACTGATGACCTCAGATGTTAAGTCCCGTAGTGCTCAGAGCCATTTGAACCAATTTGACAGTGCACAACAGCTGTGTAAGACATTACTATTTCCGCTCCCTGTTTCTTTGGGTGTAAACACGACTGTGACCTCACCCTGACCCGATCCTCAGTTCGATGTATGTACCGGGTATCTGCTAAGAGTCGGCATAGGGATTTCCTCTGGTGTTTCGGCTGATATCTGAAATGTCGTTTTTCCAGAGTGTAACTGTAGGCAGGCCAAAAATATACTGTTCATCACATCTGAAGTGTTACGTCCAGTGCACCGCCAGACGCCGAGCCGAGCGGACACGCCAGCAGCGGTAACAGAGCAGGGTTGTCTGATACGCAGTAATTACTTTAATTTCTATTTTTTCTTCACTTGCATGCCCAAAGGAGTGAACTATACCTGCGTATTTTACTATGTAGACTAGTGGTTACCAAATTACTGTAAGGTTTTATTTTTGCGTTAATCTTTTTTCATAACCTTGTGTAAGGCGGCTTAATAGTGTAATTTTCCGGTCGTCAGATCGCCACGGCAGGCCACTAAGTTTAAATATCGTGCTGGTACACAGTATATAGTTTAGATCTGTGCATTCTAGTTTGCATACTTACCTCGTGCAGCTGCTTTAGGGTAAGTAGAGTTTCTAGTATCAGTTAATTGTCAATAGATCCACTTCAGTAGAGAAATTTATTTCTGTTTAAGAGTTCGCCGTCTCAGGGCATAGTGAGAAATCTGCAGAGAACTTTTTATCGTTTCTTTATTCTCCTAGTTATATTTTCCGTTTATTCCAGATTCAGTAGCGCCATTTGAGATCTTATATCTGTTTTTACACACTACAATCGGCCTAGGGACTGCTCTTGTTGTGCACGGACACAAGGAGAATTGGCTGCTGTCCGTAAACAGCTGGAAGCTGCGTTGGCTACCGTCGACATGCTTCTGGCTAATGCTCAAATTTGCGGTGACATCGCGGCGCTGGGAACGACGTCTGCGACAATTGCTTTTAGATTAGATTAGATTAGATTAGTTTTCGTTCCATAGATCCGTGCTGAGGAGATCCTCGTGGATGTGGACCATGTCAACTTTTTTTAAAAAAAGCTGAAATAACAATACTAATAGTATGAATATATACAATACATCATTTGTTTCTATTAAAAAATTCGTCAATGGAGTAGAAGGAGTTGGCCACTAGTAAGTCTTTCAGGCTCCTTTTAAACTGATCTTTATTTATAACTAAATTTTTTATGTTTACTGGCAAATTATTGAAGATGAGTGTTCCTGAGTAGTGGACCCCTTTTTGAACTAAAGTAAGTGCTTTTAAGTCCTTGTGCAGATCATTTTTGTTCCTGGTATTGTATGTATGAACTGAGCTGTTTGTTGGAAAAAGAGATATATTATTTAGGACAAATTTCATTAATGAGTAAATATACTGAGAGGCAGTAGTTAGTATACCCAGTTCTTTGAAGAGGTTTCTACAGGACGTCCGTGAATTTACTCCACAAATAATACGTATTACACGCTTTTGGACTCTAAAAACTTTTGTTTGACTTGAAGAGTTACCCCACAATATTATACCATATGACATTATGGAATGAAAGTAGGCAAAGTATGCAAGCTTTTTCATTTTTATGTCGCCTATGTCTGCTAACACTCGAATTGCAAATACAGATTTGTTAAGGCGTTTCTGCAGTTCTGTGGTGTGCTCTTCCCAACTGAATTTAATATCAAGTTGTAATCCCAGGAATTTAAGACTGTCAACCTCTTCTATCTGCTCTTCTTCGTATTTTATGCATATGCTGGGTGGAAACCTCTTCCAGGTTCTGAATTGCATATAGTGAGTCTTTTCGAAGTTTAATGTCAGTGAGTTGGCTTTAAACCATTTATTAATATCCATGAAAATATCATTAGCAGATCTTTCTAGAACTACACTTGACATACTATTTATTGCAATACTTGTGTCATCTGCAAACAAAACGAACTCTGCTTCTGGCAGTGTAACTGCTAAGAGATCATTAATGTACACAAGAAAAAGCAATGGCCCTAAGATGGATCCCTGTGGGACACCACATGTAATTTCTTCCCTTTCTGATGATGACTGATGACTTAATTCACTAGTCCCTTGCACTGACACCCTTTGTTTCCTGTTAGTGAGGTATGACTTGAACCATTTTGCAGCACTGCCCGTGACACCATAGAATTCTAATTTACTTAAAAGGATGTTGTGGTTCACACAATCAAATGCCTTTGACAAATCACAGAAAATACCTCCTGCTTGTAATTTGTTATTTAATGAATTAAGTACATTTTCACTGTAGGTGTAAATAGCCTTCTCGATATCAGAACCCTTCAGAAATCCAAACTGTGTTCTTGATAATATGTTATTTGTGGTCAGATGGTTGAGCAGCTCCCTGTACATTACTTTTTCTAAAATTTTTGAGAATGCTGGCAAAAGTGAAATCGGTCTGTAGTTTGATGGTATCTCTTTATCCCCTTTCTTGAATAGAGGCTCAACATCTGCATATTTTAGCCAGTCAGGAAATGTCCCGGTTATAATTGACTGGTTACACAAGTGACTTAGAATTGTGCTAAACTCACAAGAACATGCCTTAATTAACTTTGTTGATATTTCATCATAACCACTAGAATGCTTTGTTTTCAAAGATTTTATTATGGACGTTATTTCTTTGGTGAAGTGAGTGACATATTCATGTAGGTGAAGCTATTTGTAAAGGCTAGTTTCAGATATTCAAGGGCATTATTTACTGATCCTAACAATCCTATTCTATCAGTAACGGATATAAGGTACTTGTTAAATAGATTTGCCACACTATGCTCATCAGTTACTAATGTGTCATCTACCCTTAGTGCTATTTGCTCCTGTTCCTTTCTGGTTCTACCAGTCCGCTCTTTCACTAAATCCCATATTGTTTTTATTTTGTTCCCTGACATTGCTATCTTCTTCTCGTAGCGCATTTGTTTAGACGTCTGAATTACTTTTTTTTAATGTTTTACAGTATTCCTTGTATTTAGCTAAATCATCAGCATTGGAGCTATTCTTGGTCGACAGATACATTTTCCTTTTTGTCTTACAGGAAATCTTTATTCCTTGTGTAATCCATGGTTTTATTATAGACTTCTGTTTAATTTGAGTAACTTTTAGAGGAAAACAGTTTTCAAACATGGTACTGACATTGTTCATGAATGTGTTATATTTTTCATTCATGTCATGAGCACTATAAACATCTTTCCAGTTCATATCTTTGAGCAGTTTTCTAAAACACTCAATTTTTGGTCGATTGACTACTCTCCTGTACTCAGATTTAGCAGTCTTGATAATCTGCTTAGAATTTACATCTAAAACAAGGAGCTGCATGTCATGATCTGATAGTCCATTTATAACAGGTTTTATGATATGATTTTGTTCCTTTGATTTGTCTATAAAAATGTTATCAATAGCTGTCCTTGAGGATTTAGTGATCCTAGTTGGAAAGTTTACAGTGTGAGTTAGATTGAAAGTCAACATTACTACCTGCAGTGAATGTTTACTGGAAGATTGCATTAGAAAATCTGTATTAAAGTCACCAGCAATCAAAATTTCTTTGTTTCTTCCTGTTAAATAACCCAAAAGAGCTTCTAGATGATCTAAGAATAGATTATAATTTCCTGCAGGTGCTCGGTAAATAGTTATTATTATATAGGATCTGTTATGGAACTTTACTTCTGTTGCACATGCTTCTAGATGCTGCTCTAAACAGAATTTATTAATGTCAATGTTCTTGAATTTATGGCAGTTTTTGATAAAGGTGGCAACTCCTCCTCCATCCATATCTACTCTGCAGAAGTAGGAAGCTAGCTTAAATCCTGAAATGTCTAACATATCTATATCAGTGGTCACTTGATGTTCAGAGAGGCAGATTATGTCAATTTGGTTAGATGAATTCATTTCATCGATACAAATGAGTAGTTCATCAACTTTATTTCTAAGTCCCGGAATGTTCTGGTGTAATAAAGATAACTGATACTGCATTCTAATGGGATTGTATCTGCTTTGGCGAAGATGAACTGGCAGTTTCTGATTACTTTCTGTTAAACACTGTTTAAATGGAGACTGTATGATACAATCTGACTCCTGTTCATCTGTTTTCTCAAACTGAGTGTGTCTGCCAGCCTCTCTTAAAACTCGTTTTCTTTCCCCCTTCCCTATCCTAAAAAAGGCATCCCTCTGACACCTGTGACCACTGGTATTTTACCACTTGTGCCAGTGTCCCCCCTTAAGTTTTCTGCTTTGCCGTTGGAATCCCCTGGTGACCCGGGTGTGCCTACATCTTCTGATATGAAACATCTGACCGGCCCGTCCTCACTCGAAAGTGGGTGGCAGACAGTGATGAGTTCGTGTCATTGGCGGAAGGCGAAAGAGGAAGCAGGTAGCGCGGCTGGCTCCCTACGCCTTAGCAACAGGTATGAGGTGCTACCCAGTGTTAATAATAGCTCTGAGCCAGCACGGGATGCCTCTCCTGTTGGGGCCAGCGGCCGATTTCCCTGCCCAGTCCGGAGAAGTGCAGAGGGTGGGTACGCTTGTTATTGGGAGCTCCAAGGGAAATAGCAGGCAAGGGGGGAAAGAATGCTATTCTGTACTTCGGGGGGGGGGGGGGGTCGTCCGTGATGTGGAGGAGGCCCCGCCGGCGGCTATCGAACACACTGAGTGCAGCCGGTTGCGTATAGTGACACACGTCGGCACGAATGACGCCTGCCGCTTGGGTTCTGAGGGCATCCTCGGCTCCTTTCGGCGTATGGCTGATTTGATGAAGGCAACTAGCATCACACGCCGGGTGCAGGCTAAGCTGTCTGTTTGTAGCATCGTGCCCAGGGTTGATCGCGGTTCTTTGTTTTGCAGCAGAGGGGAAGATCTAGACCAGAGGTTCAGACGACTTTGAGACGGTTTCTCGAACTCCGCTATCGGGTACAGAATTGTAGAGTTCCCCTTAATAGCTCAGGCGTGTTCTACACACAGAAAGCGGCTAATAGGCTAGCGGAGTACGTGTGGCGTGCATATGGGGCTTTTTAGGTTAAAGAAACCCTCCGTTGGGATCAAAGACGATTTTCCTGATAAATTAGCCACAATGTACTCGGAGAACGTTCGTCATCGCAAATCAGAGATAGAAAAGGTTAATATGATGTTCGTAAACTGCAGGAGCAAGCAAGGAAAGGTCTCAGAATTAGCCTCGCTTAGTGAAGGCTACAATGCACAGGCAGAATAGACAGGATAGAAAGTTGGTAGAAACCAGACGCTAATGACAACGGAATCCTAAGTTCAGATTGAAATATTTATCGCAAGGGTAAGTTAGTCGCCATTGGTGACGGCGTGTTTATATCAGTAATGAATTCTATAAAGGTTATCACGGGTTTCGATTGTGAATGAATCTGGGTGAAGTTAAGTATCAAAGACCGGTCAAAAATGGTAATCGGATGCTTTTATAGCCCACCTGGGTCAGGTGCCCTTGTGGTAGAGCGCTTCAGGCAGAACTTGCAGAATATCGTTAGTAATTTTCCTGATCATGTTGTTGTAATAGAGGCTGACTTCAACTTGTCAGGCATAGATGGGGAGTGTCATGCTGTCAAAACTGTTGCCAGAGACAGGGATTCGTGTGATGTTGTTCTGGATGTCTTGTTCGAAAATTACTTTGAGCAGATAGTTAGATAACCAACTCGTGAGGGTATCGTCTTAGCTCTCCTGGCAACAAACAGACCTGAACTTGTCGAATTAGTTAACATAGAGGGAGGTATCAGCGATCATAAGGCTGTGATATCATCTATGACAACGAGTCTGACAAAGAATGTTAAGAAAGGTAGGAAGATATATTTGTTTAGTAAGAGTGACAGGATACCAGTTTGAGAGTATCAGAGCAGTCAGCATCAAATACTCGGTGATGAGGACGAAGATGCGGAAAACGAATGGAAAAAAATTCAAAGCAATCGAGCAATATGCCTTGACAAGTATGTTCCTGGTAAGGAATAGAAAAACAACTACAATCGCCTAATAGTGGAAAGGCGTCATGATCAGGTAAGATACCTATAAGATTCTACAAAGATTATGCTTGTCCAGTACGTCCGACAACACTTCAGACAGACATTTAATGAGCAATGGATCGGGCAAGGAGCTCCATTACGTTGGCCAGCTCATTCCCCCATTTTAATCTCTTACATTTTTGCTTGTGGGGACACCTGAAATCTTTCGTGTATGCAAGTCCCATTAGTGATATACAAACACTACAGAAACGCATCCGTGACCAACCAGGAGTTTTTGAAAGTGTGCGCGACTCCTTATGGCGTCGGACAGAAGCATGACTCATAATGAGCATCTCCTTTGGCGATGGCTCACAAGTGCAGATGGTACGTAATAGCAAGGAGATTACATTAGAACATCTGCTGTTTCACAGTAATAGAACAGCGCGTTATCATTTGTTCACTCATTTGGTTACTGCATTCTGTAGGTCGTTCGTAATGCCAAAGAACTTGCAGTCCATGAGATGTGTTTCGCAGTAGTGAAGATGAACAAGTATTCGTAGTTATTTGAGTATACATTTTAGAGTCCATACTTACTGCACATTTTTGTCTTGTTTTGGGCCATTCTACTACCTCTCAAATACGGAATTATTTCTTAAGGGTATACGGAATGATTTTTTCGATGAAAAAATCGATTTTTGGGTAAATGCATTTTCGAAAAATTTAGACTCTCCCGTTTAATACCATGTATAAAATATTTGGATGACGTGAATAGAACCATTTTAAATATTTTTTTAAAATAATTTCGACACACGATGTTCCGCACCTTGTATATGAGACGCGAAATATACCTGATATAGACAGACTTGCCAGAGATATAATTGAGCACAAGAGAGTTAGCTTTTCTGTTGGCTACACTGCTAGACAGTTGACAATAGATTCTGCACCATTTGTTTATTTATTTATTGTTCCGTGGGACCACATTAAGGAGAAGTCTCCATGGTCACGGAACGAGTCAATACATGAAATTATAATACGATTGTAGAAACAGACAAAATGAAATATAAGAAACATATTCAGGCGACACGTCGTTAGTTTAAATAAAGAAAATCAAGAGTGTAACACTGGAATTTGCTTAATGTTTTAGCTCTTCCAGGAGCTCCTCGACAGAATAGAAGGAGTGAGCCATGAGGAAACTCTTCAGTTTAGACTTAAAAGCTTTTGGGCTACTGCTAAGATTTCTGAGTTCTTGTGGTAGCGTATTGAAAATGGATGCAGCAGAATACTCCACTCCTTTCTGCACAAGAGTCAAGGAAGTGCATTCCACATGCAGATTTGATTTCTGCCTAGTATTAACTGAGTGAAAGCTGCTAACTCTTGGGAATAAGCTAATATTGCTAACAACAAACGACATTAAAGAAAATATATACTGTGAGGGCAATGTCAAAATTCCCAGACTATTGAATAGGGGTCGACAAGAGGTTTTCGAACTTACACCACACATAGATCGAACAGCCCGTTTTTGAGCCAAAAATACCCTTTTTGAATCAGAAGAATTACCCCAAAAAATAATACCATATGACATAAGCGTATGAAAATATGCGAAGTAGACTACTTTTCGTGTTGAAATGACACTTATTTCAGATACTGTTCTAATGGTAAATAAAGTGGCATTTATTTTCTGAACAAGATCCTGAACATGGGCTTTCCACAACAGCTTACTATCTATCCGTATGCCTAGGAACTTGAACTGTTCCGTCTCGCTTATAACATGCCCATTCTGTCTGATTAAAATATCAGTTCTTGTTGAATTGTGAGTTAGAAACTGTAAAAACTGAGTCTTAAAGTGATTTAGCATCAAATTATTTTCCACAAGCCACGAACTTATTTCATGAACTACATTATTTGATAATGTTTCAATATTACACACAAGATCCTTCACTACCAAGCTGGTGACATCATCAAACAGAAATATTTTTGAATCACCTGTAATACTAGAAGGCATATCATTTATATAAATAAGAAACAGCAGTGGCCCCAGCACCGACCCTTGGGGAACGCCCCATTTAACAGTGCCCCATTGGGACTGAACATCATTACCACTCTCAATATTGCGGAGAATTACCTTCTGCTTTCTGTTCTTAAAGTAAGAGGCGAACCAATTGTAAGCTACTCCCCTTACTCCATAATGTTCCAACTTCTGCAGTAATATTTTGTGGTCAACACAGTCAAAAGCATTCGTTAAATCAAAGAAAACACCTAACGTTCGCAACCTTTTATTTAATCCGTCCAAAACCTCACAGAGAAAAGAGACTATAGCATTTTCAGTTGTTAAGCCATTTCTAAAACCAAACTGTACATTTGACAGCAAATTATGTGAATTTAAATGCTGCAGTAACCTTGTATATACAACCCTCTCGATAACTTTAGCGTCCGCAGCTCGTGGTCGTGCGGTAGCGTTCTCGCTTCCCACGCCCGGGTTCCCGGGTTCGATTCCCGGCGGGGTCAGAGATTTTCTCTGCCTCGTGATGACTGGGTGTTGGGTGATGTCCTTAGGTTAGTTAGGTTTAAGTAGTTCTTAGTTCTAGGGGACTGATGACCATAGATGTTAAGTCCCATAGTGCTCAGAGCCATTTGAACCATTTGATAACTATAGCAAACACCGATGGCATAGAAATAGGTCTAAAATTGTCAACATTATCCCTGTCTCCCTTTTTATAAAGTGGCTTCACTACCGAGTACTTTAATCGGTCAGGAAACCGACCACTCCTAAAGGAAAAGTTACAGATATGGCTAAGTACTGGGCTAACATACATGGAACAATACTTCAGTATTCTGCTAGATACCCCGTCATATCCATGAGAGTTCTTGGTCTTTAGTGATTTAATTATTAACTCAATCTCCCTCTTGTCAGTATCATGGAGGAGCATTTCAGGTAACAGTCTCGGAACACTTTTTTCTACGAGCGCTATATGATTCCCTGTTGGGACTAGGTTTCTATTTAGTTCACCTGCTATATTCAGAAAGTGATTATTAAATACTGTACATATATGCGACTTATCAGTAACACGGACATTCCCACTACGCAATGATTCTATATCCTCGACCTGTCTCTGCAGACCAGCCACTTCCTTTACGACGGACCATATGGTTTTAATTTTATCCTGAGACTTAAAAAAATGGTTCAAATGGTTCTGAGCACTATGGGACTCAACTGCTGAGGTCATAAGTCCCCTAGAACTTAGAACTACTTAAACCTAACTAACCTAAAGACAACACAAACATCCATGCCCGAGGCAGGATTCGAACCTGCGACCGTGGCGGTCGCGCGGTTCCAGACTGTAGCGCCAGAACCGCTCGGCCACCAGCGGCCGGCATATCCTGAGACTTAGCTATTCTATCTGCATACCACATACTTTTTGCCTTCCTAATAACTTTTTTGTGTTGTAATGGGCTACTGCATTTAGATTGTGACTGATTCTAACGTTTTGATATAATTACCACTTTGTTCTACAAGATATTCTTATCCCTTTAGTCAGCCACCCAGGCTGCCTGTTTGTGCTAGTACGCTGTTTTGAACGTTCTAACGGAAAGCAACTTTCAGAGAGCACGAGAAAAGTCTTGAGGAAAGCATTATATTTATCGTCTACTGTATCAGCACTATAAACATCTTGCCACTCTTGTTCCTTGATAAGGTTTACAAAAGTCTCTACAGCAACTGAATCAGCTTTCCTAAAAAGTTGGTAACTATATTTAACATGTGTTGCAGCACAAAAATCTTTTAAACTTAAAATTTGTGCATCATGATCTGAAAGGCCATTCACCTTTTTGCTAACAGAATGCCCTTCTAGTAATGACGAATGAACAAAAATATTGTCTATGGCTGTTCTACTGTTCCCTTGCACTCTCGTTGGAAAGAATACGGTTTGCATAAGATTAAATGAATTAAGGAGGTCTACCAGCATCCTTTTCCTTGCACAATCACTTATACAATTTATATTGAAGTCACCACATGTAACTAACGTTTTGTATTTCCTATAAAGTGAACCAAGAACCTCCTCTAGCTCTAGCAAAAATGTTGTGAAATCGGAGTCTGGGGATCTATAAATAACAACAGTAAGAAGTTTAGCTCCACTAAATTTAACCACACCTGCACAACATTCAAACACCTTTTCAGTGCAGTACTTTGAAACATCAATTGACTCAAATGGGATACCGGTTTTCACATACATGGCTACTCCCCCACACCGTAAAGAGCTCCTAGAAAAGCTGCCAGCCAACCTGTATCCTGGTAAAGGAAGCCTCTGAATTATCTCCTTATTTAAGAAGTGTTCAGATACACCAATAATTTCAGAGTTAACATCTATAAGCAGTTCACTAACTTTATCTCTAATGCCTTGTATATTTTGATGAAATATACTAATTCCCTCATTAATCGGATACCTAAGCTTTGTCGAAAGTGTTTTCTTTGTTAGAGAGACTTCCCTTAAGCAGGAATACCTGTCAGCTGACTTCAATCTAAAAAAGGTACAGCTCTAACACCCACAACTACCGGAATTTTCCCATGAGTGATCCCACCACCCCCACCTATGCTGTCACCTATAAGCTTTGCCAACCTCCCCTTTCCATACCTGTTGAGGTGCAGGCCATGTCTAGTGAAACCCGCCCTGTTGATAGACTCCACCGACACCACTGAAATGTGACTAATGACTTCTGTCATCAGCGCACGACCAAGTCTCATGTTATTACGCCTGACGGCTGTATTAAGATGAGGCCGATCGTGACGCTGAAACAGTTCCACGAAATGCACATTCGTGTTGCCAGTCTGAGTGGCTATATTTTCCAGGTCACCATCTATGTCATACTCCCCATCCCTATCAATACTATTACCAGCCCCACCGACAATCACTACCTGATCCTCTTTTATAAAATCCCTACATAGCCCCCCTATGTTAAAAGTCACCTGAGCCAATCATGCATTAGGCTTCACAATGCTGGTGACCTGGTACTCACTCCCCAAAACTTCCTGCAACTGCTGGCCTACACCTCTACCATGAGAACTACCTAACAGCAGAACCTTCTTCTTTCTCTTAGACTTTGCAGCTGTCCTAGCCACCGTAACTGCTGAGGTCTGCTGCATACTTCCTACATCTACAGCTACTAGAGGTTCCTCTCCACTAGACTCTGACAGTTGGTCATATCTATTACAAACGCCAATAGTAAAACTATCTGAAAATCTCCTTCTCCTAGCAGATCTCTTGCCAACAGCCAGCTCCCATTCCCCAACCCCCTTCTCCCTCCTCATCCTATCTAGCTCCTCCTGTGCATTTTTCAACTGCACCTGAAGGACACAGATCTTACGCTCCTGCTCCTCTATCAACTTACTCTTGCTACATAACCTGCAGTTCCAAGAGAGGATCTCACCAGAATGCCCACTGGCTTCCCCACTGCATTCCCCCCAGTGAAAATACTTCGAACAAGTCTCACACCGCAATCCACTACTCACGAACCCACGGCAAAGCCCACACTTCTCACTCATGGTAAAATTTTACAGTTATTGAAACAAGAAAACAACTTTATCTAAGTTCCGCTACTACAATAAGAATATGTTAAAAACTGACTACAATAATCACAAACTTGCTCTACAAGGGAAGTAACTACTATTATTGACAGTATTAATCAACAACAAATGAGAATATAACAAAATACTAACACAGAAAGAAAATCAAACGTCTAATGACAGTAACGAAACTGAAAGCAGTTCGCAAAAATTTCTTCTGAAGTTATTTCACCGGAAAACACCAAGAACACCGGTTGAAGACTACTAAAGTTCCTAAATAAACTACTATACGCAAACAATTAATTAGTACTTAGCATTCGATGCGTCGCTACAGCTGCAACTGGTCAGCGCGGAATGTAAACACGGGTAAGAGGTTAAGTTGCTCGATACGAAACACTCACAAGTATCAGGTCACAACACAAGAAAGGCAGAGGTGAATGAAGAAACCACTAATAAGTCACTTATATAGTAAATATTATCACAAAAATCGTTAAAATATATATCTGAAACCTGTATTGTTTTCTTTGTGAGTACATCCATGTCATTGTCGTGAAAGTCGTATGTGGAGAAGTCATTGAGTTTTCTTTCCTTCAACATGCCAAGACCTAGTCTGAAGGTATTTAGAAAGCGTGTACATTGGCGCAAGAAAGTAAAGTGTACTAAAAATTCGTCTGATTCATCTTCATCAGTATCTGATGTCCCAGTAGCGACTAACCTCAACACTGGTAGTGATACATTGAGTGATGGTGCTGCCACTACACCGGGAAGTGCTTCAAGAAGAATACTAGCTGGAATTGAAGAAGAATACAAGAAACTAATTACTGGGACTACAAAATATGAGGTAATTAACGTCTCTTTATTATCAGACGTTTTGCAGAACAATGTGTGCTGCAAACAATGTGAAAAATGTGGTGTTTCATTGAAAACAAACTTACATGTAGGACTTGCTTGTGAATTAGAGTTGATGTGCAGTTATTGCAAACACAGTGTTACTTTCCTCAATTCCTCACATGTTACTGCAGATACAGGTAAACTATACGATATAAACATTACACTGGTTTATGGTTCAAATGGCTCTGAGCACTATGGGACTTAACATCTATGGTCATCAGTCCCCTAGAACTTAGAACTACTTAAACCTAACTAACCTAAGGACAGCACACAACACCCAGTCATCACGAGGCAGAGAAAATCCCTGGCCCCGCCGGGAATCGAACCCGGGAACCCGGGCGTGGGAAGCGAGAACGCTACCGCACGACCACGAGCTGCGGACTGGTTTATGAATTACGGTGTATAGGAAAGGGCAGGGCTGCAGGTGCCATGTTGTGTGGTGTGATGAACCTCCCTCCTCCACCTTCAAAATTTAACAAACACATAATTGCAATGGGCTCTGCTGTAGAAGATGTGGCACAGGAAAACATGAAAGATGCTGTTGAGGAAGCAGTTGTTGAAAATAATAATAGCAGAGACTTGTCCATAGCTTTTGATGGAAGCTGGCAGAAGAGAGGCCACACATCTCTGAATGGTGTAGTAACAGCTACAAGTGTGGACACTGGTAAGGTATTTCATGTGGCAATACTTTCCAAGCACTGCAGATGCAAGGAGAAATTGAAAACTAAATATGAAGAGGAGTGCATGGCAAATTACTATGAGTCAAGTGGTGGTATGGAAGTTGCTGGTGTAAGAAGTATTTATAAACGCTCAGTAAAATGGTACAACGTTAGATACATAAATTATCTTGGAGATGGTGACTCAAAGGCTTTCAAAGAAATTGAGAAACTGAGACCCTATGGTAACGATGTGAAAATTTCCAAACTGGAGTGTGTTGGCCATGTTAAGAAAAGGATGGGATCAAGACTTCGACGGCTCAAGGCTAGCATGAAAGGCAAGAAATTGAGCGATGGAAAAACTTTAGATGGAAAAAATTGACTGACAGATGCTGCAATAGATCATATTCAGAAGTGCTATGGTCTAGCAATAAGGCAGAATACAGCAGATGCAGAATTAATGAGAAGAGCAGTCTGGGCTCTGTTCTTTCATACAGCTTCAAACAATGAGAATCCCCAACATGGGCTATGTCCAAAAGGAGACGATAGTTGGTGCAAGTACAACAGAGGCAAGGTAACTAAGAAACAATACAATCACCCTCATCACCTGCCACCTGCCATAAGGGATTAAATGAAACCAATATTCCGAGACCTCGCAGATATTAGTCTACTAAAGAAATGTCTTCATGGCCGGACTCAAAATCCAAATGAGTGTGTGAACCATGTGATATGGAATAGACTACCTAAAACTGTGTTTGTGGGTATAAACACACTTCACTTTGGCGTTTATGATGCTGTTTCATCATTCAATCAGGGCAATATAACAAAGTGCAAAGTTCTGCAGAAATTGGGGCTCTGTGTAGGACTACGAACTGCCGCATCTATGCTTTGTTTGGACAAGGAACGGCTCAGGTATTCAGATAATGCCATAAAAGTATATTCAAAGATGGCTAGACAGCATAGCAGAGCCATCAAGAGGAAGCTGTTGGACGATTCTGATGATACAAGCTATGGAGCAGGCTTGTACTGAAGTAAAAACTTTGAAGCTAATTTCCCGTAACTTTAGTTTTCTTGTGTATAAGGTACATTTTCTCAGGGCCTATTTATAGTAGAAAGATGAAATTTTCTGTAGTTGTTCCTTAAGACCTTCTAATATATCTGAATTAAAAGATATGTGGAATTATTTTGTATTAATGGATGTAAATTTTAAAATACTTGTGAAAATGTATAACATTTTTAACATTTACAAAAAATAAAATATCTCAAAAACTATACATTATTTTTTCAAAATTAATAACTCAGCATAAAAGCAGAACATATCTCTGCGTTCTGTGAAAAAATCAAGAGTATCGTTCAAATAACAAATGAGAAATTGTTCCTAACTTTTAGCTCAATTTAACATTGTAAGCATAGGGCGTTCCGTATACCCTTAACGCCCGGTATATATGGTTCAAATGGCTCTGAGCACTATGGGACTTAACTTCTAAGGTCATCAGTCCCCTAGAACTTAGAACTACGTAAACCTAACTAACCTAAGGACATCACACACATCCATGGCCGAGGCAGGATTCGAACCTGCGACCGTAGCGGTCGCACGGTTCCAGACTGTAGCGCCTAGAACCACTCGGCCACTCCAGCCGGCTTTAAAATAAGGCATTAGCTTTTTTTGTACCAAATGCGCTTGCCGCGTTTCAAACATACAAGTGAAATTCTTCGAATTCTAGCATAACCCGTGGTGAGATGAGAGGCGCAGCAGAACCTCGGGTCAAGCCAAAATTAGATATTTCCTGGAAACCGCCTGTCATGTCTACCTGGGTAGCGCGGGACGGCTGTGACAGCTTGAAGCGGTCGCGCGATGGCCCGCCCTGTCACGCCCACACTCACATTTCACCGCTCGGGAGATCTTTTCACGTCATGTGACACGTAATGGAACTGTTTCCGGAAACTCTGCAATCAGAAAAATTATTTCTGGCGTTTCACATAGCAGGGTCACATTTCTAAACCTGTGTGAGACGTCAACACTCTTCACCAACCTGCTCCGCGTCGTTTATAAAATCTGGAGATGTAGTTGAATTCTGTCTGCTGGAAAAGGCCTGCCGATTGAGATTGACACATCTTCTGTCCTATAGCCATACATCTGCAAGGAAAAAACTTAACTCGCCTCATCTATGTCGGAAACAGGCATGCAAGATGTAAAACATCTCTCGGATACCTGGAGAGCGACGGTTAAAACCCGCGTCCGGCCATCCTTATTTAGGTTTCCGTGATTTCCCTAAATCGCTTCAGGCAAATATGGCGATGGTTCCTATGAAAGGGATTCAAACCTGCGACCGTAGTGGTCGCACGGTTTCAGACTGTAGCGCCTAGAACCGCTCGGCCACCCCGGCCGGCGGCCGGTATATACTGGGTGTCTCTAGTAAGTGTCGTCAGACTCATTTTCTCTTATTTTTCGACAGATTTTTGCCATTTCGTTTTTGAAACGTGCAGTTGCAGTTAACCCATACAAACATTGCTCGTAACATCTTTCATGCTTGATGGAAAGCGTTTGTTTGTTTCCAGTCATAAACAAAATGATTTTTAAAGCAAAACTTTATGTGCCCATTTGATAGAGCGTTTCCAGATTAATCCTGTGCGATATTTTTTTTATCGATATGTATTAACAGATAAAGTAAAACAAGTAGAATAACCTGTACTCCAGCAGCAACAGCACTGTCGTGGCCCGCGCTAGCTGCTGGCACCATGCAGCAGCGCTGCTCACTCACTGTTGTAATACAAGCTTATTCTACTTGTTTTAATGCCCTGATAAAACGAATGTCGCGTTAGACTAATGACTTTGTTTGCACCAAGAAACGAATCGACGCTTTCTACATCTACAGCTACATTAAACTCCGCAAGCCACCTCATGTTGTGTGACGGAGGACTTTCTGTACTACTAACTGAGCCCTCCAACCCTATTCCACTCGTGGGAAGAATGATTGTCGTTAAGCCTCTGTAATGGCTCAAATTCCTAGAATTTTCTCCTCATGGTCATTGCGCGAGACGTATCTGGGGGAAAGTAATATGTTGTCCGACTATTCCTGGAAAGTGTTCTCTCGAAATATCAAATGGTTCAAATGGCTCTGAGCACTACGGGACTTAACGTCTGAGGTCATCAGTCCCCTGGAACTTAGAACTACTTAAACCTATCTAACCTAAGGACATTACACACATCCACGCCCGAGGCATAATTCGAACCTGCGACCGTAGCAGCAGCGCCGTTCCGGACTGAAGCGCCTAGAACCGCTCGGCCACCGCGGCCGGCCTCGAAATATCAATAGCGAATGTGTCCGTGATGCACAACGCCTCTCTTGTAACGTCTGACAATGGAGTTTGTTGGGCATCTTCGTAACGCTCTCGTGCCGACTAAACGACCCCGTGAAGGAACCTGCCGCTCTTTGTTGGATCTTCTCTATCTCTTCCATTAATCCTATCTGATAAGATCCCAGGGAGATGAAAAGTACTCAAGAATCGGTCGAACAAGCGCCTTATAAGCCACTTCCTTCGTGGATGAGTTACATTCTTCCTATGAATTTGGGTCTGGCATCTGCTTTTCCCACTATTTGTTTTATGTAGTCATTTCATTTAAGGCCGATCTGGATAGAAACTCCTAGATATTTTAAGACAGATACTGTCCCCAGCGGTTTTTCGTCACTAGTGTAGCTACGCAGTAGTGGATTTCTTTTCCTATGTATGCGCAATATGTTAATTTATTTACGTTCAGGTTCAACTGCCAGAGCCTGCACCATTCTTCAATTCCTGAAAATCGTTACTATCTCCTGGAGTTTCTGCTTTGTCATAGACAACCGCATTGTCTACGAACAGCCTTTCAGATCATCCGACGCTTTCTACTATATCATTTATATGTATTGTAAACAGTAACGGTCCTATCACACTTCCTTGGGGTCCTCCGGAAATTAGTTTTGTTGCGTTAAGAGCGACATGTTCTGTCTGCAAGGAAGTCTTGAACCCAGTCGCAAATCTGCCCCGTTACTCGATAACCTCGTATTTTTTCACTAAACGGCAGTGCTGGACGGTGCCAAATGCCTTCCTGAAGTCAAGGCACAGGGCATCAACCTGAGCGCTATTGTCTACGGCGCTGTGAATTTCGTGGAGGAACAGAGCGAGCTGAGTTTCGCACGACCTGTGTTTGCGGAATCCGTGTTGATTTTTATAGAGGAGATTTTACTTCTCCAAGAACGTCATAATTCTTGAGCATATAACGTGTTCTATAATTCTACAACAGATTGGCGTCAACGATGTAGGTCAACAATTAAGTGCATCTGTCCTACGGCCCTTCTTAACAACGGGAATGACTTGCACTTTCTTCCAGCTACTAGGTACCCTACTCTGCTCAAGCGATCTACGATAAATTACTGCTAGAAGGAGAGCAAAAGAGGAAATAAAGAGCATTACAAAACTGAACTGCTACTATTCCTATAATTGACGTACATGTTTAAAAAGAAACTCGCGTAATAAAATGTCATATACTTACATAAAACGTTTGCCACATCGTACTGGACTCTATAAAAACGTTGGCGTCATATAACAAAAGCCAAGAATTAGTCACTAGAAATTAAAGTGAAACACAAAAATGATGTAACAGACTGTGTCAAAGAATATCACGAAAAACATAAATTGCATTTATATAGAGTTACCTTTTGTCATATAGTAATATAAACTACACCCTCAGTTACAAAAATGTGCCAAGCAGTGCACTCATACTTTTTATGCCAACAGTCAGAATTAACTTTACGAACGGAAGCATTGTACATACTGTCGATTGCACAGAAGTTTGCTGTTTACCAGTTGAACCGAACATGATCTAAAGTTCTGCATGTATCAGCGGTTCCAGTACGATTACAGTGACTAGTATCTTACGAAATGCTTTGAAATACTCTGTTACATCATTCCATGCGTTGTGCTTTTATTTCCAGAGCCTAATTCATGGATGTTGTTATCTGACGCCATTGATTTTACATCGCCTATTATGACGTAAATGTTTTATGAACAGGATGTCTGTCCCTGCAACGAAACTGATCGTTCTATAAAGAAATTTTAACAGAGGCTCTTTGCGGTAAATCATGACTTCTTCAAATATTTACGAAATCTGGGGCACCTCGTTCTTATAATATACAATCTGGTTCCATTAGAACTAATGTATACGCTGCACTTATCCAGATCTGTGAACTCTGTTACAGTAACAGCATTAACAGATGTTTACTGCGTTCTGTATCAGTGGACAATAGCTGAGTAATGTGTCCTCATTTGTTTACCGCAGTCTGTAGGTCGTTGGTAATAGCAAGGAGCCTATAGTAGAAGAGATGTGTTTCACAGTAGCGAACGAAACAAAAAAAAGAAAAAAAGACGCACCGTGAAATAATTATCCGAATAGGATCGAAATCGATAGATGCGATATACATCTACAAACAAGTAAATGATTACAATTAAAATTGGAAGATTTATTCAAGAGAAAGAGCAAGTCAATATCGCGTTGGTTCACCTCTGGGCTTTATGCAAGCAGTTATTTGCCTTGGCACTGATTGAAACAGTTGCTGGATATCCACCTGAGGGATATCGTGCCAAATTCTGTCCAACTGGTGAGTTAGATCGTCAAAATCCCCAGCTGGTTGGAGGGTCCTGCCTATAATGTCCCAAACTTTGTCCGTTCGGAAGAGGTCCGGAGACCTTGCTGGCCAACATAGGACTTGACAAGCACGAAGACAAGGAGTAGAAACTCTCCCGTGCGCGGGCGGGCATTATCTTTCTGAAATGTAAGCCCATAATGGCTTGCCACAGGGTATACAATATTGTAGACGTACCACTGTACTGTAAGGGTGAGCGGACGACAACCAAAGGGGTCCTTCTATGTAATGAAGTGGCCGCATAGACCATATTGGTTGCCGGGCCGTATAGCTGGCGACAGTTTGATTCGTATCCCACCCCTGTCCTGAGCATATTGGCTCGTCATCGTAGCGGGACTCGTCACTCAATGACAGTTCAACTCCAGTCAATGAGATTCCAGGCCGAATGTGCCCGATACTACAGCAAACGGGCTTGCTGGTTTACTGAGGTCAAATGGTTCAAATGGCTCCGAGCACTATGGGACTTAACTTCTAAGGTCATCAGTCCCCTAGAACTTAGAACTACTTAAACCTAACTAACCTAAGGACATCACACACATCCATGCCCGAGGCAGGATTCGAACCTGCGACCGTAGCGTACTGAGGTCAAAATGACAGTCAGCGCAAGAGGCGCCGTGATCTCAGCCCCCTTACCTACGAGTATTAACGATCCTTGTGGTCACTGAAGCCTCAATTGTCCGTCGGATCGATGATAATGATGAATCCGGGGCTCTGAGGGCCTCTCTGACGATTGCTTGGTCGTCACGATCTGTCGTCTTTCTAGGTCGACCGCTTGTTTCTTCACGCTGTGTTCGGCCATGGTACAGCCATTCCTGCCAACATCCTCAAATAGTGGCATTGATTCTGTTCAAATATCGATTGATTCACCAATTACTCCACCCGGATTCTTTGAGCGTAGCTACAGGTACTCTTTCAAATGCTGACATCCGAGTACATTATTCACGCACCTGTTTTCGAAGCATACTTACTGTTCAACTGAGTATTAGGAATGAAATTCGCAAATACTCCATGGTATCGACATGTCCCCTGTCTACTACCCTAGACAGCTGCACGGTGAAATTGCACTGCAGCGTCACACATTCATCTATTGGCCCCCAGGAAGTATACAATTTGTCAATTTTTGGAGTGTATATAGCACGTCTCTACTGAGACTCGTCAGGGGCATTTCTTTTAGAGTTTCGGTAGAAACCTGAAGTTCCGTTTTTACAATGAGTAGCTGGAATCAGTCAGGGCATACACAGCTCATCGCATCTTTCATGCGACGCCCATTGACGACACAAAGCCTAATTTATTTCCCGCTACAAACAAAATGATTTTTAAAGCGGAATTTTACGTGTCTTTTCGATGTGTTGTTGTTGTTGTTGTGGTCTTCAGTCCTGAGACTGGTTTGATGCAACTGTCCATGCTACTCTATCCTGTGCAAGCTTCTTCATCTCCCAGTACCTACTGCAACCTACATCCTTCTGAATCTGCTTAGTGTATTCATCTCTTGGTCTCCCTCTACGATTTTTACCCTCCACGGTGCCCTCCAATGCTAAATTTGTGATCCCTTGATGCCTCAAAACATGTCCTACCAACCGATCCCTTCTTCTAGTCAAGTTGTGCCACAAACTTCTCTTCTCCCCAATCCTATTCAATACCTCCTCATTAGTTACGTGATCTACCCACCTTATCTTCAGCATTCTTCTGTAGCACCACATTTCGAAAGCTTCTATTCTCTTCTTGTCCAAACTAGTTATCGTCCATGTTTCACTTCCATACATGGCTACACTCCGTACACTTTTCGATATAGGGGGTCCCATATTAGTCTAGTGCGATGTTAGTTTAATCGGTATGTATCAACAGGGACAGTAAGACACGAAGAATAACCAGTAATCCAGCAGAGACTGAGCAGCACTGCAGTCAGCGCGAGCCAGAGCAGCACACGACTCGCTGTTGTAGTTCAGATTACTCTTCAAGTTCTACAGATCCTGTTAATACATTTCATTTAAACGAATACCGCACTAGACTAATCTGGGAGCGTTCTATCGAATGGGTTCGTGCACTGAGGTGACAAAAGTAGTATTTGGAAATTTGTTGTAAGGTCCTATGGGACCAAACTACTGAGGTCATCGGTCCCTGAGCGTACACACTACTTAATCTAACTTAAACTAACTTACGCTGAGGACGACACACACACCCATGCCCGATGGAGGACTCGAACCTCCGACGGGGGGAGTCACGCGGACCGTGACAAGTCGCCTGAGACAGCGCGGCTACCCCGAGCAGCTGACAAAAGTAGTGGGATAGCTATGTGCTCAGATGCAGATGGCGGAAGTATAGCGTACACAAGGTATAAAAGGGCATTGGCGGAGCTGTCATTTGTACTCAGGTGATTCATGTGAAAACGTTTTCGAAGTGATTATGGCCGCACGACGGGAATTAACAGATTTAGAGCGCGAAATGGTAGTTGGAGCTAGACGCATCGGACATCTCATTTCGGATACCTTTAGGGAATTCAGTATTCTGAGATCCACAGTGTCAACAGTGTGCCGGGGATACCAGATTTCAGGCATTAGTTCTCATCACGAGCAACGCAGTGTCCGATGGCCTACACTTAGCGACTGACAGCAGCGGCATTTGCGTGTAGTTGTCAATGATAATAGATGAGCAACGTTGCGTGAAATAACGGCAGAAATCAATGTGGGATGATTTATCCGTTAGGACAGTGCGGCGAAATTTGGCGTTACTGGGTTATGGCATCAGATGATCTGTGCGAATGCCTTTGCTAAAAACACGACATCGTCTGCAGCGTCTTTCCTGGGCCCGAGATCATGTCGGTTGGATCCTAGACGACTTGAAAACCGTGATCTGGGAAGACGAGTCCCGATGTCAGTTGATAAGATCCGATGGAAGGTTTCGAGTGTGACACAGACCCCACGAAGCCATGAACACGAGTTGTCATCAAGACAATGTACAAGTTGGTGATGGCTTCATAGTGGTGTGAGCTGCGTTTACATGGAATGAACTGGGTCCTCTGGTCCAACTGAGTCGGTCATTGACCGGAAATGGTTATGTCGGCTTCATGGAAACCATTTACAGCCATTCATGGACTTCATGTTCCCAAAAGACGATGGAATTTTTATTGATGACAATACGCCATGTCACAGGGCCACAACTGTTCGCGATCGGTTTGAAGAACATTCTTGACAATTCGAACGAATGATCTGGCCACCCAGATCGCCCGACATGAATCCCACCAAACGTTTATGGGACAGAATCGAGCGGACAGTTTCTGCACAAAATCCTGCACCGGCAACACTTTTGCAATTATGGTCGTCTCTAGAGGCAGCATGGCTCAAAACTTCTGCAGGGGACTACTAACGACCTGCTGAGTCCATGCGACGTCGAATTGCTGCACTATGTCGGCCAAAAGGATGTCCAACACGATATTAGCAGGTTTACCATAAGTTTTGACGCCTCAGTATAAAATTCCGCGTTAAAACTCACTTTGTTTCTGCCGGGAAAAGAAATCAACGCTTTCCATCGATACTGGGCGATGCATAAAAAACGTTATGAACAATATTTGTTTGGCCTGACAGCTCTTAGGAGATCAATCGAAACAGTGAAACGTGATGAAAAATTAATATTGTTACTATCCGCCCCCGGTAGCTGAGTGGTAAGCGCGACAGACTGTCAATCCTACGGGCCCGGGTTCGATTCCCGGCTGGGTCGGAGATTTTCTCCGCTCAGGGACTGGGTGTTGTGTTGTCCTAATCACCATCATTTCATCCTCATCGACGCGCAAGTCGCCGAAGTGGCGTCAAATCGAAAGACTTGCACCAGGCGAGCGGTCTACCCGACGGGAGTCCATCTCACACGCCATTATTATTATTAATATTGTTACTTCGACCCCCGTGTTATTTAAGAATGTGAAGAACTCTCTCTTCGACCATTCATTGTAACAGGTAACTTTTCAGCTAGTTACAAGTTCCAGAGTTTATCTTCGCGATAAATACTGTGCATTATGATGAATCAAGTCATTACCTTTTAGTGAAAAAGCGTTGCCGTTGCTGTTGAGAACTTTCTGTAGCCCACTGCCAATTTCGGCAGTTATAAAGGACCATTTTGAAACTATTCTGAAAAGTTACTCTATAGAGAACCAACGTCCAGCTGATAGAAATGCAAGTCACGTGGATTTAAAATGCCCAGTGATATCACTGGCCACGTAACATGTTAAATCAACCTGACTTCCACTTTTATCATTTGGAGGCCGCTTGCCTACAGCATAATTTTTCAGAACCACTTGAAAATGGTCTAACACACATGCCGAAACCGACAGCTGCCTCAGTAAAAAATCAACACCAAGAGGATCTGTTTTCCATTCACGTGAATAACTGTTGCACACATTTCTTTCAAGATAGTAATCATTAACGGGCTATTAAGACTACGTATTTCAGTTCAATAATTTCTCTAATTCGTCGAATGTGTTGTCAAGGTGAAACAGGTCGGATTTTAAAATACTACCGCTGTCATAATCGATTATTTGATAATCTAAAGATGTGTGTAATTACAAATTTTGGTTACCTTCAGTTCGTAATCCCTGTTTTGTTATACAAAACATATTTGAAAATGAGAGTTGATCTCTCGAAACATTTTATGCCCAAAATAAAATAATTAATTGTAACTGTTTGGAAAAAAATTATGTTATATATAGTTTTCTTAAATAAGGTTCGAAATAAAATTTTACAAAACCAAGATACGTGTATGTTGAACAGGTATAGGGTTACTTTAAGGCGTTTGCGCATCACCTATTGAATTTCATGCCACATAGAAATACATATTCACGATTAATTTTGGAATGTCAGTATCAGTGATCACATGCATCACAGGCATCACGTTATGGAGTCACAATCACTCGTTGCTATATTCAACATGTGATTTTTGTCCAGTGTGTAATCAACTTTTGCATATGACTCCGTATCATTTTTCTTTGATAAATTTGACAAAAACTTGTACGCCAACAAAATTTTCTTCTTCTTTACTTCTTCTTTAGCCCTTCACCTATCAGTGGCAGTGTCCGAGCGTGCATAAATACAAGCACAAACACATACACTCACACATACACACACACACACACACACAAAATGGTTCAAATGCTTCTCAGCACTTTGGGACTTAACATCTGAGGTCATCAGTCCCCTAGACTTAGAACTACTTAAACCTAACTATCCTAAGGACATCACACACATCCATTCCCGAGGCAGGATTCGAACCTGCGAGGGTAGCAGCAGCGCGGTTCCGGACTGAAGCGCCTAGAACCGCTCGGCCACAACGGCCGGTTCTCTCTCTCTCTCTCTCTCTCTCTCTCTCTCTCTCTCTCTCTCTCTCACACACACACACACACACACAAAGTCCTTTTCACTGAAAGAGGGATTTATTTATAGTATTTAGAATGTATTTGTCTCGTAGGAACTTAAAATATCCAGACGATATTTCTAGAGCCTATGAGCTTGATAATACATTTAAGAAATAAGGAACAACGATGTAAAGAAATTTTACAGTTAATTGGAAAGTGTTCCCTTGAAACGTGAAATAGTGAAGAATGTTGTCAGTCCAATCTCACATAAATTTTACGATGTTTTCGAAGGAACCCGTGACCCTACTCTTCGGAAGGGAAGAATTTCTTAGGGGGAAGGAGCCAAGAGATAAATCGCTCCTAGATCGTCTAAAACCAGTGAACAGGGCAAATGTAATTCAATCAGTGGAGTTTTCTCCTTAAGTCAAATGATGGGCAACTGTCTGCCATTCAGCAAGTTCAGGATTCCGTCTGCATGTGAGTCCTACTCAATAAGAGTATAAGAACCACCAGTGGATTTGGTAACTTTGTCTCATTAGTATTACTCTAAATTGTCCCTGGCTGTAAACAACACGACATTTCACTACAAAATATCGCTATGGCTCAGATACTACACTAGCCTCTAGACACTGTACAGACATTTAATATTCTGAAAGAAGAATATGTCTGCCTCCAACCGTTGACAGACAGTCCTGGTAAAGTGTGGTTCGGCAGAAAATTCACTAAGAGAAGAATAACTCGAAACACAGTAAATGGACGTGTAAAAGGAAACATTGAATGGAGCAAATCATATATTTATTTGGGAACCCGACAACAAGCATTTAAGCGCCTGTACATTTAACTTTTCTGAAGTAGAACAAATGTTAAAAACTTTTTCTGATTCCGCTTTGTTTATTGTTTTAATTTATTTGGAGTCGAGTTCGGAGCAACTATGGCTTGATCTTCAGGTACTTTAGCACTGTTATCGATGTGATATATCATCGCAAGTGTATCCTATTAACGGTCTCCAGAATCGTTTACTGTGGTAACTATTAAGACTTAAAAGTAGCATCTCATAAAATTTGTCAGATCCAGCGCTATTCGAGGCCTCTTAAGAAACTAAGGTGATCTGTTCTACTAAAATTAATCACATCTGTCTCTAAAATACAATCATTCGCGCGAAGCCCAGAAGGCATATTCGTTCGCAGCATATTAATTAATTATCGTTACATCGGTGAGCGATGCTACGCAGGTGTCTGTGGAGTCAAAAGGTTTGCCGCACCTTGGGGAATCCCACAGCGATGTACGGAAATTTTACAAAAAAATGGTTCAAATGGCTCTGAGCACTATGGGACTCAACTGCTGAGGTCATTAGTCCCCTAGAACTTAGAACTAGTTAAACCTAACTAACCTAAGGACATGACAAACAACCATGCCCGAGGCAGGATTCGAACCTGCGACCGTAGCGGTCTTGCGGTTCCAGACTGCAGCGCCTTTAACCGCACGGCCACTTCGGCCGGCGGAAATTTTACAGTTAATTGGGAAGTGTTCCCTTGAAAAGTGAAATAGTGAAGAATGTTGTCAGTCCATTCTCACATAAAATTTACGATGTTTTCGAAGGAACCCGTGACCTGACCCTTCGGAAGGGAAGAATGTCTTAGGGGGAAGGAGCCAAGAGATAAATCGCTCCTACATCGTCTAAAACACACTGCAACGGTCACAATCGTTAGTTACCTTTGAGACTGGACGTGGTGAGCTGGTGTTAGTTAGGAATGCCCTTAAGGCGACAAAGGCGACATCTCACCAGCCTCGGCAGACACAGCGCTGGTTCTAGAGGTCCCAGTGACCAATGTCCAGCCTCATTCGCTTACGATCCACGTCTAATACAGTTACAGAGGAGATCCTTAAACCATGCATCCATGTATGCGTCAGCTAGCCTAAAGTGCGGGAAAGTTGCTTGAGCGGCATCGTGGGTCGTATTACTACATTCATCATCAGCTCGACAAGACCTTCTTTCCTGTGGTTATAAGATCATCTGATAAATGATGTTTTTATAGTGGGAATGTAATGTGGCAGTTGCATCTCCGGTCAACCTTAGAACATCAGAGGGCTATACATGCTAATAGTTTCATAATAAAAAAGGATAGATCTCCCTTGGTGACTCACTGCATCAAGAACCACTGGATGACGACAAGAAATGCTGTCGATATCTTGATCGAAGAAGTCTCAAGGAGACGGTGGCGGACTGTTATGGGCAGCATGGAGCATCAGCTTGGGCAGTGTATGAGACTGTACATTCAGTCTGTCTACACCTGGACGCTGAAAATGTATGTCTCAGAAGACAGGTATTTACGAAACCGTATAGGGCATTCCAGTACGACAGACTTGCGAGGCAGTGTGTGGTTGGGAGGAAATTATTAATATACTGACGAAAAAAATCACAGCACCAAGAAGGAGTTGTGCGACATAAAAGAAAGTTGGTGGGCGTGTTTCTACATCTGAGAGAAGATATCCATTCAAACTTCACGCCAGTCGCATAAGAGTGGCGTTAGTAGTGCCACTATGAGGATGGAAATTAGGTTTGCTTTAAATACACACTGCAACGGTCGAAGCGTTGGTTACTTTTGAGATTGGAAGTGGTGAGGTGGTGTTAGGCAGGAATGCCCTTAATGCGACAAAGACGCTATTATCAACACATCACTGAGTTTGAACGAGATCGTATCATAGGCCTACTACAAGTTGGATGTTCCTTCTGCCTGCGATATTTCAGAAAGCCGCTATCGACAGGGAATCTCAAGTCGATTCCGTATTTCTAGATTTCCGGAAAGCTTTTGACACCGTTCCTCACAAGCGACTTCTAATCAAACTGCGGGCCTACGGGGTATCGTCTCAGTTGTGCGACTGGATTCGTGATTTCCTGTCAGGAAGGTCGCAGTTCGTAGTAATAGACGGCAAATCATCGAGTAAAACTGAAGTGATATCAGGTGTTCCCCAGGGAAGCGTCCTGGGACCTCTGCTGTTCCTGATCTATATAAATGACCTGGGTGACAATCTGAGCAGTTCTCTTAGGTTGTTCGCAGATGATGCTGTAATTTACCGCCTAGTAAGGTCATCCGAAGACCAGTATCAGTTGCAAAGCGATTTAGAAAAGATTGCTGTATGGTGTGGCAGGTGGCAGTTGACGCTAAATAACGAAAAGTGTGAGGTGATCCACATGAGTTCCAAAAGAAATCCGTTGGAATTCGATTACTCGATAAATAGTACAATTCTCAAGGCCGTCAATTCAATTAAGTACCTGGGTGTTAAAATTACGAACAACTTCATTTGGAAAGACCACATAGATAATATTGTGGGGAAGGCGAGCCAAAGGTTGCCTTTCATTGGCAGGACACTTAGAAGATGCAACAAGTCCACTAAAGAGACAGCTTACACTACACTCGTTCGTCCTCTGTTAGAATATTGCTGCGCGGTGTGGGATCCTTACCAGGTGGGATTGACGGAGGACATCGAAAGGGTGCAAAAAAGGGCAGCTCGTTTTGTATTATCACGTAATAGGGGAGAGAGTGTGGCAGATATGATACGCGAGTTGGGATGGAAGTTATTAAAGCAATGACGTTTTTCGTCGCGGCGAGATCTATTTACGAAATTTCAGCCACCAACTTTCTCTTCCGAATGCGAAAATATTTTGTTGAGCCCAACCTACATAGGTAGGAATGATCATCAAAATAAAATAAGAGAAATCAGAGCTCGAACAGAAAGGTTTAGGCGTTCGTTTTTCCCGCGCGCTGTTCGGGAGTGGAATGGCAGAGAGATAGTATGATTGTGGTTCGATGAACCCTCTGCCAAGCACTTAAATGTGAATTGCAGAGTAATCATGTAGATGTAGATGTAGATGTAGACTTGGCAGGAATGTAGCCACTGTATATTGTTGCAGGCAGTGATGATCACGAGAATGTACGGTCGCAAGGAAACCGGGGTCCGGAAGGCCACGTGGCACTCCCGAGAGGGATGGCCGTCGTGTTCGTTCTATGGCACTGGCGTCTCGCACTGCCTCTGCAGCAACAAGCTGAGCAGCAGCTGGCACCATAGTGACACAACGAACAGTTACTTCAAGGACAGCTCCGAGCCAGACGCCCTGTAGTGTGAATTTCACTGACCCGAAACAGACGCCATATGCGACTTCATTGGTGTCAAGCGAGACCTCGATGGAGGGCAGGGTGGGCGTCTGTTGTATTTTCTGTTGAAAGCCGGTTCTGTCTCGCTGACAGTGATGGCAGTGTGTAGGTTAGAAGAGGCCAGCTGAAGGCCTGCAACCAACCTGTCTACGTGCTGGACACACTGGACCTACTCCATGAGCTACGGTTTGGGGTGGGATTTCATATGACAGCACTCTCGTTGTTATCCCACGAACCCTGTCCGGAAATCTGTACGTCAGTCTGGTGATTCAAAAAATGGCTCTGAGCACTATGGGACTCAACTGCTGTGGTCATAAGTCCCCTAGAACTTAGAACTACTTAAACCTAACTAACCTAAGGACAGCACACAACACCCAGCCATCACGAGGCAGAGAAAATCCCTGACCCCGCCGGGAATCGAACCCGGGAACCCGGGCGTGGGAAGCGAGAACGCTACCGCACGACCACGAGATGCGGGCGTCTGGTGATTCGATCTGTTGTATTGCCATTCATGAACAGCATTCGGGAGGGTGTTTTCCAGCAGGATAACTCTCGTTCACATACCTCTGTTGTAACTCAACATGCTCCACAGAGTGTCGACATGTTGCCTTGACCTGCTCGATCAGTAGGTCTGTCTCCAGTCGAGCAGATATGAGACATCATCGGACGACAACTCCAGCGTCATCTACAAACAGCATTACCCGTCCCTTTATTCACCGACCAAGTTTGAAAGACATGGAACTCCATCCCACAAACTGACATCTGGCAGCTTTGTAACGCAATGCATGCACGTTTGCATGCTTGTGCGCAACATTCTAGCGATTACATCAGTTATTAATGTACCAGCAGTTCACATTAGTAATCGTTTGTCTTGCGCTTACATTAACCTGTGACCTCGCAATGTTGATCACTTAATTATGTCACCTAGACAAATGTGTTACCGAAATGTCATTACTCTAAATTAATTACTTTTTGGTGTTGCGATTTTTTCCCCTCAGTGTATTTGCACCTACATATCGTGTTAACTTGTGTTAGTGGTTAGTAGATCATTCTTTGAACTATGAAAATATCAGGCCACCCTGTTTCCTTGTAAAAACTGTGTTACGTTCGGCTAAACTACTGAAAAACAAATACGTAGTGTTCAGCGTCTCGCCAACGTCAAGATCTTTAGAATTGGAGGAAAGGCTCAGCCTATTGAGGGCAGAAGAAGGAATCAGCCATGTCGTGTTTAAAGAGCCAACCTACTCGAGTTATACGTCTACAGCGACGTAAGCAAGTGATGAAAAAACTAAATCAACAATTCTGTCACGCCGAAATGCGATTTTATTGACTTAACTAAAGCGTCACCTCTCACGGTAGTTATTGTGACGAAAGAGATCCTCAAACAGCTTCATTGTCGTCATGCTCCCCTCAGAAATTTCCGTTTTATATCACCGAAACGTGTAGAGTAGCGCTTACAGCCAATGAAATGTGAACCTTCTATAAAATTAAAAGCACAGAATTCATATTCTTGTAAGGCTTTCTGAAACAACAGAAAACAGCACCCTTGCGATAAAATTTCCTAGCATCATTGCTGGGAAGCCAGAGAGTGATTTTACAGCACCGCTCTGCTGGATGTACACCAACGAGTGCAACCAACAGGCGTAGCCGCCGACCATGCAAATGAAGTTGAGCAGTTGCAAGGTTTCTGACCGCTATCAGTTGCAAGGCAGAAGCTGCGACGAGTGCGCTCACGGCCCGCTAACGACCAGCAGAAAAAGCGAACCGAGGAGGGAAGGACGGCGGAGATTTTTTAATATGTCAGGGCACGCTTCTCATGTTATAAGCGCCGTCTAGGGAGACTTTATGAACACGAAACACTTTTTTTCACGTAAATTTCAAAGTTTGGGTAAGGGTTGGACCATATAAATCCACTTCATCCACATAAAACTTTTAAAAACCTGCCTGTATAGGACATTTGGTTTACACTGAAGTTTTGAGGAAACTTTGCGCCTGTTGACGGTAAATAAAATTCTAATGATTTATCAGAGACTTAAATTCCGTTTATGTTACTCAAAAAGTGTAGGACAGTTTTGTTTCTTTTTATCTAACGGATTCATCTTTGGCCCATAACCCTATTGGTCCGATCATTAACACCGACTGATATTTCTGAAATATTACTATAATTTTGCCAGATTAACTTCTTTTTCCCCCTCTCGTGGTGTATTGCACAAATCGATGCCTCTGGTTGCATCCAGCTTTTTTAACATTTTCAGAGATTTATGCCATGTTTACTGCACATTTGTCGCCGAAAATACATGACTTTTGTGAGATTGGAATTATCATTGGCAGAAGTTCTCGACGTATATTTATAAAGTCTGGATTGCTGATCTGAGAGGGCTTAAATGCTGACCACCACCTATGTTCGACGTCAACGTGTTGTAACCATTCACACACGGCCGATGGCAGTACTAGCAGTGGAGGGTATGTAAAGCGTGCCGGAGAGGGACGGGGGATGGGGGGGGGGGGGGACGCAAAACAGTGCAATCGCTCTCGTAATGCGGAAACGGAGCGGTTTATCTGACGCCCGAAAGTGCTTGATCATTGGCTTTCGGGACAAGGGTGGAAAAGTTTCCAAAATGGCTAAGTTTGTAAACTGTTCGCGTGCCGCCGTGGTCAAAGTATACCGTGCATGGCAAAATGGAGCTATGCAAAACCAGCGCCGAAGCAACTGTGGTGAACCACGGGCCATAGTTGACATGTGTGAAAGACGGCTTTAGAGGTGTGTACAGGCGACTAGACATGCAGCTGTTGAGCAACTGCCCGCGCGCAACAGCTGCGGTCGCAGGTTCGAATCCTGCCTCGGGCATGGATGTGTGTGATGTCCTTAGGCTAGTTAGGTTTAAGTAGTTCTAAGTTCTAGGGGACTGATGACCTCAGATGTTAAGTCCCATGTGCTCCGAGCCATTTGAACCAACTGCCCGCCCAGATGAACCAAGAGGCTACTAACAGTGTCCCCTCAACCACCGTTTAACGAACGTCTGCTGTGACTGGGCCTCTGTAGCAGGCGCCTGGTTCATACACCAACGCTGATTGCTGTTTCCCGGCGACGGAGGCTGGAATCTGCACGCCAACACTGCAACCGCACGTCCAGTGAATGGCGACAGGTGGCCTTTTCAGATGAATCACGTTTTATCGGAGAGATGGCCGTTGGCCCAAACGGCGTGAAACGTCTGAAAGCACACAGTCTGCAACAATCGTCAGAAGGGTCCAGGTCTGAGGACGAAGCGTTAAAGTCCCTGTGTGATCTCATCATTCTGGAAGGCACAGTGGGTCAACACACGTATGCATCTATCCCTGGAAACCATGTCCACCATTACAGGCAGTTTGTTTTTCCTTGGCACGATGGCATGTACCAGCAGGACAATGCACCGTGGCACAGGGTACGTGCGTGGTTCGAAGAGCACCATGATGAGTTCACCGCACTCACCAGGCCAGCAAACTTCCCGGTCTTAAACCCAATCGAGAATTTGTGGAACCATCTCGATCGGTCTGTTCGAACGATGGATCCTCAATCGAGAGAGCTAACGCAGCTGGCCCCAGCACTGAAATCGGCACGACTCCACATCCCTGTCGGTTTCTTCCAGAACCTCAATGACACTCTTCTTGCATTTCTCGCAGCAATCCGCTTCCGAAGGGATTCAGATTTTTGACAGGTGGTTACATTAATGTGACTGCACAGTGTAGTAACGTTCACTGTCGACAGTTGTATGCAGGTTCACGGATCAGTGACATCGTTGATCAAACTGCACTGTGTCTGTTCCTACACGGAAAACTGGAGGATCTTGCAAATACGTCCATCGAGGCAGTTCTTGATATAACTCAAACACTTTTGTATGGTCACAAACCAAAATTTTTAGAACATAATGCAGAGTGTAGTGTTAATTACGCGCCGCAATATTATATTGGGCTTCCGGTAGGTGCTTCAACGGTGGCACAAGGCATTTTTGCCCATAGTGCTGCGGTAAGGCACAGACACTAACAAGTATGAAATCACGTCGAGCGTCACCATCGTTGTAGTCAGCTTCCCCTACTCGTTGCAAACACGCCTGGAGAGTTTTATTTCATGGCCTTGACATGACTGTACTCACTATCAGTCTGAATACGTAAAGTATCACACAATTAGACATAAACGTAGATTGTGCCAAAGGATAACCTGCAAAGACTCGGTATTTTGTGTGCGTCCAGTTTCAACTGTTTGGAATCCAGCATTGCAAATGCCATTACTTTGCAAATAAAGAAACTATCGATTACTTTTAAAGTGGACTCTGATGGCCTTAACTTTTGTACATTTAGAAGTGTTTGAACGTGTAGTGTTATCGAAATGTGAAGCCACGTAGTGCGCAATGTTTACTAAATTATAGTGGGCAGCAGTCTCCTGTTAAAGATAACTTACTATTGATGTGTCGTATAAAGTTTGTCACATCATTGAGCACTTTAAATAGTAATCGCTCTTAGTGTAATAAAATCTTTGCCGGCCGGAGTGGCCGTGCGGCTCTAGGCGCTACAGTCTGGAGCCGAGCGACCGCTACGGTCGCAGGTTCAAATCCTGCCTCGGGCATGGATGTGTGCGATGTCCTTAGGTTAGTTAGGTTTAATTAGTTCTAAGTTCTAGGCGACTGATGACCTGAGAAGTTAAGTCGCATAGTGCTCAGAGCCATTTGAACCATTTTTGAATAAAATCTGTGGTCTTCATGCGTTTACTGCGTTGGATGTATAGATTTAGGAAGATGCCATGTTCGTCATGAGTTTTCCGCTGTATTCGCTCCTGGGTTGGGGCGTACTTTTTCAGCTGATGGACGTATCTTTTTACTTCTTTCGGCGTCCCTGCAATATTTTTAGGCCCTTCCTGTCCACCACCTGCTTAGAGATGAGGTCAGGCCCAAAATGAAACGTTGATCTCAGAGTCATAGTGCTGATTATTGCCAGCACCTAACATATTCCTTTTGGCTGTATTTGGAAGAGGTAGCGCCAAGTTATGCATATGTGCTAATTTTAAACCTTCAGTAATTCCTCAATCACTGACAGCTGAATCGTAGAGAGTTTGTTGAACAAGACTGCTTTTTTGGAAACAAGACTCCTTTTGGTATAGCAAGTTCATCAGTGATTTTTGGAAAGATATTCAGCATGCACTATTCTGAGCAAATCATTTTTATGACGTTTTTGTGTCTGGAAGTACATGATAATTGCCGAAGTCAGTCCCATATTCAGTAAATGAACGTCGGGAGCAGATCCGGGAATCCCCCGTTGTCATTCTGGGTAGGGGCCTAGTATATGTAGTTTATTTTTGCCTACTTCTGATCATTATAGAAAGTTCGGGTGTATATCTGTAGGTTTTTGATGACTGTGATGTGTGCTTGAACAGTCTAGCGATGTGTTTACCTTGTTAGAGACGAAGAGAAGCGAGAGGGTAAAACCTGTTGCCGGCTCATAGCCTGCCCCTCTCGAACAGCACCACCAGAGGAGACACCGAGTTTGACTTTTCTGTCCAGCGGAAGGATCATTATCAGCATTATCCATGCCCTTATTTCATGAGACATCGCAGAGAGGTCTTGAGTTTGATCCACGACATTCGCAGTGATTAGGAACATGATAAGTCCCTTGCCAGTCACAGAGTTTCTTCTACCAGCAGGATTCGAACCGTCTACATCCAAGTCGAGAGCCACCGCACAACTCTCTGTTAAACCCCTCACCTATGGCGTCTGGTTGCAGGATTATAATATTAGCAAAACATTTGTAGTTTATTTAGATTGCCAGAAGAGAAACCTGAACGGTTGGACGGTTATATAGAGGGAATCAACTAGGGAAACAAACTTGAAAACAATGTTCTAGAAAGAGGAGAGGAAGTCATTTAAGAAAAGATTGGAGATAAGTTACTGTGAGAGGAATTTGACGGAGCACTGAAAGACAAATGTCGAAACCAGATCCCTGCAGCAGATGGCATTCCCTCCTAATTTTCAGTATTATTGGGAGAGCCAGCCATGACAGAAGTATTCCACCTGGTGTGCAAGATATATGTGACGGGTGAAATACTCATAGACTTCTAGAAGAATGTAATAATTCCAATTCCAAAGAACGTAGGCTCTGTCAGATGTGAATATTACCGATCTATCAGTTTAGTAAGTCAAAGTTTGCAAAATACTGACACTAATTCTTTACAGAAAAGTGGAAAAACACGTAGAAGCTCATATCGACGAAGATAAGTTTGGGTTCTGGAGAAATGTAAGAAAACTCGAGACAATATTAACCCTACGACTTACCTTAGAAAATAGGTTAGGCAAAGGCAAACTTACATTTATAGCATTTGTAGACTTGCAGAAAGCTTTTGACAATGCTTACTGTAACACTCTCTTTGAAATTCTGAAGGTAGTAGGGGTGAAATACAGGGCTGAAAAGCTATTTACAACTTTTATAGAAACCAAGCGGCAGTTACAAAGAGTCGAGGGGCATGAAATGGAAGCACTGGTTGAGAGGCGAGTGAGACATGGTTGTAGCCAAAGCACTGGTTGAGAAGGGAGTGAGACATGGTTGTAGCCAAAGCACTGGTTGAGAAGGGAGTGAGACATGGTTGTAGCCAAAGCACTGGTTGAGAAGGGAGTGAGACATGGTTGTAGCCAAAGCACTGGTTGAGAAGGGAGTGAGACATGGTTGTAGCCAAAGCACTGGTTGAGAAGGGAGTGAGACATGGTTGTAGCCAAAGCACTGGTTGAGAAGGGAGTGAGACATGGTTGTAGCCAAAGCACTGGTTGAGAAGGGAGTGAGACATGGTTGTAACCTATCTCCAATGTTATTCAGTCTGTAAAATGAGAAAACAGTAAACGAAACCGAAGAAAAATTTGGAGAAAAAATTAAAGTTGAGGGAAAAGAAAAGCTTTGCGTTTTGCCGAAGACGCAATTCTGTCAGTGGAGAACTTCGAAGATCAATTCAACGGAATTGATAATATCTTGAACAGAGCTTATAAGATAAGCATCATCAAAAATAAAATAAGGGTACCAGAATGCTGTCGAATTAAATAAGGCGATGCTGAGTGAATAAGATTATGAAATGAGACATTAAGACTGGTAGAAGAGTTTGTCTATTTGGGCGGCGAAATAACCGATGATGGCCGAAGTAGAAGGATACAAAATGCAGACTGCCTGTAACAAGGAAACCGTTTCTGAAAAAGAGGAATCTACTAAGATTTAATACCAATTTAAGTGTTAGGAAGTCGTTTCTTAAGGCTTTTGTGTGCCGTGTAGCCTCGTACTGAAGTGAAACTTGAATGATGAGCAGTTCAGACAAGAAGATAACAGAAGCTTTTGAAGTGTGGTGCTATAGAAGAGTGCTCAAAATTAGATGAGTATATCGAATAATTAAAAAAAAACCTCACCAACCCCCCCTTGAATTTAAAAATTTCCCCCCGTCACCATCTTGGATTGTGACACCACTGCCACTGCATCTAGGCAATCCGCAAATATTGACAAAAATACCCTCACTGGGTCCTGAAGACAGGACCTCTACACCCGAAACAGGATGAAGGGTGAGCTGGAAGGCCCATTGCTATAGTATTGATGGGTAAATCATGTAACTAGTTTGGAGGTGCTGAATGGACTTGGAGAGAAAATAAATTTATGGCAGAATCTGAGTAAAAGCAGGAGTCAGTTGACATACACGTTCTTCTGCCTTTCGTTTACCGTGTCACATAACATTTAAACTTTATCTTAAGCAGGGACATTATAGCGCCCATCGAGCTGTATGTTAATGCGATGACATAGTTACTGCTGTTATTAAAATTGCAAGAGTTACACTCGTTTTTGGATAAAGCAGCTACTATGCACGTTTTATCATGAATATCACAGAAGCCATGTACTAGTTTATTTGCCTGTGGAAAAAGGGCACAAAATTGTTTTGGTCCCTGGCATGGGAGTGTTTTCCAGAAACTCAGAATATGGCTAAAATTCGCACTGTCACGCCAAATACACCCCCAGAAACATAACAATAAATGCGTCTCAGTACAGAATAGGGGCCGTTATTTCGCACAGGAAGAGCAGCTTACTTGTCAAACACGTGAAGGGTGATTCAACAAAACGGTATGCAGACTAAAACAGAATCGCTAGTAATAATTTATGGGGTAGGAGATTTTTATGTACTTCTAAGACTTAAATCCACACATCCCGTGGTGCATGTGTGGTTTCTCGATATACAGTCTGAGCCTGTGTTCATTGACGACCATGCAATGTGTAACTGCATACCGTATGACTTTTGTTCAAATGGTTCAAATGGCTCTGAGCACTATGGGACTCAACTGCTGTGGTCATTAGTCCCCTAGAACTTAGAACTACTTAAACCTAACTAACCTAAGGACATCACACACATCCATGCCCGAGGCAGGATTCGAACCTGCGACCGTAGCAGTCACACGGTTCCGGACTGCGCGCCTAGAACCGCGAGACCACCGCGGCCGGCTGACTTTTGTTCCGTACTTACGACGATGACGTATTTACATCCAACTGAGCATTTGAAAATGAGCTAAAGCTGTTAAATGGCCAATAGTGCTTAATTAAGTACTCATTTTAACCTAATAATCTGCTGGAAATGTTGAAATTTTCTGGATTTTCATCAACGGCATGCCATACCCTCAAGGTTACGATACAGGATTCCCTTCCTACTCGCCTGACGCATTTCGTTCAACTATAGCGGCCAGATCTCTTACCAACAAATGCTGAATCAGCCCTTCGTCGTCGACTTGCGAGAACACAAGGAATACTGCCACTTTACACAGACTACCCCAAGAATTGTGGTTTCATTCCCCCGCCGCATAGACGCCACATATTATCATTATTTCATCGCGGTCATTGGGGTATGGCAACGTTGAAGGATGTCGTCCCGTGCCAGGAATAGAGGTATCGAACGTCTTGTCTGCCAATGCTGACCCGGCAACAAGCGGCTACTCCGCAGAGTTTGTCACCAGAGTTAGGTCAGACAGAAGCCCGCCCGGATACCCGTGCTTGCTGAGGCACAGCTTACAGGACCCCGGCGGATTCACGACGACAATTTTGGGTGCACCACATACAAACGAATACAAAGTCAATGGAGCAGCTATGTCGGTGCAGGTTAGCACGAAACGTAGTCCAAAAGTTCGTAATCACAAACCAAATTCGTCCGCAGCACGCAAGTGAACAGTCCGATCGAGACCTCGACACTCAAACGCCGTCACAGCAGCACTCCAGTGTCCTATTGGCACCTTAGTTTATGTTTTGGAAATTTTTGATTCAGCCGCTAACTGCCCGTTCCGTTCAGCTGTTCCGACTACATCGATCTGTCGTCTACCACGGGATCAGGCAAGTGGTACGAGCTGTGCGCCGACTGGTAGTGCCATCGAGGGCCAATTTCTCCGTAGTATCGATAAGTGTTTAGTGATTACCTCTGGCTGGACGTCTCCAGCCGGAAATCCTATAAGCGTCTGTCATTTGACAGTCGGCGTCTGAGCAGCTGCTATCTTCGCGGGATAAGTCACCAATTTGGTCGTAATCATCCAACCAGAATCGACCACCTCTGGTAATCACTTTCCCAGGCAACTTTCCAATGCTGGCCTTCTTGGGGGACCGTAGAGTTGTAGCCTGCATTGGATTCGCTGCAAATTCATATTCCTCCCTGCGAAACATGCTACAAAATGAGAGTTTTCATCTTTTAGCCCACTTTTATAGTGACGGAATGGAGGTAGGAGAGGAAGAAGGATGTAGGATGCTACAAAATGCGGTGATGATACGGTATTCGATGTAGTTATCCTGCACCCAGCAGGTGGAACTATGTATGGTCATACATCCCCCGAAAGTGGCCAATGACAAGAAGTTAGATGGCTGTTTTGAGCGAACGCCATGTATCGGTTTTTTTCCTTCGCTGGAGCTCGAGAATCAGTTATGTATGCGTCTCTTACAACTCGGGCACAGACTGCTAGTAAGTTTATGATATATTTCACATATGTTGATACAGCTCGGAATACGGATTCCGCTGTCTTCTAATGGGAAACTGTTGCCGGGGCTACGACAGTCCACCTACACTACGACGACCCCACTACGACTTACGATTCTGCAGCCTTTTTCTCAGGAAATGTGCCCAGTATTACTACAGCGCAGAAAACCGTATCACGTTCTCGTCATAACTACAGGCTTGGATCTCTCTAAATTCACAACAGATAACTGTTCTACGACAGATCTACTATATTTTACCGCTGCTTTTATTGGTGAATTTGTGCTGCAGATAAACAGCGTGTTGCACTCCTACAACAATAACGGTATCAAAACCGAGTCCTTGATGCTATTAAATGCCTTGGCACGCAGGTAATTTGAAACAACAACAATGGGTGTCCGAAGGCTTTGGGCCGTAACGTATTTTGAGAATTTTGTTATGGTACACACAATCACAGGATTATTAACACATTGCACTTTTATTACAGTTGAAATAATAAACTCAGCAATAAATCAAGATAGCTAACAAGTTGTTATAGCCACAACAAACCAGATATTCGAAAAACTCTGTCTCGCACTTGTGTGAGTCAGATTTTCAAAAATAGGTCATTATTCAGAATTTGTCTGAACAAAGATCTCTGAATTCTTCTAGGATAAAACAACAACACAGTTTTGGGCTGTGATTTGCATCGTAGGTACTTTATCTTTATATCAGTGCTTATCCGGCCAATGACGGTGAACTGCAGCACTTGAAAAAAACACAAATTGCCAAGAAAAATGAGGACTCAGTCATGCGAAGTAATTCTCAAGCCACCTCCAAGAAACGAAAGTTTCGAACAGAGTAGCGTCCCATGGAAGGTAGATTCATAATTTCTCGTTCAGCTTCAGAATCCCCGGAAATGAGGCACTCTAAAAATATTCCGTGTTTAAGGACCATTAACATGTAGTTATGTTCTGTAAATAGTTCCCAGTAGTTTCATTTTAATGCTTTCTTTGCCAGCGCACGAAACTGTAGGATTTTCTAGCACCTGCTGGCGCTAAATAATAGCAGCACATTCTAACGTTCTGCCTACACACAGAATGGTCAGACATTTTTATGACCTCGGAGTTTTTCGCAGTGGCATCCAAGGAAAAAGAAATTATGGTGTTCAAGTCGTGTCACGTTTGAGTTAAGGCTCGAGGTTTCGAACGTGTTCAGTATCTCCAGCGTCAAGATCTCTGCGCATAGTCTGATGAATTGGTTTTCAGACAGAATTTCTCATCTTCGTAAAGTGAGAAACAATGCGGTATAAGCAATCTCCGAGGAAAGAAAATGTCTTTGCCGCTCATGATATACTTTCTTATATGGTTTTCTATCAGTAAGTGAATTAATAAAGTCACCATCGTTCTAAAAGTGCATAAAAACGCCACGAGTTGAAGCTTCCTGATAAAACTGTGTGCCAGACCGGGATTCGAAAGCGAAACTTTTGACTTTCATGGGTAAATGCTCTGCCAGGACTGACCCTCTAGCCTTTCCGGTTCAGTGTACAGTTTTTATCTGCCAGAAGATTTCAAATCAGCGCACACTCCCCTAAAGAGTGAAAATTCATTCTAGGAAATCCACGAATATTGACACCAACCTCGATTCGCTGCAGCATGAATTGTAGGTAGCTGTGTGTGTAGGAGACATCGGTGTTCAGTTACTCCTGCCACAAGAGCAAACTGCTCCGCTGTATTGAGGGCAAGTTGCCCCTGGAGCTTGGCGTTCTGTTCGTCTTATTTGGATGTTTTCAACAGCGTTGAAACCGAGCACTCTGTGGAAGTGTCCATATGTTTCATTAGACCTGGACGTTCATCATGCTATGTAGAAATAGTTTTACCTTAACTATCATCTAGGAAAGCATGGCTGGATTGAGACGGAGGGCTAACAGCAATGTCTGGTTTCCAGCAGTTCGACGAAGCCGCGATAATTCTAGATATCATGACTTTAACCAAAGGACAAGTTTTCGAGTAATATTGGTCCATATATGTCACAGAGACTCCTCCCGTTGTACAAAGGGCGTTCAAAAAGTTTTGCACAGTCGTCTCTAATTTTTTTTTTATTTTTTGAAGGAGGGGAATGAAATTTTTGTGAACATACTTGGAACATTTAGCTATAAGAGTGGTGTATAAAAGTATTTTCCTTTATTTACAGGTGAACCATAATGGACCGTGAAGTAGATTTCAGGTTCCTCTTCAAGACCGGCGAAGACTGAGCCACATCGATTCATAGGAATTTGCTCCCTGTTTATGGGGAGGACACAGTGGATCGCAGCAGTATCCAGCGGTGGTTGCAGAGGTTTAAAGAAGGTGATTTCTCTCTACTGGACAGTCCACGATGTGGTAGACCATCGACGGCAGTGAGTGACGTGAATAAGGAGACCATTGATCAAATCATCCAAAATGACAGATGTGTGACGACACGACAGCTTACTGAAATGACTCGTTTGTCATGAGGTAGTGTGGTATCACTGGTAAAATCTCTATGGTACAGAAAAATCTGTGCCTAGATTATTGACAAGAGAAATGAAAACGATGAGGAAGAATGTGTGCGAGGGTCTTATGAAGACCCTTACTGAAGAATAGAAACAGTGCTTTGACGGCGTCATTACCCAGGATGAAACGTGGTTCTTTTTGTCCGAACCTGAGAGCAAGACCCAATCCATGGAGTGGCGTCATCCGGGTTCCCCTCGGAAGAAGGAACCGAGACTTTCACGAACAGCAGGCCAAAAGGTGATGGCCTCCTTCTTCTGGGATCAGTATAGTGTCATTTTCATTGAGTTGTTGGAACCTGGTTCCACAATTAACAGGGACCGTTACTGTTTGTCATTGGACAATCTGCAACGTGCCATCATGGCCCACATACCACAGCTTCAGGGTTAGCTCATCAGACTACACCATGACAATGCCAAACCACATACAGCCATTATGACTCAGGAGAAAATCAGGAAAACGAGCTGGAAAATTGTTCCTCATCCTCCCTACAGTCCAGACTGGGCTCCCTCTGATTTTTACCTCTTTGGTCGTCTGAAGGCCCATCTGCGCGATAAAACATTTGACAGTGAGAAAGACCTTATTTCCTGTGTCAAGCGATGGTGTAAAAGTCAATCCCCAGAATTTTACCAAAGTGCATTTAGATCATGGAAAGAACGTTGGGCCAGCTGATGGAGGCTACTTGAGTAGGCTCAATGTATAGCTAAATGTTCCAAGTATGATCACAAAAAATTTCATTCTCCTCCTGCAAAAAATAAAAAAAAATTGAGATGACTGCACAAAACGTTTTGAACGCCCTTTGTATGTAGTCTTCCGAGGTCGACAGGCAGAGAGAATCATGATCTGGCGGACCACATTAACTCGTTTCAGGTCTTCGCTCGTTGTAGTTAGGCTACATTGTTTTTAAAAAAAGCGAGTGAGTGTTTCTCTCTTACAACTCGTTTCCGTGTAGCGACGTGCTGCTAATGAGTTGGTAACAGGTTGGGAAAATGCAAAGGTAAAAGAGAAACAATACTCGCGCTTTGTCTGACCATTGAGAAGACAAAGCAGTAAATATAGTTTTTGTTGGCTTGGAAAAACCGAATGAGATGGTACAATGGGAACGACTTGAAACAAGCGGAATTGAAATAAAGTGCAAAATAACAGGCTGGAACCTACACAGAAAAGAAAACATAGTATTGAGATTTTCAGAGTATAAAAGCAAGGCGATATAATTAAAGAATTGAGTCAGGGATAACCAGTGCTATTCAATGCTTAAATATAATTCCTTTAAGGAAAATCGTGAAGTGCTCAGTGAAAACAGGATATCGAAACATCCATGGAGAGGAAGTGGAAATAACGGGCTTCACAGACGGTAACACAGTAGTCCAAAGGAATCAACAACAGTTGAATAATATTCCGATAATGATAGAGTCTACATCAGAATAAATTACGGTCCTAATTGTACTCTAAACTCGAATAGCAACATATGTTTTCCTTAACTAAGTGTCATCTTATAAAATTCAAGAATTTTGTAGCTCAGAAAGCAAACTAACATATGAATAATACATTGTAAGTGATTTAGTCAGGCAAAAACCAGCCTTCTACTAATTTAATAAAAAATTTAAAAAGTGTGCTGCATTATTTAAATGATACTTCGGCGATTTGATCACCGAAAAGGCAAACAAGTGATGTTTTCCAAGTTTGGTGATACAGACTAACAAAAAGAAAAAAATTAATGAGGAAGTACTGCGACGAAAATGCACAACACTTTATCGGTGAGAAAACGCGAGAAGAAAGAGAGAGCAGTGCACTAGACACCTCATCAATGTACTACTTTTTCTTGAAAACGATAGTAGAAGCAACAGACGAGAGAGTACGCAACATATTGAGTCGTTGGCAGAAGTATATTGAGCAGTTTATGAAAGACAAAAGATGAAGCAGCTCGTATCATATGAAGAGAGAGACCTCAGGATACTATGGAAAACGTCCTTTGGAAACCAGCCCGACAATCGATTGTTGTGGTGTTACTTACTTCTCGTAAGTGTGATCTTAATTACTATTAAGCATGCTTCTTTAGACAAGGAATTCTGTCCACCTACTAAGTATAGAAGCAACGTCGTTCTGCTGCTGTTTATGCATATCTGGCTCTTCCAGAGTTGAGCACACACTACAGTGGTTTTGTCGATATAAGATATTGAAACTTCGGTATAATGTTTGTTTGAACAGTTATTACAAGGATCGTCGGGCTCGATTCATATTGCTACTGCTTTCTTTTCATTCCGGAAATTTCCTGTATTTATTCTACAAATGTTAGCTAAATGAAAATGGTGAAACTTCGCTCTGCACGACTCTTGTTCTCGTTTCCAGAATGAGATTTTCACTCTGCAGCGGAATGTGCGCTGATATGAAACTTCCTGGCAGATTAAAACTGTGTGCCCGACCGAGACTCGAACTCGGGACCTTTGCCTTTCGCGGGCAAGTGCACTACCATCTGAGCTACCGAAGCACGACTCACGCCCGGTACTCAAAGCTTTACTTCTGCCAGTATCTCGTCTCCTACCTTCCAAACTTTACAGAAGCTCTCCTGCGAACCTTGCAGAACTAGCACTCCTGAAAGAAAGGATACTGCGGAGACATGGCTTAGCCACAGCCTGGGGGAGGTTTCCAGAATGAGATTTTCACTCTGCTTCTGTAAAGTTTGGAAGGTAGGAGACGAGATACTGGCAGAAGTAAAGCTTTGAGTACCGGGCGTGAGTCGTGCTTCGGTAGCTCAGATGGTAGAGCACTTGCCCGCGAAAGGCAAAGGTCCCGAGTTCGAGTCTCGGTCGGGCACACAGTTTTAATCTGCCAGGAAGTTTCTTGTTCTCGTTGTTTATCCTGAGTTTTTAAAACACAATGTCGTCGGTGCCAAATAGAACTGACATACTTGTTACCGAGCTTTCCTACTATAAGAGAGATGCTTGCTGTGACCTAGAAAATAGATCTCGAATGGTAGGTTATATAACAGAATGTCGACAATATGCAACTGATTTCTGTGCTGCCAAAGCTTCACCAAGTTAGGTAGCTTCACATGTTTTGTTATAAGGTGATGCAGGGATATGTAGGAAAGTTATTTTTTCCACTGGAAAAAGGATGTTCTTAATAACGAAATGACCTATTGATGGCTACACTGTAAAGCCTCAAGACTGGACTACACCTCCCAAGAAGAGACACAGCCATCGAAGTAACGTTTAAAGTTTCTAGCTTTGAAGAGTTCCAAAAGCTTTTATTATTATTGTTAAAATGGTTCAAATGGCTCTGACCACTATGGGACTTAACTTCTGAGGTTATCAGTCCCCTAGAACTTAGAACTACTTAAACCTAACTAACCTAAGGACATCACACAAATTCCATGCCCGAGGCAGGATTAGAAACTGCGACCGTAGCGGTCGCGCGGTTCCAGACTGTAGCGCCCAGAACCGCTCGGCCACCCCGTATTATTATTGTTACTTTTATTATTATTATTACAAGATTAATTTATGTAAATATTATTTAAAAACAACATTTTGGTGCATTCCTGTTATCTTCTGCCAAGCTTCTCTATTCAGGGAAGTGGTGTACTCTAAGATTTCAGGAAGTCATTTCTTCATGAAGACATGACATTAGAAACAACTGATGGACTTAGAGCAGGGACTAATTGACGGGAAGAAACCGTTTCGCTTATCCTATAGCCAGCTCGACGAAAGATCCCTACTCAAAGACTGGAAAGTTGCACAGGTCACACCAATATTCAAGAAAGACAGTAGGAGTAATCCACTAAATCGTAGGCCCATATCATTAACGTCGATATGCAGCAGGATTTTGGAACATATATTGTGTTCGAACATTAATTATTACCTCGAAGAAAACGGTCTAAGCCGGCCGCGGTTGTCTCGCGGTTCTAGGCGCGCAGTCCGGAACCGTGCGACTGCTACGGTCGCAGGTTCGAATCCTACCTCGGGCATGGATGTGTGTGATGTCCTTAGGTTAGTTAGGTTTAAGTAGTTCTAAGTTCTAGGGGACTGATGACCACAGCAGTTGAGTCCCATAGTGCTCAGAGCCATTTGAACCATTTGAACCAAAACGGTCTATTGACACACAGTCAACATGGATTTAGAAAAAATCGTTCTTGTGAAACACAACTAGCTCTTTACTCGCATGAAGTGTTTAGTGCTATTGACAAGAGATTTCAGATTGATTCCGTGTTTCTGGATTTCCGGAAGACTTTTGACACTGTACCACGCGAGCGGTTTGTAGTGAAATTGCGTGCTTATGGAATATCGTCTCCGTTATGCGACTGGATTTGTGATTCCCTATCAGAGATGTCACCATTCGTAGTAAGTGACGGAAAGTCATGCAGTAAAACAGAAATGATTTCTGGTGTTCCCCAAGGTAGTGTTATAGGCCCTTTGCTGTTCCTTATCTATATAACCGATTTAGGAGACAATCTGGGCAGCCGTCTTAGGTTGTTTGCAGATGACGCTGTCCTTTATCGACTAATAAAGTCATCAGAAGATCAAAACAAATTACAAAACAGTTTAGAAAAGATATTGGTATGGTGCGAAAATTGGCAATTGACCCTAAATAACGAAAAGTGTGATGTCATCCACATGAGTGGTAAAAGTAATCCGTTAAACTTCGGTTACCCGATAAATCGGTCAAATATAAAGGCCATAAATTCAACAAAATACCTAGGAATTACAATTACCAAGAACTTAAATTGAAAGGAACACATAGAAAATGTTGTGGGGAAGGCTAACGAAAGACTGCGTTTATTTGGCAGGTCACTTAGAAAATTTAACAGATCTACTAAGGAGGCTACCTACACTACGCCTGTCAGTCCTCTTCTACGAACTTCTGCGTGGTGTGGGATCCTTACCACACAGGATTGACGGAGTGCACTGAAAAAGTTCAGAGGAGGGCAGAACGTTCTATATTATCGCGAAATAGGGGAAAGAGTGTAATTGAAAAAATGCAAGATGTGGGATGGACATCATTAAAACAAAGGTGTTTTTCGTTGCAGCGGAATCTTCTCACGAAATACCAATCACCAACTTTCTCCTTCGAATGAGAAAATATTTTGTTGACTCCGACCTGCGCAGGGAGAAACGATAACCAAGATAAAATAAGGGAAATCAGAGGTCGTACCGAAAGATATAGGTGTTCGTTATTTCCGTACCATAAACGAGATTGGAATAATAGAGAATTGTGAAGGTTGTTCGATGAACCCTCTGCCAGGCACTTAAATGTGATTTGCAGCGTATGCACGTAGTTGCAGATATGGATGTGCATCTTGCTCGCGTGGACCATGTGGTCGTGAACAGCTGTTTGAAATTGTAGCCCGTGACTTCTCAAGCGGACTGTGAAAGAAAAGATACAAACAGCTATGACACAACGGTCACAGATCACTCAGCACCATTTTACGTCAGCGCAGCATTTATAGTTCCAGTTAGATCACTCCACGACTCAACCCCGACCGCCCACAACCCCGCCATAGACGTGCTGAGCGACAAGTCGTCTATTTCGAGAATAGACGCCCACGATTTCTTACTGTGATTCTGTTCGACACGCCTTGCTGTCTCTCTCGCGGCACTATGGTACAGGAGGGACATAAGGTCACAGTGCCCTTCATGAAGCGCTGTTCTGGTATGACACTTCATCCGAAACATATTCATGAAATGCATTCGTAGTTGCGAATATGAACAACCATCATCTGCATTATGGAATGACGACAATGAAAATTTGTGCCCGGGACTTGAACCCGCATTCCCCGCTTATCGCATGCGGTTGCCTTACCATTAGGCTATCGGAAGCCGGCTGAGTTGCCGAGCTGTTCTAGGCGCTACAGTCTGGAACCGCGCGACCGCTACGGTCGCAGGTTCGAATCCTGCCTCGGGTTAGTCCTTAGGTTAGTTAGATTTAAGTAGTTCTAAGTCTGACTGATGACCTCAGAAGTTAAGTCCCATAGTGCTCAGAGCCATTTGAACTATTTGAATCGGCTATCGGAGCACGACTCACGACTAAACCCAAACTTCCACATGTCGTCAACCATGTATCTACAGCCTGTTTTCGTACATGCGTTATGTATTTTTAACTGAAAGTCGTTTGTCCGGTGTTGGCGAATAAATACGATACTATGAATGTCCGAAGTAACATCGCGGCGTAATTTGGAATAACACAGGCACTGCAATATCGGAACATATTCAGTCCCGTCACGCTGTGAATGTCATACAGGCTTTCAGCACAGAATGCGGATATCGTACCTTCAGTAACCTCCAGGTTCATTCACTTATGTAATCGATTGATTTATGTGAAAACTTTTATTCGCATAACTGCATTGTTTTTGAGTATTTCGCTGAAAAGGTCATGTACATTTGTTTGCAGAGTTCATACGGAATTTCAACGCAAAAATATCATTTTTTAACCTTCTTGAAAACCATCTCATTATAAAACGTTTTGCCAGCGCTTTGAAACAAGTGAAAGGAGGGGAGTGGGGGCAGAGGAGGGAGTGAAACTTCACGCCGCTAAAATTAGCTGCGCGGACGACGAGCGTTCCATAGCGCAAACGTGAAAGAGAGCTATCTGATGTGGAGGCAGAGCATGTGCGCGCAGCACGAATGCCGGAGAATCGGGCAGGGAAAGCTCCGGTAGGCTAAATCGGTGCTGGCGCGGGGCCCGCCGCCGCCGCCGCCGCCGCAGCCTCTCCCGCTCCCACTGGCTTCCCAGTTGCGCCAGGCTGCCGGCTCAGCCCAGCCGCGCTCCGCTCCACAAACGTCACACCGGCTCGTGACGGCACAACTGACGTAGCACGCTACTTGCAAACTCTACAACTAGCAACTAAACCTGCATTTTTATGAATGAAATATGATCGAAAGTAGAATCTTCTTCTTATTATTTACCCTGATCCCTTTCTCTGCGGGGTCGGCATTGTTACATGGGTTTAGTGGCAGCTGATGTCCGGACGCTCTTCCTGATGTTACCACTACCACACCCGCCCCTCCCCCCCCCCCCAAGACAGATTAGGTTTACTTTCATTCCAATTGATCCGTAGTGAGGAGGTCCTCCAGGATGTAGAACATGTCAGAAAAACAACAATACATGACAAATATTTACAACTCAGCCAAAGCTAATGTACCATTCCACAGGTCCCAAGTGGCATGGTCGTCATTTTTTAATGAACGCTATATGAAAGAATCATTTTACAAATACTAATGCAATGAATTTAAAATAAAAAAGTTTTTTATTTATTTATAAGGTAATAAACGTGTAATACAACTACTAAATACTTATTTACAATGAACACATTACTGCACTGAACTGGTGCAGAAGTTAGATTGTACTTAAACACACACACACACACACACACACACACACACACACACACACACACACACTTATTTACAATGAACACATTACTACACTGAAATTGTGCAGAAGTTATATTGTACTTATATATATACACACACAAATCAGTTGGTTCTACTGAGAAATTCATCAATGGAGTAGAAGGAGTTGGCCACCAATAAATCCTTTAGGCTTCTCTTAAACTGAATTTCATTGGTTGTTAAACTTTTGATGGCTGATGGCAAGTTATTGAAAATGTGTGTTCCTGAATAATGAACACCTTTTTGTACAAGACTAAGTGAGTTTAAATCCTTGTTAAAATTATTCTTATTTCTAGTATTGATTCCATGAATTGAGCTGTTGGTTTGAAAAAGTGATATATTTTTAAGGACAAAGTTCATTAAGGAATACATATATTGGGGAGCAGTAGTTAGTATCCCTAGTTCCCTAAACAGGCTTCTGCAAGATGTTCTTGAGTTCACACCACATATAACTCTTACTGCACGTTTTTGTGCCCGGAAAACTTTAGCTTGGCTTCATGAATTGCCCCGAAAAATAATCCCATATGACATTATGGAATGAAAGTAAGCCTAGTATGCCAGCTTTTTCGTTTTTATATCCCCTATGTCTGACACAATTCGCATTGCAAATAGAGATTTGTTAAGACGCTTCAGAAGTTCTGTGGTGTGCTCCCCCCCAGTTGAATTTATTATCAAGCTGTAATCCCAAGAATTTAACACTGTCCACTTCTTCTATCTGCTTTTCATCGTATGTTAGGCATATACTCGTGGGACAGCCCTTACAAGTTCTGAACTGCATGTAGTGTGTTTTTTTCAAAGTTTAGTGACAAAGAATTGGCTAGGAACCAGTGATTAATGTCCACAAATATTTTATTAGCTGGCCTTTCTAAGACTACATTTGATTTGCTATTCATTGCAATGTTTGTATCGTCGGCAAACAAAACGAACTTGGCTTCTGGTAATGTTACAGAACCTGCGTACTCCATCTCTCTGCGTCTAGAGTAAATCTCTGTTAAGAGTGAGAACCTTTTCTAAATATTCACGTAGCGTGTATCTAAGGCTGGATGTGGGAAATCGCCTAAAAACAACATACAGACTGTCCAACTAAACAGCGAGACGGATTCGATCCGGGCAGAGTGATCGGAAGTACACTGCTGGCCATTAAAACTGCAACATCAGAAAGTACGGCAAATAACATCTACAACTACATCTGTAGTCCGCAAACCACTGTGAGGTGCCTGGCAGAGTATACATCCAATATATCAGTTACTAGGCTTTTTCCCGTTCCATTCAAGTATGGAGCGCGGGAAGAATAATTGTTTAAGCACCTCAGTGCGTGCTGTAATCACCCCAATCTTGTCCTCACGATCCGTTTGGGTGCGATACATAGGAAGTTGTAGTATACTGCTTGAACCGTCATGTAAAATCTGTTCTTGGAACTGTGGATGTAGGCTTTCTCACAATCCGGTTTGGCTATCCGAGCACGGCTCATAACCAGACCCAACCTTCCATACGTCGCCGTTCCTGTGTCACAACCTGCATTCATACACTTACTATAATTCCTGTACAGGGGAGAACAGTTTAATTGTATGTCGCTACCTGATATCGGCGGATAAACACTATTTTACGGTGCCTATGTTGTTAACAAGAACGATGCAATGTTCCTTCGGACATGCAAGCACTTTCATTGCCGTCGTTCCCGTGTAGACCTGATGTTTGCTCGTATTTGCGTCTGCGAATATATTTCATGTATTTCATAATGTATGTAGTCGCAGCAGTGCCTGTTCCTTGGGACATGCATGAACTGCATTGTTCTTCTCAACAACACAGGTACTGCAATATCGTATTTCTTAGCATAGTTTACGTCTATCTTCAAAGGTCTACCAGTTTAGTTTCTTCAGCATCTTTGTGACACGGATCAAACAAACCTGTGTCCATTCGCGTTGCTCTTCTTCTTCGCTGTGTACGTCCAATATCCCCTGTTAGTCCCACTGAGTACAAGTCCCACACACTTGAGCAATATGATAGGATGACTCACACAAGTGGTTTGTAAGCCATCTCCTTTGTATACCTACTGCATTTCTCCAGTATTCTACCAATAAACAGAAATCTACCATCTGCTCTACTCACGACTGAGCCTATGTGATCACTCCAAACCATGTCTTCACAAAGTGTTGCATCCGGGAATTTGTATGAGTTGACTAATTGCAGCTGTAATTGATGTTATAGCCATAGGATACCGCGTTTTTTCGTTTTGTGAAGTGCACAGTTTTATATTTCTGCACATTCAAAGCAAGTTGCCAATCTTGGCACCATTTTGCAATCTTTTCAAGAACTGACTGAACATTTATGCAGCTTCCTTCCGATAATACTTCAATAAAGATAACTGCTTCATCTGCAAAAATTCTCATTCTGCAAATGCATTATATTAGTTTTGTTTATAAATAAATAAATCTTCTGCTACCAGTCACGATTTTTCTTTATTTTACTATTCGCACGACGCGTTTCGAGAAATAATTCTCATTTTCAAGTGCGTTTTTTGATGTGTGTTCATCAAAAGAAATGGCTTAACACACATCAAAAAACGCACTTGAAAATGAGAATTATTTTTCGAAACGCGTCGTGCGAATAGTAAAATAAAGAAAAATCGTGACTGGTAGCAGAAGATTTATTTATTTATAAACAAACCTATTGTATCTACAGTCGCAGGCTTTCAGAAACCATTTATAATGGATCAAATCACATTATATTAGTAGTAAGCAGAATACCTTATTAACTTTATGGGTGATTTGGTGTTATAAAGGACACGGAAATTAGTAGACGAAACACCACCTCTAGCAGCAACAACGTCTCTAATCCAGTTGCGCATCGAATAGAACTGAGCTTTGGAACTCAAATTATTGCGTTTTCTTGACGTCTGATAGTATTATTCCCATATCATAAATGTTGCATACCAGATGAAATAGTTCTGTTCAGGCATTTTCTCCTGAGAATATCTATAATTCTGAGAGAATGTCGTCTACTCCTAATGCGTTGTTTCAACTTCTGTGGTTCATTGCTCCGACAGTTCAATTCAATAGCTCATGCATTATACAAAGGTTTTGCTTATCTATCACCCAAAATTCTATCAGTATTAAGCCTTATAGCAACAATTCTTAACCAAAGGAATTTAGTTCCAACATGAATTTACATTCAGATAAACGAAGAATAAATAAACTTCATAGAATAAATAATTTATTTACCAACCGAGATGGGGAACCGGGATAGCGTGTGAGGTCTTGGGGTGTCAAACCAGTTAAAGGTCTATGCGCGAAGCATACAACAACTACCACCGTGACGCCTTAGCAAAAGATCTGGCAGAGAACCAAGAAAATTTTGGTGTTACGTAAAATCGCTAAGCAGGTCTAAGGCTTCCATTCAGTCCCTTGTTGATCACTCTGCTGTGGCACTTGAAAATAGCCGAAGTTTTGAATTTAATGTTCAAGAAATCGTTCACCCATGAGAATCGTGCAAGCATTTCGTCATCTAACCACAGGACACATTCCCGTATGGATGACATATTAATAAGCATACCTGGCGTAGAGAAACAACTGAAAGATTTGAAATCAAATAAACCACCAGGTACGAATGGAATCCCAGTTCGATTTTACAAAGAGTACTCTACGGCTTTGGCCACTTAACTAGCTTTTTATCGTGAATCTCTCGCCCAGTACAAAGTGCTAAGCGACTGGAAACAAGCGCAGGTGACTCCTGTATATAAGAAGGGTAAAAGAACGGACCCACAAAATTGCAGACCAATATCCCTAACTTCGGTTTGCTGCAGAATCCTTGAACATATTCCCAGTTCTAATATAATAAATTTCCTTGAGACTGAGAAGTCTATGTACTCGAATCAGCATGGTTTTTAGAAAGCATACCTCATGAGAAACTCAGCCTGCCCTTTTATCCCACGATATACTGAGGAATATGGATGAAGTGCAACAGGCAGACTCCATATTTCTAGATTTCCGGAAAGCATTTGACATGGTGCCCCATTGCATGCTGTTAATGAAGGTACGAACGTATGGAATAAGTTCAAAGACATATGAGTGGCTCGAAGACTTCTTAAATAATAGAAACCAGTATGCTATCCTGCACGGCGAGTGGGTATCGTTAGGAGTGCCCCAGGGAAGTGTGATAGGACCGCTGTTGTTTTCTATATACATGAATGATTTGGTGGGTAGGGTAGGCACCGATCTGCGGTTGTTTTGCTGATGACGCCGTGGTGTGCGGTAAGGTGTCGAAGTTGAGTCACTGTAGGAAGATACAAGAGGACTTAGACATAATTTCCAGTTGGTGTGGTGAATGGCAGCTAGCCGCAACTGTGGAAAAATATACGTTAATGCGGATGAGTAGGAAGATCAAAACTACAATTTTTGTTTGGATACAGTATTACTAGTGTACTTCTTGACACAGTCAAGCCTTTTAAATATCTGGGCGTAAATTGCAAAGGGATATGAGGTGGAACGAGTATGTGAGAACTGTGGTAGGGTCGACTTGGTTTATTGGGAAACTTTTGGAAAAGAGTGGTTCACCTGTAAAGGCGCCCGCATACAGGACGCCGGTGCGATCTATTCTTGAGTAATGCTCGAGTGTTTGGGACCCGTACCACGTCGGATTGAAGGAAGACATCGAAACAATACAGAGGCGGGCTGCTATATTTGTGACCGGTAGGTTCGAACGAAGCGTAAGTGTTACAGAGATGCTTTGGGAACTCAAATGAGAATTCCTGGAGAGAATGCGATGTTCTTTCCGAGAAACACTATTGAGAAAATTTAGAGAACCGGTATTTGAAGCTGACTGCCGAACGACTCTATTGCTGCCAACAAACCTGCGCGTAAGGACCACTAAGATAAGATACGAGAAATAAGGGATTCTACGGAGGCATATAGATAGTCGTTTTTCCGTCGCTCTATTTGCGAGTAGAACGAGAAAGGAAATGACAAGTAGTGGTGGAGGGTTCCATGCGGTGTCTTGCGGAGTATCTATGTAGATGTTGATGTAGAACATAAAGTCGAGCAATTCTTTCTGTGTCAGAGATTATGTATGGGTTATAATGATGCAATGAATCAACAAGTGTCTGCTGTTCAATTATGTCCGTAAAATGATAATATCAGTTTTCAGTAAGCATAATGCAAAGACAAAATAATTATAAGAGCCACTGAAGAGGAGGGCCACCCAAATAAGTCCCTCTGATCTTAATTTATGGTGTTCAGGCTGCAACCAGTGAATCTGTAAATCATTCGTAACCTCGCTTTAGCTCCAATCCCTAGTTACAGAAATGCGAATAAAATTTCATCGGTCCACTAGTCAGCTCAACGGCTGAATCCTCCGTTTCTTTCAAAAGGATGTAGGAGACGCTCAAGATACAGGTCTCAGTCTTGGCCGTCACTGGGGAAAAGAGGGAGCTGATTGTAACAGTTTTCCGCTAGCTTAGTCACGGCCGAGTGCTCACCTCGCTTGACGTGCGGTACGACGCTCCATGGTGTAGGTGACTGGTTGCGTAAATAAGTGTTACTACACGTTGCGAATCGCGTTCCTTGTGCAGCCGCGGAACTTGTAAATAGTAATAACTCTTGTTCGTCGCCTGTGTGTATCATTCGAGAAGCGGAGGTTCCGCCTCGCAGGTATAGGATTGGCGCTCGATAAGTAATGCAATACATTTTGTTTCTCAGCCAATTTCGGTTGAGAAAATACGGAATTCGTTGTGGGACGTTGTGGCATATTCCGGCTTCAGCCCATACAGTATCATGAAGCTCTGATTCACTGCGTCACTACACGTAGCCTGGCGTCTGTAGCGGAGGTGCGTTAGAAGCAGAGAGCTGTCACTGAGTTTATTTTGGCGGAAAACCAGAGCGTCGTATATACTCGTAGGCGCTTGCATAATATCTACGGAGACCCGACAGTGAACAAAATCGTGGTGAGTCGTTTGGTGAGGCGCCTGTCATCATCACAACAAGGTAGCGCGAAACAGTCCGATCTCTTCGCGTGCTGGCCGGCCACATACAGCTGCGACTATTGCAATGTTGGAACGTGCGGACGCTCTCATTCGAGGTTCGATACAAAAACTTGCATACTAACTTCTTCTCTACGACAACGGAAGGCCTCACACAAGTTTGCACACCTGAGAGGAGCTCAAAAAACTTCATTGAACTGTTCTTCCTCATCCACACTACAGCCCGGATCTCCCACCTTCCAACTTCCATCTGTTTGACCCAGTAAAGGATGCACTCTGTGGGAAGAAGTAATTGGTAGAGGGAGAGGTTATTGATGCAACAAGACGTCTCCGACGTCAACCAGTGGAATGTTACTCTGCGGGAATACTGGCCCTCACAGTAAGGTAGCATAAGGCCGTCGCATTGAACGGAGATTATGTTATGTACGTAGCCTAACGAATGATGAATACTATGGTGTACTGGGATCCTGAATAAAACCAAATAAGTGTGTTGCATTACCTATGAGCGTTCCTCGTATCTTTATCACGCCGATCTTGTAAGGATCCCTTAATGACGAGCAATACTCAAGTACTGATCGAATGAGGGTTATGGATGGATTACATGTCCTGAGGATTCTTGCATTAAATCTCGCTCTGCAGTGTGCCTTTCCTGCTGTAAGCTTTATGTGATAGTTCCACTTTAAATCGCTCCATACATATACTCTTAGGTATTTTATGGAAGTAATCGCTGCCAGTGATTGTTCTGAAGTCGTATAATCATAAGGAAATTAGTCTTTCTGTCTATGTATACGCAACACATTAAATTTGTTTATGTTGAGGGTCAATGGCCACCCCCTGCACAAAGTGTCGGTCCTCTGCAGGTATTCCTGCATTTCGCTGCAATTACATGGCGTCCCAACTTCTTTGTATACAACAGAATCATTCGCGAAATGCTTCATGAACCTTCCGACGTAATCTAATGGGTCACTTACATACAGGGTGTTCCCCTGACCACCCTAAATAACTGTCCAGATGGAAATTACAAAATGTTTCAAGCAAATGTTCTTTAGCCGTTAGGGGGACATCAATCAGCATGATTGCCTTCGTCGTAGCTTTGTTTTTTTACAAAGATATGAACAGCCGTATGACTTTTTTAAATGGCACCGTGTATTTTTTACTCGGTAATTCATTTCCTCTCCTAAAGACTTGTTCAAAAATGTATGACAGTGTACCATTCACTGAAACACAACGTTATTAACTACATAACACAACACCGACTTTTGGTCTAGCGGTTCAGGCGCTCAGTCCGGAACCGCGCGATTGCTACGGTCGCAGGTTCGAATCCTGCCTCGGGCATGGATGTGTGTGATGTCCTTAGGTTAGTTAGGTTTAAGTAGTTCTAAGTTCTAGGGGACTGATGACCACAGATGTTAAGTTCCATAGTGCTCAGAACCATTTTTGAACACCGACTTTGAGCCCGAGATCACAAACTCATCCACTTGCAGGAGTTGTCAGAAAACAAATGAAAACCAAGTAAAAACATAACACAAAATTGACTTTGACTCTCCTGTACCACTGCCCAGGAGTACAACATTCAAAGGTGCTCAAAGTGGTGACCCTGGACCCAGATACACTGGTGCACTCGTTGAATGAAAGAATTATTTACTGCTTTCAGTGTTGACTGCCGAAGAGAATTACAAGCAAGCACTATACCTTCCTGCATGTCCTCCGGACTTGTTGGAATATCGCGATAGACAATGTCTTTAATGCATCCCCAAAGAAAAAAAGTCCGGAGGATTTAAATCAGGAGACCTAGCAGGCCAAATAACTGTTCCTCCCCGACCAATCCATTTGACAGGATACCTACGGTACAGAACACGAAGTGCACGCAAGGCATTATATGCCGGACATCCATCGAATTCATACCACATAAGCAATCTGGTTCTTAGCGGAGCTTCATCCAGAAGAGGAGGAAGAATTCGTCTGAGCAAGTTGGCATAAGCTGTGCCGTTTAGGCTACCATTGATGAAATAAGGGTCAATAATTGTAGTACCAAGCATCCCACGCCAGACGTTAACTCTCCATTGACGCTGATGTACCACCTGACTAAGCCATCGTGGGTTGTTGCTGGACCAATAATGCATGTTCCTTGTATTTACCTGTCCTTTGTTTGAGAAGGAACATTCATCGGTAAATAGAATATGGGAGAAGAAGTTCTGGTTGGCGAGGATTTACTGCTGTGCCCACTGACAGAACTGTACACGATTCTGGAAATCATTCCCATGCAATTCTTGATGTAGATATACATGGTAAGGACGGAACCTGTGACGTGTAAGAATACGATCTACACTGGTTTCAGGAATGCCAATCTCGTGTTCAAGCTGTCGTGTGGTCACATGTGGATTCATAGGAACGGAAGTGAGAACAGTAACTTCTGCAGCTTCGTCAGTGCGAGTACTACGACGATTGCGTTGTCGAGGGTTGAAACTTCCCGTTTCCTGAAGCTTCGCAACAAGACGAGAAAACATCCGTCACGAAGGTGGATTCTTGTCAGGATATCGCTCTCTGTATTGTTCCACTGCCTGCGTAGCATTTCGCCTACCTTCAACAACAACGATAAAAGAAACGTTATGTCGATGCAGTTTGTAGGAAGGACGGCCTTTACTGTATGCCTACTCTACACAACAGTATTTAAAAGGAATAAACTACTGTACTAAATGTACCAGTACATAAGAAAACAGTATTCCAATTACTGGTCTGCTAACTTACATTCCCCATAGGTGAGTAGCATTTCTACCTTCTCTTCGTTGGTGTACATTCTACTCACACAACTCTTCAACTGAGGATGGTTGACGGAATGACGGGTGTGCATTATACTTATGTTTACATTTGTCCTCTGTCAACGTCAGCACGTGGATGTGTTCCAATACCCCGAGTACCTGCACTAAGCGCTGGGAGCGTCAACGTCAATGTCGTGTTATGTAATTAATAACGTTGTGTTTCAGTGAATGGTACACTGTGATACATTTTTGAATAGGTATTTAGGAGAGGAAACGAATTAACGAATAAAAAATACAGGGAGCAATTTTAAAAAGTCAAACCGCTGTACATATCTTTGTAAAAAACAAAGCTACAACAAAGTCAATCATGCTGATTGATGCCCCCCTGACGGCTAAGGAACATTTGGTTGAAACATTTTGTAATTTGCATCTGGACAAACAGTTATTTAGGGTGGTCAAGATAAATGGGACACCCTGTATATCGTGAAAAGTAATGGTCCTATAACACTCCACTGGGGAAAGCCCGAAATTACTTTTACGTCTGAAGACTTACCTCCGTTCAGAATGACATGCTGTGTTCTGTTTGCTAGAAACTCTTTAATCCAATTACACAGTTTGTCTAATATTCCAGATGCTCGTATTTTGTTCCTTCGGTGCCACGCGGACTTAGAAATTTGTAGTAGCATTGTGCAACTTTCCAATACCCTCATCATACAAGGCTGCCGCCTGTGATTTCAGCCAATTCTCTACGCTGCTCTGCAACTCGTTGGCTGTGTCAGAATGATGCCTTTATAGCCAGCGGTTCACGTGAGCAAAGAGATGAAAATCAGTGGAAGACCTATCTGGTCTGTGATGGGTGCTCAAACACTTAGCACTGAAAACGCTGTAGGAGCGTCCTTGTGGCAGCTGCAGGATGCGGCCGATCATTGTTACGAAGAAGATTTCTGATGTCATGCACGACCGTTACGTTATGTGGGTTGCATGAAATCAGGCGGAACCCCTGAGCATGAAAACATCGAACGAAAGCACGCACTTCACAATTGGTTGGGTTGGGTTGTTTGGGGAAGGAGACCAGACAGCGAGGTCATCGGTCTCATCGGATTAGGGAAGGATGGGGAAGGAAGTCGGCCGTGCCCTTTCAGAGGAACCGTCCCGGCATTTGCCTGGCGTGATTTAGGGAAATCACGGAGAACCTAAATCAGGGTGGCCGGACGCGGGATTGAACCGTCGTCCTCCCGATTGTCACACTTGGTGGCAGACTCAGTTGTTCTACATAGTGTCCGAAATTCCCGTTACAAACTTCTAGGGCTCGTAGAGGGGAGTTAGTGCATAATATTCTGAATAGGAACCCATGTCCGGAAAAGTACCATTTTCGTGCTACAGCCGTTTGAAAATATGTTTTCTAGGGAGGTATGCAACAGGGTAGTTATGGTGGTGGGTCGTTCCGTCGGATCGGCTGACGTCATTTAACGTCAGTCCTACCTCTCTGATCTGTTTCGAGCCTCGACCGCGTGCCTGCGAGTGTTAATGCACACGTTGATTACACCTTCGCAAAATACACCGACATGATATTTCTGAATGGCGAAGCTCACGGTAATGGAAGAGCTGCTCGCCGCCTTCATCAAGATCGTTCTCCCCAGCGTCAGACTCCATCGCATACGCTTTTCGCCACAATTACGCAACTGCTTCGAGATAGGGTACGTTCATTATTAGCAGGCCTGACTGTGGTGCTCCAAGGAGAGGCCGCACACCCGAATTGAAAGGTTCTGTACTCCATCACGTTGAAGAGAACCCGTCAACGAGTACACGAGCAATTTATTTGTGTATTAATGAGTGTAATTGTAAAACAAGTGATGTACTGGATCACCCCTAAGCAATTACTTGTAAATGTAGTCGCGCTACCAGCAGGTATTAGACATGGGTTCCAGTTCAAAATACTATCTACAAGTCCTAGAAATTTGTAACGGGAATTTCAGAACATCCTGTGTAGTATTTTCACTGACAGCTGAGACGAAACAGAAACAGTTTCATGTGGCTGACCACCACCTCTTCCACTGAAAACACCGAGCGAGGTGGTGCAGTGGTTAGCACACTGGACTCGCATTCGGGAGGACGACGGTTGAATCCCGCGTCCGGCCATCCTGATTTAGGTTTTCCGTGATTTCCCTAAATCGCTCCAGGCAAATGCCGGGATGGTTCCTTTGAAAGGGCACGGCCGACTTCCTTCCCCGTCCTTCCCTGATCCGATGAGACCGATGACCTCGCAGTTTGGTCTCTTCCCCCAAACAACCCAACCCCACTGAAAGCACGGGTGTCGAAAACCCTTAGTGCACACTGTGCAGTTGGCCGCCAGGCTGACGTCACAGAGAAGCGTGCATCGCTCGTGAGTAACCTTCTACTATGAACTTGGGCTGCAATATAATTAATGAAAACGTACAAAACCGACAGGCAGCATAGCAGATCCAAACACAAGCGATTTTAGTAACAGTACCGGATACAATAAAGTTAAAGGAACGATTATACTAAGTTCATTCTGTCCAACTTGGACTATTTTCATTCAGGTTTATAACGAAACGCTCTTCTCTCTCCTCTATAATGTAGTCTAATTTCCACATTTGAATTTTTACTTTTTCCACAACATGGAACTATATTTGTTCCACTCTTCTGCAGCCACTGTTCTTACTGTTTTGCTCTAATGGTTCTTTAGCTTCCGACATTTTGTTTGTTCTGCTTTCTGGAGCAACATAGCCTTTGATTCTGAGCCAAACTAACTCTGTGACGTTTAATTCGCACTGATATGGAAGAACATGAAGAACAGATTTCCCTGCATTCTTGTTGTGCACTACCTTTTTTTTTATTTTTTAACGATTTCCAGTGGTTCTTTCTTCAACATACCATCTTCAAATACGATATTTTTAGATTTTAACGAATCTGATATCTCTTGCTTTCGGAATGCAGCAGTAGGAAATTTCTCTTTTCGACGATAATGGTGCGGCATGCTATCAAGAATAATAACTACGATTTCCTGCAGCCGAGAAAGAACATCTTGAAACGACTTGTCCGCAGCTCTTGGTCTAGTGGTTAGCGTTGCTGCCTCTGGATCACGGGGTCCCGAGTTCGATTCCCAGCCGGGTTAGGGATTTTCTATGGCCGGGGACCGGGTGGTTGTGTTGCCATCATCATCATTCGTGACAGTGACTTGATTGGACTGTGAAAAAAAAAATTGAACTGTGGAAAAATTGGGACTTTGTACGGGTGCTGATGACCGCGCAGTTGAGCGCCCCACAAACCAAACAAAATCATCAACGTATCAGCGTGCATCTCCTCATGATATTCGACATTCTTTTTGGATTCAGAACTCCACATACAACATTCGACGAAACCTGATTTGCTTCATACGTGTGTGATAATCAGGCCTTTTCATTTACACCGTGGACCCGTTTTTCCGGTGATAATACGGTTAGAAAAGATTCTGTAGGCGATTTTATGGTGTTATCTACCCAGACGTTCTTTAAGCTATGTCCACCACACAACCATGTCTTATCCAAATAATAAATGGGTTTTCCTTTCTCTCTCTATTATTTAATGGTTTGTAGATAACGCCGTTCCATAAAATGACGTCATCCCAAATCTGTATCTTCGTTCACGGCTGAGAGCATTTTGTAAATTATTAGAAATTAGTTGCGAAAAAATTTCATGTACTTTCCTTCATATCGCATTTCTGTTTCGGTTATCAACAGTTTCTGAAAGCTTCTATCCGGATTTTTCTTTCTTGAGGGACCTCTAAGTGTGTGTGGCCTTGTCCTCATTTATCGTACGATACCACGAAGAACCACCAACACCTGTAGATGCAGCTGTTCTCTAAACAATAATGGTCACTCACTCCTCTGGATTCAACAGCTCCGTTTTATGCGTATTAAGAACCATGTGTTTCGCCCAAGAACTTAATGATTTCTTTGATTCCTTCTTGGGTGGATTTAAAACTGACGTGTCGAACTCGCTCGGTGTATCCTTGGAGGATGACCTAATGAATTTACTCGTAAGCTATACTAGTGGAAAAAAGAAAAAAAAAGTTGTTTTGAGGCTGAGTGTAATTACAAACACCGATACTTATGGTAATAATCAAAAACTAGTCTAACAAATGTGATGAACTTCACAATCAGAGTCTAAGATCACAGTTGTATAGCGACACACACTAACGACTTATACTCACAACGAATACGCCACACCGAGCAATCGCTCCCTGTGTTGCTCACCTCTCGACGTCACCGCTGTGGTCATGCGCCTTAATGTGTTTACAGGCCGTTCCTCGTTTCGGTGAATGGAGTATAGCCATCTTGACGTGCTTACTACTCACTCAGAACTGAAAAGTACAACGTGACGCTATCGACGGGCATACTAGAGACACTGTGCAACACACCTGCAAGAAGCCTCATCGGATTTCACTGTGGTTTTAATTTCGCGAACGATCGGACCTTGAAAAAAAATAGGCCTCGTAAAAGATAAAATGTCCGTCTCCGTTAGTAGTACTCACATACGATACAGCATTTTTGGAGGATGGCAGTTCAAATCCCTCTCCAGCCATACATATTTAGGATCTTCGTGATTTCCCCTAAGACATTTAAGGCAAATGCCGATTTGATTCCTGCCGCGCGGGGTAGCCGCGCGGTCTTAGGCGTGTTGCACGGTTCGCGCTGCTCCCCCCGTCGGAGGTTCGAGTCCTCCCTCGGGCATGATGGGTGTGTGTGTCGTCCTTAGCGTAAGTTAGTTTAAATTAGATTAAGTAGTGTGTAACGCTAGGGACCGATGAACCCAGCAGTTTGGACCCATAGAAGCTTACCACAAATTTCCAATTTTTCCTTCTCATCTTTCCTCAGTCAGAGCTTGTGCTCCATCTCTAATAACTGCGTCATCGATGCGACGTTAAACCCTGACCTTTCATCCTTCGTCGATCAGATCCCATGTTTGAATCCTGACGAGTCCATGTACTGGTATTTCTCATCTGTACGTCCTTCGTAAGCATATGTCTTGTGCTTTTCTCTGGTGGCGTGTATTCCTTAACACCTAACCACAGAAAACTGTCGCCCTGATAATGTCTAGTGTGGACTGTAAAGCACTGTAGTGCAAATCAGCAAAGGAACGTACGGATCATAAATTCCACGTAATTTCAAAGTTTTTATGAGATCAATGACACAAATACAGTCTGCAGTACGACATCTTACTGGAATGGTAACAAGCGTCAGTCAACGAACGTAGCTAGTGTCAATTGTTATAGCAACAAATAAAGAGATCTTGTAGTACGACGAATGTTGTACCACGTGTAAACAGATCTTAATGGAAAGACGAAACAGTTTCAAATTAGTGACCGCCCTGACGTTGAACGAGGTCAGTTTTTAATGAGGCGATTACCTCTGTGCTGGATGTTTTGAGGACGAAAGAGTAAATATTGATGACTCACAGTGAAGACCAACGTAATGGCCAAAAAGCATACAGCAACGATTGCGAGCGAAGAAAAATGAAGACGACTGTCACGTAAAATCATACATGAACAGCCAAAGAAATTAGCAAAGGAAATCTTGAAACGTGTAAAAAAAGATTACGTACGAATTCTGCATTCACTACAAAGTTCCAGAAGCAAGAGATACTGTCAATTATTTCCATATTTCTGATTCAGCTATGCCACAAGAAGTTAGTGACTCAGTAATTACTATGAAAGATGAGAATCAATTTTGGAATATTAGCACTGCTACCCTTACAGATGTTGCAGAACTGGGACACAAATTCAAGACGTAGTCCGTGTATGGAGGGACCAAGTGAAAGAAGTGGATCTTTAGAGTAGAATGTTGTGTAATCCTTTCTGACACTACCCCCTACCCCCTACCCTTCACCCCTCCCCTTTTCCCCGAAAACCTCATTCTCTATGCGCAAGCAGCTCAGCCATTATAATACACAAAGAGTGAATCACTCAGAAGACATACTGGGACGGCAATGTAATTTCGTACACACACACACAATAGGTGGGTATGTAAATGATCAGAATTGCCATTGTATAGATCACGTAGAACGGCCACCAGAATGTATTAGTGCTGTTCTTGTTTAGTGTTGTTACCAGGCCTTGAAGGGTTTATAATGGGCCTGAGCAGCGTCAGATGCTGAGTGATCGCTGTGAAGGGTACATACATGCCGTATAGATGTGTGAGACAACGTTATCAGCACCTTACAGATTTTGAAAGGGGGCGCATTGCGGATTTCCATTTGGTCGGCTGGTCGAATCGTGCTATATTAAGATCTGTGGGACATCGCATGTGACAGTGGCCTGATTTTTTACTACAAGGGAAGATAAGGACAGGAATACTAGACGCCAAGGTTCCAGTCGACCACGTCTGACCACCCCAAGGTAGAGTAGCCTTACTGTGCACCAAACACATCGCGACACCTTCAGAAATGCGCCTGCCATCCGACAACAGCTCAGACGACTACTCCGTCCCAGTGGCAGGACTGAGAGCAGCTACGACAATTGTGGGCTAACTTTCCTCGGTAGCATATAGAATGCCTTTAAAACAACCTTCTCAAGGAATCAGTGCATACTTCCAGGACAGAGGTGGTTGAACGCCATACCGATAAGTGGGCTGATACGACGAAGCTCCTTGTAAATTTCATTCGATATTTTAAACACTGATGATATACACTCTCAATCCGTGAAGTTTCATTTAGTTTCCCCCTTCTCTCGTGGGTGCTTCACGTTTTTTGTCAGACAGAGTACTTCTTCCGCTACAAACCCTAACGTAATTCATATGCCGCTCACATGACGCCCACTAACTGTTTCCTCTTTCGTGGTCTGAAACACCGCGTTTCTCCAGTCATGACCAAGAGGTTGCTGCGGTGGAAAGCCTTTTCGGTCCCAAAGGGAAACTTCTACAATAACAGCATGCCACATGTCATACACCTCTGAGTGTATGGCGTAAACTTTGACGAATTGTATGTACAAAATGACTCACTTTGATACAAATTTCTCCACCTAGCCAGAGGTAGGAAGTTTGTAGGCGTCCTTCGAGCTTCCTGCTGCGGCGGCGGCGAGGCCGCTGCAGGCGCGATGCGGCTGGCTCTGTGCGTGCGCACAAATATTGAACACACTCAAAGGCCACGCCTCGCACCAAACGTGCCCTCCTGTCCCTCAGCACTTCCTCTCAAACGTCCACATCGACACCATCGCTAATTGCGCCTACGTACGGCAGAGAACATATCATCAGAACGAATGTTACGAGCTGCCTACCCACTACAAGCGCAAAGAGTGCACAAATAGCTACATGTAGTGCCCCTCACCTAACTCGACACTACACGGGGTTTCTGCTTACGTTTCATTAATTGTGATATTGGACAGTGAGGTTTAACTTATCCAGCACTTCGTTTCTTCTGTTCTTCTCAATATTTCTCCAAATTCCTTGAATTTACTGCCACAATGTATTACCGTCAAGTAGTGACACATTCAATTGCCATATGCCACACGCTAGAACAGTTTTCTTTCTGGTGTGCGTAACGATCATATGGCAAATGCAACGGTCGGTATAAAGTGCAGTGGCCACTCTCACCACAGTCTTGCAGGTTATTTAACATGTCTTTGGGAATATATATCGTGTGTAGTCTACTGGCAGACTAGCTACTGACGTACGTGCAGCATGTAACATAAAGGTGGAGCTTTGAGGTCTAAGCCATCTGTTAAGGTATTAAACTCTAGACATAAGAAATAGTTCGGGTTCTAATCTTCTTTCATTATTACGTAATTGAAGTCTCCCCCTAATATATTTCAACGTGCATTAGTAAGAAGGACAGCGATTCCGTCTAGAAATAACTCACTTCTCGTTCTTCTACAGTCTGTAATCCGTTGGGGAGTATATGTTGAGGAGAAGCACATCCTCTAGCAAGGCAGCAACGCCTCTTCCTGACTCCAGGCATGCTTGAACTGAATATTGTGTATCCTACCTGTATAGACTCGTTCCAGATTCTTCATCAGTATTAAGTATCGCATCAAATCCAAATATAACTGAAATCTTCGGCGTAATTACTTCTTGGATAAGAGCTGCGTCTATATGAGCGGAACATAAATAATGGATGAAGAATTTTAATTTTACGTCTGACTGAATTCTGTTGATGTTGACAGTCGCGAATTTATATGACTGCATGTTCACGTTCAGTAATTCGATGTCCTCTAAACAGATTCAGTTGTTTTCTATGTTTTACAGGTGTGTCTTTGCCACTATTTGTTCCTGTCGCTCATCGGCATTCATACTAATATGCTAGCTTGAGGAGAGTCAGCACTATCGTATTGCCCATTGCTAAAATATTTCAGTTTTGATTTTTCTTTCTATTCTTCAGTTCAGTTTTCTTGACCGGAGACGTTTCCAGTAGGTTCACTTTCTGTTTCTCCCTTCTCGTCATCTTTGTACTCCCTTTCCGCATCTTTCTCATTTTTTCTACGTGCCACATTTCGATTGGGTTTGACTTTCTCATTTGGTCCCTTCACAACACCTTGAGGTCTTTAGCCTGGTTGCTGATACTTCTCTCTACTTCCCTTACTGAGAGTTTCTTTGATTGTGTGGTGATAATGAAATTTAGTTCCGCACCATCTTTGACTGACCGAGCGAGGTGGCGCGGTGGTTAGCACACTGGACTCGCATTCGGGAGGACGACGGTTCAATCCCGTCTCCGGCCATCCTGATTTAGGTTTTCCGTGATTTCCCTAAATCACTTCAGGCAAATGCCGGGACGATTCCTTTGAAAGGGCACGGCCGATTTCCTTCCCCATCCTTCCCTCACCCGAGCTTGCGCTCCGTCTCTAATGACCTCGTTGTCGACGGGACGTTAAACACTAATCTCCTCCTCCTCATCTTTGACTGCTCTTCCCTGTTTACATGTTTCAGTAAGAGCTGCTGTGGTTTCAATCAGCCCTTCCTGTGTTGTTGCCTGGCATGTTGTTTCCTGCATCGGTCGGTGTTTACTGTCCACCTGTGGATAACGCAAGGGGCTCGCCAAGTGTGATTGTCGGGATTGAGGAACAGCTCGTTCTGCGTGATATTCCGTTTCCATCTCGAATTTACCCCGTATGGCTAGTTTTTTTACCTTGATGGCGAACTGTGAATTGAAAGATACGGCTGTCTGTATCGCTGAGGCACGTAAGCCACCCCACCAACCGCAAGGTCCATAGTTCATGGGGAGGGGGGGGGGGGTTCGGGGGGGTTGAGGTTCGTTTAATAAGGGCACATTTCAGACAATACAGATGATAGTGTCAGCGTTTTTTGTTCCTTTTTACATCCCCTGAAGATAACTGCTTCTCTCTTCGTGTTAACAGAGGCAGGAATCGAATTTGCGCTGCACGCGCTCCCTGGGTTCATTTCTTTGAACGTTTTTGAGCCCACTTCATCTTCTTGATTTGATACTGTATGTTATTCGTAGCTTTCCATATTGTGCCAATGAAATTACCCTTTAAAATTTGTATTTAAGTTCAAGATGGCCAAAAGGATAAAAAGTTTCATCTCCTAATAATGTTTAAAGTATAATCACGGATGATGTACGAAAACAAAAGCAGTGAATCGTGTCTGGCAAATGAATTTCTCAGTTTTATGGAAAAAAATAATTACGACAGCTGTAGAAGTATAGGGCCATCATAATAATTCCCTTCTCTTTATTTATGATGTTCGAGTTTCAGTCGGTGCATCTGGGTATTATTCGTGTAAATGGTTTAGACCCAAAAAAGCGAATTGAACTCACTGGGCTATACTTTAGGGATTTCGGATAACAATCAAGCACCCAGCATAGCCACAGCATCGAAGTGCGAGCTTCCCACGAGCCAGCCAGCTCAGCACATCGGCTGAGCGAACGTATTTTTCCTGCCAGTAGTCTAATTGATAATTGCCAACATGGCAGAATACGGTTAGAAACAATGAGACCGTTGATTTACTTCCAGAAGTGTTCAGAATTTTCCTGTTACATTCTCTCGATATTTCGTTGTAGTTTCCGATAAATATTCTAAATGATTCTCATTTAAGGTGCAACAATATGCTGTCAAATGTATTATTTGATTCCAGGAAGATCTTTCCACATAGAATCTATAACTGGTCTCATATTTAACATTATGAATTGTCTCTGAAAACGATCACTATGGCAATAAGAGCACACTGCTGGCAGTACTGGAAGGTAAGTGGTAGCATGAGACACGATAGATGCGTTACCTCTAGATTCTAACCTCGCTAGAACCCTAAACATATCATCTACTTTTTACTTATTCTATTACCGAGCTGCAAGCTTGCAGATCGAAAACCATTAAAGAAATCTTAAATTCTTCATCTTAAGTCTTATCGCAACCTCAATAAATCTCCCCTGGATTGAAAGGTGAAAAATATAAGAAACTGTGACATTGCATCTCGTTAAAAATTACATTCTTCTTCTTATACTGACGTATTTCTGTCTTTTGTTTTAAGGGTATCATGGTAAAATGTAACACATTTGTATTAAAGCTGTGCATATTTTATAGCGTTTCTCGTCGGTTTATTGAATATAATAGAAAACCGTAAGAGTGAAATTATAACTAAAACCGTCTGATGATGCTCAGGCACTTTCTCGGTTCCAGGTCCATAGAAAGCTAATGGTTCGGAGATAAAGATGTCATCAGTCCACATTAAAAGTGAATTTTCGTGTACGAAGATTTTTTCTTGATATTTCTTTGGTAAGGAGAGAGAAAGGTAAAGGTCGGAAGGCGGTAGATCAGAAACGGAAATGCGATAGGGACTGATTCCCAGCCAAACTCCTGGATAGATTCTTTTATGAGCTTACTAGAACGTAGACGTGCCTTATCGTGCAGTAGCAACACTAGTCACAGTTTTCTTGGTCGCAACCTCAAGGCGTATCAGTTGTCGGCAGCAGATGCCAACTGCGATGAATACAATCCTGAGATGCAATCCTTAACAAAAGAAAAAAACAAAAAACAAAAAACACATTCTTTGTGCCACGACATACGTAACATTACATTTTGAGGAAGTACACTGGTATTTGGTCCAGATATTATTTTAATATTTTGAAGTTAATGCATATTGGTTCAAATGTCTGTCTGACAATCCTCATTTAGTTTTTCCGTTATTTCCTTAAATGGATTAAAGCAAATACTGGGATCTTTCTTTTCAAATGGCGCAGCCGATTTCCATCCGCTTCGTCTCTAATGATCTCGTAGTCGGCGGGAGCTAGTGAATTTAGATGCGGACGAACAAGAAAATGAATGTTTTGAACAGGCTGCAATCATCCCCCAGGGGGCGAGCATTCTCGTCCTGTGTGGAGCATCCTTCCTTACAACAAAACCGTGAAGTAGTGGAGTGGAGTGGTTTGTTGGACAGCTTATAGACTCGTGCGCTTAGGGCCTGGTTTCTGTTCAAACATCAGGCAGCCATTTTAACAATCATGAACAAACTCTCTTCACCTGTGGTAACACCAGTTGCATAATGTAGGATTGCACCGTGATTAGAAATCCACATTAAAAACGACATGCAGGGGTGCAGGTTGCGCTATGACAGAATCCGAAGTGGCGGCAAGCTGATACTCTATCACAAGTAAGCTTTTTTACACGAGAAATTTTATTTTATTAATAATCCAGTCGTCATGTAATGTCACACGTAGCTTATTTGTTATTGCATTTGAACTTGAGATATTGAAAATATTGATAGACTGGAATTCGAACTTTGATCTTTCCTTTCACCGGGTTTGTCCCTTTTGAGAAGATACATTTTCGTCCTTTCGTTTTTGCGCAAGATCCCAAACTCCTCAAGGTCTCCACGAAAGCCTCGCGTCTGGGTTCGAATCCTGGTCGGACTCAAAAGTCTTCATCATGCCATTTCCAGTTGTAGTATGCGCACACCAAACTACAGATGAAAAATAATTATGATTTTTAATGCCTCTCCAGACGTTATCAACAATAACGATATTTAACATTTATTCGTGGTAGAAAACAAAGATGATAGATGCTGGTTTCGGATGTCAGTACGGCAAAACTTCTTCATCTCGTCATTTCGGTTTCAATCATCTCGCTACCGTTGAAAATTTTCGTCGATATCTAACATTCGAGTGTGCTTAATTACTGTCCTGTTAGGTGCTGGTTTTGAATCACCGCCCAACGTAGATATTTATGCCACGTCATTTCAAGTTTAAACATGTGCACCCTTTGTTACTTGTGTTTGAAACCATTTTGAAGATCTTTCGTGGATAGTTAACAGAAAAAATAATTGCTGGATTGGATTCATGGTTCCCAGTCCAGTAAAAAAAAATCGGTGTGTAATTTCAAATTGAAACTTGCTTTTTGAAATGTCACTTATCGTAATAAACTTAAGTTTACTAGCGTTAAAGACTCTAGTAACTTAACTCTAGCGTTAAAGTCTCTAATAATATGTTTTCTGATTTTATTGTCGTGGTATTAATTTGCATCTGTATTGACAATCATACAGAGCAGTTATTTCTAGTGCATCTTGTAGCAACAATTTTGCACTTTCAAACAACTTTCCCGAATGCAGAGCAGAGGACCTGCAAGACTGTCACGTTATATGGGTTGCATACAAACCAGGCGGATCACAGTTCAGGGCGTCCGGATACTTCTGAGCATGACTGTAAATTTGAAAGACCCTGAAATTAAAAACAATTATGTATTTGACGCGAATGAATTTTCTTTTATTTGATATAATATTAATACAAGGCTTCAAGTTAGTCGCTAGTCGCTCGACTGAAACTAGTTGTCAGTTCATGAATATTTAGAACAGCAGGTTTTGATGGGACATGATGACGATCTTTAATCTCTTTATGATCCCCTTCCATCTTTACAATTTGTATCTCAACGGTTTAGAAAATCCCGCGTATATGTACTTGACCACGGAACTGAAAGTAACGATAAATTATATCTGGTTGTTGGTATTGTAGTCTTCAGTCCGAACACTGGTTTGATGCAGCTCTCGCTCTGATCTGTCCTGTACAAGCCATTTCCTCTCTGCATAACTACTGCAGCGTACATCCATTTGAACTTGCTCATTATAGTCAATACTTGCCTTCCTCTTCAATTCCCTGCAACCCCTATGTCATTCCAATACCAAATTAACGATTCCCTGATGCTTCGGGATGCGTCCTGTTGACTGATCCTTCCTATAGTCACGATGTGCTATAAATTATTTTCATTCTCAATTCGATTAAGCACTTTTCATTAGTGATTCGATCTATCTCTCATATTAGATAACGATACGAAGTGGCCGTGCGGTTAAAGGCGCTGCAGTCTGGAACCGCAAGACCGCTACGGTCGCAGGTTCGAATCCTGCCTCGGGCATGGATGTTTGTGATGTCCTTAGGTTAGTTAGGTTTAACTAGTTCTAAGTTCTAGGGGACTAATGACCTCAGTAGTTGAGTCCCATAGTGCTCAGAGCCATTAGATAACGATACAGTTACGCAGGCCACAAAATTGTCTGTCATAGTTTTGTTTTTGTTGCTTCCCGATCCAATCTATTGTCCTACACGCAAGATTACACAGTCGCACACCACACTAAGTCTTATCATTTTTAGAAACTATACACCCAACATTTCATATGTTACATTTTACTGATAGGGGTAGGTAGGGATAGACTATTTAAGTAGTGCGAACATTTAACTAACATGTCTCACTAAAGAATGCACTTTGGAGAAATGAGAAGAAGACGCAACAGCAATTCTATAGAGGTCGAAGGTTATCGCAGGATGTATTTCGTGTCGGTGCAAGGATCGATAATGCAGCGCGATCGGTCGGTAGTCGTAGCCTTGAAGCAAGGCCGAGTCATCGACCAGAAAGTGCGGGTCGCTGCAGCCTACCTAGTGGCACACAAAGGCTTCTCATCTTAAGCAATGGCCCCTTTCCAGCCCCAAAAATTAAATTCAAAGCTGAAATCTTTTTGAACAAACGATACAATTTTTTGAACCAATAAATCGCCGTGATGTAATCCTGTTTGACAATGTGACGTATACTGTAACAGCTTGTGTAGTTGTTACCATGTATACCCGCTGTTTCAGAAACTTTCATCCGACCTCGGAAGACTACATGTTCTACATGAATGAAGACAGGATCTTGGGGTAGACTGTTGCTTACGCATAGGACTACAAAGTTTTTTGATCATAAGAATCATCCGATTACACAAAGTTATAAGTTCTAGATACAACCATCTTGGTGACCTCTACCTTTTGGTAGTACACAGTAGCTCCGAGCCCTGGCTCAACATGTGGTATGGATAAATTGTATTTTAAGTTTTTAATAAGATTATTTTATGCTTATTACTTAATGCTGCTAACAGCACGTCAAACACTATCGTGGCCCATTTTTTACTGTTGTAGTTTCATAATTGTGGACAGATGATGGTTATAATAACCGAAACCACTCACCACCAATAGGAGTAAAAAACTGTTGAGATTTAGACTCTTACTGTTTACTCTAAAATCCAAATCGCTTGAGTTCCAACATTTTGTTGAAATTTTTTAACATTCAACTTTAGCCTACTTTTTACGATTGCATTATTTAAAAAAAAGTAAACCCTTATTGCCAATGAAGAGATTCGTTGGAACACAGTGGAGCTTTCCTACATCGTCTGAACTGGCTCACATAGCCAGTCATAGACGGACCTGCAGTTTAACGTGACCTCCGAACCACAAAGCAACTCGCATTTTTCGCATCAACAAACATTTACAGAGGGGGAAGAAGTGATAAGGGACGGACAAAAAATCGTACGACTAACCTGGTACCGAACACAAAAAACTGAGATTTATGGTCTGACACTTCAGTACTTTTTCTTTCTTTACGTTTTTTCGTCGTTTTTCTTCAGCGGTTCTGATCGAACACGCTGTTTTTCTCGTCATTTGGTCTGGGTGGACTTCACATGACACACCTTCAAGTTTCTCGTTGAATACTGAACTGAATTTTTTTTATTTTTTTTATATTTTTTTTATTAGATAGGGCAGCCAGCCCTCTGACCGAACACGCTAAGCTGCCGTACTTGCGGAGCCACAGTTTCCGTTTATATTTCACAAAAATTGAATATGTACTTGTGGCTGTTGAATCCTGTATGACTTGAATCACAAATGTCGCCACTAAATACGTTAGGCAGACACATGGGAACTGCGGCTGACCCGTCTATTGCACTTCTGTGGATACGTGCAAAATTCTGTTACATTCACAAAACATCTTGAACAAGCACATGGGGGTCACCTGTGATCTCCCATTATACAAACAATGTCTCTTTAAACTACTGGTGCCATCACAGAATGATTTGAACCGTAGGAGGTGTAATGCTGTACTCTCGACAAAAATCACGGCACATAACTGTAACAGAATAGAACTCGCGCCATTTGTCGTGTTACCGCCCTCCGATTCGGCGCACAGTATTTAGAACGGAGCGCGCCTACTCATCATCACCGATTTCGCCCAAACTTATTGTGAACGCAGGGCTTGGCCAGACATTGATGTGACAGAAGGGAGAGTTCAAGACGGTCAAACAATTAGAACAAAATAGCATTTTGACGAGGTTCGGTTCAAAAATGCCTCTGAGCACTATGGAGTTTAACATCTGAGGTCATCAGTCCCACTTTTCCTGTGGAAAGTTTAAAACAAACGTGTAACTGTAAAAATGTGACGTATAAAATGTGTGCAAGACCCCAAGAAAATCACTGCCTCCTCGTGTTTAAGATGAATAACACCCCAGCACATGTAAATCAACTGTCCAATTATAAAACTAATTTTATTATTTACTAAGTCCGTTCTAGGCGTAACAGTCTGGAAACGCGCGACCGCTACGGTCGCAGGTTCGAATCCTGCCTCGGGCATGGATGTGTGTGATGTCCTTAGGTTAGTTAGGTTTAAGTAGTTCTAAGTTATAGGGGACTGATGACATCAGAAGTTAAGTCCCATAGTGCTCAGAGCCATCTGAACCATTTGAACCTACCTAACCTAAGGACATCACACACATCCATGCCCGAGGCAGGATTCGAACCTGCGACCATAGGGGTCGCGCGGTTCCAGAGTGAAGCACATACAACCGCTCGGCCACAGCGGCCGGCTACGAGGTTCGGGCGAGGCATGAGTCATTTATGTTAGTGTGGTTACTGGGCAGAGGTTGGCGCAGCGGAAAGGGAACGGAACGGTAATTCGAAGGTCGTGAGATCTAATCATCCTGAGGAAACTTTTTTTTTTTTTTACTTTTAAATTAATTCCACTGCAAGTAAACCGATATATTGCGCAACATACACCGTCTAGTTACAATAATGTGATCACCTGTCAAAAGCCTGAATAAAACCACTATTTGAGAGCAGATCGCTGCAAGACGTGCAGGAGGAGAGCCAGTGAGGTTCTCGAAATTGTCAAAAGGTATGTGGAGCTCGCTGACTTCAGGGCCTTGGCTAGCTCCGCTAGGTTTCTCGATTGAGGATTAATGGAACAAATAGCGTGATCGAGGTGGTCCCACACATTGTCCAGTGAGTTTAAGTTTGCTGGCCAGGGGAGTGCCGTAAACGCATCCTGGTGCTCTTCGAACCACGCATTATCCTGCTGATAGATGCCATAGTGCCTCGTTTATGGGTGGACATGTGTTGATTCGCTGTGCCTTGCAGAATGACGAGATCACCGAGAAAATGTCACGAAAACATTCCCCACACCATAACGCTCCCTCCTACGACATGGAACCGTCCGACGATTGTTGTAGGGTGTTTGCTTTCAGACGGCATCACATGCCCGATACAGCATAAAACGTGGTTCATCTGAAAAGGCTGTCTGTCGCCACTCACTGGACGTCCAGTTGCGGTACTGGCGAGCAAATTCCAGCCTTCATCGCCGATGCACAGCAGCCAGCATGGGTGCATAAAAGAGGCCCCTGCCGCGGAGGACCATACGCAACAACGTTCGCTGAACGGTCGTTGAGGAGACACTGTTGGAAGCCCCTTGGATAATCTGGGAGGTCAGTTGCTCAGCAGTTCCGGGTGTGTTTGCCCTACACATTTCTTCAGCCGTCGTTCCCACCTGTTACCTACCGTCCGTGGTGCACGACAGTTGCCTCGGTGCCGGTGTTGGAGAGTGACAATTTGCCATGCACGGCATACATTAACTAAGGCGGAACGGGAACAGCTTACAGACTTAGCCGTTTCGGAAATGCTTCCACCATTGGCCCGAAAGCTCATGATAATGCCCTTTTCACATACATCTACACATACTCCGCAATCCACCATACGGTGCGTGGCGGAGGGTACCTCGTACCACAACTAGCATCTTCTCTCCCTGTTCCACTCCCAAACAGAACGAGGGAAAAATGACTGCCTAAATGCCTCTATACGAGCCCTAATCTCTCTTATCTTATCTTTGTGGTCTTTCCGCGAAATGTAAGTTGGCGGCAGTAAAATTGTACTGCAGTCAGCCTCAAATACTGGTTCTCTAAATTTCCTCGGTAGCGATTCATGAAAAGAACGCCTCCTTTTCTCTAGAGACTCCCACCCGAGTTCCTGAAGCATTTCCGTAACACTCGCGTGATGAGCAAACCTATCAGTAACAAATCTAGCAGCCCGCCTCTGAATTGCTTCTATGTCCTCCCTCAATCCGACCTGATAGGGATCCCAAACGCTCGAGCAGTACTCATGAATAGGTCGTATTAGTGTTTTATGAGCGGTCACTTTACAGACGAACCACATCTTCCCAAAATTCTACCAATGAACCGATGACGACTATCCGCCTTCCCCACAACTGCCGTTACATGCTTGTCCCACTTCATATCGCTCTGCAATGTTACGCTCAAATATTTAATCGACATGACTGTGTCAAGCGCTACACTACTAATGGAGTATTCAAACATTACGGGATTCTTTTTCCTATTCATCTGCATTAATTTACATTTATCTATATTTAGAGTTAGCTGCCATTCTTTACACCAATCACAAATCCTTTACAAGTCATCTTGTATCCTCCTACAGTCACTCAACGACGACACCTTCCCGTACACCACAGCATCATCAGCAAACAGCCGTACATTGCTATCCACCCTATCCAAAAGATCATTTATGTAGATAGAAAACAATAGAGGACCTACCACACTTCTCTGGGGCGCTCCAGATGATACCATTTGGATGTCAAATAAATAAATCTCTCCATTTCGCATTACGACAACGACTGCACTGTTTTCCACACACCCCTGATACGGTTTATTTACCCTCGACTGCTAGTGCTGCCACCTGCCGTCTATGTGTGTTTATTGCACGATGACGTAGAACATTGGCGGTGGTCGGTCACATTAATGTGACTGGACCGTGTATAATAACCGGCAATATACCGTTTTTACTCATATTTTCATAAAAGGCATGAACAGGGTAGGCAAGGTAAATTTTAGATTGCAAATTAATATTCCAGGATGGGATTGTAAGACGTACACGAGAACTTCGTACGCAAATTTAGTTTTATAATTAGTAAATAATTATAATTAGTATAAAATGGTTTGCCCGCATCTCGTGGTCGTGCGCTAGCGTTCTCGCTTCCCACGCCCGGGTTCCCGGGTTCGATTCCCGGCGGGGTCAGGGATTTTCTCTGCCTCGTGACGGCTGGGTATTGTGTGCTGTCCTTAGGTTAGTTAGGTTTAAGTAGTTCTAAGTTCTAGGGGACTGATGACCATAGCTGTTAAGTCCCATAGTGCTCAGAGCCATTTGAACCATTTTTATAAAATGGTTCAAATGGATCTGAGCACTATGGGACTTAACTTCTGAGGTCATCAGTCCCCTAGACCTTAGAACTACTTAAACCTAATTAACCTAAGGACATCACACACATCCATGCCCGAGGCAGGATTCGAACATGCGACCGTAGCGGTCGCGCGTTTCCAGACTGTAGCGCCTAGAACGGACTTAGAAAATAATGAAATTAGTTTTATAATTTGACAGTTGATTGACATGTGCTGGGGTGTTATTCATCTTAAATACGAGGAAGCAGTGATTTTCTTGGGGTATTGCACACATTATACACTCCTGGAAATGGAAAAAAGAACACATTGACACCGGTGTGTCAGACCCACCATACTTGCTCCGGACACTGCGAGAGGGCTGTACAAGCAATGATCACACGCACGGCACAGCGGACACACCAGGAACCGCGGTGTTGGCCGTCGAATGGCGCTAGCTGCGCAGCATTTGTGCACCGCCGCCGTCAGTGTCAGCCAGTTTGCCGTGGCATACGGAGCTCCATCGCAGTCTTTAACACTGGTAGCATGCCGCGACAGCGTGGACGTGAACCGTATGTGCAGTTGACGGACTTTGAGCGAGGGCGTATAGTGGGCATGCGGGAGGCCGGGTGGACGTACCGCCGAATTGCTCAACACGTGGGGCGTGAGGTCTCCACAGTACATCGATGTTGTCGCCAGTGGTCGGCGGAAGGTGCACGTGCCCGTCGACCTGGGACCGGACCGCAGCGTCGCACGGATCCACGCCAAGACCGTAGGATCCTACGCAGTGCCGTAGGGGACCGCACCGCCACTTCCCAGCAAATTAGGGACACTGTTGCTCCTGGGGTATCGGCGAGGACCATTCGCAACCGTCTCCATGAAGCTGGGCTACGGTCCCGCACACCGTTAGGCCGTCTTCCGCTCACGCCCCAACATCGTGCAGCCCGCCTCCAGTGGTGTCGCGACAGGCGTGAATGGAGGGACGAATGGAGACGTGTCGTCTTCAGCGATGAGAGTCGCTTCTGCCTTGGTGCCAATGATGGTCGTATGCGTGTTTGGCGTCGTGCAGGTGAGCGCCACAATACGGACTGCATACGACCGAGGCACACAGGGCCAACGCCCGGCATCATGGTGTGGGGAGCGATCTCCTACACTGGCCGTACACCACTGGTGATCGTCGAGGGGACACTGAATAGTGCACGGTACATCCAAACCGTCATCGAACCCATCGTTCTACCATTCCTAGACCGGCAAGGGAACTTGCTGTTCCAACAGGACAATGCACGTCCGCATGTATCCCGTGCCACCCAACGTGCTCTAGAAGGTGTAAGTCAACTACCCTGGCCAGCAAGATCTCCGGATCTGTCCCCCATTGATCATGTTTGGGACTGGATGAAGCGTCGTCTCACGCGGTCTGCACGTCCAGCACGAACGCTGGTCCAACCGAGACGCCAGGTTGAAATGGCATGGAAAGCCGTTCCACAAGACTACATCCAGCATCTCTACGATCGTCTCCATGGGAGAATAGCAGCCTGCATTGCTGCGAAAGGTGGGTATACACTGTACTAGTGCCGACATTGTGCATGCTCTGTTGCCTGTGTCTATGTGCCTGTGGTTCTGTCAGTGTGATCATGTGATGTATCTGACCCCAGGAATGTGTCAATAAAGTTTTCCCTTCCTGGGACAATGAATTCACGGTGTTCTTATTTCTGTTTCCAGGAGTGTATATGTCACATTTTTACAGTTACACGTTTGTTTTAAACTTTCCACAGAAAAACAAACTTGGTTTTTCATTCACAAAAGGTTCCCTCTCATGTCACAGTTCCATAGTAAACCACGCGCAATGTGTAATTGGCCAGATGTTGGCGAGGTAGCTGGTGATGCACAACGGAATGCATTTTGATGCAGCCCTCTCAATGAGATAAGCACAGTTTTGCAGCTTTCTGATAAAATTCTTCATCTGACGATAAAAATAGAGCTGCTTTAGGTGCCGAGGACTGTTCGAAGGTCAAAATGAAAATAACGGGATGTGAAGCGTAATGTGGGTTGCCTGCACTGTCCTGAAGCCTGCTGTAGGCAATCCTTGCTCTGTGCATTATAGCAGAAACAGCGGCGCTGTGGCCGTTCTATAAAGTCTACGTATTTCAGAAGATATGAGGTCCAGAACAGCGAAAACAAGTCTGTCGTCACTAATTGTACCTCTAGTTTTTATTTCCGTAGAAGAATCATACACGTGCCATTAAAAAGAATGTAACTTTACGTTAAAAGTGATGTTTGTTTACATTTATGGATTGTGCATTCCCACCCGTTGTGTGAGATGCATCACTGGCCAGCTGTATTTTTTACATTTTGTTTCGGAAATATATGGTGTGTCACAGCTAGATGGACAAGTCAGCCCTAAATACACCAACAAAATTTCGGAAGTTGTTCAGGATATTTTTCGAATGTTTTCATATAAGGGACCCTTGGTCTACCATTACATCGGTTAAAAAGTCTGTAGTATGCAATCTCGAAAACCTACAACCTAAAAACAACCCTCGAATGAGAAAGTATAGCGATGTGACTGCTGTCACTGCGGGAATAGCTTGTTTGGGCCACTCTTCATTTCCATTCAGTGAAACAACACACAAGGCCGCTGGTGGCCGAGCGGTTCTGGCGCTACAGTCTGGAACCGCGCGACCGCTACGGTCGCAGGTTCGAATCCTGCCTCGGGCATGGATGTGTGTGTTGTCCTTAGGTAAGTTAGGTTTAAGTAGTTCTAAGTTCTAGGGGACTTATGACCTCAGCAGTTGAGTCCCATAGTGCTCAGAGCCATTTGAACCATTTCGTACGTTGAGCAACTCTTCGTCAGTAAACATATCAATACTGCTGTGTGTATCGCTGTTGATGTGCAGCTAACACTGACGGAAAAACAAACCCGAGATACAACCGAGTAATGCAGAATGCACGATTGAGGACGAAGAGTAAAGTGGCCATTACTGTTGTCGGCTAGTACAGCGAGTAAGCAAACATGATATACATTACATACCACTGACATTTTCACTGCTGCAGATATATTTTCAGTGTAATACAGATACAGAAGATAAATGGCAGCAATAAATCGAACAAAATGTAATTACTGTAACGAGCCATTGGAAACCGCGGCTCCTTGTCGTCAAATTACAAACGACTCGCACAGTTCATTAGCATAACGATAACCGGGAAAAGGTAAAATTAAGTATCATTGGGAAGTGAGAGCAGACATACACAATTATTTACCAAAATTAGTGGGTGCTGTGAAATGGTTACTGCAGGAACAGTAACCTGTAAGGACCTGGAAACTGGGAGGTAACGGTACGTGTCCAGTTCACAGTTCAAGCATATGCAGGCTGCTTCTGCTGAGCGGTTCACCTCACATATTTCCGCAACCGTTTAACGTATCGTAAAATTGTTTTCTCTCAAATGAACTTTGAGAAAGTCTTTACTAAACGACTTATAGTCCCTTTTTATAGCCGTATGAACAACAAAGATATTGGTGTCGACTTCACTTTTTCAAACTGGATTATAGTAACTGCTGTTGTCAAAATCCAATTAGTGGTTCCTTAGTAATTAAAATGCTTATAGACTAGGATTTTTCTTTTTAAACAGGAAACTGATTGCTGTATTATGATTTCATACACGAATTAGGAAATACATGACTTCGGATAAATTGTTTAATTAAGTTTCATGATGTTGACTGTAAAATTCATATATCCAGTCAAAAGTACAACACATATTAGTTTTTTATAATTTTTTTCCAAATGTAATGGTGTTTCATAATAGTCTTGTGAAAATGTGGTCCTATGTTACATCGCGTGTCACGTTTAGCTACAAACTGTATGTGTGCGTGGGTGTCCCAGCACTTCTTTTCCGTAATTATGTGCTATTTTAGATAGTGTGTTTTTGGTGTAGCCTGTGGTCCCGTAGCCTATGTAGGCATGGGATTCCTCTCGTATAATACAAAGTTAGTCTGCCTCAACCCCGTCAGCTGTAGACATGTCTACGAGTAATTATTATTTGAACATGTATGCAAAGTTGTAAAATAGTTTCTGCGCCGCGAATACGCTTACAGTTTGTAACACGACAGTGAGTGTCCGATCTGCCGCATGGTCTACTATCCTAATTAGTAAAACACAGAGCAGTGACACAGCTTTAGCTAATTACCCGTCACAGAACAGAGACATTAGAAAGGGTGCGGAAGGACTACCCTTTGAAGATCACGTCACGTGACAGATCACCTGAACTGATGGAACGTGGTATATATTGGTTCACGACGGTTAGATATGAGTAGGTTCAGCAAAAGTTCATGAGGCTTGTGATATCAGCAGTTGGAGATAGTTTACGCTGTATTACAAGCGTAATCCCTGGCATATGTGTCATTGTTCAGGGACTCATACAGGGCAGTAAAAATCAGACTAAAAAACTAGTAAGATTTTGCAGGGTAGGCTATGCTGAGAAACTGTTAAGAAAAGAATTCGATACGCTGCTCTGTTTTCGAATTAACACTGAAGTTAGACAGTCAGGTGCGCGCTAATTCAGGCGTAGATAGCGCACGAGACTGTTCAGCCTATGACTTGGGTTCGATCCTTAATACGTCCCACGTCCAATTTTTGTATAGCTCTCTTATTCGATTTTAGGAAACCAAACGAAGAACACGTTAAGCGACACAGTACCTGACGGGCCGCTTGAATATGCGCGTGCGAAGGCGTAACTGGCTAAATTCCGTGCTAATTAACTCTGAAACGGGGCAAAATATTTTTTTCTTAACAACTATTTTTCAGCACAGCCTACCCTACAAGCTTTTCAGACTGCTTCTGACCATCCTGTATAGCGTAGCAATACAGTGCATTCGGAAACTTCGTCTGTAAAACGTGTAATCATTTCGAAAAGATGAATCTTTTTTCATTTTTTATTTCCGGTTTACAGGTTAATGAATGATTAACGCAATAACTTGATTTACACAACATTACTTTGTAACAGGAGGACAAAAGGCTCAGGAAAGTAAAACCTTGTGTCTGCTGTCAAGATGTCGCGTTTGATGTTTTCAGAGCTTAGCGATGCGGGTGCAGACACTGAATGCAGTTTATTAATTTGGGTAAATCAGGTTGTTGTTGTGGTCTTCAGTCCAGAGACTGGTTTGATGCTGCTCTCCATGCTACGCCATCCTGTGAAAGCTTCCTCATCTCCCAGTACCTACTCCAACCCAAATCCTTCCGAATCTGCTTAGTGTATTCATCTCTTGGCCTCCCTCTACGATTTTTGCCCTCCACGCTGCCCTCCAGTACTAAATTGGTGATACCTTGATGCCACAGAACATGTCCTACCAACCGATCCCCTCTTCTAGTCAAGTTGTGCCACAAATCTCTCTTCTCCCCAATTCTACTCAGTACCTCCTCATTAGTTATATGATCTACGCATCGAATCTTCAGCATTCTTCTGTAGCACCACATTTCGAAAGTTTCTATTCTCTTCTTGTCCAAACTATTTATCGTCCATGTTTCACTTGCATACATGGCTACGCTTCATACAAATACTTTCAGAAACGACTTCCTGACACTTAAATATATACTAGATGGTAACAAATTTCTCTTCAGAAACGCTTTCCTTGCCATTGCCAGTCTACATTTTATATCCTCTCTACTTCGACCATCATCAGTTATTTTTGCTCCCCAAATAGCAACAATCCTTTACGACTTGAAGTGTCTCATTTCCTAATCTAATTCCCTCAGCATCACCCGACTTAATTCGACTACATTCCATTATTCTGGCAACGGCCTCGCCGCAGTGGATACACCGGTTCCCGTCAGATCACTGAAGTTAAGCGCTGTCGGGCATGGCCGGCACTTGGACGGGTGACCATGCGGGCCGCCATGAGCTGTTGCCATTTTTCGGGGTGCACTCAGCCTCGTGATGCCAATTGAGGAGCTACTCGACCGAATAGTAGCGGCTCCGCTCAAAGAAAACCATCATAACGACCGGGAGAGCGATGTGCTGCCCACACGCCCCTCCTATCCGCATCCTCAGTTGAGGATGAGACGGCGGTCGGATGGTACCGGTGGGCCACCTGTGGCCTGAAGACGGTGTGTGTGTGTGCCATTATTCTCGTTTTGCTTTTGTTGATCTTCTTCTGATATCCTCCTTTCAAGACACTGTCCTTTCCGTTCAACTGCTCTTCCAGGTCCTTTGCTGTCTCTGACAGAACTACAATGTCATCGGCGAACCTCAAAGTTTTTATTTCTTCTCCATGGATTTTAATTCCTACTCCCAATTTTTCTTTTGTTTCCTTTATTGCTTGCTCAATATACAGATTGAGTAACATAGGGGATAGGCTACAGCCCTGTCGCACTCCCTTCCCAACCTATGCTTCCCTTTCATGCCCCTCGACTCTAATTAATGCCATCTGATTTCTGTATAAATCGTAAATAACCTTTCGATCCCTGTATTTTGCCCCTGTCACTTTCAGAATTTGAAAGAGAGTGTTCCAGCCAACATTGTCAAAAGTTTTCTCTAAGTCTACAAATGATAGAAACGTAGGTTCGCCTTTCAAACAAAACACTGGATACTATTGACTCTTGTATTAAACAGGAGATACTGGCGTGGTTCACCTTGAAAACGTTTACAAGAAATTAGATTCTACCTCAGAACGGCCATGTTTTACGTTTCTCGAGACGTCACAGGTAAGAACACGAAATATAATAACCACCTGCCCCGTGTCGGGGCCGTGACGTCACCACACTAGTCGAGTTGGAGAGGGAAGCACTCACTCGAGGGGAATGTCTCGCGAGCCGGAACGTTGCCACGCCTGGTGTAGACGATATTGTGGTGATCACTTACGCTAGAGTGTTGTCCTGTACTTACGGTGTGCGGAACAAACGGTCTTCCATCAGCTGTCGGGAATGCTACACACAATCACCACTTAGTAAGATAGCTCTGACCACAGAGGCACATCACTAGCACTTCCCCTCCAATAATGCAGCACGCAATCACATGCTAACCAGAATATTCAAAATTTCTCAGCAGCGTAATTGAAATTTAGTATTCCTTGGTTTGGCTGGTCAGGGCCGACAAAAAATAAAATTTCCTAAATAGTTACGCAAAGATAGGCACCACTTAAGCAGCTGCGTTCCGTACGCTGTTTTCGACAGCGGGATCATTAAAGAAGGAGCACTGCATAAGTTGTTCAAAAAAGAGGGGAACATTGTCCCTGGCCTTGTGGAAGGAACCATACTGGCATCCGCTAAGGCTAACATTGAGAAACAAGAATAAGGAGAGTTGTAATTAGATCTGGACTCAGATCCTGATGTAAGTACATTACCAAAATGTGGACTCAGTAATGCAGGAATTAATTTTATAGAATGTGTGTTGAATATATAATCAATCTTTAACCAACCTGTATACTAATGATTTTCGTTTCTGTTTTACTAATCTAGTTATTTATGGTTCCTGTCAACATTTGTTATATATAACTCGAATTAACATGTGAAAGAAAACTGTTCATTGTGTTTCTACACATACCGATATATACTTTGCCAGTCATCGTTCGACGCTTGACCATTGGTACATATCAAGGGTGCTTCTTGTGCAGTCTTCGCGAACCCTATTCGTTTTACAGTTTCATTAGTTTCCAAACTGAAAAGAGATTTCAAAAACTTCAAACAGGTTTACGCGAGATATTTGGCGTTAATGTTGTTTATACACAAACTCCACACATCAAAAAAAGTTTTACATCACCCCGGTTCCTAGAACTCCTGAAGATAGACGTTGACTGTGGGTATTGTATCACAGGCACAGTCCCTTTGACTGTTCAGAGATGTCACTAAACCCGCCCAAAAATGTAAACAACCATGCATGAGCAGCGCCTATTAGACGTAGAGGGTCCGACAGCCGATCAGTTCCAGTCATTCCACTAGGAAGGAGGTACACGGCTCGTGTTGTCTGTAGTTCAACCATGCCTAGACGGTCAATACCGCGGTTCGATCGCGTCCGCACTGTTACTTTGTGCCAGGAAGGGCTCTCAACAAGGAAAGTGTCCAGGTGTCTCGGAGTAAACCAAAGCGATGTTGTTCTGACATGGAAGAGATACACAGAGATAGGAACTGTCGGTGACGGGCCTCGCTCAGGCAGCCCAAGCGCTACGACGGCAGTGGATGACAGCTACCTACGGCTTATGGCTCGGGGGCACCCTGACAGCAAGGTCACCATGTTGAATAATCCTTTCGTGCAGCCACAGGACGTCGTGTTTCGACTCAAACTATGCGCAATAGGCTGCATGATGCGCAACTTCACTCCCGACGTCCACGGCGAGGTCCATCTTTGCAACCACGACACCATGCATTACAGTACAGATGGGCCCAACAACATGCTGAATGGAGCGCTTAGGACTGGCGTCACGTTCTCTTCACCGATGAGTGTCACATATGCCTTCAAGCAGACAATCGTCGGAGACGTGTTTAGAGGCAACCCAGTCAGGCCGAACGCCTCAGACACACCGTCCAGCGAGTGCAGCAAGGTGGAGGTTCCCTGCTGTTTTGGGGTGGCATTACGTGGGGCCAACGTACGCCGCTGATGGTCATGGAAGGTGCCGTAACGGCTGTACGATACGTGAATGCCATCCTCCGACCAATAGTGCAAACATATTGGCAACATATTGACGAGGCATTCGTCTTCATGGTCAACAATTCGCGCCTCCATCGTGCACATCTTGTGAATGACTGTCTTCAGGATAACGACATCGCTCGACTAGAGTGGCCAGCATGTTCTCCAGACATGAAACCTATAGAACATGCCTGGGACAGATTGAAAAGGGCTGTTTATGGACGATGTGACACACCAACCACTCTGAGGGATCTGCACCGAATCGCCGTTGAGGAGTGGGACAATCTGGACCAACAGTGCCTTGATGAACTTGTGGATAGTATGCCACGACGAATACAGGCATGCATCAATGCAAGAGGACATGCTACTGTGTATCAGAGGTACCGGTGTGAACAGCAATTTGGACCACCACCTCTGAAGGTCAAGGTCTTGCTGTATGGTGGTAAAAAAGAAAATGCAATTTGTGTTTTTCATGGTCAATAAAAAGGCCGGAAATGATGTTTATGTTGATCTCAATTCCAGTTTTCTGTTCAGGTTCCGGAACTCTCTGAACCGAGGTGATGCAAAACTTTTTTTGGTGTGTGTATTTATTAACACTCTCCTTCGTAAAAGAACTGCAGTTTTTCAGTATCTTACAAACCATTAGAAAACTCCCGCTTCCGTTAAATACCAAAGAACCTGTCCGACCATTTGAAGGATGTTTCACGAACATAAATGGAAATAGATTGGCGAGAAGAGGAGTTCTTCTATGTTTAGGAATGTGGACCAGTGTTCACAGCCGAAAGGTACTCTTATTATGAACTCGTTGTTCCTGTCACCTTCCTCCTCGCTCATAAACAGTCACCACTACCTTGAACTTACTTTTAAAATAACTCTATTTAAGTAAATAACTCTATAAATATATTCGTTAAGGTTTGCAAATTTTACAGGCCCCATAATTATCGGATAGCTCAGTAACGATGTCCATAAACTTTCTGTCTTCGTAGGGGCAAAACAATTATTTTCTACTTAGATTATTTCTTATATTTCGATTAAATATTGTCACGCAGAGGCCGATAGGATATTCTATTTTATCGTGCCAGCAAATTTTATCTGTTGCTTCTGGCCTCACCATCACCAGACAGCTGTGAATTTTATTCTGCGAGCTGCTGCACGCTGCTGTGGCGCTAATTCTGCGTCCGGCGCATACAACGTTTTCTGCGGTGATAGCCTATTACCTCTATATTTCGATGCAAATTACGACGTGAATGCTGCGTGATTGGTGTTAACAATTGAGTAATCACGTTCATTTTGGGACGCCAAATTCACATCTGCAGTTCGTTAAGCCGCGTGGCGACAGGTTCTCGTTATTCACCGAAGTCCAAACAAAGCTTTGCCTTGCTAAAATGCAGGTGTCACTACTATTTCTGAAATTTATAATTTTGAGATCTGTGTTATCATTTTTGCTCTGAGAGTCATTGTGAGCAGTGTTGGAGAGATCTTTTATTGCCTATCTATTAAGGCTGCCTCACTTACTTTCCACAGAAGGACGGAGAGAAGAATGACTGTTGACTGCGTATACGTCCTGAGGCCAGCTGTATTTTACTGCCCTTTGGAGGAAGTTATCTGGGAGACTCTGGGGTTCTTCCATGTTACTTACTGAGGAATTTTAAAAAATTTTCTATTTTATAGCACGACAGTTGGCATCGTTCATCCGTAAATTAATTTTTTAACATTTTTCTCTTGTGACTCAGAGAACGTATCAGAAACAATATTGTTCTTCTTTGCGCAAGGACGAATTCCCAATTAATGAAGTTCGATATTTTTCAACACTTTCGAACAGAATTTAACTTAACATTCTACAAGCAATCTCGTGAAAGAACTACGGTTTCGAAAGACCCTACAGAAGAATCTAAAACATCTGCCCAGTTTTCCTGTACGGCCATTCGTATTCATGTCTCCACGTAGTGTACTGATAAACACCGTTCTGTTGATACTGTATGACTGTTGGCTTGACATGTTTGAGTTTCGGCTGCGTTCACTGCAAAGATTGCCCGAAGTTATCACTGAAAATAGGAGAGCCGAAGAAAGACATTACGAGAAAGACGGTGAGAATTTATCCAGCTGCAGCAGCAAATGACTTTTTAAGTGGTATTGTAGTGTAAACATTTTGGAAAACGTCTCACTCTTAACTGGCAGTCACTGACAATATTGTCCTTAGGTAGTAGAACGTACTGTTACTGAGACCGTCGACAGTCAACATTACTTACATGGTACGAAATACACATGTTGCAGGGATCGTGTGAAGAAAGTAGCGGAGGACTGTTGTGGTAGTACCAAACATCGCGATAACAAATGAAACGTTGCAACGCACGACATGAGACACAGCCAGACTTGTGGAAGAAATGAGTCATTCTAATACCACAGGAAGTAGATGACGACAGGAGTGGGAATTACTGAACTTTAATAAGTCAGGGTTGTAAAATACCTGCAAAAGAATGGAGTGGCCTGTAGAAGTCTTCCTAAGGAAAGATTACCTAGGGTTCTAGATCTACATCTACATGACTACTCTGTAATACGTACTTAAGTGGTTGTCAGTATGTTCCAAAGAAATGTAGGGACACTCGAGGTAATCTGACCCTATATGTATCTTAGGATAGACTGAAGGAAGACAAATCTGCATTAATTATGTTTGTAGGTTTAGAAAGAGCTTTTGGCAACATTGGCATTAATACATCCTTTCAAATTCAGAAGATATCAGGAATCAAATTTACCCAGCGAAAGATTACCTAAAACTTGTACAGAAACCATATTATAGTTAGAAGAGTCGAATAATACGAAACGGAATCGGTAATCGAGAAAGGGTTTTGACCTATCTCCCATGTAACTCAATCTGCAGATAGAATAACCATTTGAGGGAAGCAGGGAGAAATTCAGAAAAGAAATTGAGGATGAAAAAATGTAAAGATTGGGCGAAAATAGTTTAAAACAATTCTCATTTATTTTGCATTCTCAGTCGCACACTTTTAAATATATTGTTTTTAAAATGTGCAACTGAAACAAAAATAAATGAGACTTGTTTTAAATATCAATACAGATGCTGTTCTCTCGCCATGAATATGTTGGTTGTAGTGGGAACAGATAGTATATTTAATTCAAATTGAAAGATGGATGCCAACAAATGTGAATCAGGGCTAATGGATTGTAGTCTAGGAAAATCAGTTAACGTTCGAGGAATTTGACTAGAAAATTGTACATCAAAAATTGTCGAGTTTTGGTACTGAGGCAGCAAAATAACTGACGACAGCGGAAGTACAGGAGATACGACACGCACACTTGCAATAAAAACCAGATTTTCTGAAAAGGGGAAATATTACCTTTCAATATAATATTAAATGTAAGGAAATCTTATTTAATGTATCTGTTTGGAGTGTTAAAAATGTGTGCTTCACTGAATTTAACTCGGTTATTGGAATTTCAGCACATGGACATCAGAAAATAGTTCCGTTGAACTGTTTATTTCTTACCAGCCTATACCTCTTGTGCATCCGTTCATGAAATGGTAATATCTGTGCACATCCACCTAAATGGCTCTGAGCACTATGGGACTCAACTGCTGAGGTCATTAGTCCCCTAGAACTTAGAACTAGTTAAACCTAACTAACCTAAGGACATCACAAACATCCATGCCCGAGGCAGGATTCGAACCTGCGACCGTAGCGGTCTTGCGGTTCCAGACTGCAGCGCCTTTAACCGCACGGCCACTTCGGCCGGCGCACATCCACCTACGCCACATTCGATCGGTATGCATGCGACAGCGTGCGTACCTAATATGTACCAAAACGCCGCACATCAAAACGGGATTTTCACATGCTCATACCTCTGGTTCAATTGGTGATAAGAAGTTAGGATCAAGTCTTTTGGATATCCCTTGGGCTAGGGGTCATTTACATACCCCAAAGGAGGATCGTCTTAGAGTCACTATCCTACGGCACAGGGTCAAAGTATGAATGTTACGCACTTCCTCCTGCTTAGGCAGAAAAGCGGTTGGTTCTTTTTGCATTTGATGCGGTCTACGGTGCGATTTGAGAGACTTTTCGCGACATCATTAATTCGTATACAGTTCATCGAAAAACACCTAAAATGGTTTTTTTTATTATGTTTTCGCCGTCACCAGCGGACCAAAACCCAGCCGAGGATTCCAAGACGGCTATGCACAGCACATGGCTGAAATTCTTACGATATATTCCTCAGACGTAACATTCGCACATAAAATCCGGTGTGAGGCGAAAACGTGGTTTATAAAATCTTTGTCATCTGGGAACCCCATGTTGTAGTAATGAGGCACATCCAAAACTATTTTGCACCTCAAATCCGGTCTGAGGTGTAAAATTAATTTGAGTTATTTCACAAAAGTAAAGTATTTAAATTTTACTAACCAATACATTTCTCTTCATATGTATTACATGCCCTGCTGCAGCAGGGAAAAAATGAGCACCAGCGGGTAAATGCTCCTATTGGAGTACAAAAAAATGCGAATATGTTCCTGTTTGTTTAAAAGAATCATGACTGAAAATTGGGATACCTGCAGCCTCCCTCTACAATCCTCAGCACGTTAAAAAATTTCCAAAAATTTTGGCATGCTCTTTTATGCTGTGACAGTAGCAAATAAACGGAAAATTAATAAATATTGGAAGACAGTAGACCGTGGTAGTGTTATAGAAAAACCGATGGAGACAATGGCAGTGTGAGAGAAAGAGAGGGCGTAGTGGCAGTGGAACATAATTGGCAGCGACAAAACAGTGCCAGGGAAAGAGTGAAGGTGACAGTGTCAGCAGGGTGTGGCGGGGTGGGGAAAGGGAATAGAGAAAGTCGAACTGCGTGAAAGCCAGTGAGGAAGGAAGGAAATGAGATATTAGCAGTAAGAGAGAGCAAGCGGGAGATAGTGACAGTTAGAGGATACTGCAGTAGTAGGACAGAGCGAAGATGACTGTTGCTGTGAGACGGTAGATAATGACAGAGAGACACAAAGAGATAATGAAAATGAGTTGGACTGAATGAGTGAGTGAGAAAGAGCAATTGGGAGTGGATGAGTATGAGCGACTAACAGTGATGGACTAGTGGATGTGAGATAATTACAGTTAGGAAAGCTTGTGGAAGTCTGAGGTGAGTTGAACGTTAAAAAACAAAAGCGCGAATATGTTCTCATGCCAAAATTTTTGGGAAAATTTTTATAGGTGTTAAGGAAGTAGTATGAGGCAGTTGGTACCACACTTTTCAATCAGAGTCTTTTAAATGACCAGAAACATAATCACATATTTTGTGCTCTGATAGGGGTATTTTTCCACTGGTGTTTATCATCCTTGTACTGTAAAAATGAATAAGTATCTGAACATGCCCATAAAATGAGAGAAATAATGATTCTGCCAAAGGACAGTTTAAATCTACGGAAGTATATAACAGAAAGTGACGTTAGGGTGGCTGCACTAGACTGTATGTTATTGCACATCTCTCAGTCTGCTTATAACTTTCTTTTAAAGACACACTAAAATTCGATTTCCATTAATCTTTCAGGGATAGGTTATGTGAGTGCATGGGAATCGGAATGAGTGGTAGTAAAAACATTTAGAGGCACGATAATATTATTTTGTTATGAATGTTGACTATTTATTTGATTCAAACATATGCTAGAACTACCACTGACAACACTTCAAAACACATTTACACAAAAACGTTTACAAAATGCAAACAGGGGCAGCAATCAGAATTATGATTCCAATTCGTAACTCTTTATCAATTATGGGGTCCCTTAACACACACCAAGATGGAACAACGGCGATACCTTGATCATTGTGAATGGACTCTGTCTCGTGTTCGAGACATCATAGTTCCAGACTATAAGAGATGGAATATTTCATTCAGTCATATTCATATAGTACGAGAGTGGGCAGCCTCTAATTCTACGATCTATTTCGACAAGGGAAGCAAAGAATGAACAGAGAAGGCAATGAACAGAATTGCGTCAGACATGTGGTCGCAAACATTTTGTTAAAAATCTAAAAATAGTCAATGAATAAAAATTCTCCGAACATGTAGGTATTCGTTATAGATATAATTTCATGCCCTACTATATTATGTATGGGAACGTTAACGGGTAACTACGAGACCACAAACAAATGGGAATTTAGCAGACAAAGGCGGTGATGTCAGTCTCAAAGATTTACCAGTCAAAATGGTATAAGCCTTTCCCACAGGATACATCACTTAGTAAATAATCAAATTACCGCAAGGCAACTCACAATGCCCAGTGCATCGGATTCAGGATATACGTTGTGGTAGCTCGAAACTGAATAAAGCATACACAATCAAATCACCCTCAAAGTACCAAATTAAATAAAATAACCGAAACAATGCTCACGAAACGTTTCTCTAATGTAACGAACCTCAAAAAGAATGATTACGCACTTCTACTAATTGCACTATCACAATCAAATACCTGTATTCACACTCTAACAAAAGAGCACAAGTGAGCATGTACGTTCCCTTACCAATTCGCTGCAAGAGTGACGATCTTTGCGCTTGGATGAAACGATCCTCTTTTGGAACATGTGGAGGGGAAGATTCCGTTACGTCTGACCAATAACGTCCGGACCTAGCATTTATCTTTGAACTTGCCCACTGCTGTACCTTCTCACAAGGTTAAGTTGGCAAGGACTACTCGCTATATTTGCTGACTTCGGTTGCCCAGGGAAACATTTGGAATCCACTTACACACACACACAAGTTTTCATTCATAGTTATTTATAGCATACATGGGTAGTTGAAAGGACTTATATAAGGAAAATAAAGGAAAAGATTTGTTCAACCCTTTTTAGAGGCTGATTATTAACTTGAGAGAGTAATGTGCGTCATAAAATCGGCGCTACGAGGAAGCAAGGTGCGTTATACATGCGACGTTCCTGCTAGAGCTCTAACGCGTTTCAGTGTAGCCTTATATGGAAGGATAATATGGATAATAAACAGAACAGACAAGGAGAGAACTAAAGCCTCTGAAATGTGGTGCTACAGAAACATGCTGAAGATTATAAATGGGCAGAGGTAGTAACTAATAGTTGGTAATAAACCTAATCGGGGAGTAAAGTAATTTGTGGCACAACTTCACTCGAGTAGGGTTATATTGACAGGACACATGTTGAGATATGAAGAAATAATTAATTTGGGTTTTGAGGAAAGTGTAGGTTTAAAAATTACAGGAGGAAGCAAACTCTGACGGCAGCAAGCAAATTGAAATCGATGTAGGTTGCAGTAGTTATGAAATGAGACTTGCACAGAATAGAGCGGACTAGAGAGACACATTAAACCAGTCTTGCAACCGACACAACAACAAGGACAACGATGGTCTACACGTAAATCTCAGTTCCTATTAGCAACACAAATGGGGTTAGCTTTCGATGTCTGTCGTATACTAGAGCTCGAGCGGTCAGTGAACGAGATGTGTAGTTTTTCTTTTTTGGTCATCAGTCTGCTGACTGGTTTGATGCGGCCCGCCACGAATTCCTTTCCTGTGCTAACCTGTTCGTCTCAGAGTAGCACTTGCAACCTACGTCCTCAATTATTTGCTTGACGTATTCCAATCTCTGTCTTCCTCTACAGTTTTTGCCCTCTACAGCTCCCTCTAGTACCATGGAAGTCATTACCTCATGTCTTAGCAGATGTCCTATCATCCTGTCCCTTCTCCTTATCAGTGTTTTCCACATATTCCTTTCCTCTCCGATTCTGCGTAGAACCTCCTCATTCCTTACCTTATCAGTCCACCTAATTTTCAACATTCGTCTATAGCATCACATCTCAAATGCTTCGACTCTCTTCTGTTCCGGTTTCCTCACAGTCCATGTTTCACTACCATACAATGCTGTACTCCAGACGTACATCCTCAGAAATTTCTTCCTCAAATTAAGGCCGGTATTTGATATTAGTAGACTTCTCTTGGCCAGAAATGCCTTTTTTGCCATAGCGAGTCTGCTTTTGATGTCCTTCTTGCTCTTTCTTGTCTTTCTTGTCTTTCTCCGATTTACTCTCAAACCATACTGTGTACTCATTAGACTGTTCATTCCGTTCAGCAGATCATTTAATTCTTCTTCACTTTCACTCAGGATAGCAATGTCATCATTGAATCGTATCATTGATATCCTTTCACCTTGTGTTTTAATTCCACTCCTGAACATTTCTTTTATTTCCATCATTGCTTCCTCGATGTACAGATTGAAGAGTAGGGGCGAAAGGCTACAGCCTTGTCTTATACCCTTCTTAATACGAGCACTTCGTTCTTGACCGTCCACTCTTATTATTCCCTCTTGGTTGTAGTACATATTGTATATGACCCGTCTCTCCCTATAGCTTACCCCTACTTTTTTCAGAATCTCGAACAGCTTGCACCATTTTATATTGTCGAACGCTTGTTCCAGGTCGACAAATCCTATGAAAGTGTCCTGATTTTTCTTTAGCCTTGCTTCCATTATTAGCCGTAACGTCAGAATTGCCTTTCTCGTCCCTTTACTTTTCCTAAAGCCAAACTGATCGTCATCTAGCGCATTCTCAATTTTCTTTTCCATTCTTCTGTATATTATTCTTGTAAGCAGCTTCGATGCATGAGCTGTTAAGCTGATTGTGCGGTAATTCTCGCACATGTCAGCTCTTGCCGTCTTCGGAATTGTGTGGATGATGCTTTTCCGAAAGTCAGATGGTATGTCGCCAGACTCATATATTCTACACACCAACGTGAATAGTCGTTTTGTTGCCACTTCCCCCAATGATTTTAGAAATTCTGATGGAATGTTATCTATCCCTTCTGCCTTATTTGACCGTAAGTCCTCCAAAGCTCTTTTAAATTCCGATTCTAATACTGGATCCCCTATCTCTTCTAAATCGACTCCTGTTTCTTCTTCTATCACATCAGACAAATCTTCACCCTCATAGAGGCTTTCAATGTATTCTTTCCACCTATCTGCTCTCTCCTCTGCATTTAACAGTGGAATTCCCGTTGCACTCTTAATGTTACCACCATTGCTTTTAATGTCACCAAAGGTTGTTTTGACTTTCCTGTATGCTGAGTCTGTCCTTCCAACAATCATATCTTTTCCGATGTCTTCACATTTTTCCTGCAGCCATTTCGTCTTAGCTTCCCTGCACTTCCTATTTATTTCATTCCTCAGCGACTTGTATTTCTGTATTCCTGATTTTCCCGGAACATGTTTGTACTTCCTCCTTTCATCAATCAACTGAAGTATTTCTTCTGTTACCCATGGTTTCTTCGCAGCTACCTTCTTTGTACCTATGTTTTCCTTCCCAACTTCTGTGATGGCCCTTTTTAGAGATGTCCATTCCTCTTCAACTGTACTGCCTACTGCGCTATCCCTTATTGCTGTATCTACAGCGTTAGAGAACTTCAAACGTATCTCGTCATTCCTTAGTACTTCCGTATCCAACTTCTTTGCGTATTGATTCTTCCTGACTAATGTCTTGAACTTCAGCCTACTCTTCATCACTACTATATTGTGATCTGAGTCTATATCTGATCCTGGGTACGCCTTACAGTCCAGTATCTGATTTCGGAATCTCTGTCTGACCATGATGTAATCTAATTGAAATCTTCCCGTATCTCCTGGCCTTTTCCAAGTATACCTCCTCCTCTTGTGATTCTTGAACAGGGTATTCGCTATTACTAGCTGAAACTTGTTACAGAACTCAATTAGTCTTTCTCCTCTTTCATTCCTTGTCCCAAGCCCATATTCTCCTGTAACCTTTTCTTCTACTCCTTCCCCTACAACTGCATTCCAGTCGCCCATGACTATTAGATTTTCGTCCCCCTTTACATACTGCATTACTTTTCAATATCCTCATACACTTTCTCTATCTGTTCATCTTCAGCTTGCGACGTCGGCGTATACCTGAACTATCGTTGTCGGTGTTGGTCTGCTGTCGATTCTGATTAGAACAACCCGGTCACTGAACTGTTCACAGTAACACACCCTCTGCCCTACCTTCCTATTCATAACGAATCCTACACCTGTTATACCATTTTCTGCTGCTGTTGATATTACCCGATACTCATCTGACCAGAAATCCTTGTCTTCCTTCCACTTCACTTCACTGACCCCTACTATATCTAGATTGAGCCTTTGCATTTCCCTTTTCAGATTTTCTAGTTTCCCTACCACGTTCAAGCTTCTGACATTCCACGCCCCGACTCGTAGAACGTTATCCTTTCATTGATTATTCAATCTTTTTCTCATGGTAAACTCCCCCTTGGCAGTCCCCTCCCGGAGATCCGAAGGGTGGACTATTCCGGAATCTTTTGCCAATGGAGAGATCATCATGACACTTCTTCAATTACAGGCCACATGTCCTGTGGATACACGTTACTTGTATTTAATGCAGTGGTTTCCATTGCTTTCTGCATCCTCATGTCGTTGATCATTGCTGATTCTTCCGCCTTTAGGGGCAATTTCCCACCCCTAGGACACGAGAGTGCCCTGAACCTCTATCCGCTCCTCCGCCCTCTTTGAGAAGGCCGTTGGCAGAATGAGGCTGACTTCTCATGCCGGAAGTCTTCGGCCGCCAATGCTGATTATTTATCAAAATTTTAGCAACGGCGGGGATCGAACCCGGGACCGAAACCGTTTTGATTATGAATCAAAGACACTACCCTTTTTTTTTTTTAATCTCATTTTTGTTCGCTTTTGTTCGTTGCATCTGCTCGGGGCGGACGTCGTAAGACAGCCGTTTAGGTTCGTTGTTGATCGATTAACTCAGTTTTTTTTATTACAGAGGGCTGCTAACCCTCTGACCGAACACGCTGAGCTACCGTGCCGGCTAGTATAAAATAGCAAGCACGAGAAGTCATTGTTTTCACCTTGAATAATGATGGTAGCAGCAAGGTAACAACTGGAAGAAAGGAAAGCAGTTGCTACTTACATTAACGATGGCGCTCGCAGCTATTGCCGGATGGCGTGACTTGACATTCACAACCTGAAAAGAATAAAAGTCATTTATATGAGATCGGATTCAGAATGCTACAACAGATAGTACTCAGAAGAAAAGTCACAGCGCTAGTTCTGAATCTACCGAAAAAATTTCAGAGGTTGCTCACAGATGTTTGCCGAGTGTTTTGTTATAAGGAGTACTTGATCTCCAGTGCCTCTCAACAAAGGAGTTCATTATCTTCCTAACGAGGGGAACACCGGAAGTGCCATAATCCGATTTCCGGGAAACTTCGCTCGGTGGAAGAGGAGCCAAAATTAGCGAACACGTGTCTCGGCTTATCCGCAGATACTCGATTGTTTCTGAGCAAACGACCGCCAAAGTTTTCGGCAGAATTTAGATACCTCTCAGGGCGCGACGCGCTCGTCTCAATGGAGCATTGAACAAGACCGTATTCCGAGACGACGTACCCGGATACACGCTTTGGAGAACTGGAACAGGACAGCGTTTATTTTCTAATGTTTTCGAGTGGTAAAATATAACGCTGTCATACAGGTTTCATTTTGTATTGTAATTTTAATGTGTACACTGTTGTTAGGCCTATGGGAGTCCACTAACTTAAAAAAGTTAAAAAAGTTAAAGAAATAAATAAATTAAAAATAAGATATTACCGTCGCAAGAGGAACTACTAGTGACATTTTTCTTGTGCAAACTATACAGTATATTTTCCGCCTTGTCTTTACTGTAAAATTTTTGTATTTGTTATTGAAAAGGAACTGGTAGCCTACTGGCCAGTGTAGCGGCCTCTCACTTTTTGCGTCCAGTGTTCTAAAACCAATTATTGTTTCTATTAATTTTATTTTATTGAATTTTTTCATTTATCTACCAATGTCTGTAGAAGGTTACAACACGAATATTTCTTATTAAGTCAGGGGCTACAAGAGCGTTATATTAATTGTAAAATTACAACTGGGTTTCACAATAAGTGTCATATGACCATGGTATTTTTGGGGTTACAAACTTTTAAAATTCTCATGTTCTTGTATTTCATTCCTATATCAGTTCTTAATTCTTCTATTTTATTCTTATGTTTATTCTTCAGAATGATTTGGTGCACAACCTAGGACGATACATTCCGAACATTGAAATTACGAACACCACGATGATCGCCCGAAGGCAGGTTTGCCACACAGACATTTCTACGTATGAATCTCACTCTGTAAAGAAACGTTGTTAACGTTGCTGAAGATTTCACGCGTGGACAATAATTTCGCGGGAAACGACGCATAACGGATCACTTTTCCGAAAACGGTCGCTCGCAATTGTTTATCAATTTCACCAGAAACTATTTCAAAAAAATTTTCCATTCATTTATTATTTTTTTATATAATTCATTCACCAAACATAGAATTAGTAGACGAATAAGGACAATGTGACTTCAACAGATATTGGAAAACATTGTAGTAATCTTCTACGGACATTGGCAGATACTCGTTAACGAAAAACAAAAATAAAAATAATAAACGGGTTTGAACAGAAGTTGCAGAAGTGTGAAGCTGGGACTCTAGTTATTGAGCCGTTGCTTTTTTTTTAACTTATAGGCAGATGAAAAAGAGTAACCCAACCAAGATTAGATCTGACCACCCTTCTTTTTTTTTTTTTTTACTCGCCCGCCGGGATGTCAATCTGCCACGTAGGGGGGGGGGGGGGGGGGGTTGGAGGCAAAGTGGTGGCTGACGGGGAGTCGGGTTGCCTTGGGAACGGCGGGAGGGGTAAAGTGGGCAGGGGTCGCAACCCGAGGCCTGGCCACGATGTCCCATTCTCCCCCTCAGGACTAATATGTGTGGAGGGAATGGGATCAAAGAGAACGAAAATGCACCAAGGAGAAGGAGGAAATATTTTTTTACCATCACCAATGTGTTATAAAAGCTCGTGCTATGGCATGCCTCATAATATCGAGGGGAATTTAAATGAAAGCCGGTCCTTGTTGGCTGCTTAACAGGAAGAAAAACAAAAGAGTTCTTGTTACGACATGAGGACGCTCCATGGTACCACTCGCTGCGGAATTATCGATGCATGTTTTCTCTTGTCAATGCTGTTGCCGTTGGTAGTTCAATCTTAAGAAAGAAAGAAAAAAAAGAAAAAGATTCGTGGGTAACTCTTCCCATCACGCATAATCCACCTGTGAGGTGGGTTGCGGAACGCACTCAGGAGAAAATTCGAGAAGTAATGCTGGTACTTGGGGTTCCATAAAATAGTACAGTGCCGTTCGTTTAAGTAGAGCCAAAAATCTAGAGCTGTCTTCCCACCGTCACCAAATAAGTAGTGGACGGTGTGGCAGTGTATCCATGTCACAGAATTCGTTTTTGCTCTCGGAAAATACACATAATCAGGAAAGAGAAGTGATTGCGCAATTACCCGATCGCAGACAAGGCGATTGTCATCCGTATCCATCACACTGCAGATGACACACAATGGAGAGCCCGTGAGGTGAATTTGATGTAGGCAAGACTGGCACACCTGCTTCCGGTGAACCGTTAAGGACCAAGCGAAATGAACGTCCATATCAATAGTGGCGGCGCTCACCACCTGCCTCAAAAACGCCACTCTGTGTGGGGGTTTTACGTCTCAATCACGTTCGATGCCCTGCTCAGCTGCAGGTTGTCGTACATCGCCCTCGCCAATGCCAAATGTGTGGGCAATAATGCTGTGTGGATGTATCTTATTCAAAGGAGAATTGGTCAATGTAGAAGAAAGGCGATGGGATGTAAGATAACAGCACTGGTGGAGAGAGAGAGATCGGCACTAAGACTTCCAGCAGTAGGCTTGTAAGACATGTTGGACAACGTCGCCACATCTTCACGTGAGAGCTTACAAATAGGGGCCCTCGCCCTGTCCTGAACATGAAAAAGGGCTAAGTCTCCACTGTCCCTCGGGAGAGTGAGGCACTCCTAGGGAATCTTAAAAAGCATGCCCATGCTAACAAAGGATCCCAAAGCTGCCAGCATGTGGCGGGCCACAGATGGGGGAATTGGAAGCGTCTGCGCAACAAGGATGGGCGACACAAATAGACATTGGTATATCGCGTTTGTTGAAGGATATAGAGTTATCAGTTAACCCTCCTCTTATCTGGTTTAATAGATGGTGCAGTTGATGGCTGCAGGTCACATGTGAAATCAACGCTCGAGCATCTTCTCGTGTCACTTACTCGTAGGGGGCGTCGCACTCATCGGGCAGACCCTTGCCTACAGATGGTTTTTGAACGTTGAGACTAACGTCCAATGCCAAGCAAAGGCGTACAGTATCACTGAGAGAGCCCGACCCAGCCTCACCACTGAGCGATGATGGCTCAGGCTCAGAGGCGTGGGACGGCTGTTGTACAACACTCAAGATGTCGCGCCACGAAGAAGAGGCATCACTATCTCTGCGATGGTATCTGGGAACCCCGTTTGTCGTAGTACCGCCGTCAAAAACACGTGGTCAACCTTATTAAAGACCTGAATGAAGTCGAGGGAGGCCAAGACCTCAGGTATTTGGTGAGTCTTGGCAAGTGCAATCATGTCGCAATATCGATAGTGTGCACTGCGGATGGTATGATTGTCTCCTAACGATTCTTGGTCCTGTGAAACTACATAACTCCAGGGAGCTGCATTGTGAGGGACAATAGATCGCAGCAGATGTCCATCAACGATGGCTCCAGAAATTACCGGAAAGCCCAATAGAACTCCAGAGGGAGGCCGTCGGGTCGCAGCGACTTGTGTGTGGCCTCTGTTATATCTTCAGTCAAATCCTCTTGTCGCAGTGGAGAGGGCGGGGGAGGTTCGTGTCAAAAGTGAGCTGAGCGATATCTGCAATCCCCTCCAGGGGATGGCGATGCTCTGAGTACAGCGTAGTGTAGTGGGCATGAAGGGTGTTCCCTATATCTTGTTGAGTACCAACGCGTCGTCCATCGTCCGTCTCGAGAACGTGGATCAAGGCCCGTCGCTGGCGCCATCTTTCTGCAATGATACGATACATGGACGGTCCCTTCTGAGCCATTCTGTCAAAGTGCGCGTCCTGATTATCGCCCCTCAAAGTGGCGGTGTGTGAGGGTAGTGAGCTGGGCCTTGGAGCGATTCACCATCGTCTGCTGTGCGGGCGTTGTGGGAATGTAGAACATTCCCATAGAATGCTGTTACAGAAATCCGTGGAATGTTACCACAGCCAGTCAAGGTCTTCCTGAGGGCAGGCTTGGTGCCGAGTAATCACTACGAAAGGGCAGACTTGTAGGAGCTGCGCCGGCGAATGCAAGGGTTCCATGTGTCCTGTATGAGCCACCGACATTCTGGAGATGCGAGGTGGGACACATTCAACTTTCATGGACTACGGCTGTGCCATACCTTCTGACAGCCAAGGGAGATGGCACATACACTCCCGGAAATTGAAATAAGAACACCGTGAATTCATTGTCCCAGGAAGGGGAAACTTTATTGACACATTCCTGGGGTCAGATACATCACATGATCACACTGACAGAACCACAGGCACATAGACACAGGCAACAGAGCATGCACAATGTCGGCACTAGTACAGTGTATATCCACCTTTCGCAGCAATGCAGGCTGCTATTCTCCCATGGAGACGATCGTAGAGATGCTGGATGTAGTCCTGTGGAACGGCTTGCCATGCCATTTCCACCTGGCGCCTCAGTTGGACCAGCGTTCGTGCTGGACGTGCAGACCGCGTGAGACGACCCTTCATCCAGTCCCACACATGCTCAATGGGGGACAGATCCGGAGATCTTGCTGGCCAGGGTAGTTGACTTACACCTTCTAGAGTACGTTGGGTGGCACGGGATACATGCGGACGTGCATTGTCCTGTTGGAACAGCAAGTTCCCTTGCCGGTCTAGGAATGGTAGAACGATGGGTTCGATGACGGTTTGGATGTACCGTGCACTATTCAGTGTCCCCTCGACGATCACCAGTGGTGTACGGCCAGTGTAGGAGATCGCTCGCCACACCATGATGCCGGGTGTTGGCCCTGTGTGCCTCGGTCGTATGCAGTCCTGATTGTGGCGCTCACCTGCACGGCGCCAAACACGCATACGACCATCATTGGCACCAAGGCAGAAGCGACTCTCATCGCTGAAGACGACACGTCTCCATTCGTCCCTCCATTCACGCCTGTCGCGACACCACTGGAGGCGGGCTGCACGATGTTGGGGCGTGAGCGGAAGACGGCCTAACGGTGTGCGGGACCGTAGCCCAGCTTCATGGAGACGGTTGCGAATGGTCCTCGCCGATACCCCAGGAGCAACAGTGTCCCTAATTTGCTGGGAAGTGGCGGTGCGGTCCCCTACGGCACTGCGTAGGATCCTACGGTCTTGGCGTGCATCCGTGCGTCGCTGCGGTCCGGTCCCAGGTCGACGGGCACGTGCACCTTCCGCCGACCACTGGCGACAACATCGATGTACTGTGGAGACCTCACGCCCCACGTGTTGAGCAATTCGGCGGTACGTCCACCCGGCCTCCCGCATGCCCACTATACGCCCTCGCTCCAAGTCCGTCAACTGCACATACGGTTCACGTCCACGCTGTCGCGGCATGCTACCAGTGTTAAAGACTGCGATGGAGCTCCGTATGCCACGGCAAACTGGCTGACACTGACGGCGGCGGTGCACAAATGCTGCGCAGCTAGCGCCATTCGACGGCCAACACCGCGGTTCCTGGTGTGTCCGCTGTGCCGTGCGTGTGATCATTGCTTGTACAGCCCTCTCGCAGTGTCCGGAGCAAGTATGGTGGGTCTGACACACCGGTGTCAATGTGTTCTTTTTTCCATTTCCAGGAGTGTATTTTTTTAAGCCATTCAATGGCATTGTCCGAGAGGTTATATGTATCCTCCAGTTCACGATTAAAACCATGCGCAGTACACTCGATCAAGTGGGCCATTGATTGGTCCACATTCGCACTGTGGGTCGTTCGCGAGGCCCATGTTGTCATCATCTCCCTGCATGTTACGACACCCGCCCTCACACGGTTCAGCGTAGGCCACACTCTTCTGGAAAGTTTAAAGCCCTCTTATTGGTATGCTTGGGTCAGTAACCAGTTTTCTGTTCTTTACTGTGCTTCTACTCCATATAATTTTCCATTCTTTTTCTGGGTCGAAGGGAAACATCTCTTCACCTGTTTGCCATAGAGGTGACCTTTATCTCAGGCGGATTTTTCGTGTCAAGTCCTGGAGTATGGGAAGGATTGGGTTTGCCAGTATTTTGCTATATTCTCTTCGTAGTAGCTGATTTCTTCTGACTTCAGGTGGTGCTATGTTAGACAGTACGGGTAGCCAATCTATAAGTGTAGGTCGAAGTGCTCCCGATATTATTCTCGTTGTTTCTCTTAGCTGGATATCGATTTTTTATATATGCACACTTCTGGCCCATACAGGTGCACAATACTCGGCCAAGCTGTATACCAGTGCCAAGGCTGAAGTTCTCAAGGTATTTGCATCACATCCCCAGGTGGTTCCGGTGAGTTTGGCAAGAATGGCATTTCTGGATTTCAGTTTTTGTTTTTTATCCTCCAGATGGACTCTGTACGTTAGAGACCAGTCGAGCCTTGCTCCAAGACAAGGAGGATTATCTTCATGTTTAATGGTCTGGTTATTAATGCAGATGTTCAGCTTTCTCTTGGCTTCTCTGTTATTGAGATGCATGTTTACACTTACTGTCTTGTCTGGATTCGGTTGCAGATGCCATTTGGTGTAGTACAGGTGCAACGAGTTTAGGTCTTCGTTCAATTTCTGCTGTATTTTTTCAAAAGATTTAGATTGATAAGCTATTGCCATATCGTCCGCTTATATAAACTTAGGGTACGTTATTTCTGGGATATCCGCAGCGTACAAGTTAAACAGTAAGGGTGCCAGTATCGAGCCCTGTGGGAGTCCGATCTGAGACATTTCTTCTCTTAGATACATAATATCCACAATGCTAAAATTTGCATATATTGAATAGTCTCGAATCCCTTGTAAATAACTGTTTAAGCAAGTAGGACTACTAATACCATCCTCACAATATTTTTATCCCTTAAAATTTGAAATTAAAAATCAGTAGCAATAAGACAACAGCAGAACAAAAACGTCCTCTACTGTTTTGCCTAATCTTGTTCTACAATCTGTACGACGAAAGAAGATCCGAGCTTCTCTACATCTACATCTACATACATACTCCGCAATCCACCATACGGTGCGTGGAGGAGGGTACCTCGTACCACAACTAGCATCTTCTCTCCCTGTTCCACTCCCAAACAGAACGAGGGAAAAATGACTGCCTATATGCCTCTGTACGAGCCCTAATCTCTCTTATCTTATCTTTGTGGTCTTTCCGCGAAATGTAAAATTGTACTGCAGTCAGCCTCAAATGCTGGTTCTCTAAATTTCCTCGTCGAGGCTCTGAAGTCCCAAGGGATGTCGACAGGGCGCTGTCTCATCCTCTGTCATGCGGACGCGGTGTGGAAGTGCATGTGGCCAGCACACCGCTCTCCCGGCCATTTTGCTGACTTTCTAGCCCGTGACGCCGATTCTTCTCAGTCAAATTGCTCCACAGTTGGCATTACGAGGCTGAGTCCAAAATCCTTGGCAGTACCGATAACTGAACCCAGCAACCATATCCAATGACCACTCAGGTACGGTGGCGGAAGGAAAGAAGATCGCTGGCAGTTACAGATGTCTTTGCGTGGCTACTTCACGTGTCTAACACGACCACTCACGTATTAATCAACCACAATATTATTGCACCTGGAAGTGAAGACGCTCTGGTCGGTTCATCGTAAGTTTTTGTTGTGACATTTCACGAGGACACGCAGAATCACTTGACAGTATGTGTACAGCCGTCTTGAAATTATTCACAGTGCGATGTGTTTTCTTTAGTCACCACTGTACTTATTTACAGTAACGTCACGGAGTGTTTTCGACAACGACAACAGGAGGCCATATGCAACAATATCGTGGTGGAGTGGTAAAGCTACTTTAATTTTCTAGGGCAACGCCTCCGTGCTATACGACTACGGCTTGCAGTCAGTACTGACGGCAGCCTTAGCACCTCGCTCCTGGAAACTAGCAACAGTGAAACCAGCTGTCATGAATCTTCTTTCGCCATACGGGTCGCAGAACACGTGTTAATCTTGTGATTCAATCGATACGTTCCACGTTTTATAGGGTTATTTTGCCATCATACACTTAACATGTTAATAACTTAAGTGTATGAGAAATAAGATAATTCAGTAACAACAATTTTGTAAATCATAGACATAAACCGAGGAAAAGTAAGGATTGTTGAATGAATGACCGGGTATGAAACGCATAAAGGCTAACACAATACAAGAAACAAAGAAATTATTTTTAAGGCAACGTGAATAAATTTCTAAGGCGCAGCGGTCGAATAACGCGACAATATGAGCTTTGTAGCAAAAAGTATCTTTAAAAATATTTATAGATAATTTGGACAAAACAAAAATTATAAAGAGCGAGCCAAATACTATGTTTACGCAAAATGAGTTTTTCGTGGATCTCGAATTTCATTAGAAATATTCCACCTGTGCGAGAAACATACCGCGCTAGATTTCGTGCTTATCGAACATCAAATGTCAAACTACATTATTTCCATTACCGCCATCTGAGTAAGCTGATTTGACTATCGCGTGCACTAGCAGCGAAAAGGTCAGCTGGCGAGAGCTGCAGGATACTGAATCGAGAATGAGCATAGCAGATCAGTCCGCAGCACCATATCAACAGACGTTGCACATCAACTTCCACTGTCATTCTGCTGCCTGTTATTCCAATAACATTACACAGCGCAGGCACTCCTTGTAGTTATGCATTTTACTCATACGTCCACAAGTCGGACGAAGGTAATGATGATCAGTCTCCACTTACATCCTATTAACACAAAAATTCAAGGGGTTCCACACTTCACGACTGTTTCTTCCCTCCTGTCTGTCAAATTCATCAAAATCATTGGTGTGTATAGAATTTTTCCATTTTCAGCTGTTCTGAAATAAGCTGAATATTGCAACTATTTCTCTTCGAGTAATTGATAGCTGTGGAATCAAACAAATCAACATCCTAAGATGCACTAACTGTCAAACGTTTATCACCGAGAAGGAGAGTAGAAAGTTCAGTCATTGAGTGTTTCTTCGGTTTTATTTCAGTGATTACAACATCAAGGTAAATGATTGACGAATCTAGCAGCACGTGCACACTGCTGGTGTCTTGACAGAAAGACGCTGCACTCATTGAGGTCTGGAGGCATCCACGAACCATTTAGGTTGAGAAAGATGCCCCGTAGCCATTTAATCTCTTCCAGACGTAAGTTTGACCATAACAGTAGTACCTATCCCGCTAAATCCTGGATATTAGCACCGAATTGGAGTTGACGTTCGAGCTGGTCTACACAAATTCTCTTGGAGCGCATCGGGAGATCTTGTTCGCCCAAAGGAGTATCTCAGCATCATGCAGGCATTTCATGAACTTCCCCTCTGTGTGAGGAGGAGAGACCGTACGAGAATACTGTCTCATGGGGAATAACACATGAGGACGCAGGATGTCTGTGACGTACTACTGCGGCGGCAGAGTTCCCTGAATCACTGCACTGGTGTGAAAACCCATACCAAGTGCCGGGAGTGATTCTCACTGCCCAGTGCTTGACGAGGAGGTATTTCATGTAGTCATCCTTAGTATCTCACTATAGCCGACATTTTCGTCGAGAGAGACCAGCAACAGTATTGATACTTAAAACAGTTCTAATATATAGTTAATTTTTCAGTCCTAGTTGCAAATTTTTTTAATACAAGACATTTTTCGATCTCCCGGCTTCATCCTTAGATCTGTGTCAGAACTTCGCATCAAAGTATTGTGATTTGAAGGTCTGACAGAGACACAACAGGTTGCTGACGCAATTGATAGATAAGCAGATGATTCGGGGAAATCTAAATGTGTCCTGTATTAAAAATGTGCAATTGGGACTGAAAAATAAACGATGTACTGGAATTGTTTAAAATCCTTAGTATCGTCCGATTGAAACAGAAATTGGGCATCCTTTGTCTACTCGGCGTCAGGACCGTGGAGCAGAAAGAACGGTGTGAAGCGTGACGCGCCTTGCTTGGCGAGTGTCACCACGGGCAATACGGTATCCCAGTCTCTCTGTTCGACAACAACCTACATCAATAACATATCTGCCAATGTCTTATTAAACCGTTCAGTTGGGTCATAGTCTGTGGATGGTAGGCAGTTTTCATCTTGTGGGTGACGTCCTAATGCAAAATTATTTCTGATACTAGTCTCGACTGGAAAATTTTCCACGATCAGAGATTATCACACGGGTTGCTCTATGCATGAAAATTACGTCTTCCACAGGTAACTCTGCAATTTCAGGAGCTTCTGCAATCGGCAGGGCTTTGGTAACAGCATAAAGAACGAGGTAGTCAGTACAGCCTATTATGATTCCCGCTTGTCGATTTCGGAAACCTCCGTAAGAGGTCGATTTCAGTCCGCTGGAATGGCTCTGTTGGAGGCTTGTTTGGTACCAAATACCCCGGAGGTACAAGAGTTGGACAAAAATATGGAAACATTGCGAGAAGAGCATGTATGAATATAAATGCAGATGCTTGCCAATTCTAATAGTTGTGCTGTTGTATGTGACCGCGAACAGTACCTGTGCAATATCTTTAATGCTTTGCAACTGTCGGCCACAGTGAGAAAAGTGTTGTGTGAAGTTGTGAGTGCATTATGTCGGAGGTAACTGAATGTGAACGTGGGAAAATTGTTGGTGCTCATATGGTGGGTATTTCCATAACCGAGGTAGCCTAAGTGATTGGTGTTTCAAGAGACACCGTATCGAAGCTTTATACCGTATACCGAGAAGCTGAAAAACAAACATCATTTTCTAAGTCACAACACGAACAAAATTTTGTGTTGAGTGATCTTGACAGACTGTCACTAATGAGAATTGTAGCGAAAAATAAGAGGATGACAGCTGCAAAAGTTATCGTAGACCTGTATGTCGCAATGGCAAACGTTGTCAACTCCAAAACAACACTAAGGGAGCTCTATGAGCAGGGACTTGTAAGGTGAGCTGAATTCCAAAAGTACTCATCAGCGAGGCCCGAGGAAAACTTGGTGGCGATACCATAAACGCTGGACGACTGAGGAATGGGAAAATGTTGTTTGGCCGGATGATTCATTTTTCCAATTTCTGGCATAGTTTACGTCCCATGAGCGAAATATAACAAGTGTTCGGTATTCCATAGACCCCATGGTTATTCTGCAAGGTCGCATTAGTTCCAAAAGGATTATGTGATCATTCTGGTTGATCAGCTCCATCCCATGGTTCAATGTTTGTTCCCAAATGGTGATACTGGGTTCCAAGGCGAGAGCGTCCCTGTTCGCACAGCTCGCATCGTCCAGGACTGGTTTTGTGAGCACGAATAAGAATTTTGACATTTGCCTGGCCACTACAGTTAACCAGAGCTCAATATTACTGTCTTTGTGGTCTACTTTGGAGAAAAGGGTGCACGATCACTATCCACCTCCAACACAGTTACCTGAACTTGCCACCATTTTGCAGGAATAATAATATAAGGTTCCCTTGAAAACCAAAGAGAACCTGTATTTATCCACTCCAAAACAACTGGCAGCTGCTTTGAATTTCAACAGTTTCTCTGCACCGTACTGGGCATGGTAACGTGTTGTGTTTTGGTGTTTACATATTTCTGTCCACCATCTTTAATAGCGAAGCATGCTTCCCATGTTGTCATTCCTTACTCACATTATGCCTAACAGATCGACAGAGTCTTCGCAGTGATATCAGCGTCTGATTCAGTCTAGAACCTTCGCGAATCCCAGGTGTCCAGATGCTGGAGCGTCGTGGAAATATTAAATGATTCATGGCCGCAGATGAGCTGGGATGACGAGCAAACACTTCCGCCCCATCGGATGTTAGCTCCTCTTGTAAAATGTTCCTTTTACCAGTTGGAATCCTCATTTTGTCGGCTCCTCACTGGTGCATGATCCCGAGTGTTGATACCGTGTTTTATGATGGGCCGCTTGGTCTGTCTTTTCACGACTACGGATCAGAAAGCATCTACAAATTAGCACATAATGGCTGTTAGTATTCGACGTTGTTTCTCGATCAGGCCAGATCCTATTCGAGAGTAGCTACCTCCCCCGCATTGTCTGAGGTGGCAGCAGAGCAAAATTCTTCGTCTTTGACACTAAGCTGCCCTTCCCGGAGTGTTTCAGATGCTGCTATGCGGATATATTTTGGGGATGAGTTCTTGCTGCTAGTAACAGTTAGTGATCCAAAGTTCTCTTTGACTACTTTCAGCGCTTATGATCGTCGCTGGCGTGTAGATTTCTTTTGTGAGCCACAGTAGCTTTTTGCAGTCGAAAAAAGCTTAACAGTTTGACTGTGCGTCTCGACTGACAACTGAAACTCGTCTCGTTAATGATGATGGGAAGTCACATCCGAGAATAGCATACAAAGGGCTATGTTCTGTCCCTGATAGTTATTCCTGCATTACATGTTCCTGCCGGCTGGGCGTATTACCCATTGCCGACATTCAGCACAATCGATTTCATAATATGGAATATAGTCTTCTGTAGCTGGTGATGATAATCATTTGACATTACTGAAGAAGCCCCTGCATCAATTAGCGCCCGGAATTGTTGGCCGTCGACGGTGACGTCAATGAGATTTCCTTCAACATGGTAACTGTCGTCCAGTGAGGATTCTCACCTCTGGCGGCCTCAATTTCATAGATGACCGCCTCGTTTGACTTTCCTGAATTCGGTGACTATATGAGCTGCTGGTACCGCTATAAGGAGACGGGGAATGGCTACGGAGTGCTGGGAAGCGACCTCGTGCAGGGTTCTGGAATGAGCTACGGACCACAGGTCGACTATAATCGTCTGCAGTCGATCGGCGAGAATAGGGCTGTTGTGATGGTTGGCATCTTGCAGCGTAGTAGTCGTCGTCGAAAAGTCATCTTGTTCCTCTGCATTAATGCACAATGTGTCCAGGTCGTCGACAGTGAAAACAGACTAGCGTGTTGTATCAGAGTCAATTTCTCATGGCGCGTTTCGGCTGGTGGCGGAGGCTGGTAATAAAGACCGACACACCTTTTCTTCAATATCCTCTATTACCTTCTGATGTATCGGATCGACGTTCAACGCTTCTATGAGAGGCGAGCTCGTGGTGATCTTCTTAAACTGCCACCGGGACCATATTCGACAGTCTGTGAACTTCTTTTGTCAGACTCATTTTCTCTGTTCATTTCCTCGATTCGCTGGCACCATATCATGAATTCCTCTGTCGCTGTGACATCTCTTCCCAGAAGAGCTTGTTACGTGTCTTCGGCGACTCTTGCCATCAAGTGTGAGATTTTGTCGGCTTCTGTCATGTTAGGATTCAGTATGTGGCATGGGTCCAAAACATTCTGTATGCACGCTGTGTCGTTTCACCATGAAGTTTGGCCCTCTTCTTGAATTGCTGTTCTACTAAGCGGAGTTGCTGTTAATTGTCACCGAATACTGTTTTCAGTTCGGCCTGGAATTTTTCCCTGCTACTGGTCTTCTCTTCATTGTTCTCGAACCACTGCTGAGTTGTCCCTTATACGTAAAGGTCTACGTTTGTCAAACACATCATGTTATCCCATCTGTTGTATTTGATGATTCAGTCGAATCCTTCCAGCCACTTCGTCGAGTATTGACCAGCGTCTCTGGAAAACACTGATGGTTGCCTGATGTGCAACTGACTTACTGTTGGTTTGGAGTCCACCAGTCTCCTGAAAATACGGATCTTAGGAAAGATGTAATGCTTGCATTCCGGTTCCTGCCCGTGTAGGCGACGGCCTTTACGGTGTCTGATTGGAACCTCGGCGACGTAAAATTTTTGAAGTATCCGGGGTCTCCACTAAACAGTTACATGCTGAAATTACAACAAAGTCCAAAACAGAGTTCAAGGTCTGTATTGAAGTACTACACATAGAAATGAAGCATGTTTATTATTGACACCATCGTACAACCAAAACAGAACTGACCTCCTGGGCGGAGAGTGCGTTTGTTTGACTACAAGCATCGAGTATTTTAGAATTCTAGTATTATTCAACCATCTAGTATTCCAAATATTATACAAACATAAAATATTTCAAGGATCTTCCTGAAAAATCAGAAATAACTGCTGGTGGGGTATTTTAGGTTCGAACCGGCGATCCGCAGGACGCCAGCCATCGACGTTAACCACTACACTACTTTTTTTAAGACTGAAAAATCGGTGATCCGATCGAGAATCGATCCCACTGCCTCTCGATGTCCAGGCACGAACGTTACCGCTTTTTTTCCAGACCACTATCACGGATTTTGGTTTCTGGAGAATATAATTAAAATAATAGGTAAGATGGACAAGTAATTACTGCCTCTGAGAAAGTTAGACTAAATGGTTCAAATGGCTCTGAGCATCTGAGGTCATCAGTCCCCTAGACTTAGAACTACTTAAACCTAACTAACCTAAGGACATCACACACATCCATCATGCCCGAGGCTGGATTCGAGCCTGCGACCGTATCAACCACGTGGTTCCGGGCTGAAGCGCCTAGAACCGCTCGGCCACCGCGTCCGGCTAAAGCCGGGTTAATATGTCTTGGATGAAATGCTGATGGACGGCAGCCGATAGAGAATCCTTTCCTTCTCATTTGTAATGCCTAAAAGAGAACTCTTTTTTTAACAGCTGAAGGACAAAACACGTGCCTAAACGTTTTTTTCTTCTTTTTCTTTTTTACGTGTATCTGTAACAGAAAACACAATCGGTGGAATAACCTGCCAAAGACAGGAACGAGAAATGATAAGGGTCATATACTCCGATAGGGCGCCTCGACATCCTTATCAGATAAGGGCCACAGCAGCTGACCGCCTTAACTAACATCTTTTCTGGTTATCGTGAGATTTAGCATGTTAGCAAAATTGTCACGATAACGGGGCAATTGCGAGGTGTCTCAATATGCAGTAAGCATATACTGCTGAAACGTCAAAGCGACACACCCACCACACCAGTAACAACAAAATGAACAAAATTAGCAATTAATCACATCACGGCCACATCACGGAATGAGTCCCCGACTTCGGAAAGAAGGAGGAATCCGGCCGCAGGATAATGTCGGTGGTGTAAGCAGTGGCAGAAGTGCTGGTGAGGAAAGCAAGCTGATTCCATAGCCAGAGCTAGTTCTGTAAATCTATGCGGAAGCGTGTCCAAGGAACCAAATCGACAACAACGTGTCATCAAGTCCAATTCGGTGTAGGCTATCATTAGTAAATACTAAATAATTAATGACTCTGCACCAAGAAGAAGCCACTTACATTGCTTAAATCGGAATACTGATGTTGGTCCAAGAAACCTACCAACTAAAATTTGGTGATAACAGTTCGACGGGATTGGGGCAGACCGCCCCGTATCCGCGAGTGAGCAGCAATCGTGTCGCGATCACTTGACGCCTCAAGATGTCGTCCCCATATAGCTCAACGGAGTATAAAATTCTCGAATGTGACTCAGTTTGAAATGAATTCGACCTAGGTCCACAGGCAAAGCAAGACTCAGTGGCTGTATGAGGGTGAAGACTCGTGAAATGATAGCATCCAAATCACGAGTAACTATCAGTTTCGAGAGACAAACCTCGTTCTTTGTGCGCCTCCGTCAGAATTTCGTAACTTAGTTTAAATATATGGTATTTCCATGTAAATCGGCAACACAGTTGCCGCAATTTCTTCGCTGCCATTTTGGGAAGGGGAAAGATCTGCGCGATATAATACGCCTTACACAATATATAGATATCCAATATCCGTGGTAAGCGAGCGTCGTCCATGTTTCAGTACAGCGCCCTGAACTACATCAGTAACATGTTTCCAAATCAAAACCGACGTCTTCTGTGGGAAAAGATCAACGATAACCACCAAAGGTAATGCCAATCCGCAAAACGTGCCCATGAAAAGACAGCGTCTTCCAAGCCGCGTAGGTTGCGGGAATTTACATTTATCTTCATTTAAGCGCGCACCTGAAGCACGACAAAAACCATCAGTTATCACTTTTAACAAGGGGATTTCCTCACTTCGACGGAGGAGGACTACTACGTCATCGGCATAGGCCCTGAGAGGTTTAAACCTGACAGCCGGTCAGCAACTTGCCGCAACAACGGTTCAAGTGACAGGACATACAAAGATATAAAGAGCGGACTGTCTTGAGGTACAACCCGACAGATAACAACCGGCGGTGTCAGCCGTCCATTGACCACCACTGATGCTGCAATGTTCTTGTACAAGGTTGAAAGAACGACACGTTCTGAAGCAGTAAAGCCAACAGTCTCCGACAAGCGATCGAGATACGCGTGACTAACGGGATCAGATGCCTTAGAACAATCTAAGAAGGTAAAAGCACAATGAATAGATGTAACCACATCTGTACATTCTGCCACTGGACTCAAAATTGTACCGCCAGGGAGTCAACATTGATGTTTACCAAACACACGACCAAGTAATAAGGAATATCAGCCATTCACAGCCCGTGCAGCAGGGTTATAGTCAAAATCGAGTAGCGTGAAGGGGTGAAATTCAACCGCTGTTAAACCGTCAGGAAGTTTCGAAATGAGAACAATTTTCCCCACCTTGAAGCTCGCATGCACATCTCTTTTCCACAAAATCTCGTTTAAAACAGAAGTAAAATTGGAACCCAAGAAATGCCAAAAATATAAATAAAATTATTTCGGGAGGCCATCTGGACCAGGGGCCTTCATGTGTGGAATATTATCAGTAAAATCAAACTCTTCATCCTCCTGAAGATCCACTAAAACCTGAGTATTCGGGTCAGGCGTATCATCTCGCTGAGGGTCGCAAAACTGGAATCGGAACGGGGGCCAATAGTGTCATCAGCTGCATACAACTGTGCGTAATATTGATGTCAGTCTTGAGTCATCTCACCCTTGACTAGTCTGCCAGCCGGCCTGTGTGGCCGAGCGGTTCTAGGCGCTTCAGTCTGGAACCGCGCGACCACTACTGTCGCAGGTTCGAATCCTGCCTCGGGCATGGATGTGTGTGATGTCCTTAGGTTAGTTAGGTTTAAGTAGTTCTAAGTTCTAGGGGACTGATGACCTTAGATGTTAAGTCCCATAGTGCTCAGAGCCATTTGAACCATTTTTGAACTAGTCTGCCGATGGTAAGAGAGCGACGACGACGTGTGTGATGGCGAAGCAATTGGTGTAATGATATCAGTTACTTGTTAACGAGGGAACGTGAATTAGACTTACCCTCAACCCTTCCATCAGTTGCATCTTCATCAGCAGCAACTTAGCCTTGATCCGCGGAAAGTTAGCGATCCTCAAACGGGTATCACCTGTTCGTGCAGATACAGTAAGTCAAGAATAACAGTATAATAAAACTTATCGGTACTTCGAAAGTCTCGAATCCTTGCAGCACAACAAAATATCAGCGTTTTATGTATTAGCGGTTTTCAATATTGTGACCACCATCCCAATAAGGAAGCGTAACGCTCTACCAATCACGGCACGAGCAGACACATCAGCTAGATGGGAAACGTTGAGCATCCACTGAGCACGACAATATTACATCGGTTGGCGGGCGAGCTTGGTAGTCACTGCAAAAGCATAATGATCGATCAGTGAATTACATCGACTGCAAGAATCTGATGACATAAAACATCGGACAAACAAAACCTGTCTAGTCTCCTGCTAGACGTCGCAGTAAAAAAATGAACATAACCAATGTCTGAAATTTATGTTCCAAAACATCGCTCAAGGCATCGTACGAACCGATTCATGGAGCTCACGTCTAAAATTAAAATGAGAGGACTGGTTAACAGGTCGCCACACGTAGCTGAAGTTACCACCAGCAGAAGGTTTCGAGGATTCTTACGTTAAAGAGAAGAGAGCTTCTCCCTGTAATGTTACCAGCACGTTACAGTGTGACCCGTGCCAGGTGGTGCATAAAGCACAACCAGGATAAGGTCAAAAAGCCAGAATCGAGAACTCCAGTGTCAGTGACGTGAATGCCTTCACGATAAAATAAAGCAGTACCCATTGAATCTTCAGGTGCTACTTTAAAAAAAGTCTGAAACCCGCGGAGAAAAAAGTTGGTACACAATATTTCTTACAATAATATAATATCTGCACTATAATCATAAATAAACTGACGGAGAGCAGCGAGTCGTAACTCAGATTCAATGCGACTGACAATCAAAGTAACAAGGGTGTACGCCTGAGTCATCTACCAAAGTGGGACGAAAGTGAAGTCCATCCGACCTTCAGTCCATTGCTGAGTCCATAGACGGGTCCGAGGGAGAGCTACTAGTCCCACATCTTTCAGAACCCTTACGCCGCCAGTCAGCGCGATCCGGTAGCACACGTAGCCGGAAGAGTAGGGGAATCAAGCACAATATGTCAACGGCAAAAGCTCCGGAGGTTGCGTAACCGAAGCGCCGTCGATGGCGTGGAAACAGGGAAGCGTCGCTGTTCGTCTAACTGCGATATCAGTGGGGTGGGGAGGGGGAGGGGGGGGACGGATCACACACACCCGATCCCTGACAAGACTCCATAACACCCGAACGAAAGCCCGATTCCGCCGCCTCCTCAGCTTCCGCAGGAGGACGGAAGGCTATTACGCAATTTGTATCACCAAGAGAGGAACTCCGGAGGGGGTAACACGTGGGATTTCACGTCGGAAACATCTATATCCTGGGTACGACGTCGCTTATGTTGCAGCACCTGAGCATCAGCACGGGGAGCAGACGGCACAGAATCCCTCTTCGATTTTAATGGGGGAAAACTGCCCGCGGATAAACTCAATTCTGCCTGTGGATTGCCACTTGAATCAGCACTGTGATTTATGTCGTTGTTTTAGAGAATTTTAGAGAACATAAACCCACTTCGGACAACTGAGACTTTGGTGACCACTCTCGTTACATAAGAAACATGTCACCTCCCGTCCACTGTGAGTAACATAGACACGATAACCGCAAATATAAGGATGTGACAGGATGCTCTGTTTAATATACCTTTCGACGGAACGTATAATACTATAGCAATGAACGCGGTACTGACCTGACCAGCGTTCCCAGCGCATCATAACAGCACCAGATTTATGTAATACATCATTAACATATTGATTATCTGCTTTCGGCGGAAAGTTGAAAACCCGCACACTGGTTTATTCAACATCAGCACTTTCGAGGAGGACAACACTAACTGACCCATCCCTATGGCGGAAAGAAACCTTACTGTCGTGTTTAAATAAGAGTCTAAGAGCCTGTCTACATGGAGAGATTTCACGAATTTTATAAAGAAAATGTAAATCTCAGTGTCAAAATAGGCGGTGTGAACCTGATCTGAAGTAACATCAAACGTTTCCACTAACCAGTCATTACTTTTCGGGGAACTTGGCTTCACATTACAGGCGGGCTTGTCAAAAACAAAAGTAACCTTACTTTTGCATAAGATCAACTTGGATGACATGTTGACAATGACGCGTTCGAGATCTCAACCAAAGCACTCCGTCTTCAGGCCACGAGTGGCCTACCGGGACCATCCGACCGCCGTGTCATCCTCAGAGGAGGATGCGGATAGGAGGGGCGTGGGGTCAGCACACCGCTCTCCCGGTCGTTATGATGGTATTCTTGATCGAGCCTCTACCAAAAACACACTTAAATTAATAGAAAAGGTGATCCGACGTCGAATAACCACTCACAAAAGTCACAACACACCACGAAAACCGCGAACTGTTACGGGTCGAGAGGATGCGGCGGAGCAGAAGAGTAAACACGTCCTACACGTACAGCGTCGCAAGCGGAATTATTTACGTATCCAGAAACCAGCCACAATATGTTAACATCTAGAAAAAATCGTTTTTTTTCTAGACGTCTCTTCCTATGGTATAGAGCAGTATTTAATTTACCTGTTATGTCGTGTGTGAGTACATGTCACGAACACGCAATTTAGCAGCAAGCGAGGACGCCCCGTCAAGTGATTAAAAAGATAATGCCTGCTTGGTTTCTGAAACATTTTTCGTAATCATATGACGACAGTGCACAAACGTTAATCATGCTTGGAATACGTGCGACAATTTTCTTCCAGAAGTGAACACTATTAATGAACTTTTTCCTGATTAACTATAAAATGTGTTTCAGTGTAATTAGATAAGTGAGTAGTTTGCTTGATAGTTTCCTTGACATATCTAGAAATAGTCGCTGAGCTTCCACTGAAGGGCTAACTACGGAAGCCCAGTATCGCCGTCACACCAAAGGTTAAAGGTCCTTCTCTGCCCACGCTCCTAGCGTGGGCCGCAAAGCTGCATTGACGTTCTGTAGGAGGCTTGTTATTCCTTCTGGTGACCATTTGAACTATGGGCTCCACAGAGCACCGAAAAACAATCCTTTCATGTGCTACACAGGGTGTTCGGAAATTCATTACAATCTTTTAGGATTTGTAGAAGGGAGTGAGTACATAATATTTTGAATAGGAATCCAAGCATTATTACAAACAAATACGCTTAAGTCATAAATGGCGGTTTCGTTATGTTTCCTTCCGAATTGTTACCTATCATCAAGCCTAATTCAAGTCCCCGAGCACAAGTGGATGTGATAAACATATGAATTGAAACCATCGTAGAACGGGCACGGTACGTTTCCGGACATGGGTTCCTTTTCAAAATATTATTACTCACTCCCCCTACAAGTCCTTGAAATCTGTAACTGGGATTTCCGAACACCCTGTATGTAAGCCATGTGTAGACTACTAAAAGAAACGCAAGGTCGCCAATATCTGACACTGAACAGCAATTGTTTAATTATCTAAGGCCAAGGCAGCTCACACAATGATTACGGCCCTGTATTCGCAGCCAGCAAGAACGAGATTCGAATACCCGTCCCAACATTCTGAATAGGTTTTCCATGGATTCCAAAACTCAATTTAGTCTTCCTCCTATCATACATACCATGAATCCTTCTCCCATCCTTCTCCAACCGTAACTGTATTTAGTCCCTAACGTCAGCGATGTCAACAAGATGTCAAATTCTGCCATTAAACTGTTACTTCTTTCATTTTAGTGCTATCTCATCTGTAAAATTCACTAACTTCATTTATTTCAGCATTCTTCATTGTGTTTCTTTTCAGACTTTTCTTCTTGATGCTCTTAAGATTTTTGCGCCCTCCTTTTCAATCTGTTGTCGTAAATAATTTCGTATTCTATCTTCTATGCCAACAACAGCATATAGTTTGAAAATATGAGCAAAGTTTTGTTTTAAGTTAAATATCAGCTGCAATAGGATTCAGTTTTCTCCGTTTTCTCCGGTTATAATTGCTGTGAACTTCAAACAGATCGTCATTTCGAGAGAGGATAATTTTTAGTTTTATAGAGTGACAAATCATAGCAACACAACAGTGGGACCGCTATTGCTTTTGCACATTAAAGTGATTTATGTATACGTTTAGTGAAATCGAAAATAGAAATTGTATGTTTTTACTTTATTTGTGAAACTTCACTGATTCTTAATGTAAGTACCATACACAAACATGTGTTGCATCCTCTAATTGGAGAAAATATGGACGAGGAGAGAGGCTACTGGATGCTGTGGTTGCAAGAATGGACCATGTAAAACTGCTGGCAGTTAGGTCGAAAAAGTAATTTTTATGTTTTTCTCTGTTCAAAATGCAACCAAACTATTGTTGCCTTTGATTCCTGAAAATTATTACCATTCATTCATTGAAATTAATTTCTGAAGCGTCATAATGCCAGTGTAAACCAACTATCTTCAAGAGAGAATGTGATTGTGACAATGGAAAGATATACTCTTCTAACATTGCAGTGCGTTACGTTACACGAGTCATATAAAACTTGAAGTTTATGTTTGCATTGGACATATTGTTGTATACGATGTTAGATTATTTTCCTCCTGTGTCTGATTCACTTGAACCTCTCTTTGTCGTTCTGTAACTCTCTCTCTCTCTCCGTCTCTCTCTCTCTCTCTCCCCCCCCTCCCCCCCTCTCTCTCTCTCTCTCTCTCTCTCTCTCTCTCTTTGCGTGTGTGCTTACTTTATTGCCATTTCTGAGTAGTTATTTTGATGTTTTAAATATTATTTCATTTTATAACCCCATTTATCCACTTGTAATTCACCTCTCTTGACATTTTCTCTTGAACATTGATATTTTCTTCAATGGTTAGTTTCTGGTGTAGGCTGAAATCACGAATTTTTAAGTCTCTTTCAGTTTTAGGGTGGTAATACTGATGGTTTCTTAAGTGCATAATAAGTGGAATGAATTTTTAGGACTCTGAGGTGTTCATAATACCTCACTGATAAGTTGCTACATGGATGACCAGCATATACACACTGATCAGAGTTACCAAATATATATCCATCTACACGGCTATTCTGCAAATCACACTTAAATGCCTGGCAGAGGCTTCATCGAACCATATTCTCAATAATTCTCTGTGGTAAACAATAGATTTTTGGGTGGGTGGGTCGCGTGTATCAATACCGATGGTGGATTATTTTACAACTGTACTCTGCATGTGTCCCTTGAGATTTTGGTTCGAATTTGCTGTGTTAAAGAGATTTTGTATGCATGCAGTAATTCTTCATTCTCTGTTTTCGTACTTTACGCCTGAATTTGTTTACCATATTACTGCTGTATCAGTTCACTTAAGCTATTTGATTTATAGCTTTTATTTCCTGTGTGTATATGTATCGTTTTTGGTTGTTGTGTTTAATCTGTGGAGTATGTGTCTGAAACTTGCTTCTTTGTGTATCAGTGTGTGGGTTGACTGGTTATGAAATGTACTATTTGCTGTTGTATGCTTTTTGTATATTGTAAAATCATGTATGTATATCCTCTGTCGGATGAGATACAATACATTTTATTATTATCTGTTTGTGTGTATATTTTGAAGTAAATTTTTGGGCATATTTTATTTATTTCTTCATCAAATTGTTCTATATATGTATGTCGTTTGTCCATTAGTAGAATAAATGCCAACATTTAATGCAGCATTGATTTGGGTGTACTAAATGGCTAAGGATTCTGTCCGTAAATTTGTTTGCTATGAGCTCACTAGTTGATGATTCAGCAAACAATTTTTCACCTTGAAAGTAAAATTTCTTATTAATATGAACTAATTTTGTGTTTTAACTATCTACAATTTGGTTCATATTTTCTTTATTCATGTTTCTGTTTCGTTGTCCTCTTGTTAAAGTCTATTGTTGATAATGTTGATTGTTTCATATACAGGGTGTTTATTTTAACTTCACACAACTAAACATCTCTAAAGCGATACATCATACAAAAATGTTCTACGTGACAAGTTAATATTAGTAAAGGGGACATCTGTCTGTGCTACAGTTGGCCACCTCAGAACTGCTCCTCCTGTGTGGATGGGGTCAACTTTGTATTTTCAAATGTGAATCCTCTCTCCCATCTTTAATGCATATTTGGTTTCTATGCTATAAAATACATATGGTTTCCTTAAATGATTGATTACCATCGGTGGTAGAGGGCGCTGTGACAGACAAGTATCAAGTGTGCCTGTTTTTGAAATTAAGAACTGATGCATTTGATTCTACATTTCATTTACAATGTAAATGTAAACCTTTGTGTTCTAACGGTTGATACTAAAAACGTTACTTGAGTGTTGTTGAAAGATGGCGGGCTGTTCTATCTGGGCAGGCCACTGCCATGGTAATACCTGTCAGGCAGTTCCCCTTTCATTTTGTTTCGGTGATTATCATACAATTTCATTCGTCTTTGGTGTATCTAAATTTTCCCTGATTGAAATTAATATGATGTACTATTAGGGTTAAGGTAAACCACTGATTGACTTGAATAGCAGTAGTAGAATTCAATTCGGCGGTAGACACAGATTTTTGGGCGCTGTATGTGATCATTGCACTAGTGCAGCTTTAGAACTTCCCTCGAGCAGCAAGCGAGTTTGCCTCCCCTTGTCCTCATTGAAACTGGCCGTGGACCCTGTAGGGTAGTGGTTTATGGGCCGCCATTCTGGCAGTCGGGCTTGTTCCGCTAGCGTCTGAAGCAAGAGGGTGGGAACATCGTGGCTGAATGCGAAATGACACTGGCGGCGCCGGGCATTCTGGCACCGGCCTGACCACTTTATTAGCTAATGGATGTGGTGCTTGAGTCTGGTCTTCTTATCCCGAGTGCGGGTCCAGGTAAAGTGACGTCGGGCTGGTGCCCGGCTAATGTGTTTATTACAAGAAAAGCGTACCTTGTGAGACGGGACGACGAATTTCTCCGGATGTCGCGTTTCTTAGATGCCACCGTGCCTCGCGAACACGGCGCCTCTAAATCGTTTTATGGACGAGACAGAGCTTGTTTTCACTAGGAAGCTTCCCTCATCTTGTGAAATGTGGTGGAGGTTTGGCTGCAGGGCCTCCAGGCATTGTGTGCTATTTTTTCGGAGAATGTGTACTGCACTGCAGTGACTAATTGAGGAAGATCGGGTCTCCTTGCTGGAAAACATGATTGGCATGGTAACCACTGCTGGGCCATGACAGATTAATTCAAGAACATTGGGTGCAACGGCTGTTTTTTTGGATGGTTTTGAGCAGCAGAAGAGGCAAGGTCTTGCTTCTCGACTGTCGCAGAGTACAGTCGATAGAGCCCTTCCATTTCTACAGAGCTGTAAATACGTCCGGACACCTGGGCAAAGCTTTATATTTTCGCAGACGTGAGACAATCACCAGCGGACATGGGGTCATCTCCTGCAGTACAATGCGCCACCAAACCTAGCAGCTTTGGCAGCACCCGCATGCAGACGACAGCATCTCGTCATTCACTGGCTATATTGGTAACGTTGCGCAGCTTCGGCAGCTTCAGAAGCTTATCAATCGTTTTTTTTAATAGCAGCTTTATACTCACAGTAGTCACTCCCAGTGTCCATTGCACGCTTAACTATATTTTGACACAAGAGACCAGTCAGTGGAATGACACAGGAGAGTGTGCTTGCCTAGATTGGCATTCTTCCACTCACAGTTCCCAGTTTCATCTATACGTAAATTCCAATTAGGTTCCCCAAGTCTATTGCCAACCAACCTGAGTTCATATTAATGAAATGTTATACCACTGAAATTTCTGTTTATATGTTTGTTTTCTCTTGAACTTGATATTAGTTAGCCGGCTGTGGTGGACGTGCGGTTCTAGGCGCTGCAGTCCGGAACCGCGGGACTGCTACGGTCGCAGGTTCGAATCCTGCTTAGGGCATGGATGTGTGTGATGTCCTTAGGTTAGTTAGGTTTGAGTAGTTCTAAGTTCTAGGGGACTGATGACCTAAGATGTTAAATCCCATAGTGCTCAGAGCCATTTGAACCATTTTTTGATTTTAGTTAATAAATCTCTTTGTGATACCGTATGTCCTTGTTATTAATTTTTCAACGACACCCATTCTCATTCCCTATGTATCATTTATTTTGTTATGGGTTTGAAGGCGTTAAATTAATTTTATGTCAAGTTAGTCAACTCATTAGGTTTCCTTGCGCTATTGATAAACGTGGCACCTCTTGGGTGCGGTGGTTACTACTTTGTAGTCATTTGGCAGACGGAGAACTGCCGCCACCATAGGCTAGCTTTCATTGTAAATGTGATTGTACAGTACAAAGATGATGATGTTGATGTTTGGTTTGTGGGGTGTTCAACTGCGCGGTTATCAGCGCCCGTACAAATTCCCACCTTGTTCAGTCCTATCTTGCCACTTTCATGAATGATGATGAAGTTATGAGGACAACACAGACACCCAGTCATCTTGCAGCAGGTGAAAATCCCTGACCCCGCCGGGAATCGAACCCGGGACCCCGTGCTCGGGAAGCGAGAACGCGACCGCGAGACCACGAGCTGCGGACTGCGAGCTGCGGACTACAGTACAAAGAATATGGTACTTAAATCTTCAGGCTTTCCCAGCGATCTAATGACATCTTGGGTTGTCGGGTGTTCTTCCGGATGTGAGTGTCGTTCTTGCACAATATTTCGGTAACGTAGCTCGTATCCTTTATCAGGTGCGACCTGAGAATGATCCTCGAGTAGACCTGATCCAGTATTACTGGACCTAAGACTGTTCTCGGGTGGACCTGGCCCAGTACTAGCCATTTATCACACGAACTGTCAATTTTGTCTAAGTCGTCTTGTATCTACATACAGTTACTCAACTTCGACACCTTATCGTACACCTCGACATCATCAGCAAACAACAGCAGACTGCCTCACACGCTGTCCGCCAAATCATTTATGCGTATAGAGAACAACAGCGGTCCTATCACACTTCCCTGGGACACTCCTGGCGGAACCTTTGTCTCTGATGAACACTCGCCGTCGAGGACAACGTACTGGGTTCTATTATTTAAGAAGTCTTCGTGCCACTCACATATATGCCAATTTATTCCATATGCTCGTACTTTCGTTAGCAGCCTGCAATGGGGCGCCATGTCAAATGCTTTCCGGAAATCTAGAAATATAGAGTCTGCCTGTTGCCCTTTATCCATATACCATGTGAGAAAAGAGCAAGCTGAGTTTCGCACGAGCGATGCTTCATAAAACCATGCTGATTCGTGGACCTAAGCTGCTTTGCCTCAAGAATATGTTCAAGGATTCTGCAGCAAACAGAAGTCAGCGATATTGGTCTGTAATTTTGCGGGTTCTTTCTTTTACATTTCTTATATACTGGATTCACTTGAGTTTTTTTTTTATTTCGCTTCGGACTTTGTGCTGGGCGAGAGATTCACGATATATGCAAGCTATGTAAGGGGCCAATGCCGTAGAGTACTCTTTGTAAAATCGAAGTGGGATTCCATTCAGACCTGGTGATTTAATTGTTTACAAATCTTTGAGTTGCTTCTCTACGCCAGGTGTGCTTATTTCTACGTCGTCCATACGGGAGTCTGTCCGATGGTCAAATGACGGTATGTCTGTGCGGTTCTCCAGCGTGGACAATTTCTTGAACGTGAAATTTAAAATTTTGGCTTTCGTTTTGCTAACTTCAACTGCCATACCAGCCTGGTCAACAAGGGAGTGAATGAAACCCTTAGACCCGCTTAGCGATTTTAAATAACACCAGATTTTATCTGCCTGATCGTTTGATAAGGTGTGCCGGTTGTAGTTGTTCTATTCTTCGCGCATAGATCTTTTCACAGACGCACGTATCTCTGCTAACCTTTGCTTGTTCGTTTCCTTTCGAACCTAGAGTGCAACACCCTCTGCTTCCTCAGCATCTTACGAATTTCGGTATTAAACCATGGTGGGCATTTACCATACTTAAACCACTTATTAAGCACGTAGCTCTAGAGACCACGATTTAAAATCTGCTTAAATTTTGCCCATAATTCTTCTACATCCATCTTACTGGTACTTACTATGTACAAGTACAAGCAACTCGACATAACATGATAGAACTTATCAGAAATGCTTTCGCAAACATTCCACTAGACATGCTTTTAAGTTGCATACTAGCATTCTCCCCAAGAATTGATAAATGTATCGAAATGGGAGGTCGTCAGTTTGAGCATTTATTGTGAATTACAATTATGGTGAGAAGCAACGGGTCTCACCAAAATCAAGTACCCCAATGGTGAGAGGAAAGGGGGACTCTCCGATATCAGACTTCCTAATGGGAACACAGATCTATTAAATCCACGTCGCCGTTCCAGGATCACGCTGAACATACTCTCTAAACATTGAAACGGCTAACCATATTGTAATGTACAGTCAAATTTGCCACACTAAAATCAACTGTGAACATAGATACCAACACCGTTAGAGCACAAAATTTTACATTTAAATGGCAAATGAAATGTAGAATCAAATGCGTCGGTTCTTAATTGCAAAAACAGGTACAACTGATACTTGTCTATCACAGCGCCATCTACCATGAATGGGAAAAAATGGTTTTAGTGAAACGTACCTATTTTTTGGAGTAGAATCCGAATATGCAATAAAAATAGGTTGGGGGAGGGAGTCCCATTTGAAAATACAAAGTTGACCCCCGACCACACAGTAGAGGTGGTTAAGAGGAGGTCAGTTGTAGCACAGACAGATGCGCTCTTTACTAATATTAACCTTTCACCTAGAAATTTGTTTCTTACGATGCATCGTTCCCGTGATATTTAGTTGTAAACACCCTGTTTTGTCAAAGAAGTATAAATTGGAGTAATATCCAATAATATGATGGCAGAGTAAGCTTTCGGTTGTTGGTACTGACTGGCAGGTTTTCAGGTTCCGAGTAATTGTGTGTGTGTGTGTGTGTGTGTGTGTGTGTGTGTGTGTTAGCAGAAGTAAGGGGTAAAAAGGGGTAAATAAAGAATGCGTGCAATAACTTCCCGCTCTTAGAGAAAATTTTAGGTTGTTGTTGTTGTTGTGGTCTTCAGTCCTGAGACTGGTTTGATGCAGCTCTCCATGCTACTCTATCCTGTGCAAGCTTCTTCATCTCCCAGTACCTACTGCAACCTACATCCTTCTGAATCTGCTTAGTGTATTCATCTCTTGGTCTCCCTTTACGATTTTTACCCTCCTCGCTGCCCTCCAATACTAAATTGGTGATCCCTTGATGCCTCAGAACATGTCCTACCAACCGATCCCTTCTTCTGGTCAAGTTGTGCCACAAACTCCTCTTCTCCCCAATCCTATTCAATACCTCCTCATTAGTTATGTGATCTACCCATCTAATCTTCAGCATTCTTCTGTAGCACCACATTTCGAAAGCTTCTATTCTCTTCTTGTCCAAACTATTTACCGTCCATGTTTCACTTCCATACATGGCTACACTCCATACAAATACTTTCAGAAATGACTTCCTGACACTTAAATCTATACTCGATGTTAACAAATTTCTCTTCTTCAGAAACGCTTTCCTTGCCATTGCCAGTCTACATTTTATATCCTCTCTACTTCGACCATCATCAGTTATTTTGCTCCCCAAATAGCAAAACTCATTTACTACTTTAAGTGCAGAAAAACTGGCTGATTGTGGCATACGTGTGTTGAAAGATGTTTGAAAGAAGAAGTAAAGGGCAAATTGGGTTTCCGCATAAACATTTTAGGATGTAGCATTGATAAAAATTTAATGTGGTTGTGTCTGGATTTTCTAACGACAGAAAGAAAATGAGGAAAAAAGCTCTTTAAACTATATGCTACATGCAGGTGAAATAAATACGAGTATCGCTTCCAACCAGACATGCATTACAAACAGAAACATTGTGTTTTCTGAGGTTAGTACATTGCAGAGTTTAACGTATTAGTGTACTATTGATTTAAAAAAAAAAGAATTTAGTAAGCACGGTGCTGCATCATTCACATGAGAACTGTACACGACGAGATTCGTCTATACGAAGTTCATATGAAACATTACATAAAATCTATAACGTGTACAGAGCAATCAGTATTCAATAATTATTGTCTGTATTCCATTCAGGCCTTGTTCTTTCACCTGGTACGATACGAACTTAAAACTAATAAATCTTCAACAGTCAAAAGAAATACAAATTCATGTTAAAACAAAAGTCAAAATCACAGCAGTAACAGCAAAATATATCGTCGTAATTTTTCATCAGTGTTGTTAATGTACAATCAACTCTTTCTTATATTTCATACATAACGTAGCAGAAAAACTGGCTGATTGTGGCATACGTGTGTTGAAAGATGTTTGAAAGAAGAAGTAAAGGGCAAATTGGGTTTCCGCATAAACATTCGTTTCCCATTATTTCTGCAAACTGTTCTCGGAGAAAGTTGAAAACCAAAGAGTGAATATTTCAGAAATGGCTGAGTTCTGCCGTAAGCACTGTAAGTAATATGGAAAGTTATTAACTTTAAAATTGGTTAGTGGTAACCAACATAATTTTTAAGACACTTTCTCACTCCGCCTCCCGGGCATGCGGTTTATAACAGGAGCTTCTTCTGTGCATTTCTGTTTTTGATTTTGTTTTCTATTATCCTATTTAGGCAAATTGGTCTGCAGCACAAACCGGACATTCAAAGGCACGAATTACGTTCAATACTTAGGGAGTCCCTTATTAAATTGTTAAATAAATTGTTTTTACTTCATACTTACAACATGTCTAATACTGGTATCACTGAAGCCGCAAAAAATAAGGGAAATACGAGAACTTACGCCTGTTATCGACGTATGTACAAAATGTTTAAACGAATTAATCTACACAACCGAGAAGTTCTGGAAAAAACTGAGCCCGTCAAGCAGAAGTAGCGATCAATTAGAATAAATTAGACACGAAACAAAGACACAACCTTGACCGCTGTATCGAAAATCGATGAAAGATGAATAAAACATGTGGGTTACTTCACCGAATAAGACATTCTGAATCGTAAAATAGTGGTTTCCGATTGGTACTGACCCTCATTTTGAAAATAATTTGTAATAGGATTAGAAAACGACCATTACGGTGAAATGGCTCTGAGCACTATGGGACTTAACATCTGAGGTCATCAGTCCCCTAGACTTAGAACTACTTACACCTAAGGATATCACACACATCCATGCCCGAGGCAGGATTCGAACATGCGACCGTAGCAGCAGCGCGGTTCCGGACTGAAGCGCTTAGAAAAGCTCGGCCACAGCGGCTGCTACTATGGTGATTTGTATTAACATTCAGCCTGACTATCAAGCCCTATTTATTTTTAACTGTATTCTCTACCATGTAAGAGAGTTATTTTAAGCGAGGTCCAGATGTAAGTAACATCACAATATCACAAAAACTACAAATTATTATTTTTTATTGGTTATTCACGTAACGCTTATGCAGTTTGGACGATACTCAGCGCTACTAGGCATAAATCTTTTAGTCCTACAAATAAATGCCAGTAGAAACACTGTAAACAGTGAATCAGAGATAATAAATACCATTCCGGTATCCAATATCTCTGAAGACTAGTTTGTAACGTACATAATCTATGAAAGTTTAAAATTGTAGAGTATAAAGAATATATATCACTCTGCTAGACTACTAATGCGATACATACGATTACGGAGAACAGAAGTGACCAAATTTACCAGTAAGTGAAGTAAAACTTGATGACGTAGCAGGTCTTGTATGTCTAAAAGGTAACTGGGCGTTTCGTAACAAAAGAATTAGGATCACAAATTTACGAGACTCCAGTTGACCGCCCGACGGTTCGTTGAACAGAGTCTTGACTCAGCTGAAATAAAACTTGAAATCGAAGGGCAGGCCATTCGAAGCCGCTTCTACACGGTTTGCCACTCTCGTCACTGGGAATATTTACCTGATCTAACGCCACTTTCAACAATCTTATTCACAGCAAGTGACATACTACGCTTCCTAACCAAATTTCCGCGTTCAATAACTGACGAGCATAGAAGTGTGCCCTGCCTTTGTCAGCAACGCAGTGCACGTTGATCATAGCACACACAATCCTTTACTAGTGCACTCAGCATAACACAGGCTGAGTTCGTAGCATTTATTCAAAGCAGAAAAAGTCATTTTCTGCGCAAGAGCCGTCTGTTTCGGACAATTATTCCAGCGCTCTATGTTTCTTCCTGAATTTAATTTAGGCAGAGAAGTAGAACAGTTCTGACAGTTAAATTTTATTCCTATTAGTATGTTAGTATGTCACTTTGGACTAACTGCCGACAAATATTTCGGATTACTGATGGTTCACGGTCGTCATATGCAAACAGATAAACTTCGTAGTGAGAAAAATTCCGATAACAATAGTCTATCACTTGCCACCACTGAAATTTTCATGGCGAATGTGAACAGGTAGGGCTATTACTCTAAGAAAGATCATTATCTCCATAGTGACAGAAACAGTAAAGAAAACAGGAGGAAAACGACATTTACATGAAGATACAAACGTGTCATAGAAGTAAAAGGAAGGAAGGAAGATTAGAGTTTATCGTCGCATCGACAACACGGTCATTAGGGACAAAGCACAAGCTCGGATTACGAAAGCATTGGGTAGGAAATAGGCTATGCCCTCTTCATAGGAACCATCTCAACATTTGTATGGAGTGATTTAGGGACATCACGGAAAACCTAAATCTGGGTGGCCAGACAGGGATCTGAATCATCGTCCTACTGAATGCGAATCCAGTGTTCTAATCACTGCGCCAACTCGCTCGATGTGTGATTGAAGTAACTATTTTAACAACGCTGACTCCGTTTTTAACCAAATCTTATTTGTAGTTCTGACTGCCTATGGATTTGCGTTAACTCTTTTTAAAATCATTGTGCAAGTGGTGCACTGCATCTCAAATACCACACGGTCCTTTGGTAATGGGTAGATACCCTACATTTCAGAGCATTGTGTATTTATTTATGACTTATGCCACACAGAATACCCAATCAATACAGTTGAAAAAAAAAAACGCTTAACATATACGCTTTAGGGAGCTACTGATATCTTCTAAAAAACCTTAGATCCTGTCAGTCCTATCGTGAATTATAGCCCTTTTGACATGAGAATGTTCACAACTTGTCATCAATTAAAAATCTATTATCATATGGGATCTGGCCAAAAGTATCAAACCAGAGATTTCTTACTAGACGCGACATGAGATCTCTTATGACTTACGTAATATAGTACGAGGGTTATTCTAAAAGTAAGGCACGGTCGGTCGCGAAATGGAAAATAGAGAGAAAATCTGAAGAATCTTTGCACAGATGCGTTGGGCACTGTGTCTAGTACGCCCGTCGATCGCATCATGTCGCTCTTTTCAGTTCTGAGCTCACAGTGTGAACGTAAAGATGGCTAGAAATTAGCGTCTCCCGCCAAGTATGAGGGCCTGGCAAAAGATTTCGGCTGAAGCTATGCAATCCACATAACATAACGGTACTGCGGTTCGTTCTACACAAACAATTCTCGGCCGCACTCAGCAGGGGCAATGAAGATGCTCCTGCAGCGTTTTCAATGGGAAGTGTTTGACCACCCACAGTACAGCCCGTAATTGACTACCCCTGAGGTTCATCTCTGCTCAGCTGAACCGCTGGCTATGAAGACAATATCTTGACACAGACAACGAGGGGCAGTCCAGAGTAGAAAATTGTCGTAAAGCACTGGCGGCTGTCTTCTACAACGAGGGAATTGAAAAGTTGGCCCGCATCTCGTGGTCGTGCGGTAGCGTTCTCGCTTCCCACGCCCAGGTTCCCGGGTTCGATTCCCGGCGGGGTCAGGGATTTTCTCTGCCTCGTGATGGCTGGGTGTTGTGTGCTGTCCTTAGGTTAGTTAGGTTTAAGTAGTTCTAAGTTCTAGGGGACTGATGACCATAGATGTTAAGTCCCATAGTGCTCAGAGCCATTTGAACCATTTTTTTGAAAAGTTGGTACAACGCTACAACAGATGGCTAAGTCTGAGCGGCGACTGTGTAGAGAAGTAGCTGGAAGGTGTAACTAACCGTTGCAATTAAAACAGTTTTGATTATCACTGTTGATTCCATTTCACGACCTATCCTTCCTTGCTTTCCGAATAGCCCTCGTATTTCAATAGGTTGACAAAAGACATTGGCTAAGAAAGGACATCAACAAATACTACGCGCAATACAGTGGCACATTGACGCGTTGTCAAGTTACAAATTGAATAAATATAAGTGACGATGTCCAACTCAGATTCTGTTTCTCTAGGACAGTCATATTTGCACGTTTGCCGTGAAATGAGCGGTAGCGTGCCCCTACTGCCGTCAACCCGCAACACACGCCGGTCACCTTCGCAGCCCCTAGCAGCTGCAACCCGGCGCACGCGAGCCCGTTAAAACGGGGAGCGGGCAACCCGCGCTGCCCGCCGTGGACAGCGAGTTGTATGCTTTGCCATGGTCCCGGTCAATGAGAAGGCCAGCGTCCGCGCTAGACCGTTTCTTCCCGCCGCGGTCAGCTGTCGAGTTGTGTTTTCTTCATAGGCTGCTACGGAATATGCGAAAAGTGTCGGAAGACACTGAAAAATTTATTTATTACATGAGCGTAAACGCCGGACACAGAACTCTCGAAAAAGGTAGCAGCATGAAAGAAAACAGGTGCAAGTCTGATTATCCAAGTGTAATTAATTACATATATTTGTAAATAAATGCACACTTGTTTGACGTTTATTATCAAATGAATATTCTTAAGTAAGATACAGTTAAATTGATATAATATTATCCTTGCACAAACTTCGAGCAAACAGTTCTATATCATAATTAATTATATACATACTAGTGCTGTCCATAGTAATATGACAATACTAACTTGTAGGATGTCTATTTACCCTTTCTATCCTTTGACTAGACCATTCACGATATACTACAGGGGTTAGGCAAGATTTTCAGTTAAATGAACTTGCGTGATGTTTCGAATTGCTTACGAGAAATGAGAAAAACACCGAACAAACGGTCTTCACAAGACCACAGTTCCTTGAAAATCTGGTGAAACTATCCGTAGTCTTCTCATGTCGTATGTATCCATATAATATCATCACTTTCTTCACATCCTCAAAGAGAGTGCAAATAAAAGCAACAGTTCATGTCGTGGGAACTAAGTACTCATGTTTACTACATAGAGTCCATTTCACAGAATTTGATGGCTTTCCTATACTGTTTTAACTTGATTTCTATGTTTTTATGCGTACCTTCACTTTGTTATACGAATACAACTGTTTTTGTTGTTCAACGAGACTGTAGAAAAGTTGATAGTTTGCAGATTAGGCACAGAAAATTTCGGAATTGTGAACACTGACTGGTGCTAAGTCATTATGCGGGTTTAATAAACAGTTTTTCCATAGGTATATGATCGTTTGTGAGAATCGTACCTCCGAGAAAGAAAGGCCAGAATCCATGCTCGGAGGACACCTAGAACAATGTGCTAGCAGTAAATCATTAAGACTGGAGAATGTGCTGGTAGTAAGTCATTAAGACTGCGAGAATACGACGTACACGCAGATACATCACTGTTCTCTCTTGTACGCCTGGGAAGGAAAGCTTTATACCAATCTCAGTTGGTGAAAAGACGTTAAACGGCGTTTTAACGCAAAACGAAGTGTGTGAATGCTATGTCGACATGAAAGAGATGAACATCTGCATCTGAGGATTAGAACAGTATGGGTTTCTCATGCCATGCCATTTTGTATGGTATGAAGTAAGCTGTGGGGCTTTTGTGAGTCCTGTGGACACAAGATAACCAGCTGGGTACTGCTTCAAACAATGTGACAGTAGCTCGCGTTAACCGCCATCTAGCCCAGACGCTCATAACGGACTTTTGAGATTCGCCTACAATGCTGATATGACGCTGAAACACCGTGACGGTCCTGTGTACGGATACGGTCAGACACTTCCTGCTATGGGCTGGACTGGCGGCACACACATGTTGCAGTCATCCTTAATTGCCTAGAAACCACGAATGCCTCAGGCTGTCATATGCATGCGAACGCTATACTTGACGTACTGTGTGTCGAAATGTAGTCTTTAGGTGAGAGTCTTTCTTCATCTTATTCTGCAGTAATGGCCGCCATTTTCATCACATAGCAACAGCCACTCTCAGTTTGGAGCTATCAGACCTGACGTACCGCAGGTTCTATTTTGAGTGCTATGTTCTTTCTTTTTTCATTGTTTACGTAAATCGCCTACTACTGGCGTCGTCAGAACATGTAATTTCTTATTCTTTCATTTTGAAGATGATACAAGTATATGAAGAAAAATTACTAACAGAATTCTTACTAAGAAAGAAGCAACGAACTATTGATAAACATCGACAGATGATTCCAGCAAAATGGATGTTGATAATACTTAGTACTTACAAGCCATTAATTCTCAACGCCACAACAATCTAATACCACATTTATCATGTGTTAAATTTTTGGGGCTACAGAGGGAACAACCTGTGACAGAAAGGTGTCCCTCTAAGACCCCCACGCCCACTCAGATTGGCTAAGCCCTTGGTGCCACCTGCCTGCCTTTGTTGAGCACTTCAAAAGTACACCTGCACAGAGACAAACTGTGACGAGAGACCTAGGCGCCTGCAGGCAGGGCACGCTGTCGCGCTTGCGCATGCTACAAGGGTTATTCAGAAAGTAAGGAACGATCAGTCGCGAAATGGAAAATAAGTGAAAATATTATGGAGCTTTGCTGATGCGTTGGGCACTGTGTCTAGTACGCCCGTCGATCGCATCATGTAGCGCTTTTCAGTTATGAGCTCACAGTGAGAACGTAAAGATGGCTAGAAATTATCGTCTCCCTCCACGTATGAGGGCCTGGTGAAAGATTTCGCCTGAAGCTATGCAATCCACATAACATAACTGTCATGCGGTTCGTTCTACACAACAATTCTCGGCCGTCTGCGGTAGCCAAGCGGTTCTAGGCGCTTCAGTCCGGAACCGCGCCACTGCTACGGTCGTAGGTTCGAATCCTGCCTCGGGAATGGATGTGTGTGATGTTCTTAGGTTAGTTAGGTTTAAGTATCTCTAAGTTCTAGGCGACTGATTACCTCAGATTTTAAGTCCCATAGTGCTCAGAGCCATTTGAACCATTTTGACAATTCTCGGTCGCACTCTGCAGGGGCAATGAAGATGCTCCTGCAGCGTTTTCGAAGGGAAGTGTTTGATCACCCACAATACAGCCCGTAAATGGCTACCACTGATGTTCATCTCTGCTCAAATGAACCGCTGGATATGGAGACAATATTTTGACACAGACAACGAGCTGCAGTTCAGAGTAGAAAATTGTCGAAAAGCGCTGGCGGCTGTCTTCTATAACGAGAGAATTGAAAAGTTAGTGCAACGCTAAGACAGATGACTAAGTCTGAGCGGCGACTGAGTAGAGAAGTAGCTGGAAGGTGTAGCTAACCGTTGCAATAAAAGAAGTTTTGATTTTCACTGTGGTTTCCATTTTGCGACATATCGTTCCTTACTTTCCGAATACCTCTCGTAGTAAGCTTGCGGAATTGGTGGGGTGTGAAGGGGTTGCCTGTCACAGTCTGTCTCTATACAGATACATTTTTAAAGTGCTCAGCAACGGCAGGTGAGTGGCACCGAGGGTGTGGCCGAACTGAGGAGGCTTAAGCGGGACCCTTTGCCGTTTTAATCATGCATGTGTCTATGTCTCACCCCTCTATGATCACGCCACAGGAGGGCGCCAAATACGAGGGTTGAAAAAGCAGAAGTATGCATTGCTGCTTCTGATCGCCTGAAAACTTCCTCAAATCGTTGCTTGTCGTTCCGTGTTGTACAACATAGAAAAACTGCAGTCGCACTGCATTCCAGAGGGGTGAGATCACGTTCACTATGGTTGCTAGCCCAAGATGTCTTCATCGTAGGGTTAAATCGTCAACTGTGTCAAAGGTTGTCAAGAACATTGTCCTATTGCTCGCCATACTGCGAACTGTCGGTTTCGACCGCAAACTGTGAGGGAATCAAGGAAACGGGCGATTTCATTGACACTATTTACGCCACTTCAAGAGGTTTTGTTGTGTCGATCCTGAACGGTGATGTGTCTGCAATGTTTTCTTCGGCCACCCGTAAGAAAACTACGTGATTTCTACGCTGGGTGTCGCGGTTCTGAGATACATCGCAGAGACGTCTAAACAAGAGGTGAAATGTGAATAAGAGGGAATGTGACGGTCTTATTATGTGGCACGTTAGCGGCGGCACTGAGAACAATGATGGTGAAATTTGGTACCAAAGTGACATCATCAACTCTCACATGAACTTCTAAGCTCTGGCCTTTTCTCACATGTGTCGATACCTTCCTGTTTGAAGCGTTGCCGAGCCGAACGTTGACATCACAGAGCAACTCGATTTTAGCACCATTACGGAGGTAGGCACCGTTGAGTCAAATTTCAAACTTCTACGTCGCAATGGGAGACAATAACGGCGTTTAGAAAAAGTGCTCCTTTAATTGTGTTGCATAGTGTAGAACGGCAACATAAAACTAATCGCAGGAAAAGCAGATGTCAAACTATCATTCATTGGAAGACTTTTCGGGAAATGTAGTCCATCAACAAAGGAAGTAGCTTTCAAAGCAACCGTTCGACCAATACGTGAATATTATCCGTCAGTCTGGGATACGTACCACACAGGATTGATAGAGGAAGTAGAGAAGATCCAAAGAAGGTCAATATGTTTCGTTACAGTTTCATTTAGTAAGACGGAGAGCGTCACGGAGATGCTCAGCCAACTCCAGGGCAGACGCTCCAAGAGCTTAGTATTCGGCATCGCTGTACGTTCTACTGTCAAATTCCCGGGAGCGTATGTTTCTGGAAGAATCAGCCAAATGTCACTTCCACCGACGTAAAAGAACATGAAGATAACATCAGTGAGATTCGAGACCACATGGAGGCTTATCACCAATCACTCTTCCCGCAAGTGGCTCGAAACAGCATATCCAGACACTCCGGGATGATGGCATTGAAACATAGGATGACACGCGTAAAGCTGAAATACTAAACACCTTTTTCCAAAGCTGTTTCACAGAGGAAGACCGCACTGCAGTTCCTTCTCTAAATCCTCGCACAAACGAAAAAATGGCTGACATCGAAATAAGTGTCCAAGGAATTGAAAAGCAACTGGAATCACTCAACAGAGGAAAGTCCACTGGACCTGACGGGATACCAATTCGATTCTACACAGAGTACGCGAAAGAACTTGCCCCCCTTCTAACAGCCGTGTACCGCAAGTCTCTAGAGGAACGGAGGGTTCCAAATGATTGGAAAAGAGCACAGGTAGTCCCAGTCTTCAAGAAGGGTCGTCGAGCAGATGCGCAAAACTAGAGACCTATATCTCTGACGTCGATCTGTTGTAGAATTTTAGAACATGTTTTTTGCTCGAGTATCATGTCGTTTTTGGAAACCCAGAATCTACTATGTAGGAATCAACATGGATTCCGGAAACAGCGATCGTGTGAGACCCAACTCTCTATATTTGTTTATGAGACCCAGAAAATATTAGATACAGGCTCCCAGGTAGATGCTATTTTTCTTGACTTCCGGAAGGCGTTCGATACAGTTCCGCACTGTCGCCTGATAAACAAAGTAAGAGCCTACGGAATATCAGACCAGCTGTGTGGCTGGATTGAAGACTTTTTAGCAAACAGAACACAGCATGTTGTTATCAATGGAGAGACGTCTACAGACGTTAAAGTAACCTCTGGCGTGCCACAGGGGAGTGATATGGGACCATTGCTTTTCACAATATATATAAATGACCTAGTAGATAGTGTCGGAAGTTCCATGCGGCTTTTCGCGGATGATGCTGTAGTATACAGAGAAGTTGCAGCATTAGAAAATTGTAGCGAAATGCAGGAAGATCTGCAGCGGATAGGCTCTTGGTGCAGGGAGTGGCAACTGTCCCTTAACATAGACAAATGTAATGTATTGCGAATACATAGAAAGAAGGATCCTTTATTGTATGATTATATGATAGCGGAACAAACACTGGTAGCAGTTACTTCTGTAAAATATCTGGGAGTATGCGTGCGGAACGATTTGAATTGAAATGATCATATAAAATTAATTGTTGGTAAGGCGGGTACCAGGTTGAGATTCATTGGGAGAGTGCTTAGAAAATGTAGTCCATCAACAAAGGAGGTGGGTTACCAAACACTCGTTCGACCTATACTTGAGTATTGCTCATCAGTGTGGGATCCGTACCAGATCGGGTTGACGGAGGAGATAGAGAAGATCCAAAGAAGAGCGGCGCGTTTCGTCACAGGGTTATTTGGTAACCGTGATAGCGTTACGGAGATGTTTAATAAACTCAAGTGGCAGACTCTGCAAGAGAGGCGCTCTGCATCGCGGTGTAGCTTGCTCGCCAGGTTTCGAGAGGGTGCGTTTCTGGATGAGGTATCGAATATATTGCTTCCCCCTACTTATACCTCCCGTGGAGATCACGAATGTAAAATTAGAGCGCGCACGGAGGCTTTCAGACAGTCGTTCTTCCCGCGAACCATACGCGACTGGAACAGGAAAGGGAGGTAATGACAGTGGCACGTAAAGTGCCCTCCGCCACACACCGTTGGGTGGCTTGCGGAGTATAAATGTAGATGTAGATGTAGAAACTATTTGCGACTGCAACAGAAAACAGAGAAGTGACAGTGATACACAAAGTACACGTAGCACACACAGTAAGTTGGCTTGGTGAGTACAGATATAGAAGTAGATGTAGATCATCAGTAAGTTACGGAATGACACGCTGGTGAAACGACTCATAGGGATAGTATTTTCAGAACACAGAAGGGAATTAGAAGAATTATACCTTGTATTAGTTCTAGAGTATCCTACGTATATCTCTTGAATGAACTTGATATTTCGACAATTGCTGCACTAGATACCTCTGAATGAAACTTTTGGACCAGAAACCATCAGTATAAGGACGCCAAGGGTGTAATATTATTACACGGGGGAGTGAGACACCTTGGCACACACGTATTCAACAACCTGTAGAGTATATTAAAAGTCTGCATCTACATCTACAGGGACACCCTGCAAACTACATATATGTCCCTTACAGAGGGTTCATCGAACCATCTTCACAATCATTCTCTATTTTCCAATCTCATACAGAGCGCGGAAAAAAATGAACACCATTACCTTTCGGTGCGAGCTCTGATTTCCCTCATTTTATTATGATGAGCGCTTCTCCTTGCCTAGGTCGGCGTCAATAAAATATTTTAGCCTTTGAAGGAGAAAGTTGGTGATTGAAATGTCCTGAGAACATTCCGCCGCAACGAAAAGCGCCTTTGTATTAATAATGTCCACCCAAATCCTGTGTCATTTCAGTGACACTCTCTCCCCTACTTCGCGATAATACAAAACGTGCTGCCCTTCTTTCAACTTTTTCGATGTACCCCATCAACCCTATCTGGTAAGGATCCCATACCGCACAGCAGTATTCTAAAAGAGGAGGAACAAGCTTACATCTACATCTACATATCTACATATATACTCCGGTAGCCACCAAGCGGTGTGTGGCGGAGGGCGCAATTTGCGCCAAAATTATATTTCCCCCCCTCTGTTCCACTCGCGGATCGCGCGAGGGAAAAACGACTGTCTAAACGCCTCAGTATGATCTCTTATTTCCCTTATCTTTGAATGGTGATCATTGCGCGATTTGAAAGTTGGTGGCAATAATACATGCTCTACATGCTCGGTGAAGATCGGATTTCCGAATTTAATGAGCAGCCCCTTCTGTTTAGCGCGCCGTCTATCTGCAAGTGTGTCCCACTTCAAACTTTCTATGAGATTTGCAACGCTCTCGCGAGGGCTAAATGTACCAGCCACGAATCTTGCCGCCCTTCTTTGGACCTTCTCAATCTCTTGAATCAGACCCAACTGGTAAGGGTCCCATACAGACGAACAATACTCCAAGATTAGACGAACTAACGTATTGTAAGCCATTTCCTTTGTTGAAGGAAGTGTAGGCAGTCTCCTTAGTAGATCTGTTACATTTCCTAAGTGTCCTGCCAATAAAACGCATTATTTGGTTAGCGCTCCCCACAACATTTTCTAAGTGTTCTTTTCAATTTAAGTAGTTCGTAACTGTAATTCCTAGGTATTTAGTTGAATTTACGGCCTTTAAATTTGGCTGATTTATCGCGTAACCGAAGTTTAACGGATTTCTTTTAACACTCGTGTGGATGACCTCAAACTTTTCGTTATTTAGAGTCAATTGCCAATTTTCACACCATACAGATATCTTTTCTAAATCTTTTTGCAATTTGTTTTGATCTTCTGATGACTTTACTAGTCGATAAACGACAGCGTCATCTGCAAACAACCTAAGACGGCTGCTCAAATTGTCTCCCAAATCGTTTACTTAGGGAAGGAGTAGCAAAGGGCATATAACACTACCTTGGGGAACGCTGGAAACCACTTCTGTTTTGCTCTATGACTTTCCGTCATTTGTAACTCGGAACGTAAACATGATACAAAATTTAACAAATGTTACCCTCTCACATGGAAATTAAAATGTGTTTCCTTAAATGGTTTATTCGTTGTTTGTCTTACGCCTGTCCTCACAAATGTTTCTACAAGGTTCCATTGTCCTACCATCACTCTTTTTTTCAAAATGGCTCTGAGCACTATGGGACTTAACATCTGTGGTCATCAGTCCCCTAGAACTTAGAACTACTTAAACCTAACGAACCTAAGGACATCACACACATCCATGCCCGAGGCAGGATTGGAACCTGCGACCGTAGCATTCGCGCGGCTCCGGACTGAGCACCTAGACCCGCTCGGCCACCGCGGCCGGTCCACTCGTTTTTCATGTTGACCCTATAAAGTAGCGAAAATTTTAATGCCCGTACACGGGCTAAACAAGTGATAATTGATAATACCACGTTGAGTCCTAGATGGTGTTGCTGATTAATAAAGCGGTACCATAGGAATTATCGCCTGCCCTCGTGTTAGTAATACGTGGCTTCACGATGTCATCGTGTCCAAACATAGCCTTAGGAACGAAAAAAATATGAGGCTCCAATTTTTGTAATGCCTGTGTTACAGCCGTTTAGAAACACCGAGTATAACAGATTTTTCTTATCCCACTAACGTATGGATCGAGCAAAGAACGATGGCTTGTACACCTCTGTGCGAGCTGTTATTTGTTGATTTTTACCTTCAGAATCAACGTACACGCTGCAGATGAATATTCGTTGTTTCTCCGATGCAAGCCGGTTCGTTAAATTTCCTAAGCAAATTTTCCCGAGATATAGGCCGTCCTTCCAAAAAGTTCCGAGACTGATTTTATTCCTGCCGTATAAGCGATATTAGCGCAGTAATTTAGGCTGCAGCTTGGCCTAAGAACTGTAAACAGGAGAGATGCATTCGATCACTCAAGTATGAGTAGGCAGTTTTAAGTAGTGGGCGGACGTCCTTAGTGTGTATACGTTGTTGCGTCACAAATTGCAATGCAGCAACATCTCTAAATCTAGGGTTCCATAAATCCCCCAGAATTTTTTGAAGAAGAGAAAATTGTGTGCAAAGTTTGTAACGTATCCCTCGGCTGCTGGACCAAAACAGAGTTGCGAACACGTCTGCCGCGACACGACTGGAATGCAAAATGCAGACGATTCTTTTCTGGAAAATGAACCTACCACAAAACGAAAAAGTTCAGTAAGTCACATGAAGGGTCAAAGCTTTGAGAACGTAATCGACATGCAAGCAAATGTGATTCGCTAGCTGAACAACATTTCGTTTAACGTGGTAGTATGAACGTCTTGTGCGTTACACCATCTTATCTCTTCTCTATTTTTTACTAATCCAGTCTCCAAACTTTCTGAACAGACGGATCATGTCGTCTTTCTTCGATTGTTTACCTGTATAGATATTCTGCCTTTCTGTCAAAGAAGTTTCGTGAAGTTTTTGTGAGAAACATTCCGTTCCTCCGCTCCGTAAAGAGGACGCGTGCCTGTCAGCGCCCTGGGGGTGTTCGCGGATGACATGTCTCCTGGTCTTTCAGGCGCCCTGACATTTCAGCTCTCCATTCTGCGAGGCACATCACAAAGAAGGCACGCTCTCAGCAGGGCGCCTCATCTCTACCTGTCAGAGAAACGAAAAGAGACACAAAAACTGCTTCCGTCACACAGGAAATAGAGAACTCAATTTCGTGTCCAGCTTCTATGACAGCACATATTCCCAAGGGTAAAGATACGCAAAGGTGTGTCGTATGTAATGTTTCTGAAAATGGTCGGAAATAAAGTTCACAATTTATCACCCTGACGTGAAAGTTACTAGAGAGGGAGCATTAGCTCTGTTGTACAAACGTATGTGCAGGGTGCGTCCTTAGCGTGGTTGAAGGAATCATACCGCAATGGTGTTACGAGAACATAGCGTATATAAATCCGGATGTACCGGCTTCTCCCGATCATTAAGGCAGCGTAATAAATATTGTTCAGAGTATTCCGTTCACCTGATAGGGGTGTGAACTATATACTACAATATAGAATATTTGCCTATGAAATGGAAAGGTTTCTTGTTCGAGTTGTTGTCTAGAGCGCAGTTTTAATCTTCCAGGAAGTTTAAAATCAGTGTGCGCTCTGTTGCAGAGAGAAAATGAATTCTGGAAAAATTCCCTATTCAGTGGTTAAGTCATTTCTCAGCTATACTGCTTCTTCCAGGCGTGCTACTCGCGTAAGGTATGCAAGAGAACTTCTGTGAAGTCTGGAAAGCAGGAGAGAAGTACTGGCGTAAGTAAAGCCATGAGGCGCACTGTTAAGTCGGGCCAGGGGAGCACAGTCGGTACGACACTTGCCTATAGAAGGCAGTCTCGGTACTGCACACAGTTTTAAGCTAAAAGGAAGTTTCAATACACTAAAATATTTCTTTTTTTCAATAAAAGAAGTTACAACTGTGTAAAATGCATTCGCTTATCCCCATAATGCAGTCCTAGACGCAATGTCGGTGTGTGCTCTTGCGTTGGCTTGTATGAAATAACTGTTGATATTTTCGTAGTTGTTACTGGTGTACTGCTTGCAGCATTGCATCATATTGTACATATATCTGTCAGAGGTAATGCTTTGGTGGAAGAAAGAGCGGTCCAGTAATTCGTGTTGGACTAATTTCGCATCCCACAATTGTTTTCACATTATGTGGACGCTCTTAACGTTACAGGTGACGATTTTAAAAACTCCAGCGTCGATTGTTCTGTGAATTCATGTAGCGAGATAAATGCAGTTGCAGTACTGACATCGGGCAACAAAACGTGTATTGATAACTCGATGCACCACTGGTACATTGTAAGTTTTCGATCTGCGTTTGTGCATAGTACTTACGTAGGTACTACTGTCACCGCAGTCTGAAATGTTAAACGCTGCCGCGATTTTCTCGGGCTTCTTTCGAAGATCGCTCTTAATTCAACTACGCTGCGCAACACAATTAAATGGTCGCTTTTTGAAAATCCGTAATTATCTCCCTTTGCGACGCAGAAGTTTGCAACTTGGATCAAAGATGGTCAAAACCATCGTCTGTAATGGTGCTCAAGCGTGGCGCCCTACGACGTCAACCGTGGGCACGGCGACACTTCAAACTCCGAGGAGTCAACACATGCCAAGAAAAGGCCACAGTAAAGTAGGTCATGTGAGCTACAAAGTGGGTTAATTATGTTACACTGGCACGAAATTTCATCACAATTCTGCCCAACGCCAATGGACGTGCTGCACTACGTGAAGATCACCACACCGCCTTTTACGCACATTTCACCTCTTTGTTTGACGTCTTTGCGATGAAGGTCAGAACTGCGACGCCCAGCTTTGAAATCACGCAGGTTTCTTTAGGGTGGCGCGGGAGAGCACTTCAGACACGCCGCCGCTTATAATCGGAGCGTAAAAGCCACAGGATGTAGTAAAAAGAGCGTCAATGTAAGTATCACTTCCATAGGCGAGTTCATTTTCACACATTTCGCGCTCGAAAACGATTGTTTGCAGTGCTATGTACAACAGGTCGACGCTCTTCAGAAATTTCGCCATTGTTGTCACCGCCCCCCCTCCCCCCAAGGCCGATTCAACCCTTTTTCAAGAACATCGCTAGACTGCAACCCCAGTGAACGTGATCTCATACCTTCGGAGTGTAGCGTGACCGCAAGTTTTGCTTTGGTATACAGTGTGGAACCTCTAGGGACCATTAAAAAAAATTCGACGTGATCCGAAACACAAAATGGTGTTTATGCTTTTCATTCCACCTTTTTCGCGCCCTCCTGGAACGCGTGCACGGGAGAATGCGACATTGACATGCACGTGAATGAAGTGGCAAAGTGTCCCTCTAAGACCCCCGAGTCCGGTAACTTCGCTGGTGTCACTCGACCACTTTCTTTGGACACTTTAAATATGTCCTTGTACACGGATAGTAATTCACCTATCCCTACATAGATATCTGCAGATGTGACAGACAACCCGCTCAACAAAGGTCAACGTGTGGCATTGATAGTGTTGCCACACTGGAGTGTCTTAGAAGGACCCTTTCCTTCTTTATTCACATGCATCTCAATGTTGCATTCGCCCACACACACACACCACAGGAGGGCGCGAGAAAGGCGGGATGAAAAAGCATAAATACCCTTTGCTGGTTTGGATCGTGTTCAGATTCCGCTGAATGGTTTTGAACGGTCCCTAGTTGTTCCACCCAGTCTACCACAGCAAAACCTGCGGTCACGCGCTCTCCGAAGGGGCGAGATCACGTTCCATGCGGTTGGAGCACCGAGATGTGCTTAGAAAAGCGTTGAGTCGTCCGGGAGTATCAGCAGTGGCAAAATTAGTCAAAAATATCGTCCTGTTGTATGTACATAGCAGTGCAAACTGTCGTTTTCGATGGTAAAATGTGTGGTAATTAAGACCCCTAAGGAAGGGGTGGTTTCACTGAAGCCCTTCCTCCTGAGGGATTTTCCTGTCGATTCTGATCGACTGTGTGTCAAAAATGTTTTCCCCGGCCACCTATAAGAAACCCCCGTTATCTCAACGTTGGGTGTCCCGGGTTTGACCCCCAGTCGCGTCAAACGAATGGGTGTAATTTGATTAAGAAGTGTGACGACTCTGTCATGGTGTGACACGTCCACACTGGCGTTGGGCAGAATTGTGCTGAAATTTGGTGCCAATGAGACATCATTAACCTACCACACCGTTCACATGTAAGTCCGAGCTCTGGCCTTTTATACGCGTGTCGACTTCTTGCTGTTTGAAGCGTCACTGAGGCCGAAGGTGACGTCAAACGGTGCTACGCTTTTTCACCGTTACAGAGGAAAGTTGCAGGCATATTTAAGCCAAATTTTAAACTTCTGCGCCAGCATGGAAGACCATAGCGTGGCTTCAAAAAAATGATATTTTAATTGTCTTGCGCTGTGTAGTTTGATAAAAACCAAACACCACCTCCCGAAGTCCGATGGCTTGTGATCGTATGTCGCAACTCCTGCAAGCTACACTTCCCTCAAACAACGCAGGTTGCATAGGACCACCCACTCACCAGGCGAGGAGAGACCGGCAGCTAATTCTAGTGGCCCGCCGCAGAGATCACTTCCAGGGCGGAATAATGTTCCACATCACGCATCCCGTCGAACAAATAGGGCAGAGCTTAGTATCACCGCACACCAGGATGTAAGTCGCGCTCCGCCTCTTACCTGGAACGAGATTCGAGAGTGAGTTTCTGCGACAGTTCCAGCGGAAGCCAGTTCGAGTTCTAGATCCAGTCGCCATTGCCACTACCGCCCCAGTTCATCGCAGCTCACCTGTCCGAAGAAGGATTTGCCGCTATTCGACAAGGCCCTACACCACCACGGCAGTTCCTACACCGGACTAACGACTGTACTGCGCACCAACTGTACGTAGAGGACAACACGGCAACAACCATAACCCGATTTCCCAGGAACTTCGCTCAATGGAAGAGGGGTCAAAACAAGCGAACACGTGTATCGACTTATCCACAGATACTCGGCGGTTTCTGAAAAAAGGGGCGGTCAAAGTTTCCGAGGTATTTTCCTGGTACTTCATGCGCCTCTTACTTTACAATATCGTTACACAAATTGGTGGTACAGTGCTTAGCATCACGGATGTTTAATTTTGAGCCCCGTGTTCGAAACTCTACTATCACTTTCATTTTTGTTTTTCATTTATATACCCATGTCTGTAGAAGATTGCTATACGAACGTTTTCCAATGTATACTGATATAACGTTGCCCCTATTCGTCTACCAATTGTATGTCAGATGAATGAACTTAAAAAAAGAATGAGAAAATTATTTGAAGCTGTTTTTGGTGAAATTCCTGTAGTGTATCTTAATTCATAATCAATTGCAAGCGCCATTTTTCAGGAATGTGAGCCGTTATGCATAGTTCGCCGTGGAATTATTGCCAACGTGCGATGTCTTCACCAAAGTTGACGAAGTTTCTTTTCCGAGTGAGATTCGTACGAAAAAATGTCACTATTGAAAATCTGCCTTCGCGTGATGCTCGTGGTGTTCGGAATATGAGTGTTTTTAATATTACTACGATCGGTATCATCAAAGTGAACGCACCAAATCTTCCTGAGCAATAAACATTTGAATAAGATACACGAATTAATATAAGATTTGATTTGCAAATGAAATATCAGAAAACGAGATTTTAAAAAGATTGTAACCCATCAATATATCATACATGTCTGTATTACATAGTAAATCTGTGACACTTATTATGAAATCCAGTTCTAATTTAGCAATGAATATAACGACCTTGTATCCCCTAATTTGATAAGACACATTAGTTTAGTAATCTTCTATGGACGTGGATATATAAATGAAAGCAATAAAAATAAAATAAATAAAAACAATAATCAGATTCGAACATGAAGCACAAAATTGAGAAGCCGCGACACTAACCACTGAGCCACCATTCCGTCTGAAAATACTGTGCGGTAAAGGCCACATATAGTACCTCGAAAATACCTCGAAAACTTTGACCGTTGTGTTTTCTGAAACTGTAGAGTATCTACGGATAAGCAGAGACACGTGTTCCCCCATTTTTGCCTCTTCTTCCTCTGATAGAAGTTCCTGGGAAATCAGGTGATGACACTTGACTTGTTCTCTTCGTTCGTCACAGAGCAGGCCTGGCATAGGCTAGGAATATTGTACAATGATATCTCGAAGTTGAGAATTTGTGTGTCATTGAATATATGTGTGTTTTGGAAGTATAATTGTAGTCATTTCAGTAGTCGTGTTCATAGGTATGCGTACCTAATGTCTGGTTGGTAGTAAAGCCTCTGTTTACACTATCAGTGGGATCTTGGTGTTTGTTGTCAACATATATGTTGGTGACAAAGTGTAGCGGAAAAGGATGGCCTCCGAATTTCTTTTTGTGGAAATTCTTAAAGGATTTCAAATAAAACAAACGTTATAACATTCTACATCTTTATTTTTCATGCCCACATATTTATTCTCAGCGTCAACGTAGTCACCCTGGCGACGAAAGAATTTCCACAACGAGAGACCAGTTTGCTGATCGATACCGTGGAATGTTTAACTTTGTTGATGGATCCACAGCATCACCTCACCTCTGCTTGCCCCGCTTCATCCCTATCACAGTGAAGTCCTCATATGGGCTCTTTAAGTTTTGGGAAAAGATAAAAATCGGATGGAGCTAAGGGGGGACTATATGGATGATGAAACGTCCCCTTAGAACAATTATACAAGACTGTGCTTATCCTGACCCACAATATTTTTAGCGCAACGCAATCTGACTTCCAAAAATCCCTACAAAAAATGGCCCTGACTAACATTAAACTATACCTTTCACAAATCACTTACCTCACAAAAATCTTCGTTACTCAAGCTACTGCAATACAGCGAGCGCCACTACTGCCAGCTAAATAAAAGATTCAAACTACGGAAGGCACTAACTACTGATAGGCATAGTTAGCAAATGAAAGATTTTGATAGAAAACAAATGATGTATTTACCTTAATAGTCATAATATATATAGCAGTTCATGACATCCAGTCTTAAAAATTTCAAAACTCCGCCATCTCTCTCCCCACATCCACCACTGCTGGCGGCTCACCTCCAACTGCGCAATGCTACGCGCTGTTCGCATCCAGCTGCCCAACACTACAATGGCAGACAACAATGCAAACTAGCCACAGACTGCACACAGCACAGCCAGTGATTTTCATACAGAGCGCTACGTAACGTTGCCAATAAGAAAACATAAACAGCCTACTTACATACCCCCCATGCTCCGCACAAAAAATTGTTTCAATGACTATCGATGACAGTGAATATAAGGCGTCGGATTGTTGCAACTGTCACAGCGCTCGGGTGTGGTCTGGCGATGTCATACTAAAGGAGAGGGTGTTCCATGCGTGGGCGAACTCTTTGAATTCTGAACTCAATTACAGCACGCTGTTTCTCACGCACGACATAGTTGCGTTACACGCCGCAATGATACAGGCTACAGTTCAGAGCCATCTAGATACAGAGGGCTTCAAACGTGCAAGCATAAATAATAAAGATAAAGAATGTTAATAACGTCTGTTTTATTTAAACAACTGTAAGAGTTTTCACACAAAAAATTCGGAGGCATTACTTTCATCATTCCCTCGTAAAACACGAGGAACTGGCAGGAGCGTATGTAGCAATCAGGAACTGCCTCCGTGGTATTACGTCGTACGTGAAACATCCTATATTTATGAGGTATGTCCATGACACTTAGGTACTGTCGCTCCATGATGAGGAAGGAACGAAGATTAGGTTTTAACGCCTCCTCGACATCGAGGTCTTTTGAGACAGAGCACAAGCCAGTATTACGAAAGGCTCGGGAAAAAATTGTCCATGCTTGTGTCAAAGGGACTATCCCTGCAATTGCCTGAAATGATTTAGGGAAATGGCAGAAAATCTAAATCATGATGGTCGGACGTGGATCTTAACCATTCTTGGATCATCTGAGTTCCGTTAACTAAAACATACAATCGCCATGAATATGATAAACGACAGATTCCTCTCATTTCTGAATGTGTCTCACGAGTGTCTTCTTTTTTTCTGCATTTGTAATTCAAATGGAAGATGGTCGTCCCAGTTCAAGAGACTGAGACGCTGCAATACTCAGTGAATATTTCTTCAGAAAAAAGTCGAAAACCCTCCCCACCCCCATCCAAAAAATACAATGTGATAATAATTTTTCAACTGCCACCAACGACTGAAACTCTTGTCATTTCAGTGAAGGATGATATAATCTATAGCATGACATTTGTATACAAGGACAAGGACTAGTGAAAGTATGGTTCATCAGTTACAGGGTCTAATGTCAGGAACCGATCAAGAATGATGTCTGGAACACAGAGGGTTTACTGTGTATCACACAGTGATTAAACGCATATCACTTCTACCCCTTGGATATGGACACAGGTACCGAACTCTTCACAACATTCAGCACCGTTTGTGGTTAGTGCACTTCGATTGCTAACTAACCATTCAACCTGTATTCTGCTATTGACACCAGTGCACCAAATATCTACAGATTTCTTTTGACTCTTACTGCGGTGAGGCGCAGAGAGAGTGTTGATTAAATGACCGTATAACAACATCACAAAATGTAATCAAGTGATAAATGCAGTTGAGAAAATAGCAGAATTGTAAATCCCATTCAGTTTAATTTTAAATCTCATCTGGATTCCGAAAATTGTGCAGAACGGTACACCGCACACACTGGATAGCGACCAACTGCACAGCCTAATCGAAACTAGGCTAAGTTCCACACTGTAAAATACGAATTAATGGCTTCCGCAGCCTGCATAATGCAGTCCTTCGCTAATATGTTTCCCGGTTAGTTTTGAGTATAAGTTTGAAATAACATCAGGCGCTGAATGTCAGAAAGTAATCATGTATGAAGGATTACCGATAGTGCTTTATTAATCAATTTACTCTTAGTTGCCACTGTTTTCAGTTGAAGCTTTACCATATCTTTGTTTCAGGCTCACACCTCTAGTTTTTCCACCTTCATCACGGAAGTTAAAATTCCAGTGATACGCTAGTACCAGAAAACTGAGGTGATTGTACATGGCATTTGTGTCCAGGTTCCAGCGAGAATAATACGTTACTCCCTCTCCCTCCCCCTTCTCCCTCAACCCCGTTTACACAGACACATTTCTCTTTTACTTGAGAATTGTAGAGAACCAGGTCGGTGGGAATAGCTGGAAATCATTGTTTACGAGTTCACCCCCAATCATCGGAAGTTTACAGACCCAAATCGTGTAGCTAACGAAAGTAGCGGATGAATTATAGAGAGGGAGAAGGGTAAGTTGTGGGAAGACGTGGGGAAGGTGAGTAGCAGAAGTGGAGAGGGCAGGCTTTGTTCTGGCGACAGAGCCGCCTGACGCTCTATTGATTTCACGGCTCCTCGCTACGTCCTCGTTAAAAATAACACGCCGATTATCTCAGTCATCACGCGCGACCTTCCGCAATTTATAGCAGTGCGCTTATTTTTAAATTTGGTAATTTCTCTGAAAGCGGATGAAAATCTTTGCACGCACGCAGACTGCAGTGGCAAGTCACACGCAAACCTAAATCATCCCGGCGCGGCCGTAACTGATTTTTCGTCTAAACCGAAAGAATTGTTGCTGCTAGTAAACTAGCAACAAAGTCATAATGCAGACCAGAAAAACTTTGATATGACAGTGCTTATTCAAAGACTTTTGCAGTATAAATAATACACTGAAGTGTCGATATGTGTCAAAATGCAACATAGTAGGAGAGTAATTACTGTAAAGTTACTTGTCCCGTGAACATCTCGGAGAATGCTAAGAGTTTCTGTTCGTTAGCAGCCTCAGAATTAGGCGAACAACAATGTAAATTTTCGAGCGTGTTGTGTTTATTTGTATGTGTGAATGTGAACGTGTGTGTGATTCCGCTGAAATTATAGCAACGTCAATTCATTACAGCCTTTAAAACCTAAAATAATGCTACCAGTTCATCTTGAGATACAAGATCTTCTTTCGGTCGCTATCTTAGAACGAAATCCATTACATTACAAATATACACTGAGAGAGAAAAGATCATAACACGAATAAATAAATAAAATGTCCGCCCTGGTAGCTGAGAGGTCAGCGCGACAGAATGTCAATCCTAAGGGCCCGGGTTCGATTCCCGGCTGGGTTGGAGATTTTCTCCGCTCAGGGACTGGGTGTTGTGTTGTCCTAATCATCATCATTTCATCCCCATCGACGCGCAAGTCGCCGAAGTGGCGTCAGATTGAAAGACTTGTACCCGGTGAACGTTCTACCCGACGGAAGGCCCTAGTCACACGACTAAAAAAAATTGATGTAGAGTAACGATATTTAAGGAATACATTTGTCTAGCTAACATATTTAAATGACTGACTGACATTACAAGATCACAAATTAATGTAAGCGGGAGATAAGCCAGCCGGCCGGAGTGGCCGAGCGGTTAAAGGCGCTACAGTCTGGAACCGCACGACCGCTACGGTCGCAGGTTCGAATCCTGCCTCGGGCATGGATGTGTGTGATGTCCTTAGGTTAGTTATGTTTAAGTAGTTCTAAGTTCTAGGGGACTTATGACCACAGCAGTTGAGTCCCATAGTGCTCAGAGCCATTTGAACCATTTTTGAGATAAGCCATTGCAAATGTGAAATGCTGGTACATTAATAACCGGTGTAACCGCAAGAATGTTGCATGCGTGCAAGTATGCAAACGTTCATGCGTTGTGTTGTACAGGTGCTGGATGTCAGTTTGTGGGATGGAGTTCCATGCCTGCTGCACTTGGGCGGTCAATACAGCTACGGTTAACGCTGGTTGTGGATGCCGCTGGAGTTGTTGTCCGATGACGTCCAATATGTGCTCGATTGGAGACAGATATAGTGATCGAGCTGGCCAACATGTCGACACTCGATAGAGCATGTTGGGTTACAACAGCGGCATGTAGGAGTGCATTATCCATTTGGAAAACACCACCTGGAATGCTGTTCATGAATGGCAGCTCAGCAATTCGAATCACCACACTGACGTACAAATTTTCAGTCAGGGTGAGTAAGATAACCATGAGAGTGCTCCTGTGGTCAAACAAAATCGCATCCCGAGCGTAACTTCAGCTGAGGGACCAGTGTGTTTAGTAAGCAGACAGGATTGTTGCAGGAACTCAACTAGCCTCCTTCTAACCGGGACACGACCGTCACTGACACCGACGCAGAACCAGCTTTCATAAGAAAACACAACAGACCTCCACCCTGTTCTCTAATGAGCTCTTGCTTGACACCACTCGAGTCACAAATGGTGACAGTTTGGTGTCAGGAATGCACGCTACAGGGCGTCTGGCTCGGAGCTGTTCTTGATGTGACCGATTTGTAACAGTTCGTTGTGTCACTGTGGTGCCAACAGCTGCTCAAATTGCTGCTGCAGATGCAGTACGATGCGCCAGACTCATAGGCCGAAGACGATGGTCTTCTCTCTCGTTAGCGCCATGTGGCCGACCGGTGGCCAGTCTCCTTTCGGCCGTATATTCTCGTGACCGCCGCTGCCAGCAGCGGCTACATTTCTGCCAAGTCTTCCTGCAGTATCACAGAAGAAACATCCAGCTTCTCGTAGCCCTGTTACACGACCTCGTTCAGACAGAGTGAGGTATTGATAATGAAGTCTTTGTCGACGTAAAGGCATTCTTGACTAACATCAACTCAGCGCGTCCAATCTAAAAGCTAACTAACGCCTACCACCTTCACAGCGTGCATTTAAAGCAAACCTGATTTGCGTCCTGATAGTGGTGTTACTAGTGACTGGCGTGAAATTTGAACAGACATTATCTTTCACGTGTAGAAACACTCCTGCCAACTTTCGTTCATGTCTCACAGCCCCTTCAAGATGTCCCAATTTTTTCCCCTCAGTGTTTCAGCCTGTTTAGCTTCATTAGTGACGTGATCCACGAGTCATCTGTATGATATATCATAACGACGTTGAACGACAAGTTCATTAGCATGGATCTTACTTGATTTTAAGACGTTTATTATGTCGTATGCGTTTCCACTTCAGTAGATACGCTATAGCGTTTCAATGTATTATGTACCCTTGCACAGTGAGAATATCCGTGTAAGAATTGTACGTTTTGCATTTGACATATGGAATTTTTGACCTGGGATACCTTGTACGTACCCACTACAGTTGCACGAAACTCTTATTAGGGCCACGTCTTTCTTTTTCCCCACATTGATGCGTGGAAAATAAAATGCAGTAAACAAAACCATTTTTATTCTCATGTTGTTTGATAACCCCAACCGGCCGAAATTAGTTAAATGCTATATATAAAGATAAATTGATTACTTCAGAATTATAGATTAGCATCCAGAGCTCCCCTCAAGAAAAGCAGTTTACAGCCTCATTATCATAATTTATATTTAAAGGTGTCCGAATAATGTCATTTGGAGATCAATAATGGAACAGTGAAATTTACATAGTACAATAAGAAAATGTTATCTACATGTTTCGAAATACAAATTCCTCTGTGTGTAGGAATGAACTGCCGAAAAGAAAAATCTTCCTAGCGTTCTTTGAAATCTAGTTTTACTGTCCCTCGGTAACCGAGCAAGGTAACGCAGTAGTAAATACGGGGATGGTTCGGTTGAAAGGGAACAGCCGACTTCCTACGCCATTCTTTCTGAACCCGAATTTCTTCCTTGTCTGTAATAAGATCGGTGTCGACGGGAATTCAACCGTAATTTTTTCTTCTTCCCTTCCTTTTTACATCTAAGGTACTTAATACCATTACGTGAATAATCAAGAGATTGGTTACCAACATTATTCATCTCTCTTGATTAGCTAACTCAATTTAAAATAGTGATTAACGAAATTAACTTTTATTTCTAATGATTAATTTTAGACATAACTATTCCCACTGCTTTATGGTGGATTATTTACAAACGAGTTCATGTTACAGTTATAATACCTGACTTGCTGAACTGTTACATACAAGATGGCCGTACATGAACACCGTATATGATTTTTACTGCTCGCGTTCGTGCAATTAGAACATTTTTCTTTTAAAAATGCCAAATCTCGAGAATATAAATTCGTCCGACATAACTGATTTAAAAAAACGGAAGTGTGTTAACTACCGATTAGAGTAAAAACATTGAAGGCACATGTCGCATCCAAAATCACGTCAGCTACGATTTAAATACACTTACATTACTGCCATTTTCTTGAAACTGCATCCGTGATGTGTTTTATGGATTTGTAGCTAGGGAAACAGGTGTGAAGGTGGCAACTCCATTTGTTTTCTTATTATGGTTTGTACCGCAGTACAAACACCAAAGTACCATGGTTACACTAATTTATTTTTCTTTATTGTGGTAGCACTAAGTCATAACCCGATGAAGATAACGTCATGATGTCACAAATTGTGTACACTGTAACTGTATAATCTACTAAAGTAACCTAACGTGAAAATCTTAAGGATCCGATATAAATACTAATAAAGGGGCTGCAATAGGTACAACAATGAAATGAGTAACTTATACATCGATGAAGCGAGGAGTAAAATTAAATGAAATTTAAATCAAGGAATGAAAGTGCAGATGGTAAACAAATAACAACGCTAATGTTCATGATAGACATAGTCTTTCCATTGCGCAAGCATTGAAGATTGAAAGGAATGTCGAATAATTTGTGATGGCTACTTATCACAAAATGTGTGTGAGAATGAATATATCCAAGACGAAATTGATGAAATGGCGTGGAAAAAATTTGCCCCACTTCGAATTTAGTGACCTAGGAACTAATATTACACAAACAATATGTCAGAAGCGCGCTGACGCAAGCGAAGACAACTGCCAACAACAGGAGAACTCTAATGCGGTCGAAGATTGACACACATTTAGCGCGGAAGCTTTTTAAAACTTTAAAAATGCGTCTTAGCACTGAAAGCGAAATATGTATCATGTGAAATGTGGGGAAGCGTTTAAAGTATTATGTGTTAGAAGTGTACCAAAAATTAAACGCACAGTTTAAGAACTAAAAGAGGACAAAATGACAAGTGCATATAGAAAACATGTATATGGAACATCCTTCGTGGGAGAAGAGACAGGTCAGTATGACATGAGCTAAGAATTCCAGAACCTGTTAATTTAGCACTAGTAAAGCCATCAGAGAGCGTAATAATTGTGAAGCGAGCAAAACAAAAAACACATGAAGTATTGCGTCAAGAATGTTGATCTATCTTGTCTACAGCAATGAGAAGATCAGCACGTGATAGTAACAAGAGAAGAAGAATGGAATATTAGACTTTAACGTCCTATCGACAGTGTGATCATTAGAGACGGAGTACAAACTTGGATTACTGAATGATGTGGGGTGGAAATCGACCGTGTCCTATTCAAAGGAACCATCTCGACATTTACCTGGAACAATTTAGGGAAATCAGGAAAAATTATATCTGAATGGACGGACCGGGATTTGAACTGTCGTCCTTCAGCTGCGTGTCGAGTGTGCTAACCACTGAGGCACCTACCTCGGTAGTAAGAAGAGTGGAGCATCAAAGCTACCAAATGAGTGACATCTGATACGGAGGGCCGGCCGGGATGGCCGAGCGGTTCTAAGCGCTACGGCCTGGAACCACGCGACCGCTACGGTCGCAGGTTCGAATCCTGCCTCGGCATGGATGTGTGTGATGTCCTTAGGTTAGTTAGGTTTAAGTAGTTTTACGTTCTAGGGGACTGATGATCTCAGAAGTTATGTCCCATAGTGCTCAGAGCCATTTGAACATTTGATATGGAGGACAAACAATCAAATGTACACACATAGATATCTACAACATGACATTTTGTATGTATTACAATAGAAAGTTCTACTACTTGCTGAGAAGTATGACAGTCTTTCATGGAACTCGTTGATACCGCCTTTGTTTGATGTAGTACATACATTGATGTCTGTGAACGACAGAGCGCAGTGATTTAGACATGGAACTGCCAAAACACCTCAGAAGAATGCTACAACTGTTCCTTTAGTAACGTTACATCTGATTCCATCTCTTCCCTCGCCCTCGTGATCCCCGCCGTCCTGATCCCCATACCCCCACCAATCGTCAATCGCCAACGTGCAAATAAGCCGGTGTTCCGACTCTAACGACCTTAATATAGACGAGAAGTAAAATTTAACCGTTGCGATTCCCTTTGCTTCTCCTCCACAAGCAAGCGAAGAGATTCCTAAGATATGTCGAGTAGAATCCCTTTCAGTTTTTGAGTGACGATGTACGAGCGAGATAAGCTAGTATATTCGGATTCCATAAGTGGAAACATCTGCTGCATAATGCAAAACTGAGAGGGTACTGTAAAGGTGAATAAGCGAAAAAATATAAATGTCGTATGGCATTGTAGGCTGCAATATCCCACTGGGCGAGTACAGCCGCATTTCGTAAAGGTGTTCTTTTTCTGCTCACACTGGCCCATTTCCTTGCGTATATGTGAGAGTTGTGTCGTGTTGTGTAGAGTGTAGGTGAGTGGAATGGATGAGTTTACAGTATAAAATCATATTGTCTTGTATGATGATGATGAGAGAAAGGAGAAGGTGAAACCCACTGACAGCATATAGCCTACTCCTCTTGAAAAGCACCAAGGGGGCTGCCAATTTTAACCTCAAAGGATCACCATCCACAGCGTTACATGCCCTCACGTCATGAGGGACCGCAGACAGGTCTGGAATAGAATCCAGCACATTGGTTCAAATAATTGTGTTCAGAAACATCACGCTACCGCCTCTTGACCCTTAGCGGGCAAATACTGGCAGCGATAATTTCATCCACCACCATGATTCGAACTGGCTTATCTCCCTGCCGAGCGCCACCGCACAGGTGTGCGTTAGCGATGTCGGGCACGGAGGCGAGTATGAATAGGGTAATTGGATAATTTAATAAGATTCAGACATGGAGGCGATCTCAATGAAAACAATGCAGCAAGCAAGAAGAACAATGCATAAGGTCGTTATTGTGATCCATTGGAAAAATATGGCTACTGGCCCTTAAAAGTTTCAGTTAATTAAAAAGCCAGAAGTTTATACCAAAGGCTAAAGGAAAATCAAAGTAGATAAACTGAAAGCAGCAGTTTGTAGAATCTTCTCCGTAAGCACAATGAGGGACCACAGTTTCGCGGAGTTCAGCGTCGGAGAGAGAGAGAGAGAGAGAGAGAGAGAGAGAGAGAGAGAGAGGGAGAGAGGGAGGGAGGGAGGGAGAGACAAACAGGTTTCTGAATTTACAGGATTTAAACTGATGAACAACAAACAGTAACCATGACTTAGTTTCGTGTGGCCAACATTTAGTTCAACAGAACGACTGTTCGTCATTAATGCCGCTTGAGATGAATTACTTATTCGAGAAACACTGCACTTCTCGACGGAACAGTCAAACGTTTCAAATGTGGAGCAACAGCCTAAGTAATCGAAACTTAGCTCCGACTGTTTTTAGGTCGCATATGTTCTTTGCCTAGAGTTTTCTATTTTGCAGGGAACACATCTCATTAATTCTTACTTTCTGTGGACTTGGCGCTTTATGTTGTTGTTCGATTTCCTCCTCGATGTCACAACGTCAATTTACTCTGTAGTAGGCATTACGTGCACGCAACGTGTATTTATATAACATAAACCACGTTCTGTGTGTTTTCGTGCTACAATCCTTTGTGTGTTGTCTTTCTGAAGTGCAGACTGGTAATCCGCAATGAATTTGTCTACAGGGGTTTGGGAAACCACTCTTAGGGAATCCATTATCCCACTTCAGCAGCAACTAATCCGATTACATTTAAATATGGCTCATCTCCCTGGCTCTAAGATTTGTGCATTAAACGTCACTCTATATGAACAGACTCACGTAGAATATCTGAATGCCGCTCAGCAATAATGATAAAACTGAGAGAAAAAAACTGAGCGACTGCAATCGTGCTCATTACGAAAATTAGGATATTTATACACACAATAAACAATGCACAAATTGCAGACAGATATCCTAAGCTGTCGTAGATTAACTTTAATTAACGATAAGACATATTCTTGGATTTAAGTGTTACATTTTTGACGTCGGTAATGGGATAACGATCCTTTCTGACTCCGTTGAATGTATATTTTCTGACCGAATGCTGTTGATGGCACATACGCTCTATTAGATATATACTAAATTCATGTCATAATCATAGCGACTGTATAAACGTGCTCTAGCAATACCGCACAAAAGAAGAACTATAATAATGAGTATATTACACCGACATTCAAGTTTGATTGAAACACAGACCTACATAAGAAGAATACAGATACGAGTTTTACGTCCAGTTCACGATGGGACCGTTAGAGACGGAGTGTCACCTCAGTTGAGCGGGAGGAGGAAACAGATACGCCTGAGCTGAAACCACGGATAACCTGTTTCAGGATGCTTGAACTGGTATTTGAACTCGATTACTTCTAATACGAGTCTAGCGTCTTATAGACTGTTGTTATCTTTTTTGGCCAAGGTGAGCTTTCAGTTCTTGCACACAGAAAAAATGTCAGAACGGAAAAGTTAAATTGTTCCAGCGAATTAATTCTTCCGTTGTGAAGTTGGTGGCAGTTAGAGATAGTCATCCGAGTACATATGTGTGATTATTTTAGCTAGCATTCTCTTAATACCTGTGCCTCACCTCTCTTCTCTACAATGAATTGACAAGTACTTATTTATTTACATATGGTGACGTTAACACTAGTGTAAGTAACATGTACCTATATAAAGGGCAAGATAACAGAAACCCAAATTTATTTTTCTATACATTAGGTTTCACAGTCACTGTGAATTTTAGTAAGATTAAAATTGTGGTTCTACTAGGACTGTAAACGTATTGTTAGGTACTAAATTTACATACACATGGTGGTTGACTAGACACTACTCCACATGTTATAGTCTGCATATAACGACTTGCTGTTTATCAATACAAGTGGTGGCTGGTGTATTTCATACATCTTTTTATGTGTCAACTCGCTCATCAATGTATACTTTGGCAAACTGAAAGACAGGACACGTTCAGGACAGGGTGAGTCACCTAACGTTACCGCTGGATATATTTCGTAAACCACATCAAATACTGACGAACCGATTCCACAGACCGAACGTGAGGAGAGGGGCTAGTGTAATTGTTTAATACAAACCATAAAAAAATGCACGGAAGTATGTTTTTTAACACAAACCTACGTTTTTTTTAAATGGAACCACGTTAGTTTTGTTAGCACATCTGAACATATAAACAAATACGTAATCAGTGCCGTTTGTTGCACTGTAAAATGTTAATTACATCCGGAGATATTGTAACCTAAAGTTGACGCTTGAAACCTCCGACGTTCAGTTGCGTGTTGTAACAAACACGGGCCACGGTCGGCGAGCAGCATCTGCAGGGACATGTTTACGATGACGACCGTGTTTACGAGTGTGGCTGTAGTGCACTGTTGTGGTTTGGTATAGCTGTCGCAATGTCCGCATGTAGCGCTTGCTGCTATTGTTATTCTTCATTCGTCTCCGCACGCAGACCAACTGTAGTACACCGTGTTACCAGACGTCTGTGATAGTGTAGTGTTGTAGGAACTGTGACCATGGTGTATTCGAACTCTGAAAAGGCGGATATGATACTCATCTATGGCGAGTGTCGACGAAATGCAGCTGAAGCCTGCAGGGTGTATGCAGAACGGTACCCGGACAGAGAGCATCCAACGTGCCGCACATTGCAAAACATCTACCGCCAACTGTATGCAACAGGTATAGTCGTAGCACGCAAACGGGTCCGTAACAGGCCCGTCACAGGAGAAGAGGGTGCAGTTGGTGTATTAGCTGCTTTTGCCATGAACCCACACATGAGTACACGGGACATTGCGAGAGCCGGTGGACTGAGTCAAAGTAGTGTCATGCGCATACTGCATCGTCTCCGCTTTCACCCGTTTCATGTGTCGCTACATCAGCAATTACATGGTGATGACTTTAATCATCGAGTGCAATTCTGTCAATGGGCATTAACAGAGAATGTACTGCAGTTCTACCTGTTTACCGATGAAGCGGGTTTCACAAACCACGCGGCAGTGAATCTACGGAACATGCATTACTGGTCCGTGGACAATCCTCGCTGGCTCAGACAGGTAGAGCGACAGCGACCGTGGACTGTAAATGTATGGTGCGGAATCATTGGCGACCACCTCATTGGTCCTCACTTCATTGCAGGGGCCCAAACAGCTGCAACATACATCACGTTTCTACAGAATGATCTGCCAACGTTGCTCGAAAATGTCCCACTGGAAACGCGTCGACGTATGTGGTATCAGCATGATGGTGCACCTGCACATTCCGCAATTAACACTAGTCTGACCCTTGACAGGATGTTCGACGGGCGTTTCATAGGACGTGGAGGACGCATAAATTGGCCAGCCGTTATCCTGATCTTACACCTCTGGACTTCTTTCTGTGGGGTACGTTAAAGGAGAATGTGTACCGTGATGTGCCTACAACCCCAGAGGATATGACACAACGTATTGTGGCAGCCTGCGGCGACATTACACCAGATGTACGACATTCATTACGCCAGAGATTGCAATTGTGTGCAGCAAATGATGGCCACCACATTGAACATCTATTGGCCTGCCATGTCGGGACACATTCTATTCCGCTCCGTAATTGAAAACGGAAACCACGTGTGTACGTGTACCTCATCCCTCATGGTAATGAACATGTGCGTCAGTGAAAAAGACCAATAAAAAGGTGTTAGCATGTGGACGTAATGTGCTGTTCCAGTCTCTTCTGTACCTAAGGTCCATCACCGTTCCCTTTGGATCCCTACGTAATTCCGATACACACTATGTAACGTGATGCAGAAGTAACTGTATACACAACGTAGATGTAATCTGTTCGGGCTTAAACACAAGCGTCGAAACGGAGACGAAGAACGGAAGACCAGAGAAGGCGGTGAAACGACGTCGGCCAATGGCGCGCGGATTACGACCGAACCACGACAGGAGCGACACCTGGAAGAAGTGAATATAAGTGCCGCTCCTGCCAGCCTCGGCCGATCAGATCGGCTCAGTGTACGGACATTAGTGGAAAGTATTTGCGGAGCATAGCGCGGCCTTGCAGAAAGTGCTAGAAGAACAGGTAGTTGTGATCCTCCTCAGTTGCTTGCCTGGACTTTGTCTATAGTGACGAACATAACTGTTTGCCTGTCGCCTATCGTTTGCGACTACTACTTGTAAATCTCCAAGTTAAGGATTGTCAATTTGTTTTATAGAAATAAAACTACGAATGTTGTTTGCTCGTATTGTTGTATACCATTCCGAGAACTCGGTATCCCCTAGGCACCGTATACGAGACGAGTGGACAAGACCCAACATAATGTATGGATCAAAATATTGTCTGTAATTGCATTATTTCAGAGTCATGGAGTAGAGTAGAGACCTCAAGTGCAACGCAAGGAACACAAAATTAATTCTTCTCCGAAAGCAACGACATGAAGGGATCCGAAATTCAACTCAACTACAGTACTGGCCATTAAAATTGCTACACCACGAAGATGACGTGCTACAGACGCGAAATTTAACCGACAGGAAGATGCTGTGATATGCAAATGATTCGCTTTGCAGAGCATTCACACAAGGTTGGCGCCGGTGGCGACACCTACAACGTGCTGACATGAGGAAAGGCTCTGGCTTAAATGGCTCTGAGCACTATGGGACTTAACTGCTGTGGTCATCAGTCCATGAGGAAAGTTTCCAACCGATTTCTCATACACAAACAGCAGTTGACCGGCATTGCCTGGTGAAACGTTGTTGTAATGCCTCGTGTAAGGAGGAGAAATGCGTACCATCATGTTTCCGACTTTGATAAAGGTCGGATTCTAGCCTATACGCGATTGCGGTTCATCGTATCGCGGCACTGCTGCTCGCGTTGGTCGAGATCCAATGACTGTTAGCAGAATATGGAATCGGCCTCGTATCACTAGCCGTCGATATGATAGGCATCGTACCCGCATGGCTGTAACGGATCGTGCAGCTAAGTCTTGATCCCTGAGTCAACAGATGGGGACGATTGCAAGACAACAACCATCTGCACGAACAGTTAGACGACGTTTGCAGCAGCATGGATTATCAGCACGGAGATCATGGCTGCGGTTACCCTTGACGCTGCATCACAGACAGGAGCGCCTGCGATGGTGTACTCGACGACAAACCTGGGTGCACGAGTGGCAAAACGTAATTTTTTCGGATGAATCCAGGTTCTGTTTACAGCATCGTGATGGTCGCATCCGTGTTTGGCGTCATCGCGGTGAACGCACATTGGAAGCGTGTATTCGTCATCGCCATACTGGCGTATCACCCGGCGTGATGGTATTGGGTTCCATTGGTTACACGTCTCGGTTACCTCTTGCTCGCATTGACGGCACTTTGAACAGTGGACGTTACATTTCAGATGTGTTACGACCAGTGGCTCTACCCTTCATTCTATCCCTGCGAAACCCTACATTTCAGCAGGATAATGCACGACCGCATGCATGTTGCAGGTCCTGTACGGGCCTTTCATGTACAGAAAATGTTCGACTGCTGCCCTGGCCAGCACATTCTCCAGATCTCTCACCAACTGAAAACGTCTGTCTCGTCACAATACGCCAGTCACTACTCTTGATGAACTGTGGTATCGTGTTTAAGCTGCAGGGGCAGCTGTACCTGTACACGCCATCCAAGCTCTGTTTGACTCAATGCCCAGGCGTATCAATGCCGTTATTACGGCCAGAATTGGTTGTTCTGGGTGCTGATTTCTCAGGATCTATGCACCCAAATTGCGTGAAAATGTAATCGCATGTCAATTCTATTATAATATATCTGTCCAATGAATACCGCTTTATCATCTGCATTTCTTCTTGGTGTAGCAATTTTAATGGCCAGTAGTGTACATACTGAACGCTTACCACAGGACATGTTCAAAATGGTGTCCATGTAGACGAAGGCAGTGATAGACTCGGCATCTTAGCGCTCTCGGAATATAGCAGGGTTCGTTCATCTGATTCTGCACAGCTATACAGCTATTTTCATTTCACTGCTGTAGTTGTGCTACATTCTCAATTTCAACACCATACACGATCTCCTTAAGGCGGCCCCAAAGGTAGAAGTCGAGGGGTTGAAATCGAGAGATCTGGCTGCTCAACCAACCGGCCCTCCACGATCTGTGCACTTTTCGGGATGAGCAACGCTGAGATACTCTCTTGCCTCACAACTGAAACACTCATGGGCACCATCGACAGAGCAACATCAGTCGATATACAGGTGAACACGACAAGATAAAAGCCTGTACTAGCCCTCGTTGTAATGCCTACGACAAATGACATTATGCATTATAACTAAGAAATGAAACAGTTTCAGACAAAACTTTATTTAACATTTAATTCTTATTTTGATCCATATGCTACACCCACAAAGTGTGTAAAATTACTTTTGAATTACCCTGTATGTATTGTAATTCAGACCGCTACTAAACAGTCATGATGTTTCAATAATTTCTAATATTTGATATTTGAAAAGATTTTTTGCAGCCATGGCAGAACATTATGTTAACCTTTCAGAAAATACATTTATAAAACTACATTCTTTTTTGAAATTTTGAAGCCAGACAGTAATAACCAATGATGCAAGTCTAAGCAATATGATTTAAGAATTAAATCAGAACATTCGAGCAAATAACTTTGAGTCACAAAAAGCATGGCAGTGAAATGTCACTGCACTCGCTGAAGCTGATAATTCAGAATTTAAACAATTAAGAATTATAATTAAGGAAGAGTATTAGTTTGAGAACCTGTTAAATGATGAAGGGTGTTGTTACAATAAGAATGATGAAACTATCATCGCGATAGGAGTATGGAGAGTGAAGATATCCAAGTTTTAATTAATAGAGTCTATCAGAACTGACCAAGAGGTGGCTCGAGAGTGGAAGGCAGGAAAATGTGTTCGGGAGCAGGAGCAATCGGCGGCCCCCAATTTCACCAGTGACAGTGGCGGGGTGAGCCAGCTGGGCTTCGACAGGGTAGGAGCCGGGGCAGGGATACAGAGAGGGGGCAGAACGTAAAACTTAAACAGCAGTTCTCGGGGTCAGGGACACCTTCACTTCGGTCCCAGTGGACATATCCATCAGCGGACCCAGCCGGAAGGAAAAGTAACCCGTTTACATTTTATTGTGGCGGACCAGAGAGAAGTTGCCATATATATAAAATCAGAGCTAGTCTCCGTATACGTAAACCAGAGAGAATGATGTAATTGCAGTCAGAGATAATATTTCGCAAACGGTGGTGCCTGGCGTCACTGTCACCAAGAATCGTGAGTAGACGGGAGACACGCCATTGTTAGAAGAGATAGGGCGCGGGGTCAAAATGGGCGGACGTATGGCGAGGGACTCTCCATCTTAATGGCACAATAAGCTTTGTTTGGGCACACACTGCGCTATTAATGTCGTCTAAACTGAAGTTGCGCTATCTGTGTACTTTAATTATGTGTCTGAAGCACTATAATTTTGCTGGTGATAAACTGCTGAGGCTTAGACTTTAATAGTTCCTGAACATACACTCCTGGAAATTGAAATAAGAACACCGTGAATTCTTTGTCCCAGGAAGGGGAAACTTTATTGACACATTCCTGGGGTCAGATACATCACATGATCACACTGACAGAACCACAGGCACATAGACACAGGCAACAGAGCATGCACAATGTCGGCACTAGTACAGTGTATATCCACCTTTCGCAGCAATGCAGGCTGCTATTCTCCCATGGAGACGATCGTAGAGATGCTGGATGTAGTCCTGTGGAACGGCTTGCCATGCCATTTCCACCTGGCGCCTCAGTTGGACCAGCGTTCGTGCTGGACGTGCAGACCGCGTGAGACGACGCTTCATCCAGTCCCAAACATGCTCAATGGGGGACAGATCCGGAGATCTTGCTGGCCAGGGTAGTTGACTTACACCTTCTAGAGCACGTTGGGTGGCACGGGATACATGCGGACGTGCATTGTCCTGTTGGAACAGCAAGTTCCCTTGCCGGTCTAGGAATGGTACAACGATGGGTTCGATGACGGTTTGGATGTACCGTGCACTATTCAGTATCCCCTCGACGATCACCAGTGGTGTACGGCCAGTGTAGGAGATCGCTCCCCACACCATGATGCCGGGTGTTGGCCCTGTGTGCCTCGATCGTATGCAGTCCTGATTGTGGCGCTCACCTGCACGGCGCCAAACACGCATACGACCATCATTGGCACCAAGGCAGAAGCGACTCTCATCGCTGAAGACGACACGTCTCCATTCGTCCCTCCATTCACGCCTGTCGCGACACCACTGGAGGCGGGCTGCACGATGTTGGGGCGTGAGCGGAAGACGGCCTAACGGTGTGCGGGACCGTAGCCCAGCTTCATGGAGACGGTTGCGAATGGTCCTCGCCGATACCCCAGGGGCAACAGTGTCCCTAATTTGCTGGGAAGTGGCGGTGCGGTCCCCTACGGCACTGCGTAGGATCCTACGGTCTTGGCGTGCATCCGTGCGTCGCTGCGGTCCGGTCCCAGGTCGACGGGCACGTGCACCTTCCGCCGACCACTGGCGACAACATCGATGTACTGTGGAGACCTCACGCCCCACGTGTTGAGCAATTCGGCGGTACGTCCACCCGGCCTCCCGCATGCCCACTATACGCCCTCACTCAAAGTCCGTCAACTGCACATACGGTTCACGTCCACGCTGTCGCGGCATGCTACCAGTGTTAAAGACTGCGATGGAGCTCCGTATGCCACGGCAAACTGGCTGACACTGACGGCGGCGGTGCACAAATGCTGCGCAGCTAGCGCCATTCGACGGCCAACACCGCGGTTCCTGGTGTGTCCGCTGTGCCGTGCGTGTGATCATTGCTTGTACAGCCCTCTCGCAGTGTCCGGAGCAAGTATGGTTGGTCTGACACACCGGTGTCAATGTGTTCTTTTTTCCATTTCCAGGAGTGTAGCTTATGGTGTACGCGATGCAGCACCCCTGTGTGTGAAGCTAAGTAATCACGGTACACTACCGAGCGAGGCGGCGCAGTGGTTAGACACTGGACTTGCATTCGGGAGGACGACGGTTCAATCCCGCGTCCGGCCATCCTGATTTAGGTTTTCCGTGATTTCCCTAAATCGCTCCAGGCAAATGCCGGGATGGTTCCTTTCAAAGGGCACGGCCGAGCCGGCCGGAGTGGCTGAGCGGTTCTAAGCGCTACAGTCTGGAACCGCGCGACCGCTACGGTCGCAGGTTCGAATCCTGCCTCGGGCATGGATGTGTGTGATGTCCTTAGGTTAGTTAGGTTTAATTAGTTCTAAGTTCTAGGGGTTCAAAATGGTTCAAATGGCTCTGAGCACTATGGGACTCAACTGCCGAGGTCATTAGTCCCCTAGAACTTAGAACTAGTTAAACCTAACTAACCTAAGGACATCACAAACATCCATGCCCGAGGCAGGATTCGAACCTGCGACCGTAGCGGTCTTGCGGTTCCAGACTGCAGCGCCTTTAACCGCACGGCCACTTCGGCCGGCAAGTTCTAGGGGACTGATGACCTCAGCAGTTAAGTCCCATAGTGCTCAGAGCCATTTTTTTGGCACGGCCGACTTCCTTCCCCGTCCTTCCCTAATCCGATGAGACCGATGACCTCGCTGTCTGGTCTCCTTCCCCAAAACAACCAACCAACCACGGTACACTGGCGATATATTACATACTCAAGCGTTGTCATACTGCCGTCATCGATCACCCTTTGGTCACGACTCGCAATTTGTGAGATTTGTTGATTTGGGGAATGTCAGGTAAAGTATTTATGGCTTTACTAACTATCCTGGCCACGTGTAAGAATTCTTGGGTGGCAAATAGCATTAATGGTACTGCCAAAAATAGATTATCTGTGTTGTGATATTTATAAAACATAGGCTCTTACGTGAGTGAAGTTTCGTGCGTTGCCTTTGTACCACTGATAATGGTACACTTGCGTTTGAGCGAGCTCTGTGAATCCTGATAGGAACTATGTTCCAATTTATTTCGATGTAATGATGAATGTACAACCATTTAATCTGAGTACTCTGGGTATCCTCAATGTAATTCAGTTTCGCTTTGTTGGTAGTTGAATTCAAAATTCTGAAAGTGGTTGTGATGAAAGATTCATTAGGCAGAATTCGTAAGTTGGAGAGCAGTGTGCGATACGTACACTAGAGGTAAGGTCAGGTGAGTTTCACTGATCGGAGCAGAGCGGCTGGCCAGCAAGGACGCAGCACAAGCAGGTTCGAGGTCAGTACTACGGATGCCACGCACGCCCAAAAGCTGCCGCCTACCGTAACAGTGAGCTATGACCGACCATACGCTGTTAAGTCGGGTTTTTCATTCCATATTCACTCATAGTCCTCCGATGTAATTTTATTGTGTGCTGCACAAACTTAACTGTTCGATTCACAGAGAAAATTAATTTGACCGAGAGAGGATATCAGAAATGTGGCAGCTAGGGCTTTCTTTCTCATGTCTGAAAACTGTTGGGCTCAAACGAAATTTTTATATGAGTTTGGTTGAAAAAATAGGAGTAAAAAGCACAGCATACCACATGAAAAAGTGGCTTAGATAACCACGTTTCGGAACATCATCCTAAGCTCTAATTTTCATTACCCAGGAATATGTTAAACTAAAATCTTGAGGCGCAGTAAAACTGAACGCCTCTACTAGCAAAGACAGACAATCACATGCAAAAGAGATGTTTAACTATTATAATAATAACAGTATATAATAATAGTATAATATTATACTGTTTCGCATGTTTTAATAAAAAAGCTATGATGGTCACATTCGAACTTGTTTATGCTTGTGCTACAGTAACACAGCAGTTAAATCAAGAAATTATTCCACTGACCCTAGTACAACATTAGTAAACAGATTTGGCTGAAATGATAAAAAATTAAGTTGTAAGGGGAGCAAAGACGTCGGCCGCAACTGGGCATTAAATAAATTCTACAGTGATAATTGAAAATCTGTGCCGGACCGGGACTCGAACCCGGATATTCCACTTTACGCGAGAGCTCGCCTTAACCGCCTTTTCTTTGTTTCTGTATTGTTAGATGCGTTTGGTCTCGGCGGACTTCACAAGACATCCGTTCAAGTTGATCGTTGATTTCTTTACTCAGGTTTTTTTTTTTTTTTTTTTTTTTTTTTTTTTTTTTTTTTTTTATTTTTTTTTACAGAGGGCGAGCAGCCCTCTGACCGAACACGCTGAGCTACCGTGCCGTTCTCGGCTATTCGGTCACGCAGCACGTCCAACCCAAATTCTCAACTTGTCACACGCTAGTAGCATCCAATGTCCATTAACCCATTCACTCGCAGGTTTTTACTGAATACCGCGAGACTTCGGACGTAACGTGCATCTGCACTGAAATTATAGCGAGCCGTCTATGCTCATAGGTATTACTGTGCAGTATGAACATTAATCAAACCGACAAACTGCAGGGACGGATTCCTGGCTCTAAATGGAGGAAAGAACGTCCTGTGAACATGTGTCCTGGAATGAAAGTTCCTCAGACCACATGCCGTTTGTTCCTTGTGTGTTGTAGGCTGTGTGACTGATGCAGCGTACTTTAAGCAGCAGAATGGTCCGATATTCATGTCGGGAACAAGCCGAAATCGTGTTTGTGTACGGCCAAGAAGATGGAAACGGTCGAGAGGCAGCACGGCTGTACCAAAACAAGTACCCTCACAGACACCAACCACATCACACAACTTTAAAACCCCTTTCGGCACTATGTATGATCATGAGTCCTTTCAAACAGAGAACTTGCAGGGAGGCCGCGGACTGGACGTACACCACATTTGGAGGACCAGGTTCTACAGGATACTGAGACGAACTTTAGTACAAGTTCCAGCTAAGTGGCCCGCCAACATGGTGTAAACCAAAGTACGACTGCCCACATCCGCAAATGTTTACAGCAATTCACCGGCGACTTGGCGAAACAGGCTCGTTAGCGGGATATCTGGTGATGCTGGAAGACCTCGAACACGGCGGGATGCTGCATTTGAAGAGTCTGTTGTCGAGCGCTCTGAGAAAGCACCGACGACAAGAAGTCGAGCGGGTGGACACAATATGGAGGTTACTCATCGGTTAGTCTGGGAGGTTTTGAGGAATGATGACCAGCATCCATTTAATTTCCACACCGTCCAAGACATAAATCCTGTGGCGGACTATGAACACAGGCTAGGGCTTTGCTGGTGGTTTCTGCGACGTGTCGCACGCGATCCCAACTTCCCCGCCGTTGTGTTGTTTACCGACGAGTGCACTGTCCATCGGGATGGCCTTTGCAACACTCGAAATGTTCATTACTGGGCAAGGGGAAATCCTCACGTCACCAGGAACGATTCTCGCTCAACATCTGGGCAGGCATTGTGGGTGAACATGACTGGGCCAGTCCGTCTACCTCCTCGACTTACCAGGGCAATTTACCTTCACTTTTTGCAAGAAACTCTACCAGGCCCGCTGGAAGATGTTCCCGTGGACATACGGCTACGAATGTGGTTGCAGCATGAGGGGCGCCCGCACATAACAGTCGTGCCGTGCGCGGATATTTAAGTGGGGATTCTTCAAAGTTCTGGTTCACCAACCCGGACACGAACCACCTAGAAACGTAGAGGACTTAATGGATCGCATTCAACATGCCGCCAATCACATCAGGGCAATGCCAGCAATCTTTGAAAGAGTTCGGCAAAACACCGTTCGACGTTATCAAGCTAGTGTCGCGTCAGAAGGCAGCCAGTTCGAGCACCTGCTTTAAGTAAACAATGTCCTAACTAGAGAAAAGGCCCTTTTCACGGCCGACACAATTTGTAAAAGACTTTCTGTACGCAAACTAACAGCTATTGACGAGTTTGCTCCCGGTACCTCTTATCATGAAACTAAAATGTGTGTCGGGACCCCGGCGGATTCGCCCCCAGGTCCCCAGAGTGGAAGGCTAGCGGGCTACCACCGAGTGTGCGGGCCGCCTTGGATAAATAGCGATCTCCGGCAGGCAAAGCATTAGCGCGCGTGCATTGCCCAGAGGATCCGGCAACAGGGCACTCCCGCGGCCAATCGGAGCGCGTGGCGCCAAGTTTCCGTAGCTTAGAAAATGTGCGTTGTCGACCTACACAACATTAGTAATTTTGGTTCCTACTGGTATCAGCTATCCAGGATTAAAATATCGTGACATTTGATTAGTATCCCGTTAGTATCTCGTACCGAGTAGCATCACTCCAGAAGAGGACGGACATGCGTAATGCAGGCAACCTCTTTATGCGGTTTGTTGCTTCTTCTCAAGAGTTCTGTATTCCTTGGAAAACTCTGTCCCTTATCTTTTGATGTCTCTTAAAAATGGGAGTTCGATTACTTCGTTAATAATAGAATACAATTAAAGTCTACAGAATGACTATTGCTGGACTGAAACTAATTTTAGGGCGCGGGGAAATGCAGTGCTTGGCATCTAAGAACGCAACTGCTATACAGAGAGGCAGATTCGCAACATTCAAAGCAGCGCCGCGTGACTCCTCGACTGGTTTGCCGAATGTAAGGTAGGTCGTACCAGCACTGATACCTGTATACGTAGCTCTTCAAAGAGCTAGACCGTCTTTAACAAAACAAGTAGCGCCTGGGTTTTGGAGGATGGCGCAGAAAAATATTCTTTTCCTCGGTATTCGTGTACTGTTCAACGTGATGTTGACGAAATATATCAGATACGCAGTTCTGTGTACATTACTAGATACCGTACACAGCTATAAGTAAAGTGGGTTCTACCAGCAAGGAATTCTCCAGAGTGGCGCCACAGTTCTCATCAATCGCCACGTAGAGGGTGCATATAACAGCAACCATATTATGCTTCCGCCACAACACATTAAGATAGTCCTGTCTATCCGCCGATAGTTATGTCTAATGCCAGAGAGAGCTCCGACATCGGGTACTATTTCCTGTTTCTGCCAAATACAGCACAGATGACGATTCATCCACCGATCACGAATACAAGCGGCCGCACACCATCACTCGATCGTTTCAGATGTCTCCAGCAACTCCAAAATAGTGCTTTTCGTCTTGTATTGCATCTCCCGCGAACCTTCCCTGCGGCTGACCTCCATAGGTCACAGAGGTGCCTCCTCTTCGTGAGAAGTTTCGCAGGCCTGCGCAGCTGTTTTATTCACGAACTGCACAGTCGCGCATCATCCGCGCTCAAGGACAACGGGAACAGCTCCTGAGCACTACACGATGGAAACATCTGCTGCGTGACGCATAAGTTGCTGGCAAGCCAGGAAAATGGACAAAGCAGACACGCAAGGAATCCCATACGTCACGTTATCTGAGAACTTCATAGACTGGAGGGATGAGTGCCAAGTCTTAGCTCCACCGACAGTCGAGGATTCAGTTGTCCACGACATCTGCGGCCAGCTACCAACCGGTTCCAGTTACGAGTTGTCACAGTTAGCCCAGCACCTATCAACGAGTAATCATCGGACAGTTAACGTCGAATATCAAAGTGTTTATTATTATTTGACTGTAAACTACAAACTGTCATAGCAGTCCAGACTGAACAATTAGGTTACTTAGTCATCACTGAGACTAGGTTCAGATCTTTTACTACAGTGCACGCCTGTTCATCATTAAACTAATGATGGGTACTTATCTTGCACATTATTTTAATAAACGGCTGTTGTTTGTTACATATAATGTTGCCAGCGTTATTTGTATTTTAGTTAGTACAGCCCTACGATGAGATTAGTTTAAACCGTGCAGGCACAGCACCTCAATACAAAAAATACTTTCCTATCGTAATGGGTTCACTTCCTGGTACCTTCTGTAACTGTTTTAGTGCATAGCTAGTAACATGCTCTAAAAAGCAGGGCTATATTACAAGTATTGCTAAAGTGATTCAAATGGCTCCAAGCACTACGGGACTTAACATCTGAGGTCATCAGTCCCCTAGAACTTAGAACTACTTAAACCTAACTAACCTAAGGACATCACACACATCCATGCCCGAGGCAGGATTCGAACCATAGCGAACGCGCAATTCCAGGCTGAAGCGCCTAGAATCGCTCGGCCACTCCGACCGGCTGGCAGCTAATGTGATTTCATTACAAGAACCTTATTAGGCAACCAGATTAAAAAAATAAAATTACTTAATAAAAACTCTTAACATGCTTTTCTTTAAAGTGATTCAATGGGCTCTTTGTGAAACATTGTATGCTGTATTAACTAAATGAAACACTTTTTTAGTCTAGTTTCACAAACCTTAGTATAAGTGTACAGCTTAGGTTTTTTTCGAGTTCTAAGCACATCTTCTAATACACAACTGATCCCAGAGAAAGGAACCAAGCACAGATAAACATGTCATGCTCTTAATCTGACGAATCTTGACTTAAACGACAAAAGTTATCTCTATGGACAATTTTGACTCAGTTACACTTCCATTTTACAAAATTCATTAGGACAGCTTTTACAGTGACTATGCATAAAAATACAATGGGGTAGACCTACATGTTCAGGAGTGGTAATTTCTCTCTTTACATTATTAGGAAAGAAGGCACCACTGCTCTTCGTCTATATAGAGGTTATAAAATTGTCTAAAAAGAGCGAGTAACTGAATTGAGTTTGCTCATTCAGTGGTAGATGTGGGGATTCAAACATCTTCTTCCTAATTTCTAACACTTCCAACTGAGTTTCTCCCTGTTTGTAGAACTTCTACGTCTATTATGTATTTGTGGTTTTCGCTTAAACAATGTTCGCCAGAGCGTGAATCTGGCTTCTTTAATCTCCAATCTCTATGGTGTTCTCTGAGCCTAATACAGATTAATATCCCAGTCTGTTCAATATAGCAGGACCAGCATTCTTGGAAGATGATCTTGTAAGGTCCACTTTTCATCATGGCTGGTTTTTTATCTTCTGAACTAAATAAATATATGCCTAAAGTCCGTGGGACATAGAAAAACAAAAAGAAACACTTTACTTTAAACTGTTGCTCATCCTATTTGAAATTGCACCTATAAAAGGTAAACTGCACCAGTTCCTTTTCGGTCTAACTAGGTTCTTCACTGGGTATGGTAGGGATCTAGCTTGCTTGCTCAGTTTTTATTGAAAATTTTGTGACTAATGTTCGATTCATATTCATTATTTGTAGCTATTGTTTTTTTATCCAACATTAGCGACAAATTGAGCAAACTCAATTCAATTATTCATCCTTTTAAACAATGCTACGTAGGAGAAGAAGCATGGTGCTTTCATTTAAAAATAGATAATGACACAAATTCCCATTCCCTTGCAAGAAGATCTACCCCTGTGTATGTTTATACATTGTTACTGTAAATGCTGTCCTAATCAATTTTGTAAAATACATAATTGTATCATAAATATCAACAGAGATAATGTTTACAGTTTAAGTCAAGACTCGACACATTACGAAGTTGATGTGTTTATCTTTACTTGGTTCTCATTTCGGGAATCAGTTGTATACTCAAAAGCTAAGAGCTACGATAGTTTGAATAATTTTTAAGCACGAAACTTATTTTAATGGAAGAATAATGGACGTTACACACTCGCTAAACCTGAGAACACCAATCTTCAAACATTCATATTCAAATCATTCTTTCCTTCTTTCCTTCTTATTTTAATCGAGCAAGTTGTCATTAAACAATTATTTTGGAATAGGTATTCCGTGAATGTCGTCTACAGCATAATTTAATAAGTCTATAATAAGTAAAAGCAGAGTGTGTCAGCATTAAGAATTTCAAAGATTTTTACATACAGCAGAAGGAAAGTAAGTCAGTTAATTTCGAGGAATTACTCTGACCCACAAAAATGGCGACACAAGTTGCAACAATATTATTCAAAACCACCAAGACGCACATGTTCCATTTAACGCAAGTACTTGGAGATTATCAAATCTTCTAAAAAAAATTTAAAAAAATTAATGCTCAAAATCTTACACCATCTAGCATACATACACACCCTTTAGTGACAGAGAAAACTATCGCCTTTACTGCCAAAAGTGAGCTACATCCCAAGTTCTGGGAGGAAATATGTGCTCCAGCGAGGCAACAGTGGGAAGAATGTTGGGCATACCCTTTCGCTTCGCCAAATCAGCTGCACAAATAGCATGTGTAAAGTGTCTGAATTTTCAAGCCTTCTGTCAAAATTCATAGCTCGACCTCCACATTCTCCGATTCCGCCCGAACGGAAAAGTGAATTCAGTTAGCGCAGTGGAAATCCGTTAGATGTCAGTATATCCGTTACGCGCGTCATATAGAGCGTGTTTACGCTGGGTCCGCGCCCCACACTTCAAAGACGTGTCACCGTCTGTCGACTAAAACATCGATTAGGGATGCACAATGTTGGCGAAAGCGAAACTGGGGATCGAGCAGCAGGTTATGTTAAAGATCTGAACAAAACACGTATCAGTTTTTAAAGTAAGTAAGATAATTATGTTATAATAACTGCCTGTGATTATTATGTCCATCTCTAGAATACAACACAATATTCAGTAGGTTCAAATGGTTCAAATGGCTCTGAGCACTATGGGACTTAACAGCTATGGTCATCAGTCCCCTAGAACTTAGAACTACTTAAACCTAACTAACCTAAGGACATCACACAACACCCAGTCATCACGAGGCAGAGAATATTCAGTAGGCATCAACCTTCTTTGGACGCATCGGTAGTATAGTTTTGGTGCTTGTCCAGAGACATATCACTCGCTTAACCGATTCACAGAATGGGAGCTGTAAACATTAGGAGTATATTTTTGGAGTAGTGAAAAATTTGAAAACAACTCTGCAGGAAAATATATAAAAATCACAAAAATATATTTTCCGATGCATATCACACACAGTGTATTACTGAATCGTGCTTTTAAGCTACATACATTTCACGTATCAATTACTGGTATAAGTTGAATGATACAAAACCAAGGTTTTCGGATTAACAGTGTAAGGTAGTGTGCTTTAGGTCTCAGTTCTCCTACAAAGGCAATGTACATCATTAAACGTAATGTCCAAGTGTATCTAGCATCCCTGAAGTCCGACAGTTTAAGATCTGCACAATATCCCTCCACAACTCTCTCTCATAACACGATTTTATTTCAAAATGTTAGCTACGAATTAATTTCTTTAGAAATCAGAGGCTGGAAATCTTAGTGATTGAGGTGGATGTTCTAAATATCAACATTTCAGATCCCTTTGTTTTCCTTGTGCGAAAGTACACTGAGGTAACAGAAGTCACATGAATCACCCATGTACAAATGACATCTGTATCAAAGCACTGTCCTTTTACACTTTGTGTAAGCGACACTACCGTCATCTGTATATGTATATATCGCTTTCGTCACCTCAGTGTACAGTTTTAGGCGGTTGAATTGTCCTACCAAAAGGTATAAATGACAGTTTACTGAAAATGAGACATATGGACATAAGTAAGTAAACTGTTTACTATTTCAAAAGTAAACACCATAACTGTTAATAAACTTAACCCATTGTGAGACAGCCCGCATCTCGTGGTCGTGCGGTAGCGTTCTCGCTTCCCACGCCCGGGTTCCCGGGTTCGATTCCCAGCGGGGTCAGGGATTTTCTCTGCCTCGTGATGGCTGGGTGTTGTGTGCTGTCCTTAGGTTAGTTAGGTTTAAGTAGTTCTAAGTTCTAGGGGACTTATAACCACAGCAGTTGAGTCCCATAGTGCTCAGAGCCATTTGAACCATTTGAACCATTGTGAGACAAGACGGTCAGTTCCTTCACAGACAAATGTTTTCGGTTACCTACTGAACCATGATAGTACACACTGGTCCGAAGCAAATCGGCAGCCACGCATGCTGTTCTTCAGGGGTCAAAAACTACGGAAATGGCACTGGGAGAGACAGGGACTGCATGCAGGATGTGTAAGGGCTTCCCAGCGAAACCTCTGCAGCATATTCGAAACAACCTTGGCGAATTGTGGGCGGGCCCTTTTCAGAAGAAGAGGTGCACGCCTGTGTACAGTCATTGCTTCGTAGGTAACCGCAAACATATTTCCATGAAGGCATTGATCGTCGAGTCTCACAGTGGGATAAATTTATTAACTGTTATGGTAATTACTTTTTAAATAATAAGTAGATTAATTACTTTTCCATCTACTTCGTTTTCATGTGCTTGTTCCTTATAATTATTGACTTTTCATTTCACTTCCTTTATAACTTAGTTAACAATCCGTTATCTAATATCTTTAAAACGGGGCACACGTTTTACAGTTTTTATCTAACAGTAACAAAAAATTTTCCAAATTACAAAAGAATGTTGCTTTAGCAAATACAGGGAGTATTAAAAAGAATCATCCGATTCGGCACGTCTACATCTCGGAAACTAATAAACATACTGAAGACTTAAAGAAACTGGTACACCTGCCTACTATCGTGTAGGGCTCCCGTGAGCATGCAGAAGTGTCACAACACGACTTGGTATAGACAAGACAAATGTCTGAAGTAATGCTGGAGAGAAATGACACCATGAATCCCGCAGGCCTGTCCATAAATTACGAGGGGTGGAGATCTCTTCTGAACAGCAAGTCGCAAGGCATTCCAGATATACTCAATAATGTTCATGTCGGGGAGTTTAGTGGTCAGCGGAAGACTATAAACTTAGAAGAGTGTTCCTGGAGCCACTTTGTACCAACTTGGGAGGTGTGGGGTGTCGTATTGACCTGCTGGAATTGTCAAAGTCTGTCGGAATGTACAACGGACATGAATGGACGCAGGTGATCAGACAGGATGCTGACGAGCGTGTCATCTGTGAGAGTCGTGTCCAGACGTATCAGCGGTCCCACATCACTCCAACTGTGCTCGCTCCACACAATTACAGAGCCTCCAACAGCTTTAACAGTCCCCTGCTAACATGCAAGGTCCATGGATTCATTAGGTTATCTCCATACCCGTACTCGTCCATCCGCTCGATACAATTTGAAATGAGACTCGTCCGACCAGGCAACATGTTAACAGTCATCAACAGACCAGTGTCGGTATTGATGAGCCCTGGCGAGGCGTAAAACTTCGTGTCGTGGAGTCATCAAGGGTACCCGAGTGGCCCTTCTGCTCCGAAAGCCCATATCGATGATGTTTCGTTGAATGGTTCGTACACTGACACTTGTTAATGGTCCAGCATCTAAATCTGCAGCAGTCTTCGGGAGGATTACACTTCTGTCACGCTGAACGATTCTCGTCAGTCGTCGTTGGTCCCGTTCTTGTGGGGTCTTTTTCAGGCCTCAGCGATATCGGAGATCTGATGTTTTACCGGATTCCTGATATTCACGATACTCTCATGAAATGGTCGTACGGGAAAATCCCCACTTAATCGCTACCGCGGAGAAGCTGTGTTCCACCGCCAACAATAACACCATGTTCAAACTCACTTAAATTTTGATCACCTGCCATTGTAGCAGCAGTAACCGGTCTAACAACTGCGCCATACACTTTTCTTATATAGGCGTTGCCGACGGCAGCGCAGTATTCTGGCCGTTTACATATATCTGTATTTGAATACGCATGCCTATACCAGTTTCTTCGGCGCTTCAGTGTACAACGAATTTTGTTTTTTGGTGAACAGGAAACTCAAAAAGTTTTTTTCCGCACCTTTTCATAGGTGTTTGCTCCCTTGAGATGCACGGCATATGTCAATGCGGTATTCAAATTGTTCCAACACTGCAGCGAGTATGTTTTGAGTCATAGATTCCACAGCTGCTGTTATGCGATGTCTCTCGACCGATCCATCGTTCAGTAATCCTTTGATTTAAAAGTTCCCGCACTTCCAGATGTTAGTGTGGCGGTGCTCCATCCTGTTGGTAAATGAAGTCGTTCGAATCATTCTCCAACTGTGAGAAAAGAAAGTCCTCAAGTATATCGAGAAATGTGCTTCCTGTAACAGTATTCTCAGCAAAAATAAAAATAAAAAATAAAAATGGACCATACATCTTTTCCTGTGAAACTTCACAAAACATATATAATTTTGGAGAGTCCCTCTCACGTTATACAATTTGATGTGGTTGTTCGGTACCCCATATTCTCACATTATGACGGTTCACCTTTCCATTTAAATGGAATGTTGCCTCGTCACTAAACACTAAGCGTGGACGAAAACTGTCATCTTCCATGGTGCCAAGAACTAAATTACAGAACTCCACACGTTGTTCTTTGTCACCTTCACGAAGATCTTGCAGTAGCTTAATTTTGTATGGTTTCGTGTGTAAACGACGACGTAACACATGCCAGATGGACATCGGGGGCTTGTTGAGCTGTCGAGCTGCACGGCGAAAGGATTTCTGCGTTCGACGTCTGCGTCAGACGCTCGGGGACGGCCCGGCGATTTGCCTTTACACAAACAACCTGTTTCTAGCAATTGTTCATGCTATCATCTAATGCTCTGAGGTGTAGGAGGATCCACATCATACCTAGCACGAAAGTCAAGCTGAACAATTATTCCTGAGGCCCACTGCGCAAAACGTAGAACACAGAACGCTTTCTGTTGTCTCGACACATTTTTTAATAGATCTGAAGCCGGCCGGTGTGGCCGTGCGGTTCTAGGTGCTTCAGTCTGGAACCGCGTGACCGCTACGGTCGCAGGTTCGAATCCTGCCTCGGGCATGGCTGTGTGTGATGTCCTTAGGTTTAAGTAGTGCTAATTTCTAGGGGACTGATGACCACAGATGTTAAGTCCCATAGTGCTCAGAGCCATTTTAATAGATCTGAAGTGGGCACACATTGCTGCTACCTAACGGGGATCGTGTAAGACTCGAGAGTTTGATATTTCGATCTGTACTTTGTTCACGCACATATCTCAAACAATATAATAGTTATGATTTTTTAAATTAGATGATTCTTTTTTATACAACCTGTATTTTTATTAAAATTAAAGAAATTAAATTAAAATGATGAACTACAAAGATAATTCAGCAAATTATAAATTTTCAGTTAGTTATTGGAGATGGAAAGTATTAACTGAAAATACACTCCTGGAAATGGAAAAAAGAACACATTGACACCGGTGTGTCAGACCCACCATACTTGCTCCGGACACTGAGAGAGGGCTGTACAAGCAATGATCACACGCACGGCACAGCGGACACACCAGGAACCGCGGTGTTGGCCGTCGAATGGCGCTAGCTGCGCAGCATTTGTACACCGCCGCCGTCAGTGTCAGCCAGTTTGCCGTGGCATACGGAGCTCCATCGCAGTCTTTAACACTGGTAGCATGCCGCGACAGCGTGGACGTGAACCGTATGTGCAGTTGACGGACTTTGAGCGAGGACGTATAGTGGGCATGCGGGAGGCCGGGTGGATGTACCGCCGAATTGCTCAACACGTGGGGCGTGAGGTCTCCACAGTACATCGATGTTGTCGCCAGTGGTCGGCGGAAGGTGCACGTGCCCGTCGACCTGGGACCGGACCGCAGCGACGCACGGATGCACGCCAAGACCGTAGGATCCTACGCAGTGCCGTAGGGGACCGCACCGCCACTTCCCAGCAAATTAGTGACACTGTTGCTCCTGGGGTATCGGCGAGGACCATTCGCAACCGTCTCCATGAAGCTGGGCTACGGTCCCGCACACCGTTAGGCCGTCTTCCGCTCACGCCCCAACATCGTGCAGCCCGCTTCCAGTGGTGTCGCGACAGGCGTGAATGGAGGGACGAATGGAGACGTGTCGTCTTCAGCGATGAGAGTCGCTTCTGCCTTGGTGCCAATGATGGTCGTATGCGTGTTTGGCGCCGTGCAGGTGAGCGCCACAATCAGGACTGCATACGACCGAGGCACACAGGGCCAACACCCGGCATCATGGTGTGGGGAGCGATCTCCTACACTGGCCGTACACCACTGGTGATCGTCGAGGGGACACTGAATAGTGCACGGTACATCCAAACCGTCATCGAACCCATCGTTCTACCATTCCTAGACCGGCAAGGGAACTTGCTGTTCCAACAGGACAATGCACGTCCGCATGTATCCCGTGCCACCCAACGTGCTCTAGAAGGTGTAAGTCAACTACCCTGGCCAGCAAGATCTCCAGATCTGTCCCCCATTGAGCATGTTTGGGACTGGATGAAGCGTCGTCTCACGCGGTCTGCACGTCCAGCACGAACGCTGGTCGAACTGAGGCGCCAGGTGGAAATGGCATGGCAAGCCATTCCACAGGACTACATCCAGCATCTCTACGATCGTCTCCATGGGAGAATAGCAGCCTGCATTGCTGCGAAATGTGGATATACACTGTACTAGTGCCGACATTGTGCATGCTCTGTTGCCTGTGTCTATGTGCCTGTGGTCCTGTCAGTGTGATCATGTGATGTATCTGACCCCAGGAATGTGTCAATAAAGTTTCCCCTTCCTGGGACAATGAATTCACGGTGTTCTTATTTCAATTTCCAGGAGTGTATTTCAGGCGAAAAACGAAGTATCTAATAATATGGGAGGAAGTCGGAAAATCTCACCACTTTTATCAAACGTAGATGGAAGCTTTGGAATGAAACTTCGAACTCTGTCATCTTCTGTTGACAGCTGCTTATTGAAATTTAGTGTTCCTCTACAACGTTGGTGATTTTTTTTTGATAGTTTTCATCCTCATGCATCCCCAACGGGCTCGCAGTATTAGTAATTTCTATACTATTCCACAGTTGCAGTTAATTGATATTGGTCGCTTAGATGTGAACTCGTATTTATTCTGTGTTAGTCTTATTCCCTCCTATTTACACTTGTTTAGGTGACTATGGCTACAATAATCAGTCACGGTTTAAATTTATATTTTACAATTTTAACGCTACCTAGCGCCAACACTAGCTAATTACGGTCTGTTTTACGTACGTGTGGGTCAGTGTGGGTGTTTGAGTATTTGTATTCTCGTGTTTTATACAGGGCGGTCAGAAACAGTATGAAAAGTTTGTAAGGGTAGGTTTTGTTGAGAAATAATTGTTAAGGAAGAAGTTCGATATGTTGCGCCGTTTCCGAGTTAATTAGCATGGAAGTTAGCCAATCAGGTCGTTGCGAATGCAGATTCAAGCGGTGCTCCAGATACAATTAGTGTCCGTTGTTCTCAGCGCTAAATACCTTGCAAATGGTGCAACGTATCAAAACTTTTTCTTAACAATTATTTTCTGCACATCCCATCATTCAACACCTTTACAAGCTTGTCAGTCTGTTTCTGACCATCATGTATATGATTATATCATGTAGTCGGAATCACTGTCTGCGATGGTGTTATGAGTTTTTGTTTCACCTGCGTTGTTCGTCAAGGGCTGTTTTGTCCGTAAACTTCGTTTTACACGGTCGTATTTTTGTCAGCAACTGTGTTGAGATATGGCCATTTTCCTTTGTTATTCCACATTCATGAAGTACATGGAGCTTCATGTGACGGTCTCTTTGGTGGCTATTCCAGCTGCAGCTACTGTTCCTGATTAACCATTCAGTACCGACCATTCGCAATGCCATCCTTTGCCAATGGCGTCATTCGTATACAGTATGGAGGGGCATGGGATCCAGTACGGAATGGCATGGGATCCTCACGCATATCTCCCGACTTTTGTCAGTTTCCCAGACCTTGGAGCCGTTATTTATCATTCAAGTATCACCTCATTTCGCATCACGACGCGGAGTGCATCCCTTCCCACTCCTTCTAGTGAGGAAAGTTCCCTGTCAGTACCGAGAATTGAACCCCAGTCCTCCGAATAGCAGTCAGACATACCACTTATATTACAGAACAGTATGTTCAGGGAATTTAGGTTCTCCACATGTGCAGTCAGCCTACTGATTAAGGTTCATGCCTGTTAGATACATTGGGATACGGGTCACGTTCAGTTAGGAAATTAACATTCCTCGACAGATTGACATGTTTTACTGTTAACCGACCTCTTGTATCGGGAAAAATTGTAGAATCTACACTCCTTACAGCTGACCTCCCTTTCTCTTTTCCAAACATTGACCCGCCGTTGCTTTAGTTGCCGATTATCCGAAACTGGAGCTCCCGTAATTTCCCTTACTTTTTTTCAGATTTTCCCATCTACATCCAGCTGTATGCAACTCGGTGTTTTACAGAGTCACTTCTTGAGTTTATTCCAAGAACTTCGCAATGTCCATCCACCTACTAGTTCTGAATTACCAGGTAGTGTTAGTAGGATGTTTCTCTGCTCTCGTTATATTGCTGGTGACAAGGGCAAACCGATGTGCCCAAATGTTGGTTAAGATCTCACTACTGACTCGGGAAAGACACAGTGTTATGTATTGATGTGTGTTATGGGCAGGTTGTAATCCGTTGTGCCGGCCGGAGTGGCCGAGCGGTTAAAGGCGCTACAGTCTGGAACCGCACGACCGCTACGGTCGCAGGTTCGAATCCTGCCTCGGGCATGGATGTGTGTGATGTCCTTAGGTTAGTTAGGTTTAAGTAGTTCTAAGTTCTAGGGGACTTATGACCACAGCAGTTGAGTCCCATAGTGCTCAGAGCCATTTGAACCATTTTTTTGTAATCCGTTACTATACGTTCGTTGACACTCGGTCTATTCTATAAGGGTACCTCAAAGTACCTTTACACCACTTCTCGGTAAATGTTTGTGTAATTTAGTTTAATTAGTGTGTCTCGCTGCAGTCGTATATGATTACTCACAGTAAAACATACGGGACTTAAAAGCAAAAGCCTAAATTTTGAAATTAGATTACTTTAAGAACGACATTGGACCTCTGTTTAGAATAAAAATACTGAAACTATTCCTCTTGAATAAGCTCTTTAATTGAACATTGAGTTTTTATTCTACTTCTGAATGAATCAAATAGTTCAAATGGCTCTGAGCACTATGGGACTTAACTTCTGAGGTCATCAGTCCCCTAGAACGTAGAACTACTTAAACCTAACTAACCTAAGCACATCACACACACATCCATGCCCGAGGCGGGATTCGAACCTGCGACCGTAGCGGTCGCGCGGTTCCAGACTGTAACGCCTAGAACCGCTCGGCCATCCCGGCCGGCTCTGAATGAATCATTACAGGTTTTAGACATTTTGCAACCCAGACAGAAGTCAATATTTTACTGGAACATTTATAAGTCGAGAGGAGGATGAGATTAGTTTTCAACGTCCCGTCCACAACGAGGTCATTAGAGACGGAGCGCAAGCTCGGATTAGGGAAGGATGAGGGAGGAAATCGGCCGTGCCCTTTCAAAGGAACCATCCCGGCATTTGCCTGAAGTGATCTAGAGAAATCACTATAAGACGAGATATTAACTGTCTTCGGTTAGACACTTTGAACACTCCTAGATTAGGCATAGGACTTTATTACAAGTTATATGCAGCAGGTTAATTATTATTTACCATAGTGTGAAGATTTAACAACTTCATTCATAAAAATTAGAATATCCAACGCCATGTGCTTTTACAACACCGACAGAATCTGATGATTTACCTGGAGATGATGATGATGATGAGTTACATGGTATTGTGAACTAGCACTGGTGTCGTAGACTCTTAGCTCAACCACACAGATCGCTCACACGTATTTCTAGTTGCCTTAAAATTTCCGGTGGGTGTCTAATATTGCCTTTACCATCAACTCGCCCATTTCATATCTATGAAGGCATACACAGCAAGCTGTATGCAGATAGAATAGCTAAGTCTCAGGATAAAATTAAAACCATATGGTCAGTCGTAAAGGAAGTGGCTGGTCTGCAGAGACAGGTCGAGGATATAGAATCAGTGCGTAGTGGGAATGTCCGTGTTACTGATAAGTCGCATATATATATACAGTATTTAATAATCACTTTCTGAATATAGCAGGTGAACTAAATAGAAACCTAGTCCCAACAGGGAATCATATAGCGCTCTTAGAAAAAAGTGTTCCGAGACTGTTACCTGAAATGCTCCTCCATGATACTGACAAGAGGGAGATTGAGTTAGTAATTAAATCACTAAAGACCGAGAACTCTCATGGATATGACGGGGTATCTAGCAGAATACTGAAGTATTGTTCTATGTATGTTAGCCCAGTACTTAGCCATATCTGTAACTTTTCCTTTAGGAGTGGTCGGTTTCCTGACCGATTAAAGTACTCGGTAGTGACGCCACTTTATAAAACGGGAGACAGGGATAATATTGACAATTATAGACCTATTTCTATGCCATCGGTGTTTGCTAAAGTTATCGAGAAGGTTGTATATACAAGGTTACTGGAGCATTTAAATTCACATAATTTGCTGTCAAATGTTCAGTTTGGTTTTAGAAATGGTTTAACAACTGAAAATGCTATGTTCTCTTTTCTCTCTGATGTTCTGGACGGATTAAATAAAAGGTTGCGAACTCTAGGAGTTTTCTTTGATTTAACGAAGGCTTTTGACTGTGTTTACCACAAAATATTACTGCAGAAGTTGGACCATTATGGAGTAAGGGGAGTAGCTTACAATTGGTTCGCCTCTTACTTTAAGAACAGAAAGCAGAAGGTAAGTCTCCGCAATATTGAGAGTGGTAGTGATGTTCAGTCCCAATCGGGCACTGTTAAGTGGGGCGTTCCCCAAGGGTCGGTGCTGGGGCCACTGCTATTTCTTATTTAGCCTATATAAATGATATGCCTTCTAGTATTACAGGTGATTCAAAAATATTTCTGTTTGCTGATGACACCAGCTTGGTAGTGAAGGATCTTGTGTGTAATATTGAAACAGTATCAAGTAATGTAGTTCATGAAATAAGTTCGTGGCTTGTGGAAAATAATTTGATGTTATATCACAGTAAGACTCAGTTTTTACAGTTTCTAACTCACAATTCTACAAGAACCGATATTTTGATCAGACAGAATGGGCATATTATAAGCGAGACGGAACAGTTCAAGTTCCTAGGCGTTCGTATAGATAGTACGCTGTTGTGGAAAGCCCATGTCCAGGATCTTGTTCAGAAACTAAATGCTGCTTTATTTACCATTAGAACAGTATCTGGAATAAGTGACAGTTCAACACGAAAAGTAGTCTACTTCGCATATTTTCATACGCTTATGTCGTATGGTATTATCTTTTGGGGTAATTCTTCTGATTCAAAAAGGGTATTTTTGGCTCCAAAACGGGCTGTTCGAGCTATATGTGGTGTAAGTTCGAGAACGTCTTGTTGACCCCTATTCAATAGTCTGCGAATTCTGACATTGCCCTCACAGTATATATTTTCTTTAATGTCGTTTGTTGTTAGCAATACTAGCCTATTCCCAAGAGTTAGCAGCTTTCACTCAGTTAATACTAGGCAGAAATCCAATCTGAATTTGGAATGCACTTCCTTGACTCTTGTGCAGAAAGGAGTGCAGTATTCTGCTGCATCCATTTTCAATAAGCTACCACAAGAACTCAAAAATCTTAGCAGTAGCCCAAACTCTTTGAAGTCTAAACTGAAGAGTTTCCTCATGGCTCACTCCTTCTATTCTGTCGAGGAGCTCCTGGAAGATCTAAAAAATTAAGCAAATTCCAGTGTTACATTGTTGATTTTCTTTATTTAAACTTACTTGTCACCTGAATATGTTTTTTATATTTCATTTTATCTGTTTCGAATATCGTGTTATAATTTCATGTATTGACTTGTTCCATGATCATGGAGACTTCTCCTTAATCTGGTCCCACGGAACAAGAAATAAATAAATAAAAATAAAATAAATAATACATGAACATCCCCTGCAGCAACCGTGGAGACTTTTCTTGTGTCAGCAGTGTGCGCTCGCTTGCCCCAGATTTTTGACCGGCCACCCTGAACGCCCGCCGCCCCTCCCTGCTGGTTCCCCAGAGCAACGCACTCGTTCTAACCTTTCTTCTTGAATCTCAGACTGTTGCTGCATTCGCACACTGCTTATCTAGCGATGTCTAACCCACTCCCTGAGCATGAACTATCACGTAGCTTCGCGTGATACACGCGAAGAGTAAATCTTATACGAAGCTATGTCCACTGTCTGCAGAACCCTGGCAGTAGCTGGTGAAGGTTTTTAGACTCCATCACAACTGGTAATTATTTGTCAGGTCAGTGTTGGAAAGTCTCCAGAACTAGTATCAGATGAATCGATATTACATTGATGAGCCAAAATATTATGAGCATCTGCTCATAATCTTTGTCCACTTTTACGACACAATACAGCAGTGATTCTGTGTAGCACTGATTCGACAAATCATTGGCAGTTTTCCGGAGGTATGGGGCACAAGATGCGCGTGGAGTGGGCATTTGCACTGTTCCGCATATATTTTCAGTATAATCCAGACAAAAATGTGAATGTGGTTAAAAATAAAATGAAATCAATTACTCCCTAACGATCCATCGCATACCACGAGTTCCTTATACCACTATACTTAGAAACCAGCCTGCGAAATTTTGTCCATGAATTCGGGTTCACGCTGTATATTAGTTACACTAATCTTATGAGACGAGATATCACACATTTTATGTAAATATAATAATTTAATTTGCTCTTCTTGCGCTGGAATTACTACTCAGTAAATAATAAAAAGGCTATTGATTACAGCTACACACTGTGTCACCGCGTTTTTCATGTGCGAGATTATTCAAATGAAACTGTTTGGTTCCAGAGACCTTTTCAAGTCTCAGACATCTATGATGTACATGTGCATTAAAGCATCTGTGCCTGGGTTTCGTTCGATGCTGACGTGGTGCTATTTCAACATAGATGGAGGGCTTTGCAGTGCTGTTCGAGCTTTGGGGGAGTGGCGAGTGGAAATTTAGAAATGTGAGGTAAGTTCCTGTTGAGGTCATGGGTCCCTAGGCTTACACACTACTTAATCTAACTTAAACTAACTTACGCTAAGGACGAAACACAGATCCATGCCCGAGGGAGGACTCGAACCTCCCTAAGCTTACGTACTACTTACACTCCTGGCCATTAAAATAGCTACACCACGAAGATGACGTGCTACAAACGCGAAATTTAACCGACAGGAAGAAGATGCTGTGATATGCAAATGATAAGCTTTTCAGAGCATTCACACAAGGTTTGTGCCGGTCGCGACACCTACAACGTGCTGACATGAGGAAAGTTTCCAACCGGTTTCTCATACACAAACAGCAGTTGACCGGCGTTGCCTGGTGAAACGTTGTTGTGATGCCTCGTGTAAGGAGGAGAAATGCGTACCATCACGTTTCCGACTTTGATAAAGGTCGGATTGTAGCCTATCACGATTGCGTTTTATCGTATCGCGACATTGCTGCTCGCGTTGGTCGAGATCCAATGACTGTTAGCAGAATATGGAATCGGTGGGTTCAGGAGAGTAATACGGAACGCTGTGCTGGATCCCAACGGCCTCATATCACTAGCAATCGAGATGACAGGCATCTTATTCGCATGGCTGTAACGGATCGTGCAGCCACGTCTCGATCCCTGAGTCAACAGATGGGGAGCCGGCCTCGGTGGTCTAGCGGTTCTAGGCGCTCAGTCCGGAACCGCGCGACCGCTACGGTCGCAGGTTCGAATCCTGCCTCGGGCATGGATGTGTGTGATGTCCTTAGGTTAGTTAGGTTTAAGTAGTTCTAAGTTCTAGGGGACTGATGACCACAGATGTTTAGTCCCATAGTGCTCAGAGCCATTTTTGAACAGATGGGGACGTTTCCAAGACAACAACCATCTGCACGAACATTTCGACGACATTTGCAGCAGCATGGACTATCAGCTCGGAGACCATGGTTGCGGTTACCCTTAACGCTGTATCACAGACAGGAGCACCTGCGATGGTGTACTCAACGATGAACCTGGGTGCACGATTGGCAAAACGTAATTTTTTCGGATGAATCCAGGTTCTGTTTACAGCATCATTCCGTGTTTGGCGACATCGTGGTGAACACACATTGGAATCGTGTATTCGTCATCGCCATATTGGCGTATCACCCGGCGTGATGGTATGGGGTGCCATTGGTTACACGTCTCGGTCACCACTTGTTCGCATTGACGGCACTTTGAACAGTGGACGTTACATTTCAGATGTGTTACGACTCGTGGCTCTACCCTTCATTCGATCCCTGCGAAACCCTACATTTCAGCAGGCTAATGCACGACCGTATTGTGCAGGTCCTGTATGGGCCTTTCTGGATACAGAAAATGTTCGATTGGTGCCCTCGCCAGCACATTCTCCAGATATCTCTCCCCAACTGAATACGTCTAGTCAATGGTGGCCGAACAACTGTCTCGTCACAATACGCTCTTGATGAACTGTGGTATCGTGTTGAAGCTGCATGCGCAGCTGTACCTGTACACGCCATCCAAGCTCTGTTTGACTCAATGCCCAGGCGTATCACGGCCATTATTACGGCCCGAGGTGGTTGTTCTGGGTACTGATTTCTCAGTATCTGTGTGCTCCCTGCCGCCGTTGGATAAGCAGCTGCAGCAGCAAGTCGTATACTCCTAGCTCACTCATTTCTTACATAGTTTAATTCTTAATTTCTTTGCGTGTTTTTTGTACTTGCATTGTTTGATACATAAATTTCGGACGTATTATAGTATTTGAGAGTTGTAGCATCGCGTTTTAGTACCTTAATAGTGTAAATTCGCGTAGTCGTTTGTCTTCTGTTTTTGTTTTGAACGGCCAGTGTCGGTTGGTCACAGTCAGTGTGCTCCCTGCCGCCGTTGGATAAGCAGCTGCAGCAGCAAGTCGTATACTCCTAGCTCACTCATTTCTTACATACACTCCTGGAAATTGAAATAAGAACACCGTGAATTCATTGTCCCAGGAAGGGGAAACTTTATTGACACATTCCTGGGGTCAGATACATCACATGATCACACTGACAGAACCACAGGCACATAGACACAGGCAACAGAGCATGCACAATGTCGGCACTAGTACAGTGTATATCCACCTTTCGCAGCAATGCAGGCTGCTATTCTCCCATGGAGACGATCGTAGAGATGCTGGATGTAGTCCTGTGGAACGGCTTGCCATGCCATTTCCACCTGGCGCCTCAGTTGGACCAGCGTTCGTGCTGGACGTGCAGACCGCGTGAGACGACGCTTCATCCAGTCCCAAACATGCTCAATGGGGGACAGATCCGGAGATCTTGCTGGCCAGGGTAGTTGACTTACACCTTCTAGAGCACGTTGGGTGGCACGGGATACATGCGGACGTGCATTGTCCTGTTGGAACAGCAAGTTCCCTTGCCGGTCTAGGAATGGTAGAACGATGGGTTCGATGACGGTTTGGATGTACCGTGCACTATTCAGTGTCCCCTCGACGATCACCAGTGGTGTACGGCCAGTGTAGGAGATCGCTCCCCACACCATGATGCCGGGTGTTGGCCCTGTGTGCCTCGGTCGTATGCAGTCCTGATTGTGGCGCTCACCTGCACGGCGCCAAACACGCATACGACCATCATTGGCACCAAGGCAGAAGCGACTCTCATCGCTGAAGACGACACGTCTCCATTCGTCCCTCCATTCACGCCTGTCGCGACACCACTGGAGGCGGGCTGCACGATGTTGGGGCGTGAGCGGAAGACGGCCTAACGGTGTGCGGGACCGTAGCCCAGCTTCATGGAGACGGTTGCGAATGGTCCTCGCCGATACCCCAGGAGCAACAGTGTCCCTAATTTGCTGGGAAGTGGCGGTGCGGTCCCCTACGGCACTGCGTAGGATCCTACGGTCTTGGCGTGCATCCGTGCGTCGCTGCGGTCCGGTCCCAGGTCGACGGGCACGTGCACCTTCCGCCGACCACTGGCGACAACATCGATGTACTGTGGAGACCTCACGCCCCACGTGTTGAGCAATTCGGCGGTACGTCCACCCGGCCTCCCGCATGCCCACTATACGCCCTCGCTCAAAGTCCGTCAACTGCACATACGGTTCACGTCCACGCTGTCGCGGCATGCTACCAGTGTTAAAGACTGCGATGGAGCTCCGTATGCCACGGCAAACTGGCTGACACTGACGGCGGCGGTGCACAAATGCTGCACAGCTAGCGCCATTCGACGGCCAACACCGCGGTTCCTGGTGTGTCCGCTGTGCCGTGCGTGTGATCATTGCTTGTACAGCCCTCTCGCAGTGTCCGGAGCAAGTATGGTGGGTCTGACACACCGGTGTCAATGTGTTCTTTTTTCCATTTCCAGGAGTGTAGTTTAATTCTTAATTTCTTTGCGTGTTTTTGGTACTTGCATTGTTTGATACATAAATTTCGGGCGTATTATAGTATTTGAGAGTTGTAGCATCGCGTTTTAGTACCTGAATAGTGTAAAATCGCGTAGTTCAAATGGCTCTGAGCACTATGGGACTCAACTGCTGTGGTCACAAGTCCCCTAGAACTTAGAACTACTTAAACCTAACTAATCTAAGGACAGCACACAACACCCAGCCATCACGAGGCAGAGAAAATCCCTGACCCCGCCGGGAATCGAACCCGGGAACCCGGGCGTGGGAAGCGAGAACGCTACCGCACGACCACGAGATGCGGGCAAAATCGCGTAGTCTCCTTCCGCTGTCGAGCAGTGTGTCAGCAGTGCGCAAGTAGCAGCATTACTGCATTTGCTAGGCAATCTTGTATTTTAATAACCGTTTAAATTTTGTCGATTTGTTTGCGCTCTCTGTAGATAAGTTCAGACGGTCCTTGCAAAACAGTTTTTAGCATGGATAGGGACTGCAACTGCTGTGTTCGGATGCAGGCTGAGTTGGCATCCCTTCGCTCCCAGCTTCAGGCAGTGTTGGCTTCGGTCACACTGCTTGAGGCTGTTGCCAATGGGCATCACTGTGGGGGTCCGGATGGGGGTTTGTCGGGGACGGCCAGCTCGTCCCACGCATCCCCCGATCGGACTACGACTGTGGTTGCCCGGGATACGGCCCGCATTGAGGCTGATCCCTCACCTGTGGTAGAGTGGGAGGTCGCCTCAAGGTGTGGCAGGGGGCGAAAGACATTCCGGAGGGCTGAACGGAAGGCCTCTCCAGTTTGTCTGACGAACCGGTTTCCGGCTCTGTCTCAGGCTGATACTGATCTTCGGCCTGACATGGCTGCTTGTCCTGTTCCAAAGGTTGCCCCTCAGACTGCAAGATCCGGGCGGTCGCAGAGGGTGGGCTTACTGGTAGTTGGGAGCTCCAACGTCAGGCGCGTAATGGGGCCCCTTAGGGAAATGGCAGCAAGAGAGGGGAAGAAAACCAATGTGCACTCCGTGTGCATACCGGGGGGAGTCATTCCAGATGTGGAAAGGGTCCTTCCGGATGCCATGAAGGGTACAGGGTGCACCCATCTGCAGGTGGTCGCTCATGTCGGCACCAATGATGTGTGTCGCTATGGATCGGAGGAAATCCTCTCTGGCTTCCGGCGGCTATCTGATTTGGTGAAGACTGCCAGTCTCGCTAGCGGGATGAAAGCAGAGCTCACCATCTGCAGCATCGTCGACAGGACTGACTGCGGACCTTTGGTACAGAGCCGAGTGGAGGGTCTGAATCAGAGGCTGAGACGGTTCTGCGACCATGTGGGCTGCAGACTCCTCGACTTGCGCCATAGGGTGGTGGGGTTTCGGGTTCCGCTGGATAGGTCAGGAGTCCACTACACGCAACAAGCGGCTACACGGGTAGCAGGGGTTGTGTGGCGTGGGCTGGGCGGTTTTTTAGGTTAGATGGCCTTGGGCAAGTACAGAAAGGGCAACAGCCTCAACGGGTGCGGGGCAAAGTCAGGACATGCGGGGACCAAGCAGCAATCGGTATTGTAATTGTCAACTGTCGAAGCTGCGTTGGTAAAGTACCGGAACTTCAAGCGCTGATAGAAAGCACCGAAGCTGAAATCGTTATAGGTACAGAAAGCTGGCTTAAGCCAGAGATAAATTCTGCCGAAATTTTTACAAAGGTACAGACGGTGTTTAGGAAGGATAGATTGCATGCAACCGGTGGTGGAGTGTTTGTCGCTGTTAGTAGTAGTTTATCCTGTAGTGAAGTAGAAGTGGATAGTTCCTGTGAATTATTATGGGTGGAGGTTACACTCAACAACCGAGCTAGGTTAATAATTGGCTCCTTTTACCGACCTCCCGACTCAGCAGCGTTAGTGGCAGAACAACTGAGAGAAAATTTGGAATACATTTCACATAAATTTCCTCAGCATGTTATAGTCTTAGGTGGAGATTTCAATTTACCAGATATAGACTGGGACACTCAGATGTTTAGGACGGGTGGTAGGGACAGAGCATCGAGTGACATTACACTGAGTGCACTATCCGAAAATTACCTCGAGCAATTAAACAGAGAACCGACTCGTGGAGATAACATCTTGGACCTACTGATAACAAACAGACCCGAACTTTTCGACTCTGTAAGTGCAGAACAGGGAATCAGTGATCATAAGGCCGTTGCAGCATCCCTGAATATGGAAGTTAATAGGAATATAAAAAAAGGGAGGAAGGTTTATCTGTTTAGCAAGAGTAATAGAAGGCAGATTTCAGACTACCTAACAGATCAAAACGAAAATTTCTGTTCCGACACTGACAATGTTGAGTGTTTATGGAAAAAGTTCAAGGCAATCGTAAAATGCGTTTTAGACAGGCACGTGCCGAGTAAAACTGTGAGGGACGGGAAAAACCCACCGTGGTACAACAACGAAGTTAGGAAACTACTGCGAAAGCAAAGAGAGCTTCACTCCAAGTTTAAACGCAGCCAAACCCTCTCAAACAAACAGAAGCTAAGCGATGTCAAAGTTAGCGTAAGGAGGGCTATGCGAGAAGCGTTCAGTGAATTCGAAAGTAAAATTCTATGTACCGACTTGACAGAAAATCCTAGGAAGTTCTGGTCTTACGTTAAATCAGTAAGTGGCTCGAAACAGCATATCCAGACACTCCGGGATGATGATGGCATTGAAACAGAGGATGACACGCGTAAAGCTGAAATACTAAACACCTTTTTCCAAAGCTGTTTCACAGAGGAAGACCGCACTGCAGTTCCTTCTCTAAATCCTCGCACAAACGAAAAAATGGCTGACATCGAAATAAGTGTCCAAGGAATAGAAAAGCAACTGGAATCACTCAACAGAGGAAAGTCCACTGGACCTCACGGGATACCAATTCGATTCTACACAGAGTACGCGAAAGAACTTGCCCCCCTTCTAACAGCCGTGTACCGCAAGTCTCTAGAGGAACGGAGGGTTCCAAATGATTGGAAAAGAGCACAGGTAGTCCCAGTCTTCAAGAAGGATCGTCGAGCAGATGCGCAAAACTATAGACCTATATCTCTGACATCGATCTGTTGTAGAATTTTAGAACATGTTTTTTGCTCGAGTATCATGTCGTTTTTGGAAACCCAGAATCTGCTATGTAGGAATCAACATGGATTCCGGAAACAGCGATCGTGTGAGACCCAACTCGCTTTATTTGTTCATGAGACCCAGAAAATATTAGATACAGGCTCCCAGGTAGATGCTATTTTTTTCTTGACTTCCGGAAGGCGTTCGATACAGTTCCGCACTGTCGCCTGATAAACAAAGTAAGAGCCTACGGAATATCAGACCAGCTGTGTGGCTGGATTGAAGAGTTTTTAGCAAACAGAACACAGCATGTTGTTCTCAATGGAGAGACGTCTACAGACGTTAAAGTAATCTCTGGCGTGCCACAGGGGAGTGTTATGGGACCATTGCTTTTCACAATATATATAAATGACCTAGTAAATAGTGTCGGAAGTTCCATGCGGCTTTTCGCGGATGATGCTGTAGTATACAGAGAAGTTGCAGCATTAGAAAATTGTAGCGAAATGCAGGAAGATCTGCAGCGGATAGGCACTTGGTGCAGGGAGTGGCAACTGTCCCTTAACATAGACAAATGTAATGTATTGCGAATACATAGAAAGAAGGATCCTTTATTGTATGATTATATGATAGCGGAACAAACACTGGTAGCAGTTACTTCTGTAAAATATCTGGGAGTATGCGTGCGGAACGATTTGAAGTGGAATGATCATATAAAATTAATTGTTGGTAAGGCGGGTACCAGGTTGAGATTCATTGGTAGAGTGCTTAGAAAATGTAGTCCATCAACAAAGGAGGTGGCTTACAAAACACTCGTTCGACCTATACTTGAGTATTGCTCATCAGTGTGGGATCCGTACCAGATCGGGTTGACGGAGGAGATAGAGAAGATCGAAAGAAGAGCGGCGCGTTTCATCACAGTGTCATTTGGTAACCGTGATAGCGCTACGGAGATGTTTAATAAACTCAAGTGGCAGACTCTGCAAGAGAGGCGCTCTGCATCGCGGTGTAGCTTGCTCGCCAGGTTTCGAGAGGGTGCGTTTCTGGATGAGGTATCGAATATATTGCTTCCCCCTACTTATACCTCCCGAGGAGATCACGAATGTAAAATTAGAGAGATTAGAGCGCGCACGGAGGCTTTCAGACAGTCGTTCTTCCCGCGAACCATACGCGACTGGAACAGGAAAGGGAGGTAATGACAGTGGCACGTAAAGTGCCCTCCGCCACACACCGTTGGGTGGCTTGCGGAGTATAAATGTAGATGTAGATGTATCTATGCATCCAGAATGCGTGAAAATGTAATCACATGTCAGTTCTAGTATAACATATTTGTCCAATGAATACCCGTTTGTCATCTGCATTTCTTCTTGGTGTAGCAATTTTAATGGCCAGTAGTGTAATGTAACTTAAACTAACTTACACTAGGAACAACACACACACCCACATGCCCGAGGGAGAACCCGAACCTTCGACGGGGGTAGCCGCCCGGACCGACAACCGTTAAATAAACATATGCTCAGTTTTGACTGAAACTATTTATAGGGACACGTACAGAGATGAAAACAATCGTCCTTCACATAAATCTGTAAAGTATAGGCCACAAGCATTTTGTTGTTAGAATTGTATTCTTGATCAAATGTATCTCCTCAACCAATCCATTCGACAGGATTTTTCGGTTCGAATGTGTCAAATGTCATAATATTTGCTGGTATACACCAATGAACCAAAACATTATGGCTACTACCCAACGTGATAATGAACACTGGTTGGTGAAATTGCAGCCACGTGACGAGGGCAGGAAAGTACATAAACGAAGAGCAGAGGTCTGTAGTGACTGCTTTTAAACAGTATTTGTCAGTACACTTTCGCATCTACGAAATTTAAAAGACAGATGCTGCCTAGACTGAAGAATTATCCAGTTAAATAATTTTAGACAAGCAGATCCGATTATGTTAGTATTAGTCGTCGTAATTGGATCTAAAGCTGGACGCCACTGGCACCCCATAATGTTGGAAGCCTGTGGCACCTCATCAGTGGAAACATCCTCTTGCCATGGTGAATAGAAGTGGAGAGAGTATGGTATCTGATCTTCGAGCATCTATAATTCAGGAAGTAGAGGTGGCGACGGTGCCTATGATGTAGATTCTAGTTTACATCCATTGTCGACAAAATTTCACGAAGTGTCTGCGTGTCATGTGTGTAGTCCCTGTGAGAACGAGAGATGAACTATGATGAGCCGTAGGATAGACAGATGGCTTCACTGAAGCTGGGCGTAGTAAAACGATGAAATATGATGTGAGGCTCATTAGTATGGGCGCAAGTTGCGGCGATTCGGTGCTGCGGATTAGTTATAATACTAGCGGCATGAGCGTCTTCGGAGAGACAGTTAATTCTCGTGTCTTCTGTACTCGAAACCATCCGCTTCTACCGTGGACAGCAAACGGTCAATGTGTGTTTTGTTTTAGAAGATTCTGTCGTGATCCGATACCGTTTCACGTGCCTCAGACAACGCCGAATCCAAATTCCATATTGAGAAAGAGTGTTTATAAACTGTCATTGATAGACCTGAAGTCTTAGCAGATACACCTGGTAAGACGACGTCGATTTTGATCCGATGGTAGCATATGCCATCTGGCGGACAGTAGATGTACTGATAATAGTTTCTAAGTCGTCCGCCAACAGATAGATGCCATCTGTTTTTACCATTTAATAGGGAACACTCACAACCACCTCTTGTGGTGCAAACGTGTGAAGAAAGCAGGCAACAATGCCATGGACACGCACTCGTGCTTCCTATAGCAAACTGAACGAGTGTGAAAGAGATCAAATTGTGGCGTTCTGACGGGCAGGATAGTCCTTTCGAAGAATTGCCACACATGTAGGACGTGCTGCGTCAGTTGTGCAACGATGCTGGTATCATTGGTAACACCTGTAGACGAGGTTCTAGATGTCCATACGGCACAGACGCCCGCCAGGGTGGTCGTACTGTAAGTGGCAGATCGTACAGCTACCACAGTGCAGACAGGAGGACTTGCGAGTCCAGACGTGTCAACAAGAATAGTTACGAACCGGTTATTAGGGTTGGGACTATGGGCACGCACACCTGTAGCCCATCTTCCACTCATGCCACATCATCGACGTGTATGGGTCGACTGATGCCGTCAGATGACCATTTGGAAGGTGGAATGACGCGCCATGGTCTTCAGCGATGAAAACAGATTCTGCTTGCACACAAGTGACGGTCGTTCACGCAGAACGTAGACATCGTGACCACTGCCTCGTAGAGTACATTCATCTAAGACACACGACCCCACCCCAGGCCTTATGGTCTGCATCCGTTAAGCAACAACTCTCGTTCACCTTTAGTGTTCCTGGAGTCGACGGTAACTATCGCTCAGTACGTGCAGAATGTTGTTGGGGCCGTTCTTTTCTCGTTCTTGCAACAGAAAAGTGATGTGTTGTTCTAACAGGATAATGCTGTCCACACACTGCCCATGAAACTCAACGTGCTCTGCAAGACATGCAGCAGCGCTCCCAGCCAGCACGATCTCTGGACCTGTCTCCAGTCGAGCGCTTGTGGGAATGATTGGATGAGAAGTGACTCATGCGACTCGTCAACCAACGGCTCTTACAGGCAGAAACAAATATATAGAACAATTTTAACAGTTGTTAAGCATTCAATTTGTTGTAACCTTAGAGAAACTTCTGTATATTATGTTTTTTATATCATTTAAAAAAGCATTAAAACTGTATACCAATAAGATCTTCCCCCATGAACCATGGACCTTGCCGTTGGTGGGGAGGCTTGCGTGCCTCAGCGATACAGATGGCCGTACCGTAGGTGCAACCACAACGGAGGGGTATCTGTTGAGAGGCCAGACAAACATGTGGTTCCTGAAGAGGGGCAGCAGCCTTTTCAGTAGTTGCAGGGGCAACAGTCTGGATGATTGACTGATCTGGCCTTGTAACATTAACCAAAACGGCCTTGCTGTGCTGGTACTGCGAACGGCTGAAAGCAAGGGGAAACTACAGCCGTAATTTTTCCCGAGGACATGCAGCTTTACTGTATGATTAAATGATGATGGCGTCCTCTTGGGTAAAATATTCCGGAGGTAAAATAGTCCCCCATTCGGATCTCCGGGCGGGGACTACTCAAGAGGATGTCGTTATCAGGAGAAAGAAAACTGGCATTCTACGGATCGGAGCGTGGAATGACAGATCCCTTAATCGGGCAGGTAGGTTAGAAAATTTAAAAAGGGAAATGGATAGGTTAAAGTTAGATATAGTGGGAATTAGTGAAGTTCGGTGGCAGGAGGAACAAGACTTTTGGTCAGATGATTACAGGGTTATAAATACAAAATCAAATAGGGGTAATGCAGGAGTAGGTTTAATAATGAATAAAAAAATAGGAGTGCGGGTTAGCTACTACAAACAGCATAGTGAACGCATTATTGTGGCCAAGATAGACACAAAGCCCATGCCTACTACAGTAGTACAAGTTTATATGCCAACTACCTCTGCAGATGATGAAGAAATTGATGAAATGTATGACGAGATAAAAGAAATTATTCAGGTAGTGAAGGGAGACGAAAATTTAATAGTCATGGGTGACTGGAATTCGTCAGTAGGAAAAGGGAGAGAAGGAAACATAGTAGGTGAATATGGATTGGGGGGAAGAAATGAAAGAGGAAGCCGCCTTGTAGAATTTTGCACAGAGCATAACTTAATCATAGCTAACACTTGGTTCAAGAATCATAAAAGAAGGTTGTATACCTGGAAAAATCCTGGAGATACTAATAGGTATCAGATAGATTATATAATGGTAAGACAGAGATTTAGGAACCAGGTTTTAAATTGTAAGACATTTCCAGGGGCAGATGTGGATTCTGACCACAATCTATTGGTTATGAACTGCAGATTGAAACTGAAGAAACTGCAAAAAGGTGGGAATTTAAGGAGATGGGACCTGGATAAACTGAAAGAACCAGAGGTTGTAGAGAGTTTCAGGGAGAGCATAAGGGAACAATTGACAGGAATGGGGGAAAGAAATACAGTAGAAGAAGAATGGGTAGCTCTGAGGGATGAAGTAGTGAAGGCAGCAGAGGATCAAGTAGGTAAAAAGACGAGGGCTAATAGAAATCCTTGGGTAACAGAAGAAATATTGAATTTAATTGATGAAAGGAAAAAATATAAAAATGCAGTAAATGAAGCAGGCGAAAGGGAATACAAACGTCTCAAAAATGAGATCGACAGAAAGTGCAAAATGGCTAAGCAGGGATGGCTAGAGGACAAATGTAAGGATGTAGAGGCTTGTCTCACTAGGGGTAAGATAGATACTGCCTACAGGAAAATTAAAGAGACCTTTGGAGAGAAGAGAACCACTTGTATGAATATCAAGAGCTCAGATGGCAACCCAGTTCTAAGCAAAGAAGGGAAGGCAGAAAGGTGGAAGGAGTATATAGAGGGTTTATACAAGGGCGATGTACTTGAGGACAGTATTATGCAAATGGAAGAGGATGTAGATGAAGATGAAATGGGAGATAAGATACTGCGTGAAGAGTTTGACAGAGCACTGAAAGACCTGAGTCGAAACAAGGCCCCGGGAGTAGACAACATTCCATTAGAACTACTTATGGCCTTGGGAGAGCCAGTCATGACAAAACTCTACCATCTGGTGAGCAAGATGTATGAGACAGGCGAAATACCCACAGACTTCAAGAAGAATATAATAATTCCAATACCAAAGAAAGCAGGTGTTGACAGATGTGAAAATTACCGAACTATCAGTTTAATAAGTCACAGCTGCAAAATACTAACACGAATTCTTTACAGACGAATGGAAAAACTGGTAGAAGCGGACCTCGGGGAACATCAGTTTGGATTCCGTAGAAATGTCGGAACACGTGAGGCAATACTAACCTTACGACTTATCTTAGAAGAAAGATTAAGAAAAGGCAAACCTACGTTTCTAGCGTTTGTAGACTTGGAGAAAGCTTTTGACAACGTTAACTGGAATACTCTCTTCCAAATTCTGAAGGTGGCAGGGGTAAAATACAGGGAGCGAAAGGCTATTTACAATTTGTACAGAAACCAGATGGCAGTTATAAGAGTCGATGGGCATGAAAGGGAAGCAGTGGTTGGGAAAGGAGTGAGACAGGGTTGTAGCCTCTCCCCGATGTTATTCAATCTGTATATTGAGCAAGCAGTAAAGGAAACAAAAGAAAAATTCGGAGTAGGTATTAAAATTCATGGAGAAGAAGTAAAAACTTTGAAGTTCGCCGATGACATTGTAATTCTGTCAGAGACAGCAAAGGACTTGGAAGAGCAGTTGAACGGAATGGACAGTATCTTGAAAGGAGGATATAAGATGAACATCAACAAAAGCAAAACGAGGATAATGGAATGTAGTCAAATTAAATCGGGTGATGCTGAGGGGATTAGATTAGGAAATGAGACACTTAAAGTAGTAAAGGAGTTTTGCTATTTAGGGAGTAAAATAACTGATGATGGTCGAAGTAGAGAGGATATAAAATGTAGACTGGCAATGGCAAGGAAATCGTTTCTGAAGAAGAGAAATTTGTTAACATCGAGTATAGATTTAAGTGTCAGGAAGTCGTTTCTGAAAGTATTTGTATGGAGTGTAGCCATGTATGGAAGTGAAACATGGACGATAACCAGTTTGGACAAGAAGAGAATAGAAGCTTTCGAAATGTGGTGCTACAGAAGAATGCTGAATATAAGGTGGGTAGATCACGTAACTAATGAGGAGGTATTGAATAGGATTGGGGAGAAGAGAAGTTTGTGGCACAACTTGACTAGAAGAAGGGATCGGTTGGTAGGACATGTTTTGAGGCATCAAGGGATCACAAATTTAGCATTGGAGGGCAGCGTGGAGGGTAAAAATCGTAGAGGGAGACCAAGAGATCAATACACTAAGCAGATTCAGGAGGATGTAGGTTGCAGTAGGTACTGGGAGATGAAGAAGCTTGCACAGGATAGAGTAGCATGGAGAGCTGCATCAAACCAGTCTCAGGACTGAAGACCACAACAACAACACCAATAAGATTGTAATAAGGAGAAGTCTTTGCTGTCAGATTCAGAAGCATCCGACCCACCTTACATTTGAAGGCGGTTGGTTACTCTGTACTGTTAATGAAGTAAATAAATAAATAACTCAGACAGAACTACGTGAACAAGTCAAGCAGGAGTGCCATAACGTACCCTAGGAGAGAATTTTCCATCTGCACGATCGACTGCATGCGATTGTCAGTGCCTGCATTGCCGCCCGTGGAGGTTACACCACATACTAATATGGTTGTTTCAGCATATGTCGATACCTGGTGCCACGTAATCCCTTGTGCTATTGATCTGTAAATGCAAACATTTCACGTGCTCCATATACACTATTGCAACAATAAATATTGAGTGAATTGGAAACTTTTAGAAGGATGTACTAACATTTTCCGGCAGTGTATACATCAACAATTACTCCCCAGCGGCGAAAGGCCTGATCCTAGCTAGCGGTAGCTATAACTCAAGCAGAATACTCTTCCATTCTTTCAGTAATGTTTTCTTTACATGTCTAGGGGATCCCAACACTGTGCCGCTTCCTAACACCATCTGACGGCCTGTCATACATGTGCACTGCGTTCGGTGGATCGACTGCTAGACTAGAATATTTTCTTGCTCTCCTTAATAGTAAAATGTCATTTTGCTCCAGTTAACAAAAAGGCTGTGAGATTCACAGAAGACGACTTGTGCTTGAACGTCCACAATTCGACACAACTAACCCTGACTGAAAAGTCGCATCCCTGATTTTGTTAGAGATCAGGCAGTCTTGTTACTGACCTTTGTGTGCGAGAGAAGGTGAACATACGTAGGGTGTACATCTATATCTGTGCTCCGAAATCCGCCTTACAGTGTCTGGTGGAGAATACTTCTGACACCATTATCTGGTCCCTCATTTCCTGTTCCGTTCACGAACAGCGTACTCTCTCGAGATTTCAACATTAGGTCTCCCAATGATGCACAACGTCTCTCTCGTAATGTCTGCTATTTGAATTTGTTGAGCATCTCAGTACCACTGTCGCGCCGATTAAACGATCCCGTGACAAAACGCGCCGCTCTTTGTTGGATCTTGTCTATCTCTTCTATTGTTCCAATCTTGTAAAACGTCCAACACTGATGAGCAATATTTAAACAAACGTTTTAAGCCACTTTTTTTGGGGATTAATTACATTTCCTTAAGATTCTTCCTATAAATCTCAGCCTTGCATCTGGGTTTCATACTATTTGGTTTATGTGGTTATTCCACTTTATGTCGCTCCAAATTTCTACTCCTAGGTATTTTACGGTAGTTACTGTTTGCAGCGATTTGTCACTTTCTGTAACCTACAGCAAATAAGCAACATTTATTTCGATAACGTTAGTTTGTTTATTCAATAGGTACACACGCAACCCAAAAACTGATCCTTCTATTTAGGAAAACACCATATCAGTAATACAAGTCTTGCAGTAATGTTCTTTAGGACACTCCGGCGGCTATTCAAGTTATTCAAATACTTGCAGTATCGGAAAACTACTTCGAACGAAGCGAAGCTTATCCCCTACGCCAGGGCTTAACAACTGGCCAGTTTTGAGCGCGAGTACTCGCGTCTGCTCAGGCATGTTCTCGCGAGCAGGTGCAAGGTCGCTGAGTAGGAAAGGAGGGGAGGGAGGGGAAACGCACGCGCGCACGTTTGAATAGGGCCGCAGCATGCCTATTGAATTCGCACCGACTGTGTAACGTTTAAAGTACTACGATCAGCTCTAACAGTCACTTCGCTGGTTAAGAACCATGTCAAGTCGCCGTTGTGTAACCCCAACCATGCTTTCGCAGTTCAACCCCCAATGGGAGGAATTGTATCTGTTTACAGAAAAAGATGGAGTTGCAAAATGTTTAGTATGTCACAAAACGCTGAATTCTTTTAGGAAATTTAATTTGCAGCGACATTATATGTCGTACCACGCGAAAGACTACGGAAGTGGAAAATGTGATGGACCAGATCGTGCACAGGAAGTTATTAAACTTAAAAGGAAGCTATCCGAAGAAGATCTGGACGACGAAGAAAAATCAACTGAGGCGGCTCTCAGAGTGAGTAACAAAATTGCTTTGCTTTTAGCAAAATCCCAGCGCCCCTTCACTGATGGCGATTTAATAAAAGAATGTTTGGTAGCTGCAGCGGAACATTTGTGTCCGTCTCAAGTTGAACAGTTTCTGATTGTGCCATTATCTAACATGACCATTATGCGTCGCATACAGGACATGGCAGACGACGTCCAGAGCCAGCTTGCAAATATCTGTAAAGATTTCATGGCGTATTCTCTAGCTCTGGACGAAAGTGCTGATATCACTGGAACAGACAGCTTGCCATATTTATTAGAAGTGTTAATAGAGATCTTCAGGTGAGAGAGGAGCTCCTCGATGTAGTAGCCATGAGGAACACGGCAACTGGAGGTGATATTTTAAGTAGTGTTGAAAAAGTGTTGAAAATATAGGATTGTCGTGGAATTCTTTAGTTTCAGTGTCTACAGACGGTGCACCAGAGACGACAGGGAAAAAATCAGGTTTCGTTGCGCTGTTGAAGGAGAAAATGCAAATACTGACCGTGCCGAATGAAATAAGGGGCGTTCACTGTGTGATCCACCAGGAAAACTTGTGTGCAAAGAGTATCACCCCAAAAAATTTGATGAGGTTGTTGTTCGTACAACCAATTATATAAGGAAGCATGGGCTACAACACAGGCAATTTGAAAGCTTTCTTGAGGATGTAGAAAACCAGTATGGTAGCCTGCCTTATCACAGCGAGGTCCGCTGGCTTAGTCGTGGCGAATTATTAAATCGATTTTTTGCCTATTAGATGAGATAAATATGTTCATGGAAATAAATAACATATGTGTTCCTGAATTGAAAGAGCCTTCATGGAAATGTGATCTCGCGTTCTTAGCAGATTTAACTAGCCATCTGAATGCTTTGAACATTTCACTACAAGGTAAAGACCTGCTAATTACTCATTTCATAGATCGAATACGAGCTTTTAAAATGAAATTGACACTTTGGGTGAGTCAGCTGGAAACAGGAAATCTAGCTCATTTTCCTAAATTACCATCCATGCAAGATGTTCACAAAAACTGTGAACGTTATTCACATAGTTTAGTTGCCCTTAAGGAAGAATTTGATCAACGCTTTCAAGATCTGATAGCAGTAGACAGTGATTTTGATCTGTTCTCCTCTCCATATTCAGCGAATATTGAAGAGATTCGTCCTGAGCTGCAACTAGAAATTATTGACCTGCAGTGTGACAGAGAATACAGAGACAAAATTCAGAACAAGAAAAACATTTTGGAATTCTACAGACACTTCCCTCAGCATAGATTTCCTCGTTTGCACAAACTGGCGGCTACAATAATATCAATGTTCGGTTCCACGTATGTTTGTGAACAACTGTTCCCTGCAATGAAATGTAACAAGACGCGCCTGAGAAACGCATTTTCTGATCGAAATTTAAACTGCACGCTGCGCCTACAATGCACAAGAACAATTACATAAACGCAATTGTAAAGGGCAAAAAGTACAAGATAACCGAGAATCCCACACTTCAGTGACACCTTTTATTGTGTAACAGTTCACAAATTAATACGAATGTAGAGGCATACACTAAGCTAATAAAATTATCTGGCACGTGTACATTCTCCTTTATTTGATTCATTTGTCGCAGTATAATTCGTGAGTGATATCCCTGCAGGTGGCCGCGGATTTACATTGACTGGCGGCAGCTGTTGTGTGCTCCACGTGACTCTCCCCACTCTCCCACTCTCCGCTCTGGTCCGGTAGTGGGGGTAGCGTGCTCGCGCTGCTCCGTGGTCGCGCCTTGCTGCTCACAGCTTGCTCTGCGAGCACGTATGTTGTGAAGCCCTGCCCTACGCGTAACACCGCTTCTCACACAGTCGTCTGAGGATGCCAAAGTTAAAATACGCACACAAACTGATCAAAGAGATGTCACGGCTTGCGTAGTTTGTGTTTCTTTATCGGAAACTTCTTTCTCAATATTCTTTTTTCCCCATAATATCGCTACTTATTCCCACCTGCGCAGTTTCGTAGAGCATACGTATATGTCCAAACACGAACGGGGCAACAGGGTTTGTGTACACTCTTCAGTTGTTCAAAATTGCCCCAAGTCTCATTTCAACCTTATACCGAGGTACATCGGTATTTTATGCCAAGAAGGGTTATCAGCACGGTAAGTTCTCCGTCACCTTGGAGTACGCTACAGCGATATCATTCGAGCTTTCAAACACTTCCATGATACACGAAACACTGGCTGTATAGCTTTTAGTGGTCACACCTGGATAACAATAGATTATGAACGCTACCTATTAATTGCAGAGGTTTGGATATAAATATGGAAATACCTCGAGAAATACATGCTTGAACATAAATGCAGCTACTAGCCAAGCCTACAAGTTGCGCTGTTTTATTTACCACGAACAGCGCTTGTGCGATGTCCTCAATACGTTTCAAGTATCAGTCGTGGTCGGAACAATGTTCTGCGTAGTTGTGAGTGCATTATGTCCGAGCTGGGTGAATTCAAACGTGGGCAAATTGTTGGTGTTCGTATGATGGGTGCTTACGTAACCGAGGTAGTCAAAGTGTTTGGCGTTTCATAGGCACAGCATGCAAGGAAAGCGGAAAAACTTCATCTGCTAATTCACAACGCGTCCGAAAGTGTATGCTGAGTGTTCGTGATAGACTGTCATTGAAGGGGATTGCGGCGAAGAATAAGACGACAACAGCTGTAAAAGTGATTACAGAACTGAATGTCGCACTCTAAAACCCTGTCAGCACCAAAACAACACGAAACGAGCTCGATAAGGAGGAAAATGCAGAGCAAGCTGGAATTCCAAAACCACTCCTTAGTGATGAAAAGGCTCGTAGCAGGAAAACGTGGTGCCGAAGCCATAAAACCTGGACTGTAGAAAAATGGAAGAAAGTAATTTGGTCGGACGAGTTCCGTTTCACACTGTTTACAGCTTCTGGTCGAGTTTACGTACAAAGAGTGAAATATGGAGGGGTTGGGCGATGATTTTGGCAGCCATATAGTGGTATTCCACGGGCTGCACGGTTACTTTACAAGTTCGCATTACTGTCAAGGATTACGTGATCATTTTGACTGATCAGCTCCATCCCATGGTTCTATTTTGGTTCCCCAATGGTTATGCTGTGTTACAAGATGACAGGGATTCTGTTTACTTAGTTCACATCGTCCAGGACTGGTTTCGTAAGCACTAGGTTGAAGTGGCGCATTTTCCTTGGCAGCCAGTCACCAGATCTCAGGATTATTGAGCCTTTGTAGTCTACTTTAGAGAGAAAGGTGCGTGATTGCTATCCGCCTCCATCATCGTTGCCGGCCGGGGTAGCCGAGCGGTTCTAGGCGCTACAGTCCGAAACCGCGCGACTGCTGCGGTCGCAGGTTCGAATCCTGCCTCGGGCATGGATGTGTGTGATGTCCTTAGCTTAGCTGGGTTTAAGTAGTTCTAAGTTCTAGGGGACTGATGACCTCAGATGTTAAGTCCCATAGTGCTCAGAACCATCCATCATCGTTACCTGAACAAAAATGGCTCTGAGCACTATGGGACTTAACTTCTGAGGTCATCAGTCGCCTAGAACTTAGAACTAATTAAACCTAACTAACCTAAGGACATCACACGCATCCATGCCCGAGGCAGGATTCGAAACTGCGACCGTAGCGGTCGCTCGGCTCCAGACTGTAGCGCCTAGAACCGCACGGCCACTCCGGCCGGCGTTACCTGAACTCGCCACTATTTTGCATGAAAAATGGTATAAGATTCCCTTGAAAACCATACAGTACCTGTATTGACAAATTCCGAGACGTTTGGAATCTGTTCTGAATACCAACGGCTTTCCTGAACCGTACTGACAATAGTTATATGTTGTGTTTTTGATGTTTCCAGCCCCTGTATGGCTCGCAGCTATTTTGAAGAGAATGCAACGGAACTGGGAACTACCTTTCTTGAGGAAATCTTAGAGTATGTGGTGGAGTGGAGGAAATGGGGCTCAGTGTCGACCCGAGCAATATGCAACCGACTCAACAAGATCAACTTGGCATCTAGTCGTTCATTAAGAACAACAGTAAAACACCCTAACACCATGGTGAACGAAGAAATTGAGCAAAGTACCACGTGGACCGAAATCTGTGTCCGTGGCGTCTGGCTCTCGTCATCAGCTCCGCGCGGTGTAGCCACGTTGTCTCAGGCGCCTTGCACGGTTCGCGTGGTTCCCCACTTTGGAGGATCGAGTCCTCCCTCGGGCATGGGTGTGTGTGTTGTCTTTAGTGTAAGTTATTTTAAGTTAGATTAAGTAGTGTGTAAGCCTAGGGACCGATGACCTCAGCAATCTGGTCCCATAGGAACTTACCACAAATTTCCAAATTTTCTCGTCACCAGCAAGCGCTGGATCTGTGTGACGCGTGGTAAGCGTCGTATACAAGTGTGGAGGCGGCCAGGTACCAATGCACGTCTCAGGCATGCGGTCCCACTGGTTCAACAAGATGGTGGGCCATTTATATTTTGAGACACTAACACGTGCAGATACCGCACGCGTCTCATCCCTACCAAGGGTGCAGTGTTGTCCCAGGATCCTCCAACCCATTGTACAGCCTTACAGCAGATATTTCAGCTATAGGTTCGTCTTTCACGACGATACTAAACGAGCACACCACCCCACGAAATTAACATCTTCCTAGATTAGAAAGGATGGTCTCTGGTACCTGCTGACATGACCGCGATTGGGCATGATTTTGGCACAGTTGTAACTTAAATTGCGTTATTGCAAGAACCCTTGTAACACGCATGGGGTGGTACAACAAGGTATTGTATATACCCAGCAGCAGATTTTAATTTCACAGATGTGGAAAAATGTTCATTTTTGAATAGACTGCCTTTGTAATTACTGTTATTATTATTTTATGGTCTTCATTGGACCACTTTAGTGAATTACACAAAGATTTATACGAGGGCGTGATGAAAATTAAGGCCTCCGAATTTTTTATGTGAAAATGTGTTTTTTGGTTGGTCCGTAATAATAACACCAAGACTTTTCATCTGTGTTGATTTTTTCCAGAAAGGAACTGTCCGAGTTTTGCATTTCAGTCATGTCGCGGCAGGGGTCCTCGTCTCGTAGTTGTTCAGGAGTCAAGATGTGCGCGGCAAACTTTGCACATACTTTCTTCTTCAAACATTCTGGAGAATGTCTTGAACAAGTGATTTAGACATGTTGCTCAATAGGGATGTGTGCCACAACAACGTTGACACACTACGGCCGCAAGTCCACTATTTAACACTGCCTTCCCACAACTGGCTGGTCGAATGCACATCTTTTGTTCGCAGTTGTTAGTTCAAGCTGCCATCGTAGTTACTGCGCTAACCTCGCTTGTACGTCAGGAATAAAATCAATCTCGGAACTTTATTGCCGGGTGGGGCAAAACTTTTTCGACCATTTTGTTAACAGAATATGGCTCTTACCTGCCCATTAAAATTTTATCGTCCCGAGATGTATATTAACTGACGGATAAGTGTTAGTTGTTGTATATCATTATCAGTTATAGAGTAACTAAAATTGTAAGGAACTGAAAAGAACATTTCATTGCACTCTCTGATGCGTTCTCCCTTATTTGAAAAGGAAATGTTTTCAAATTTCCATATAAAAATTTACTATTGTAGTCAAAGTATTCATTACACGTAAACAGGAATATTCCCTAGCGAGTCAAGCCAAAATATGAATATTACGGTATTGTAGAACAGATGGATAAGAGCTAATTGTTGTATAACATGATCAATTATAGGTTAAGTAAAAATTGTGAAGAATTAAAGGAAAAATTTCACAGCATTCTCTGGTGTGTTTTTTTCTTATTTAAAATAGCTATGTTTTCAGTTTTCTATCCAAAAAACTACTATTCTCGTCAAATCAGCTGCTAAATCTAGAAACCTCCATCTCTATTCAAAAATATTCACCTAAGGCTCACGTAACGCTCTACAGTGGGCACAAAAAAAAAATTCCTGTAGTAAATTTCTTTAGACGTGGAAGTAGGTGGAAGTCAGAGGCTACCAGAGATGGTGAGTACATAGCAGAAATTACTTAGGTTTTCCCTTCACAAAGACCGTTTGTGAGCAGGTGTATTCCTCTAGAGAATCCAGCCTCTTCTTGATTCTTTGTAGTTACTGCGTATATCCGCAATCAAAGACTAGCATAGTGTTAACCGATTATTATTTTACCCAATCCAAGGTAGACAACAAGACGAATTCCTATGAGTGTCAGATAACATTGACCTTAACTTCTCTGCCCTATGAATTCGCTCTTTCCATTTTTATTTTAGAGCCACAGGCTTGGAGCCACTGCTTTGACTGATGTTTCATTTTCGGGAAGAAGTGGTGGATCCACCTCTCACCCAGAGCAGCAAATCTTCACGATCTTTGGACTGTATTTCAAACTGTCAAAAATAGCTAAGAAACTAATTTTCGCATTTGGCTTTAGTCAACATTCACCAAATGCGACGCTCGTGTTGTAGAAATCTTTCTGACAGTGCTTTTTAATAATATCTCTATGGCGGTAACTATTTCATAATCATGATCGTCGAATGCCACATTACGGAAATTCTCAATGTTTTCGCCTTTCGGTACAGTTTTGGGATGGTTTACGTGGACCGTCTTCAGGACAAGTAGGATTAAGCTGGAATGTGGCCGCTCATTTCCGAAATTTTGAGAATGAAGGGACCAAATTCCACAAAATCTCACTAAAAACTGTCCAAAACAAAGAATTTCGTGGTTAAACGGTATTTCGATTTATCCATTTGAACGAAACACATAAAACACGAACATTAGATATTTAAGCAAAACTGTTCTGTACAGCAGGCGAATTCCTGGCCCATGTCGTTAAGCTATATTTGATACCAACATAACAAAAACAAAATAGCATTGATATCGACGTCATATCTATGCCAGACCAACAATTATTCAACTCGCTCATGTATTATAAATGAAAAAAAAAATGATCGGCCGCTGTGACTAACTTCTTAGTCTATCTTCTTAGTCCGCAGTGATCGAGCGAGGTGACGCAGTAGTGAACACACTGGGGAAGACGGCGGTTCTAATCCGCATCTATTCATGCAGATTTGGGATTTCTATGGTTTCCTTAAGTAGTGTATGACAAATGCTAGAATAGTTCTTTTGCAAAAACGAACATGGCCGATTTCCTTCCCCGACCTTGACCTGTCCGAGGGTGTAATCCAAGTCTGATGAACTCGTCGTCAATGAGGCGTTAACTCCTGATCCGCTAATCCCCCTCCCCGTCCCCCTCCCCTCTGCAAATGGGAAAGCACATTAATGTGTAAATATATTTATTACAGTAATGTTTTCGCTATTAAACGTAATCACATATCTTTCTCTGTACTTTTGCCAATACTTCTGGAATTGTTGATGTCTAAGTTCTCAAATGGTTCAAATGGCTCTGAGCACTATGGGACTCAACTGCTGAGGTCATTAGTCCCCTAGAACTTAGAACTAGTTAAACCTAACTAACCTAAGGACATCACACACATCCATGCCCGAGGCAGGATTCGAACCTGCGACCGTAGCGGTCTCGCGGTTCCAGACTGCAGCGCCAGAACCGCGCGGCCACTTCGGCCGGCCCGTCTAAGTTCTGTTGCAATTTTTCGATAACGTGAGATATTGAACCTTTCCGGTTCATTTGTATGTAATGTATTTAAAAATAAGACCGTTAGACAGCACGAAAAAGTGTACATGCTGTTTCAAAGGCCTGTAGTATTTCCATTCGATGAATGCCACTGCGCTCAGCAGGGTGCGCAGGACGTGCATCTCTGTCGGCGTGCGCACTGGAATGGTTAATCATGCTAACAAGTACAACGTCTCTGATTGCACTGTGTCCGGTATGTGAGCAGAGTATTGCAGATATACCTCCTAGTACTAAATCCAAACGTTCCCTTGTACCGATACACTTCATGTAGCGCAGCGCTGTTGCTGTACGTGGAGAGCCATCGAAAATTCCTTTGCCCGCATCGAACGGAACCGCTGAGCCATTGATCCACAGCCGCCACTTCACAGAGAGCTACTGGGGCCACTCCACTCATGACGTTCTACAGAGACAAAGGCACTCCAACTGTAATGCATGCCGCACACTCTGCTACTGCTCCAGTCCTTTCACGTCCTGTGCTTTGGAATCCAGTACTCATCAACGACGACTGGTAGGACGCCAACTGGGGGAAGAACAATTCGCTTCCAGAGAAACATGGCAACAAGCGAGGCAGTACTGACCCTCATCTTAAAAGATGGACTGAAGTAAATTAGCCACCAGTTCACATATGTAGGTTCAGAAAAAGCTTTTGACGATGTTTACTCTAACATACTCTTTGAAATCTTGAAGTTATCAGGAATAAAAGTCAAGTAGCGAAAACTTATCTACATATTGTACAGAAATCAGACTGCAGTTGTTATAGTCCAAGGACATGAAACGGAGGCACTGACTGAGAACCGAATAAGAATGGTCTGTAACCTCTCCCCCATTTTATTCACTACACAGGGTGCACCTAAATTTCACTGGAAGCATTTCGAATATTGTTCAGGATACCTTCTGACTATTTTCGTATAGGGATCACGAGGTCTCAGGTTAACGGGGTGATAATGTAATTATGATATACTCGATTTGTTACCCCAATTACAATACGGGATTGTGGGTCCGCCTTGATGAAAAACACTTTTCGTTTGTTTACTTTTGCAAACTGTTTTTAATAAAATACCACCATCATCAACTGTTTTCTTGCTCCTAAGAAATGCAAGAATTAGCATCGTTACAATACCTTGCGAAGAAACGTTATTACATGCGAACTTTTTGGTTCCAGATACTGCGTGAACAATTTTGTAGTACGTTTTACTTTAATGCCGTTGCATAATTTCTATATTTTTTGCCGTTTTTCCGGCACACAGCATGTCATCTGCAAAGATATGAGCAGCTGTTATGAACAAATATGAAAATTAAAACTTGAATACACAGTGTTAGTTTTGCAGAATAATATTTAGTAAATAATCGGTGTTATTAAAGAATTGGGTTTCGGCTTCCTAGGCCAACGTCAGATAACTTCATACCAAAATACTCAGATAATATCCACGAACAAGCTCCGAAATTTTGTCGGTTTGGTTGGGATTCACGCTGCGTGCATAGAACAAGTAACAAAGGAAACCAATGACAGACTTGGTAAAGGAGAAAGAAATGAAAACTTCAGGATTTTTCGATGGCACTATACTGCTGTCAGATCTGGGAAGATCAGATGGATGGAATGGAAAAAGTTATGAAAAAAGTCATATGATGAATATCAACGAAAGTAAAGCAACGCTAATGGACAGTAGTCGAATAAAATTAGGTAATACGGAGGAAATTACATTTAGCAATAAGGCAAAAAGTGTAGCAGGCAAGTTTTGCTATTTGGCTAGCAAACTGACGATGTCAGAAGTTGAAGATTACATAAAATGCGTTTGGAGCTACACAGTGCGAGGTGTTCAGTCCCGATTTCCACACCATTATGGATATCAAACATCAACTTCAGTGAATCTGTTAAAGGGACCAATCAGTATAAGTGATTTTTACTGGCATCCTTACACTGACATTTCCGTAAGGACTCTGCCTCTTGCTTTGTCTGAAGTGTGTGTATTCATATATCCATTTTTTAGATAAACAACAGTGTACATAAAAAAACCAATGGCATTAGGTGTCATGATAGAGCAGTTTTTAGCAGTTATTGTGAATATTATTTGTGTTAAGTATTAGGTTATTCATTACTAATCTACATTTATTGTGGTTATCTGTCACGAAGTGTTGTACAAAAAAATTCGTCTAAACTCCGTCCGAACAGGAGTCTTAAGACCCAACGGTACCGACGACCGGCGCGTTATCCTCAGTCGATAGGTGACACTAGATGCTGATATGGAGGTGCTTGTGGTCAGCACACCGCTCTCCCGGCCGTCGTCAGTTTTCGCTGTCGGAGCCACTACCTTTCAGTCATGTAGCAGGTAGCTCCTCAAATGCCCTTACAAGGGCTGAGTGCACCCCACTTGCCAGCAGCGCTCGGCAGACCCAGACGGTCACCCATTCGAGTGCTAGCCAATCCCGAAAGCACTTAATTCGGAGATCTGACGGGAACCGGTGTTACCACTGCGGCAAGACCGTTGGCTATCCAAAAAAAAAAAAGGGAGCATGAAAAATTATGCAGACTTTTAAACCAGCTGTAAACAACATCGGGTTACTCTACTGTAAATAATCGTACCCCTGCGCTCTCCACAAAATTTAAAACTTTCCTGAACCGCAGATTAAATGAGCCCCAACTGACACTAGTCTTTAAATACATCGATAGACACATCAGTACTCTGCAAGCCATCTGACAGTGTGTGGCGGAGGAGGTACCATTGTCACCCTGCCCTGTTCCATTCGCGAATAGCGCGTGGGAAGAATGACTCTCGGAATGCCTCTGTGTTAGCTCTAATTTTCTCGTTGTGGTCATTTCGCGAGACGCACGTGGGAAGAAGTAATATGTTGTCCGACTCTTTCCGAAAATTACTCTCTCGAAACTTAAGTAGTAAACCTCTCCGTGATGTACAATGCCTCTCTTCTAGCGTCTTCCATTGGAGTTTGTCGAGCATCTGACGCCCTCGTGTGGTCTAAACGATCTCGTGACGAAACACACTGCTCTTCGTTGGATCTTCTCTTTCTCTTCTATCAGTAGTACCCGGTAAGGGTGCCAGACTGATGAACAATACTCAAGTATAGGTAGAACAACAACCTTGCAAGCAGATTCTTCAGTGAATAATTTACACTTCCTTTGAATCTCAGTCTGGCATCAGCTTTTCCTCCTGTTTGTTTTATGTTGTAGTTCCAAATAAGTCCGCTCCGGATAGATACTCCTAGATATCTTACGGTTTTTGCTATTTCCAGAAATTTTTCATCGATAGTGTTGTTGCACAGAGGTGGAATTCTTTTCCTATGCATGCGTAATGTGTGACATTTATTTACGTTCAGAGTCCATTGCCAGTTTATGCTCCATTGCTAATCCTCTGTAGGTCCTTCTTCCCTCTTACAGATAACCGTATCATACAGAAATGTCGCAATATCTTCGTATATGAACCCAGGAGGATGTCCTCACAGAGCCGCTCATGGCTTAAGGGATCAGCAGAATTTTATTCGTTTATAGGATATTGGGAAACAAGTTTGCTAACGAAAGAGATTAGTTACAAAAATACAGCCTAAGACAAAAAAGTGATGTAACTCGAAGGAATTATCCGAATGGGACGGAATTCGGCAGGTGTGACGTGCATGTACAGAAAAGTAAATAATTAAAATTTCAGAAAAATTGGATGATTTATTCAAGAGAAATAGTTTCACAAATTGAGAAACTCAGTAATAGTCCATCTCTGGTCTTTATGCAATCAGTTATTCGGCATGGCATTCCTGAGGGATGTACCAAATTCTGTCCAATTGGCTCCTTAGATCGTCAAAATCCCGAGCTGATTGGAGAGCTCTGCCCATAATGTTCCAAACGTTCTCAGTTGAGGAGAGATCCGGCGACTTTGGTAGCCAAGGTTGGGTTTGGCAAGTACAAAGACAAACAGGAGGAACTCTCGCCATGTGCGGGCGGGCATTATCTTGATGAAATGTAAACCCAGAAGGTTTGTGATGAAGGGCAACTAAACAGCGCGTAGAATATCGTCTACATACTGCTGTGTTGTAAGGGTGCCGCTGATGACAACCAAAGCGGTCCTGTTATGCAAAGAAATAACACCTCAGATTATCGTATGCTGGTTGGAGGGCCGTATGGAAAGCGACAGTGTAGTTCGTATCCCACTGCTGTTCGGGGCGTTCCCAGACATGTCTCCGCCGGTCACCGGGGCTCAATTCGAAGCGGGAACCCATCACTGAAGACAATTCTACTCCAGTCATTGAGATTCCAGGTCGAATGTCCCCGACACTAGCGCAAACGGGCTTGGCGTACAGAGGTCAACGGCATCCGGCGCAAGGGGCACCACATGCTCAGCCCCCTTTCGGTGAGCCTCCTATTAATGGTCCTTTGGTCACTGAAGCACCATTCGCCCGTTGGATCGATGAAAATGATGAATCTGAGGCTCTGAGTGCCTCTCTGGCGCTTGCTCTGTCCTCACGTTCTGTCGTCTCTCTAGGTGGACCTCTTCCTTCTTGAAGCTGTGTTCGGCCGTGGTTCACCCATCCTTGCCAACATCGTCAAATAGGGGTATCGCTCATATTCAATTGTCGAGCGGTTCGCCGATTATTCTAACAGGCCCCTTTTGAGTGCTCATTGATTTCACTGCTTCAGTGGACAGTGCGGCAGAAATGTTAATAAAGCTGAACTGATAGACAATTGACGAAGACGCCTATTCTGTCACGCGACACAAATCACAAAATGTCTACAGTCAGTTTTCAAGGGGCAATATAAGAGTCTTTGGAGCATAGTTCATCTCTATAACGCTTCCCTAGAAAAGCTGGTTACAGTCTGCCCATAGACAAATAAGCAGTCAGTACCTTCCTCCATCCAGGAATCTAATAAAAATAAAACAATGAAAAGTATCTCTGACTGATTCGCAGAGTATGGATGTCGACGCAGAGACAAGGAGGAAGGGATGTAGAAAATGCCAACGAGGAGCAGCCTAAAGTACAGTATTTATGCCGCTTATATCCGTCACATACAAAGATAAGTGTAGAAACATCACATATCGAGGGATGCAAGTTCTTCAGTACAGTATTTCGTTTACAGGTCGTAAAACAAGAAGTTACAAGTAGTTTAACAAGAATATAACGATAACAGTCAATAATTATCTAAATTTCATTAAGTGGTAGATTTACTGAAGTTATGTTAGCAGAAAACAGTCTATACGAAAAAAAAGGAAAAAAGAAAACGCAGTGAGTAGTTGAACTTCGGACTGAAGAACGCAGTGTCCCGTAAGTGATACGACCTTGCGCTACTCTGGTTATCAACGTTGCATCAATGTTGCATTTTTTTATGTGTGTTAAGCAACGCCAAAGTTGAAAGTTGTGAAACGCCACATGAAATCCTACGAGTAATCAGATGTCTAGCGCTGTCATAATTAGATACATGCTTGGAATCCATTATAGGGAGATCTACATGCACGTCCGATTTGTATCAGTCGCCAGCGAGGCGAAGATTTATTTATGATTTGTCTTATGCTTCCAACATAGAGCTCACTTTGATATCCGTGAGAACATAAAGTCGGTCAAATACACAGCATCAGCGTATCACGTAATTAATTCGCAGCGCTTGTTACATGCTGTTAACGCCGGCCTGCTGTTGTGAAACTATACTGCAATGTTTCTGGAACCTTTAGACATTTTAATTCATACGACGGGCGTTCTATAAATATGCAACACATTTTTTTTTTCTGAAAGCGGATTGATTTTATTCAGGATTCCAATGCACCATATTACTCCCCACTCCTTTGGCTGCGAAGCCATAGTTTTCAACATGAAATGAAATGAAACGAAATGAAATGTCATGCAGCTAGGACCTCTTGTCTGACAGACCAGTCACCAGGTGCAAGTCATTTTAGTTGACGCGACTTCAGCGACTTGCATGTCGATGAGGATGAAATGATGATAGCAACACAACACCCAGTCCCGTGCGGAGAAAATCTTCGACCCAGCCAGGAATCGAACTCGGGCCGCTCGCATGGCATTCTGCCACGCTGACCACTCTGCTGTGGAGGCAGACATTTTGCAACATAATCTCCGTTTAATGCGACGCCCTGACGCCACCTTCCAGGGAGGGCCTGTACGTCCGCATGGTAGTACTCAACCGGTCGAGGTCGGGGCCAACGTCTTGCTGCATCAGTAACATCCTCATCATCCACGTACTGCTCACCGCGGAGTGCATCATTCATTGGGACAAACAGAGGGAAGTCGGAAGGCGCGTGATCCGGACTGTAGACTGGATGAGGAAGAACAGTCCAGTGAAGTTTTGTGAGCTCCTTTCGGGTGCACAGAGTTGTGTAAGGCTTTCCACTGTCATGGAGAAGGAGAAGTTCGTATGTATTTTTGTGCCGATGAACTCGCTGAATTCGTTTCTTCAGTTTCGTGAGGACCAACCGGCACGCGGAAGATCGGATAAGTTTTCTCAACCTTGTTGCGATGACGACAGACCTGTCGCCCAACGACTCACCGTGATTTTGTTGACTGCCAGGCCTCAGTAGACGTTCTGCAATACCTATGATGCTCTGCTTTGCCGCCAAAAGAAACTGGATGACAGCTCTCTGAAGCTATGTATAGCGCCGCCACCTGTCGGAACTTCGTGAAACTATAGACGCTGAATCGGGAATATTCGACGATGTCCCACAGCAAATTCCGCATTTTTTCAGTCGGAATTGGCCGAGAAAGGAAAGTGTTGCATTACTTATTGAACACCCCTTGTATATTAATAACTGAATGCCGAACTTCTCTTGTAGGTTCCTGTGCCAGTAATTGTCTTACATTTTGCTTTGATATTTCCAACGCACAAATTTTGTATGTTGTTTTCCACTAGACGGTGGTAGTAGTTAAATATGTAACAAATTAACTATTCCACATAAGGATCATCGTGCTTCACTTCATAGCCGCAGCATTCACGTCGTAGCATAGTATGGACAAGGACTCTACGTAAGAAAAACGAAAGGAAGGGAGACCAGTTTTTAACGTAACGTCATCGGCGAGCTCATTGGATTCCACGCACAAGCGCGGATTAAGGAAGGATGGGGAAGGAGAAAGGTGATGTCACTTCGGAGGAACGATGCCGGCATTTTCATTAATCGATTTACGGAAATCACAGGAAACCTAAAGCAGGATGCTGAGACGAGGATTTGGACCGTCGCCCTCCAGAATGAGAGTCTAGTATGCTAATGCCTGTACACTCCCTCTCAATTCTACATTGTGTCTGCTCATTGGGGCACCATATCAACATCCTCACCTCACTTGTTTTCAAAATCAGTTCAATTCTTTGATTCGGAAGGAACACAAATAACCGCATTACAGTATAAAACCTACAGACTTAATAACACAAAAGCAAATGCTTGTTTTATTTTCAGTCACTACTTCACGCACCCGATTATAAGGGTGCGTAATATCCGGCATGTGAAATATCAGTGAAAAGTTCGGCGATTTTTAGAAATAAAAAGCTAAACTTGAAGTATTCTGCTATAATTATAGCGAACATTTTCTTTCAAAAACTATTTCTGATAGTGAAAACGTAGACCATACAGACGTAGACGACGAGAACATAAGCGAGTGGTTACACACCAACACCTATGAATCGGCATTTTATACAGCTACGTTATACGGATATAGTGGACAAAGTATGTTCGGTAGACGAAAAGCACGGAGAGGAGGAGCCCGTTACTACGCACACCAAGGCACTGAAAGACATTGATATGTTACAAGAGTATGCAGGAAGCAAGTCGTTTGACTACACCGATGTTTTCACCCTCCAGAAAATCAATACGGTCGTAAGAAAAATCAACTATTATGACCCGTAAGTGAATTGAAAGCAATTGATACGAAATACAATGTGTGATTTTGTACCGTGTTTTGTAACTACAGTAAATAGCCATTTGGCGGCCGTCGTGGCCGAGCGGTTCTAGGCGCTTCAGTCCGGAACTGAGCGACTGCTACGATCGCAGGTTCGAATCCTGCCTCGGGCATGGATGTGTGTGATGTCTTTAGGTTAGTTAGGTTTAAGTAGTTCTAAGTTCTAGGGGACTGGTGACCTCAGATGTTAAGTCCCATAGTGCTCAGAGCCATTTGAACCATTTTTGAACTAGCCGTTTCCGTTAAAAAACGTATGTGTTTTGGATTATCTTTTCCTCGGTTACCGGCTGTATCGAGTCGGCACTAATCTAGACAATCTGGAGATTGTTGTACACTACTGGCCATTAAAATTGCTACACCACGAAGATGACGTGCTACAGACGCGAAATTTAACCGACAGGAAAAAGATGCTGTGATATGCAAATGATTAGCTTTTCAGATCATTCACACAAGGTTGGCGCCGGAACCGACACCTACAACGTGCTGACATGAGGTAAATTTCCAACCGATTTCTCATACACAAACAGCAGTTGACCGGCGTTGCCTGGTGAATCGTTGTTGTGATGCCTCGTGTAAGGAGGAGAAATGCGTACCATCACGTTTCCGATTTTGATAAAGGTCGGATTGTAGCCTATCGCGATTGCGGTTTATCGTATCGCGACATTGCTGCTCGCGTTGCTCGAGATCCAATGACTGTTAGCACAATATGGAATCGGTGGGTTCAAGATCCCAACGCCCTCGTATCACTAGCAGTCGAGATGACAGGCATCTTATCCGCATGGCTGTAACGGATCGTGCAGCCACGTCTCGATCCCTGAGTCAACAGGTGGGGACGTTTGCAAGACAACAACCATCTGCACGAACAGTTCGACGACGTTTGCAGCAGCATGGACTATCAGCTCGGAGACCATGACTGCGGTTACCCTTGACGCTCTATCACAGACAGGAGTCCCTGCGATGGCGCATTCAACGACGAACCTGGGTGCACGAATGGCAAAACGTCATTGTTTTGGATGAATCCAGGTTCTGTTTACAGCACCATGATGGTCGCATTCGTGTTTGGCGACATCGCGGTGAACGCACATTGGAAGCGTGTATTCGTCATCGCCATACTGGAGCATCACCCAGCGTGATGGTATGGGGTGCCATTGGTTACACGTCTCAGTCACCTCTTGTTCGCATTGACGGCACTTTGAACAGTGGACGTTACATTTCAGATGTGTTGCGACCCGTGGCTCTACCCCTCATTCGATCCTGCGAAACCCTACATTTCAGCAGAATAATGCACGACCGCATGTTGCAGGTTCTGTACGGGCCTTTCTGAATACAGAAAATGCTCGACTGCTGCCCTGGCCAGCACATTCTCCAGATCTCTCACCAATTGAAAACGTCTGGTCAATGGTGGCCGAGCAACTGGCCCGTCACAATACGCCAGTCACTACTCTTGATGAACTGTGGTATCTCGTGTTGAAGCTGCATGGGCAGCTGTACCTGTACACGCCATCCTAGCTCTGTTTGACTCAATGCCCAGGCGTATCAAGGCCGTTATTACAGCCAGAGGTGGTTGTTCTGGGTACTGATTTTTCAGGATCTATGCACCCAAATTGCGTGAAAATGTAATCACCTGTCAGGTCTAGTATAATATATTTGTCCAATGAATACCCGTTTATCATCTGCATTTATTCTTGGTGTAGCAATTTTAATGGCCAGTAGTGTAACTAATTCCAATTTCAGAATATTATAACTACAGAAATCTCAGTGTTCTGCAAACTTCACGTACAGCGACGAAGTTTTTTTAACGTGCGCACCCGATCTCAGATGCGTCGTAATTATTTCTCGATATCCCGTGCCAGCCTACCAATCAGAATCCTGATATGTGGGTCCTGACTGTTGAATAACGCAGTCCCATAGCGGCTGAATACGTCCCTTATATATTCCCTAAGCTATATGTTTAGTGTACATACAGACCAACGAAGGATAGTCCCTACGTTAATCATATGCCTGGAAACCCATCTTGAGTATAGTCTTATTTGCATATAGACCCGAACTGTACCGAAGGAAATTAAATTTTGGCATCTAAACTATCTGTGTAGTTAGGGTTTCCGAACTGATACATCTGATAGAGCGGCAAAATTACAGAACTTACAACTTCCGCTGAAACAGTTAAATGCGATGAATACTATGGTTCTTAAAGATATTCGCGCGCCATTGCAGTTACATATTCTCTTTAATGTAGGTCTGCAGCATCCTGCTAAACGTTTCTGAAATTTCTGTAGATGTTGATTAGTTCAAAAAAATATATTTAGGTGACACACGGACTCATCTATGTTTCAATAAAATTTTATTTACGGTCATTAAAGTTCAGCCTAATTACGCGTTCCTGTGAGGTATGGGAGCTTCAGCTATATCAGAACCACACTGATTCTGTTGCAGACCGAAAGCAGTTAAAAGGCCGTCTAACACAGGTTACTCAAAGAGTCTCTGATAAATTCTCCAGAGTTCCATTATCCAAGTTCTTCAATCTAAGCAGCTGGAAATGTCAACGTAACTCATAATATTGATGAAATGAAATAGCTCTACAGGGAGAGTCACTAACTATTGCCACCAAGAATAATCCTAAAGTATGACAGGAGCTGAAAAGTTTGTGGGACAAAAGTTGCATGGGACAATGGGGTCCCATAATATGACGTTGGTTTTTGTTGATAGGTGTGGTCGCTTCAGAGATATGAAGGTCAACTTTGCTTTTTAAATAGGATGCTATAGTTTTATACTTATTTTCTGATAGCGGCTATCGAGACGAATACATTTATGTGTAACAGTAAGGTCTTTGAAGGTCAGCGAAGGTCGCAAAGGTGGCATGAACGTCCATTTACAGAAGGTGTTCGAACAGACGACCATTGGTATTAATGCAGTGCTGCAATCTTCTTATCCAATTGTTCTCAGTTTATCATACGCATATTTAAATGTACGACATGCAGGGTGAGTACGTTGAGGATATCTTTCAGCGTGTAAGTCTCTAGCTCTCGCTGAATCTCGTTGGCATTCTCCGTAAGTGAGAAGCATATCGACTTGTTCTTCGAAGTAATACATCATTTACATTCGCTTGATTCGACGATACTAGTCTCACTGTTCCTATTAGTGTTGTATTGCGAAACCGTTGAATTGTGCTTACATGCCAATGGCACGTTAGATGAATACGCCGTATGCGCCGGATATTTACTATTTGCACGATATAAGAGAGAGAATTGTCAGATTATGTGCTTCGATAAGTGCCGAAGTGATAAGGAATACCACTCAATCCATGATAAGAATATTGCAGCAGTGCACTGATACCAATGGTCATCACTTCGAACACCTTCTGTAAATGGACGTTCATGCCACCTTTGCGACCTTCGCTGACCTTCAAAGACCTTACTGTTACACATAACTGAATTCGTCTCGATAGCCGCTATCAGAAAATAAGTACTAAACTACAGTATCCCATTTAAGAAAACGAAGTTGACCTTCATATCTCTGACGCGCCCCCACCTAGCAACAAAAAACCGTCAGATTATGGCCCCCGTTGTCCCATGCAACATTTGTCCCACAAACGTTTCAGCTACTATCATACTTTTGGAGTTATTCTAGCTGGAAATAGTTAGTGACTCTACCTGTGTAACTTCTATGCGATTCATTAACGCGGTTGATTCGCCACTTAAGCTACTTTTCAATACGGCAATATCTATCAATTTAACGGTTCCTTTTTTACTTTAGACGATACCTACAATTCGCGTCATCTGTGATCGCCAGTGGCAACCACTGCCCCCACAATTCATTGTAACTGCCTCTGCACAGTGTGCTGAGTCCTTGCTATTAACGCCTGATTTCAGCGACAATGTAGAAGATATCTCCCAAGGAAACCCATCTCTAGAAGTGGTCTTAGCTTTGTGTGGACAGTAGCAGCAGTGAATGGTGGAGTTGATATGAATAAGACGGATATCTGAAGGGATATACATTGCAAGTATTTGGCCAGCAACGGGAGGAGAGATGGTAGCTTCAACTTGTTAATCGCTAGACTATACGCCAATGTACTGACTTAAATCCGAAACCTATCCGCAGTCTCAGTGAGTGAGCACTGCTGATGGTTTTTTCATTGGAGGGTCGTTAAGCTCAGTAGCCACAATGTTGCTAATGGTGCTATTTCAGAGGAAAGGTCCAAGTATCTATTCCACACACAACAGTGCATTCCAGAGTACTAGCAGTGGTTTAGACAGTGAGTCAGATATATCACATAATGTCAAATATCTCAGAAAAAAAGGGATGAAGTTTGTTTGGCCACAAGTTGACTAGATAAATGAAGAACAGATAACGTTAGTTCTAACTGCACCGGATGTTTTGAAACTAGGATTTTGGTTCAAGAGGAATGAAACTGAAGATATTATGCTCAACTAAATTTGGAGCTATATGTTGTTACTGCATCCTAATACGCTTCATTATACTTATAATATTGATGATGGATCACACTGATTTATGTACCATACTAAGTATTTTCTTTTAGGAGGCATAATAAAGCACTCAAGAAAGCTTTAGATCAATGTACTTATTTCTGGGCGGCATCATTGTGTTTTTAAAATATTGATCAGAAATGGAATGGTAGTTCATAGTTATGGTGGAAGAATAGTCCAGTCAGTGCATCCCCAAATCCATGTTAATTTGACCATCTACAATATTTCCACGATTTCCTCTGCCTTTCAGAAAACGTATTGTGCTAATTAGTATGTAATCCTCTCATACAATCCCCTATGTTTGCCAACATAACTATCAACGAAAGTTAAAAAATAGTCATGAAAATTACATTTGAATCTGAAAATGGGTCAAAATATGACAGGTTTACGGTACTTCATAGACCACAGCACAATAGAATGCTGGCCGTGCGGATACCCTAGCTCCGTGTAAGAAAAAATGGTTCAAATGGCTCTGAGCAGTATGGGACTTAACTTCTGAGGTCATCAGTCCCCTAGAACTTAGAACTACTTAAACCTAACTAACCTAAGGACATCACACACATCCATGCCCGCGGCAGGATTCGAACCTGCAACCGTAGCGTTCGCGCGGTTCCAGAATGTAGCGCCTAGAACCGCTCTGACTGTCTTCCTGCACGCCTCGCGGCGGTCCGCCCTACTAAAGGTGACCCTTCAGGCTTTTGCGAGGTGGCCACATTAATCTGACTGGACAGTGTAGTTTGGTCAATCGCCTCCTAGATGGCGCGCCCATACCAGAAACTGTTTTGTGTTCCAGCACAAGACACTCAAATAGGCCATTCATCTGCCAATAGTTAAGTCTGCAACCATAGACAGCGCTGAAACCCGGAACTATTTGTTGAAACTGCCAAATAATTTACCTAGTGACATTCGCGCGTTGAGCGCATGATTTAAGCAACAGCATGCCGACGCTCGACCAGTCATCACGCAGTCATTACCTAGTTCTCAGCAGTTATCGCCCAGTTCCAGCACTTATTCAGTCCTATAGCTGCCTACAAGCTACCTACTGTGTCGACCAGTCCTAGTCGTCGGATAGTTTACAACGAATTTCTAACATTTTGAATAATGTTTGTTGATTGAGAGATTTAACTTAAACTCTCCCCATACTGAACTTCAATCAAGTTAACTAGTAACCATGTATTTTGTTAGGTTAGATTGGAGCAGAGCTATACATCAGTACCACCCCTTCTCTGGAAACCAAAGATGAGTAAATTTTGATGTACTTTATTTCAATAAAATACTGTTGTTTCTCACGTGTTGCCTAGAGATTTTGTTTTAGAGATATTGCCTTGTGAAGGGTTTGCAGTTAGTGTGCGAGCAGGCCACTTCCATTAATCATACAATGAAGGCTTTCACGACCGGATGTTTCAGCTGCCAAGAATTCTTCCGGGTTGTATGGCCGTGGTCCACGGAATTCTTCAATCCCTGACGTTCCGTCCAAAGCTACGCTGGACATCGTTGAAGGTGCTCCTGGTTGTGCTGAGTTTTGCCGACTCGGCAAGACTCAGCACAACCAGGAGCACCTCCGAAGATATCCAACGTAGCTTTGGACGAAACGTCAGGGATAGAAGAGTTCCGTGGACCACGGCCATACAACCCGGAAGAATTCTTGGGAGCACTTCCATTAAGCTACGGAAGTCTGTGGCAAGGGGTTCGCTTCTATCTACCTTTATGACGGGCTACCTTTGGTGTACACAACCGATAAGACTCTACTTTCAACTTCAATTCAGTAGCCTCTTATCTCAACCAGCAATGTGTAGATTAATGTGAATCGGACGTAAAGTAGCCAGCGACTACATTTTTCAATACAGACTCTACGAATAGGCTACTTAAATTCGAAACATCATAAGAACTGTGACTAACAATAGAAAGTTAGCTAGCCCACTGTGAAGTGTCGATGTAAGACTATAAGGTGTGAAATGATCTGCATTTTTACTAAAACAGTTTCATCAAAATCGTTCGAGAAAAATATAGTTCGCGTATTCGAGTGATGAAAACATGCACAGTGCGACGCCGTGTCTCCGCCGCGGCGCAGTACGAAACGCGGTCTGCAGCGCCGTAGGAAACGCACCGCCGCGTCCCGGGACGTCGTGTGCGCACTCACATTAAACACCACGTCCTACGTAAGTGAGCTGCGAATTTAAACGCTGTGGCTGTCACCGCACGTTTCCGCCACGTCAGCGTGGGAAACGCCTACTCGCACTTTGCGAAGGAAAGGTTCCGTTGTGTGGGCGAAGGAAAGAAAAAACTTTCCAATTGAGCGGCTGAACCTATCTTCCAGCCAACCATGCAAAATGACTTTCTACAGTCATTCACACGATACAGATGCGAATCCTAGGAAGACAACTACAAACCACCTCCCAATATTTGATTTCCGCCGTTCCCACAACGCTCACGTCACACTTCAATCGCATTGTATTAAAGAAATAGAAGTAAATGATTCAAGTCCCCATCTAGCTTTTCAGATTTTGCTATTACTTAATTTTTCTAAAAATCTTAAAGCGTATGCTGGGATGGTTCATTTCAAAAGAACACAGATGATTTTCTTTCACAACCTTCCCCTATGACAGCATATGCTCTGTCTGTGATGACAACGTCGCCGATGGTACGTTAAACAGTAATCTTCCTTGTTTCTTTCGAAAGCCATGAAAAGCACAGCCGAGCTGATCGACCCCATCGAATGAAACTATCATTATCGCCATTTCCCTCTTCTATCACTCTGCAGAATGCACTGGAGCTTCATTCACGCCACCTGTGAGGAGTTTGATGATCAAGACCTGTACATTGTCATTATTCTCCCATTTCTACCTAATACTTAAGCTTTCTTCTAACGTAATGATTTGAAGCCAGGGTTGAGTGACCTTCGCTTTGGAGTCAGACGTTTTTCTGGTATGACACAGAAATCTGAATAACCCATTTTATGTTTTCGGTGTTCTCTTCTTTTCCAGTTCTGTACACACACATATACTCCAGATTGCCACAGAGCTTTTCATAATTCTAAATGTCACCACAATAGTGGCTCAAGTATGAACGGCAGTAAGCAACGCATCCGACCTGTGTACTAGATCTAGCCTATAAATATTTTATGATACGTAATAGAAATTTTAAACTCCGCCACAGCCGGTCCCAAGCTTGGTGCCTCATCTCGCAAGTGATGAGAAAGGAGGAGGGGGAGGAGTAGCACCTCGTAAGAAAACCTGGGTCCATCTGGCTCCGGATGGTAGCACCCTGTGAGGGCCCCTGCATAGGGTTACAAGTGAAGCCCCAAAATCCAGACACATCTGTGTGATAGCCACTGGTACTCTGGTCAGCGTCTGTTGGCTCTGTGAGCTTGGCTGTGATTGAATCTTCTGGAACTCAAAACTCCAGTGAAATTATGTAAGATCCTTCGTGATTTCACCACCAAAACCTCAACACAAACCAATAATCATGACAGAACAGTGGGAAAGAATCCACTACCCTGGGCCCCATTCAGTAAGACTGGGTAATAGACCTGATCATCGGATTCCAGGGATATTGGATTCCAGGCATGTCATGAAAAGAAGAATCGGAGCTTCTGAAAAACCCTCAAGATAAACAGAATATTTTACACGGGAACACTCAACACAAACACACTACTGAAGACGGGTAAATTGAAACATTTAACAAACACCATGGATAAATTCAACATCAAAATTATGGCAATGCAGGAAACACGATTCGAAGATGAGAACTACTTTGATTCGGAAAATTACAGAATATTTAAGGAGAAACCAGCCATAACCATTCCAGGAAGTAATCTCGAACTCTTCGGAACAGGATTTGTAGTACATAAATCTATACTGTACTCTGTAATAGATTTCACCTCAAAAATCAGAAAAAATTTCAACATTCATTATACGATTTGGAAACAAAACCTATACACTAATTAGTGCACATGCCCCCACAGATAATTATAACAAGAACCCAGAGATGATAGAGGAATTCTGGGAAGATCTGGAAGAAACTACCACCAAAATCCCCAAGAATCACGTAAAAGTGGTACTAGCGCATTTCAATACCCAGTTAGGGAAGGAAAGAAAATTCCGAGACACGACAGGGAAACACACGGCCCACAAGAGAGCAAACAAAAATGGAGAGAACTTGATAAATTTCTGCAGGAATTTTGAGCTGAAAATCATGTAAACGCAATTCCAGAAACCACACAGAAAACTAGTAACTTGGAAATCCCCCAACAATGCTCTAGGACAATTTCAGATAGACTACGTAGCAATATCCACGAAGAACGCTGGAGAAATAATGAACGTAAGAACTAGGAAAGGAGTTTTTGAGTCTGATCATCACCTTCAAAGCAAAATTTATACGCAACAGACAAATCAAGAGAACCAACAGACCTTTCAGAACAGATCCAGAGTACCTGCAACTAAATAAGAAAGAAATAATAGAAGAAATTACGAAAATCAACAGCAACAACTGCACAGAACTGTCAGAAGAAAATGGGAGAACTGATAAAATTGGGGCAACCACACAGAAAAAGGAAACATCGATGGTGGAACATGACATGCGACACAGCCATAGAAGACAGAATACAAGCCTGGAAAAAATTTAACAGTCATGGACCACAAGAAAAATGGTAAAAATTCAACAGGATACAAAAAAACACTTCAAAAATAATCCGCAGAGAAAAAAGAGGTTACGAAAACAACAGGTTGAAGGAGATAGAAGAGGACTTCACCAGAAACAACACACGGAACTTTTACAGAATATTCTGAGAAAATATAACAGGATATCAACCTCCAGGCTTATGCTTCAAAAGACAAGATGGAACACTGGAGACAAATCCGAAGAAAAACTGTGAAATATTAGCTCGATGCTTTGACATATTAGTCAACTGCGATGAACCAAAACAGAGATTACAGTTTACAAAACCAGAACCTAACAAGGACTCCAAACCCCCAACACACGAAGGAATAGTGAAAATAATAAAATCATTGAAAAATAACACAGTACCAGGAGAAGATGGACTGATTGCAGAGATATGGAAGTTAGACCATGAAAACATTACACCCAAAATAAACAGAATAATCAAAAACATCTGGGAAACAGAAAAGGTTCCATAAGAATGGAAGTCAGCCCTAATGCACCCGTTCTACAAGAAAGGAGACAAAACAGACCCTAATAACTATAGAGGATTTTCGTTACTGGTGCCTAAGAACAATATTAACAACGAGAAAATCCAGAAACACCACAATAACATTTGTTGATTTCAAGACGGCCTACGATTCCATAGACAGAGAAACACTTTTCAATACACTGGGAGAAATGAACATAGACAACAAAACCAGAAAACTAATCCAGGAAACATTAGTAAATATGAAATCCACAGTGAACTTCAAGCGAGGGATCTCGGAACCGTTCGTAATCAGGACAGGACTGAGACGGGGACATGGCCTGTCACCCGCTTTATTTAACGTAGTTTTAGAGAAAATAATCAGGACATGGGACAAAGGAATCAATGGGGTAAAGATGGGGAGACACAAAAATAGAACCATCAACATTAAATGACTGGCCTTTGCCGATGTTATAGCCATCATAATAAATAACAGAACAGAAGCCGAAGAAGCCCTAGAGACACTACATGAAATCGCAACCAGAACAGGACTACAAATTTCGTATGAAAAAATCCAGTACATGGACACAAAATCCACAGAGAGAGAAACCCATTGGTAACAAAATATGGAAAGATAGCACAAGTAGAAAGTTTCAAGTACCTGGGAGAGATTATACAGAAAACAGGACTAAATTCGGCAGCCAATGAAGAAAGAGTTGCAAAGGTACAAAAAGATTACAGACTTATATGGAACCATTACAACAAAAGGAGTATTTCCGTTAATGCCAAATTAAGACATTACAAAACAGTAGTCGTAACAGAAGCCTTGTATACCTCAGAAACGACAGTGAGCAGGGGAAGAACGAAAATCAAGGAAATGGAAAAGCAAGGGAGGAAAATTCTGAGAAAGATCTATGGGCCAGTTCAGAGTCAGGGAATCTGGATAAAAAGGCCGACAAAAGGACTGTACAAACAGAGACAGTTACAGACAACACCAGAAATAGAAGGGCTAAATTCTATGGACACATTTATAGGATGAACGAAAATAGGCTGATAAAAAAGATTTTTAACATAGTGATAGGTAATACGATGAAAACTAACTGGGCATAGGAAATCAATGAAGACCTCAAGAAACTAAATATCTCCACAGAAGAAATAACAAACAGAGAAAAATACAGAGAAAAAATCAGGAAACAGAAATTCGAGGAAACACCAAAAGAGAAGAAACCAGGAAAGAAGTGGACAGAAGAGAGGAAGAGGAAACACAATGAATATATGAGAGGTTTTTGCGAAGAGAAAAGAAGGAGAGAAAAAAAGTGCCATGAAAATTGATTTTGTTTTAACGCTCTCCTAATTGTGGCATTACCGATGCTGATAATAATAATAATAATAACAATACAAATTTTGAAAGGCAGTCTGCGAAAATTTCTTTTTTGTTTTCCCGCTCTCCCCTTGCCTTCGACACTAACAGAGTTCACTGGCATCTAAAGACAATTTCAGTAGTTACACTGAAACACTCAACACTGATGATAATTTAGAAGTATTGAAAGGTAAATGAGAGATTTCGCATTCCGTGTTATTACTTTTTTTATTTAGATTTCCAGAAATGGTAAGTAAATATTACTTCAATGGATAGCAACGTATATATGTGTTGTGGACGTACTAGTTTCTCTTATTACACCGGAACTCCCTGCTATACGGAGTATGAAAGTGACTGATACTTGCCCTGTTGGCATCAAATGAAAGACGATTGGCTGCTTCCTCTCACAGTCACCTGAAACAGAAATATTATACTCATGAGCTGAGCAGATATTATGGCGCTTTATTCTATGTATATTTATACAAGAAAAATGAGTACGCTTATGCTACGCAACATTTGTAAAAAAGGTTAGCAATTTTGTGTGATTATAATAGTATTAATTGATGCACAATATCTAAACTTTTAGCAGCTGCCAGTCGTAGGTGAACAAAATAACATAAATGTAAATCAAAAACTGTTAATTAATATTTTAAAAACTTGTAGAACGTCACTTGTTAATTTACGGAAGTCACGCCTGCAAACAAAAAGCTACGTGCTACTAGCATTGTTAAGATACCGCTGCAGTTCTATGGATCACTTATTAAATGATAGCAGTGCTTTAACCAATGGCTTTCTGAGCACAAATGTCCTACGTCTCCTCTCAAATGCTTTCACTAACGTTTTCACAAAAGTGGTTTCAGGATATAATTGCGGATTGTTTAGCTGAACACGTGTAGTAGGTGAAAATGGCCTTTTCAATGTCTCTGTTTCTTTCAGCTCGTGCACCGTTCAGCACCGTGTTCTTCAGTTGGTTTTACTACGCTGAAGTGTACGTTGTAAACACTACTATATTTAAAATTTTGTCCAGCGTCTATCAACATCTGTGATCATTTCAGTAATTAACTAAAGAATTAATAAAATATAGGCACTGCTTGTCTCTGCACTTTATGTAGTTTTGCTTTCCGGAAAGATAAAGTTGTTCAGAAGACGACATCATCCCTCCCTGCCGACAAACGGTATACGACTGAAAGCGACAATTGTTTGCTGCAGTGGGTAACTCTATCAGAAATGGCACAGTACGTATTAGTTAGCATATTAGTACATTTATTCATTCTGATCCTCCAAAATTGGAACTACTCAGTTGCTGAAGAAATGTAAATATAAATATCGTATGGCATCTTTAGGTGGGATATCCCACGGGGTGGATTCAGCCGCCTGTCGGAAAGAGTATTGTTCCTCCGAGCACATTGGCCTCTTCCCTTGCCGATATATAGAGAGTTGTGTGTTACGTGTATCTGCAGTGTGTAGGGTAGTGTAATGGATGCATGTATAGTGTAGTATTATGTTTGCGTTGCGTGATGATGATGATGATGATGATGATGATGATGATGATGACAGGAGGGAGAGGGTGAAGCCCGTGTCGGTAAGTAGTCTACTCCTCACGAATAATACAAAGCCGGTCGTCAAGCTTAACTTCCCCATCCGACGGACGGATCACCGTCAATATTGTCACATGCCCTCTCTTCATAAGACGCTGACAAGACGTTTGGAATTGAAGCCAGGACTTTGGCGCAAAGACTGGTGAGCAGCAACTTTGTGCCACCACCTCTCTTCCTCTTGCCGGTCAAATACTGGCAGTGAAAATTTAATCTGGGATTCAAACTGGCTTACATGCGAGTCAAGCCCCGCCACTCAGGCGTGCATTAGCGACCTCGGCTACATTCAGATGCTGAAGAAATGAATTTGAGTGGGAGGTAAGCTTACTTCAAGTAATATTTCGCTCAGACGATTAACCCCAGTATAGATTTCTCCTAGGAGAAGTTTACTGCCTCAGGTGCTTGCAGCTGTTCTCCCCTGTACTTGGAAATTAATTACAAATTCACCAGCAGCTCTGCAGCTCTGACGTTTCTTCTTGTCATCGGTACCCACGCGAGAGCATGCGCTACCTAATATGTTCCAAAACGCCGCGCACAGAAACAGAATTTTCTGGTGCTCATACCTCGGGTTCTATTGGTGATAGAAATGTAGTGTCAACTGTTTGAAATAGCCCTTTGCCGGGGACCATTTGTATACCCAGCAGAAGGTACGTCATACTATAACCATCCTACATTACAGGGTCAAGGTTTGAATATTACGGCCGGCCGCTGTGAACGAGAGATTCTAGGCGCTTCAGACCGGAAACACGCGGCTGCTACGGTCGCAGGTTCGAATTCTGCCTCGGGCATGGATGTGTGTGATCTCCTTAGGTTAGTTAGGTTTAAGTAGTTCTAAGTCTAGGGGATTGATGACCTCAGATGTTAAATCCCATAGTGCTTAGAGTCATTTGAACCATTTTGAATATTACATATATCCTCCAGTTTAGGCAAATAAGGCAAATCGGTTGCTTCCGTTTGCATTATACAATGAAGCGCCAAAGAAACTGGAATAGCCATGCGTATTCAAATACAGAGATAAGTAAACAGATAGAATATGGCGCTGCGGTCGGCAACGCTTATATAAGACAACAAGTGTCTGGCACAGTTGTTAGACCTGTTACTGCTGCTACAATGGCAGGTTATCAAGATTTCAGGGAGTTTGAACGTGGTGTTATAGTCTACGCACGAGCGACGTGACACAGCATCTCCGAGTTAGCGATGAAGTGGAGATTTTCCCGTCGACCATTTCACGATTGTAGAGTGAATATCAGACATACGGTAAAACATCAAATCTCCGACATCACTGCGGCCGAGAAAAAGATCCTACAAGAACGGGACCAACGACGACTAAAGAGAATCGTTCAAAGTGACGGATTTCAGCCCTTTCCCAAATTGCTGCAGATTTCAATGCTCGTCCATTAACAAGTGTCAGCTTGCGAATCATTCAACGAAATATTACCGATATGGGCTTTCGGAACCGAGGGCCCAGTCGTGCACCCTTGATGACTTCAGGCCACAAAGTTTTACGCCCCACCTGGGCCCCTCAATACCGACACCGGACAGTTGATACTGGAAACATGTTTCCTGGTCGGACGAGTCTCGTTTCAAATTGTATCGAGCGGATGGACGTGTACAGGTATGGAGACAACCTCATGAATCCATGAACCCTGCATGTCAACAGGGGACTGTTCAAGCTGGTGGAGACTCTGCAATGGTGTTGCGCGTGTGCAGTTAGAGTGATACGTCTATATACAACTCCGACAGCTGACACGTACGTAAGCACCCTGTCTGATCACCAGCATCCATTAATGTTGACTGTGCATTCCGACGGACTTGGCCAATTCCAACGGGACAATGCGACATCTCACGCGTCCAGAATTGCTACAAAGTGGCTCCAAGAACACTCTTCTTAGTTTAAACACTTCCGCTGGCCACCAGACTCCCCCAGTCATGAGCATTATTGAGTATATTTGGGATGCCTTGTAACGTGCTTTTCGGAAGAGATCTCGTACTCTTACGTATTTATGGACATATCTGCAGGACTCATGGTGTCAATTCTCTCCAGCACTACTTCAAACATTTGTCGAGTCAACGCCACGTCGTGTTGCGGCACTTCTGCGTGCTCGCGGAGGCCCTACACGATATTACGCAGGTTTACCAATTTCTTTGACACTTCAGCGTATGCGGTCTATAGCGTGCCTGAAGGAGCTTACGTAGGCATCGTTTAGTTGATGGGCGATTCCTGAAAAAACCCAAAATACATGGTTTTTGCGTACGAAAACCGCGCCACGGATTCCAAGACAGCTATGCACAGCAAATGGTATAAATTTTTACTATATATTCGTAAGATACCGATTTCCAACAATCTTGAAACTTTTCCCGATATATTTATCCGTTTCCGAGATACAGAGGTTCCAATTTACACCACTTGTACATGTAAAATACGCACGTCATATCCTGTGTGACGAGAAAACGTAGTTTATAAACTGACGTGGCACTGGCAAATATGCTGTAAAGTATCTCCGTCATCATCAAAAAGATTCTGGGAATCCCATGTTGTATTACTGAAGCACATGCAAAATTTTTGTGCACGTAAAATTCGGTCTGAGGTGAAAAATTTTTTCTGCATTATTTCAGTTTTACATCTATCTAAATTTTTACAATCTATCTAATTTTACTGACCAATACATTTATTTTCATACGAGTTACATGCCCTGCTGCAGAAGGGAAAACAACGGAACCAGCGGGACACTGCTCCTATCGAGCACAAAAAATGCGTTCCTGTTGATTTAAAAGACTCTAACTGAAAATTATGGTACCAGCTGCCTCGTTCTACCTTCCTCGATACGTTTTGTATTTCAAAGAAGGTATAAAACATTACATAAAAATTCTTTCTGTCTTGGCGGGCCGCACAAAAAACCATTAGCGGGCCGCATGAAGCCCACGGGTCGCCATTTGCCAACACTTAGAGTAGTGGGTATGAACGAGTTTCAGTTAGGGGAGCTTGTGGGAGTGAGAGGTTAGCTTCATGTCAAAAAAAAAAAAAAAAAAGCTCTGCACACTATGGGACTTAATTTCTGAGGTCATCAGTTCCCTAGAACTTAGAACTACTTAAACCTAACTAACCTAAGGACATCACACACATCCATGCCCGAGGCAGGATTCGAACCTGCGACCGTAGCGGTCGCCCGGTTCCAGACTGTAGCGCCTAGAACCTCTCGGCCACTCCGGCCGTCGCATCTCAAAATGAGCGCGAATACCTTGGCATGCCAATACATTTGGCAGAAATTTTAAAGATGCTGAGGAAGCTAGAGTGAGGCAGCTGGTGCACCACTTTTCAGTCAAAGTCTTTTAAAACAGGAGCATATTATCCTTTATTGCGCTCCGATAGGAACATGTTTCATTGGTTCCAACATACTTATGCACAGAGGCATGGAAGAGGATACCCTCGATATTTTGAATAACCCTCATATTTCCGTGGCTCTTGAGATGCTCTCCCTAGTTTTTTCATCCAGTCTGCATACTGGCTGAAATCTATAATTTCATTGTGCGGCTCCTTTAACACATATTAACTAGTAGTTTAACATTTTTCTACCTCCGTGCATACAATATGGAGGTAGAACTCATTAGATTACCATCTGTTTAAAAGTTTACTGAAATAAACTCTGGTTCTAGGCGCTCAGTCCGGAACCGCGCGACTGCCACGGTCGCAGGTTCGAATCCTGCCTCGGGCATGGATGTGTGTGATGTCCTTAGGTTAGGTAGGTATAAGTAGTTCTAAGTTCTAGGGGACTGATGACCTCAGATGTTAAGTCCCATAGTGCTCAGAGCCATTTTTTTTAAATAAACTCTTCTAACCTTACAGCCTGTCCAAAAATCAACAAAACTGATAGCGATACAAAGCAGAAAGCTGTGATGCTTGTAATAAATTAGCTAAGCAGTGCTTTAAAATTATACTTACTCCTTAAAATTATGAATCTTAGACACTACCCTCTATGAAAATTAATGCAGTCGTTACATATAGTGTTAAAGTTCTCTGTGTAAACTGCTCAAAAAAGATTTTCATTTCCACTAATGACTTGCACGGTTTGTGTTTGTTTCGTAGGAAACTTCACTCGCAGTACTTCTTAGACCGCAAGAAATAGCTTCTTACTTGGGTTATGAAGGTAAAAGTAAACTTCCATTCAAAGTGCAGTTCAACACGGCGCGTTTTGTCTTCAAACGTGAATTAGACAATACGGGTTATGTAGCCTGTTCAGTCTGGCTATGTGCCTCCAAGGGTTATGCCAAGCACAGCGCGTGCGCGCAGTGTCATTTTGCAGCAAGAGTGGTTGTCAGCAAAGGAAATGGTTCAAATGGCTCTAAGCACTATGGGACTCAACATCTGAGGTCATCAGTCCCCTAGAACTTAGAACTACTTAAACCTAACTAACCTAAGGACATCACACACATCCATGCCCGAGGCAGGATTCGAACCTGCGACCGTAGCAGTCGCGCGGTTCCGGATCAGCAAAGGAAGTTGCCCGTTAAATTAGTGTACACCACAGGCGGCACCATTACAACATTTAGCTATTATCTTGAGACACGAAACACTGAAGATCTGCCTTATACTCGACACTCACAGTCGACACCACCTACAAATAATGGCTGGTCTGTGCCCCTGGGAAATACAACAAGACTGCGCGCACCCTCTTGGAGGTCGGTGTGATAGCTGCGTCGACTCACCAAGCAACTTAAGAAAGTATAGACCCACGACGACCTGAGTACGTAAAGCTACGTCAAGTGATTATAAGTAGGGGCTTCAAACAGTAAATTACACATCCCGTACCAAGCTAGGGCCATTGCATAACAACAGTGCTCTATTGTCAGAAGAGAGTACATGTTTAGGATATCCCGCAGAGACAGTTCTGCCGCGGCAAGGATAAAACGTGCATTACAGTGTGCGAATGAAATGGCGCGGCAACTGGAAACGCACTCTGAAGTTGAAGAACGCGGGATAGTACGATTCTTGTCGATAAAACGTCTGAACTGGACACATTTGGCATTCTGGCGGTATGCGGAGCGAATGCAATGTCGCGTCCAGTAGTGAAGTGTAGTGAAATAGTACCAACAATTTGCCCAGGGTACCACAGACGTGGGTGATGCCAATCGTAAAGGCACAAAACATCGACACTGACGACAATGTACAGGCAGTCAGGTAACTGTTTGGCAGCAATAACAGATTTTCCAACGATGAGATCCTTCACGCAGAGGTTCTCGAATGGCTCCGTGACCGATGAGTGGATATCCATTGTCGACGTATTGAAAGGTTGGTAGAATATTCTGATCGTTGTTTACAGGGACTCGGTGACTGTATTCGAAGACAGCCACTTCGAAGTGTAGTGATTAGTTGGCTTGTCATAGTAAACAGTAACTTACTTTTTGAAGTCCCCTCGTATATACTCAAGATGACGACCGAGTGCTCCTCGCTCATTGTCACGTGGTAACTTACCACCGTGTGGTTGCTGGCCTCGCCCTTACACACGGTGTTTGACTGTTATAGGTACAAGTAAAAGGGGTGAGCAGAGGATAACGAAACTAGCAAATAATTCCAGTAAATATATGTCCGAAAACAAATGGTTTCGCTGATACGACGTGCCCGCAAGTGCAGTCATGCCCGCAAGTGCAGTCATGCCAGTGTTACAACACTGTTAACTTCTAAGGATACGTTGATTTCGTAACACTGCAAATGATGCGTAAATTATAAAGAGATAAGGTGTCTTCGTTTGATTTTATCATCGGTCCGCATGAAAAATGGCGTTTCGGCAACATGTGTATCAGCCGTGTCTCGCCAGAACACTGGCCTCCCATGTCCCCCGATTTGAACTCGTTGGATTCTTTTGTGTGGGGGTATCTAAAAGCTTTGGTGTGTTCCAGCCCTGTTGATAAACTCCGCGAACACATTGGGGAATGCACCTGTGATATCGATGAAGACACATGCTGAAGCCTGCCATCACGTGAACAGTAGCAATGTGGAACGCTTCTTCTAATGTATTTGTCCTCAAGTGCATATCTGCAGTTTGGATCGTCGCAGACGTTCTGATAAGTTGGCTTGGTTCAAATAGCTCTGAGCACTATGTGACTTAACTGCTGAGGTCATCAGTTTCCCAGAACTTAGAACTACTTAAACCTAACTAACCTAAGGACATCACACACATCCATGCCCGAGGCAGGATTCGAACCTGCGACCGTAGCGGTCGCGCGGTTCCAGACTGAAGCGCCTAGAACCGCTCGGCCACTTCGACCGGCTCTGATAAGTTGTTCATGTGCCTAATCCAATACGTTGTACCGAGGCCATTGGTTTACGGCCTTATGTTTAGTAAGATTATTTGCTTCTTTCATTGGCCACTACTTGCACCTTTCGTTTTTACCTGCGTCAACCACGCTGTACTGACTTTGAACTGGGCGTGGCGGCGCTGGTTCATTGCTATGGCTCAAAAATGGTTCAAATGGCTCTGAGCACTATGGGACTTAACATCTGAGGTCATCAGTCCCCTAGAACTTAGAACTACTTAAACCTAACTAAGCTAAGGACATCACACACATTCATGCCCGAGGCAGGATTCGAACCTGCGACCGTAGCGGTCGCGCGGTTCCAGACTGAAGCGCCTAGAACCGCTCGGCCACTTCGACCGGCTCTGATAAGTTGTTCATGTGCCTAATCCAATACGTTGTACCGAGGCCATTGGTTTACGGCCTTATGTTTAGTAAGATTATTTGCTTGTTTCATTGGCCACTACTTGCACCTTTCGTTTTTACATGCGTCAACCACGCTTTACAGACTTTGAACTGGGCGTGGCGGCGCTGGTTCATTGCTATGGCTCAAAAATGGTTCAAATGTCTCTGAGCACTATGGGACATCAGGCACTGCTTCCATACGGCGTGCCCGTCTTAACCTTGCAATATCTGTGTTTCACTTTGGTACTCAGCTGCAAGCTGTCGTCTTTATGGGGAGTGTTATTACAAGTTTTATCCCAGAACATGTTAACCTTCTTGTTGAACGTCTTTGAATGGAATTTTTTGTCCCATTTCCCACAAGTATTTCTCTGGATAGCAGACTCGAACATGCCTATCACGATAAAATGAAACTACATGTTTCCAGAGACCTTTTAAAGTCTCAAACATCTGTGGTGTATGTATGCAGAATGAAGTGACAAATGAAAATTTGTACCAAAGCTGGGATTCAAACCTAGGCCTCCTGCTCTCTAGGCAGATGCACTAACCACTACGCTACGCTGGCACAGTGAATTTCCACAACTGCATGGACTACTTTGCATGCCTCCCTCCTCAGTCCAAATTCCCATTCACGCCTCAGCTCACTTTGTGTTCCCCCTAAACTCGAACAGGAGGAAGGCGTGCTAGGGTAGTGCGTGCAGTTGTGGGAAGCCACTGTGCCAGAGTGGTGTCGTGGTTAGCGCATCTGCCTAGTGAACACGAGACCCAGATTCGAATCGTGGCCTTGGTACAAATTTGGAATCGTCGCTTCGGTCTGCATATATATATCGTGATTAATTAGCCGTTGTTCTATCGTGAGCACGGTGTATTTTACCGCCAGGGCTCAAGACTGACATGATGTTATTTCCTTCGAGGAACCACAAAATTCTGTGCTGTTCTGCTTGCTGACACCTTCTGAAACTGCTTGCGATATTTGGTTGGTTTTAGGAGCCAGTTTCGTGGAAGGCTTATCGCAGTTGATTCAGTTCTAGTGGCACCAGAGATAGTTTCCCCTTGATGAACCAGATTCCTTAGAACAGTGTGTTTTTGGGCTGAATGGTGGAGACTGAAATCGCGTAGCTACCGGTCTGCATGACTGGGTTATCTGAATACGCTGCGGCTTTCAGAGAACGAATATCGGACGGAGAGTGTAGCGACGTGGAGTTCATTAGTTTCAACAACAGGAAACTTGTTCATGGAGAACTTTGAACATATCCTCGGGACGCGACTGCCGCAATGCTGGATAATTTTTATCACTACGTTTAAGACATCTTTGTTGCCTGGCTACATGGACGTGAAAAACTGGAAGACTTCTTGGAACACATCAGTTTCATGGAAAACCACATCAAATGCAAGATGGAGACAGAAAGAGACGGTGTCTTGCACTTCCTTGTCGTCCTCGTTTGCCGAAAACATAATGGAAGTCTCAACCACACTGTATACGGAAAACTCAGACATAAGGATCAGTACCTACACACTTTCAGGCACCACCATCAATCCTAAAAGCGCACTGTTGCGAACAGCCCTTCATTCATTTCAAAGGATATTTTCATTTCTCAGTTAATCTGTTTCTCTGTTGACTTTGTTTGACTAACCTTATTCAACTGAGCCGGTGCTCCATCTGTGGATCTCAAGAGTTCCGAGGGATGGTATTTGGTGAGCTCGTGTTACACGTATTACACTAAACAGCGGTTACATAGCATACGTGGCGTGGGTGCAGTCTAATACACATACAGAGTGTGGGAGAGTTTCTATCCTTGTCATAAGTTTACATGTTGGTTACGTTGTCCATTCGTAGCCCAGTACAACTCTCACTTGTCAGATTATCGTAGATTACGGGTTTCAAAGGTATTCGCTCTCTGGGCCTCAGCTAGTCCTTGAAGTACTGCTGGCTACGTGCCGCTATTTATATCCAATCTGGATTCCTAGCAGCGACCACGCCCTTCATTCTAAACAGACGCTTGTTTTCTGGCGTTCCGTAAAACCTCTCTAATCCACCGCCTTCAAAATCCTGAAGCAGATAGTCGTTTTGGTCCTAATAAAATAGTAGCCGGATCCACGGCTTCAGACGAACGGAAGACCTTGTTTGATTACAATTTCTTCATCATGGTTTCAATCGACTTCTTATCTAAGCAGGCCAATAAACTTGGAGCCTGTGCCATCATACTGGACTATATGTACCAAATTTCATGGATATATTATTGACTGTGTTCAGTGACAGCTGAACCACAAACCTAAGGACTGGCTGCTGCCGTAAACACATTCTCGTTGCTATATCTCTAGCTATGGCACATAATTCAGAACCCGAGACATAAAAGCAGGTATAAATTACGATTGAAGCGATTTTTGTGCTATCGGAAAATAAATTTATTAAATCAGTGCCACCTCTTACAAGAGAAATAACCAGGATATTTTATGGAGACAAAAGAGAATCCCTGAAGAATTTATCCAGATGCTATACCACCGGAAATCTGTGGACAATCACGGAATTGCCAAAACTGTTCCGTAATGTTACGAAGCCGCGACTACTCTAGTAGCAATGAGGCAGAGCGTGTGAACGATTATCTCGTAACGGTGAAGCTAGTCTAATCTTCACGTGCTACTGTCGTGAGCGTCTACGGAAAGAGGTAGGACAGTGAAACTACCACTATGCGCTAAGTGATTGGACGTCCACGACTCTTCACAGAACCTGCGGTTTGGAGACTTGTCTGTTCTGTAAAGTAGGATAGGTAGCGATCTATGGCATCTCTGTTGAAACAGCACAACGCTACTGCACGCACAAGTGTTTCGGAGCACATTGTTCATCGTACATTGTTGAACATAGAGCACGGCACCAGATCACCCCTACTCGTTCACTTGTTGACCAAGCGACACCGTCAGTTACGATTGCACGGATTCGACCGTTGATCATTGGAAACGTGTCGGCTCTTAGTGGGAATCACATTTTTGCTACACTAGGTCGATGGTCGTCTCTACAAACGCCGCCATAGAGGTGAACGGCGGCTCGAAACGTGCAGCGCGCCATGGACGCAAGCTGGTGGGAGCAATATTATGTTATGGGAGACATTCTCCTGTGCTTGCTTGGGATCTGTGGTAATAGGAGACACGCTGGCACCTGCGAACCACCCCCATTCATTCATGCTTGATAACTTCCCCGACGGCGATGTCATCTTTCGGCAGCTTAACCGTCCTTGCCTCGGAGCCAGAACCGTGCTACAGTGGTTTGAGAAGCAGTGTAGTGAACTCCCGTTGATGTCTCGGCGATCAATTTCGCCTGATGTAAATCCTATTGAAAACATCGGGCGCCATCACAGAGTATGCAAATCAGCGGCTCGTTATTTACGCGAATTACGTGACCTGTGCGTAGACATCTAATTCCACATAACTCCACAAACCTACCAACAAACTTTCAGATCTCTGATGCCCAAAATCAGTGATGTATTTCGTTCCAAAGACGGACAAGCAGGCTATTAAGCAGGTAATCACAATATTTCGGCTCATCAGTGTATAGCCGAAGAGTTTTCTCTTCAAAGATGCAGCGTTGTCAGAAATTGAGCTGGAAGAGTCCAAACTTTCCAAAACAATGCTCAAACGAATTTTATTTCCCAGGCTGTAACTAGGATATGAACTGAAGCATATATACGAATATTAGAACAAGGGGATAATTTCTCATCTCGAAGATGGCGTTGATATGAATAAAATATTGTTTCTCAGTTTGCAAAATAATCTATGAGAAACTATTATTTATACGGATTTATAAATCAGTCTCGTTTTGCGAATTTCACTCACGTGGATAAGGGGAAACACTACGGTTAACTTTTTTTGTTTTTAGTGGTTTATCGTGATAGTAATTTCATGCGAAGTTGGTGCAGATTTGAATGGCGTCCGCTTCTTCATTTTCATCAACTAAGAAATACGTTGCAGAATTCAAACGTTGCATTAATTGTCTTGCAGATGATCCACAAGAAGGAAGTTTGCAACGACAGACGCAGACACTGAGATTGTGAAGTATACCAGGTGATGCAGCTAACGCAGGTTACCCCAGTATAACCAGAAGATGTAAATGTATGGAAGTGAGATTTTCGCTATGCTATATTCGACAACGTGGAGAATTTTGTGACGTACGCAAGTCATTTTTAAATATTATGTTTGCTGAATTATGGGATTGATTCGTTTTTTAATGGAACTATATACTTTTTCCCTGACGCATTTGAAAGAGTCCTTCCGAATCGAATCCACCGACATAACGTGCGTGGAATTTGATCGAAAATGAACAAGATGAATGCGCAGCAATCCATTGTCCTGCCTTCAGAAGGAGAGGTCCTGCAGACGTCTGCTCAGTCACATGTGAAAAAACTATTAACTCAAGCATAATTCGTGTGTTTATCATTATTATTACTATTATTATTATTACTATCACATTAAGTGCAAAAACGATCTTGAACACTAATAAGTGCTGTAAAGCGCTTCTGGACAGACAATATTGCACGTTGAATTTCACACACAAAATGGCTTGCACGCTCCCTTGGCTTAGCGCCACTAAACTTTTATCTGTGATGAAAAGTAAAATAAGATATCTACCACGAAACACTGACGACTCTCGAAGACAAGAAATGCCGTATAACACGGGCTCGTGCTCCTATAAACCCAGATGAAATTCAACCTGCAGCATTGTTTGGCCGGAGTTGCAGCGTTTATTAGTGCCCAACGCTCTCATTTTGAGCTCTTGATATGATGATCATAGTAGTGCGGCAGACGTTTGTGGGACCTTGTCTTCTGGCGGTGGGTCTGTGATACTTTTGTCTTGTCACTATTTGATCAGGTTCCACGCTTCTTAAACCGTCGAAGTCCTCCTCGAAGCCTCTTTTCGAGCCACAGAAGTAGGCACGTAATTCAATAAAAAAGTCTTCGGTGACTTAATACGACAGCTGTAAGTGTTAATATAGCGTAGCTTTCTTCGAAATATTTACACACGATTGTTGAGTCAGCTAAAGCTATGAAGCCATTTTATGTAATTCAAATGCATACAGCTGACTTCTTTGACATTACATACGGTCCTGAAACTGTGTTGCCAGTTTAGGCGTGTAAGATCTTCAAACGCATGATTAAAGTGTCTCATACTCATCGATCTCAAACAGCCGTAAAACATTCTTACTATGAAACACAAGAATGGAGGAACGGAAATATTCAATGAATTCAAAAGAAGAAATGGCATGGCAGTTGTATGTCATGCCGTACTTCATCTGGAAGATCAGCCATATTTATGAGTTGTAGAAAAAAGACCTGTTGACAATGTTGCCATTTCTTCCTCAACAGCACAGGGAGTTCTACAGTAAATTTTGCAACATCTTATGATAAGAACTGAGTTGTGTAAGAAACAGAAGTCAGTGCTGAAGGACTTTTTCATGAGTTTAATTTTGTTATTCTCTTATGAAAAATATCGAAACGAAATGAGGCGTAGGTTTCGTTGACTACAGATCTGCTAGTTAAAATTTTACTGCTGTATTTATGTGTTTGTATTATCACAAATAAAGCTATTGCCTCTACTAATGGCACTTGAAAAAAAAGCCTTTCTTGTTGGTTACTTTGACCCAGTTTCGTGGTATGACACTTAGAACGTTCCTTATTAAATTGTTTTCTAATTTGTCTATTTTTCTATTTTTTGCCGTGATTTGGTGGGCACCATAGTTCTGAGGTATGAGAACACCTTCTCAGTCTTTGGGAAACATATAAGTTACCTAAAAAAAAACATTAATTTTGGTTCTTCTGAAAAATGTGAGATAGGCACTTAGAACGTTTTCCATTACCGCTCTTCAGTTAAGGATGCATGAAATGGCTGATACCGCAGACATATCAGAAGAAAGGACGTCGTACATGTTACATCAACGATTGACTACGTTAGAGTTAGCTACCGCATCTGTTGAATGCTAACCAAAAGCTAAAGAGAAAACGAATTTCTCATAATCTGTGGATCGTTTTAAAAGGAGTCCAACTAGCTTTGTATACCTATTGATTATGGTGAATGAGACATCACGCCAGAAACCAACCAGCGGACTCCGGAGGTTCGATAGTGGCGAGTGCATGCCACCCCCACTGCTTGCTAGAACGGTGTCCTGATTAGCGACAGCTTTACTTTTTAATGAAGGCTGAAAGCCACGATCCATCGCATCCGCGGTCACTGGACGGAACCCACGACTCCCTATCGCTGTTACACGCAATGCAAAATCGTGAGTTTTGCCCGCATGTGAGTATAGTCTGTAATCGACAGTCCTGATACACCTCTTCAGGACCTAGGGACATACATTATTAACCACTTTAAAATTCGGCAGCAAAGCATACAAGTATACAATGAAGCAAAGAATGTATCATTTAAAAGCATAAAAATGAGACTCGTTTAGTTTCATACAATTTTAGTTGTTTTCTCCAGCCATTCCACCTCCACCTACGGTAAGTATACAAGTCGGCTAGGCTCCTCTTACGCTCGCATATGTTTCATTCTAATGACATTCTACAGTTGCGCGAAACCACAGTCACACAGGGAATAATCTTTTAGAAACTATTCCATTATGGTCCTCCATTTGTTCATTCATGTCCCTACTCTGCTAAACCTCGTCCAAAGTTTTCCACAGATGTTAAAACTCTCAGTCTAACTGTTTAAGACATTAACAAGACTGCAGTTGATAGCGCTGTAGTGTATGTGCGCTACGTCTGGTTCTACTCAGCTCCTGTGTTAATGTACTCTAGCGCTTTACTTATCCCCATGTAGGAGGAGGCTTCAGGCCTAAAACATCTTATCTAATGGCGCAGCCAGAGACGTTCTTCATCCTCTTAATTTCATGTCTAGCTTCAAGGTTATTTATCAGTCCCCCAGAACTTCAGAAGACAATCGCCCGAAAACAATAGGTCACAGAAAAATGACACATATGAAGTTTTGCTTCTTGACCCATTTTTCTCAGAATGATTTTAAACCTGTTGATTGTGAACTCTAAAGCGTCTGTCTCACGAATGACTTCATCAGAGCTTCCTCGACTGCCATATGTGACAATGCTGTTGGCCGGGAGTTGAGCACTTTATCCGCAATGTCCATTTCTTCATTACCAAATTTCTTCACCCAATACTGTCCATTGTCGATGTCCATAGTAGCGTCCCCATACGTTTTCTTCATAGGTGAGGTTTCAAAAATTTTAAAATCTGAATCAGGAAGCAAAACCTTGAAATTTTTTTAAACTGGTTTTGACGCTTGTGTTAAACGATCGAGCAAATGTGTAGAAATGCTTGGTGGCTATGTTGACGGTAGTGTTGTTTAGAGGACAGTTCAGGCTATGATCTGAATTAATTCTGCGGTTATATGTTCATTATAATTCTTTATATGAAACAGGAGGCCCTGATTTTTCATCCAGCCTCGTATCGGTATGCAGAAAATCTCTCAAAGTTTCGATTCGTAATTCGCGCCGTGGCGTAGTTTCAGTAGGATGACAGGAATGTGAGAACATGTAGACCGGTGCCGTCCACGGCTTGCCAAACTTGACACGTGCAGCGCGTGCGGGCCGCAGGTGGGCCACGGCCTGGCCTGTCATTCGCCTTCGCTCGGTCCTTCTCGGAAGTACCCGAACAGCGCGACATCTCATTTAGCATTGCGAGTCGCAGTCCTGCGGTCGGCACAGCTCTCTCAGTTCGGCAGAATCGCGGTGTCAGCGCTGTTTACAATTCGCTTTCTTCTTCGTGGTATGAAGGACGTTCGTAGGTCCGGAGGCTGTTTGCTTAAGAAGATGCAGTCTGGCGATTTATAGTCATAGTCCTTCTAAATGAATGGGAATGACAGAAGAGAGGGATGAAAATTCTCAATTCGCATAGGTGACGGGTACTGCTTATTTGCTACGAAACGGCATTATAGTACAATGCAAAAAAAATTTAAACTTTTACATGACAATGAAAGAGCAAAACTTATAACGATCGACAGACGCGATTCATTTTTCTGTATAGCACTAGAAGGAATTGTTGGTACGAATGGTAAAATTTCTGAAGTCTCGACCATTATTCCATTTTCAGTTGCAACTTGTCCCACACTGCTTACAGTAAAACACTGCACTGTAACTTCTTTCCGATTCGATGGAGATGCCTTTAAGAGAAAAACCTGAGCCGGCTTGGGCGGCCGAGTGGTTCTAGGCACTACAGTCTGGAACCGCGCGACCGCTACGGTCGCAGGTTCCAATCCTGCCTCGGGCATGGATGTGTGTGATGTCCTTAGGTTAGTTAGGTATAAGTAGTTACAAGTTCTAGGGGACTGATGACCTCAGAAGTTAAGTCCCATAGTGCTCAGAGCCATTTGAGCCATTTGAGGAAAACCTGACAAAGATAATCCAGTTCCTAAGCTCACTGGCGTCAAAGAAATCGTGTTGTTTTAAGAATTCATTGTGGCCTTGCAAGAATTACAACGATAGTTTTATAACGGTTTAGAGGACACTGTCAATCTTACATCTGTTTCCGAGACCGTTTGCCGCTTCGGCTGAAAGCGCCACTGTACCTGTGCAGTTGTAACTGATTGACCTATAAGGTAATTCCAGCTATAATGACAAATCTTTTTACGTTAAAACTGCTCAGGACGTCTGCATTGCTTGCTAAGATAGAGTTTCGAAGTCTCCATAATGGGGTTACAAAATTGCTACAATATTTCGATCGACATATTTGTGTGGAAGACCTTTTTTCGATTATGAAACTGAAATGAAATGATCGTATGGCATTGTTGGCCGGGAGGCCCCATGAGGGGAAGTTCGGCCGCCGTATTGCAAGTCCTTTTTAGTTGACGCCACTTCGGTGACTTGCGAGTCAATGATGATGAAGAACACACAACACCCAGTCATCACGAGGCAGAGAAAATCCCTGACCCCACCGGGAATCGAACCCGGGACCACGTGCGCAGGAAGCGAGAACGCTACCGCAAGACTACGAGCTGCGGACTATGAAACTAAATAAGTCATACTTACGATTGAGTGCGAAACTCTGTGAAATTGTCTGCGTCTGTCTGTATACCGACAGACCGACAGTTTGTACCAGATAAAAATTATATATTGTTTTCAGTGTGCCAAAAGTAATTAATTAACACTGAAAATTTATTTGGTTGTGATCTGTGTTGTTGATAAATGTGAAATATGAAACCAAGTCAAATGCAGTACGACTGTACTGCCATTTAAATGCCGTGTGCTCCTGTTTCCCCCTTTTCCCCTTCCTCATACTCAGACAGCGCAGCGTGGCGGTGGGGGAAATGTCAAGCGAGACTGAGCACGTCGGCATCCGGTTCCGGGCATAGCCCGCGAGCCGAAATCTTCGCCATCCCTGGTGTAGTCCAATTATCTGCTTCGTATTCTCACACCGAATTTGTCTATGCCTGCAGCTAGGCAACCCAATGAACAGATTTCCAATGCAGGCTGTTTTCGTTTCGCCTTCCCAGAACGTCAACTAATTGTACGCATGTACTCTTTCACCAAAACACAGTGAGGTGACAGAAGTCATGGGATACCCCCTAGTATGGTGTTGGACCTCCTTTTGCAACTCGACTTGGTGTGGACTCAATAAATCGTTGGAAGTTCCCTATATAAATATGAACCATGCTGCTTCATTTGCCGAACATAACTGCGAAAGTGTTGGCAGTGCAGGAGTTTGTGTACGAACTGACCTCTCGACTATATCCCTTAAATGTTCGATGGAATTCATATCGGGCAATCTGGGTGGCCAAATCATTCGCTTTAATTGTCCAGAATGTTCCTCAAACCAGTCGCAAATAATTGTGACCCAGAGACATGGCGCATTGTCATTTATAAAAATTCCATCGTTGTTTGGGAACATGAAGCACATGAATGGCTCTAAATGGTTTCCAGGTAGCCGAATATAACCATTTCCAGTCAGTGCTCAGTCCAATCCATGTAAACACAGCCCACGCCATTATGGAGCCACCAGCAGCTTTCACAGTTCCTTGTTGATAGCCTGGTGTCGCGCGGTATTAGCCGAGCGGTCTAGGGCGGTACAGTCATGGACTGTGCGGCTGGTCCCGGCGGAGGTTCGAGTCCTCCCTCGGGCATGGGTGTGTGTGTCTGTCCTTAGGATAATTTAGGTTAAGTAATGTGTAAGCTTAGGGACTGATGACCTTAGCAGTTAAGTCCCATAAGATTTCTCACACATTTGAACATTTGATAGCCTGGTTCCATGGCTTCGATGGCCCTGCGCCGTATTCGAACCGTACCATCAGCTATTTCCAACTGAAATCGTGACTCATCTGACCATCCCACCGTTTTCCAGTCGTCTAGGATCCAGCCGATATGGTCTCGAGCCCAGGAGAGGCGCTGCAGACGATGTCATGCTGTTAACTAAGGCACTCCCTTCAATCGTCTGCTCCCATAGCGCACTGACGCCAAATTTCACCGCACTGTCCTAACGGATATGTTCGTCGTACGTCCCACATTGATTTCTGTTGTTATTTCACGCAGTGTTGCTTCTCTGTTAGCACTGACAACTCTACGCAAACGCCGCTGCTCTCAGTCGTTAAGTGAAGGCCGTCGGCCGTAGTTTTTCCTTGGTGAGAGCTAATGCCTGAATTTGGTATTGTCGGCAAACTCTTGTCATTGTGAATCTCGGAATATTGAATTCCCTAACGATATCCGAAACTGAATGTCCCATTAGTCTAGCTCCAACTAGCTAGTCTGTTAATTCCCGTCGTAAGGCGGTGCACCGCCTTTACATACCTTGTGTACGCGACACCTCCGCCATCTGTATATGTGCATATCGCTATCCCATGACTTTTGTTACCTCAGTGGAGTATTTGGCGGTTGCCACATCACTAATGGTTGCCATACTGAGCACCTGTAATACGATTTAAAAACTTTGAGAGGTGCTCTATCCAATAATGTGTGTCTGTTTTCTGTCTTGTAGTTTTTACAGTTATCTTGTGAAACTCCGAAGGTACTAATGAATAACGCTGTATATGGTTCTTCAGAGGTTCCAGGGACATTTGCAAGGTAGTGTGTCTCAAGTTGCATTCTTATGAGAAGCCGACTTTTAAAGGGAGACTGTGTTGCTGTACCTAACCTAACACCCAAGCGGAGAAATGAGAAGTAGTCCAGTGCTTTCAGATCCACGAGGTTCCTGAAGCTGGAACAAAAAGTAAATTGGACAGCGAGTATCGTAGTCACTGCGATTACTTAATATTATTTGAAAACTGTCATTATTGTTGTTTCCTTCAAATATTTTAGTAATAGTGAGAGATCTCTTTCATATCTTTTTCCTCTTTTCTATACTTTTTTTCCATTTCCTCTCTCCATTTCTTTTTATTAGCTCTTTTTCGTTATTGTTGTTACTACCACCACTACTATTGTTAGTTTTATTGTTATCACTGTTGACAGAGTGTTTTCTTTTGTAGTATTAGTCGAAGAGTAGTTTTAAGCATTATTTAATAATATCCAAATTAAGTGTGAGAAATGTCTTAACAGAAACAAGTGCCAGTCAACTCACACTACCAGAACAGACGTCTGCAAGCAGGAAAGGAGGTCATAGCAATATAATGGTAATTTTAAGTAACAAATATAAAAATCTATGTATGGTGTACGGTCTCTGTCAATAAATGTTATTTAAAAACCTACGATGAATATTAGTTACCTATGTGAGGAATATAAATAAATATATTCAAAAAAATATCCTCAGAGCATCGTTTTGAGGTCGCAGCAGCGGAAAGCCTACCCAAGCACAGCGACTAAATGCAGCCTCTCCGTCAAAACTAAGGCATAAAATATTTTCCTCAGGGGCGTAAGAGTGATGCAGTGTATGCGCTCTCCTGCTAGGCATACGCTTTCTCTTGGCTACATTAGTGCGAGAAGAGATGATGATGATGATGATGATGATGATACCCATTAGGTAGGCCCATCACTGTAACTCCAGCACTCTCCAGTCCTCCCAGTTTCGCACCATCCTCTTCGTAGCTGCCCATAACGCATTTATTTTGATACTGTCAGTTAGCTGGTCTCGTCTTCTACGTCTGGCATCCTTTCCAGTCACAGTTACTTCTAGCGTATCCTTTATTATATAGTCTCTTTTCACCCAATGTCCCATCCTATTTCTTATCTTCTTCTTAATTGTTTCCACTACTCGTTTTGTTTGGTTCACCCTTTGTAACACAATCTCATTCCTTGTTTCATCTGTCCATTTCACACTTGTCCTCATTCTTCGGGGATCACATTTCAAAAGCTGTTATGCACTCTGTTTGACTCAACATACACATTTCGGCAACATTCAGGACAACACTTCATATAAAAAATTTCACTAATGTTTTCGTCAAATGCATGTATAACAGACCACAAAAGTACTCCTCCTTCCGTAACACATATCTTTTGTAACTGCTATCGTTTTTATTTCCTGTCTTTATCTCTCTTCATTTCAAATGTCATGTTACTGGTAATTTTGCATACCAGGTGCCAGAACCTGTTCCACTAATTCATTCAAAATTTACGCTCTTACCTACCCCGACTGCCTTGTAAAAATCATTGTATTAACCTAATTCACATTTAACTTCGTTCCATATTACTCACACTTAGCGCAAGGGAGACTATTTTACCTTTTATATTAGCAGTGTAATGTAGCACACGTACATACAGCCCATCCTCTCTACCATCAGTTTCCAGTTTACCAGCAAACAACATAAACTTCAAGCTCGCAGTACCATAATAGTAATTGCAGTAATTTAAATCCATCGCTGAAACTGTTTTTAAACAACTGCGTGTTTGCAATTTCCGCAACTTGCACAAACTCGTTGCACTCAAAACTAACACTGAATTGATACTACAAGTAACATTCATTAATTAAATATCAATACTAATTCATTCTCACTGGTTGCCCATATGATGAAAAAGTAAATCATTTGAGTGACTTCGCTAACTGCGTATATAATTTCTTCGCTGACAAGATAATTACCAAAGTCCGCCGAACAGCACATTAGTAAAGTCATATTGTATTCAGACGGCTGAATCGGCTTATGCCTGCTTATATTTGACATTAGTAAGGTTACTTCCTGAACATAAATGGACCTGACATCAGCCGACCGAAAAATTGGGAATTTGTGGTAAGCTCCTATGGGACCAAACTTACACACTACATAATCTAACTTAAACACGCTAAGGACAACACACACACCCATGCCCGAGAGAGGACTCGAACCTCCGACGGGGGCAGCCGCGCGAGTCATGGCAAGGCGCCCTAGACCGCGAGGCTACCATGCACGGCACAGCCGACGTTTTGGTATACACTGGTGTGAAGGTGTTAAGGACGAAAGTATGTTTCACATGATGTGTCATTACCAAGTAACATAGCTCGATGAAACGTGGAACCTACATAAAAAGAACTGCTACAATACAGTACAGGATTTAACTGAAAGAAATGCGCAATGAGTTGAACGGAAATGAAAATTTTATTCCAAGACAGTAATTAGACTGTACTCATCGCGAGTCATGACGACTCCCTGGACATTTCGAATGGCAGGATATGGTTTTTAATAGGGTGTGTGATCACAAAGGACTGCAATGCACGCTCCGAAACACGCTCCCATGCTGACCACAAAGTTGGCAAGGAATTCTTGTGGTAGGGCGTTTCATTCCTCCACCAGCGTGGTTTCGACTGATGAATGGTCGGTGGGGCATGTGGACGTGCTGTAATACGACACCGCAACGCATCCCACGCATCCCACATATGCCTGACGGAATTTAAGTCCGTGGAACGGGCAGGCCACATTCCTTTCGCCGAATATCGTGTCATTTCAATGCTCGACCGCATCGAATAGCGCAGGTGGAGGAATTCGTGGAATGAGAGGATATTCGGCTGATGGACTGGCCTGTCCGTTTCTCGGATTTAAATCCCGTTTAGAACGAGTGGTATTTGTTTTAGAGACTTATTGCGGCACGTCCACATGTACAAACGACTATTCAGCAGTTTCCAATCGCGCTGGTGGAGGAATAGAACGCCTTCCCACAATAACTCCACTACCGACGTTATGACCAGCATCTGAGCACAGCGCAGAGCAATGCATTGCCGTTCGTCGTCATCACATACTCTGTTAGTCACTTAATGCCGAGAGTCGCGAATTCGCATTGTGCCAAAGCGGTGCTAATAAACGGAAGGTTGATTGTTTTCTAGTGCCAGTGACGGCAGTGCAGATTCTACGAGAAAGCTACCAATGGCTCTGACATGTTCTTCCGTCTCATGAGTGCTTCAGGCACTTCTAGAGCGACGTGGTGTTGAAGCCTTTATTTTCGACATACACACGAGAAGTTATCATCATTGCTTGTACCATTAGAGCTAGATACGAGCTAGATATAGAGATAAGTTCTGTTCTGAAAATTATTTGCTTGTTCCTTATTATATGACGTGACGCAGATCACATAATAATGTTACTGCATGCGCAAAGTGTGTAAAACACCCTTCACTAGTTTTTTATTTATTTACAAGTCAAGTTCCGTAGTAGAAAATTGAGGATCAAATCTCTAAGGTCATGGAACATGTCGGTACATAAAATCACAACGTAAAAGTAATAATAGATAAAAATAAGAAGTTTATGAACCCTAAAGTAGTCAGTTCATAAGTTTAAGTAAACGCAGTCAACAATACAACAAGAATCAGCTTAATTTTTCAAGGAACTCCTCGACAGAATAGAAGGAGTGATGAAGACACTCTTCAGCTTCGATTTGAAAGCGCGTGGATTGCTACTAAGATTTTTGGATTCGAGCGGTACCTGATTGAAAATCGATGTAGCAGTACACTGCACTCCATTCTGCACAAGAGTTAAGGAAGTCCGATCCAATTGCAGGTTTGATTTCTGCCGAGTATTGACTGAGTGAAAGCTACTTATTCTTGGGAATAAGCTCATATTGTTAACAAGATATGACAGCAAGGAATATTGAGAGGCCACTACCAAAATACCCAGACTCGTGAACTGGGTTCGACAAGAGGTTCGGGAACTTACACCACTTATTGCCCTAACCACCCGTTTCTGAGTCGAAAATATCCTTTTAGAATGAGAATAGTTACCCCAAAAGACAATACTATACGAAATAATCGAATGAAAATAAGCAAAATAGACCAATTTTCGTGTCGAACGAACACTCACTTCACATTCCGCTCAAATAGTAAAAATGGCAGCATTAAGTCTTTGAACAAGAACCTGAACGTGGGCTTTCCACGACATTTTACTATCTATCTGAACACCTAGAAATTTGAACTGTTCAGTTTCACTAATCATATGCCCATTGTGTGAAATTAAAATGTCAGCTTTTATTGAATTGGGTGTTAGAAACTGTAAAAACTGGGTCTTACTATGATTACGCATTAGTTTATTTTCTATAGACCATGAACTTAACTCATGATCTGCACTATTTGAAACCGGGCGAATGCTGCACACAACATCCTTTACTACCAAGCTAGTGTCATCAGCAAACAGAAATATTTTAGAGTTACCCATAATACTAGAGGGCATATCATTTATATAAATAAGGAACAGGAGTGGACCCAGCACTGATCCCTGGGGCACCCCCAACCTGACTGTACCCCACATCACAGACATTCTCAACATTGTGAATAATGACCTTTTGCTGTTTGTTGCTAAAGTAAGAGGTGAACCAATTGTGAGATACTCCTGCATTCCACCATGGTCCAACTTCTGAAGCAATATTTTGTGATCAACACAATCAAAGGCCTTAGTTAAAATCACAAAAAATATGCCTAGCGTTCGAAACCTTTTGTTTAACTCATCCAGTACTTCACAGAGAAAAGATAATATAGCATCTTCAGCTTTTAAACGACTTCTAAAGCCGAACTGTACATTTGATAGCAAATAGTGTGATATAAACTGATCAATTATCCTTACATAACAGCCTTTTCACCGAGCGAGGTGGCGCAGTGGTTAGACACTGGACTCGCATTCGGAAGGACGACGGTTCAATCCCGCGTCCGGCCATCCTGATTTAGGTTTTCCGTGATTTCCCTAAATCACTCCAGGCAAATGCCGGGATGGTTCCTCTGAAAGGGCACGGCCGACTTCCTTCCCCATCCTTCCCTAATCCGATGAGACCGATGACCATGCTGTCTGGTCTCCTTCCCCAAACAACCAACCAACAGCCTTTTCAATAACTTTACCAATAACTGATTGCATAGAAATAGGTCTAAAATTTTCTCCGTTATCCTTTTCTTCCTTTTTATAAACCGGCTTTACTACTAAGTACTTTATTCGTTCAGGAAACTGACCATTTCTATAGGAAAAATTACAAATATGGCTAAATACTGTGCTACCATGGGCAGCACGGTACTTTAATATTCTGCTATTCACTTCATCATATCCATGAGAGTTCTTAGTCTTCAGTGATTTAATTACTGACTCGATCTCCCCCTTGTCTGTATCACAGAGGAGTATTTCAGGCATCAGTCTCGGAAAGGCATTTGCCAAGAAAGTTATATGATTTCCTGTATAAACTAAATTTTTATTTAATTCACCAGCAATGCACAGAAAATTGATGTTAAATAAGTATATAATCAATATATGATGTTATATATATATATATATATATATATATATATATATATATATATATGTGTGTGTGTGTGTGTGTGTGTGTGTGTGTGTGTGTGTCTGATTTATCAGTAGCGGAAATATTTTTACTACGAACTGACTTTACATCGTCGACCTTGTGCTGCTGCCCAGACACTTCCCTCACAATTGACCACATGGTTTTAATTTTATCCTGTGAATTAGCTATTCTATTTGCGTTCCACATACTCTTTGCCTTCCTAATAACATTTTTAACCACCTTAGAGTACTGCTTGTAATGGGCTACTGTAGCTTGATTGTGACCACTTCCAACATTTTAATATAGTTCCCGCTTTGTTTTCCATGATATCCTTATCCCGCTAGTCAGCCACCCAGGATGCCTATTACTGCTAGTGCCCGTTTCGAACGTTTTGATTGAAAGCAACTCTCAAAGGTCATGAGAAATGTGCTAAGAAAGGCATTATATTTATAATCTATGTTATCAAAAATGGTTCAAATGGCTCTGAGCACTATGGGACTCAACATCTTAGGTCATAAGTCCCCTAGAACTTAGAACTACTTAAACCTAACTAACCTAAGGACATCACACACACCCATGCCCGAGGCAGGATTCGAACCTGCGACCGTAGCAGTCCCGCGGTTCCGGACTGCAGCGCCAGAAAATCTATGTTATCGGCACTATAAACATCCTGCCACTGTTGTTCCTTGATAAGGTTTAAAAGACTCTCTATTGCTGTTGTATTAACTTTCCTACATAGTTTGTAATTATATGTGACTTTTGTTTGAGTACAAAAGCCTTTTAGTGTTAAAATTTGTGCATCATGGTCTGAAAGGCATTTCACCCTTTTACTAACAGAATGCGCATCCAGTAATGAAGAATGAATAAAAATATTGTCTACGGCTGTGCTACTGTTTCCCTGCACCCTAGTTGGAAAAAACACAGTTGCATCAAATCACATGAATTTAGGAGATCTAACAACATCCTTTTTCTTGTAGCTTCATATACAAAATTTTTGTTGAAGTCACCACAAATAACTAATTTCTGATACTTGCTACAAATTGAATCAAGAACCCTCTCTACCTTGAGCAGAAATGCTCTGAAGTCAGAGTTAGGGGACCTGTAAACAAGAAAAATTTGAAGTTTAGTTTCACTAAACTAACTGCCCCTGCACAACATTGAAATATCTGTTCAGTGCTCGCATTCGGGAGGACGACGGTTCAATCCCGTCTCCAGCCATCCTGATTTAGGTTTTCCGTGATTTCCCTAAATCGCTTCAGGCAAATGCCGGGATGGTTCCTTTGAAAGGGCACGGCCGATTTCCTTCCCCATCCTTCCCTCACCCGAGCTTGCGCTCCGTCTCTAATGACCTCGTTGTCGACGGGACGTTAAACACTAATCTCCTCCTCTGTTCAGTGCAATGCCGTGATACGTCTATGGACTCGAATGGAATACTGTTTTTTACATACACAGCCACTCCCCCACCCCGCAAGAACTCCCTGAAAAACAGCCAGCTAATCTGTATCCTGGTAAAGGAAGCCTCTGAATTGTCAAATTATTTAAGTGGTACTCCGATACACCAATAATTTCAGACTCAACATCTATAAGCAGTTCACTATCTCTAATACCTCTTATATTCTGATGAAATATGCTAATTCCTTCTCTACATGGAAACATGACATCCTCTGAAGGTGAGCCCTTAGTTGTAGGGACTTCCTTTAAGCAGGTATACCTATCAGCTGACTTCAGTCTAAGAAAGGTGCAGTTCTAACACCAACTACTACAGGAATTTTTTCATGAGTGATCACATCACCACCCACTACACTGTCACCTATAAGCTTTGCCAGCCTCCCCTTCCCATACCCATTGAGGTGCAGGCCATGCCTAGTGAAACCCGATCTACTGATAGAACCAACTGGTACCACTGAGATGTGCCCAGTGCCCTCTGCCTTCAGTGCCCTCTCCAGCCTCATGTTAACGCGCCTAACAGCAGCATTAAGATGAGGCCGATCATGACACTGAAACAGTTGCACCAAATGCACATTAGTGCCACCAGTTTTAGTAGTTATCTTTACCAGGTGACCACCTACATCATATTCCCCGTCCCTAACAAGAGTGTTCCCTGCTCCATCCACTATCGCTACCTGATCCTCCTTCGTAAAATTCCTACATAACTCCCCTATGCTGTCAGTCACCTGAGCCAACTAGGTTTCACAATGCTGGTGACATGGTACTCACTCCCCAACACTTCCTGCAACCGCTGGCCCACACCGCTACTGTGTGAACTACCTAGCAGCAGAACGTCCTTTCTGTTACACTTTGCAACTGACTTAGGCCTCCTAACTCCTGAGGACTGCTTTATGTTTCCTACACCTACAGCTACAAGAGACTCCCCTCCACTCAACTGACAGTTGGTCAGATCTATTGCATATACGCAAAGTATAACTGTCTGAATACCTCCTCCTCTTAGCTGCCTTCTTGCCAACTGCCAGTTCCCATTCCCCACCACCCTTCACCCTCCGCAACCTACCTAGTTCCCCCTTTGCCCGTTGTAACTGCACCTGAAGGGCACAGATCTTACGCTCCTGCTCCTCTATCAATTTATTTCTACTACAGATTCTGCATTCCCAGGAGAGGATCTCGCTAGAATGCCCACTGGCTTCCCCACTGCATTCCCCCCGATGAAAATATTTGAACAAATCCCACACTGTAACCTACTCCTCACAAACCTACGACAGAGCCCGCACTTCTCACTCATGGTAAAATTTTACAGGTACTGAGAAAAACTATACGCCTACGTTACCTAAGTTGAGTTACAGCAAGAGAACTACTTATAGAACTAACAATAGCGATCTCGAAATTCTCTGTCTGCTAAGAAATCAACTACTTGAATTAATACTACTACACCACAGCTAATACCAGTACCACCACCGAGCGAGGTGGCGCAGTGGTTAGACACTGCACTCGCATTCGGGAGGACGACGGTTCAATCCCGCGTCCGGCCATCCTGATTTAGGCTTGCCGTGATTTCCCTAAATCGTTCCAGGAAAATGCCGGGATGGTTCCTTTCAAAGGGCACGGCCGACTCTCTTTCCCGTCCTTCCCTAATCCGATGAGACCGTTGACCTCGCTGTCTGGTCTCCTTCCCCAAAACAACCCAAGCAGTACCACCAAAACTTCACAAAACTATTAGCGGCCACTGGAACACTCAACGAAGTTAAAACACTGAATGAAAATTTTACTGAAATATTTCACTAAAAACAATAAGAAAACTAAAGCACGAAATTCACTAAACGACTTCAACGTACAGAAAACTCTAAAAAACACAGCGAGCGAACGTTTCGAAAAGTTTATTAAATCTTTATTTCGCCACAAACAGCACGAAACACCGCTGGAAACTATTAAATTTAATAATTGTGCAACAGGGCATAAATAACTTTGTCAGTACTTAGCTTTATAACAGTAAAACGTTTGTATGCCTTTGTGGGCGCATACAAGAGACGAAAGCAAGTGGAGTGAAAGCAAATATTTCCGTTGATTTGTATCAGCAGAATACTTCACTAACCAATTTTGTTCATTATTTACAGAGTGAGCCAGGAGGAAAGGTACATGCTTTGAAAGGGGTAGTATTAGTGGTTCTAAACAAAAAACATGTGGACATATGCCGTATTCCTAATGGTTTCCCAGATAGAGTACATTTACTGTAAACTGTTATTTATTTTCTGTATTATTCAAACGTCGTTATAGTTTACAGCGTACCACAGTAGTGTAGAGGAAGCTGAGACTAACAATTTGACACAGGACAATTCTGGTCTATCAAGTCAGGAAACTACCTCAATTTGGGTTACAATAACTACCTAAGCTCCAGCGCATACGGTCGTGCGAGGTTTTCGGTATTCTCACGCTCTCTTCGCGCAAACTATAAGTCCTAGAAAAAAACTAATATGAGATTTTTGTAGGAAATTTAGTGTTGTTTAATTCTGTACTGCGGCACGTTTTCGCTGGAGTGTGAGGGTTTCGAGTTATTCAAGAAAAAATGGCTCTGAGTACTATGGTACTTGACATCTGAGGTCCTCAGTCCCCTAGGACTCAGAACTACTTAAACATAACTAACCTAAGGACATCACACACATCCATGCCCCAAGCAGGATTCGAACCTGTGACCGGAGCTGTCGCGCGGTTCCAGACTGAAGCGCCTAGAACCGCTTTTTTTGGTTTTTTCTTTTTTTCTTTTTCTTTTTTCTTTTTTTTTGGAACTACAAAAAAAACCTAAGTGCCACCGCCACTTTTCATCCTATAACAAAAAAAAAATCTGGTCCACTTCAGGCGTTGGCTCCTGACTAAACCTACTCCAGAGAGCTACCTATATACCAGGGGAGATATGGGAAATCAAGGGTAGGGCTATCCTTACAAACAAAACAAAATCTTCATTTTTCTGAATTTTATTTTTATTTTTATTGTTTTTATTTTTATTTATATATTTTTTTCTCTCTTTTCCTTTCTTGTTATTTTTTTTCTTTTTGTTGTGTAATTGATCAAAGGCCTTCTGCGCCCCGCTGGTAATATGTTGAGTCACGTCTTCTCGAAATTGATGTGTTCCGTTAAATTGTTCAGAAATGTTCATTGATTCAAACAGGAAACCTTCTCTCTTGGCTTAACACATTCCAGCGGCGAGGCGGGTCGTGGAAAGCACTCACAAGGAAGTTTGAGAAAAAAAAATTGTCTGTATTTTGGGTGACGGACAACGACATAATGACGGTCATTGAGGTATGTCCAAAAATCGAGTACAGAGTCTACAGTTTGTCCAAATAGGTAGTGAATGGCATGTCCGCGAATCCAATTCACAGCATTGGTCTTTGTCCGAGGAAAATAGTCACTTTACGGAAATAATAATGAAAGGGGAGCAATCCGATCCGGAATGTCCCGCGTTAGAAAAGCCACAATACGACGAACCAAGTGCCAAACCTCCGCCGCCGGTCCACAAACAAACCGATGTTCATCATTGTCTGGCATTCCACACGTGGAACACAGAGGTGATTGGGCGAGGTGGATACGATGAAGGCGAAAATGGTTGATTTGCTTACCATTGACAGTTAGGTACCAGACAGATTGAACATTCGTGTCAAGGTAACAGGCGAACACCGCGTGCCATACATGACGCCAGTCAACCTGGGGGAACTTTTGTTCAATCGGGTTAGGTGGACGACCTAATTGGAGGACATTGTATACTGCCTTTGTCTTGAGTAAAAGTTGTCTTGGTAAGGTGAGGCGTAGATAACTGAGTTCAAGAAAGAAGTATCGTATATAATGGAACTGGGCCGGAACATCCGAGATCATCACTGGAGCTGACAGTGAGACCGGCGAATATGCCGACAGGAGGAGACCAGTGAGGCTCGTTGGGCAACGTGTCCATACCGTCGTCTGGGAGCTGACAAATAGGGCGCGAGGTCTATCCGGCACGTGAAACAGACCTATCCCACCTCGTTCACGGGGAAGAGTAAGGGTTGCATAATTAACTTTGAACAACAGCCCAGAGCTGACGAAGGATGCCATCGCTGCCAACATGCGACGTGCCACAGTAAGCGGAAAAGGTAGAACTTGTGCTACATGGGGAACTCGGGATGCGATATATATATTTACATATCGAGATCGTTGGAGAATATCTAGGGATCAAAGGCGATGGTCCATAAGACCTGCTCTGATCATTAAAAGGAGGCGTCGGCAGTTGATGGTGGCTGAACGCCGGAGGTCAGATGAAAAATCTATTCCCAAACAGCGAATGGTATCAACGGTGGTGAGAGGTGTAACGCACTCCACGGGAAGTCCCGTGCCAATGAACATAACTTGCGACTTAGTGTACGTTTAAAGAGCTACCCGACGCCTCACCATAAGTCGCTACCCACGTCAAAACAGCTCGAACCCCGTCGGCATTACGTAAACAGATGACTACATCGTCAGCATAGGCCGTGCAACAGAATCGGTAGCAATCTATGGACAATCCTACCAAACGTTGTCTTAGTCCACATAGCAAGGATTCCAAGGAAAAGGCGTACAAAATCGCTGATAGAGGGCAACCTTGACGCACGGATCGACCTATTGTGACCGGACATAATCCTGGATGAGGCACCCCGCAGAAGGCGCATCACTACCGTGATAACGGCTACTGGGAAACCCATATGGTGGAGAACGGCCGTAAGGAACGAATGGTCAATCCTATCAAAAGCTTGACTAAAATCCAAAGACGCAAGTGCCCCAGACAGGCGTTGTGCCTGGGTAACGGCGATCATATCCCTGTAGCGGCATAAAGCCGTGCGGATATTATTATCCCCTCCCAAAGATGGTTGATCTGGCGACACAACATACCGGGCAACGTTTTTAAGTCGTGCCGCCAAAAGGCGAGTGAAGATTTTCATATCACTGTTAAGGAGGGTGATGGGCCGATAATCACTGATATTGTTGCCTCCATGCGGTTTATGTACAGGAATAATAATTCCTTCCATGAAAGCGTCCAGCACAGGTGCTTCCGGAGACATCAGTTCCCGACAGATGGAGGTGAAGGTGGACTCTAACAAATCACGGAAGGTGCGATAAAATTCGAGGGGAAGACCGTCGGGTCCTGGGGAGCGATTGATGGTTCCTGCCCGGATCGCATCGCGGACTTCATCATCAGTCACCTCTGACATCAAGTCAATCGCCGCATCTCCTGGGATACCACCGAAGTTGAGCTGTGAGACTTCCTCGATCAACTCTGGGGAATGTGGAATTGCGGCGTAGAGCTGCTGGTAGTGGGCGTGAAGCACATTCCCTATTGCATATTGGGTTACGTATCGACGCCCTTCTTGGTCTGTTAAGACGTGAATCAATTTTCGGCGTCGATTTTGGCGTTCTTGGATGATATGGTACATCGACGGATGTTCATGAGGCATGCGATCAGTAGTACGAGATCGTACTATCGCTCCTTCCAAATGCCTCCACATGAGATTGGAGATTTGTGCCTTAGCATGGTTCATCCTTGTATGGCGCTCAGGGGAGGCTGGCATCGTGGAGCATTCTCGTAGGATCCTGTAGTAAAAGTCCATAGTGCTCTTCCTCCAGGCTACAACATCTTTGCCATACCGGATCAAAGTTTTTCAAAGAGCAGGTTTTGCACACTGGATCCACCAGGATATTGTAGACGGATACGTGGGACGGCTTCTATTGCATGTGATCCAAGTGTCTTCTATTAGAAGTCGACAGTCAGGTGAATTAAGAAGTGCCGTGTTCAGTTTCCATAAACCACGTCCGTGCCATACTGCCTGTCTTGTGAGAACAACATCACAGAAGTAAGCCTCATGATCTGAGAAGGCAACAGGCCAGATTTCAGCCTGTCGAGTGTGTTGAATTAGGGATCGCGAGATGTAGATGTGATCCAGTCGGCTAGAGGAGTACGCAGTGTAGTACGTAAAGCCCATAAGATCACCGTGAACATGTCTCCACGTGTCGACAAATTGAAGCCGCTTGACGACTGTTTCCAGAGCTGCGCATGGTGAGTGACGCGGCAATTGATCCTGAGGTCGCTGGGTGGAGCTGAAGTCTCCACCCATGACCCAGTCATCGTGTGGTCCCATAAAAAGAGGTGTAACTTCATTCGCGAAGAAGGCATTGCGTTCACGACGGTAGCTGGAGCCAGGCGGCGCATAAATGTTGACGATGCGTACACCAAAGAGAGTAAGGGCCATACCTCTGCCGTTGGGGAGGTATAGGACATCTTCGGCAGGAAGACCTTCTCGTAAGATGATGGCAATACCACTACCGGTGTCCGAAGCGGGAGAAAGATGCGCCGTGAAGCCATGTGGTGGTGAAAAATCGGCGACATGTACTTCCTGAAAATGCGCAATATCTATGTCCGCATCATAAATCATATCGCGGAGCAGCGCTAGTTTGTGGGGCGCACGAATGGTCGCGAGGTTAATCGTTGCGACACGATAATACTGGTGTTGGAGTCCCACAGGCACAGGTGGCTCTCCTTCTTCAGGAGCGAGAGGTCGTCGATCGTGCCGGTCCGCTGAAGAGGTTGCTCTTGTGGAGAGTTTGCGGGCGCGGGCGCAACCGATGGGGGCGCCCCATCATCAGCACCGTCCACCCCAGTTCCTTCGATCTCCACGTCGTCTACCCAGGAGACTGATACCGCGGTAGGGCATCGGCTGTGCACATCATCCACGTGGAGAGGAGACGTAGTTTTCAGCTCAGCGGATAGGCTCTCTTCAACGTCGACCTGTGGGGGCGACGGCGCCAGTAAGGAGGGGTGTTCGTTGCCTGTGGAGGGTCGTTAGCATCAGACTTTTGGTCATCAAAGAGCGGTTTGTCGTCCATCTTCGGGTCTGCATTCCTGGTATCCATCCGTAGAATGGATTCATCAGGGGGTGTACAGCTACGTTTCTTTCTCTTTCGTGTCGACCCTTGTTTTCGAACATGTCGTTCAGAGTCCGATTGCGGGTGGCTTTCGTCTGACTCCGGACCAATCTGAAGGAAAGCAGAAGTAGGTACCACGCCCGAATCAACGTCCATCTCAGTAGCAGTTTCAGTCACAGTGCCGCGAAGATTCGGCAGGTCAGGTTCTGGCGTCTGTGGCACCTCAGAAGGAATCTCAATAGCGGTAGCATCTACCTGATCAGACGACGTCAACGGAGCCGGAAGACCCTGTGTAGAGGTGTTGGCAACCTTGGCATATGTGACAGGGATCTGAGTGATCACCGCTGGGGACGCTTCCTCGCCGACCGGCGTCTGTATCAGGCGGCGTTGCATGCAGGCGGATCTGACGTGGCCTTCTTTTCCACAACCCGCACATGTTCGGGGTTGGCCGTCGTACATGACAATGGCTCGCACCCCGCCAATTGTCAGGTATGATGGTATATGTTTTTTCAGTTCAATTTTGACCTGACGCACACCATTAAGGGCCGGCCGAAGTGGCCGTGCGGTTAAAGACGCTGCAGTCTGGAACCGCAAGACCGCTACGGTCGCAGGTTCGAATCCTGCCTCGGGCATGGATGTTTGTGATGTCCTTAGGTTAGTTAGGTTTAACTAGTTCTAAGTTCTAGGGGACTAATGACCTCAGCAGTTGAGTCCCATAGTGCTCAGCGCCATTTGAACCATTTTTGAACACCATTAAGGACATGGTAGGTCGTGAAGGTTTGCCATTTTTCCTCTACGTAACCGATGACGTTACCGTATGGTTGTAATGCAGAGACAACTTCGTCCTTCGGCACTTCAAAAGGTAGTTCAAACACCCTAATCGTGCGTTGACCGTACTCTGCGGGTTCAAGTGTTACAGCTCAGACGTGACCATCAGAGTATTTGAACTTAAGTCCATTGGCATGGTGGCGAATAACATCTTCACACACCTCGGTGTTTGTCATTTTAATATAAACGACACTACTCGTGATCGAAAAATGGATTCCGATAACGTGGTTAGGATCTAAACGAACTTCTTCACGTATGAACGTTTCAACTTCATGTGCACGAGGTCGCGCATGTTCAGCTGGAAAGGAAACTTTAAGGGTCGCACGGCGGTAAGCGCTCGACATGTTGTTCACGGTGGACGGACACAAGCCTTAAAGCTACGACGCGGAAGTAAACAACGCCTGCAGCGGAGCACTGGCCGACGCGCGGGGCCGTCCGCACGCTGCCACGGCTGAGAGCCGACTGTATACCGCTCGGCCACACCGGCCGGCATTCAAGAAAAACGTACAAAAGTTTTATTAAATGTGGTCTATCTCGGAAACCATTCGGAATGGGGTATAATCCACATGAAGTGGTTTTGTGGACAGTCACTAATACTATCACTCTTCAAAGCGTGTACCTTTCCTCCTGACTCAGCCTGTATATAATTTATTAAAGGTTACCAATAATTCGTATGAACATCCGACATCAAAACTGTTTTGACAGATTACATTTCACTTTTAATGCGACGTGGAAATTCTAATGAACTGGTAATACACTGAAGCTTTTATTTTATTAGCGTCGGACCCCCTAGGTTTTATCCTCCACGAAATGCAAATGAAGATTTAAAAGATCGTGTACCATCGGCAGAGAGGGACTTCGGCAGTTTCAAAATTCCCCGCAAGAGACAAGGAGAAAAAGTAAACAGATTTCAAATCCAGAATAGCTGAGCCACCATGAAAGCAGAGGAAAGACATGACAACTAAAAAGAGAGACAGGCCTTCAGACAGTATAGGAGCAGAATTAAACCAGGTTCCAACAAAACGGGTTCCAGATAAGTCTACCCCAACTGATATAGTAGATCGTTGGCTTCAGGTTACAGACAACAGGGCAAAGATGTAAAAGACCGACGTATAGAGGATAGACGGTAGTCATGCACACTAACTGTAATGTTCATCTGCGTCTAAAAAGCTCATCATCATCATCATCATCATCATCATTTAAGACTGATTATGCCTTTCAGCGTTCAGTCTGGAGCATAGTCCCCCTTATAAAATTCCTCAATGATCCCCTATTCAGTGCTAACATTGGTGCCTCTTCTGATGTTAAGCCTATTACTTCAAAATCATTCTTAACCGAATCCAGGTACCTTCTCCTTGGTCTGCCCCGACTCCTCCTACCCTCTATTGCTGAACCCATGAGTCTCTTGGGTAACCTTTCTTCTCCCATGCGTGTAACATGACCCCACCATCTAAGCCTGTTCGCCCTGATTGCTACATCTATAGAGTTCATTCCCAGTTTTTCTTTGATTTCCGTGGACACCATCCTGCCATTGTTCCCATCTACTAGTACCTGTAATCATCCTAGCTACTTTCATATCTGTAACCTCAACCTTGTTGATAAGGTAACCTGAATCCACCCAGCTTTCGCTCCCATACAACAAAGTTGGTCGAAAGATTGAACGGTGCACAGATAACTTAGTCTTGGTACTGACTTCCTTCTTGCAGAAGAGAGTTGATCGTAGCTGAGCGCTCACTGCATTAGCTTTGCTACACCTCGCTTCCAGTTCTTTCTAAAAAGCTTTCTAAAAAGCTGTTTCTGAGAATTTCACGAATAAGGGTATATTGTGGAGGTATTATATATAATTATTTAAAACGTATTTAACTGCGTATTTTTCATTTCTAATCACTTAAACGCTATCAATGTATTGACAAAATGTTAAATGACAGTCTTATTCTATTTTGGTTTTAACCTTACACACTCTATAAAACATCGTTACTGCTTACAGAATATGATTTTTGAGTTCTTCGCCGGCCGCGGTGGTCTAGCGGTTCTGGCGCTGCAGTCCGGAACCGCGGGACTGCTACGGTCGCAGGTTCGAATCCTGCCTCGGGCATGGGTGTGTGTGATGTCCTTAGGTTAGTTAGGTTTAAGTAGTTCTAAGTTCTAGGGGACTTATGACCTAAGATGTTGAGTCCCATAGTGCTCAGAGCCATTTTTTTGAGTTCTTCTTTCAAGTAGAAATTTATTCTCGTATTAATTGGTTAAGAATCATGACCCGCCGTTTGTGATGTCTAGGGGGCCATCATGAATCGCGGTGACTTCAGTGTTATTATTGTATTTGAATAAAAGTGAGTCTTTGTTCGTCTCATTGCAGTTACCTTCTGTACTATACTGTAGCAGTTCATTCTATGTATGGTCCAAGTTTCATCGAGCTATGTTACTTGGCAGTGACACATCACGCGGAAGTTCCTTTCTTTCTAAGGTTTTGCGCACCAGCGTACTATCGTTTTCTTTGATCAATTTCGACTATTGGTGTAATCACATAGTCACTGTAATAATTTTGATGGAAATCTAACTTACCTGTTTGTATTTGGTAACTACTAACTTATTGACAGAATGAGATTTTCACTCTGCAGCGGAGTGTGCGCTGGTATGAAACTTCCTGGCAGATTAAAACTGTGTGCCCGACCGAGACTCGAACTCGGGACCTTTGCCTTTCGCGGGCAAGTGCTCTACCAACTGAGCCACCGAAGCACGACTCACGCCCGGCACTCACAGCTTTACTTCTGCCAGTACCTCGTCTCCTACCTTCCAAACTTTACAGAAGCTCTCCTGCGAACCTTGCAGAACTAGCACTCCTGAAAGAAAGGATATTGCGGAGACATGGCTTAGCCACAGCCTGGGGGATGTTTCCAGAATGAGATTTTCACTCTGCAGCGGAGTGTGCGCTGATATGAAACTTCCTGGCAGATTAAAACTGTGTGCCCGACCGAGACTCGAACTCGGGACCTTTGCCTTTCGCGGGCAAGTGCTCTACCAACTGAGCCACCGAAGCACGACTCACGCCCGGCACTCACAGCTTTACTTCTGCCAGTACCTCGTCTCCTACCTTCCAAACTTTACAGAAGCTCTCCTGCGAACCAGGAGAGCTTCTGTAAAGTTTGGAAGGTAGGAGACGAGGTACTGGCAGAAGTAAAGCTCTGAGTGCCGGGCGTGAGTCGTGCTTCGGTGGCTCAGTTGGTAGAGCACTTGCCCGCGAAAGGCAAAGGTCCCGAGTTCGAGTCTCGGTCGGGCACACAGTTTTAATCTGCCAGGAAGTTTCGTTACTAACTTATTGCATAAGTTATTGCTTATATCGATCAGCAGGAGGTAACTTCTTAGTGTTACCCGTGTGATGCCGTGGCAGGTCACTAGTATAAACTAAGCAAAATAAGTGTTCCTTCGCTTAAAGCTATACAGCACAAAAATATTTAGTGTTAGAACTGCAACTTAACATATGCCGATAGGGAATATTAGTCAGTGCTGCAAGTAATGCAGTTAGCCGCGTAAACCAGAGCACGCTTGCAATTAGTGCAGAGCTGGCTGTACAGCTGTAGCAGTGTCTACCGGCTGGCGCTGCGTGGGCGGCATTGCGTTTATTGAGTGGGCTGGCCCTGCCCAGCGTGCTGACAATGTTTCATTAACGGCATTGTCCGGTATCGACTCTGTCGGACGGTTCCGCCCTCCGTCTTCTCCGGGCAGTCCTCCATCCTCGTCCCTCATCACGCCACGCAGTGTGGGATTAAAGTTAAACTGAATTTAACAACCAACACGCTATCATACAAGATACGGGAATTACTCCTTCCGTCGTAAATACCAGTATTGGAAAATTAAGGTTACTCTGCATACCTTCCTGAGAACAAATTATTTCTTACCAATGTTATGACTAATTATCGAAAATTATTTCTTTCACATTACTATTTCTTTGGTCATCTACATTTCCGTATCAGATACAATTTTTTACTTATTCACGTTGATTGTGGTATAAGAGGCTTATATTTTGAAAAGAAAAATCTAATAACTAAACGTCTCAAAAGCGTTGGTGTCACTAACGTAATTCCGAACGACACATTTTAGAAGTAGTTAGTTAGTTAGTTAGTTACATGTTCCATGGATCATTTTGCACAATAGACGGTAACGATATGGAACGAGTCATTTTACACTCACATCGCAAATCAATATGTACATACAGTTACATTCTGAACATTTCTAAGTTTTTTAAATTTTTGTTTACTTATTTATTTTGTTTACATATTTATTATTTTACAAAAAAATATAGAATTGTGAGTTAGTAATGGCTACCCACCACCTTTTACTCATCACAGTAATAGACATTCTTCTACAGAATGGAAGGAGTTTTCAAGGAGAAACTTTCTCAGTTTGTTATGAAATTTTTCCTTGCCGTCTATCACACATTTTATATCACTGGGTAAGTGATCAAACATTTTTGTTGCAGGATTGTGCACCCCTTTTTATGCTAAAGACAACCTTAATGTGGAGTAATGTATGTTATTTTTCCTTCTGGTGTTGTAATTATGTACCTCACTGTTCCTTTTGAACTGCAGTGGATTATTTATAACAAACTTCATGAGGAAATAAATATAGCCTACTGTGAAGCAGTAGCCAGAATAGCCAACTCCCAAAACATATGTCTACAAGATGATCGTGGGTGAGCACATATTACTGTTACAGCATGTTTTTCCGCTATGAAGACTTTCTTTCTTAAAGATGAGTTATCCTGGAACATTATTCCATATGACATTATTGAAAGAAAATATGCAAAATATGTCAACTTACTACTCTTTCTCTTCCCAAGATTTGCAATGGTTCTAAGCGCAAACGTGACTGAACTAAGTTGTTTTAGGAGATACAAAATGTATTTTTTCCAATATAAACTCTTATTAATATGCACTCCTAATAATTTTTAAGTTTCCACACTATATATTATTTCCTCGCCATGTGTTGCATTTATCATTTTACACTTATCGTTGGTGTAGCACCTCTAGATGTGCAGAACTGAATATACTGAGTCTTTTTAACATTGAGGCTGAGACCATTCGCAGAAAACAAGTGAATGATACTTTTAAGAACTATGTTTATCATTTCTTCTGCTCCTATATCTATGCCGGCCGCGGTGGTCTAGCGGTTCTGGCGCTGCAGTCCGGAACCGCGGGACTGCTACGGTCGCAGGTTCGAATCCTGCCTCGGGCATGGGTGTCTGTGGTGTCCTTAGGTTAGTTAGGTTTAAGTAGTTCTAAGTTCTAGGGGACTTATGACCTAAGATGTTGAGTCCCATAGTGCTCAGAGCCATTTGAACCATTTTTGAACCTATATCTATGCTAGGACTGATTACAATACTAGTGTCATCTGCAAAAATAACAAATTTTGCCTGTTGTATACTAGAACGGAAGATCGTTTACATACGTGAGGAACAGCAGTGAACCTAAGATTGGACCTTGGGGAACCCCATATGTGATTTCTCCCCAGTCATAATTATGTCCCTGGATTATATTGCTTTAATTATTAGAAAACTGTGGCGATCAGCATGTGCAACGTCATACTTATGACTACACGAATATAGAAATAATATATGTTTAATCCATAGTCGCAGCTTTTTACTTCGCCTACTGCCTTTAAATCACATACGAAAACATATAGTATTGTTCTGAAGTATAGTGCCTTCAATGAGATGGCCAACATACTGGGAGGGCCCGTATGCCCGCATGGTACCACTCTACTGGTCGACGTCGACGTCGACATAAATTGCTGCTTCAATAACCTCCCCATCATCCACGTATTGCTCCCCACGGTGTGTATCCTTCATTGGGTCAGACAGATGGAAGTCAGAAGGTGCGAGATCCGGGTTGTCTGTTGGATGCACAAGAACAGTCCAATGAAGTTTTGTGAGCTCCGTTTCTTCAGTTTCTTAAGGGTAGCACAGTACACTTCCGAGTTGCACCATGAGGGAGGGCATCAAAGAGAACAGCCCCTTCAGAGTCCCTGGAGACCTTCACCATGTCTTTACCAGCTCAGGGCGCGGCTTTGAACTTTTTCTTCTGAAGAGAAATGGTGACGCCACTCCATGGATTGCCGTTTTGTTTCCGGTTCGAAGTGATGAACCCACGTTTCATCGCCTGTCACACTGTTCGACAAAAAATTTGTCACAATCAGCCTCGTAACGCGCAAGCAATTCCTTTTCTCTTTATGGTCTTGTGTTAGACGGCGAGGAACTCAGCGGGCATACACGTTTGAGTACTCCGTCGATGAACTCGAATGAGAGTGTCCGCACGTTCCAAGAGGCGTGCGGCTGGCTGGCACGCGGGAGATCGGAGATATTTGCTCTATCTTGTTGCAATGACGACAGACGACTCGCCAAACGACTCACTTTTGTTCACTGCCATGTCTGCGTAGACATTCTGCAAGTGCCTCTGAAAATCTGCGATGCTTAAGTTTTCCGCCAAAAGAAACTCAGTGACAGCACTCTACCAGGAACGCACATTCGTTAAACATGTCATTTTGAAGGCTACGTATAGTGCCGCCAGCGACCGGAACTTCATAAAACTATAGAGGCAGAAGCGGGAGTATTCCACGATATCCCAGAACAATTTCCGCATTTTTCAAGTGAAATTGGTCGAGAAAATAAAGTGTTTCATTACTTATTCAGCGCCCCTGTAGATGGGCGAAGAGCCTGCGTTCAGCGCATAGAAACTGTACGTTTCTAATAAAAAAACAAGTGGCAAGATGAATACAAGGCAATACCAGGTTTGCCAGCTACTATTTGAAAATACTGTATAAAGGAAGAGGCTGCAATGACAGTAGTCAAGAACTGGTTACTCTTAAGTGTAATACTGGCCTTAGAACGATGTTGCACACGGTTAATGAGGTTTGATGGACACCCACATCAAGTGTCTTCAGAAAAAAATTCTGCATCTATTATATTTAGTGTCGGAAGGATGATAAGGTCACCAGTACGCCGATCGAAATTGTTTAATTTGTATACATTTACTTTACTCTACGTTTATGGTCTCAAATTTTTTGTCATCAGACTACCGGTTTTGCTCTATAATGCCGGCCGAAGTGGCCGAGCGGTTCTAGGCGCTACAGTCTGGAACCGCGCGACCGCTACGGTCGCAGGTTCGAATCCTGCCTCGGGCATGGATCTGTGTGATGTCCTTAGGTTAATTAGATTTAAGTAGCTCTATGTTCTGGGGGACTGATGACCTCAGAAGTTAAGTCCCATAGTGCTCAGAGCCATTTGGTCTATAATGACCATCTTCAGATCTGCAGAAAAATATGGGAAAAACGCAAATACACTAGCAGATTGTCTGCAACTTACAATGAAAGAGATCATAATGAACAGTATTACTGACATACATGTGCATTTGTACGCTTTAAATATGAAGAGGCATATTCGTTTTATAAAATCATTTCCTAATATACTGGGGCCGTAGTGGCATTGTCAAAAGCTAAACACAAAATCAGCGCCAGCATAGTCAAAAAAACATAAATAATAGTACATACGATACACATCTTGTCAGCAGCACTACTCTTCAAAACACACTGCCGTACTGTAGGTTCGAATCCTACCTCGGGCATGGATGTGTGTGATGTCCTTAGGTTAGTTAGGTTTAAGTAGTTCTAAGTTCTAGGGGACTGATGACCTCAGAAGTCCCGTAGTGCTCAGAGCCATTTGAACCATTTTTGAACGGTACAGTAGCCACAAAATGTTTGGGTTACAAGTTCGCCAGATGTCGCTACCCTAGGCGTACACACACTCTTCAATGATTAATTGTACGATGTAACACAAGGGGGATACAATACGTAAAGACTGTAATGGTATTACAGTAATAAAAAGCAATGAAGTAAAACACGACAAAAGTTAGAATGTTAAAAAGGAAAAAGTTGAGAGACAGTAATTGACATAAGCTCAAGTGGCGATATTATAGACAGTGACATAAATAATAAACAGTTTTCCGAGTACACAGAATAATATAAAAATTACAAAACAACTAGCTAAAGAAGCCCAACGAATGAAAACAGATTGCCGCACACAATCAGCGCCCTCTGTTAGCGCTAACGTCAGAACACCGCATAGGCGAGAAGTGGTAAGAGGAACGTAACCGCCAGAGGGCCCCTCGTACACTGCGGCACGCCGTTCCAAGAAAAGAATAATAAAACTCCGTATCAGTGCATGAGCAAGACTATCTAGTTAACGAAGTATAATATATAAACAGAGCAGACGCGCACAACGTAAGAAACGGAAGTATATATGTAAGGCAGTCTATGCTAGGTGAAACTATCAGCAAGATATATAAAACAGGGGCGTTCACTGATTAAAGTAGAACATTGTCAGACAAAGCGAACTAAGCATTAGGCATGAAATCGCTGAGCTAATTAACCACTTTTGTTGGTTCATGTTTTTTCGCTTTATAAATTTCGAGCTCTTCTAAAACTTAAGAGCACTACCTTTTTCCAGCCTGTAGAGAATACGCACACTATTCTCATTGTTCCGTATAGAATGACCAGTTTCTGGTAAATGTTGGCCCAAAGCAGTTTTGTTCCGTGACTGTGATTGTTCTTTAAACACTAGGTTAAAAGAGCGGCCCCTTTGACCGATGTAATGTTCGTCACAGTTACTGCAATCAATCCTGTATACTCCAGAGCCATCAAATTCGTCGTACGTCCTTCTCAGTTTATGTTTTACTCGCAGTTTTAGGGTTTTGTTAACCTGAAATCCACATCTAACATCGGATTTCCTAAAACATTTTTCTATTTGCAGGGACATTTTGCCGTTAAATTTCATAGGTATGGTTTTCGTTTTTCCTTTACTGGTTCTAGTTTCTGTGTGAGTAAGTGTGTGCCTGCTCTTTGTTATACGTTTCTTCAGCCTACTGTGAGGGCGCATTACGTCATTTACAGAAAAGCCGTTAGCTACCGCAATCTGCTTTAATATTCTGATTTCTTTACGTATTTCGCTTTCGGGCAAAGGTAGACGAAGGAGCCGGTGAAGAATGCCTTTTTGTATCGGGGAGAATGGCACGAACCGGCATTGATGATACTATCCGTACAAGTAGGTGTTCTGAAAATCGTAAACTTACGTACTTTCCTAATGATATGGTCAAGGTACGCCTCTTTATATTTAAAGCGCACAAATGCATATGTATGTCAGTAATACTTTTCATTATGGTCTATTTTATTGTTGTAGACAGTCTATTGTATTTGTGTTTTTCCCATATTTTGCTGCATATCTGAGATGATCATTATAGACCGAAACCCGTAGTCTGATGACAATAAATTTGTGACCACAGACTTGAAGTAAAGGAAATTTATTCTATATTCGGGTCACTGTTCAATTCGCGACCATGTCGCATCTAGTTCAATTTTTATTCCACTGGATTTCGTCCTGGAGCCCCTTCTATGTGTTTAGTAGCCCATTCTTTCTCTTTTTGAAATAGAATTTGTTTCCTGCATATGTTGTAGCCTGTATTCGTAATTACACATTGCAGATAGCTAATTTCATTCACATTGGTCGTTATAAAGAGATATTAACAAAATTAATCTTCCACACTTCTTAAAAAGATAAGACATTTTATATCTTTGAAAGACGTGAAGTTATCGTAATACTCACCTGCATCCCAAGCTGATGTAGTGTATGAGTCACGTTTGAATATTACCTACTATATGTTCGAGAAGTTCATTGTATGCTTGTCAAGAAATATGCATATCTGCATAGACAAATATACCTGCATAAAAATTTGACCACAATGTTTTGCAGTATTAAGCAACATGTTTCCAGTACCGTTCTCAGATTGACCATCGTTTGGTTTTGAAGCTCTAGCAGCAGCCGTGTTTGCAGACTCCATTATCGGAACTCAAGTCCGACTGTTATTCAAACATTTGTCATTTATTAATGCCCAAACATCTTTCAGCACCTTTATACCATCACCTTCGGGTATTTTTATTTAGGTTTTTTAATCGATCGGGGTGGTGCAATGGTTAACACACTGGACTCGCATTCGGGAGGACGACGGTTCAAATCCGCGTCCGACCATCCTGATTTAGGTTTTCCATTATTTCCCTAAACCGCTTGAGGCAAATGCAGGGATGATTCCTCTGAAAGGACACGACTGATTTCCTTCCCATCTTGAAACAATTCGAGCTTGTGTTTCGTCTCTCACGACCGTGCTATTTTGCAGGACATTAAACTTCAATCTTCCTCCTTTCTTTTATTCAGTTTAGTGAAAGCTAAACATGTTTTAAGAACTAATTATTCTAAAAAAACTAGTCCTACAAACAGTTTGTCTCTTATCGTTATTGGCCGGCCGAAGTGGCCGTGCGGTTAAAGGCGCTGCAGTCTGGAACCGCAAGACCGCTACGGTCGCAGGTTCGAATCCTGCCTCGGGCATGGATGTTTGTGATGTCCTTAGGTTAGTTAGGTTTAACTAGTTCTAAGTTCTAGGGGACTAATGACCTCAGCAGTTGAGTCCCATAGTGCTCAGAGCCATTTGAACCATTCTTATCGTTATTACCTTATTTTCTACATTACTGCGTTCTGTAGGACCCTCTTTACATCGTTGTATACCGACAGGTTGTCATCTGAAACTATTTATATATTTTCAAGCAACGAAGTTTACGTTTATAGATAAAATGATTTGTTAACTCACCGATTGAACTCACAGTAGTTACTATGTAACTACAGCTGACAAACTAACTGATATAGAAAGAGGCAGTCCTACAGAATCCAATTATGTTGAAAAAAAGGTAGTAATCGCAAGAGATACAAACCGTTTTTCCACCTAATTTTGTTAGCATAGTTAATACTTAAATCAAGTATGCATTTTAGAGAACTGAATGAAATTATGCACTGATGATGGCCGAAAGTCTCTGATGCATCTTTGGGCCTTTATAAAAGCACTTGTATGAATAATAGGCGCACCTGGCTTTCCATAATTCTGTTCTCACATGTTTAAGTAAAGCAGTAAGTGAAACGCAGCCAACATTTAGCAGCCAACATTTACATCGACTGGACACTAGAAAATGTACAGTTCAAACCAGAGAACGTGACGTAAATAACTTAAGGCACCTGAAAATAAGATAGGAGATCGAAGTTTCTCGTGGCAACCTCCTTATACAGTATAAAGTATTCTCGGTGTACTTGTCGCGTTAAATCTGGTTAAAATTTCGCTCTTTCGACGAAATCTTCTCCCTCAGCAACAACTTACTATAGTGGCTGCTGTGGTGGTGACCATTTATAGCCCATAGACGTCTTATGATTAGTCGGCGGACGTCTACATTACGTCATTCTGCCAGAGACTGTGTACATGTCTGTGCTCTTGTAGAAACGTAAGCAATTCAGCGTATTTCTGTGCGTCTTCTCAGCGTCGAGAGCTCGCTACCGCGCCGTCCGCGGTGGTCTCGCGGTTCTAGGCGCGCAGTCCGGAACCGTGCGACTGCTACGGTCGCAGGTTCGAATCCTGCCTCGGGCATGGATGTGTGTGATGTCCTTAGGTTAGTTAGTTTTAAGTAGTTCTAAGTTCTAGGGGACTGATAACCACAGCAGTTGAGTCCCATAGTGCTCAGAGCCATTTGAACCACTCGCTACCGCGCGCCACTAAGGATATAGACGTTGTGCAGGTTCAACTTGTTCTCGCATAATTTAATGTCTACTGCTTCCTTAATAACAGAATATCCTTGTGTACAAATTAAAGAACGATTTTTGTTCCATTATTCTGTGTTTATTTGTGAAACTTGTGTTGAGCAATTGTTGATTTCCCAACTTCTCGATTATTAACGTGCGTTTCGTTTCCTGTCCAGCTGTAGGTAGCGTTATGAATAGGCTGGACGATGTAGCTGCTTCCGCACTCACATGCAGTCTTATAAATTCTAGGTTCCCCGAGACCGAGATTGTCCTTAACCGGGCGCTGCATCTCCTTTATCTTCTAGGGTGGTCAGGAAATAAGTCTTATGCGTCTTAGATGGTCACGTGATTATTAAATATTTTCGCGTAAACGGCTGTTGGTCTATATATTACGATAAGTAAAAGAGCTCTGTTTTGGATTGGAATAGTGAAAACTCTGTGCACTGAGATATAAATTAGTGTGGGTCGACTTGAGGTATTCAGAGAGACCGAGTCGCCCTTCCGATTTTTGTTCAACCAAGACATCTGGAAATACCACCTTTCCTTCTTTCTCTGTCCAGCACCGAGTGTCTGGACGTGTGCTATACATGTGATCGATGAACTGCTCCAAAGTTTCGGTGCCATATGATCAGACCATAAATATGTCGTCAGCATATCGATGTAATGAATCTGGGCAAAATGAAGCAAAATTCAATGCGCGTTGCTCTAAATTCTCCCTAAATAATATGATAGCCGTCTATAAAAGTTTGCCAGTATTGACGAAGGAAATCCAATAATGCCTGTTAACTTCAACAAATAGATCCTCAAAATGAAAAGTGTTAAGGCATAGTACAACCACTAGTTTCGTTGAAATGTAGTTACATTTGGATGGATATTGTGCCACACAGCACTAACGCATGACAACGAGTCTCATTTCGGTGAGCGCAAAACTCTATGTTACACTCCCAGACAAAAAAAAATTGAAGAACCCAGTACAATTAACGTCAAAATTTTTTTCCGACTTGTTTTTTACAACAGGTAATTTTGCTAGCGGCAAGCAGACGCCATAATGCTCGTGGTGACGTCAGCATTTCATAACAAAATATTCAGCAGGTCTTCGCTGAGCTTCCCACAAAAGAATTTAATGGCGAACAAGCAACATTATCATTCGTGTTATTCGTCCGACTGAATCGGTTTCAGGCACGTGTATTGCTGACATGAATATTCAGGAAGCCAAAAATGTTATTGATAGATTCAGCAATTGGGAATTCAGATTAAATCCACGTGTGCCGCCGCTTAGCAGGTCGCTAATTAGGGGTGACGCTGCTGCCCTCCGGCAGCAATCAGTCCATCCTAGTTCTGGGGATGGAAAAAAAATCGCTGTCATACAACGTCCCTATTTCCGTGTTATCAGCCCTATGGTAGACGACTGCACAGTAGCAGTTAAAGATTACGCTAGTAGGACATACCTTAAATGTTCTCATTTTCTTATGAATCATTCGGTGGAATCAGCTTTTCGACTCAGTATCACTAAGGTGACATTACCTGCTTACTCGTCTCTGTGTTCTTCAATTTAGCTCTACCTTCTTCACAATCCTAGGGCGGTGGACATTTCGCTTTGCTTTAGTATTTACTGTGCACTTGATTCACACAACCTTCTTTCTAGTTATTCTCTTGGCGTTAGTCACTTGACAAACAGTGAATGTATTGTACACGGTACGCGTCTGTTATGCGTTTTACTGCTTTAACTTACGTCGCGTGACTGCAACATCGATATTTCCTCCAAATACCTTGTAACTGCGCTCGTACTTCGTTTAAGCACCCTACTACCCCTCACAACTTACTGCACACAACGTGTGCTCCCACTAATTGAACAAAAGTGTTCTGCGAATCGAGTCATAACCGAGCACGTTGGACCTCCTTCCTGCTCGTAATTATGGTGGCTTCGGTTAGAGTACGCAATTTCTCCCTACACTAAGTAACTACCATCTACCTTGCGCTTATACTCATATGAGCCACAAGCCGGCCGCAGTGGCCGCGCGGTTCTGGCGCTGCAGTCTGGAACCGCGAGACCGCTACGGTCGCAGGTTCGAATCCTGCCTCGGGCATGGATGTGTGTGATGTTCTTAGGTTAGTTAGGTTTAACTAGTTCTAAGTTCTAGGGGACTAATGACCTCAGCAGTTGAGTCCCATAGTGCTCAGAGCCATTTGAACCATTTGAGCCATGAGCCACAAAACCGACCACCAACACGTTCGAAATAAAATTCTAAGTCCCGCTAAGCGAATAAAAGTTACCTTACAGTTGTAAATTCTGCGAATGCCTAATCTTATTTGTAAGTGCTTCTACCAAGGGACGCCTCCGACTGGGACCTTGGTTACTCCAAGCGTGAAGAGAGAGACAGACAGAGAGAGAGAGAGAGATAAAGGGAGAAGTTTCTGCAAAAGTGAGGCGTAGTGTCCGTTTACAAATTGCATTTAATTATTTACATTTAAATGAGGCTGAAACACCATCTTTTCTTGTTTCCAAGTAAATTCTACTCAAAATGGCTCAAATGGCTCTGAGCACTATGGGACTTAACTTCTGAGGTCATCAGTCCCCTAGAACTTAGAACTACTTAAACCTAACTAACCTAAGAACATCACACACATCCATGCCCGAGGCAGGATTCGAACCTGTGGCCGTAGCAGTCGCGCGGTTCCGGACTGAAGAGCCTAGAACCGCTCGGCCACCGCGGCCGGCGTAAATTCTACCAATATGAGTCAAAAAGTGTAAAAACATTTCATTCAACGGCGAACAGTTAATTTTTTTCCGCGACTGTACTGTGGCGTCGTCGTTATGGCAGGTCCGAACCGCCGCTGTCACTGACTTGTAACCCCCCCACCCCTTTTCCTTCCTAACCCACAAACGCACAAGGAGTAAAACAAGTTAATACGACGTGCCATTCATCTTTCATTACAAAATAAAAATAACATTTGATACATATGCAGGACGACTATCATTATAAAACTGTTGAATGAAATTCTAATATTACGGTATCGCGTTTATTTGGTTTTGCCAAATCCGTCAGGATGACTGATACAATGGTGCAAGTAACTCCATGCAATGCATCATAAACGTACGCAAACAATGAAGTATTCTGCACCATGTACAGAATGTAGAAGACTCTTTTGCTCTTGTACATTTTTGTCCAGCTAGTTCTGGACCATCTAATCGTTGCGGAAGACTTGAATTTTATCATCTCGGTGAATATGGGTGCTGATAACTGACGGTGAATTATGGGGCGTAGTTTCATAGTGTCCTTTTAGTTTCTCATTTCCCTGTCCGTGGGCAATTTAATCGCTTGCATATTCTATTCGCTTAACGAAATTATTCACTCATCCCAAGAGATATACGTTGTAGCGTTGACAGAATAGCGTACACTTAGACACACTGAAGAAACACATAATTTAATTTGGAAAATAAACTATCGGTCATAGTATAAAATGTTATTACAAAAGCGCGTGACACTACGACCACTTTTACGTTATAGTGAAGAGCGGACCTCAAAAGAAACGCCCACAATATTGCAGACACCTTCCGTCCATGGCCTCCTAAACGTGGTTCGCGAGCCGAGGACTTTAAGTCCCATCGCGAACTCCCCTAATAACATAACATTCGTTCTTCTTCTTTTTCTAGCTTCTGTCCCGTATCTTCACGATTTCGGGATGTTAATTATTGGATTTAGAAATGTTAGTGGTAGATGGTGCCTTGATGCCTTTCGTGTCACCACCGCTTTCCCTCTCCCACCCCCCCCCCCCCCACTCCACCCCCATCCCCACCCTCCATCTGTCTGCGTCTAATGTTATTCCATGTGAATGTGTGCGAACATCATTTAGATGTTTTAGAATTATGTCACTGAGGTGTATTCACCTAGTCGAATGTAGGAAACCATCTAAAAACTACAGTCCCAGAAAACATGACATGACGATGAAGTGCAGTATCTAAATGGTGATTAATTATTAAAATAAATTCACAAAAGTCTTAGAAAAAGTTACAGAAATGAATGATAAGCTCCACAACTCGTCGTTAGCCCATAAAAGCAAGTTAGCATGACCAAAATAATATAGAAATGACGCGCTCTCTGGTCGCAGGGATACATCAGTGATGTTGCTCTGTGCGAAGATTTCGTTTGGTGTAGCATAATATACACTAAAGAGCCAAAGAAACTGGTATACCTGCCTTATACCGTGAAATGCCCCCGCGAGCACGCAGAAGTGCCGCAACACGAGGTTGTACGGACTCGACTAATGACTGACACCATGCGTCCTGCAGGGCTGTCCATAGTTCCGTAATAGTACGTGGGAGTGGAGATCTCTTCTGAACAGCACGTGCGAAACATCTCAGATATGCTCAATACTGTTCATGTCTGGAGAGTTTGGTGACCAGCGGAAGTGTTTAAACTCAGTTGAGTGTTCCTGGAGCCACTCTGTAGCAATTTTGGACGTGTGGGATGTCGCATTGTCTTGCTGGAATCGTCCTGCTATGACTGCGAGAAACAAAACAAAACCACACATTTTCACAGCAGAGCACAGTGCAGCATTTTTATCCTCGCAGTCGGTTTTAACAGAATACCTGTACATTGTTGTTTAAAAAATATTTACAGCCCATGTCCGTGTGAATGTTTAATACAGTTTCATGTAAAAAAATTTGAAGTAAATAGGTCAAGAACGTATCAAGATTTTCGGTAACGATGTTTGCCCATTATACAATACATATATATTTATGTATTATATATATTTAAAATACATAGCCTATGTCCGTCCGAATGTTCATTACAGTATCGAGTAAAAATCTGAAGTAAATCGGTCACGAAATTTTCCAGATTCTTGGTAACAAAGTTTCCCCTTTATATATTACATATACATGGTTCCAATGGCTCTGAGCACTATGGGACTTAACATCTGAGGTCATCAGTTCCCTAGAACGTAGAACTACTTAAACCTAACTAACCTAAGGACATCACACACATCCATGCCCGAGGCAGGATTCGAACCTGCGACCGTAGCGGTCGCGCGGTTCCAGACTGAAGCGCCTTTACAAAAACATATGCCCTATTTCCGTCCCAATGTTCATTAGAGTTGTTGTTGTGGTCTTCAGCCCAAAGACTGGTTAAGCCTCCACATCTCCGTCTCCTATTATTTTTCCCCTTCCCCCCCCCCCCCCCCCCCCGCTTCCCACCAGTACTAAATTGGTGATATTTGTGATCCTTTGATGCCTCAGAATGTGCCCTACCAATCGATCCCTTGTTTTTGTTAGGTTGTACCACAAATTTCTCTTTTACCCAGTTCTGTTCAGTACCTTCTCATTAGTTACGTGATCTACCCATCTAATCTTCAGCATTCTTCTGCAGTATCACATTTCAAAACATCTATTCTCTTCTTGTCTAAACTGTTTATCGTCTATGTTTCACTTCCACACATGGATACACTCCATACAAATACTTTCAGAAAGGACTTCTTGACACTTAAATCTGTACTCGATGTTAACAAATTCCTCTTCTTCAGAAACAAATTTCTTCCCATTGCCAGTCTACATTTTATATCCTCCCTATTTCGATCATCATCAGTTATTTTGCTTCCCAAATAGCAAAACTAATTTACTGCTTTAAGTGTCTCATTTCCTAATCCAGTTCCCTCAGCATCAGCTGATTTAATTCGACTACATTCCATTATCCTCGTTTTGCTTTTATTGATATTCATTTTATATCCTCCTTTCAAGATACCTACTGTCCATTCCGTTCAACTGCTCTTCCAAATCTCTGACAGAATTGCAATGTCATCGGCAAACCTCAAAGTTTTTATTTCCTCCACCTGGACTTTAATTTCTATCCCAAATTCTTTTTTGTTTCCTTTACTGCTTGCTCAGTATACAGACTGAATAACATCGGGGATAGGCTACAGCCCTGTCTCACTCCCTTCTCAACCACTGCTTCCCTTTCGTGCCCATCGACTCTTATAACTGCCATCTGGTTTCTGTACAAATAATAAATAGCCGGTAGCTCCCTGTATTTTACCCTAGCCACCTTTAGGGTTTGAAAGAGAGTATTCCAGTCAACATTGTTAAAAGCTTTCTCTGAGTCCACAAATGATATAAACATTGGTTTGTCTTTCCTTAACCTATCTTCTATGAGAAGTCTTAGGGTCAGTATTGCCTCACGTTTTGCAACATTTCTCCGGAATCCAAACTGATCTTCCCCGAGGTCGGCTTCCAATAGTTTTTCCATTCTTCTGCAATGGATTCATGTTAGTATTTTGCAGCCGTGACTTGTTAAACTGACAGTTCGGTAATTTTCACACCTGCCAGCACCTGCTTTCTTTGGAATTGGGATTATTATATTCTTTTTGAAGTCTGTCTCATACATCTTACTCACCAGATGGAAGTTTTGTCATGGCTGGCTCTCCCAAGGCTATCAGTAGTTCTAACGGAATGTTTTATACTCCTGGCGCCTTGTTTCGACTTAAGTTTTTCAGAGCTTTGTCAAATTCTTCGCGATGTATTATATCTCCCTTCTCATCTTCCTCTACGTCCCCCTCCGTTTCCATAAGATTGCCCTCCAAGTACATCTCCCTTGTACATACCCTCTTTATACTCCTTCCAACTTTCTCCTTTCCCTTCGTTGCTTAGGACTGGTTTTCTGCCTGAGCTCTTGATATTCATACAAGTGGTTCTCTTTTCTGCAAAGGCCTCCTTAAATTTCCTGTATGCAGTATCTATCTTATCCCTAGTGATATATGCTGCTACAACTTTACATTTATCCTCTAGCCATTCCTGCTTAGCCATTTTGCACTTCCTGCCGATCTAATTTTTGAGACGTTTGTATTCCCCTTCACCTGCATCATTTATTGACTTTTTATATTTTCTCCTTTTATTGATTAAATTCAATATCTCTTTTGTTACCCAGGGATTTCTACTAGCCCCCGTCTGTTTACCTACTTGATCCTTTGCTGCCTTCATTATTTCATGTCTCAAAGCTAACTATTCTTCTTCTACTGTATTTCTTTCTCTTGTTCGTGTCAATCGGTCCCCAATGCTCCCTCTGAAACCCTTCACAATCTCTGGTTCTTGCTGTTTATCCAGGTCCCAGATCCTTAAATTCCTGCGTTTTTGCTGTTTCCTCAGTTTAATCTACTGTTCATAACCAATAAATTGTGGTTAGAGTCCACATCTGCCCCTGGCAATGCCTTAGAATTTAAAATCTGGTTCCTACAGTATCATGTAAACATATGATGTAAATCATCCAAGTACTTTTCAAGATTTTTGGTAACAACGTTGAACAACGACTTGTCTTCATACATCGATAGAGATATATACCACACATATTCTTTTTTTTTAAAAAAAAGGGCCCATGTCCGTCAGAAAGTTTATTAGAGTCTCATTAAAAAATTTGAAGTAAATCGGTCACGAACTTTTCGAGATTTTTACTAATAACTTCGCAAACATTAATAAAACCGACAAATTGCAGGGACGGATTGGTAACTGGAAATGGTGAAAAAAAGCTCCTATGTACATGTGACCGGAAATGTATCGTTGCCTCGGTAGTTGGCACTGACGAATGGGAGTTCCTCTGACTACGTGCCAAGTTTGTAGCCCGCAGACGACGATTATGCAGATTGATGATGCCAGTTCTGGTAAAGGTTGCGTCGTCGGTAAAGAGGACTGATGACAAAAATCCCATAATTGTGATGATCTGGTTCAAAAATCTTTCCTGTAGAGGGAAATCCGCTGCTGATAATCCTTTCACTCAACGCAGGTGATAGGGATAGTAGCGGTTGCATGCACGATGCACATAATCGAACTTTTTTTTACATTATGCTGGGGGCCACTTGCCTGCGGCTTGTACTAGGGTTCGTCTCAATATCCTGTGGAATCCGATCCTCCAAATCTGTGTACGCACAGTTCGCCGCCTCCCTGCACATTCCTCTGTCTGAAAGGACACATGATCACACAAACGCTCAAAAAGGGCTTGAAATGTTGTGTGATGTGGTTGGTGTCTGTAAGGTATTTGTTTTGATGCAGCCGTGCTGCCATTCTACCACTCCCAACTGCTTGGCCACACGCAGCCTGCAACACGCAAGGAACACAGGGCAGGTGGTCAGAGGAACTTCCATTCGTCAGCGTCATCTACCGCAGCAGTGATGCATTTCCGGACACATGTTCATGAGACCTTTTTTACTCCACTTCCAGTCAGGAATCCGTCCCAGCACTTTGTCGGTTTCATGTTCACCCTATGTGTTACAAATACGTAGCCTGTGGCCTTCCGAATATTTGTTAAACTATCGTTTAAAAATTGGAAGTAAATCGATCGAGAACTCTTCGAGATGTTTGGTCACATCGTCACACATCGTCTTGTCTTTATATAACAGTAAATATTTTAGATATATGTTTATATACCACACATATTTTAAAAACTATGTAGCCTATGTCTGTCCGTACGTTTATTAAAGTAGGCTATCGCGTAAAAATTTGAATAAAATCGCTCAAAATCTCATCGTCATTTTTGCTAATAACGTTATGTGTGTGTGTGTGTGTGTGTGTGTGTGTGTGTTAATCTGAATGTTTATTAAAGTAATAGGTAAAAATCTGAGTAAATTGGTCAACTACTTTTCGAGGCATTTGGTAATATCGTTAAACAACGACTTGTATTTGTACAATAGTATTGATTATTAACTTATTTTTCATGGGTCATACGTAATTGGTTCTACTTCACAAAAAGTATATGCTTCTCAAACGGCATGACCAGAAATAACTGTAGATTTTTTTATATACAGTTTGTTGAACAGACTGCTGCATAGTGATGGACAGCTGTTCTTACACAGGATGTGACGGAAAAAAATAAAAGTTTTATTCTAGGCAAGGTGGTTTCACTCTGCTTTGTTTATTCATAACGCCTGAGCTCATATAATAGCATTTGTGCCCTCCTGAAACTGCACAGCCGTTACGTTTTTGTAGTTATAAGCAGGACTTGATAGTTCCTCGTCCTACAGAGTTATTAGCACGCTGCTCTCTAGCAGCAGGTAGTAAAGTCCGTATCTTCCTGTCACCTGTTTTGCCACAAACCACAAAGGCCATTTTCATTATTAGTTTTTATTCAGAACACGACAAAACTACAAAAAACTGTGACACATGCAAAACAAACAAAAGATATAAAACAAACAAAAATATTAACCAGCTAGTATGCAAGTATATCAAGCAAAATTTTAGAGACGTTATTCATTTCACAGCTCCATCAGAGCTCTATGTCCACGGGGGTCCACTATGCAAAAGTCTTTGGAGAGATCTTGATGACGTCGCTCAAGTCTCGTTGGAAAATTCTTATTATGCTTTCATAAATAACACAGCATACTGTTTGCTCCACTACGGGACAATCATATTCAGGGCCGTGTACGCTTCTAGTTTATAAAGAGATTGGTTGGTTGATTGATTTGGGGAAGGGGACCAAACAGCGAGGTCATCGGCCCCATAGGATTAGGGAAATATGGGGAAGGAAATCGGCCGTGCCCTTTCAAAGGAACCATCCCAATATTTGCCTGAAGTGATTTAGGGAAATCACGGAAACCTAAATCAGGATGACCGGACGCGGGTTTAAACCGTCGTTCTCCCGGAATACGAGAGATGTTTTACATCTTGCATGCCTCTTTCCGACATCAATGAGACGAGTTAAGTTTTTTCCTTGCAAATGTGTGGCTGTAGGACAGAAGACTGGTCAGTCTCAATCGGCAGGCCTCTTCCAGCAGACAGAATCCAACTGCATCTCCAGATTTTGTAAATGACGTGGAGCAGGTTGGTGAAGAGTATTGACGTCTCATAGAGGTTTAGAAATGTGACCCTGCTATATGAAACGCGAGAAATAATTTTGCTGACTGCAGAGTTTCCGGAAATAGTTCCATTACGTGTCACGTGACGTGAAAAGATCTCCCGAGCGGTGAAATGCGGGTGTTCGGTCGAGTGTGGGCGTGACAGGGCGGGCCATCGCGCGACCGCTTCAAGCTGTCACAGCCGTCCCGCGCTATCCAGGTAGACATGACAGGCGGTTACCAGGAAATATCTAATTTTGGCTTGACCCGAGGTTCTGCTGCGCCTCTCATCTCACCACGTGTTACGCTAGAATTCGAAGAGAATTTCACTTATCTGTTTCAAACGTGACAAGCGCATATGGTACAAAAAAAGCCAATGTCTTATTTTAAAGCCGGCCGGAGTGGCCGAGCGGTTCTAGGCGCTACAGTCTGGAGCCGCGCGACCGCTACGGTCGTAGATTCGAATCCAGCCTCGGGCATGGATGTGTGTGATGTCCTTAGGTTAGTTAGCTTTAAATGGTTCTAAGTTCTAGGGGACTGATGACCTCAGAAGTTAAGTCCCATAGTGTTCAGAGCCTTATTTTAAAGATCACGACTCGCTGCACACTTCGAAGGAAAGAAAATGAGAGTCTAACGTCCTGTCGACAGTGCGGTGATTAGAGACAGAGCACAAGCTCGGATTAGGAAAGGATGGGGAAAGAAACTGACTGTGCTCTTTTCAAAGGAACCATCACGGCATTTGTCTGGCGCGATTTACGGAAATCAGGAAAAACCTAAATTTGGGTGGCTAGGCGGGGATTTGAACCATCGCCCTCTCCAATGCGTGTCCAGTGTGTTAACCACTGCGTAACCTCGTTCGGTCTGTACACTTCGATACCACATCCGTATTGATATCCTGTAAATAATTTGAAATTCGTTAGTATGGAGAAAGTGGTGGTGGACAAATTTTGTAAAATTAATGACTATTTAACCAGTGGTGATACAGTAACGATTAAGGTGTCAGACTAAAGAGACACATATGCTGATGTATCCACTTTTTTCTGTGACACACTCCGCCGACGAAATACATTTTTATGGAAGTTTCATCAAAAGGCTGTTTAATTAATGAAAGAAAACAGCGACACTTAATAAAATTTAGGCATCTGCTACGATACTATCTTACACATATTATATTTGTGACGCATATTTTATGCAATTCAAATGTTCAAATGTGTGTGAAATCTTATGGGACTTAACTGGTAAGGTCATTAGTCCCTAAGCTTACACACTACTTAACCTCAATTATCCTAAGGACGAACACACACACCCATGCCCAATGGACGACTCGAACCTCCGCCGGGTTTTATACAATTAATTAGGTTATTTTCAGCCAATTAATTCTTTCGTTACTAAAATCGCCAATATTTAAATTCTATTAAAATTACGACAAAATTGATTGGACCAGGAGAAAGGGGAGGTGATTTTCTATAATCATGTGGCATTTCGTTTACTAGTAATTAATTTTGCGCACTTTTAATAATTTAGTGAAATAATTGTGCACTCTTGCTATTCATACTTTATGAATTATGAGCAAATTACCCAACCTAAAACTTCCTGTGACCTCCCTAATTAATCAGCACAGAAGAATGTATGTTATTGTGTAATTACGGTTTAGCTAGCGTTAAGGACGTAACACTGAAATTTTGTACCGGAGCAAATTCTGAGCCTAATGACTGGTAGTTGCAGACAGTTACATTTCTAAATCTCCCGTTACACGCTACGCACAAAAACTGACACTAGGGTACAGTCGTCAGTACTTGTTGTAATCATGACGTGGTACACCAGTTTTGGCTGACTGTAGCACTGGCTGAGAGAAACGTTCTCAACTACTAGGGTTGACTGGTGCTACACGGACGCGACGCTCTCTCGGCATTGAAGAAGACGCCCTTTGACATGTGGAACAGCTCCCGACGATAAGTAGGGGCCTACACTAAACATTTCCCATGCCATGTGTTCCTGTAGAGCACACAGGTCAGAGGTCGTCGTCTCCGCTGTGTGCGTAATATGAACCAGGTGGTTTGAAATTATCTGGTCTTCAAATTTATATTACATCAAAACGGTACAGTTCCAGACATGGACTCATTACCAAAACTTTATCTACTAAGCCCTCTCTACAACTCCTAGAATCCAGTAATAGGAATTGTGAAACATTCTATGCAGGGTGTTCCAGCGGGAAAAGTCAATGTTCAGGGATACGACAGGAAGCAAAAAACATCTAGGAGCTATGATCACTTCTTCGATTCTGTGATACAAATCTCTTACCCTTTAAGCTATTTGCTTTCCATATTTTGGGAGGAGGCTGTATGGCTGGCCCGAGTGGCCGAGCGGTTCTAGGCGCTACAGTCTGGAACCGCGCTACCGCTACGGTCGCAGGTTCGAATCCTGCCTCGGGCATGTATGTGTGTGATGTTCTTAGGTTAATTAGGTTTAATTAGTTCTAATATTTAATATCTAAGTCCCACAGTGCTCAGAGCCATTTGAACCATTTTTGAAACCACAGTACAACGATTCTGTCCTTCGGGGAAAACAGCAAACATGAAGGGGTGCAATGATTGTTTATGTAGTCAACAGCTGTCACGGTGCATTCGCTTACTACCAATGGTGCCTTGGGCGTCAGGGTGAATGTTCCTCATAGCCTACGAAATTTTATCGCTGTAGTTCGGATTCGCCGGCCGTTGTGGCCGAGTGGTTCTAGGCGCCTCAGTCCGGAACCGCGCGACTGCTACGGTCGCAGGTTAGAATCCTGTCTCGGGCATGGATGTGTGTGATGTCCTTAGGTTAATTAGGTTTAAGTAGTTCTAATTTCTAGGGGACTGATGACTTCAGATGTTATGTCTCATAGTGCTCAGAGCCATTTGAACCATTTGGAGGCCGTATGGACCAAAACGAAAAAACAATTGTTCAATAAACGTGGTCTCTAAAATGCATACCATAAGAGTTATGAGCACTAGTTCAGTAGAAGGGATGTGTTTCAAAGTAACGTAGGCGAAGAATACTCATAATCTTAAGGTATGTTTTTAGAGGTCATTTTTACTACACTTTTTTGTTTAGAATGATCGTTCCCATCGTGTTGTTGCATAATGACCACGTCTCCTAAGACAACCTGCATAAAAGGTAGCCCATAGCACGATTCTGGAGTAAAGACTGTAGAAACAGGAGTTCTATTATTCCGCGCGGCAAATAGGCTCATTCGTTTCTGGAGTGAAGTACTGGACGCAAGTGTCACTCACATTTGAAAATTCAAGCATATTATCATATGTATTCTTTTAAAATCATCTAAACGTGGCAGGAAATTTGTTTTCGCTTTTGGTTTTGGTCAAAAGTCAACAAACGTGGCACACCTTGCACAAATCTTATTCATTATCCTTCCTGTAAAATGTAACGTACTTACTCTCGTTATATGCCTGTGACTCCAGCTATTTTACCCTCCTTTAATTGTCCAAAACTGTTTTGTGTCTTCTTGACGTTTTCCTCCGTGACTGAAGGCTTGGGACTCCCGTTAGAGGATCACTTTCAAGAGAAATACGACCACGTTTGAATTCAGCATCCCTTCTTAACCGTTGAAAATTTAAAAAGAAAGCTTCTAATACATTTTCAGTGTTAGAATGATTTTTTGTTGGTGACAGGCCATCCTAAACGGACTTTTACGTCGTCAATGAATTGCAGTATATCCCGCTGAACGAAACATTCACAATGCAACTAAAAGCTGTATATGCAAAACCATTCTGCAGATCAATTTATCGGCTCACTAAGTTATTGTACAACCAGTACCACCACAGTACAAAAGAAATTTAAGTGATGTCAACGCCATCTTTATTCTGGATCGATAAACTTTTTAAGAGGGAACGATGAAGTATGTAATACTTTTTATTTTAATCATCACAGTCACTTACTATAAACAGGTAAACATACATACACCAATACTTTATCTTGGAACTCTTCCATTTCTTCCGTGTTTGCACAGAAAAACAAGAGTGTGGGAATTGTGAATCCGCCAAGATGCGAAACACTTTTTGTTATTTATTTACTTGTTTATTCCCCAAACTAGTTTCTACAACAAATATCGCCATCATTAGTGGCTTCTTTAAATTTAAAACATACAGAAAATAGCATAGTTATACAAACACTGTAACACATTACTGCATTTTTTACTGCTTGTTTTTTTAAATATACACTCCTGGAAATGGAAAAAAGAACACATTGACACCGGTGTGTCAGACCCACCATACTTGCTCCGGACACTGCGAGAGGGCTGTACAAGCAATGATCACACGCACGGCACAGCGGACACACCAGGAACCGCGGTGTTGGCCGTCGAATGGCGCTAGCTGCGCAGCATTTGTGCACCGCCGCCGTCAGTGTCAGCCAGTTTGCCGTGGCATACGGAGCTCCATCGCAGTCTTTAACACTGGTAGCATGCCGCGACAGCGTGGACGTGAACCGTATGTGCAGTTGACGGACTTTGAGCGAGGGCGTATAGTGGGCATGCGGGAGGCCGGGTGGACGTACCGCCGAATTGCTCAACACGTGGGGCGTGAGGTCTCCACAGTACATCGATGTTGTCGCCAGTGGTCGGCGGAAGGTGCACGTGCCCGTCGACCTGGGACCGGACCGCAGCGACGCACGAATGGACGCCAAGACCGTAGGATCCTACGCAGTGCCGTAGGGGACCGCACCGCCACTTCCCAGCAAATTAGGGACACTGTTGCTCCTGGGGTATCGGCGAGGACCATTCGCAACCGTCTCCATGAAGCTGGGCTACGGTCCCGCACACCGTTAGGCCGTCTTCCGCTCACGCCCCAACATCGTGCAGCCCGCCTCCAGTGGTGTCACGACAGGCGTGAATGGAGGGACGAATGGAGACGTGTCGTCTTCAGCGATGAGAGTCGCTTCTGCCTTGGTGCCAATGATGGTCGTATGCGTGTTTGGCGCCGTGCAGGTGAGCGCCACAATCAGGACTGCATACGACCGAGGCACACAGGGCCAACACCCGGCATCATGGTGTGGGGAGCGATCTCCTACACTGGCCGTACACCACTGGTGATCGTCGAGGGGACACTGAATAGTGCACGGTACATCCAAACCGTCATCGAACCCATCGTTCTACCATTCCTAGACCGGCAAGGGAAATTGCTGTTCCAACAGGACAATGCACGTCCGCATGTATCCCGTGCCACCCAACGTGCTGTAGAAGGTGTAAGTCAACTACCCTGGCCAGCAAGATCTCCGGATCTGTCCCCCATTGAGCATGTTTGGGACTGGATGAAGCGTCGTCTCACGCGGTCTGCACGTCCAGCACGAACGCTGGTCCAACTGAGGCGCCAGGTGGAAATGGCATGGCAAACCGTTCCACAGGACTACATCCAGCATCTCTACGATCGTCTCCATGGAAGAATAGCAGCCTGCATTGCTGCGAAAGGTGGATATACACTGTACTAGTGCCGACATTGTGCATGCTCTGTTGCCTGTGTCTATGTGCCTGTGGTTCTGTCAGTGTGATCATGTGATGTATCTGACCCCAGGAATGTGTCAATAAAGTTTCCCCTTCCTGGGACAATGAATTCACGGTGTTCTTATTTCAATTTCCAGGAGTGTAGTTCTGAGGATACTTTCATACTACCTTATTCATTCTACAGTATGCATGGTTTTAAGAACTGTTGTTGTTTGCCGCATATTTTCTGTGCTTTTTCTGTGTTGTCGTTTCTCACGGCATACATCATGTCATCTGCAACTGTGTGAGTGGCTGATAGTAAAGCTCACCTTTTAGTATTTGTTTACTAACAGCCGCTCAGACAGTTGCAGATGATACGTTGTTTGCCAAGGAAAACGGTAACACAGAAAATATGCGGCAAACAGCGACAACAGTTCTTAAAAACATGCTATACCGTAGAATGAATAAGATAGTATGAAAGTATCCACAGAAAACTATATTTAAAAAACAGACAATGAAAAAATGTAGTAATGTGTTAAATTGTTTGTATAACTGTGCTATTTTCTGCATGTTTTAGATTTAAAGAACCTACTGATGACGGCGATATTTGTCGCTGAAACTAGTTTGGGGAATAAATAACAAAAAGTGTTTTGCATCAAGACGTTATACGTACACCATTCTCATCTATAAAGAAAAAAGTTAATTCATTATGGGGTGATTTTTCTTAAGCGAAGCACAAAACTTGCGTTCGTGTTTGTTCAACAATTAACATATTCTGAGGATCCTAAATTGAATTATTGCTTCTTTTTCTCTCTTCTTCCAGATATATTTCAGTGATTTCACGCCACCATCCGTGTGTTTCCTATCATTTTACAACCAATTTTTGTTCTTCCCGTCGCTGTCTTTGTTTTACATTACTGATGATATTTTTACACAGTTTATCATCTTCTGTTTTGTTATGATTTAAATAATTAAACACTGCATCACTTAAGTATTTTTTATGCTTAGCACAAAGCGTTTCGAACTTGACTCTCATTTCCAAGTGCAAAAATTTACATAAGATTTTTTGTGTGAAGTTTGCATGGGTGTTAATCTGCTTCTCTTGCACTGTAGTCGCTTTTTGAGATTATTAGACACTGTGGCTCCTTTATTACGCAGAAAACCACACATACACGCAAATTATTACTCACACCATTCAAAAAGTCGATTACATTGCAAGAGAGGCAAAACAATACACATGCAAACATCACAGAAAATACTTACGTAAAGAAATGCACTTGATAATGAGAATAAATTCACGGAATTCGAGGTGCTAGCACGGAAAAATACGTAACTGGTGCACTGTTTCATCATTTAAATCTTGAATGACACAGCTGTAGGCTTTCCAAAATATCGATTTTGATTAATGAAATGAAGTTATGTTTTGTTCTTGGGAGAAAAGATTCTCATTTTGTCTAAAATTCAAGAACGCTATTCGCAACACTCATTATTTCACTACTTACGATACATGCATCACGTCATGCAAGTTTTAACTGGTGCCAAGTACGGTTAATTGGGTTAATGTAGACAGATACCGTAGGCCATTCTATTCACTTGATTCCTGCATCCTAATGGAAGGTGTTCGCGAGATGGTCGCGATTGGCTCAAGCATTGTGTTGTCCAGAGACTAACCTGCCACCGAAATGTTAAATCCGGGAATTGAAATAGGTTGCAAGGTCCTGTCCCGATACTGCACAGGTCACCGATTTCCTTCGATAGCGATGAGAGACATCCGACATCCGTACGTGATATCAGCCCCAAACGTGCCGGAAATGAGGATGAATGCTAGATAATGGCAATAACATACAAAGAAGCCGATAAACAACGATTACACAATTACTAGTCAACACCTGTGTCACGTCACATCAGTGTGAGATAAGACCAACACGTGAAATCGTATTAAGGAAGAGGAATGGAAGATTTAGATTAATGGAAGGGTTCTGGGAAAGTGCAGAGTGCATCTGCAAAGGAAACAGCATGCAAGAAACTAGTGCGACCAATTCTTGTGTATTGCCCAGTGCTTTGAGTCATCAGGTAGGCATCATAAAAAACATCGACCAAACTGAGAGACACGTACTCTGATCAGTTACAGCCCATTCGAAGATGCAACAGAGAATTTCTGGACGAAAGGCGACATAATTTGCAGATTTGTTCTTGGGCAGGTTCCGCCTTGACACAGGTTCAAATGGCTCTGAGCACTATGGGACTCAACATCTTAGGTCATAAGTCCCCTAGAACTTAGAACTACTTAAACCTAACTAACCTAAGGACATCACACACACCCATGCCCGAGGCAGGATTCGAACCTGCGACCGTAGCAGTCCCGCGGTTCCGGACTGCAGCGCCGGAACCGCTAGACCACCGCGGCCGGCTTGACACAGGTTTTTCTTCTTTTTACCAAGACATTTTTCGCTGAAGTAACAGCATCATCAGTGGGTTTCTTTTATTTCCTTTCTATTAAATAACAAGAAAAATACTCTTTACTACAAGGCCGTGCTAAAAAGTAATGCCTCCGAATTTTTATTCTGTTCTCAATATCGGTTGAGGTATTACATGTCATGAATATCACTCGGTCGACTTTCCCACTCCGCTGACGCAAGCTGAAATCCCCCACCGCTAGAGGGCTCCGAACTGTAGCTTGTAACATGGACGTGTGTAACGTAACTATGCCGGTGTGTGAGAACCAGCGTGCTGCAATCGGGTTTCGAATTGGAAGTGTTTGTCTACACATGGAGCACCTTCTCCTTCAGCATAACAATGCCACACCACAACGGACGCTGCGAAATCGGTAAACAATCCGAAGTCTTGACTTCACTGTCACTGATCATTCTCAGTGCAGTCCCTACTTGGCCACATCCACATTCATGTGTTACCGAAACTTTGTAACATTCCCTAGGCCGATGTACCACCTTGTAAAATCCCCTTTGCAGAATGAAAAACCCTAACTTATAACGTACTGGACCCCTTGGACTGTCTGGTACGGTAAGCGGTAGATTTACAGGGGTGCGTGGCAGGTCCTCTTTGTGACTTACCTGCGCGGTGGCAGTGTAGTCAGCCTCCGCACTTTCTCGACCTGTAATCTTACCTGCCCTTCCTGCAGTTCAGCCGCTCCTACGTTATTCGGCACCCTGTGAATTCTGGACTTAGCAAATACGTACAATTAAGATTTTGGAGAGGAATTCCGGTGCTACTAAATAATGCAACTCTGATAAAAGTATTATATTCTAGAGACACGTTGGCCTCAAAATCCTTCGATACAAAATTATTACAAACAAGTTGCAAAATCGTAGTTCGCAAGGCAGAATCCAGCCAGATGGCGGTCAGACGGATATGCCCCTCTAAGTGGATTTAAGATCACTGTCGGATACCGATTGTCTTTCGTTGTTGTCTCAATCAGGCTAATCCCAATTGTGATCGTTTTAGTATCAATGACTCAGCTGTCACGCGGGTCTTTTAGTGCACAAGACCAGGATCTTGTATTACCAGATGCCACGGAACTCAGTCTTTACTTACACTTGATACCCCACATAAAAATAAGCATGGTCATAACCAATCGGTCATCATGATCATTGGCAGAAAACAAAAACAAAATTGCAACGGCAGGTGCAAGCACAGCAGCTGACTTACTGTGTTCAATGATTGTCATGTTGTTGCATGAACTAAGCTTTTACCCGCATCTCGTGGTCGTGCGGTAGCGTTCTCGCTTCCCACGCCCGGGTTCCCGGGTTCGATTCCCGGCGGGGTCAGGGATTTTCTCTGCCTCGTGATGGCTGGGTGTTGTGTGCTGTCCTTAGGTTAGTTAGGGTTAAGTAGTTCTAAGTTCTAGGGGACTTATGACCACAGCAGTTGAGTCCCATAGTGCTCAGAGCCATTTTTTGAACTAAGCTTTGAGCAATTAACTATTTGCATCTATACCTCAGTAATGGTCACATATTAAGATACACATTCATTCACAGTCAAAATAACTTCACCACCTACGCGAATGTTACTTTGTCACGGTCTTATGCAGATTTAGCCACAAAGCAAAGCTTAGTTGGTAATCTTGCGGGAACGCAACTGCCGGCCATCCGTACCGCTCCCCGGTCTAACCGCTAGTCCTCTACAATGGCGAGCTGTGCGCTCCTTCTCCCCTACTAATCCGCTTGTGACGACAGCCATCATCCCTGCCCTTAAAACAGACACATTTTACCATACACTTTCCCTGAGGCTTTCGCGAAAGTAGCCGGCCGATGTAGCCGAGCGGTTCCAGGCGCTACAGTCTGGAACCACGCGACCACTACGGTCGCAGGTTCGAATCCTGCCTCGGGCATGGATGTGTGTGATGTCCTTAGCTTAGTTACGTTTAAGTAGTTCTAAAAAAAAAACCGAGTGAGGTGGCGCAGTGGTTAGCACACTGGACTCGCATTCGGGAGGACGACGGTTCAATTCTTCAATTCCGCGTCCGGCCATCCTGATTTAGGTTTTCCGTGATTTCCCTTAATCGCTCCAGGCAAATGCCGGGGTGGTTCCTTTCAAAGGGCACGGCCGACTTCCTTCCCCGTCCTTCCCTATTCCGATGAGACCGATCACCTCGCTGTCTGGTCTCCTTCCCCAAAACAACCAACCAACCAAGTAGTTCTAAGTTCTAGGGGACTGGTGACCTCAGAAGTTAAGTCCCATAGTGCTCAGACCATTTGAACCATTTTTGAACGTCACATGTTCAACATTTATGGGGTATTTCCCGAAGTTTGCGGTCCCATATGACTTATAAACTTGTCTCAATGTGATCTTCGTCGCTTCGGAGGTTTTTAAAGATTAATATTTTTTTCCTTTGTTGTTATTTCATCCCCCACGCCCTATATAGTGGAGCGTGGGCTGTCAGCAGTATAATGCTCCGCTTTTCAGCGAGGAGCATTCATAAAGATGTAACAAAGATGATAGAAAAGAATATGAGGACTGTTTAGTTTTAAATTAAAAAGGTTAATGATGGACAGCTAAAAGGACTCTAAATATATACAACATAAAAAAAAGATCTCAGTTGCGATGAGATGATACTCTTCTTTCAAAAAACTCGAACGAAATAAAATTAACCTATAACTAGACATTATAGACCATGTGTCTGTCATACCGAAATACTTAGAAAATATCCATGAACAGCCTACGAAATTTTCTCGCTGTAGTTCGGATTCAGCCTGTATAACCGACCTTCCGTCAACCACTCGCAGTCAGTTGGTATTGTGTGCAAATGATAAGCCACCGTAGCCTTGTGTTGCTCATTCTGTTCCGTGTGTGTGAGACAATTTCGGCGAATAAACTGTGAAATAACGATTGTGTTTCACCGTTGAGGAGACAAAGGCACTAACAGTCTACATAATATCCTTGTCATAAATAGTACAACCTGTGTGTAAATTGAAGGTGGAGGGGAGAGGAAGAAAAGGAAAGGGAAGGAACTATAATATTAGCTGCTAAGGAATTTCCATTATATATATATATATATATATATGAATCCGTCATGTCTGTGCTTTCGGACAGAACAGAACCACGCATATACAGGGTGGTCCACTGATGGTGACCGGGCCAAATACCTCACGAAATAAGCGTCAAATGAAAAAACTACAAAGAACGAAACTTGTCTAGCTTGAAGGGGGAAACCAGATGGCGCTATGGTTGGCCCGCTAGATGGCGCTGCCATAGGTCAAACGGATATCAACTGCGTTTTTTTTTAATAGGAACCCCCATTTTTTTTATTACATACTAGTGTAGTACGTAAAGAAATATGAATGTTTTAGTTGGACCACTTTTTTCGCTTTGTGATGGATGGCGCTGTAATAGTCACAAAGATATGGCTCACAATTGTAGACGAACAGTTGGTTAAAAAAAATGGCTCTGAGCACTATGGGACTCAACTGCTGTGGTCATCAGTCCCCTAGAACTTAGAACTACTTAAACCTAACTAACCTAAGGACATCACACACATCCATGCCCGAGGCAGGATTCGAACCTGCGACCGTAGCAGTCGCACGGTTCCGGACTGCGCGCCTAGAACCGCGAGACCACCGCGGCCGGCAGACGAACAGTTGGTAACAGGTGGGTTTTTTAAATTAAAGTACAGAACGAAGGTACGTTTGAACATTTTATTTCGTTTGTTCTAATGTGATACATGTACCTTTGTGAACTTATCATTTCTGAGAACGCATGCTGTTACAGCGTGATTACCTATATATACCACATTAATGCAATAAATGCTCAAAATTATGTCCGTGAACCTCAATGTATTTGGCAATACGTGTAACGACATTCCTCTCAACAGCGAGTAGTTCGCTTTCCGTAATGTTCGCACATGCATTGATAATGCGCTGACGCATGTTGTCAGGTGTGGTCGGTGGATCACGATAGCAAATATCCTTCAACTTTCCCCACAGAAAGAAATCCGGGGACGTCTGATCCGGTGAACGTGCGGGCCATGGTATGGTGCTTCGACGACCAATCCACCTGTCATGAAATATGCTATTCAATACCGCTTCAACCGCACGCGAGCTATGTGCCGGACATCCACCCTGTTGGAAGTACATCGCCATTCTGTCATGCAGTGAAACATCTTGTAGTAACATCGGTACAACATTACGTAGGAAATCAGCATACATTGCACCATTTAGATTACCATCGATAAAATGGGGGCCACTTATCCTTCCTCCCATAATGCCGCACCATACATTAACCCGCCAAGGTCGCTGATGTTCCACTTGTCGCAGCCATCGTGAATTTTCCGTTGCCCAGTAGTGCATATTATGCCGGTTTACGTTACCGCTGTTGGTGAATGACGCTTCGTCGCTAAATAGAACGCGTGCAAAAATCTGTCATCATCCCGTAATTTCTCTTGTGCCCAGTGGCAGAACTATACACCACGTTCAAAGTCGTCGTCATGAAATTCCTGGTGCATAGAAATATGGTACGAGTGCAGTCGATGTTGATGTAGCATTCTCAACACCGACGTTTTTGAGATTCCCGATTCTCGCGCAATTTCTCTGCTACTGATGTGCGGATTAGCCGCGACTGCAGCTAAAACACCTACTTGGGCATCATCATTTGTTGCAAGTCGTGGTTGACGTTTCACATGTGGCTGAACACTTCCTGTTCCCTTAAATAACGTAAATATGCGGCGAACGGTCCGGACACTTGGATGATGTCGTCCAGGATACCGAGCAGCATACATAGCACACGCCCGTTGGCCATTTTGATCACAATAGGCATACACCAACACGATATCGACCTTTTCCGCAATTGGTAAACGGTCCATTTTAACACGGGTAATGTATCACGAAGCAAATACCGTCCACACTGGTGGAATGTTACGTGATATCACGTACTTATACGATGGTTCAAATGGTTCAAATGGCTCTGAGCACTATAGGACTTAACAGCTATGGTCATCAGTCCCCTAGAACTTAGAACTACTTAAACCTAACTAACCTAAGGACAGCACAAACTCCCAGCCATCACGAGGCAGAGAAAATCCCTGACCCCGCCGGGAATCGAACCCGGCAACCCGGGCGTGGGAAGCGAGAACGCTACCGCACAACCACGAGATGCGGGCACGTACTTATACGTCTGTGACTATTACAGCGCCATCTAACACAAAACGAAAAAAGTGGTCCAACTAAAACATTCATATTTCTTCACGTAGTACACGAATATGTAATAAATATGGGGGTTCCTATTTAAAAAAAACGCAGTTGACATCCGTTTGACCTATGGCGCGCCGTCTAGCGGGCCAACCATAGCTCCATCTGGTTTCCCCCTTAAAGCTAGACGGATTTCGTTCTTTGTAGTTTTTGCGTTTGATGCGTATTTCTTGAGATATTTGGCCCGGTCACTATCAATGGACCACCCTGTATATAACTGATTCACCTCGATGGGCAATGAATCTATAATCTTCAGTGCGGATGTACATTTCGTTCGACCTACGACAGGAACCTAAAATTATCGAGCATGAAGGATATGTATGCGGACTGTGGACAGGTGCGAATGTAAGTCACCCGGGGAGCGTGCCGAGATAGTCGGAGCAGTTACGATAAACAGTGTCCAGATGAGGCAGTGGTTAAGTCAACTTGCCTAATAAGCAGGAGATTCCAGGTTCGAGTCCCAGTCCAGCACACATTTTCATTCGTCGCCGCTGATTCCGCATAAAGTCCAGATGCAGCTGATATCAATAGTTCTTTCCCTTTCCTTTCCTTTCCTTCTCCCCCCTCCACCTTCAATTTACATAATACGCATCACAGCTGCGAATTTCGCGTGGTGTCTGTTCTTTCGGATATGTCCGAAAGAGCAGGCACCACGCACTAATATACGAACACCCTTTCCCGCGGCTGACCGAGTGAGATGGCGGAGTGGTGGAATACAGTGGCGTGGCGTTCACGAGGATCGCGGATCAATTCTCCGCACCGCCGCCTCCTGTGTATTACTTCAAAATAAGACGTATTTATAGCGAAATTGAAATTGTCGATGTTTAATTCAGGTTTTATTCGAAAATTGTTTATTTGTAATGTGAAGCTGCAGTAAAAATTTAAAAAGATACAGATCTATCATATAGCGCTATAAAATTCAATTTCCTCAAAAAAGAAAATACAGTTCAGAAAACTCAAAACAAAAGTACACCAATCACCGCTTCAATACTTCAAAAGAATGTTCAAATGTTTGTGAAATCGTATGGGACTTAACTGCTAAGGTCATCAGTCCCCAAAAGCCGGCCGCGGTCGCCGTGCGGTTCTGGCGCTTCAGTCCGGAACCGCGGGGCTGCTCCGGTCGCAGGTTCGAATCCTGCCTCGGGCATGGGTGTGTGTTATGTCCTTAGTTAGGTTTAAGTAGTTCTAAGTTCTAGGGGACTTATGACCTAAGATGTTGAGTCCCATAGTGCTCAGAGCCATCAGTCCCTAAGCTTACACACTACTTAACCTAAATTATCCTAAGGACAAACACACACACCCATGCCCGAGGGAGGACTCGAACCTCCGCCGGGACCAGCCGCACAGTCCATGACTCCAGCACCTTAGACCGCTCGGTTCAATACTTCGTTAAGCTTGAATAAAAACTGTAACTGTTATTCATAAATAACTTTCGCATTTATCAATAATAAGACCGAATCCTTGTCTTTGATCATGATGAACAGAATAACAATAATTATGTTTGTGCATGTAAACTGTACCTGCATCAAAAATGATTTCTTTGGTTACATAAAAGAGAGAAGTTACGTGATCAGATAATTTTTGTTACTTATAAAATGCAATTGTTAGTCTATAAGGTCGCCCTGCTTAGCTGGGTGGTAACGTGTTTGCCTCCCATGCATTGGGCTCGGGTTAGATTCCCGACCGGTTTGGGGATTTTCTCCGCTGGGGGACCGAGTGTTGTGTTGTCCTCATCATCATTTCATCCTCATCACCAGCCGCAAGTCGCCCAGTGTGATGCCCACTGAAATAAGACTTGCACATGGTGGCCGAAACTGCAGTCAGCTTTCGGCCGTGATCGTGTGCGGACAGCGCACCGCGCACCGCAGTTCTTTACTTCCGCGTAGCGGTATTTCGTGTTGTGTAACCTCCATTACCACTGCACCTCATGGAGCACTGTTACCGCCGAGCGACAATTAAAGCAACATTCCGAGCCGAACATGCACGACCATATGAAATTGAACAATTCATTCGCGAAGAGCTACGTCTGGACCCTCAGGAAGTGATAGGTATTCATTCTCTATCACTGGCAGCACCGTCTATATTAAGATGACGACGAAGGAAGCATGTGCTAAGATAGTTCGACAACACGCACACGGACTCGTCCAAGCATTCTGACGGGCATATTGGAGAAGTAAAAGTAGATCACGCTGGTTTCGGTCTTCGAACAAATGGTTCAAATGGCTCTGAGCACTATGGAACGTAACTGCTGAGGTCTTCAGCCCCCTAGAACTTAGAACTACTTAAACCTAACTGACATCGAAATAAGTGTCCAAGGAATAGAAAATCAACTGGAATTACTCAACAGAGGAAAGTCCACTGGACCTGACGGGATACCAATTCGATTCTACACAGAGTACGCGAAAGAACTTGCCCCCCTTCTAACAGCCGTGTACCGCAAGTCTCTAGAGGAACGGAGGGTTCCAAATGATTGGAAAAGAGCACAGGTAGTCCCAGTCTTCAAGAAGGGTCGTCGAGCAGATGCGCAAAACTAAGACCTATATCTCTGACGTCGATCTGTTGTAGAATTTTAGAACATGTTTTTTGCTCGAGTATCATGTCGTTTTTGGAAACCCAGAATCTACTCTGTAGGAATCAACATGTATTCCGGAAACAGCGATCGTGTGAGACCCAACTCGCTTTATTTGTTCATGAGACCCAGAAAATATTAGATACAGGCTCCCAGGTAGATGCTATTTTTCTTGACTTCCGGAAGGCGTTCGATACAGTTCCGCACTGTCGCCTGATAAACAAAGTAAGAGCCTACGGAATATCAGACCAGCCGTGTGGCTGGATTGAAGAGTTTTTAGCAAACAGAACACAGCATGTTGTTATCAATGGAGTGACGTCTACAGACGTTAAAGTAACCTCTGGCGTGCCACAGGGGAGTGTTATGGGACCATTGCTTTTCACAATATATATAAATGACCTAGTAGATAGTGTCGGAAGTTCCATGCGGCTTTTCGCGGATGATGCTGTAGTATACAGAGAAGTTGCAGCATTAGAAAATTGTAGCGAAATGCAGGAAGATCTGCAGCGGATAGGCACTTGGTGCAGGGAGTGGCAACTGTCCCTTAACATAGACAAATGTAATGTATTGCGAATACACAGAAAGAAGGATCCTTTATTGTATGATTATATGATAGCGGAACAAACACTGGTAGCAGTTACTTCTGTAAAATATCTGGGAGTATCCGTGCGGAACGATTTGAAGTGGAATGATCATATAAAATTAATTGTTGGTAAGGCGGGTACCAGGTTGAGATTCATTGGGAGAGTGCTTAGAAAATGTAGTCCATCAACAAAGGAGGTGGCTTACAAAACACTCGTTCGACCTATACTTGAGTATTGCTCATCAGTGTGGGATCCGTACCAGATTGGGTTGACGGAGGAGGTAGAGAAGATCCAAAGAAGAGCGGCGCGTTTCGTCACAGGGTTATTTGGTAACCGTGATAGCGTTACGGAGATGTTTAATAAACTCAAGTGGCAGACTCTGCAAGAGAGGCGCTTTGCATCGCGGTGTAGCTTGCTCGCCAGGTTTCGAGAGGGTGCGTTTCTGGATGAGGTATCGAATATATTGCTTCCCCCTACTTATACCTCCCGAGGAGATCACGAATGTAAAATTAGAGAGATTAGAGCGCGCACGGAGGCTTTCAGACAGTCGTTCTTCCCGCGAACCATACGCGACTGGAACAGGAAAGGGAGGTAATGACAGTGGCACGTAAAGTGCCCTCCGCCACACACCGTTGGGTGGCTTGCGGAGGATAAATGTAGATGTAGATGTAGAACCTAAGGATACCACACAAATCCATGCCCGAGGCAGGATTCGAACTTGCGACTGTAGCGGTCGCGCGATTCCAGACTGAAGCACCTAGAACCGCTCGGCCACTCCGGCCGGCGGTCTTCGAACAATTCGTGTCTTTGAGCTCCCTTTCGAGGTGCCACAGGACGTGATCGTCGAAGCTTTCCGACCCTACGGCAATGTTGTGGGGCACATCGCAGAAAAATGGCAGACGTTCACGACATACCACGTGTTGAATGGTGTCCGCCAAATCAAAATCGAACGCTCCAAACATCCCATCTGCTGATAGGTGGCGTGCGAGCCATCCTTATGTATGATGGTCAACCGCGGACGTGTGCCGGTTGCGGACAAGAGGGCCATGTTCGGTCAGACTGTCTCCGCCGACGTTTGCTCTAGGTCCCGACCAGTGGCACCTCCCAAAGCGACGGTCGCCTCTTTGCCAGACAGCTAGGCCACAGCCGTACGCAGCCCCGATGCGTCACCTAGGAAGCGCCTGTTCTCACCGGCACTCCCCGCTGGAAATGACGGTGCTCCCACGGCCTCACCGGCACCATCTCCTCTGATGGCTACGACACCACCAACTCTCCAGAGCTCGATGGCCAGCGATGCGAGTGCGGTAGCTACCTACGCTTTTCTTCAGACGGGCGCGACCTCGGACATTGAACGTCCCCATTGTGATACAGAACAGCACCTCCGAAAGCAGTGGTCGCCCAGGAAACGGAAAAAGAGGAGTCAAACGCCACCCGACGACACACTTCTTCATGTGGCATCACAGGCAGTGGAGCGGATACAAGACAGAAGTGGCAGCTCATGAGACGACGCTTGGAACCGTAAATGGCAAACAGGTCAACCAAAACTCGTTTGCACCGCATGCGCCTCGCTGACACACCAGTCTGTGTTCATTGTGGTGCAGAGGACACAGACGCTAATTGATTCTTATGTGATCCGTCGTCTGACGTCTAGAGACTCGCGCAGCGTATCTTGGCCTTCCTTACCCGACAAACACCTGCTCAGATCACTTTCCTGACGCTTTTATTCCCGGTTTTGATTCATTACCCCGCAACAAAAACTAACGCTGTGAATTGGATACGCGATCATACGGTCGGCTACCGTTTTGGCCACGATGAGAAATAAGAGTTAGGTTACTGGACGTACCTTAACGATCGACACTGTGCACTTGTTCGCAACCCCAGACACAAGCAGTTCTCTTCCAGTTTTCTACGGAGCGCCTTTCATGACCCGCCCTCCAACTGAAACGTCCAGGCCATGAGATGCTGATGCATTTTTGCCGACATGATTTTCTGAACGCACTACAAACGGAATCTCCACAAAAATTTCGAGAAGACACGTTTGGATGTTCCGCCAATCGGAAGGCGCTAGCGACTCCTGGAATTCTGGTGCATAGACTAATATAGTAAAAGAAATTTAAAAAATAAAAAACCATAAAAAACATAGATACAGAAAAGAAAAGAAAAATATAAATACAAAAAACGCAGAAAAATGAAATCAAATAAACTAAAAAAAGCAAAATCCCGTCCATAACTACTTTCATTTTCATCGCTACTCTCTATGTTCCTTCCCTCTACTTTCTTCCTTTCCTACATCCTTGTATTAATAGGTTAGTTGTTTTGGGATAGGCGTAGATAGGCACCAACGCCTGAAGAGGTGCATTTTATTTTTTTGTCAGAACACAAGTGGCGGTGGCAAGTAGATTTTTCTGTAGTTTCTCTTTCCTGTCCAGGGGTGGAAAAAAAGTGGTAGAGCAAAAAAGACTAAAAAAAAAAGAATGGGACCTCCCAGCCAACAATGACATACGATCATTTCATATATTTTCATAGTCTGTAAGGATATAAAGTACACAATGAACTAACATTGAATGATGTGCGGTTCTAATTATGTGCAAAACACACAACCAAACCAACAAAAAAGCAAAAAGAAGTTTTCGGCTCCCAGTTCCTCTCCTATACATTCTTTTAAATTGCGTTCTGCATCAGTGCATTGAAATTACCAGCAATCCTACGATTAAGTACATGATTTATGTACTGTACTAAAACTACGAAACCGTAGTGTTGGGAGAGCCAGCTCTACTGCCTTCAGTTCCTTCGACTCCGTGCGTTTGTGCAGTACGCTGAAACGCCTTAGCGTAATTCTGACCATCGACATCTGTGCGAAAGAGACGAGGCGGGTGCTGGTCTTCAATTCGCTGTGAGATCCATCATCTACTCTTGTAAGTCAGCAGGCTGTAGCATTGCCCAAGTCCCTGTAACGATTTCTGCCAGAGAAAGGCCACGAACAGGCTGAGGAAGAGGGCAGAAACACGCTTCTCCCACGGGACTTTGCTGTCGCTGCTCCCCGCCTCTCGCTCTCGCCGCAAGACCGATTCCAGAAAATAGGGGGCGACTTCTACGCGAAGGTAGAGAGGTCAACAAACTGTGAAACACGAGCGCGCACCACGTAAATTCTTCGTCTTTAGCCCACGAAATGGCGGGATCTACTCTGTATCTGGATCGCTGAATAATTGAGCAGAACGCAGTACGGAAGCCACAAGAAAGAACATCCTAAAAATAAACAGATATCGAAGGTGTAGCCAGGAAGACTTATATCTTATCAAACAGGGGAGAAGTTTCCAACTGAATATGTCCATGTATATCCAGGTGTTAGTCTCCAAGTTACTAAGTCAACTTTCAGAGCAATGGCCCATATCAGATGAAAAAATCTCCCTGCTGCATTCCTGCAACTTCACTGATCTCAGTTTTATTTAGCTTAATTTTTTTCTTAGCCGTTATTTGAAAGCGGCCTCACCAGTAGCTGCGCGTGTAAGTGACGGATTGCGAGAAACACTGTTGAAGTAAAATCAGTTTCGGTATATGTGCTAGTAGCTTATACATTTACATACAGTTGTAGATGTAATTTGGATTGTACGTACGTTTTCTGAGTTATCCGTACGCATTCATCTCTTGAAAATGGTCATACAGGCCGAAATCAGCCGATATATGAGACGACTAAACTTTTACTGTAACACAGTGCCTTGCGTTTTTACTGTGTACTCTGCCATGTCCTTCAGATATGCGTGCGTGTTTTACTGACGTTGCAGAGTACATCGTAAAAACACAGCCACTGTAATACAGTATTTTAAGCCAAGAAAACGACGCGGCAATAATCGTCTTTCCCTGTGCGGGAATCACAGCAGTTATGCGAGTACAGGTCGTAGACACACGGCGACATGGCCGAGGCAGTTAATGCAACCGCTCGCGTAAAGTGCAAATCTGAGTTCGAGTCCCATTCCGGCACAAATTTGCATTGTCACCAGTACATTGAGCAGCTGGAGTCTGATCATATACGCAACTGTGAATACATATCTTGAGTAAACATTTGTACAATAATGCCGTCCAAACAAACTAAAAATAAAATTACTCGGTACTCTTGTTTGACTAGCGGGAAGGTGTCATCGACATGTTGTAAAATCTGAACTAACAGAAGCTTGGCAGAATATATTATCTCGCGAAATCTACTTAGAAACTTACAGAAACCTGTTCTCACTGAATAACGTTTAATATCGGATCTTCCGCTCTCAGACGGTTCATGAGCGTAAGATTAGACTAATAACAAACCACGCAGCAGCATATAGTAGTACAATATTTCCACACACCTGCTGTTGAGGGAACGGAAAAAACCTCTACAGGATGGTCATAAACAGTTTGATAAGGTTATAGGTTGTTTCAGGGTAGGTAATACTGAGAAATAATTGTTAAGAACAAAATTCAGTACGTCGCGCAGTTTCCGAGTTAATTAGCATTGACGTTAGCCAATCAGGTCGTGAGCGCGTAAATTCAAGCGGCCCTCCAGACAGCCCTGGATCTACGATATTTCTAAATGGGGGCAAAAACTTGATAGTGGCGCCCCCCTTCCCCTCGAGTGTTTGACATAGTACGTGAAAAATTTTAAAAGATCGATTTTTCAAAAATATTTTCTTTTTGTAGAGAACATCTTTCAGAAGAGTTTGCTATATAAAACATACATGTTAGAGGAAATGTAAGGCATGTTATTTGGTCTTAGTGTGCCCAAATGCAATGTCACGCCTCTTCACATAGCATTCTTCTATTGCACGCCACTGTATTTCGCATTGTGGAATTCAAACGTGTATATTTTGTAATGGACACCATCAAACCTATATTCAGGACAGTGAATATTCAAAGTCCTGTCGTACCTCTCCTGCTCCCAGTCGGCCGATTTGACATCATACTGGCTTTAAAAAAACCACAATTAAAGCTGGGTGGGATTATTTGTGACCGTGAGAATGAGAACTTTTCAGAAAATTTGCACTGTGGATTGCCTATTAGCTCATAACTTCCTCTTTTGTCTGACGTGAAATTAAATATAGGAAACATTACAGCAGTAAAGACAAGAGACAAGCAAGACAGTAGAAATTTCTTCAATCCTTGGGCCCCAGCATTTTTTCTCTCTAATCCTGCTACAGCTTTAGTGGCGTACTTTCCTTTCTACGAAAGGATCTATTAGCTCATCAAAGTTCTCCAAAATGTCGTTACCTAATACTGAAGAAGCTGTTAATACGAATAGCAACGAAGACTTGTGTGATTTCTTGATTTGATTACGTCTATTTTGTCACTATCTGCCAGCTGAAACGAAATAGACCTTTCTAATATTGTAGCAATTGTAACACACACCAAATAAGCGAGGCTGTTTTAGCACAAATGGTAATTTTTATCTACCTCATTTACATAAATAACACGACAGAATATAATTCACGAAGTACAAATATCAAATGTCTATTAGGCGTACAACAAGCACAAAGTTTTATGTTAGGAAATAGTTTTACATTTCATTCATGTACTTCAGTTCCTCAAGCATGAGATCGAAAAGTATTAGCAGTAAGAAAATTTTATATAAATTTGGAATCATCATAGTCTTCCATATAATTTGTGTGATGTCCCCGTTTCTTCTCCTTCCTCGTTCTAACAAACAATCTTGTCATCACTAATTCTGCAGCCATTCCTGCCATTGTCAAAACCTATTCTCCAGTTAACTTCACTAACCCTGCCAGAATCACCGGTTCAGTTATCCCGCCTTTATTCTCCGGTAAGGCGTTACTGCGTGTTCGCACAACGCGTTATCTGCGTTATTCCGAGAAAAGAATCAAGCGTCTGCTAACCGGGGACTGTGTAACTGGCCCTTAGTAGTGCAGAGCTCTGGCAAAAATCTTCTGTCAAAATTTAGTTTTCTTGCACACATCGAGAAGATAATATGTAATCTTTCGTACCTGTTATTCCTGTTAGTCGTTTATTTCCAGTTTGGTAGTCTGAATCTATGGATTTCGGAAATAATTATAACAATGCTCATCATTTGCACACCCGAGCCCCGTCCCCTTTTCTCTGCGGGATAGTTTTTTATTTCTGGATGCGACAGGGATTCCTCTGGTAGAGACATCTCATACACTATACTCGCATTCAAAAATCAACTTATGATTCGTCCAGAAAACGACTTAGAATATGTTCAAAACTGTTCAAAAACCAACGGCGATGCATTTCAAAATCATTTGAAAAATCGATAGACCAACGTGCGCTAGATGCTAGGCGCTTTGTGAAACAAGGTTTTTTTCTTCAAGAATAGGAATCTGGCACATCCTGAAACTTCCGCCTGGGGCAGGTACCCCGGTTTGCCGTTAGCAGATGCGGGCCTGCCGCACCATTTGAAAAAAAAAAGTTAAAATCACGACTATTCGGACCACACTACACGTCTCCACTCACATACTGCTCAGTTTCTGTGCTTTTGGCTTCTCAAATAAGTGCAGCTTAACGTCCTGCTGAGAGCAATTTTCTTTTGTGATGTAGCAGACTCCAAATGCATATTGCATGCACTTCCTTTCGCAATGTTCAATTATAAATTTGCCCGGCCGGAGTGGCCGTGCTGTTCTAGGTGCTACAGTCTGGATCTGATCGACCGCTACGGTCGCAGGTTCGAATCCTGCCTCGGGCATGGATGTGTGTGGTGTCCTTAGGTTAGTTAGGTTTAATTAGTTCTAAGTTCTAGGCGACTGATGACCTCAGAAGTTAACTCGTACAATGCTCAAAGCCAGCCAATTATGAATTGGTTGAAATTGTCCCACATTCACTAACAACAGCAGTTCCTGCCGGCCTTGATACCGATTGTCATCGAGGCCTGCCACTCGACTATAGTTCATGCCGGTTAGAATCTTTTTACGACTACTGTTCTGGTGCGAGTTTTACAGCGCTCTAAAGCGACCAGAGTGCTCTTTTAAGGGAGTAACAAATGTGTTGTCCACTGAAGTTATATAAGGCTGGAAACGAAGTTCGCACATTCATTATTGCAGTAATCATCGTCTAGAAGAGATTAGAGGTCGGTTAGTTGCACTCAAGTTCTGCCCTTTGTAAACTGTATGAGTGCAGCTGCTATTCTCACATTGTTTTTTAAACACTCTTTTTAGCCACATCCATTCCAAGTGCGAAATAGCGAGCGCTCATTGATGATTGTTCCACGATACTATTAAACATTGGTTCTTCAGGGAAAAACCCTTGTTTCTCTTCTTTTCGCGATAATTCAGCTATTGATAGTCGTTGTTTTCCATTCTAATCGTAAAGAGTCTCGGGGAAGAGAAACTTATTTCGAAGAAACGTATCTGATTCCCTCCAGCTTGTTGCCGAACAAAACCACCTTAATGTTTAGTGCGCCCGTAAACAAACGGCATGAAAGACTCATCAACACAACTAATCAAACTTCGCGGTTTACGAGTTTTCGCCGGAATGAGATCTCTGGTCTTACGTTGCTACATTTGTTCTCCTCCAAAACTCGTAAAAGTTCGACCTGTAAAATTCAGTAGCGGGAAACACCACTATTTACGCCTGAACATTGGCCAGTTTCCGCCGATAGCAAGACACAAAGGAACAATTTTTCGTAGAGTATTCATGTGCAACTGTTTTTACGATCTTTAACTGAGTCGTTACACTGTAAAAAGTGCCACCGAAAGCTTTCAACTTGGTGCACGTGTACCTTAGTCAGCTTACTACATACGGGTTGTTTGCGCTTCACCAGAAGGCAAAAACGCCACACATCCTTTGCAGCATTACTATAAATGCCATGCGTTAATGTTTTGTGCATGAGTAAGAACGAATACAGATATGTGTGGACTCAAATAGGTCTCACTTCGAAGGGGGCTACCCCCAACTGAAAATGAGTGGTGTGTACGTATATTTACGTTTACCATTCTAGTCAGATGACCACGTATACAACGTTTCCCAACTGAGTGTAAGAACACGCCTGTTTTGTTTAAGTGACGGTCTTAATACTTGAATGGCACTGGATTTTTGGGAATGTACAGCGTTAAAGAACCATTAACAAGAGTCTGAAGACGCTTCAGCGCTAAACTTGAGCGAATGCCACAAATATGCATCTACATTTGCAAGACTGCTATTCAGTTCACACTTAAGTAATTGTTATAAACCGTTTCGAACAATTTTCACGCAATTTCTCTACCGTTCCACTCTCGAACAGCGCATTGGAAAAACGAACACTTCAATCTTTCCGTGCGAACTCCAATTTAATTCGATGATCGTTTCTGGCTATGTACATAGGAGTCAGCTGAATGTTTCCGCATATTGAGGAGAAAGTTGGTGATAGAAATTTCGTGGAAATATATCGCCGCAACCATAACAACTTTGTTAATCTTTTCATACTTCTGGGCCACAGTTATGTAATAACGTTCGAACGATATTTCCGCCGTTTGACTGTACAAATTTCTACATGCTATACTATTATCACGATTTTGGCCGTAGTCCATTATGAATTACAAAAGTGTTGGATGTAATCAGACTACGTTAAGCGAAGTCATCGACAAGATTTATGTATGGTAGACAGATAGTAAACATATTTTACAGCCATAATACAATTGATCCACAGAATGAACATCAATACAGTATTTACATTTTCAGTGAATATGGTCTCAAAATATACTGTGGAACTTAATGGATGACTGGTCCAACTCACGTATCGTACCCCTGAATGTCTATCCTCTATTTCACGATAGTAGAAATCGAGCTGCCTCTTCCTACCCCGAAACAAAAAATGGCTCAGAGCACTAGGTAATTTTTCTCAGTAAAATGAATAATAGAACTCCAAATCTCAATTTATTCTCGTTCTAACAGAAGTAACCGGTTTCGGTTATAATAAACGTCATCAAACCAAGATCTACACAACACAATGATCAGTTTCTTGGAGCCGCTGCGTAATTCCATAAGGTGTCCTTCAGCAGTTGATGACGGAGATCTTATGATACTAAAATAAGATGCAATTTAGACGGTTACTTTTTATTTCTGTGTCAAGTGCAATCGCTGTAGTTCCGAGACGTTGTCAAAATGCCTTTTTTAATTGTTTTCTAAAAAAAGTTTGGGTTGTTCAATGATTCGTAAGACCAAACTTTAGACACTGGGAACCACGAGCGCTTGCAGCTTACCTTAAACTGATGAAAGCCTCGAGTTCAGCGTCTCATAGATATTAAGATCGTTAGAGATCATGAGCTAGCTTGGACTAAGATAGAGTATTAAATTAGCTGATGCCTTATAAAGGACCCATTCCACTGTTTGCCTGAACTGCTCTACAGAAGACTATTGAAATGCTGTTTCACAATAACGTCTTCTCGGATATAACCGCTGCGCCGCCTCTCTGAACCGCGCTATCAAAGCTCCACCAGGAATACTCGTGATACAGATGAAACGTTCAGTTCTGTTCTTCCTGCCTTTCTAGCTAAACAGGCTTCATAAGCGAAAAGTAAGCACACTGACCCCCTAGGACACACAACGCTAATGCCGTGTAACACCGCCTGTAGCCTTGGTAACCGCTTCAGTCCGGCAAGGAAGAGCATCGACAAGTTTATTCAGGTATCCTATATCCAGTGCTTTTTTTATTATTCAAAAATTTGGATAGTCAATTTTGTGAGAACCAGTTTAGAATTCATTAGAAAATACCGTTTATCATCTCCTCTGTTGATTTCTCTCTGATGAGACTTTATCACAACACTAGTATCTTCTACAAAAAGTACCAGTTTTGCTTGTTGAACTGGAATTAGAAGGTCACTCACATATATAAGGAATAGAAGTGGATCCAAAATTGGTGATTACGTTCAGTAGAACTCCCACACTGCGGAAGGGACTGCTACGTTTTGCCAGTTATTCCAGATAGTTTTAGATATTTTTTGATGGATTAAAATGGGTTAATATAACGGATATAACGGACTATTCGAGGTGCAATAGGTTTCTGGGTGTTTGTCAACCCAGGAAAGTAACCGTGCAGCCCTGTGATTATCTTGGAAGCCGGGAGTGTCCACAGGACATGCACAATGAACATGCAGAAAAAAGGGCCAAATTAATTAGGTAGTTAGATACTGCATAGATTATTTGAAGGACTCTTTCATCGAAATGATGAGTCATTTCATAGGACATGTGTAAATGATTAGTGTTAACATTAATGAACACTATTAAGTAGATATTCGTCAAAGGAATAGGAGTTTTCAAGAAAAAATGATTTTAATTAGATTTAAAACTTGATTTGCTAACTGTCAGACATTTTATGTTATTGGGCAAACGCTATGAGATTTTTATTGCTGCATAGTGAATTCTTTTCTCACTCACTGACGGTTTTAATAATGGGTAATAAAGTATTTTTTATACTAGTGTAGTAGGTATGGACATCACAGTTCTTCTCAAGTTGTGACGGATTATCTATGACGAATTTCACTAGCGAATATATGTGCTGTGATGGCGCAGTTAAAAATCCTAGCTCCTTGGACATGTATCTAAGTGATGTACGTGGGTGAAGACGAAATATTATTCTTATTGCTCGCTTTTGTGCAGTCAACACTTTCTTTCTAAGTGATGGGTTACCCCAGAAAATGATTCAGTAAGACAGTATATAGCGGAAATTTGTAGAAAATGTCAGGAGGTTGATTCGTTGTTTCCAGGATTAGAAATTATTCGAAGAGCAGAAGCAGCTGCACTAAATTACTTGAGAAACTCAGTAATATGCGTCTTCCAGTTCAAGATTTCACACTATGTACACCCAAAATTTTGGAGGATTCTACTATACTTACTGACTCGTCCTCATATGCTAAAAAAATTGTTGGTATAAAACTATTTGTTATGCAGAACGGAATAAAGTGCGTTTTTTTATTATTCAAAATATTGGATAGTCAATTTTGTGAGAACCAATTTAAAATTCATTAGAAACTATCGTTTACCATCTGCTCTGTTGATTTATCTCTGATGAGATTTCTATCACGACACTAGTATCCTCTATCAGTTTGGTTGCTGAACTGGAATTAGAAGGTCACTCACATATATAACGAATAGACCTCTATCCAAAATTGATCCCTGTGAGACTCCCATTGTGATTTCTCCCCAGTCTCTAAAATTTTCTACCTTTCTGACATGCTTTAGCTTATTCGGCACAACATTTTGCATTCTTTTTATTAATATGATTTAACGAGATGTGAATAGAGACATCATTTTCGCAAAACGTGAGTTCGTTTGATTACCACCACAATAAAAATTCTCGGAAATATCACAAAAAATACCAACGCGCGATATTTTTTCAAGACTTGCACTGTTTATGAATAACTGTATAAATAGCATTTTCAGTCGAGCAACCCTTCTCTTACGCAAACTGTGATACGCTAAGTAAATAGTTTGCACAGAAATGTGAGACTACTTATGAGCACATTACATTTTCGAATATTTTGGAAAAAGAAGTCAGTAATGAATATGTACTATAACTGAATACGTCTGTCTTTCAACTTTCATATGAATAGGTTTAACAATTGTAACACTTGGTCATCGAAAATTTTGAAATAAATGGTACGGAAACCACCCGCAGAAAGTCACAGAAGCCACTGTTGGCTACACGCTACATTGGGCCATCATTGTTCTGAACGCTTTGCATCATTTGAAAAAAAAAGTTATAATCACAACTCTTCGGACCACACAACACGTCACCAGTCACATACTGCTCAGTTTCTGTGTTTTTGGATTATCAGATACGTGCAGCTTCACGTTCCGCTATGACCAATTTCCTTTTGTGATGTAGCAGCTTCCAAATGCTTATTGCATGCACTTCCTGTCCCAATGTCCAATTGTAAATTGGTTGAAATTGTCCCACATTCACTAACAACAGCAGTTCCTGTCTGGCTTGATACCGATTGCCATCGACTACGCGTGTCACTCGATTATAGTCCCTGCCGGTTAGAATCTCCTTACGACTACTGTTCTGGTGCGAGATTTACAGCCCTCCAAAGCGACCAGAGTGCTCTTTTAAGGGAGTGACAAGTGTGTTGTCCACTGAAGTTATATAAGGCTGGAAACGAAGTTCGCTCATTTATTATTGCAGCAACCCTCGTCTAGAAGAGACTAGAGGTCGTTCAGTTGCACTCACGATCTGCACTTCGTAAACTGTAGGAGTGCAGCTCCTATTCTCACATTGTTTTTTAAACACTCTTTTTAGCCACATCCATTCCAATTCGAAATAGCTAGCGCTCATTGATGATTGTTCCGCGATACGATTAAACATTGGTTCTTCAGTGAAAAACCCTTGTTCCATTTTTTTCGTGATAATTCTACTAGTGATAGTCGTTGTTTTCCATTATAATCGTAAAGAGTCTCGGGGAAAGAAACTTATTTCGAAAGAACGTATCTGTTTCCCTCCAGCTTGTTCCCGCACAAAACCACCTTGATGTTTAGTGCACCCCGTAAACAAAGAGCATCAAAGACTCATCAACTCAACTAATCAAACTTCGCGGTTTACGAGTTTTCGCCGGAATGAGATCTCTGGTCTTACGTTGCTATATTTGTTCTCGTCCTAAACTAGTGAAAGTTTGACCTGTAAAATACAGGAGCAGCAAACTTCAGTATTTACGCCTGAACGTTGGTCAGGTTTCGCTGATACCAAGACACGAAAGAAACTTATTTCGAAAGAACGTATCTGTTTCCCTCCAGCTTGTTCCCGCACAAAACCACCTTGATGTTTAGTGCACCCCGTAAACAAAGAGCATCAAAGACTCATCAACTCAACTAATCAAACTTCGCGGTTTACGAGTTTTCGCCGGAATGAGATCTCTGGTCTTACGTTGCTATATTTGTTCTCGTCCTAAACTAGTGAAAGTTTGACCTGTAAAATACAGGAGCAGCAAACTTCAGTATTTACGCCTGAACGTTGGTCAGGTTTCGCTGATACCAAGACACGAAAGAAACGAAAGTAATTAGCGTTACTAAGGGACTACTTTTCGTGTTGTATTCATGCGCAACTGTTTCACGATCTTTAACTGAGTCCTTACACTGTAAAAAGTGCCACCAAAATCTGTCAGCTTGGTGCACATGTAGTTTAGTCAGCTTACGACATACAGCTTCTTTGCGCTTCACCAGAAGGCAATTAACGCCAAACATCCTTTGCAGCGTTATTGTAAATGACATGCGTTAATGTTTTGTGCATGACTAAGAACGAATGCAGAAATGTGTGGGCTCAAATAGGTCTCACTTCGAAGGGGGCTACCCCCAACTGAAAATGAGCGGTGTGTACGTATATTTACGATTACCATTCTAGTCAGCTGACCACGTATACAACGTTTTTCAACTGAGTGTAAGAATACGCCTGTTTTACTTAAGTGACGGTCTTAATGCTTGAATGGTACTGGATTTTTGGGAATGAACAACTTTAAAGAACCATTTATTAGAGTCTGAAGACGCTCCAGCGCTAAACTTGTGCAAATGCCACAAATATACATCTGCATCTGCATTACTGATATTCAGTTCACAGTTAACTAAGTGTTAGAAGGTTCTTCGAATAATTTTCACGCTATTTCCCTACCGTTCCACTCTCGAACTGCGCATATATATCGAAATAGCCGACACAGGGATAGAGAAACAATTCAAATCGCTCAAAAGAGGAAAGGCCGCTGGACCTGATGGGATACCAGTTCGATTTTACACAGAGTACGCGAAGGAACTTGCCCCCCTTCTTGCAGCGTTGTACCGTAGGTCTCGAGAAGAGCGTAGCGTTCCAAAGGATTGGAAAAGGGCACATGTCATCCCCGTTTTCAAGAAGGGACGTCGAACAGCTGTGCAGAACTAGAGACCTATATCTCTAATGTCGATCAGTTGTAGAATTTTGGAACACGTATTATGTTCGAGTATAATGACTTTTCTGGAGTCTAGAAGTCTACTCTGTAGGAATCAGCATGGGTTTCGAAAAAGACGGTCGTGTGAAACCCAGCTCGCGCTATTCGTCCACGAGACTCAGAGGGCCATAGACACGGGTTCCCAGGTAGATGCTGTGTTTCTTGACTTCCGCAAGGCGTTCGATACAGTTCCCCACAGTCATTTAATGAACAAAGTAAGAGCATACGGACTATCAGACCAATTGTGTGATTGGATTGAAGAGTTCCTAGATAACAGAACGCAGCATGTCACTTTCAATGGAGAGAAGTCTTCCGAAGTAAGAGTGATTTCAGGTGTGCCGCAGGGGAGTGTCGTAGGACCTTTGCTTTTCACAATATACATAAATGACCTTGTGGATGACATCGGAAGTGCACTGAGGCTTTTTGCGGATGATGCTGTGGTGTATCGAGAGGTTGTAACAATGAAATATTGTACTGAAATGCAGGAGGATATGCAGCGAATTGACACATGGTGCAGGGAATGGCAATTGAATCTCAATGTAGACAAGTGTAATGTGCTGCGAATACATAGAAAGAAAGATCCCGTATCATTTAGCTACAATATAGCAGGTCAGCAACTGGAAGCAGTTAATTCCATAAATTATCTGGGAGTACGCATTAGGAGTGATTTAAAATGGAATGATCATATAAAGTTGATCGTCGGTAAAGCAGATGCCAGACTGAGATTCATTGGAAGAATCCTAAGGAAATGCAATCCGAAAACAAAGGAAGTAGGTTACAGTACGCTTATTCGCCCACTGCTTGAATACTGCTCAGCAGTGTGGGATCCGTACCAGATAGGGTTGATAGAAGAGATAGAGAAGATCCAACGGAGAGCAGCGCGCTTCGTTACGAGATCATTTAGTAATCGCGAAAGCGTTACGGAGATGATAGATAAACTCCAGTGGAAGACTCTGCAGGAGAGACGCTCAGTAGCTCGGTACGGGCTTTTGTTGAAGTTTCGAGAACATACCTTCACCGAAGAGTCAAGCAGTATATTGCTCCCTCCTATGTATATCTCGCGAAGAGACCATGAGGATAAAATCAGAGAGATTAGAGCCCACACAGAAGCATACCGACGATCCTTCTTTCCACGAACAATACAAGACTGGAATAGAGGGGAGAACCAATAGCGGTACTCAAGGTACCCTCCGCCACACACCGTCAGGTGGCTTGCGGAGTATGGATGTAGATGTAGATGTAGATTTAGATGGGAAAAGCAGTTCCTGTCGCGCTTGATACCGATTGTCATTGACGAGGCGCGTCACTCGACTATAGTCCCTACCGGTTAGAACGTTTTTACCACTACTGTTCTGGTGCGAGTTTTACAGCGCTCCAAAGCGACCAGAGTGGTCATTTAAAGGAGTGACAAATGTATTGTCCACTGAAGTTATATAAGGCTGGAAACGAAGTTCGCTCATTCATTATTGCATTAACTGTCAGGAAGAGATTAGAGGTCGGTCAGTTGCAATCAAGATCTACCCTTCGTAAACTATAGGAGTGCAGCTGCTATCCTCAAATTGTTTTTTAAACACTCTTATTAGCCACATTCATTCCAAGTGCAAAAAAGCTAGCGCTCATTCATGATTATTCCACGATACGATTAAACATTGGTTCTTCAGTGAAAAACCCCTGTTCCTCCTTTATTTCGCGATAATTCTGCTAGTGATAATCGTCTTCCATTTTAACCGTAAAGAGTCTCAGGGAAAGAAACTTATTTCAAAAGAACGAATCTGTTTCCCTGTAGCTTGTTGCCGAACAAAACCACCTTGATGTTTAGTGCGCCCCGTAAACAAAGAGCATCAAAGACTCATCAACTCAACTAATCAAACTTCGCGGTTTACGAGTTTTCGCCGGAACGAGACCTCTGGTCTTACGTTGCTACATTTGTTGTCGTCCTAAACTAGTGAAAGTTCGACCTGTAAAATACAGAAGCGGAAAACTTCAGTATTTACGCCTGAACGTTGATCAGCTTTCTCTGATACCAAGACACGAAAGAAACGAAAGTAATTAGCGTTACTAAGGGACTACGTTTCGTGGTGTATTCATGCGCAACTCTTTCACGATCTTTAACTGAGTCCTTACACTATAAAAAGTGCCACGAAAGTCTGTCAGCTTAGTGCACATGTAACTTAGTCAGCTTACTACATACGGGTTGTTTGCGCTTCACTAGAAGGCAAAAAGCGCCAAACATCCTTTGCGGCGTTACTGTAAATGACATGCGTTAATGTTTTGTGCATGAGTAAGAACGAATGCAGAAATGTGTGGACTCAGATAGGCCTCACTTCGAAGGGGGCTACCCCCAACTGAAAATGAGTGGTGTGTACGTATATTTACGTTTACCAGTCTAGTCAGCTGACCACGTATACAACGTTTTTCAACTGATTGTAGGAATGCGCCTGTTTTACTTAAGTGGCGGTCTTAATGCTTGAATGGTACTGGATTTTTGGGAATGAAGAGCGTTAAAGAACCATTTATTAGAGTCTGAAGACGCTCCAGCGCTAAACTTGAGCAAATGCCACAAATATATAACTCATTAATGCCCTTCCACGCTGGTGGCAGTTCGCTAGTACTCCGCGCCTTTGAATAATGTCATGTTATTTTCTTGCAGAAAAATTCAGATCTCAAACACGATCCCTGTAACTGTCTTACTGAGAAAAAAGAAAGCCGGAAATTTCTTCCCCGGATAACAGCGAAAAACACATGAAACTTCTGTGAGTCTCCTTCGTGCTTGACTGTGTTATGTGGTTGTTGTGTTTTCTATGTTATTGCGTTGTGGCGGTTCACTTTTCCTCTTAGATGGAATGTAGTCTCATCACTCAACACTAAACGAGAAAAGAAATTGTTGTCTTCCAACCATACGCTCAGAATAGGTCCACAATGTACACGTTTTTGTTTATCATCATCATGAAGGGCTTGTAGGAACTGAATCTTGCAGGGTTTGAACAACATACGCTATCGCAAAACACACCATACAGAGATATGAGGAATGGCTAGTTCTCGACTGGTATGATAAGTAGACTTCAGCGGACTACATGAGAAAAAGCTGTTGAATGCGCTCTACGTCTTAAACGTGCAGAAGGGTGCAACGTGTGGATTTCCGCTTACATGAACGACAAGTGTATCGAACTACAGGTATCAACATCGAATGCAGGTGCCGCAGTCTCGATGAAAATCACGCTGCCGTGTTGTAACTGAATTGCACCTGTTGCATCAGAGAACCCTAAACGCATTTCATTATTGTTTTACCGTCATTTCCATTCGACTCACGATTTGTAATGAACGAACGGGCAAGATAACTGCTCCAGGAAGACATCTAGAGATAACCACCATGAATCGGGAATTTACAACTGGTGCGAAGGTTATCTTTTAGCTATGACGTAGCAACGGCCTTCCCACATTGGATACACAGGTTCTCGTCCGATCACCGAAGTTATGCAAGGGCGGGCCTGGTTAGTACTAGGATGAGTAACCGCCTGGGAAAACGGGGTGCCGTTGACCCATGGACACGCAAGTCGCCGAACTAGTGTCCAATTGAAAGCCTTGCGCCAAGCACTCGAGCAATACAGCATTATTACACTGTTGAAGAACATCCTGGACCATTCGAGCGAATGATTTGGCCACCCAGACCGCCCTACAGGAATCCTATCGAATATTTATGGGACATAATCGAGAGGTCAGTTCGAGCTAAAATCCTGCACCGGCAACACTTTCGCAATTATGGACAGCTATGTCGATAGCATGGCTCAATATTTCTGCATGGGACTTCCAACGACTTGTTGACTCTATTTCACATCTAGTTGAGGCACTCCGCCGGGCAAGAGGAGGCCCTACACGGTATTAGGGGCATCCCACGACTTTTGTCAACTCAGCGTAAGGTATTTGTATTGCAATTTGACATTCATCTTTTAACAAGGAAAGCAATCATGTACATAGAGAGTAAGACACAAAAATGACTCCATAGAAATTAATTATTTCAGTTTATTTAGCATGAAGAAAATAGTGTTCGAAAACTATGTACCTACCTCATTAAAGTAAATTGACAGGTAACAAGACAAGGACCATCTTCTCCTTGACATCAAAACAAACTTTAAGGGCAGATTTCAGATTGGCATCTGATAGTATTATTTGGTAAGGAAAAACGTTGTGTTTTGGCAGCATAATCCCGACAAGTCCTTGTTGTTACTAAGTATTCCTGATGAACTGGTGAACAAATTATTGTGGTAAACTCATCTGAGCTATGCTCACATTGTGCCCAAGAAGTGTTTCTATAAACTCCATCCCACCTCTCACTTCAAGGGTACAGAGAGACACATCAGAAATGTGGTCTCAGTTTGAAAAGCGAACCACAAAGCAAAGTCACCCATCATCTCAAACCAGAGGTAGTTGTTTGCAATTATTCCCATTAAGCTACATGAGTTAGCGGCAACTGATCGTTTCGGACCTCTTCTTCGTAAAAAGCAGAGTTTCTGCTTCGTTCTTGTCGTCGTTAGACTGACCTATAACTATGTTTCCATCATTCCATTAAGGAAGGCCACCGGAACATCGTTGAAATATGTGCGTCTGAAACAATTTTCAACGGATATTGATCACATGAACAAAATTATTTCAGACAATGAATCACAGCTTCGGTCCTGTCAGTGGGTTTAAATCTTGGAGTGACACCGGATTCAGCCCACCTTCATTTCAGCCTACTGTATTGTATTGTATTAAACCAGGGACCTAGAAACGACGGAGAAGCTTCGTCCCGCCGTAGCTCTCAGTGGTTCACAACCGCACAACACGCCACAGCAGTCCACCCACCCCACCGGCGCCCCACACCGAACCCAGGGTTACTGTGCGATTCGACCCTCAGTGCTCAGCGGACTCTCCTCCCCCCCGCCCCCACTCCAGGGGAACGTCTCATACACCCCAAATGTTGCATGGTAGAGTAATTATGGTGCACGTGTACGTGGAGACGGTGAGACGGTGTTTGCGCAGCAATCGTCTACACTATGTAACTGAGACGGAATAAGGGGAACCGGCCCGCATTCACCGACGTAGAAGGAAAACCGCCTAAAAACCGTTCACAGGCTGGCCGGCACACCGGACCTCGACATTAATCCGCCGGGCGGATTCGTGCCGGGGGACCGGTACGCCTTCCCGCTCGGGAAGCAGCGCATTTGACAGGGCGGCTAGCTGGGCGGGCTATCTCAGTCTATCACTCATCTTTAAATTCTGCCAAGAGATTGGTGAAGGAATTTGGAAAACTATTTCGCCTGTATTGCTCGAAACAGCATGCTTGATGGGATGTGTTCCTGTCGGATTTGGAGGAAGTTATGAACGAGTTACGCAGTATTTTTTCACTGCCATGAGTCACGGGTCTTAAAAATAAACCAACTACGGACAGTATAAGGGAACTCTTAGATTTTTTCTATTAAAAACACCGTGCTACATTCAGAAGCTACAGCACTAGCACTCGACCACACTGAGAGAGGCGGAAAGAGAAAGAAACAGGTAAATGAGAAAGCAAACATTAACAAGTTTAGGGTTGGTCCTTAAAGTCCCACAGGCTGTCAAACAGAAGGCTATATTTCGCAAATTGTTGTCAGTGTATTCTGGGCCCCTAAGAATGAGGAAGATTTTGCTTACAAAAGTAGTCAAAGTTGAAACTCGAAAGTCACGACAATTCTGTGATGTACATCATGTATCGAATTTCAGAGCGGTTGTGGAATGATTTCCGCTAAGAAAGTCAGATGCCAGCATTCATTTTCACGGTTATTTTTCGTAATTCTGGAATGCACTATCATGTATTCCTCTGCAGTGAATTAAGCAGTATACAGCTACGGATTTTATTTTATTGTATGTCTATGAAAGAGTTGAAACATAGTTTCTGTCGTACACTAGGTGTCATCACTAGAGCTCAGTTACCATGTATCCTGTGTAGTCTTCTCTTTGAGTGAAGTTTACTTCTCCTGATCGATGGAGTGTGTATTGCTTAGATTATTAAAACAACAAAAATACACTGTCTTAAGGTGCTTGGACTCGGCAGGTCGGGTACAATTGGATTCTCAAGGGAACTGGCTTGTCAGTTATATCCCACCATAGTCTTGAATCAACCTTTGGCAGAGCAGAGTAGGCTGTCAGCGTGCGTCGAATTACAGCGGCGTATGTCTTGGGCTGCTGTCTAGTCCTTCATCTCTGCGAGTGGACAGTTTCTGGTGGCTGACGGACAGCTGTCTTTGTGTGAGTCGAGAGTATTAGCGCCGCTGTCTACTGGCAAAGACTACACGGCTGGCACGTTCACCAATCATATAGCAGCATCACGAGGAGTCTGCTCTCCTAAGTTTTGCATGTGGCTGGATTATAGAGGCGGTACCCAAGGAATCGGATTTTAATCGGATGACAGTGGTCATGAAAATGATCCATTGGCAACAGAGTCAAAACGCGATCAGTATCGTAATCAGACTGCAAAATCAGTACAAGATGAGGCACAGAATGGCTACAGAAAAAGAAAAAAAGCCAAATGCTCATGAGAATAATCCAAAGAGATTCTGGTCGTATGTAAGACTTGCTAGCGGCAAGACACAATCAATGCCTTCTCTGCAAGACCACAATTGAATTACTATCGATGACAGTGCTGCTAAAGGAGAGTTACTAAACACAGCCTTCCGAAATTTCTTCACCAAAGAAGATGAATGCCACAATTCGAATCAATAACAGCTGCCAACACGAGTAACTTAGAAGCAGATATCCTCGGAGTAGTGAAGCAACTTAAATCACTTAATAAAAGCAAGTCTTCCGGGCCAGACTGTATACCAATTACGTTCCTTTCAGAGTATGCTGATGCTATAGCTCCGTTCGCTAGACGAAAGATCTGTACCCAAAGATTCGAAAGCTGCACAGGTCACACCAATATTCTGGAAAGGCAATAGGAGTAATTCATTAAATTACAAGCCTATATCATTAACGTCGATATGCAGCAGGATTTTGGAACGTATGTTGTGTTCGAACACCATGAATTAAATGTTCAAATGGCTCTGAGCACTATGGGACTTAACTTCTAAGGTCATCAGTCTCCTAGAACTTAGAACTACTTAAACCTAACTAACCTAAGGACATCACACACACCCATGCCCGAGGCAGGATTCGAACCTGCGACCGTAGCGGTCGCGCGGTTCCAGACTGTAGCGCCTAGAACCGCTCGGCCACCCCGGCCGGCCTCCATGAATTATCTCGAAGAGAACGGTCTATTGACACACAGTCAACACGGATTTCGAAAACATCGTTCTTGTGCAACATAACTAGCTTTTTACTCACACGAAGGATTGCGTGCTATTGACAAGGGACTTGAAATTGATTCCGTATTTCTGTATTTCCAAACGGCTTTTGGCATTGTACCTCACAAGCAGCTTGTAATTATATTGCGTGGTTATGGAATTTCGTCTCAGTTATGCGACTGGATTCGTGGTTTCCTTTCAGAGAGGTCACAGTCCGTAGTAACTGACGGAAAGTCATCGAGTAAAACAGAAGTGATTTCTGGCGTTCACCAAGGTAGTTTTATAGGCCTTCTGCCGTTCCTTGTTTATAAAAACGATATAGGAGTCAATCTGAGCAGCCGTCTTAGGCTGTTTGCAGATGATGCTGTCGTTTATTGTCTAGTAAAGTCATCAGAAGATCAAAACAAATTGCAAAAATAATTAATAAAATACATCTGTATGATGCGAAAATTGGCAGTTGGCCCTAAATAATGAAAAGTGTGAGGTCATCCACATCAATGCTAAAAGGAATCCATTAAACTCCAGTTACACGATAAATCAATTAAATCTAAAGGCCATAAGTTCAACCAAATTCCTAGCAATTACAATTACGAACAACTTAAATTAGAAACACACATAGAAAATGTTGTGCGGAAGACGAACCAAAGACTGCGATTTATTGGCAGAACACTTATAAGACGTAATGAGACTGTCTACACTACGTTTGTCCGTCCTCTCTTGGAGTACGTCTGTGCAGTGTGGAATAGTTACCGGATAGGATTAACGGAGTACATAGAGCAAGTTCAAAGAAGAGCAGCACGTTTTGTATTGTCGAGAAATAGGGGATATAGTGGACATCATTAAAACAAAGGCGTTTCTCGTTGCAGCGGGAAGTTCTCACGAAATTTCAGTCACCATCTTTCTCCTCCGAAGGAGAAAATATTTTGTTGACGCCGACCTACATAGGGAGACACGATCATCATAATAAAATAAGGAGAATTAGAGCTCTCACGGAAAGATATAGGAGTTCGTTATTTCCGCGCGCTGCTCGAAAGTGGAATAATAGCGAATAATTGTGCGGGTGGTTCGATAAAACCCTCTGCTACGCACTTGCAGAGTATCCATGTAGATGTGATGAAGATGTAGAGGTAGATGTAGACTGGAATGAAATCAACCACTGGCTGGAATGCAACTCAGAACAACACGAAGTTGTCTGAAAGCCTCACTGGATCCGCTCAGCACCAGGGGCCAGTACAGACCAAGTCCTCTCTATCAAGTCTTCAAATGAAGTCTCTTGAAAGAATTATGACGAAGTCTCAATGATCACTCTATCAGTGTGGAAGGGCCTCTCCACTCTCCAGCAAGTCGGTTTCGATCCAGGTCTCCTCTCTCTTGAGCTTCTAGAGTGCTGTGATTTTATCTTCAGATCTTATCATTGGCTGACAATATACGCTGGTGTGCAAAACTTAAGGACGAAAGTTACTTTCTCATGATGTGCCATTGCGAAGAAATATAGCTCGATGAAACTTGGACCATACATAGAAAGTACTGCTACGGTGCATTACAGTACAGTGCAGAAGATATCTAAAAGAAATACGAAAATAAGGCGACAAAAACGACACTTTTACTCAAAGAAAATAATTACACTGAAGTCACTACAATTGATGACGGTCTCCTGGACATGACAAAATGCGGGACTTGGCTATTAATAGGGTTCGTGGCCAACACGAACTACAAAATGAGTGCTCTAAAACGTCCTCCCATGCTGGCAAAAAGGTTGATAAGGAATTCTGCACCAACAAGATGGACAACTGCTAGTTGGTCGTTGGTGCACACTGACATGTCTCGTCAATACATCCCACACCTGCTCGATGGGATGGGAGAAATAGGCAGGCTTGTACATTCGCCGAAAATATTCTCGTTTCAAGAGCTTCCCCACCTGCGCTGTTTGATGCGGTCGCTCGTTGTTATCCATAAAGACGACGTCAGGCCCGATTCCACCCCTGAAAAGACACACATGGGGAAGGTACAACGTCACAATAACGGTGACTGGCGAACGTACCGTTTCCAGAGAATGGAGGTCAGTGCGCCCATGCAAAATTATGCCTCCCCACGCCATAACATTTGGAACACCAAAATGATCATCTTCGATACTGATCCTGAGAGCATTACGTGCTCCCACCTCTCGCCATATGAGGATACATCCAGAATCACTACTCCAATTGAATGCTCCGAGATGAGCATGCGACCTCACCCCTCGCTATGATATATGAAGATGGTATGTCCGAAAGAACAGATACCGTCTTCATATAGATAAGGCTTAGCGGGCAATGATCTTCTTCACAGTGGATGCACTCACATTGCCTGAACTCTTACGGGAATCGGTAGATTGACTGCCGCGAGTAATTAGTATAGCTGACAGGGGCACTACAAATGTAGCGTGTGGACAGTAAGTTGGAAGTGTGGGTCTCACGGGGAGCGTGCCAGAGATAAGTCCCTGCAGTCGCATTATCCTCTATGTCCTCTGTGGCTCACTTGGATAGGCCGGCAGGGTAGCTCAGCGTGTTCGGTCAGAGGGCCGATTGTCCTCTGTAATAAAAAAACTGAGTAAAGGAATCAACGATCAACGGATGCTATGTGACGTCCGCACAGAGCAAACGCAACGAACTATACTGAACAAAATGAAGATAATAATAAAAAAATAGAGCCTCTGCCGTGTAAGCAGGAAATCCCGGGTTCGAGTCCCGGTCGGGAAACACATTTTTAACTATACCCGTTGATGTTGATCAACGCCTGTAAGCAGCTAAAGGTCTGGATTTCATTGTAATTTCATCACTCCTCGTTAGTCCAGTCCCTTTGCTCTTGGTACCATCTCAAAGTGTGCCGCCGATGTGCGTATTGGTCGTCGAATAAACAGACCACACCCATCCAACTGTCGTGGCACTATGAAGCGTAAGATTTCTTAGTCTTGCAGTCCTGTCAAATGTGATTGCAATTGCTCCTGCTTTTTGACGTGGGTCCCTTTTTCGCCTACTGCAAAGATTAGCAGTCATCTGCTGCTGTAGTTGACAGTGGTCGACCACTTCTCATATTCGGAAAAGCATTGCCTGTGGTTTGGAATGCTACCCATGCACGTGACACAGTGCTGTGAGCAATACCAAACATCTGGGCTACACTCGTCAAGCTCGGTCCTTCTCTCATTTTCACGATGATTCTTCGCCGTGTGGAGTCATTCAAATGTTGTGTGGAAGAATACCACCACAGTGAACAGTAACTACTCATTTTTGACACATACTGTCTTTTCCCGCTCGTTCGCCTGCTTCGTGTTGCGAGGCCAGTCACATCTGGTGCTATAGTCACGCTGACCTCACTCCAAGTGACTTCCAGCTTTCTTTGAGCGATGGGGAGATCTCTGGCAATTCGGTCCCGCACTTTCATTCTTTTCCACCGAGTTCTTAATACGTTATGTTACTTTATGTATCCCGTCTGTATCAGTGCCAGCCACTAGACGATTCTTAACGCGAAGTTGTCCGCCTGCTTAGCTGGGTGGTAACGTGCTCGCCTCCCATGCAAGTGGGCCAGGGTTCGATTCCCGGCTGGGTTGGAGATTTTCTCCGCTCGGGAACTGGATGTTGTGTTGTTCTCATCATCATTTTATCCTCATCACCGGAGCACAAGTCGCCCAGTATGGCGTAGAATGAAATACGAGACTTCCACTTGGCGACCAAACTTCCCTGAATAGGGGCCTCCCGGCCAACGATGCCAAACGCTCATATCATTTTACTGTGAAGTTCTGCCTCGTTCCAAGATGCCAACTTGTTGTGTACCGACTATCACTTACATGCATTCAGCAGGCGGTCTCACGGTATGTCCCATATAATGACAGCCGACAGCTCGCTGAGTGTCGCAACAAGCTAACCACCTCCCCCAAGACGTCGTCAGGAAGATTGCACACCGGTGAGAAGGTTAGCCAACAACAACAGCAACATGATCGTCAGCCGGCCGGAGTGGCCGAGCGGTTCTAGGCGCTACAGTCTGGAACCGCGCGACCGCTACGGTCGCAGGTTCAAATCCTGCCTAGGGCATGGATGCGTGTGATGTCCTTAGGTTAGTTAGGTTTAAGTAGTTCTAAGTTCTAGGGGACTGATGACCTCAGCAGTTAAGTCCCATAGTGCTCAGAGCCATTTGAACCATGATCGTCACCGTTCTTCCGAAACGACCATCGACCTAGTTACCAATCGAGAAGGCTCACAAGCTCATTAACAGTGAGCAGTATCATCGTGTGATTTGTGCAGTTCTAACATGGTAGATCTAATTTATTAATTTTAAATTATAAAATTTTTAGTCTCTGATTTTGTTAGCCTTTTACGGAGGTCAGGCTCGTAAGGCGGACTATTCAGTAAAAATGTTATTTGCATTTATTGTTTTCAATTCGCAGTGTTCGTTCAACCGTTAGTAAATAGCGTGCAGCGTTTTAGTATTTCCAACTGCATTCTGGTTTTGTTTCGTTCCTTAATATCCGATGGCAAGTGCATTTTCGATATATCCATACCAGAATACATAAACAGTCCTCCGTGTTGTTGGTTTGCTGTTTTATAAGTATAACAAAAAGGAATTGCGGGTCGCATTTTGCCTATCTGCCCTCTCGTTAATCCCTCGGCACCACGAAATCACAAACGCGATCTGAGGTCTTAGCAGATACAAAGTAAACGTGGCATTGCTCTGCCCCGTGCACTGCAGACACAGATCTGTAATCCACAAACCTCCGTTCCGAGAAATGTTGATGTGGAAGAACGGCGTACATGCACAGTGGCATATTTCCGCCTCGCAGACTGCGGATAAGCGATGGCCAGCGCGTCTGCGAATTTAGGCCTTTCATCTCTGGCGTTACGCCGTTTGAGCACGCACACGCGCTACGTATCGATTTCCCCCATCTCTGTGAATACCACATAGCTCGCGAGCACTGTACGCGACAAAACCGTAATCCCTTCGCCCAGAAAGGAACATGTTTCTATCCTCGGATGCTTTATTTTCTCCAGTCATTATACCACTAAAAGACATGTAATACGGAATGAAAGCATTATACAGGGTGTTACAAAAAGGTACGGCCAAACTTTCAGGAAACATTCCTCACACACAAATAAAGAAAATATGTTATGTGGACATTTGTCCGGAAACGCTTACTTTCCATGTTAGAGCTCATTTTATTACTTCTCTTCAAATCACATTAATCATGGAATGGAAACACACAGCAACAGAACGTACCAGCGTGACTTCAAACACTTTGTTACAGGAAATGTTCAAAATGTCCTCCGTTAGCGAGGATACATGCATCCACCCTCCGTCGCAAGGAATCCCTGATGCGATGATGCAGCCCTGGAGAATGGCGTATTGTATCACAGCCGTCCACAATACGAGCACGAAGAGTCTCTACATTTGGTACCGAGGTTGCGTAGACAAGAGCTTTCAAATGCCCCCATAAATGAAAGTCAAGAGGGTTGAGGTCAGGAGAATTGGTCCGCCTCTACCAATCCATCGGTCACCGAATCTGTTGTTGAGAAGCGTACGAACACTTCGACTGAAATGTGCAGGAGCTCCATCGCGCATGAACCACATGTTGTGTCGTACTTGTAAAGGCACATGTTCTAGCAGCACAGGTAGAGTATCCCGTATGAAATCATGATAAGGTGCTCCATTGAGCGTAGGTGGACGAAACTAAAATGATCTGTAACATGGAAATTAAGCGTTTCAGGACACATGTCCACATAACATCTTTTCTTTATTTGTGTGCGAGAAATGTTTCCTGAAAGTTTGGCCGTACCTTTTTGTAACACCCTGTATAATACCCAAATATATTTCAATGGAAGGTCAATGACTAAAAATGACAGTTCTTAACGTAGCACGCAAAACGTCAATTTCATTGTAATTTAAAACTCGGAGGTGTGTGTGTGTGTGTGTGTATGTGTGTGTGTGTGTGTGTGTGTGTGTGTGTGTGTGCGTGCATGCGTTTTTTGAGAGAGAGAGAGAGAGAGAGAGAAAGAGGTCTGTGGATCAGACGTCTGTAACATTATCCCTAAGCATGCGACCTTATGACAATTTTAAGTGATAACATTATATTCTCGAACTGAACGGTACAAAAATGTGTCACTGAAGAACGCCATTAATTCGGTGGAATCCGTGCATTAGCGTTCAATCGGATTTACTTCAATACGTACGGTATCTGATCAGAAGTATCCGGACACTCCTGTGTAATCCAGAATTGACTGATAAATGTCAGAAGAAGCAGACGCACAAGTATAAAAGCAGAAGCGAGGTATTGTTTTATCAGTAGCGAAGCAGTACCAGCAGAATTTCAGGGCTCAATTTCTCCAAACGTGGTCTAATCATTGGACGTTATACGAGTAACGAATCCTTCAAGGATATTTCAACCCACCTAAAGCTGTCAAAGTCACATGCTGGTGATGTGATTGCGAAGTGGAAACGCGCAGGACGACCATAGCTAAAAAATGGTTCAAATAGCTCTGAGCACTATGGGACTTAACATCTGTGGTCATCAGTCCCCTAGAACTTAGAACTACTTAAACCTAACTAACCTAAGGACATCACACACGTCCATGCCCGAGGCAGGATTCGAACCTGCGACCGTAGCAGTCGCGCGGTTCCGGACTGAGCGTCTAGAACCGCTAGAACACCGCGGCCGGCTAACCATAGCTAAACCAAACTAAACAAAGAGTAGGCAGGGACCGTCGATCATGTAAAAAATGGCATGAAATCAGCAGAAGGAATCCCTCGTGAGTTCCAAAGGGCTACCAGGAGTCCAGCTAGCACAATGGCTGTGCTTGTGGAATTGAGAATAATGGTGTACAGTGGTCGTGCCGCTCCTCACAAGCCACATGTTTCTATAGTCAATGATAAGCGACGCCTGAGATGGTGCAAAGAGCGACTCCACTGGACAGTGAGTGACTGGCAACAAGTAATTTGCAGTGGTGACTCACGCTGTATCTTGTGCCAATCCGATGGAAGGGTTTGGGTTTGGTCAATGTAAGGAGAACGTCATGTGTAGTGCTAACAGTGACGGAGTGAGGAGATGGTCTTACAGCACCGGGCTGTTTTTCATGGGCAGGATGTGGTATCCATATTGCGCTTGAGAAAACGCTAAATGCGGATGGATACGAACACATTTTACAGCATTGTGAACTAACAAGGGAACCTCCCCATCGCACCCCTCTCGGATTTAGTTATAAGTTAGCACAGTGGATAGGCCTTGAAAAACTGAACACCGATCAATCGAGAAAACAGGAAGAAGTTGTGTGGAACTATGGAAAAAATAAGCAAAATATGCAAACTGAGTAGACCATGCGTAAGATATGCAACATCAAGCAGAATGTGAGTTCAGGCGCGCCGTGGTCCCGTGGTCCCGTGGTTAGCGCGAGCAGCTGCGGAATGAGAGGTCCTTGGTTCAAGTCTTCCCTCGAGTCAAAAGTTTACTTCCTTTATTTTCGCAAAGTTATGATCTGTCCGTTCGTTCATTGACGTCTCTGTTCACTGTAATAAGTTTAGTGTTTGTGTTTTGCGACCGCACCGCAAAACCGTGCGATTAGTAGACGAAAGGACGTGCTTCTGCAATGGGAAGCGAAAACATTTGATCGCAAGGTCATAGATCAACCGATTCCTCCACAGGAAAACACGTCTGATATATTCTATACGACACTGGTGACGGCATGTGCGTTACATGACAGGAATATGTTGTTGACCCACCTAACTTCTACACTTGGCGAATTGGTAAAAAGATTCTCCTACCTTGCCCGATTTAGGTTTTCTTGTGGATGTGATAGTCACTCCCAAAAAAGTGCTTAAAACATAAGAGTTTGTCACATAAACTGCAACAAATGAATGCAACAGTTTCACGGTAGCACAGTTTTCCCTGTGCTCTGTCAAAACATATGTTTTTAGCGTTTTCAAATTTTTCCGTGTGTAGACCGTCAAATCCTGTATATGTCCAAACAAATCTGAACATGCCCTGGAATTTTGGAGAGCGAAGTTGATTATGTGTGAGTGCCTGAACTTTGATAATTGTCTGAAAATAAAAAATTAAACTTTTCACTCGAGAGAAGACTTGAACCCAAGACCCCTCATTGCGCAGCTTCTCACGTAACCACCGGACCACGGCGCTCCTGAGCTCACATTATCCTTGATGTTGCCTATCTTGCGCATGGACTACTCAGTTTGAATATTTTCCTTATTTTTTTCATAGTTCCACACAACTTCTTCCTGTTTTCTCGATTGATCTGTGTTCAGTTTTTCAAGTCCTATCCACTGTGCCAACTTATAGCTAAATCTGAGGGGGGTGCGATGGGGAGGTTCCCTTGTAAGCATAACTGAGGAGCAGTTAGGAGACGATGAGTGTGTCAGCCAGTCACATAAAAGTGGTGCAAGTATCGCAGTAATCTAACTTAAACTAAATTACGCTACAGACAAACACACACACCCATGCCCGAGGGAGGACTCGAACCTCCGACGGGGGAGCTGCGCGAACCGTTGCAACGCGCCGTGAGACCACGCGGCTACCCCGCGTGGCCCTTTAGTGAGTTAATGGTATGCATACAGGGTGTTACAAAAAGGTACTGCCAAACTTTCGGGAAACATTCCTCACACACAAATAAAGAAAAGATGTTATGTGGACATGTGTCCGGAAACGCTTAATTTCCATGTTTCGTCAGTATGTACTGTACTTCCTCGATTCACCGCCAGTTGGCCCAATTGAAGGAAGGTAATGTTGACTTCGGTGCTTGTGTTGACATGCGACTCATTGCTCTACAGTACTAGCATCAAGCACATCAGTACGTAGCATCAACAGGGTTAGTGTTCATCACGAACGTGGTTTTGCAGTCAGTGCAATGTTTACAAATGCGGAGTTGGCAGATGCCCATTTGATGTATGGATTAGCACGGGGCAATAGCCGCGGCGCGGTACGTTTGTATCGAGACAGATTTCCAGAACGAAGGTGTCCCGACAGGAAGACGTTCGAAGCAATTGATCGGCGTCTTAGGGAGCACGGAACATTCCAGCTTATGACTCGCGACTGGGGAAGACCTAGAACGACGAGGACACCTGCAATGGACGAGGCAATTCTTCGTGCAGTTGACGATAACCCTAATGTCAGCGTCAGAGAAGTTGCTGCTGTACAAGGTAACGTTGACCACGTCACTACATGGAGAGTGCTACGGGAGAACCAGTTGTTTCCGTACCATGTACAGCGTGTGCAGCCACTATCAGCAGCTGATTGGCCTCCACGGTTACACTTCTGCGAATGGTTCATCCAACAATGTGTCAATCCTCATTTCAGTGCAAATGTTCTCTTTACGGATGAGGCTTCATTCCAACGTGATCAAATTGTAAATTTTCGCAATCAACATGTGTGGGCTGACGAGAATCCGCACGCAATTGTGCAATCACGTCATCAACACAGATTTTCTGTGAACGTTTGGGCAGGCATTGTTGGTGATGTCTTGATTCGGCCCTATGTTCTTCTACCTACGCTCAATTGAGCACCTTATCATGATTTCGTACTGGATACTCTGCCTGTGCTGCTAGAACATGTGCCTTTACGACACAACATGTGGTTCATGCACGATGGAGCTCCTGCACGTTTCAGTCGAAGTGTTCGTACGCTTCTCAACAACAGATTCGGTGACCGATGGATTGGTAGAGGCGGACCAATTCCATGGCCTGCACGCTCTCCTGACCTCAACCCTCTTGACTTTCATTTATGGGGGCATTTGAAAGCTCTTGTCTACGCAACCCCGGTACCAAATGTAGAGACTCTTCGTGCTCGTATTGTGGACGGCTGTGATACAATACGCTATTCTCCAGGGCTGCATCAGCGCATCAGGGATTCCATGCGACGGAGGGTGGATGCATGTATCCTCACTAACGGAGGACATTTTGAACATTTCCTGTAACAAAGTGTTTGAAGTCACGCTGGTACGTTCTGTTGCTGTGTGTTTCCATTCCATGATTAATGTGATTTGAAGAGAAGTAATAAAATGAGCTCTAACATGGAAAGTAAGCGTTTCCGGACCCATGTCCACATAACATATTTTCTTTCCTTGTATGTGAGGAATGTTTCCTGAAAGTTTGGCCGTACCTTTTTGTAACACCCTGTATAATGTTCTTAGTATTTAAACATTTTGTATTAGATGTGAAAAGATGTCTGTGCCATTACTTTTTTGTGCCACTGTAATAGCGCCTATCAGTAGCAGCAGCGCGAGACGACGCTACACATTATGTTGCCAATACAGCAGTCCACGTGGGCAGTCACGGGCAGCTCGAGGCGGTGTCTTCACACGGCGTCACTGGGGTCGGCATTGTATTGGCACCGAGCCGCAGAGGCTGGGCTTCACACAGCGTCACACGCGGGCGGCACGGCATCGCGTAGGCAGCGAGTAGCAGAGGCTGACAGCAGTCCACGATGCAGGCGGCATCGCATCGACATCGGGCCAAATGCAGAGCTGCAGAGGCGGCGTAAGTCGGCGGGGAAACGCAATTGCAGTCAGCGGCTGCATTGTAAATTTGCCTTCAGATCGTCAGCCACACCGACGAAATTAATAATTCGCGAAGTGAATCTCTGTCACAAGGTGCAGACAGTGAAACTACTAGCGTTAGCGTGCCAGAGAGAAGGGAAGAAATAGGTTGGGTGCCAGGAAGAGATCTGATTTTTTGAAACATTGAGTAAGAAATTAGAAAAGATAGATTCAAAAATGGGAGTATAAAATTTGTTGGAGGTACAAATTTAAAAATGGAGAGTAAAATGGGGAGTATAAAATCTGAGATACACTGACGGAAAAAAGGAGTTGTGCGACATGAAGCAATGTTGGTAAGAGTGTTTCTACATCTGAAAGATGATGTCCATTCAAATTTCCGCCAGTCACATAAAAGTGGCGCAAGTATCGCCATTATGAGGATGCATATCAGGTATGATTTACATATACGCCGTGACTGTCATGAGTGTTCACTACCTTTGAGACTGGACGTAGTGAGTTGCTGTTAGTCAATAACGCCTTTAAAGCAACAACGACGCCTTTATCAGCACCACACTCTGCCTGAACGAGGTCATTTAACAGGGCTACGAGACGCTGGATATATGAATTGGCAGGTATGTAACCACTGTACACGATTGCTGGCAGCAGTATTCACGAGAACGTAAGGTCGTAAGGTGACCGGGCTCCGGACGCCCGCGTGGCATTACCGACAAGGAAAGCCATCGGCGTTTGACTTCGCATCGTACTGCATCTGCAGCAGCACTTTTAGCAGCAGTTGTCACCACAGAGACACTATGAACAGTTACAAATTGGTTACTTCAAGGACAGTTCCGAGCCAGACGCCCTGTAGCGTACATTCCACTGACCCCAAACCATCGTCATTTGTGACTTCAGTGGTGTCAAGCGAGAGCTCATTGGTGGGCGGAGTTGAGGTTTCTTATGTTTTCCGATGACATCTGGTTCTGCCTCGGTCCCAGTGATGGCCGTGTCTTGGTTAGGAGGGGGGCAGTTGAGGGCCTGCAACCAACCTACCAGCACGCTAGAGACACTGTACCTACACCTGGAGTATGGTCAGGAGTGCAATTTTTTAAGACAGCAGTAGCACTCTAGTGGTCACCCCACGAACCCTGACTGCCAGTTTATACGTCAGTCTGGTGAATCGATCTGTTGTGCTTCCATTCAAGAAAAGCATTCCAGGGGGTAGACTCAAAAATTAAGAGTAAAATGGGGCGCATAAAAACCGAATAGTAGAGAGTACAGATTCAAAATTAGGGGAAATGAAATCAAAGATGGTGATAAAATAAATACAGTGAGTGGAAAATTTTGATCAGCTACATGTAAAATTCTTTGAGATTACAAATAAAGTTGAAAATATTGTTAAATGGTCAAGAGAGTTAATCTCAGAGTTGATGAGGTCGAAAATGTGTTGGTAGCCTAGGTGGAACTTGTGGAAGATCATCGTGTGAAGCGAATTGAGGCAGAAGAACAGAAATGTATGAATTATGGATTACAAACAAACTCAGATTTTAAATCAGTGATTGTAGTCATTGCTGAATATTATAAAACTATAGGTGAGAAACTGGAAGGGGAAGTTAGCGAGAGTGAAAAACAGATAAATGAATTAAAGGAATCAATAACTATTGTTGCGCTTGGACAAGACAATTTAATAACTGCAGTAATTGGAACAGGGGGAACAATAATGTATGAAGTATAAATAAAAGTAACAGTGTGATTCTAGCTGTTATGTTGGGGAATTATTCGCTTGAGATGAAATAGAAAGACTGGAAGATAATGGAAGAAAATAGTGTGGATTTAGCTTCAATGAAAATTACTGAGGTATTTGAAACAGAGGCAGTGGCTCTGCCAGAAGTAGGGACAAGTGTTGATGTGGAAGTGAGAGGAAAATCAAATAATGAAATTGTACGTAATCAGGTTATGTATGTGAATATAGAGACGAATAATGATGGGAGTTCTTCGAATATTAATGTATGTGAGCCTGATCAAAGCGGAGAATGTGCTGTTATTGATAATATTGGTAATGTGACTACCAGTGGGTGCACATGGTGATGAAGGAAAGGATAGTGGTATATACATAAATGCTGTGTGTACACCAGTGAGTACACCTGAAAATGTTGGGTGTGGTAATAATGAATTAGTGAATGAAGTTGAGGTTAATTGTAGTAATTCAAATGTTGCTGAGTTTCGCCCTGAGGAAGAAGTTGAGGCTCATGTTTTATAGAAGGTAGTCAGATGGTTCCGCATAAGAATATTCGTAGTGATTGTATGGGAAAAGAGGAAGCTAAGTATGATGTCTTATGCTAAAATCCATAAATTATTAGTTCCTGAAGAAGAGGATAATTAAAAATATAAAATGACAAGGAAAATTGAAGAATTATGGGATGATAGGATATAAGAGAAGTGATTAAAGATCTGTTTAAGGAATATGCAAATATCACATATGGGAATATATATATATATATATATATATATATATAAGCGTTAATGTAATGAATAAAGAGAGCAGGGAAGGAACTGAAGCAGATCTGTTGAAAGAGACCGAATTTAGGAGGGTAGTTATTGAGAAAGCTTAAACAATTATTAATTTAAAAGTGGGAAATGTAAAAAATACTGCACCATTAGATTCTGGATCTAACATGTCAGCAGTATCTGAATCATTCTGGCAACATATACGAAGCAGAGATTTGGTGGAGGTGACTGTAACTGGGGTTAAAATAAAGACTGCAACTGGGGAATATAGCAAGCCAATAAAGAGAAAAATTCTGTTAAATTTGAAGACTGGGAATCAGTGTCTTTGTGGTGGCTGGTCTTGCTCAGAATATAATTCTCAGGATGGATTTTCTTGATAAGTATGATTGCAGCATAACTGTAAAAGACAGGTTTCTGGAGTTTGATGATGGAGACTGCAGAAAGAGAGTAAGATTCGAAAGAGAAGTGAGAGGTAAACAAATGGTAGCACATTTACAGGTGGAATAGAAACATGATAATGCAGTGTGCTCAAGCGTATATAAAGTGTATTATTGCACGATATTTGTTTTGGTCCATACTAACTCCTCCAACAATATGGGAAGCAAAGAGCTTGCATAAGAAAAGCTGTGGTTCACAGCCTCGAGGACGAACAAGTGCTCATAGCTGTTAAGACATGCATTTTGGAGCCCATGTTTATTGGACTTTTTTCTCTTTTTGGAGTAAGGAAACTGTTCGCAAATTTTTAAAACGTCATTCCGAAACACCGTGGACCTGTCACAGCGCTGGTCCGGCACGTAAAGTTTTCTGTAGTTGACGGGGTTTCCTTGTAGACCTCTTGCTTCCAGTTTGCTCCCAAACAACAGTCCAGAGGTGTTACGTCAGATTAGCGTGCAGGACATTTCGTGTTTCCCGAACGATCGATCTAACGATACTCACATGTTATGCAAAGTAGGTCTGTAATTATCTGTACGGAATGGGCGGTACATTCGTCATGTAACAAATGGATTGCCTTATATCCAGAAGTATGTCTCGCATTAACTGCGGCAGTAAATCTTTTAGGAATTGCAGATACTTTTGGTTGTTTAAAGTCCTATCCATAAAGCAGGACCCAGTAACGCCAATCTTAAACAGCTCGCAATACACATTGACAGACCGAGATCGTTGTTTTTCCCTGTCTCTGAGCAGGAGAGAATTTACAACTGACCAAAAGTGAATATTGTGAAGACTGATTTACCCATGGTTTGTAAACAACGCATCAGCTTTAAATAAATTCCTGCTCAGAAACGCCCCATCACTTTGCAGTTTTCCGATACACTGTTCGGAAATCCGTAACAGGATTTGCCACGAATCTGTTAGAGCGAAAAGTGGAAAGCCAAAATAGGTTGGGATGTAGTATTCGCAAAATACTCCTTTGGCTGATCGTAGTGCAAATTCAAGCTGCCTCATATTGCCCCGTGGGTTGTGTGTTACCGTTGCTAAAATGTCAGCTACATTTCTTTCATCAGTTGCTGTTCTTTTTCATTGCCGTATTTTATTCTTCGCACTGCCACTTTCATGAATTTTAAAATTTTTAAGCCGGCCGTTATGCCCGAGCGGTTCTTGGTGCTACAGTCTGCAACCGCGCGACCGCTACGGTCGCAGGTTCGAATCCTGCCTCGGGCATGGATGTGTGTGATGTCCTTAGGTTAGTTAGGTTTAAGTAGTTCTAAGTTCTAGGGGACTGATGACCTCAGAAGTTAAGATCTGCTCAGAGCCATTCGAACCATTTTTGAACAATTTTTAAACATCTTACGGGAATGCAGCCAGGTAACGTCTTCGGCAATCAAAAATGCACATGTGCATATTCTGTCATTTTCAAAGCACAGACAACGAAAGAGGACTATACAAGCAAATTTAAAACCTCGGATACAGAATACAAGCCGGAAGACAGCACCACACACAAACACCGTAAACACTAGCGTCACCACTCGACCAAAGATCGCCCACGCCAGACGTTATCGAGAGGAAATGTTAATAGATTGCTAAATCCTCGTAAAATTTACGATTGCAGTAGGGTATGAAACAAGACATTTTGTACTTAATTTGGTATGTAACAAACCATTGGAGATCTAGTAATTGCTATTAACCAATCCGTAACCTGTAAATTATGATTTCCTTTTAATAAAACGTGGAGTAGTAAATTTTACGATGGTTTAGTAGCAATCTAACATTTTCCTCATTGGTTATTAACCAAATGGTGACCTAGTAGCTTCCTTAGTATCTCCACCCCAAAAGCTGGGCCGGCCGGAGTGGCCGAGCGGTTCTAGGCGCTACAGTCTGGAACTGCACGACCGCTACAGTCGCAGGTTCGAATCCTGCCTCGAGCATGGATGTGTGTGATGTCCGTAGGTTAGTTAAGTTTAAGTAGTTCTAAGTTCTAGGGGCCTGATGACCTCAGAAGTTAAGTCCCATAGTGCTCAGAGCCATTTTTTTTAACCCAAAAGCTGGAATTGCACTCCTAAATCTCCGTGTTCTTATGTTCCATAGGATGACCGATGCCAAGGCAATGTCCTGCAATAGTCGGTTTCGCCGGCTATTGTAAGAATGTGGGACGCTTATGCTCCATACACCAGTCTTCCACGATAATTATAGGCTCACCAACGTAGAATATGCCACAACTACAAGGGACCCAGCAGACACCCGCCTTACGCAAATCGAGATCATCCTTTTAGGCACTAAAAGAGCCCTAATGTTATATAGTGGTCGAAAAACACATTTCACACAGTGTTTCCGTAGAATACAACCAATCCTGTTTGAAGGTTTGAAGGCAGAAAGGCCGTTGACTTATAAATCATCTCATATATTTTCATCACTCACCCGATCCACGGCATTATGAAGCAAGGTACGATGATGATGATGATGATGATGTTTGGCTTGTGGGGCGCTCAACTGTGCAGTCAACAGCAACCGTACAAAGTCCAAATTTTTTTCACAGTCCAATTTTTTACACAGTCCAATCGAGCCACAATCACGAATGATGATGAAATGATGAGAACAACAAAAACACCCAATCCCCGGGCAGAGAAAATCCTCAATCAGGACGGGAATTGAATTTTTTTTTTAATCTCATTTTGTTCGCTGTAGTTCGTCGTAATTGTTCGTGGCGGAGGCCCCCTGACGCCCGTTGAAGGTCATTATTGAGCCATTCACTCAGTTTTTTTTATTACAGAGGTCCGCTAACCCTCTGACCGAACACGCTGAGCTCCCGTGCCGGCTGCACTACACCACGAGATGCGGACAGAAGCCGAATGGTGAAAACTGTCAGCCTGAAAATGCAAATCAGTATGAGTTGGCTTCCCATAAACCACTTGTCCTAACGGACCTTCAACGTTCCTCCTGACCAACACATCAAGGAAGGGAAAGCAGCAGTCCATTCCTACCTCCGTCGTGAAGCTAATATTCAGGTTGATTGAATTCACATGTTCTAACAAGAGGTTTAAATTCGCACTCCCAGGAGTCCAAACAACAGAAGTATCGTCTATATACATGAAAAATCAAGCAGGTTTCAATGTCGCTGACTCCAGGGCACGTTTTACGAAATCTTCCATAATCAGATTGACAAAATCGACGACAAGGGGCTTCCCATCTCCACGCATCTGTCTGTTCATAGAACTGGTCATTCACTGAAATGTGGAAGTGAACACAATGTCAGAATAGGTTCGTTACTTCAACACCGAATCAAACTGTAGTTAATCGTAACAAATAGACTACGGCGGGGGAAACACAAGTTTCACATTTTTATAATGTTTCCAAAGAAAGATCGTGATTGCTTGACATGAACAGAATACCGCTAAACATACAATGGTACCGCCGCTCTAACAGTTTGTCGACATTCACCATAAACGAAAACGATATCCACTTTCCAACTATTGTACATTTTTTAAAAGTCTGAATAACTTCACGAGCAAGTTGGCTGATAGCTGCAACAGCAGAGCAGAGACTAGTGAGCTTCAGTTGCACGAGTAAGCACACGAAAGTTACTTTTTACATACATTTCATACAGTAGGCTCGACATTTGTGGAGCCTTTTCTCCTAACGGCTGAACAGTGATTTGCGGCGCTGCTATCTTGTTACTATGTTATCAAGTTTTATGGACACTAAGTCGCCCTCTTCGAAATCTCTTAGCAGCGCCACAGCAAAAGTTTATAGTTTGATTTAAAAAAATAATAATTCGGCAGATTAAAAATTAAAAATTTCTTCGTACGCCAGAGCATTTGCTACATTGTGTGCTATAACTCAGCGGAACCCGCATTTCGATACAGTTACTCCTTCTTTATATAATTTGCGTGACATATCGTTGCTGTCTCACCCTATATCTCCATCCGTAGGAGCGGAATTCTGCCGTGCTGCGCTTCGAAGGGAATACATAGCGTAACTTGCAATTCCAACGTCAGGGAACAAAGCGCCTATTTCAGATATTCAGTGAACGTCATTGACTGCGGCTCGCTGTAGTGAATGCCTTGAGACTTAGTGGTTCTAAATCTCGCCTTCGGCGCCTTCATCCAGGTCGCGTGTCTCTGCAGATGCCATCCTAGAGGGAAACTGCACGTCACAGTCACGGATTAGTTAATGTAATGAAGCTTTCCTCGCCCCCTCGCGCTAGCTACCTCCATGGCTTGTATCTTCCGCACTGCACATAGTGTTTACCAGCAAGACCATTGTCCGTATAAAAAGTACATCAAAATGCGTTCCAGTTGAACCCTGGCCCCTGAATGTGTTGCATATTAACAGACATCTGGAGCCTTTTTTCACGTGCTGAGGGTGTTTATAATTCATGTCATAACGAATTGCACGTATCTAGATGCTTCGTACCATCGCTATTCTCACTGTTTCACATAAAAAGTGACGGAAAAACGAATGAACTGATGTCGCTTACGCATAGCCATAAGACGAAATACATAGTTGAGGCAGTAGAATTGTTTCCCATTTTACCTGAAATACCGACACTCTGAACCTACGCAGCAACATTCGACTACAAAGCCGCTTGTTTCTTTCCAAAGAATATCAATTACGTTGTGCGAGCATCTCCGTAATACATTCATATGGTTAGAAACTGACGATCACATCCACGGCAGAGAGTCACTGAATTAATTTGTCTCTTCCCTCAGGTTGATTAAAGCGGAACCCAAAATGTAAATCAAATTTCAAAATCCTTTACAAGTGCACTGCACACAATTTCCCCAAGAAATCAAAGTTTTGCTCTATACTTCCCTAGGATTGTCCGTTACACTTCATGTCGCTTGTAAATGTTACCCGCACACTGAGACTCGCCGCAGATCCTGTAATCAGTTAATATGGATTTAGTTCTCGTGTTACTGCTACTCATTATGAAGTGTGACATAATCATATTGAAATTCACAGCGACCCAATATTTAAAACTTGTGGAATTCAAAACGTTCTTAGATCGTAAAATTTTTTCTTGTTTTATGACCGGTTTCGATCTATGAGATCATCATCATATGCGTTTACAAAAGGCAAAAATTATGTGCAAAGTTATCAGTGCGAGCATTACAATAGTGTACAACAGTACTGACAGCAGAATTAACGTACATGACCTGAGAATCAGCTGAAAGACAATATAGCTGTCTTCCTAAACTAGTAAACAAAACATAAAAGATTGTAGCCAAGACGGACATCGCTAAAAGATTTAAAAACGCACTAAAACTCTGATAAATGCAAATGACCCGTAATGTAGTGTCGCTGTCAGCATACTGTGATTGCAGCTGCAGCACAAACAACTGAAGAGGCTTGGTCGCTATTTCTCGCTTCTTGTACGCACAGTTTACAACTGTATGTGTCGAAAACAACGGTATGAAAATTGAAATTCTGCACAAGTGAATATAAATTGAGTTAAGAATATAATTAAGATGGAGTTGGAACAATACAATTAGGATCGTAGTAAAATACCAAATATGATATACAATGTATGGCATAAATACAATGTGAGAACTGAGATTTTAAAACTAAAACTAATTCCTGCTTGACTTGTTCTTAACTCAAGTTACATTCACGTATGCAAGATTTTAAAATCTCTATCTTTATTTTTGACACACACAACTGTAAACTTTAGGTGCACCTAGAGATCCCACCTCTTCATTCGCTTGCGCTGCAGCTTCAAGCACAGCGTGCTGACAGAGATCCTTCACTAAAGTTCATTTGTGTTTATCAAAATTTTATTACGTTTTTTATGTCTTTTGTCGGTGCCTATTTTGGTTACAAGGTTTTTATGTTCTGTTTACCGATTTATAAAGACAGGTATGTCGTCTTTTGCTGATTCTCAGGCCACACGTTAATGTTACTACTTCTTATATTTGTGCTGATCAAGTCAAAAACTTGTTACACCAGCGCAACAGAATCACTCCTAAGGGCCCGGGTTCGATTCCCTGCTGGGTCGGAGATTTTCTCCGCTCAGGGACTGGGTGTTATGCTGTCCTAATCATCATCATTTCATCCCCATCGACGTGCAAGTCGTCGAAGTGGCGTCAAATCGAAAGACTTGCACCCGGCAAACGGTCTAACCTACGGGAGGCCCTGGTCACACGATACTTATTTACTAGTTAGACATGTACGCATGAGAAGTTCATTATGCACCGAGCATGAAAGAATGGCTTCAGATAATCTGCATTAGATACTAAGAACAATATCGAAACAGGAGAGTTAGCCAAAACTGTATAATTCAAGGACAAATTTACGAATTTTCAAGTTCCGGTTCGCACAAAAAGAATTTTGATCACTGCGCGTGGGAGCAGAGGTACACGTGTGGGAGCCGTCTGTCTGCGGATGATTGTTTGTTGTTTAGTTCCAACTACAAATTGGTTTATTGTGTGGCATGGTGCTGTACTGTCGTTACGTGAATGAATAGTGGTAAGAGTGCATTTGAATGGTAGTGTTGTGAGTGTCTGGGATATTTCTTCTGGTTTGGACTTGGACCATTAGTTTCAGTAAGTGACAAAGTGAACGCAGATTTCTTGAAAAACATTTCAGACAATAACATGCTTCCGATACTGTGGCAACAATCTCCGGTGTAAATTTTCCTATGCCAGCGAAATAAAGGTTTTATTCACGAAGGAATGTCCATTGTATCACTGAGCGGAGCACAAGGATGGTTTTTTTGACCTTGTTTGTTCGAAGTTATGCCCTAACCCTCCACAAAATTTTTGGAATGAATTGCAACGTTGTTTGTGAGCCACACAATACACTCAAATCCCAGGAATCATTCATTACGTTTGAATAACAGAGGAAACAAATTCCACCTTCATTGTATCACGGATTTGTGCAAAAACTTCTCCGCAGTCTTACTACACTAGTAGTTACACAGGAGGCGTCTGTGGATGTTCGGAAATTTTTTGTCACATTGTGCATATCTATAGGAAGAAGAAAGTTTTGAATTCTACTTATGAAATGGTGGTTGTTATAATTTTACGAATTTCGTAAAGAAGATATAAGAATCATAGACGATACATATGATTGCAATCTTCACAAATCACGAAATCTGTGACTCATAGATGATCAACCAGCAACAAATAAATGGTTTATTGGTGAGACTAAGTGGACAACCACTCAGCTAGGCGGTGTGCGTACTTGCCTAATGCAGGTGCACACAAATATGTACTTGCGCAGCGTGCTAGATGTAGCTGTAACAAAAAGTACTTTCTCGCTACATCCATTCCTAAGCAATCTGCTCAACAACAACTTAAACAGTGTTGCCTGCTCATCTAACTGCGAAATCCTCTGTTCCTGATAGTCAAGGCAGCAGTCCGGTAGTACCTTTCACATAAGTGAACGCTCTTTTATTTTCCTACGTAACAAATACCACACTGTTCTCTCTTTATGAGTTGTGCATGCTGGAAACCAGTCCATGGTTTTCCTGCAGGAACATTATAAAAGGTAAGCTTTCTGCCACTGTCAAAGGCAAAGCATTGTGTTCTTAATCCCATACTACGGCTGCCAGTGTTATTTTCAACGCTAAAAAGAAAAAATCTTTTGACGCAAGCTGCCAGCAAATCTCGAAATGAATTGCACTGCATGTCGTTTTTAGCTTGCCACTCGAGTATAATTGGGACTGTGCTACGTATGAAGACTATGTTGCCATGCGGCAAGGATAACCAGACGCAAATTAGCAGTTACAGGCAAATACAGCTGCTGTTTATATGAGCACAAGTTTGTTCCTACCCCTCCTCGTGATCATCACCCTACTCCATTCGCTTCTATTCGACACACACTTGAGAAATGCTCTAACATATCTGTAGATGAATCAAACGTATTATAAAAAACCTCTTTCGGCCATAAAGTGCAGTTTCCTAGTATCCCAGCAATAAATCTAAGCCAGCCAATTACGTTTAACACAGCTCAAACCGTGTTATTGTTGCGTTTCCAGACTCATTCAAACCCCGTCTGCTTTGCCTCACATCATAAACACCCGCCGATATCTAGTACGCACAAAAAGCGCATCACAACACGAATTGTAGCTTTCCTCGTTACACCACACTCGGTGATTTCGGCATCTCATGCCCGGATTGTCGTCTCTCAGTATAACCTAAGACTCGAGTTACATTACGGATAAGTCTGTCGCCAAACTCTACATTCCAAAAAATGACGTAGAAGCACAATGAATATTTCCATTGTTCTGTATTTTACCTTTTTCCGCAGGTGTGACGTCACACATAACAACATCATTAAGTCACGGATCAAAGGTGGTTGCATTAGGTTCAACCTACGACCATTTCCTACCCTCACATTCTTACTCTGATATTTTTGTATGCTGTAGCTGCGTCCTGTTGTAAATCTGTAATTTTTAGTCATTGGTTACCACATTTTTCACGTTAGTTGACACCTGAAACTTTATATTTCATTACATTTAAATTCAGTTTCCCGTCTCTGTTCCTAGGAAACATTTTTGTGTGGATCTGAGTCGAATTGGCACAATTTTCGTCGGACAATATGCTCTCATACACAGTCGATTCAAACTTTGGTTTTAATATAAAAACAGAAACGTGTACCTCCGTAGCTGTCAAGGGAAGCATACACCCCGCATGTAAGCCATTTTATTCATCTGCCACACTGATGTAGCACACACTTACATCTAGTAAATGCTACTCTAGTACGACGCGCTGCTCATGAGTTTTCGAAATATCGCTGTTTAAGGTTTTACGAGCCTCTTGAATATCGTATGAGAGCGTCAGGCCGGCCTAAGTGGCCGTGCGGTTCTAGGCGCTGCAGTCTGGAACCGCGAGACCGCTACGGTCGCAGGTTCGAATCCTGCCTCGGACATGGCTGTGTGTGATGTCCTTAGGTTAGTTAGGTTTAAGTAGTTCTAAGTTCTAGGGGACTAATGACCTCAGAAGTTGAGTCCCATTGTGCTCAGAGCCATTTGAACCATTTGAGAGCGTCAGAACTCGAGCAGCGGGGTTAGTGGAACCACATATGTTAGATAGTAATGTAGTCATATGGAGAGGAGAAATGGATAACGCCCTAAGCGCCATATTTTTTTTTTTTTTTTTTTTTTTTTTTTTTTTTTTTTTTTTTTGCAAAATGCTTTTTCGGTGCATTTGTATTCTCGGTACTCTGCTTGCATGTCCTTAAATTGGATCCATATGCCAAAACACAGAGAAAGTCTTTCAAACATGGGTTAGTAGATGGCGCATGGTCTTTTGGCCATATTGTGGTTCCCTTTTGTGTTCCAAAATCTTAAAGATATGAGAAGTGGTTTTTGTTAACTGCAGTTCTACCAGACAAAAACTTTTGCTGTATTGCTGTACTTTTGTCATCACAAATAAAACGTATTATCTCAGTATTAAACGCACCTGAAAGAAAATCTTTCTTCCTGCTATTTTGTCGAACACTGACATTTTTAAGAATGTGTCTGCGAACAGATTCACGTTGATTCTTGCAAAGAAGAAAACAGCAACCAGCCATTGTTAATAAAGCTGTTTAGTTACATAAAATGCACAGTTACCGGTTTCGATCTGACAGGTTCATGTTCAGAAAGCTGTGCACGTTTGTATTACATTTTTTGTTTACGTTAGTTGTTGACTGCTTTTTCTAGCAATTAAAGTAAACAACAACAAATGTAGTACGAACATGAACAACAGTCTGAAGATGGACTTGTCGGTTCGAAACCGGAAACAGAGCTATTTGTGTAACCATATAGCATTATTAACAGTGACCGGTTGCTGTTGTCTTCATTGTAGGAACCAACGTTTAAAAAACTTTGTTATTGGCAATTAGAATCGATCTGCTTCCTGGTACGGCACGTAGAACGTTCTTAGTAAAGTATTTATTTTCTAATTTGTTTTATTGCTTTCTGCGGTGATGCAGTGAGCAGCATACTTATGTGGCATGAGAATACCTTCTCAATTTTCTGATATAAATAAGCTATATAAAAACAGAGATACATTGTTTTTGTATTCTCCGGTCAAATGTCACATTTGGCTCTTGGAACGTTGTTCATATCCACTCTTCATATGTCGCATAGAACAGGATATTTTTTATCTAAATAATCAGGAACGAGTCTTTTACAAGATATGTATATATGATTAACTTTAACATTAATGAAAATATTAATTTTCAGTCCTACTCATGCAGTTACACTTGAAAACAAGGGATTCTTTTTTTCATTCTCTTTTTCTTAGCGCGATGCCACTTCTTAAATAAAGAGTAGTATATGAAATAGAAGACGTTCCCAAAGAAAGGATGCTTTCAGTTTGGATATAAAACAAGTCAGGCGATTTATGTCATTGGGAAAATGATCAAAGATTTTTGTTGGCGCATATTAAACTCCATTATGAGGCACTGAAACTTAGGTAACGGATAATAAATGTCATTTTTTCTTCTTCCTGGTGTGGAAATCAGTGTTCTTCTAAAATCGAGATAGATTTTTATGAAGAATTCAGTAGCGGATATATACTCTTTACCTGAACAAAAGTATCTGGACACCCCTATGTAACACGGAATGAACCGCTAGATTTCACAAGAGGCGGGTTCCCTAGTATAAAAGGAGATGGTGATTATTGTATTCTCAGTAGAGAAACAGCAACTGCATAATGTCCCGGTCAGGAGGCCTCAGTGATTTCGATAGTGGACTAGTCACTGGATGTCACTTACTTGTAAATCCAGTAAGGACATTTCATCATTTCTAAAGCTGCCCAGGTCGATTGTTGGTGATTTGACTGTGAAGCGGAAACACGAAGAAACAACCACAGATAAATCAAGGATGGGCTGACCTTGTATACTGACGGACGGGCACCTTCAAATTTTGCGGAGGATGGTTGCCAAAAATAGCGTGAAATCACAGGAACGATTCAGTCGCGAGTTCCAAAGTGCTACCAACAGTCCAGACAGCACAGTGACTGTGCGTAGGAAGTTAAGAAGATTGGGGTATAGTGGTCGAGCAGCTCATCATAAGCCACACATTTTTGTAGTCATTGCTAAGCGACGCTTGAGGTGGTGTAAAGAGTAACGCTACTGCACAGTGAAAGACTGGGAACGAGTGATTTGGAGTGACGAAGCACACTATACCCAGGAGCAATCCGATGCAAGGATTTGGGCTTGGCGATTGCCTGGGGACGTTACCTGACGTCGTGTGTAGTGAAAATGAAATATCGTGTGGTGAGGGCCTCCCATCGGGTAGACCGGTCGCCTGTTGCAAGTCGATGGGGATAATATGATGATTATGAAGATAACACAACACCCAGTCCCTGAGCAGAGAAAATCTCCGACCCAGCCGGGAATCGAACCCGGGCGCTATAGTCTGGAACCGCAAGACCGCTACGGTCGCAGGTTCGAATCCTGCCTCGGGCATGGATGTGTGTGATGGCCTTGTGGTTAGTTAGGTTTCAGTAGTTCTAAGTTCTAGGGGACTGATGACCTCAGCAGTTAAGCCCCATAGTGCTCAGAGCCATTTGAACCATTTTTTGAACCCGTGCCTCGTTGCACAGCATTCCGCCGCACTGACCACTTTTTTTTGGCATTGGTCGTTGTATTTGTTCAGGGCGGACGTCCAATGACGCTTGCTCCAGTTCATCGTTAATCCATTCACTCAGTTTTTTATTACTGAGGGCAGCTAACCATCTGACCGAACACACTGAGCTACAACACTGAGCTATCGAGGCGAGCATCACGTGTTGTGCGAACATTGAACTACAGTGGAGGCTGTGTTTAGGTATGGGGGCTGTTTCGTGGTTAGAGTGTGGTCCCATTTGTACACTGAAGAAAACGCTAAACGCGGGACGAAATGAATAAAGTTTACAGCACGTTCCGCGACGATGCGCTGTGTCATAAATCAGGATGTGTGGAGGGAATGGTTTGGGCCATTCAGTTCCTGAAACGTATTGTACTCCCCAAAGATCCGATCTGAACCCAGTTAAACACCTTCTGGATGAGTTAGAACGGACTTCGCATCAGACCCCAGCTTCCAGTATCAATGCCGTCTCTAATTTGGACTCGCGAGGAAGAATGGGCTGCGATTCCTCCACAGAACCTCACTGAAATTGTTTCCAGTAGACTGAAAGTCGTCATAAAGGAAAAAGATGGAAGATTGGGGTTTAACGCCCTCTCGACATCGATATCATTGGAGGCAGAACACAAGCTCGCAATGTTTCATGGATGAGGAAGGATACCGACAGTGCCCTTTCAAAGGAACTAGACCGGCATTTGCCTGGAGCTATTAAGGGAACTCATGGGAAACCTAAATCTGGATGGCCGGACGTGGATTTTATTCGTTGTCCTCATGGATAGTCATAAAGTCTGCACGGAAAAATGCTGTGTGCCTATGATGCATTAAATATTACACTAAGGAAATTCCTTATTAAGCTAGAACAACGCTCAAGAATTCTGTTTGAAATTCTATCAGCGCAATAGGAGCTTCTGTTTTTGAGAACTTTTACAATTCTATTAATTTCAGTGATGGATTTTGATACTATTTCTAATTGATTAAAGTTTTATAACTACATTTTTCATACAGTCTCTTCCTTCTTCAAATTCCCGGGTTCGATTCCCGGCGGAGTCAGGGACTTTCTCTGCCTCGTGATGACTGGGTGTTGTGTGATGTCCTTAGGTTAGTTAGGTTTAAGTAGTTCTACGATCTAGGGGACTGATGACCATAGCTGTTAAGTCCCATAGTGCTCAGAGCCATTTGAACCAGTTTTGAACCTTCTTCAACTGAACCATTTAATCCTATTTTTTAATGCTACATTCAGCCGGCCGCAGTGGTCGAGCGGTTCTACGCGCTTCAGTCCGGAACCGCGCTGCTGCTACGGTCGCAGGTTCGAATCCTGCCTCTGGCATGGATGTGTGTGATGTCCTTAGGTTAGTTAGGTTTAAGTTGTTCTAAGTCTAGCGGACTGATGACCTCAGATGTTAAGTCCCATAGTGCTTAGAGTCATTTGAACCGTCTTTGAGCTACACTCAGAAATTGGTTGTTAAAAATAGTGACAACTTATCAATTATCGGTCACAACATTGGCACTCAGTTTAGTTCTGGTAGCCTCTTGTTCACTTCACAATGTCCCTCATTCTTTTAATCTTCCTATCTGTAAGCCGACCGGGGTCGCCGAGCGGTTCTAGGCGCTGCAGTCTGGAACCGCGCGACCGCTACGGTCGCAGGTTCGAATCCTGCCTCGGGCATGGATGTTTGTGATGTCGTTAGGTTAGTTAGGTTTAATTAGTTCTAAGTTCTACGGGACTGATGACCTCAGATGTTAAGTCCAATAGTGCTCAGATCCATCCGAAACATTTTATTCGTAGAATTTGAAATAGATAAGTAAACTGTAATTACAGGAAGATATAGATTGACATAGTGTACTTACATGCTTTTGTGTAAGGTGACCTGCATTAATATCTACACCGAAGTTTAGAAAAATTAATAAACAAACTGAAGAATAAATAAACTTCGGAGAATTTTTGCTAAATTTGTAAATCGCTGACTACTAAGCAAAGAAGGTGTATGACTGCGCTAACGAACAGAAATATGTACCAATACATCGGGTTCAATGGTAAGACGTCTCAGAGGCAAGAGTAATTGCAGGTATACATCAGGGAATTGTGATTCACTTAGCTAACAGCGCCGGTGCTACACACACACATTCGTCGTGGATATGGCACAACAGGTAGAAAATAAACCAATTTCAACAACCCTGTAACGGAAGGCAGTTTGGTGTAATGTCTGGAAATTGTCTGAAAGAAAAGGTACATGCAGTTCAATGCACGTCAGGCCCTGAACAGATCCCATATTGCTTAATTAGCTACTGCCACTTATGTCACTGAAGGAAACTGATATTTGGTCATTACTGCAGAGAGAGGATTAAGGAGAAATAAACACATCAGTTATTTGTTGGGAAACACCAACATCTTTGTATATACCCCGAAACCTACTGCGCAGTGCATGGTGGGGACTACTTCCGATCAATAATAGCGATAATTAATTTAGAGACGTCCACTTCAGTTGGACTAATAATTTATTCATACCACGACTAGTTCAAATGGCTCTGAGCACTATGGGACTTAACATCTATGGTCATCAGTCCCCTAGAACTTAGAACTACTTAAACCTAACTAACCTAAGGACATCACACACATCCATGCCCGAGGCAGGATTCGAACCTGCGACCGTAGCAGTCGCGCGGCTCCGGTCTGAGCGCCTAGAACCGCTAGACCACCGCGGCCGGCATACCACGACTAGTATCGAGATTCTAAAATCCTATCTTCAGGTGTATGAAACTGTAACATACAAAGGAGAGGAGAAAAGAAATGCAGTGCAACATATCTGTAAAAGGCAGAAGAGCAGACTATCGAAACAAGGCACTCACTTACTGTATTTTCTAACGCATAACATGCGGTCGGGCCAATCAGTGCAAGATCTGCAAATCACTGCATCTTGGCAGATATAGTAAAAAGGTGAGGGCCTAATAATCAAACTGATCTAAAAATGTAACGGCTGAGCAGGTGGGACGAAGGATAGAGAAACGGAGAAGAAACACTTACTCTCCCACCGTCCGCCGCCGGGCAGCCGCACGCTGTGAACGCCAGCTACAACTGAGAGGAGGGCGACGCCGGAGGTCTGAGGTGCGGAGCGGCGCAGGCGCCGCCGGTGGACAAGCAGGTAAACTGACGTCATTAGTGGAGGTTGGGGATCATGACTGACTGGGCCGGGCGCTTACAGTGCTTCATTAAAAAAACAATATGAACGAGCTGTGGTACGACAGTTGGCTAAATAACTCTCAAACATGTAACAACATAATGGTATCATATACCACGGTAAATAAATCGTCAAATTTATGGTATATTATAGGCTCCAGTGACGTAAAACAAAATACATAAAAAAATCATCACAAATCTAAAATGTGAGTGCAGCAATGTAAGCAGCGAAATAACAAACCAAAATGATCTGGCTGAGCGTCCTATATTATACGAAGCAATAATGACACGGAAACACGACAAAGAGGCGAAACAACTAAACGAAAGGGAGAAAAATAAACCTGAGCCTCGCAGACTTGTAAAGATATGTGCCGTAATAGGCACAAACCATACCAACTGAGTCATCATACATGTAAGATATGTTATGGGCTCAAGTGATGTAAAAAGAAATATTTAACATAAAAACCATCATAAAAATCTGAAACGTAAGTTTAGAGCTGCTATAAGCGAAATGACAAATTAATATCATCGTCCTCAGGGCCCCTTTTTAGATGAAATAGCCGGCCGAAGTGGCCGTGCGGTTAAAGGCGCTGCAGTCTGGAACCGCAAGACCGCTACGGTCGCAGGTTCGAATCCTGCCTCGGGCATGGATGTGTGTGATGGCCTTGTGGTTAGTTAGGTTTCAGTAGTTCTAAGTTCTAGGGGACTGATGACCTCAGCAGTTAAGCCCCATAGTGCTCAGAGCCATTTGAACCATTTTTTGAACCCGTGCCTCGTTGCACAGCATTCCGCCGCACTGACCACTTTTTTTTTGGCATTGGTCGTTGTATTTGTTCAGGGCGGACGTCCAATGACGCTTGCTCCAGTTCATCGTTAATCCATTCACTCAGTTTTTTATTACTGAGGGCAGCTAACCATCTGACCGAACACACTGAGCTACAACACTGAGCTATCGAGGCGAGCATCACGTGTTGTGCGAACATTGAACTACAGTGGAGGCTGTGTTTAGGTATGGGGGCTGTTTCGTGGTTAGAGTGTGGTCCCATTTGTACACTGAAGAAAACGCTAAACGCGGGACGAAATGAATAAAGTTTACAGCACGTTCCGCGACGATGCGCTGTGTCATAAATCAGGATGTGTGGAGGGAATGGTTTGGGCCATTCAGTTCCTGAAACGTATTGTACTCCCCAAAGATCCGATCTGAACCCAGTTAAACACCTTCTGGATGAGTTAGAACGGACTTCGCATCAGACCCCAGCTTCCAGTATCAATGCCGTCTCTAATTTGGACTCGCGAGGAAGAATGGGCTGCGATTCCTCCACAGAACCTCACTGAAATTGTTTCCAGTAGACTGAAAGTCGTCATAAAGGAAAAAGATGGAAGATTGGGGTTTAACGCCCTCTCGACATCGATATCATTGGAGGCAGAACACAAGCTCGCAATGTTTCATGGATGAGGAAGGATACCGACAGTGCCCTTTCAAAGGAACTAGACCGGCATTTGCCTGGAGCTATTAAGGGAACTCATGGGAAACCTAAATCTGGATGGCCGGACGTGGATTTTATTCGTTGTCCTCATGGATAGTCATAAAGTCTGCACGGAAAAATGCTGTGTGCCTATGATGCATTAAATATTACACTAAGGAAATTCCTTATTAAGCTAGAACAACGCTCAAGAATTCTGTTTGAAATTCTATCAGCGCAATAGGAGCTTCTGTTTTTGAGAACTTTTACAATTCTATTAATTTCAGTGATGGATTTTGATACTATTTCTAATTGATTAAAGTTTTATAACTACATTTTTCATACAGTCTCTTCCTTCTTCAAATTCCCGGGTTCGATTCCCGGCGGAGTCAGGGACTTTCTCTGCCTCGTGATGACTGGGTGTTGTGTGATGTCCTTAGGTTAGTTAGGTTTAAGTAGTTCTACGATCTAGGGGACTGATGACCATAGCTGTTAAGTCCCATAGTGCTCAGAGCCATTTGAACCAGTTTTGAACCTTCTTCAACTGAACCATTTAATCCTATTTTTTAATGCTACATTCAGCCGGCCGCAGTGGTCGAGCGGTTCTACGCGCTTCAGTCCGGAACCGCGCTGCTGCTACGGTCGCAGGTTCGAATCCTGCCTCTGGCATGGATGTGTGTGATGTCCTTAGGTTAGTTAGGTTTAAGTTGTTCTAAGTCTAGCGGACTGATGACCTCAGATGTTAAGTCCCATAGTGCTTAGAGTCATTTGAACCGTCTTTGAGCTACACTCAGAAATTGGTTGTTAAAAATAGTGACAACTTATCAATTATCGGTCACAACATTGGCACTCAGTTTAGTTCTGGTAGCCTCTTGTTCACTTCACAATGTCCCTCATTCTTTTAATCTTCCTATCTGTAAGCCGACCGGGGTCGCCGAGCGGTTCTAGGCGCTGCAGTCTGGAACCGCGCGACCGCTACGGTCGCAGGTTCGAATCCTGCCTCGGGCATGGATGTTTGTGATGTCGTTAGGTTAGTTAGGTTTAATTAGTTCTAAGTTCTACGGGACTGATGACCTCAGATGTTAAGTCCAATAGTGCTCAGATCCATCCGAAACATTTTATTCGTAGAATTTGAAATAGATAAGTAAACTGTAATTACAGGAAGATATAGATTGACATAGTGTACTTACATGCTTTTGTGTAAGGTGACCTGCATTAATATCTACACCGAAGTTTAGAAAAATTAATAAACAAACTGAAGAATAAATAAACTTCGGAGAATTTTTGCTAAATTTGTAAATCGCTGACTACTAAGCAAAGAAGGTGTATGACTGCGCTAACGAACAGAAATATGTACCAATACATCGGGTTCAATGGTAAGACGTCTCAGAGGCAAGAGTAATTGCAGGTATACATCAGGGAATTGTGATTCACTTAGCTAACAGCGCCGGTGCTACACACACACATTCGTCGTGGATATGGCACAACAGGTAGAAAATAAACCAATTTCAACAACCCTGTAACGGAAGGCAGTTTGGTGTAATGTCTGGAAATTGTCTGAAAGAAAAGGTACATGCAGTTCAATGCACGTCAGGCCCTGAACAGATCCCATATTGCTTAATTAGCTACTGCCACTTATGTCACTGAAGGAAACTGATATTTGGTCATTACTGCAGAGAGAGGATTAAGGAGAAATAAACACATCAGTTATTTGTTGGGAAACACCAACATCTTTGTATATACCCCGAAACCTACTGCGCAGTGCATGGTGGGGACTACTTCCGATCAATAATAGCGATAATTAATTTAGAGACGTCCACTTCAGTTGGACTAATAATTTATTCATACCACGACTAGTTCAAATGGCTCTGAGCACTATGGGACTTAACATCTATGGTCATCAGTCCCCTAGAACTTAGAACTACTTAAACCTAACTAACCTAAGGACATCACACACATCCATGCCCGAGGCAGGATTCGAACCTGCGACCGTAGCAGTCGCGCGGCTCCGGTCTGAGCGCCTAGAACCGCTAGACCACCGCGGCCGGCATACCACGACTAGTATCGAGATTCTAAAATCCTATCTTCAGGTGTATGAAACTGTAACATACAAAGGAGAGGAGAAAAGAAATGCAGTGCAACATATCTGTAAAAGGCAGAAGAGCAGACTATCGAAACAAGGCACTCACTTACTGTATTTTCTAACGCATAACATGCGGTCGGGCCAATCAGTGCAAGATCTGCAAATCACTGCATCTTGGCAGATATAGTAAAAAGGTGAGGGCCTAATAATCAAACTGATCTAAAAATGTAACGGCTGAGCAGGTGGGACGAAGGATAGAGAAACGGAGAAGAAACACTTACTCTCCCACCGTCCGCCGCCGGGCAGCCGCACGCTGTGAACGCCAGCCACAACTGAGAGGAGGGCGACGCCGGAGGTCTGAGGTGCGGAGCGGCGCAGGCGCCGCCGGTGGACAAGCAGGTAAACTGACGTCATTAGTGGAGGTTGGGGATCATGACTGACTGGGCCGGGCGCTTACAGTGCTTCATTAAAAAAACAATATGAACGAGCTGTGGTACGACAGTTGGCTAAATAACTCTCAAACATGTAACAACATAATGGTATCATATACCACGGTAAATAAATCGTCAAATTTATGGTATATTATAGGCTCCAGTGACGTAAAACAAAATACATAAAAAAATCATCACAAATCTAAAATGTGAGTGCAGCAATGTAAGCAGCGAAATAACAAACCAAAATGATCTGGCTGAGCGTCCTATATTATACGAAGCAATAATGACACGGAAACACGACAAAGAGGCGAAACAACTAAACGAAAGGGAGAAAAATAAACCTGAGCCTCGCAGACTTGTAAAGATATGTGCCGTAATAGGCACAAACCATACCAACTGAGTCATCATACATGTAAGATATGTTATGGGCTCAAGTGATGTAAAAAGAAATATTTAACATAAAAACCATCATAAAAATCTGAAACGTAAGTTTAGAGCTGCTATAAGCGAAATGACAAATTAATATCATCGTCCTCAGGGCCCCTTTTTAGATGAAATAGCCGGCCGAAGTGGCCGTGCGGTTAAAGGCGCTGCAGTCTGGAACCGCAAGACCGCTACGGTCGCAGGTTCGAATCCTGCCTCGGGAATGGATGTGTGTGATGGCCTTGTGGTTAGTTAGGTTTCAGTAGTTCTAAGTTCTAGGGGACTGATGACCTCAGCAGTTAAGCCCCATAGTGCTCAGAGCCATTTGAACCATTTTTTGAACCCGTGCCTCGTTGCACAGCATTCCGCCGCACTGACCACTTTTTTTTTGGCATTGGTCGTTGTATTTGTTCAGGGCGGACGTCCAATGACGCTTGCTCCAGTTCATCGTTAATCCATTCACTCAGTTTTTTATTACTGAGGGCAGCTAACCATCTGACCGAACACACTGAGCTACAACACTGAGCTATCGAGGCGAGCATCACGTGTTGTGCGAACATTGAACTACAGTGGAGGCTGTGTTTAGGTATGGGGGCTGTTTCGTGGTTAGAGTGTGGTCCCATTTGTACACTGAAGAAAACGCTAAACGCGGGACGAAATGAATAAAGTTTACAGCACGTTCCGCGACGATGCGCTGTGTCATAAATCAGGATGTGTGGAGGGAATGGTTTGGGCCATTCAGTTCCTGAAACGTATTGTACTCCCCAAAGATCCGATCTGAACCCAGTTAAACACCTTCTGGATGAGTTAGAACGGACTTCGCATCAGACCCCAGCTTCCAGTATCAATGCCGTCTCTAATTTGGACTCGCGAGGAAGAATGGGCTGCGATTCCTCCACAGAACCTCACTGAAATTGTTTCCAGTAGACTGAAAGTCGTCATAAAGGAAAAAGATGGAAGATTGGGGTTTAACGCCCTCTCGACATCGATATCATTGGAGGCAGAACACAAGCTCGCAATGTTTCATGGATGAGGAAGGATACCGACAGTGCCCTTTCAAAGGAACTAGACCGGCATTTGCCTGGAGCTATTAAGGGAACTCATGGGAAACCTAAATCTGGATGGCCGGACGTGGATTTTATTCGTTGTCCTCATGGATAGTCATAAAGTCTGCACGGAAAAATGCTGTGTGCCTATGATGCATTAAATATTACACTAAGGAAATTCCTTATTAAGCTAGAACAACGCTCAAGAATTCTGTTTGAAATTCTATCAGCGCAATAGGAGCTTCTGTTTTTGAGAACTTTTACAATTCTATTAATTTCAGTGATGGATTTTGATACTATTTCTAATTGATTAAAGTTTTATAACTACATTTTTCATACAGTCTCTTCCTTCTTCAAATTCCCGGGTTCGATTCCCGGCGGAGTCAGGGACTTTCTCTGCCTCGTGATGACTGGGTGTTGTGTGATGTCCTTAGGTTAGTTAGGTTTAAGTAGTTCTACGATCTAGGGGACTGATGACCATAGCTGTTAAGTCCCATAGTGCTCAGAGCCATTTGAACCAGTTTTGAACCTTCTTCAACTGAACCATTTAATCCTATTTTTTAATGCTACATTCAGCCGGCCGCAGTGGTCGAGCGGTTCTACGCGCTTCAGTCCGGAACCGCGCTGCTGCTACGGTCGCAGGTTCGAATCCTGCCTCTGGCATGGATGTGTGTGATGTCCTTAGGTTAGTTAGGTTTAAGTTGTTCTAAGTCTAGCGGACTGATGACCTCAGATGTTAAGTCCCATAGTGCTTAGAGTCATTTGAACCGTCTTTGAACTACACTCAGAAATTGGTTGTTAAAAATAGTGACAACTTATCAATTATCGGTCACAACATTGGCACTCAGTTTAGTTCTGGTAGCCTCTTGTTCACTTCACAATGTCCCTCATTCTTTTAATCTTCCTATCTGTAAGCCGACCGGGGTCGCCGAGCGGTTCTAGGCGCTGCAGTCTGGAACCGCGCGACCGCTACGGTCGCAGGTTCGAATCCTGCCTCGGGCATGGATGTTTGTGATGTCGTTAGGTTAGTTAGGTTTAATTAGTTCTAAGTTCTACGGGACTGATGACCTCAGATGTTAAGTCCAATAGTGCTCAGATCCATCCGAAACATTTTATTCGTAGAATTTGAAATAGATAAGTAAACTGTAATTACAGGAAGATATAGATTGACATAGTGTACTTACATGCTTTTGTGTAAGGTGACCTGCATTAATATCTACACCGAAGTTTAGAAAAATTAATAAACAAACTGAAGAATAAATAAACTTCGGAGAATTTTTGCTAAATTTGTAAATCGCTGACTACTAAGCAAAGAAGGTGTATGACTGCGCTAACGAACAGAAATATGTACCAATACATCGGGTTCAATGGTAAGACGTCTCAGAGGCAAGAGTAATTGCAGGTATACATCAGGGAATTGTGATTCACTTAGCTAACAGCGCCGGTGCTACACACACACATTCGTCGTGGATATGGCACAACAGGTAGAAAATAAACCAATTTCAACAACCCTGTAACGGAAGGCAGTTTGGTGTAATGTCTGGAAATTGTCTGAAAGAAAAGGTACATGCAGTTCAATGCACGTCAGGCCCTGAACAGATCCCATATTGCTTAATTAGCTACTGCCACTTATGTCACTGAAGGAAACTGATATTTGGTCATTACTGCAGAGAGAGGATTAAGGAGAAATAAACACATCAGTTATTTGTTGGGAAACACCAACATCTTTGTATATACCCCGAAACCTACTGCGCAGTGCATGGTGGGGACTACTTCCGATCAATAATAGCGATAATTAATTTAGAGACGTCCACTTCAGTTGGACTAATAATTTATTCATACCACGACTAGTTCAAATGGCTCTGAGCACTATGGGACTTAACATCTATGGTCATCAGTCCCCTAGAACTTAGAACTACTTAAACCTAACTAACCTAAGGACATCACACACATCCATGCCCGAGGCAGGATTCGAACCTGCGACCGTAGCAGTCGCGCGGCTCCGGTCTGAGCGCCTAGAACCGCTAGACCACCGCGGCCGGCATACCACGACTAGTATCGAGATTCTAAAATCCTATCTTCAGGTGTATGAAACTGTAACATACAAAGGAGAGGAGAAAAGAAATGCAGTGCAACATATCTGTAAAAGGCAGAAGAGCAGACTATCGAAACAAGGCACTCACTTACTGTATTTTCTAACGCATAACATGCGGTCGGGCCAATCAGTGCAAGATCTGCAAATCACTGCATCTTGGCAGATATAGTAAAAAGGTGAGGGCCTAATAATCAAACTGATCTAAAAATGTAACGGCTGAGCAGGTGGGACGAAGGATAGAGAAACGGAGAAGAAACACTTACTCTCCCACCGTCCGCCGCCGGGCAGCCGCACGCTGTGAACGCCAGCCACAACTGAGAGGAGGGCGACGCCGGAGGTCTGAGGTGCGGAGCGGCGCAGGCGCCGCCGGTGGACAAGCAGGTAAACTGACGTCATTAGTGGAGGTTGGGGATCATGACTGACTGGGCCGGGCGCTTACAGTGCTTCATTAAAAAAACAATATGAACGAGCTGTGGTACGACAGTTGGCTAAATAACTCTCAAACATGTAACAACATAATGGTATCATATACCACGGTAAATAAATCGTCAAATTTATGGTATATTATAGGCTCCAGTGACGTAAAACAAAATACATAAAAAAATCATCACAAATCTAAAATGTGAGTGCAGCAATGTAAGCAGCGAAATAACAAACCAAAATGATCTGGCTGAGCGTCCTATATTATACGAAGCAATAATGACACGGAAACACGACAAAGAGGCGAAACAACTAAACGAAAGGGAGAAAAATAAACCTGAGCCTCGCAGACTTGTAAAGATATGTGCCGTAATAGGCACAAACCATACCAACTGAGTCATCATACATGTAAGATATGTTATGGGCTCAAGTGATGTAAAAAGAAATATTTAACATAAAAACCATCATAAAAACCTGAAACGTAAGTTTAGAGCTGCTATAAGCGAAATGACAAATTAATATCATCGTCCTCAGGGCCCCTTTTTAGATGAAATAGCCGGCCGAAGTGGCCGTGCGGTTAAAGGCGCTGCAGTCTGGAACCGCAAGACCGCTACGGTCGCAGGTTCGAATCCTGCCTCGGGCATGGATGTGTGTGATGGCCTTGTGGTTAGTTAGGTTTCAGTAGTTCTAAGTTCTAGGGGACTGATGACCTCAGCAGTTAAGCCCCATAGTGCTCAGAGCCATTTGAACCATTTTTTGAACCCGTGCCTCGTTGCACAGCATTCCGCCGCACTGACCACTTTTTTTTTGGCATTGGTCGTTGTATTTGTTCAGGGCGGACGTCCAATGACGCTTGCTCCAGTTCATCGTTAATCCATTCACTCAGTTTTTTATTACTGAGGGCAGCTAACCATCTGACCGAACACACTGAGCTACAACACTGAGCTATCGAGGCGAGCATCACGTGTTGTGCGAACATTGAACTACAGTGGAGGCTGTGTTTAGGTATGGGGGCTGTTTCGTGGTTAGAGTGTGGTCCCATTTGTACACTGAAGAAAACGCTAAACGCGGGACGAAATGAATAAAGTTTACAGCACGTTCCGCGACGATGCGCTGTGTCATAAATCAGGATGTGTGGAGGGAATGGTTTGGGCCATTCAGTTCCTGAAACGTATTGTACTCCCCAAAGATCCGATCTGAACCCAGTTAAACACCTTCTGGATGAGTTAGAACGGACTTCGCATCAGACCCCAGCTTCCAGTATCAATGCCGTCTCTAATTTGGACTCGCGAGGAAGAATGGGCTGCGATTCCTCCACAGAACCTCACTGAAATTGTTTCCAGTAGACTGAAAGTCGTCATAAAGGAAAAAGATGGAAGATTGGGGTTTAACGCCCTCTCGACATCGATATCATTGGAGGCAGAACACAAGCTCGCAATGTTTCATGGATGAGGAAGGATACCGACAGTGCCCTTTCAAAGGAACTAGACCGGCATTTGCCTGGAGCTATTAAGGGAACTCATGGGAAACCTAAATCTGGATGGCCGGACGTGGATTTTATTCGTTGTCCTCATGGATAGTCATAAAGTCTGCACGGAAAAATGCTGTGTGCCTATGATGCATTAAATATTACACTAAGGAAATTCCTTATTAAGCTAGAACAACGCTCAAGAATTCTGTTTGAAATTCTATCAGCGCAATAGGAGCTTCTGTTTTTGAGAACTTTTACAATTCTATTAATTTCAGTGATGGATTTTGATACTATTTCTAATTGATTAAAGTTTTATAACTACATTTTTCATACAGTCTCTTCCTTCTTCAAATTCCCGGGTTCGATTCCCGGCGGAGTCAGGGACTTTCTCTGCCTCGTGATGACTGGGTGTTGTGTGATGTCCTTAGGTTAGTTAGGTTTAAGTAGTTCTACGATCTAGGGGACTGATGACCATAGCTGTTAAGTCCCATAGTGCTCAGAGCCATTTGAACCAGTTTTGAACCTTCTTCAACTGAACCATTTAATCCTATTTTTTAATGCTACATTCAGCCGGCCGCAGTGGTCGAGCGGTTCTACGCGCTTCAGTCCGGAACCGCGCTGCTGCTACGGTCGCAGGTTCGAATCCTGCCTCTGGCATGGATGTGTGTGATGTCCTTAGGTTAGTTAGGTTTAAGTTGTTCTAAGTCTAGCGGACTGATGACCTCAGATGTTAAGTCCCATAGTGCTTAGAGTCATTTGAACCGTCTTTGAGCTACACTCAGAAATTGGTTGTTAAAAATAGTGACAACTTATCAATTATCGGTCACAACATTGGCACTCAGTTTAGTTCTGGTAGCCTCTTGTTCACTTCACAATGTCCCTCATTCTTTTAATCTTCCTATCTGTAAGCCGACCGGGGTCGCCGAGCGGTTCTAGGCGCTGCAGTCTGGAACCGCGCGACCGCTACGGTCGCAGGTTCGAATCCTGCCTCGGGCATGGATGTTTGTGATGTCGTTAGGTTAGTTAGGTTTAATTAGTTCTAAGTTCTACGGGACTGATGACCTCAGATGTTAAGTCCAATAGTGCTCAGATCCATCCGAAACATTTTATTCGTAGAATTTGAAATAGATAAGTAAACTGTAATTACAGGAAGATATAGATTGACATAGTGTACTTACATGCTTTTGTGTAAGGTGACCTGCATTAATATCTACACCGAAGTTTAGAAAAATTAATAAACAAACTGAAGAATAAATAAACTTCGGAGAATTTTTGCTAAATTTGTAAATCGCTGACTACTAAGCAAAGAAGGTGTATGACTGCGCTAACGAACAGAAATATGTACCAATACATCGGGTTCAATGGTAAGACGTCTCAGAGGCAAGAGTAATTGCAGGTATACATCAGGGAATTGTGATTCACTTAGCTAACAGCGCCGGTGCTACACACACACATTCGTCGTGGATATGGCACAACAGGTAGAAAATAAACCAATTTCAACAACCCTGTAACGGAAGGCAGTTTGGTGTAATGTCTGGAAATTGTCTGAAAGAAAAGGTACATGCAGTTCAATGCACGTCAGGCCCTGAACAGATCCCATATTGCTTAATTAGCTACTGCCACTTATGTCACTGAAGGAAACTGATATTTGGTCATTACTGCAGAGAGAGGATTAAGGAGAAATAAACACATCAGTTATTTGTTGGGAAACACCAACATCTTTGTATATACCCCGAAACCTACTGCGCAGTGCATGGTGGGGACTACTTCCGATCAATAATAGCGATAATTAATTTAGAGACGTCCACTTCAGTTGGACTAATAATTTATTCATACCACGACTAGTTCAAATGGCTCTGAGCACTATGGGACTTAACATCTATGGTCATCAGTCCCCTAGAACTTAGAACTACTTAAACCTAACTAACCTAAGGACATCACACACATCCATGCCCGAGGCAGGATTCGAACCTGCGACCGTAGCAGTCGCGCGGCTCCGGTCTGAGCGCCTAGAACCGCTAGACCACCGCGGCCGGCATACCACGACTAGTATCGAGATTCTAAAATCCTATCTTCAGGTGTATGAAACTGTAACATACAAAGGAGAGGAGAAAAGAAATGCAGTGCAACATATCTGTAAAAGGCAGAAGAGCAGACTATCGAAACAAGGCACTCACTTACTGTATTTGCTACCGCATAATATGCGGTCGGTCCAATCAGTGCAAGAGCTGCAAATCACTGCATCTTGGCAGATATAGTAAAAAGGAGAGGGCCTAATAATCAAACTGATCTAAAAATGTAACGGCTGAGCAGGTGGGACGAAGGATAGAGAAACGGAGAAGAAACACTTACTCTCCCACCGTCCGCCGCCGGGCAGCCGCACGCTGTGAACGCCAGCTACAACTGAGAGGAGGGCGACGCCGGAGGTCTGAGGTGCGGAGCGGCGCAGGCGCCGCCGGTGGACAAGCAGGTAAACTGACTTCAGTAGTGGAGGTTAGGGATCATGACTGACTGGGCCGGGCGCTTACAGTGCTTCATTAAAAAAACAATATGAACGAGCTGTGGTACGACAGTTGGCTAAATAACTCTCAAACATGTAACAACATAATGGTATCATATACTACGGTAAATAAATCGTCAAATTTATGGTATATTATAGGCTCCAGTGACGTAAAACAAAATACATAAAAAAATCATCACAAATCTAAAATGTGAGTGCAGCAATGTAAGCAGCGAAATAACAAACCAAAATGATCTGGCTGAGCGTCCTATATTATACGAAGCAATAATGACACGGAAACACGACAAAGAGGCGAAACAACTAAACGAAAGGGAGAAAAATAAACCTGAGCCTCGCAGACTTGTAAAGATATGTGCCGTAATAGGCACAAACCATACCAACTGAGTCATCATACATGTAAGATATGTTATGGGCTCAAGTGATGTAAAAAGAAATATTTAACATAAAAACCATCATAAAAATCTGAAACGTAAGTTTAGAGCTGCTATAAGCGAAATGACAAATTAATATCATCGTCCTCAGGGCCCCTTTTCAGATGAAATAGCCGGCCGAAGTGGCCGTGCGGTTAAAGGCGCTGCAGTCTGGAATCGCAATACCGCTACGGTCGCAGGTTCGAATCCTGCCTCGGTCATGGATGTTTGTGATGTCCTTAGGTTAGTTAGGTTTAACTAGTTCTAAGTTCTAGGGGACTAATGACCTCAGCAGTTGAGTCCCATAGTGCTCAGTGCCATTTGAACCATTTAGATGAAATAATGCAAATATAGAAAGATGGTTAAGGCGAAACAATTAATAAAGAAGTATTTTTTAATGTTCAGTTACACCCATTAAGAATAAAACTTGTCGCGCACGTTGCTCATAATACCAAGTTATCAGTACACTTTACGCTGGCGCCGCACACACTTCTATGTTGTCTATGGCATTCTAGCTCTATTATACCTGTCTGTCAAAGTTAAGACAATAACGTGATATTGCTATTTAGTTCGCATAGTTATACAGTAGTCACAAATATAAATAGATTTTCCGGCTTCCTATCATTTATAGGTGCTCTGCGGTCCGTGTCATTTTAATCATTGACTACCACTTTTAGCGTGCTGTCTGCTTGTATCTTGACGATGAACGATTGGACTTGGCTCGAAGCAATCGCTGTGAAGCGCCATGACTGTTTACAAAACCTGTAAGTACACAACTCTCATTCATATATGGCGCTTTATGGCAGAACACATCTATTTTCAGATCATTGTAATTCTGTAATATTTTAATTTCTCGTACAGATCACCTGAAGATGCACCTCTTTTGACGAGAAAGTGCTAGTGACTTTTTAATAAAAGTACGAGTATTTTAATAGCCAGTGCGGAAGATTTTATTCACCATTTCAGACCGAAGATTGGTTTGGTGAATTTCTCCACGCTAGTCTATCCTGTACAAGGTTCTTATGTTAGTGATACTGGTCTGTAAATCTTTGCATCCGTACTTTTATCCTACATATAAGTAGTACTGAACTGCACTTTTTTCCACTAATGCGGCACATTCGCTTCATTAGGTAGTCTCCGTAAATATTGGTTAGGAAAAGATTAATTTCGACACGTATTCTACGTAAAATGTAATAAGTATTAGTCTAGCACCTGATGACCCTGTTCGCTATTAGCAGTCTTAATTGTTTTTTCGATAACGGGGTGCATAAATTAATATTTCTCATCTGTGTGGTGTTCAAACATTTGTGTGGAGCATTCGACCATGTTTATTGACTCCTGTGCATGTGCAACATCAACTGTGCTGACACACTTGTCCACCAGTAAGAAAATGGCAGTCCATGGAGTGGCGCGACACCACCTCTCCTCCGAAGAAAATGTTCAAAGGAGTACACCCAGCCAGTAAAGTCTGGGTACGCAAGAGGAGCTCACAAAACCTCATTGGACTGTTCTTCCTCATAAACCCTACAGACCGGATCTCGCACCTTTCGATACCCGTCTGTTTCGCTCAGTGAAGGATTAACTCCGCGAGAAGCTGTACGTGGATGAGGGGGAGGTTATCCATGCAGCAAGAGGTTCGCTCCGGCGTCGACCAGTAGACTGGTACCATGAGGGCGTACCTTTTGTCTTTTAGAAATGATGTAGCAGCATTTCTTTCTATCAACAGATACGGAAAGATGTATTCTAGAAAAAAAATCCATCAAATTGTAGAATCTACACTTCAAATCTCAGACATACGGGACAGAAAGTCTCTCTCATAGTTGTTACTTCTTATTTATGGAGACTCCGAGAATAATTTACAAGAGATGCAACTAGTGCTATAAATCCAGAAAGATGAACGCTCTTGCTTGTTATAGTTCTATGAATGTGCGTCATGCAGCATACATCACCTGACTTAAATTGCTTCATGTTAAAAGGAAATGGCAACACCCTCGCTCAATTCGGATGTCAAACAGACTTATTCCGGTGAACCTTGTTTCAGACTTGCAACCAACAGTAAATTATGTGTATCTTCCATTCCTACAATTAATACAGCTTGCACTGAGAAATTTCCCTGCAAGACAATGAAAAATATTTGTCAGCTAGAAGCCTCTTGCTGAATGCATAACTGTCCACAAGGGGAGGCAAGAGGGGGCGCGTGCCGTCCCCCCCCCCTTACCGCCGTCGTATCTGCAGTAAAAAGTTCAGAGTTTTTATTCATTACAGTATTATCATACATTTATACGAATAATTTCCTGTGATTCCGCTAAACCTCTCGTTCAGCCATAATGATTTTAATAAAAGAAAAAGGTGTACTTTGAACATAATCATGAAATCATGCTTACCTTTTAATTATGAAAGCAATATACGTACAACATATATTGAGAGGGATCTTACCAGATTGTATTAATAGAAGAGATGGACAAGGTCCAACGAAAAGCGGCGCGTTTCGTTTAGTCGTCGCCAGACCGTTACGGAGATCCTAAACGTATTCCGGTGGCGGGCGTGTCAAAAGACATGAAAGTATTTTCACGACATCTTTACAGAGAGCCTTTAGTAACTCAGTTCGATTAAATAGTTCAAGTTCCTGAAGTAGCATATCTTGGAGTAATCATCCAACCCTCACAATTAAATCTTACAGACAGTAAAAGGATAAAATTTAAATTACCAAATACATATAGAATCACATGGAGAAGATTCAAAAGTAAAACATCCTAAGGTATTGAAAGATCATAATCAAACCTGAGAAGTATTACATGCCAAGTAAATACTGACTGTTGGTTGGTTGGTTGGTTGTTTGGGGGAAGAGACCAAACAGCGAGGTTATCGGTCTCATAGGGTTAGGGAAGGATGGGGAAGGAAGTCGGCCGTGCCCTTTCAAAGGAACCATCCCGGAATTTGCCTGGAGCGATTTAGGGAAATCACGGAAAACCTAAATCAGGATGGTCGGACGCGGGATTGAACCGTCGTCCTTCCGAATGCGAGTCCAGTGTGCTAACCACTGCGCCACCTCGCTCGGTCTGACTGTTGGAGACGGATAGTTAATGAAAGACGAATGAAATAAATACACAAAAATACATAGAGAAGTTTATCTTGGTGTGCTTGGATTGTGTGCCACGAATTGCACCGGCATTCTGAGAAGCTGTCCGATATTTGCAAGAAGAGTTGTGTGGAACTCTAAGTTCACATTGTCAGGATGAACGGGTCCAAGAAAAAAAGAATTCTTATCCTTTTCCTCTCGATGGAAGTCGAGAAGAGTTGCGTACTCGAAAATGAAATAAATTATCAAGTAAACAGGCATAGTAAAGCACATTATAAAAAATGTTTGAAAATGTCTCTAAGCACTATGGGACTTAACATCTGAGGTCATCAGTCCCCTATACTTAGAACTACTTAAACCTAACTAACCTAAGGACATGACACACATCCATGCCCAAGGCAGAATTCGAACCTGCGACCGTAGCAACAGCGCGGATTCGAACTGAAGCGCCTAGAACCACTCGGCCACATCGGCCGGCAAAGTACATCATACACTAAAGAAATAAATTAATAATTTCATTGAAAACTGTCAGTTTACAGAAGGAGGAAAGCAAGGAGACTGTGGTTGAACGTTCCAACGATGAGAGAAGCATTAAAGGAAAAGGAAATAAAGTTAGAAACGAGAAGAAAAACAGCCATGCCCGATTCAAAGGAACCATTCCACCACCTCAGTTAATCGATTTAGGGGAACCGCAGAAAAACTTATTATAAATGACCGGACAGGAATTTGAATCATCATTCTCCCTAATGTGAGTCTACTGTCTTACTCCATGCCACCCTACTTGTCAGGTACAGAAATATATTTAGTAAGAATATGAAGATACTTTGCAAGAAAGTATGAAGAACATCAGTTCATTAAGTCCAGTTACTCTCCTCAGCCCAGAAAAATGGCCATAAAACAGATTTTAAAAAGTTTGCTGCTGATTGTTCTGACAGATCGTTGAAATATAACACGCACAGTATCAGATCAGCTTCCTAGAGCCAACCTCTTTTTTTCTATATGGATGCAGATGGCTCTTCATACTGGTAAGGGCGTCCGCGGAAATTTATCCGGGAGTTGAGGACTCCAAAATTGCCATTTTTTATATGAATGAGAGTGTCAGTTTCGAAACGTGCCATGCCACAAGAACTAAATTTTATAGGAGACATTAAAAACTAATTATATTCCGGAGAATCGATGGTTATCTGCATCTATATCTGTATACCACAGACCGTCTCACGGTGTATGGTGGAGCGTACTTCTGTTGCCACATCTGAAACACCCTTCGCGAATGGCCCGTGGGAAGAAAGATCGTCGGTAAGTCTCCGTATTAGCTCTAATTTCTCGAATTTTCTAGTTGTGGTCACTTCACTAGACGTATGTGGGAGGAAGTAATACGTTGTCCGACTCTTCCCGGAAGGTACTCTCTCGGAATTTCAGTAGTAAACTTCTTCTTGACGCTCAGCGCCTCTTTTGTAACGCCTGCCACTGGAGTTCGTGGCATCTCCGTAACGGTCTCGCGACGACTAAACGAAACGCGCCGCTTTTCGTTGGACCTTGTCTATCTCTTCTGTTAATCCAATCTTGTAAGATCCCTCTCAATATATATTGTACGTATATTGCTTTCATACTTAAAATGTAAGCATCATTTCATGATTATGTTCAAAGTACACATTTTCTATTATTAAAATCATTATGGCTGAACGAGAGGTTTAGCGGAATCACAGGAAACATTTTGTTCAGATATATTATAATACTATAATGAATAAAAACTCTGAACTTTATACTGCAGATTCGACCGTGGTGGGGGGGGGGAGGTTGGGGAGAAGGAGGGGCAGGGGCGGCACGCGCCTCTCTTGCCTACCCTTGTGGACAATTATGCATTCAGCAAGAGGTTTCTAGCAGACAAATCTTTTTCAATGTCTTGCAGGGAAATTTCTCAGTGCAAACTGTATTAACTATAGGAATGGAAGATACACATAATTTAATGTTGGTAGTAAGCCGGAAACAAGGTTCACCGGAATAAGTCCATTTGACATCCGAATTGAAGCAAATTTTTAACATGAAGCAAATTAAGTCAGGTGATGTATGCTGCATGAAGCACATTCATAGAACTATAACAAGCAATAGCGTTCATCCTTCTGCATTTATAGCACAAGTTGCATCTCTTGTAAATTCTTCTCGGAGTCTTCATAAATAAGACGTAACAACTACGAGAGAGCAGTCTCGTATGTACCGCGGGCTGCATAACGAGCTAAGAGGTAAGGGGCAGTCAAGCAGCGGTATTCTTGAGGATAACCGCCCAGCGTGGCTGCGGCAACACAGTTAGCTCTTCTGTGCTGCCTGCACATCTGTGACGGCAGCTAATGGACAGTCATTCATACGAGTACATCGTGTTCCGTGTCAAGAAGGAGAACATTAGTGGATCTGGAACGAGTTAAGGTATACAATAACGAAGGCAAGAAAACCATAGAAACTTAATCAGTATGATTTCCTAACAAAAGAGTATCATTAGCCTGAAAATTCTTAACAGATTTAAAACACGTGCCGTAGCGGGACTTAAGCCTAGGACCTTTGCATTTTGCAGGTAGTCGTTCAGCCGACTGAGATATCCAAGCACGGCACACATCGTACCCTCAGAGCTTTACTTCCGCCAGTATCTCTTCTCCTACCTTCCGAAGTTCGTAGAAGTTCTCCAGCAGATTTTGGGGGACTTGCATTGCATACGATAGGAAAAGGTCCCAAGTTCGAGTCCCGGCCCGTCACATGGTCTTAATCTGCCCCTAAATTTCAAATCAACACACATTCCATTGCAGAATGAAAAATTCATTCTGGAAACTATTCCCTAGGTTCCAGCTAAGCCAATTTTCCGCTATATCCCTTCTTCCGAGGTTGCTAGCCAAGAAAGTTATGCACGCGAACTTCCGAGAATTTTAAGTGGTAGGAAAGAAAGTAATGGCGCAAGTGAGGCTGTGAGGGGTTATTCGTGAGTAGTGCTTAGATAGCACAGTCGGTAAAGAACTTTCACATGTAGGCAATGTTCAGGGTTCAAGTCCCGTTCCAGCACAGGGTTTTAATCTGCTAGGGAGTTTCAAATCAGCGCACATTCCACTGCAGAGTGAAAATTCGTTCTGGTGTCGTTATACTGCTTAGTGTTATTTATACTAGCTAAATCTAATGAAGATAATTAGAAAAAAACTACATATTTCCGAAAACTAGTGCTGTCATTATATACATTGGTATTTTTCAAAGAGTAGTTACCTAAAACTGTAGAAATGTTACAATACGTTACTGTTTGCCATGCATCTTTATAATGAAATCTGTTACTTGCCATGTTGTTAACTGAAGTTTTCAATCTTTTAATATACACTGATCATCGAAAACATTATGACCACAGCTCATTGCGACATTGGATGCTGCCTGGTAGTGCTGCTGAGACGTAACGTGGCAACAAAAGTATGCAAGCGGAGCAGACATGGACGGTGGATTACGCTAGCGAACGTATGGGCTACAAATATGGAAATCCATTCAGATAAGCGACTTTGATAAAGGGCATATTATTATGACACAGAGCCTTTGAACGAGTATCTCGAAAACGGCGAAGCTGGTCGAATGTTCACGTGCTTCTGTTGTCAGCATCTACTGAAAGAGGTAGAAGTACAGCGAAACTACCACTATGCGCTAAACTGTTGAATGTCCACAACTCTACACAGAATGTGGGGCCGGCCGGAGTGGCCGAGCGGTTCTAGGCGCTACAGTCTGGAGCCGCGCGAGCGCTACGTTCGCAGGTTCGAATCCTGCCTCGGGCATGGATTTGTGTGATGTCCTTAGGTTAGTTAGGTTTAAGTAGATCTAAGTTCTAGGGGACTGATGACCTCAGCAGTTAAGTCCCATAGTGCTCAGAGCCATCTAAACCATTTGAACGTGGGGTTCTGAGGCTTGTCCGCTCTGCAAAGTAAGATAGATGGTGATCTGTGGCATCTCTGCCGAAAGAACACAATTCTGATGCACGTACACGTCTTTCGGAGCACACCGCTCGTCGTAAATCGTAGAACATGGAGCTCCGCAGCAGACCGCCTCCTCGTATTCACATGTTGACCCAAGGACATTGTCAATTACGATTGCAGTGGGCACGGGACCATCGAGATTCGACCATCGACCAATGCAAGCGTTTCGGCTCTTCGGGTGAATCACATTTTCGATACACGAGGTCAATGGTCGTCTCCAGAAACACCCTCATCAAGATGAACGGTGGCTCGAAACATGCAGCACGCAATGACCCAAGCTGGTGAGAGCAGTAGTATGCTACGGGACACATTCTCCTGCGCTTGCATGGGACCTGTGGAAGTAATCGAAGACATACTGACGCCTCCGGACCACCTGCATCATGCTTGATGTCTTCCCCAACGGCGATGCCCTCTCTCAGCGCATTAATTGTCCGTGTCTCGGAACCAAAACCGTGGTTTCAGGAGCGTTATAGTGAACTCACGTCGATATCTCGGCCACCAAATTCGCCTGATGTATGTCCTATGGAACCCATCTGGGTCGTTATCGGGTGCCATCACCACGTACACGAATCAGCGGCCCGTTGTTTACACGAGTCATATGACCTGCGCAAAGACATCTACTACCACATATCTCCAAAAACCTAGCAACAAGCTGGCGGATCCCTGATACGCTGAATCAGTGGAGTATTTCGTTCCAAAGACGGAAGAACAAGCTATTAAGCAGGTGGTCATAATGTTTTGTTTCATCAATGTAGATATTCCAAAAATTTATAGAAACAGGGACTGATGGATTATATTTCAAACTGGCTCGGATTCCCAACTGTTAGCTTTATGTTGGAACGGAGTTTGTTGATTAGTTTTATACCAGAGCGCCTAAGATTACTCGGCGGGGAAGTCTACAAAACTATTATTTTTGTCTCTTGTATTGTGATGTGTAGATCACAGTCCAAATGAAAACTTACATTTATTATTAGTAACGTAAACCATTTAGGCTGTGTACTGGTAAGTGAATGTAAGGATGTCCAGATCCGAAACGAGGTTTCTACAAGATTTTCGAACACGAGACACACATTTAAGTATCCAGGATCTCATTTGAAATAAGTCCTTCATTCACTTTTGTACATAACATTCCGTCGCAGTGCCGTCAAGGGGAATCAAAAGTGCCGCTATTCCTTACGGCTGAGTGTAGGTCCGGATATGAAATTGCTGCCTGATGTGATAATGTACCCTATTATAAAGGGAATGGATCTCACATGGTGAAATTCCTCGAGGTGATGTGAGTGTGGTTGCTACACTAGCCAATAAAAATGAGCGATGAGAGGTAATCAGCAGGTTTTACCGCTCTGTGACGGTTCGCAGCCAAAATTGTTATTTCAGAGCAATTTTGATTTAATTGGTATCATATTCCCATCAACTTTATAAACGAAATGTTGGCAAACTAGTGTCATCGTAAACGAACAATCTAGATTCAGAGCTGACGTGGTTGAAAATTACGCTGGGGCATCACTGTAATTTAAATAATTCCTCCACATCACTCTCTCTCCCTCTCTCTCTCTCTCTCTGCCCCCCCCCCTCTCACTCTCTCACTCACTCTCTCTCTCTCTCTCTCTCTCTCTCTCTCTCTCTCACACACACACACACACACACACACACACACACACACACACACAGACACAGTCACATACACACACACACACACACACACACACACATACACATACACACGCACACAAACATACAAACACATAGACTTTTTATGCGTGTTCTTATTGTAGGCACGTTCAGCGGCTTTATTGTAAACAGCTTAAGTATTCAAAAATTCAAATTCAAATGGTTCAAATGACTCTGAGCACTATGGGACTTAACATCTGAGGTCATCAGTCCCCTAGAAAAATATTAAAATGTATGTGAGATAATATGGGACTTAACTGCTAAGGTCATCAGTCCGTAAGCTTACACACTACTTAACCTAAATTATCCTAAGGACAAACACACACACCCATGCCCGAGGGAGGACTCGAACCTCAGCCGGGACCAGCCGCACAGTCCGTGACTGCAGAGTCTTAGACCGCTCGGCTAATCCCGCACGGCAGTCCCCTAGAACTTAGATCTACTTAAACCTAACTAACCTAAGAGCATCAGACACATCAATGCTCGAGGCAGGATTCGAACCTGCGACCTTAGCGGTCGGGCGGTTCCAGACAGAAGCGCCTAGAACTGCGCGGCCACAGAGACCTGAAGTATTTGTACAATTTTAAATACATATGTAAAGTGTAATTATAGCAAGATATAGATTGACATAGTGTAGATACATGCTTTTGTGTAGGGTGATCTGCATTCATATCTACAATTATGTTTAGAAAAATTGCCGGCCGTGGTGGCCGTGCGGTTCTAGGCGCTGCAGTCCGGAACCGCAGGACTGCTACGGTCGCAGGTTCGAATCCTGCCCCGGGCATGGATGTGTGTGGTGTCCTTAGGTTAGTTAGGTTTAAGTAGTTCTACGTTCTTGGGGACTGATGACCTACGATGTTAAGTCCAATAGTGCTCAGAGCCATTTGAACCATTTTTTATATAGAAAAATTACTACACAAACTGGAGAACAAATAAATTTCGGAGAATTTGTACTCAATTTGCAAATCGCTTACTACTAAGCAAAGAAGGTGTATGACTGCGCTAAAAAACTGAAAGATGTACCACTACATCGGCTTCAGTGGTAAGACGTCTCAGAGGCAAGAGTAATTGCAGGCATACATCAAGGAATTGTAATTCACTTAGAAAACAGCGCCGGTGCTACACTCACATTCGTCGTGGATATGGCACAACAGGTAGAAAATAAACCAATTTCAACAACCCTGTAACGGAAGGCAGTTTGGTGTAATGTCTGGAAATTGTCTGAAAGAAAAGGCACATGCAGTTCAATGCACGTCAGGCCCTGAACGTATCCCATAATGCTTAATTAGCTACTGCCACTTATGTCACTGAAGGAAACTGATATTTGGTCATTACTGCAGAGAGAGGATTAAGGAGAAATAAACACATCAGTTATTTGTTGGGAAACACCAACATCTTTGTATATACTCCGAAACCTACTGTGCAGTGCATGGTGGGGACTACTTCCGACCAATAATAGTGATAATTAATTTAGAGACGTCCACTTCAGATGTACTAATTATTTATTCATACTACGAACGGTTTCGAGATTTTAAAAGCCCATCTTCAGGTGCATGAAACTGTAAAATACAAAGGAAAGGAGAAAACAAATGCAGTGCAACATATCTGTAAAAGGCAGAAGAGCAGACTATCGAAACAAGGCACTCACTTACTGTATTTTCTAACGCATAACATGCGGTCGGGCCAATCAGTGCAAGATCTGCAAATCACTGCATCTTGGCAGATATAGTAAAAAGGTGAGGGCCTAATAATCAAACTGATCTAAAAATGTAACGGCTGAGCAGGTGGGACGAAGGATAGAGAAACGGAGAAGAAACACTTACTCTCCCACCGTCCGCCGCCGGGCAGCCGCACGCTGTGAACGCCAGCTACAACTGAGAGGAGGGCGACGCCGGAGGTCTGAGGTGCGGAGCGGCGCAGGCGCCGCCGGTGGACAAGCAGGTAAACTGACGTCATTAGTGGAGGTTGGGGATCATGACTGACTGGGCCGGGCGCTTACAGTGCTTCATTAAAAAAACAATATGAACGAGCTGTGGTACGACAGCTGGCTAAATAACTCTCAAACATGTAACAACATAATGGCATCATATACTACGGTAAATAAATCGTCAAATTTATGGTATATTATAGGCTCCAGTGACGTAAAACAAAATACATAAGAAAATCATCACAAATCTAAAATGTGAGTGCAGCAATGTAAGCAGCGAAATAACAAACCAAAATGATCTGGCTGAGCGTCCTATATTATACGAAGCAATAATGACACGGAAACACGGCAAAGAGGCGAAACAACTAAACGAAAGGCATTCTAGCTCTATTATACCTGTCTGTCGAAGTTAAGACAATAACGTGATGTTGCTATTTAGTTCGCATAGTTATACGGTAGTCACAAATATAAATAGATTTTCCGGCTTCCTATCATTTATAGGTACTCTGCGGTCCGTGTCATTTTAATCATTGACTACCACTTTTAGCGTTCTGTCTGCTTGTATCTTGACGATGAACGATTGGACTTGGCTCGAAGCAATCGCTGTGAAGTGCCATGACTGTTTACAAAACCTGTAAGTACACAACTCTCATTCATTTATGGCGCTTTATGGCAGAACACATCTATTTTCTAACCACTGTAATTCTATAATATTTTAATTTCCCGTACAGATCACCTGAAGATGCACCTCTATTGACGAGAAACTGCTAGTGACTTTTTAATAAAAGTATTTTAATAGCCAGTGCGGAAGATTTTATTCACCATTTCAGACCGTAGATTGGTTTGTTGAATTTCTCCACTCTAGTCTATCCTGTACAAGGTTCTTATGTTAGTGGTACTGGTCTGTTATTCTTTGCATCCGTTCTTTTATCCTATATATAAGTAGTACTGAATTGCACTTTTTTCCACTAATACGGCACATTCGTTTCATTCTCCGTAAATATTGGTTGGGAAAAGATTAATTTCGACACGTATTCTTCGTAAAATGTAATGGTTCAAATGGCTCTGAGCACTATGGGACTCAACTGCTGAGGTCATTAGTCCCCTAGAACTTAGAACTAGTTAAACCTAACTAACCTAAGGACATCACAAACATCCATGCCCGAGGCAGGATTCGAACCTGCGACCGTAGCGGTCTTGCGGTTCCAGACTGCAGCGCCTTTAACCGCACGGCCACTTCGGCCGGCTCGTAAAATGTAATAATTATTAGTCTATCACCTGATGATTAAATCAATATTTCTCATCTGTACGTCTCTGCGGTATTCAAACGTTTGTGTGGTAGCTTCCTTGCACGTGAATACATTTTTAAAGGCAAAATTTTATAACCGTGACTTCACTGTGACGTAACCAGGACACATTTAGGGTGTGTGATGGATCTTTGGCCATGTCTGTTTTGAAATACTGTACGCTTCTCGTGTAACCCTTCTTACGGATATGCGTAAAGTTTTATCTGCAAATTTCCTTGCATTGTCGTTTGCAGAAGTTTGTTGTAGCACCTGCTTATGTAGAAATATCTGAATGGTATCATAAAACCTAGATAGGGCCTTGACATCCTTTAGTACTTTACTTGGTACATATTTACCTAGACTGCGGTTAATAGTGCTTTCAAAAGCTTTTTAAGAAAACATAGTTAATCGGTTTATAATACACTACTAGCCATTAAAATTGTACACCACGAAGATGACGTGCTACAGACGCGAAATTTAACCGACAGGAACAAGATGCTGTGATATGCAAATGATTAGCTTTTCAGAGCATTCACACAAGGTTGGCGCCGGTGGTGTACCTACAATGTGCTGACATGAGGAACGTTTCCAACCGATTTCTCATACACAAACAGCAGTTGACGGCGTTGCCTGGTGAAACGTTGTTATGATGCCTCGTGTAAGGAGGAGAAATGCGGACCATCACGTTTCCGACTTTGATAAAGGTCAGATTGTAGCCTATCGCGATTGAGGTTTACCGTATCGCGACATTGCTGCTCGCGTTGGTCGAGATCCAATGACTGTTAGCAGAATATGGAATCGGTGCGTTCAGGAGGGTAATACGGAATGCCGTGCTGGATCCCAACGGCCTCGTATCACTAGCAGTCGAGATGACAGGCATCTTATCCGCATGGCTGTAACGGGTCGTGCAGCCACGTCTCGATCCCTGAGCCAACAGTTGGGGACGTTTGCAAGACAACAACCATCTGCACGAACAGTTCGACGACGTTTGCAGCGGCATGGACTATCAGCTCGGAAAACATGGCTGCGGTTACCCTTGACGCTGTATCACAGACAGGAGCGCTTGCGACAGTGTACTCAACGACGATCCTGGGTGCACGAATGGCAAAACGTCATTTTTTCGGATGCATTCAGGTTCTGTTTACAGCATCATGATCGTCGCATCCGTGTTTGGCGACATCACGGTGAACGCACATTGGAAGCGTGTATTCGTCATCGCCATACTGGCGTATCATCCGGCGTGATGGTATGGGGTGCCATTGGTTACACGTCTCGGTCACCTCTTGTTCGCATTGACGGTACTTTGAACAGTGGACGTTACATTTCAGATGTGTCACGACCCGTGGCTCTACCCTTCATTCGATCCCTGCGAAACCCTACATTTCAGCAGGATAATGGCACGACCGCATGTTGCAGGTCCTGTACAGGCCTTTCTGGATACAGAAAATGTTCGACTGCTGCCCTGGCCAGCACATTCTCCAGATTTCTCACCAACTGAAAACGTCTGGTCAATGGTGGCCGAGAAACTGGCTCGTCACAATACGCCAGTCACTGTTCTTGATAAACTGTGGTATCGTGTTGAAGCTGCATGGGCAGCTGTAGCCGGCCGAAGTGGCCGTGCGGTTAAAGGCGCTGCAGTCTGGAACCGCAATACCGCTACGGTCGCAGGTTCGAATCCTGCCTCGGGCATAGATGTTTGTGATGTCCTTAGGTTAGTTAGGTTTAATTAGTTCTAAGTTCTAGGCGACTGATGACCTCAGAAGTTAAGTCGTATAGTGCTCAGAGCCATTTGAACCATTTTTGGGCAGCTGTACCTGTACACGCCATCCAAGCTCTGTTTGACTCAATGCCCAGGCGTATCAAGGCCGTTATTACGGGCAGAGGTGGTTGCTCTGGGTACTGACTTCTCAGGATCTATGTGCCCAAAGTGCGTGAAAATGCAGTCACATGTCAGTTCTAGTACAATATATTTGTCCAATGAATACCCGTTTTATCATCTGCATTTCTTTCTGGTGTAGCAATTTTAATGGCCAGTAGTGTATACTTTAATATGTTCTACGTTTGTGGGATTTGGAGAAATTGTTCGCAGTTCGTCTTTTAAGGAGATTGTTTGTGACTGTTAATCAATCTGATATAACACAAATACTCTACTTACTTTCTTGATGACCTTTGAGCGTTTGGTGACGATATTTCTTGTAATAGCAGCATTTTGCTCAGTGGTCATTCTCGAAAAGAAAATTCCTGTTTGTAGCCAAGTGGTCTACATTATATGTTTCACATGACGGCTGTGGAACTATTTGTTGTTCGCAGTCGTCTGAAATCGTATTTAATTTTACTTCGTAAGACTGTTTGTCCTTGCCAGCGATAACGTACGCTGAGTTTTCCAGTCTATACTGAACAAATTTGACACTACCTACTACCACTGAACGCCTGGTGTAACAACGTGCCATACAGTTTAGCCAGTACTTGAGAGACTATATTATAAATGTGCCTTAATGTGATATCCGGCAGAAATTTCCGATTGTTTATCTAACACCACCGACTTCTGTTAGTCTTTCCTACACTTTTCTATACGAATCCAAACTAGTATTCATTTTGGACCTCTATAGACCTAATGTTTCTGTTTGGTGCTATAGATATTCCACCTTGGGGAGATTATTTTTCCGATTTACGTTCTACGCGTTGGTGAAAATTTCCTTATTCTCTCTACTCTGTACTTCGGGTTTCAGCCAAATCTCAATTCCTAGTATTGTGTGGGTGGGACTGCTTTCTACCACAGTCTTTTGTTCAGGGACTTCGCTGCCAACGTTCCAGCAATTAACAACTAACTTTTTAAGATCCCTACTCTCTGCATTAGCTAACTGATCTAACGCAGTAATTAAATGCATGTGCTATTTTTTCGGATACTCTGGGAAACATTTTGGAAAGTGTAACACATCTCCGAACTATGATGCTCATAAACCTCTCTATGCATTTGTATCTGATTACAGTTCCTCCGTCCACGATGCTTATCGTGCATGATTAACAGAAGATGTACTCAGGGTTCACGTAAAAGCTACGCGATTCACCACGGGTTTGTTTGTTGAAAGAAGGAATATTACGGATATGTTTTACAACTTCCAGTGGAATCACCTTAAAGCGAGGCACCGCGGCTCACGAAATGTGGTTCTCTTAAATGGTTCAAATGGAACTAGTTAAACCTAACTAACCTAAGGACATCACAAACATCCATGCCCGAGGCAGGATTCGAACCTGCGACCGTAGCGGTCTTGCGGTTCCAGACTGCAGCGCCTTTAACCGCACGGCCACTTCGGCCGGCGGTTCTCTTAAAATTACAAACAAGTTACATACGTATGAATATTACACCGCCCCATACAGTTACTATATAGAGTAACGATTACGAACGTAAAGACAGAGAAATTTATAATACGAGGGAGGACTAATAATTGTACTACACCAAGCACGTACTGCCAAATTTGTCTTATGGCAGCTCGCAGAACATACCTGCGTGTGTATGCGTGTGTACTAGCTCAGTACTGACGTGGAGGGGCAAGCGAATTTCGAAAGCCACTGTCCTGCGATACCGTTTATTGAAAAAAAACTCTTAATGGAGCAAAACTGACAGAAGTACGGTAATTTCTGGTTTATCGCAAGGAAGTGTGATAAGATCGATACTGTTTACAATGTATATAAACGATCTAGTAGAATGCGTTGGAAGCTCTTTAAGGCTGCTCACAGGTGACGCGGAGTCTACAAGAAGGTAGCATCCCCAGAAGACAGTAGCGGTTTTTCAGAAGGACCTACAGAGGATTGATGAATGGTTCAGGGACTGGCAGTTGACTCTGAACGTAAATAATATAACATATTGCGCACACATAGGAAAAGAAATCCGCTAATGTACAACTACACTATTGATGACAAGTTGCTGGAAATAGTAACCACCATAAAATATCTACGACATTCTATTCAAAGCGACCTTAAGTATAATGACCACATAAAACAAATAGTACGAAAAGCAAATGCTAGACTGAGATTCACAGGAAGAATCTTAAGGATAGGTGGCTTACAAGGCGCTTGTTTGACCAATTGTTGAGTATTGTTCATCACTCTGTGACCCTCACCAGGAAGGGCTGATAGAAAGAGATAGACAAAATTCAACGAAGAGAGGCTTGTTTCGTCACGGCATCGTTCAATAGGCGTGAGACCGTTACAGAGATGCTAAACAAACTCTGGTGGCAGACGCTACAAGAGAGGCTTACTATTGAAATTTCGTGAATATTTTACAGGAAGAGTCGGACACAATATTACTCCCTCCCCTATACGACTCTCTAAATGGTCATCGACAACAAATTCGATAAATTAGAGCAAATACAAAGGCTTACCAAAAGTCATTCTTCCCACGCGCCATCTGCGATTGGAATAGAGAAGAGAGACAAGTCAGTTAGTGGTACCGGACCTACCCTCATCCAAACCCTGCCACGTGGTTTGCGGAGTAGTTACGTAGATGTAGAATGGACTACCCAAAAACTTACATGACGTGATGCAGGGAAATATCTGGTTCAGACACACGAAGAGTGGACGCCGATTTCGCCACATATCAGAGTGTGCAAGAAATAGAAAGATACAAAAAAAAAGGCGCCTAGAGCCTTTCAAAGGAGAGAACACGGCAGTCACCATATGATACTGTTGAATGTGTCAAACATTAACCGGACTGTCGAGCCAAATGCAACAAGGGCAGAACGTCAGGTTTCTCTGCGGAAGCAGCCGCTTCAAAATCTTGGTTCCTTGTTCCTGATTTATATTTTCCATAGCTTCTCTTAATCATGAACATTTACATCCAACAGAGTGCACATGCTATCATTCTATTAGAGCCTCCTCCTCTGTAACCAAACCAAGTCATTCCGGTCACGGATTCTGGGTGAGAGAAACAAGTACTTGTACATTTTCGTGCATATCCACATCTCTCTACTCTTATCACTACGATCTGCACGTGATACGCAAGAAAATGAGAGAGGGAGAATATTCTTAGAATATTCTGTGAAAAAATGTTCTACTAATATTAAAGAAAAGACCTTCACGTGTTGAACAACGCAATAATTCTCAGGTATTTCGTTACAGTGTAAGGGGAATCTCTAAAATGATTTCCTATTGACTAAATAAACCCTTCATAAATTACATCACACGGTCTTTTCGCGAGATATTCGTAGGAGGATGCAATTTATTACTTGATGCTCCTAGGAACGTATACTTTCGGAACTTTAACAGCAAATCACACCGTGATGCAGTACGACTCTCTTACAACGTCTGCCACTGGAACTGACTGAGCGTCGTCGTGAATCTTACGCTCTTACTAAATGGACACGTAACGAAATGTGCTGCTCTTCTTTGGATCCTCTCATTTCCTCTAAGAATCCTTCGGACATTTTCCGATATCTTCAGCCTATCTGTGCTGTACGCTTGAAGGTATCTCGAAAGCGTCTTAAAATGTACTTTTCTCGTAGAAAATTTACGAAAAATCGTCGCACAGCCATTTGTCTTCCTCTTTTTTTTTTATTTACGTGATGATGACTCCAAATGATCACTCCGAGATAGTTACAAATCTCTGACTCCAAAGCTATATTCAAACAATACAAAAGGCTTTTCACCTACTATGAAATTTGTAATGTTGAGGCTGAAAGGTCGCCGCGTCTTACTTGAATAAGGAAGACCGAGGTTCGACCTCCGCTATAGCCTCGGACCTTTCCACAGCGACACAACTACAACGGGGTCCACTCAACCTGAAGATGGCAATTGACGAGCTAACTTAAGGAGAAGTAAAGACTTCAACTTCTAAAGCCGACACTAACGACGAGAGCGGCGGTCTGTTGACGGCAGATGTATCCAATACCGCCAACTACTGACTCCTTAGCCAAAAAAATTAACAGCAGCATTTCGACACACCGGTATCCTAAAGGACCATAGTGACACAAACTTACTTCACTCTTTTTTACAGTTTGTTAAAACATGTTCAAATGTGTGTGAATACCTAAAGGACCAAACTGCTGAGTTCATCGGCCACTAGACTTACACACTACTTAAACTAACTAATGCTAAGAACAACACACACACCCATGCCCGAGGGAGGACTCGAACTTCCGGCGAGAGGGGTCGCGCAATCCGTGACATGGCGCCTCAAACCGCGCGGTCACACCGCGCGGCTACAGTTTCTCATTTCTGAAAGGAGCTGCCTCTTACTGAGATGACCTCCCACAAACCTTACAGCAGTTTTCACAAACGAATACCTCTAAGTAAACGACGATACTGTCCTCGACCAATCTTCGAGAACTATAGACAGAAATTACTAATTTTTGAATATTACGTATGTTAGCGGCCCTGCCCCGCATTCCTAAGGTATGTTCTGATGTTGAGATTACTGATTCCATAAATACATTTCAATCAACAAGAAGCCTCGTTGCTGATCGGATATTCAATAAGCGCGTAGTCTAATCTCTTAGCGACAGTGTAAAACTGTACCGTAACTTTTCCGAACGTGAAGAAATGAAGCATCCAGCTGATCAGCCTTCAAAGCTGGATCGAGTTAAAGCAGAGTTTTACATATATTCTATTTCCGAAATCAATGACGGCAGGGACAGGAAAGCTGATTAGACTCCAGGAAACTTCGCTCCGTGCGAATGCCGGAACTTCTGCTTCCCCCGCCTTCCGTGCCAAGTTAAGCTGGCGCTGTGTCTCCGAACGACCTGCCTGCCGCGCGGGGCGTTTTACGAGCACATGTATCACCACCATTTCACAAATGTGCCACTCTGTCCCGTGTTCCAGCTGCGCAGACGTTAACTGTGCATACTGCATAAAGAGAGTTGCTGAAAGCTACGACAGAAATGTACACGAGTACAAAGAAGAGGCATATAAAAATAGGCCCTGCAATTACTTAGTGATGTGATGCGGAGCTAGAACTTTGCAGTCGTGTTCGAGACTCATATCTAATCCCGTTTCCTTAAATCAATGCAGACTAAAACTAGTATCATGAAATGTATAGCACTGAGTGTGTTGCATGCATTCATATACGAAGGAACAGGTGCCTCAAGAACTACCACCATTATGAAATACGTGAAATGTATTCGCAGTTGCGAATATGGACAACCATCAGCTGTATAATGGAATGACGACAATGCAAATTTGTGCTGGGCCGGCAGGCGAACCCAGATTTCCCGCTTACCGCGAACGATCGCGTTACCATATGCTAACCGAGCACACTTCACGGACAGAGCCAAACTTCCGTATGTGATCAACCACGTGTCTACAGCCTGCTCTCTTACATCCATTATGTATATTCCCCGCGCAGGGGAATTACAGCTGTAGAGCACTTCCCGCGAAAGGCAAAGGTCCCGAGTTCGAGTCTCGGTCCGGCACACAGTTTTAATCTGCCAGGAAGTTTCATATCAGCGCACACTCCGCTGTAGAGTGAAAATTTCATTCTAGAAACAACCCCCAGGCTGTGGCTAAGCCATGTCTCCGCAATATCGTTTCTTCCAGGAGTGCTAGTTCTGCAAAGTTCGCAGGAGAAAATGGTTCAAATGGCTCTGAGCACTATGGGACTTAACTTCTGAGGTCATCAGTCCCCTAGAACATAGAACTACTTAAACCTAACTAACGTAAGGACATCACACACATCCATGCCCGAGGCAGGATTCGAACCTGCGACCATAGTGGTCGCGCGGTTCCAGACTGTAGCGCCACCCCGGCCGGCTTCGCAGGAGAGCTTCTGTGAAGTTTGGAAGGTAGGAGACGAGGTACTGGCGGAATTAAAGCTGTGAGGACGGAGCGTGAGTCGTTCTTGGGTAGCGCAGTTGGTAGAGCACTTGCCTGCGAAAGGCAAAGATCCCGAGCTCGAGTCTCGGTCCGGCACACATGTGCCAGGAAGTTTCACAGCTGTAACTGTTACATTGCCTGTTCCTTTGGACAACCACGCATCGTTGAAGGAACAATGCATCGCACTTCTGAACAACACAGGTACTGCAAGATCATTTAAGACTAGTATCGTTTTGCTGGATAACAGAAGCTGGTTTTCAGTCTCTAACGGCGTCACACCGAGTGAGGTTGCACAGTGGATTCGTGTTCAAGAGTATGGTGGTGCAAATCAGCGACCGGACACTCAGAATTAGGCTCTCAGTGGTTTCTTTAAGTAGCTTAGTGGCGATACCGTGACGTCCCTTCTATAAAGGGCCCAGCCGATTTACTTTCCCAAGTCGAACTCGTGCGCTCTCTCTGGTGACCCAGATCTACATCTACATCTACATCTATACTCAGCAAGCTATTTTAAAGTGTTTGGAGGAGGATACTTCGTGTACCACTGTCACCTTCCTCCTTTCTGTTCCAGTCCCGAATGGTTCACGGGACGAACGATCGTAGGTGAGCCTGTGTGTGAGCTCTAAGTTTACCTTCAAGCTCTTTTCTGGAGATATGCAGAGGAGGATGCAATATATTGGTTGATTCTTCTAGAAACGTATGCTCTCGGAAATTTAACACTAAACCACAACTCTCTTGCTGTGTCCGCCATTGGTGATGGCTGAGCATCTCTGTGAAGCCTTCGCGCTTACTAAATGAACCTGTAACGAAACGTGCAGCTCTTCTTCGGATCCTCTCATTTTCTCTAACATTCCTCGTCGTCGACGAGATGTTAAGCCCTAATAGCGCCGCTGACAAGAAGAAAAGATGGTTCATATGGCTCTGAGCACTATGGGACTTAACATCTGAGGTCATCAGTCCCCTAGAACTTAGAACTACTTAAACTAACTAACCTAAGGACATCACACACAGTAGCGCCTAGAACCGCACGGCAACTCCGGCCGGCCGCTGACAAGACTAAAACATATTTTCGTTATTATTAAACGAGAGACACAATTTAAAAGCGTTGCAATTTTTTATTGTTTCGAAACAACGTATAAGAGAAAATTTCTTGGTCCCAGGACTGGTTTTCATATTCATTTCCCACACAACATTTCGTCAACTGTCTCGTAACCGTCTTCACGTACTGCGAAATCAGATGTTAATTTTTGCCAAGATCTCGCAGATTAATTTTAAAACTTGAGTCATAGTCATGGAAATGTGTGCTTCAAATACGTAATTCTTGTGACAATACACTAGTAGGGTAATTTAGTCGACATTAACAAATTTTGCATCAAAACGTTTCAGCAGTATGACATGACCGCTCAGATACGATTATGACGGCACATCAATACAAATAATAAGAGCAGAAGCTAACCGACAGGAACTCAATAGGAGTAATTTTACTGGAAGTAATGACTAGCTGCTAGTTATAAAAAAGCTGTGCCTAATATCGAAACTTATTCAAACTCGGCATTATACACTCCTGGAAATGGAAAAAAGAACACATTGACACCGGTGTGTCAGACCCACCATACTTGCTCCGGACACTGCGAGAGGGCTGTACAAGCAATGATCACACGCACGGCACAGCGGACACACCAGGAACCGCGGTGTTGGCCGTCGAATGGCGCTAGCTGCGCAGCATTTGTGCACCGCCGCCGTCAGTGTCAGCCAGTTTGCCGTGGCATACGGAGCTCCATCGCAGTCTTTAACACTGGTAGCATGCCGCGACAGCGTGGACGTGAACCGTATGTGCAGTTGACGGACTTTGAGCGAGGGCGTATAGTGGGCATGCGGGAGGCCGGGTGGACGTACCGCCGAATTGCTCAACACGTGGGGCGTGAGGTCTCCACAGTACATCGATGTTGTCGCCAGTGGTCGGGGGAAGGTGCACGTGCCCGTCGACCTGGGACCGGACCGCAGCGACGCACGGATGCACGCCAAGACCGTAGGATCCTACGCAGTGCCGTAGGGGACCGCACCGCCACTTCCCAGCAAATTAGGGACACTGTTGCTCCTGGGGTATCGGCGAGGACCATTCGCAACCGTCTCCATGAAGCTGGGCTACGGTCCCGCACACCGTTAGGCCGTCTTCCGCTCACGCCCCAACATCGTGCAGCCCGCCTCCAGTGGTGTCGCGACAGGCGTGAATGGAGGGACGAATGGAGACGTGTCGTCTTCAGCGATGAGAGTCGCTTCTGCCTTGGTGCCAATGATGGTCGTATGCGTGTTTGGCGCCGTGCAGGTGAGCGCCACAATCAGGACTGCATACGACCGAGGCACACAGGGCCAACACCCGGCATCATGGTGTGGGGAGCGATCTCCTACACTGGCCGTACACCACTGGTGATCGTCGAGGGGACACTGAATAGTGCACGGTACATCCAAACCGTCATCGAACCCATCGTTCTACCATTCCTAGACCGGCAAGGGAACTTGCTGTTCCAACAGGACAATGCACGTCCGCATGTATCCCGTGCCACCCAACGTGCTCTAGAAGGTGTAAGTCAACTACCCTGGCCAGCAAGATCTCCGGATCTGTCCCCCATTGAGCATGTTTGGGACTGGATGAAGCGTCGTCTCACGCGGTCTGCACGTCCAGCACGAACGCTGGTCCAACTGAGGCGCCAGGTGGAAATGGCATGGCAAGCCGTTCCACAGGACTACATCCAGCATCTCTACGATCGTCTCCATGGGAGAATAGCAGCCTGCATTGCTGCGAAAGGTGGATATACACTGTACTAGTGCCGACATTGTGCATGCTCTGTTGCCTGTGTCTATGTGCCTGTGGTTCTGTCAGTGTGATCATGTGATGTATCTGACCCCAGGAATGTGTCAATAAAGTTTCCCCTTCCTGGGACAATGAATTCACGGTGTTCTTATTTCAATTTCCAGGAGTGTATAAGAATTTGCTTCCTGGAACAGGACTTCTAAAGCGATTAAACTGTGTTAAATCTACCTTTTTTAGCCTTCACAATATCATTTCTCACAGATTTTCTGGCATAAGATTGGCGACTGAAATAAATGAAACTCTCATTCTTGTTCTTTGGAAATACAAAACTCATGATCATGTAGTTGATGTATTGAAGAACAAATTTTATAATTTCCACTACGAGAACCACGGTAGTGTATCGGAGGAATCCCCGTTAGTAGCCGTCTGTGGACACTGCTTCGAAAGAACGAATGTTGATACACATTCGTATACCCCAGGAGTACTCTCATTTTACCGCCATGATTGTTGCACAGAATGTATTTGTGTGGAGAGCAGGGGGCAATCATCTGAAGTATCACCAGCAGCACATCATTCGATCCTGCATCTTTCTACTCGAAAACACAACAGCTACCCCGCTTATCGATGGAGCGCATAGTGAGAGAATTGGATGTAGTTTGTTTACAAACCCATAAAAAACCAATCGCATCAAAGAAAATTGTTGGATAGCATACGCTAATGCAAATAACTGTGCGAGTTCAAGAGAAACAACAGTAGAATGAAGGGGGAGGCACCGTAGCGATTTCTCTGCACAATGACAGCGAAGTGGGAGACCCTGCGACACAGAGCACCTCTGTTCCTCGGAAGCACCAGCAGTACCTGCCGATACAGTGTCCTTGCTTTTCAATAAAGCCGGCCGAAGTGGCCGTGCGGTTAAAGGCGCTGCAGTCTGGAACCGCAAGACCGCTACGGTCGCAGGTTCGAATCCTGCCTCGGGCATGGATGTTTGTGATGTCCTTAGGTTAGTTAGGTTTAACTAGTTCTAAGTTCTAGGGGACTAATGACCTCAGCAGTTGAGTCCCATAGTGCTCAGAGCCATTTGAACCATTTGAACTGATGATCTCAGAAGTTAAGTCCCATAGTGCTGAGAGCCATTTGAACCTTTTTTTTTTAATAAAGCGTCATACGCATAGCTCAAATTTAGCGGGAAACAATCTCAGCTTTCCCAGTGTCTCTGTTAACGTAAGAGCGGATAGTGAAAAGTTTGACGTCATACAACCTCTGTGAGTATTACGTAAGAGTTGACAGTTTACATCGATTACAGATCCGGAACAATTAAGAAAAAGGACCAACTGCTTATATAAAGGTAAATGTTTACGAAAGGACTGACTACTTACATCAAGGTAAATGCATTTAGTACCAAACTCTCTGCCCTCAAATAGCAGGTCTAAGATCTAGAAACTGACACCTTTAAAACACAGCTCACAAGAAACAACGTAACTAGGCAGTAGAGAAGCTAGAAGATTCTGAAAATATGGGCATGAAGGAATTTTTATCTTTAGGCGAGCCTCATCTTCGGTTTAAAGCTATTCCAATACTCAGAAAGTATGGGTCTTTCAGGGGAAGTAACCAGTACCCCAAACAGAGATCTAAAACAGCGTTTGCTGCTCGCCCAGCCCTTGCCCAACGGCGCTGAATCACAAGCGGCTGCGGCGAGAATACCCGAGCAAACAATTAAAAATACAACGGCATCTCGCCTCGGTCATTCCGTTCACCGTCTGCTATTCGTTGTCGGCTCCCGACACCCGCTGACAGCCAGGAGCCGAGCAGCCTTCTAATTTTAGCGCAAACCTGAAAGGACCGTCCCTGGAATCCGAATACAGTATAATTCCGGAATAGGATAATATGCGGCACTGGTGGGGTACGGAAAGAGATCTACAGAAAATTTCGTGCAACGCGAAAGACAAGAACGCTGACGATAAGTTTCAGAAACACTCCACGAAATATTACAATGAAATTTTTTTGTTAACAACCTCAGTATTGCTTCCTGGCAACGTGTGGCGTTCATGAAGACTGCCTGCGGAGGGAGCTACAGAAATTTCGCGTCCTTCCGAGCTGGCATCTAAGGCTTCCTCGAGATTTACATATGCCAGTCGAACCTGCTGTCTTATCAGGAATCGATGTAAACTGTCAACTCGCTCGTAATACTCACGAAGATTGAATAACTTAAAAATTTTCGCCATCTGCTATTACTACTTTGACAGCAATAGTTAAATCACGCTTTCGAAGTGCTAGGCATCGCGGATCACAACTCGTGCTCTCGTGCCAAGACAGTTTATCTTGAAAATCGAGGCACCAAAAATCTCATCAGCCGTCCAGAATAGTGGGAACTCTGCATTAATGGAACAGCTAGGGTCCAATGGCCCTCAGGGACGCGTACGATGGAATATTGCAGAGAATGTGTAGACGCGCGCGCGCAACTGCAGTTGCGGTCGTTTCGAGTAGGCACATATTTCAGATCTCCGTACAGAACTATGGAAAGTGTCTACAGCATGCGTAAATTTAAGAACAGGGCCACACTTACAGGAAATCAGCAAGTGAAGCGCGTTGACGAAAGAAAACGACGCGTAACAAATCCGAAGAGGCGCCGGGGTTGTGAGGAGGGGAAGACGCGCTCACCTGGTGCGTCCGCGCGCGGCGCCCGCTGCACCACGACTGAGCGCCGCCGACCAGGCAGCGCCGCGCGCGTCCGCCACGCGCACTAGCTGCCCCGGGGGTGGGGGGCGCCGGCCTGCGCTATTGAACACAGCCAGGTGACGCTGCCGTCGCCTCCGCCGCAGCCCGCTTTCTCCGCAAACAATTGCATTTGCGCACTTTATCCACAGAAGGAAGGAAGCAGGCAGCACGCAATCCTACTTCGCTTCCTGATTGTCTCTGGGTCCTGGAACGCCTCGTCCGAAGCCACGCCAACGCAGCGTGGTATTCCTGCGGACGCTGCTGAGAGCGAACGAGGTCATCCTCGTGCCCCGAGTTTAATGCCGGTAGTGAGGTCATAAGCTCAGTTGGGTGGTGAAGAGCCAAACATTCGGGATGGCCTTACGGGTGGAACTATCCTGATTATTTAATCCTGTGATCGATGCTTTTTTTGATCGTGTTTGCGTCCTAATATGTAACTATGGAAATACGATACTACCTTGATCAGACACGTTTCGGTGAAGTTTGATCATGGTCATTGGGTTCATTTATTTTCTGTCAAATGATAAGTAAAGAAATGTTGCTTGATAAAACATAAAATTTTGTGATTATAGTTTTTACGTTTATAAAAGTGCTGACAAAAATATATATACCTTAATATCGTATACTGATTTTCTTTGTAACTGTGTGACATATGCTGTAAAGCTGACACTTTCCTCTAGTTTGTCATCTGCAACTGACCAGGGTTTCCCAAAATTATGTTATTTATATTTACCAAAATGTTTGGCCAAAAACGAAACTATTGCTTTTTCCGCTTTGACAATGATAGATTATTGTACTGTAGTTATATTATATTCCCTGCCAACACTGATTTGTTGTTTCATTCTTTATCTATCGTTTGTTAGTTGTTTGCTCAAGGTAGAACTGAACTTCCGTAATTATACACCCTGATCATAATGATTTTGAAAAATTGTGACACCCTAAATTATGGTACATGTTATGGCTGTAAAATTCGGAAGCGAAGTCGACTCCCATGTATTGAGAGTAATCTGTGCAACAATCGCTACATCAAGGAGGTTTGATTCCTGAGTTCCTGACACTCTTCTAAGTAACTTCACATGCCTTACTGCAGATAGACAATCCCGCGTTACTACGCGGTAAACAGATTTTAAAACTGAAATTTCTGAGATTTGATTTAAAGTGGAAAATCGGGCTATGCACCACCAGATGGTGGTTCCGCGTTTATTGATGTCCGCAGTACGTACGACCCAGGAAAAAAAAAGAAAGTCAGCGCTTTGTGCCGAGTTCAGCGAAAAGCCGATGCATAAGACATTAAAACCACCACTAAATTCTATTAATCGTGTGGGACAGGGTCAGACTGGTGTAGGCAGTATGACAGCATCATTGTTAGAAGATGAATGACCGAATCATCCAATGTATGGCTTGCAAGAAATATTCCACAAGATACAAGAAATGTCTGGTGCAGATATCTCAGGGATTTACTGCGTAATATGCAATGAGAAACAATGACGAAACACAATGAATTTCAGTGATTAACGTCCACTAACAATTTGCCATCGACTGCTCTGTTTCAGCCGCGCCTCTCTGAGAAAACATCATATGATTTAAAAAAAACATAGAGAAATTAAGAGATTTAAAATATAATTGAAAGGTGGAACAATTTTTAATATGTTAAGAAAACTTATATAAGATTATCATAGGACTCTCTAAAAGAGTGCAGCAGAACGGCTGCGGTATCTCACCAAAATAACACACGAAAGACGACTGTAACAAGGTTATTCCAAACATCAGAAGAACAAAAATAGCAGAACAACGAAATTATTACATTTATCTTGAATACATGAGGTTTTAACGATCGATACCTCAATATAAGAGAGTAAATTCAGGGGAAGTGCACAGGTGCATCGTTTCCATAGTTATTGTATGAGCAATTCATAGGTGCAAATGCTGGTAGAAAAAAAGTAATAGCACAACAACGCCTAGCTACATGTGCCGGGGAATATACAAGCCCACTTCCAAGAATGTAGGGTACCTTTGCTTCCTGAACTGTAATGATGTCCTTTATTTGATTTAATTGTTAAATTCAGCTGCACGCTTGGAGTTAACTGGGCAATAAATCATTGAACACCACTAAGAATTTATCCATTTATTATCGGGTTTATTGCACGAGAGTGAATAGTCTAAAAATTGAATATTAATTGCAGATAACATCAGTCTATGCTGCTCACCTCAGAAGGGAGTATTCCACATTTAATATACGGGGATCTGTGAGATCCCAGGACGGATGAGTCATGAATGACAGCAAATATTAAAGCACAGTAAGCTCGAAATGTGCGCGTAAACCATACACAGCCATGCTCATCAGTAACTTCCGAGCATCTGTTGCTAATACTCAACACTGCCAAACCACAAACTATTGTCAGTAAGGGCGTAATGAGCGAGAAACAGGAGAAGCCTCCCCCCCCCCTCTTCCAGTCGGTCAAGGAAAAACCTTCAAGAAACGGAAATACCATCCAGTCCTGCCACGCAGGCGTATCACTTTGAAGAAAGCCAGAAATCCAGAAAATGTACAAGATATTGACTACTCAAAGTTGCGAAATCGCAAATATGTTTCGTGATTTATCGGGAGAGTGAGTTCCGCACCCCCTCCCCCAAAAAATCCCTCCAAATCCGGCCCACCCCCTTGACAACAACCATGCCCCCCCCCCCCTTACGCTACCCCTCCACCCTGTCACAATTTCAAAAATTAGTAACCATAGCCAGCCAGATGACAAAACAAAAGAAGAAATAAATAATTTTAAAAAATTATCAGACGTGACATATGAATACGCAGACCCCTCACTACTGCGTATGTTCTGTAACAGCGCAGCGACGCGATTTCCGATATTCAAATGCAACCTGTTGTTTTATTCGGCTCTAATGTGACGGGTTGAATCACCAATACGAGCTGGCCTGTAATGGTGAAATACTACTACTAACAACTGTTTTAATCATTGGTAACTCCTAATCCCCCATATTGTTACGTCGTTTTATATTCAAATTAACAAAAATATTTTTTACATCTAACCATAAAAATGTTGATTATTGGTAAACTCTACGAGAGAGATTGTGGAGAAGAGTGGCGGACACCTAAACTGTTTGCTCAACGTACACTACAACCTATAACTTATAAACTGCGCCCACAGGACCCGACCGGCCCATGGGTACCGACCGACCGCCGTGTCATCCTCTGCCAATGGTAGCATTGGATGCGCTATGGAGGGGCGTGAGGTGGCCGCACCGCTCTCCCGGCTGCACGCAGTTTCCATGACCTGCACCCGCTACTGTTTGATACAGTCAGTGACATTTATATCTGTGGCTGGCTTAGATGATGTCTAAGATGACTTCCTGTAAACTCTTTTGCTTTATATGTTCTGCGACAGGTAAATAAAGTGTTGTGTTAGATTTCAGACTGTAGCCTTCTAATGTCATTCACAACATAAAGTTGGTGCTGAAACTAGGGAAGATTTCTACGACTGCGGCGGTGACACCAAGACTTTTTGACCGCACCACACGAGGGGCTAACTGCAGTGATTCGTCACGCCAAGCAACAAACTCTTCCAACGACAACCGCCCGTATACACAGCTAAGTTTAACTGAATTACCACGCCACTCATTTCTTAGTGCCATTTGTAAATCCAGTTGATGCCATTACTGTGCACTGTAGTGCTATTTCCCCCAGGATGCTCACAGCTCATTCGAGAGTTGGTGCGTGACGCACGCTGTGCCCTGAGCTGTTGCGGTCCTGCATCACCTTCACCGTGCCCCTCCCTCGCTGTCCTCGCTCCTTCCCCTCTGCCCCCTCCTTCTCCTCTCTCTGTCTTTCCTTACATCGACCCGGCTGACCCCAGGTTTCTAACTATCTCGTACAGTTTTTTTCCTCTTCTCTTCTTTTTTCTTCACCTTTCCATTTCGGCGTTTTTCGACCTCCTTTGGAGTTTGACCTCCACTTCTAAATTTTCTTTCCGTAGTGAGACCCACATGGGGAGGAACACTTTACTTAGCGTGTTTGGATTGTGGTCTTACTGCCTCTTTCATCTTTTCCTCGACGCCATTGTCCTCTAATGCTATACAGTCAGTACGACAGCCAGTTGATATGGTGGGGTCATTATGTACTGTTAGGGCACAGAATAATAAGGTATATAAATTAGAAAATTTTATTAAAACTCATTCACATTGCCACAGGAAAAAATCAAGTCATGGCAGAGACAGAGGTGGGAGCAGGAAGCGAATCAGTATGTCACGAGTGGGTCAGGTCATTGACATATTATACCATCTGTCGAGTGAGGATACGCATTCAGCGGAAAGGAGACTGTGACAGAAATCCAAAGAAAGTGAGACCAGTATATTCGTTAGCTAGTAAGACATACTGCAAGAAACTATTTCTTTCACGAGCGCACATAGTGAAAAACTGGCACAGCACTTAATAGCCTGTTAAGTGAATATAGCACAATAAGGAAGACATATGTGGTCGTTACGAACAGAGCCTTAGGTCACAGCCTCACGCCAGCTACCTTTAAATACCCCAGCTCTCCAGCCCACATCATAAGTTGATCATTGAGATCTATACAGTAATAGTATTCGATTCCATGATTACGATAATGTAGTGAATCTATGTCCTACATTATTATGGTCCAGCACAGTCTATGAACTAGAAAAAGATGTACTCGAGGTGATAGCCTGCACCTGATGAACTCCGTGCTGCTTCCATCTACCATCTGATGGAGGTTCAAATGGCTCTAAGCATTAACTTCTGAGGTCATCAGTCCCCCAGAACTTAGATCTGCTTAAACCTAACTAACCTAAGGACACCACGCACATCCATGCCCGAGGCAGGATTCGAACCTGCGACCGTAGCGGTCGCGCGGTTCCAGACTGTAGGGCCTAGATCCGCTCGGCCACCCCGGCCGGCTCTGATGGAGGAACTGACTGTCTCATGACAACACTATATCACAGGGTGTTGTCAGCACTGAACACCAATGCAGAAGCCAACACCACGGTCTCTTGAGGTCCACATTCCTGTTCAACACTCAAATGCCTCTGGGTGCTAAAACCTACCAGGGGCAGGACTACCATCACCAGGTACATCGCGGACCGGTCATAAAGGGTCATCATAGAATTCAGAGTGAGACTGAGGATACTCCAGCAGTCAGCCTTAGACCTCTTTGCACTGCCCAATGGCCACGCCTGCTCACTGGCAACCTGCAACTGAACCGGGTCGCTAAACCTCGCCTGGGCGCGCAACTGCGGAGCTGACAGGATAGACATCAGCTAGAATGGAACGTGCAGCTGAATGAGCAACAGCCAAGGCTGGTGTGGAAGAACGACGACATGTAAACATTGAAAATAAATGACTGAAGTCTAATAATGTTTTACTAGAGTCGTTGACGCTCCACAATTTCCCAACAGTCATACTGACTTCAGGCAGCGGTTTCTCCAATAGGCCTTCTGTAAATTGGTGCCAGAAGCATGCACACTGATGCAGTCTTCAGAGATTTGGCATTTGGAAGTATTCGACTCTAATGCCTGGAATTTTGAGGCAATGGTCGGCATCTATGACGTTCATTTGTCACAGCAGTAACTGTAATATCGTAAGCACCATAATTGTGCTATGTACAAAGTACATGAGGGGAGCCTTTGCTTTTTGCCACCTGTATGCATTAACTGTCATGACCATCACTCTCTATGCTTTCTGGACTGCTGATTTATCAGAATTCAGAGGAAATTGTAAAGAGACATGTTTGCTACCACTGAGATATACTTTCTGTAATTTAGCGGGTCATAGAGATCCATGCACTAAGTTGCGTACCAGTAACTTAGTCTACTTGCAAAAGGTGTGATCATGCTGCACACGAGTGCAGTGAGGGTCGCTGGGCGATGATCAGCCAAAAGATCATGCCTGAGACAGTCTAGGCGACATTCTGGAATTCTTTACTCCCCACCAGTCTTTGAATATGGTTCAGGGTGTCGCTTTTTATACACTACGCCCATTAAAATTGCTACATCAAGATGAAATGCAGATGATAAACGGGTATTCATTGGACAAATATACTATACTAAAACTGACATGTGATGACATTTTCACGCAATTTGGGTGCATAGATCCTGAGAAATCAGTACCCAGAACAACCACCTCTGCCCGTAATAACGGCCTTGATACGCCTGGGCATTGAGTCAAACAGAGCTTGGATGGCGTGTACAGGTACAGCTGGCCATGCAGCTTCAACACGATACCACAGTTCATCAAGAGCAGTGACTGGCGTATTGTGACGACTAGCTGCTCAGCCACCATTGACTAGACGTTTTCAGTTGGTGAGAGATCTGGAGAATGTGCTGGCGAGGGCAGCAGTCGAACATTTTCTGTATCCAGAGAGGCCCGTAAAGGACCTGCAACACGCGGTCGTGGATTATCCTGCTGAAATGTAGGGTTTTGGAGGGATCGAATGAAGGGTAGAGCCACGGGTCGTAACACATCTGAAATGTAACGCCCACTGTTCAAAGTGACGTCAATGTGAACAAGAGGTGACCGAGACGTGTAACCAATGGCACCCCATACCATCACACCGGGTGAGACACCAGTATGGCGATGACGAATACACGCTTCCAATGTGAGTTCACCGCGATGTCGCCAAACACGGATGTGACCATCATGATGCTGTAAACAGAACCTGGATTCATGCGAAAGAATGACGTTTTGCCATTCGTGCACCCAGGTTCGTCGTTGAGTACACCATTGCAGGCGTTCCTGTCTGTGATGCAGCGTCATGAGTAACCGCAGCCATGGTCTCCGAGCTGATAGTCCATGCTGCTGCAAACGTCGTTGAACTGTTCGTGCAGATGGTTGTTGTCTTGCAAAGGTCCCCATCTGTTAACTCAGGGATCGAGACGTGGATGCACGATCCGTTACAGCCATGCGGATAAGATGCCTGTCATCTCGACTGCTAGTGATACGAGGCCGTTGGGATCCAGCACGGCGTTCCGTATTACCCTCCTGAACCCACCGATTCCATATTCTGCTAACAGTCATTGGATCTCGACCAACGCGAGCAGCAATGTCGCGATACGATAAACCGCAATCGTGATAGGCTACAATCCGATCTTTATCAAAGTCGGAAACGTGGTAGTACGCGTTTCTCCTCCTTACACGATGCATCCTTACACGATGCATCACAACAACGTTTCACCAGGCAACGCCGGTCAACTGCTGTTTGTATATGAGAAATCGGTTGAAAACTTTCCTCAAGTCAGCACGTTGTAGGCGTCGCCACCGGCGCCAACCTTGTGTGAATGCTCTGAAAAGCTAATCATTTGCATATCACAGCATCTTCTTCCTGTCGGTTAAATTTCCCGTCTGTAGCACGTCATCTTCGTGGTGTAGCAATTTTAATGGCCAATAGTGTATGAATCTCTTCCTTGAAACCGATAAGGAACTTTGGAATAACCTGGAATGTTGAGATGTTCATTTTGTTCAGCCTGTTCAGAAGGGTTGTAATGACTATCACATCAACAGTGGCGCCTTTATTCTGGTGTATGAGGGGAATCCTGCTGGAATAGGTAAGGTTATGGTTTATCACTGTGATGTGAAACCATAGATCCTGCCATCCATGAGATGTTTTCGATGTTTACGTTTCAGGCATATGTTTTACCACTGTACAGCAGATCCTCTATGCAGTGAATATGCACACCCACTCCATGAGGGGAGCCTCTGCGCTTTGCCACCTGTATGCATTAACTGTCATGACCATCACTCTCATGCTTGCTGGACTGCCCAGTTTGTAGGAAAACTAGTCAGAAATATGACCTTCCACACCATGTATCTATGACATCTAGCATTGCCTCTGTTATATCCCTTCCCCCTCCTTCCTCCTCCTCATCCTACTACTGCCCCAATCCTCTCCTCCTCTCCCCTTCCTTTGCAGTTCTCAAGACCTCCCCTCCCCCCTCCCCAGGTGCTGCTTCCCTGCACAGCTGGAGAAGTGACCCTCCTCTGCAGCACCTGCCACTGATTGGTCTCCCTCCCAGACTGGAGGTCTGCTGCCACAAGTCAACCATGAGACTCGCAATCCATGCACCCCATGGCGGCCTGCTCTCTCTCAGTTCCAGATCTCACAAAAACCTGCTCTCTTTCTAGACCCTGCCGTTCTCAGTCTATGAAAGAGAAAAGAAGAAACATAGGTCCAGGTGCAAGGCCACTCCGGTTACCACAGAGGTGCTGACTTCCCACTTGCAACCAGAGTTTGACCTCTTTTTTAGGGCTGCCATTCTGTCCTTGTGGATGACGCATGGTGAACTGGTGGTGTGACAGTTTCAGCCCATTTGCCTCCCATTTGGACCTGCATTCAATGCTTATTCAGTGGAATTGTAACAGGTATTACCATCACCTTCAAGAGATGCAATCCCTTGTTTCCTTTTACTGCACAGCTTGTGGTATTCTCCAGGCATCTCATTTCACTGATGCTCACTCACCAACCCTTCGTGGGTTCCATGCTTTCTGTCAGAACTGGATCAGCGTTTTGAGGACTTCCAGTGGCTTTTGCACTTTGATCCATATGGAAGTTGTTAGTACATGGGACGCCTTTGTACCACATTGATACAGTTGCTGGCTGGTCCACTGGGACTCTGCAGTCATGGCTTACAATATCTACTTCCCTCCTGACAGGTCACCTACACCACTTGCCCTAACTGCCCTCCTTTAGCAACTCCACCCACCATTCCTCCTCCGTGGGGATTTTCATACCTGTCACCCCTTGTGGGACAGTGCTCTTTTCGTCTAGTCAGGGCTACTCATAGACGAATTTCTTGTGTACCACAACCTGTGTCATCTTGAGGATGGTTCTTCTATCCATTTAGTGCTGCTTTTGGAACTTTCTGTGCCATTGCTCTTTCGCTCACTTCCCCTCCCCTTCTCCCTTCATTACCTGGTCGCCACACAATGACCTCTGTGAAAGTGACCACTTCCTGTTGGTTCTCTCGTTCCCTTCCTGCCTATCGATACCCAAGTTACCCCACTGAGCTATCCATAAGGCTGACTGGTTTCTAAATACCTCCTAGGTCGAGTGTCCCCCCCCCCTCCTCTTCACCAAGTTGTATTGATGAAGTCGTCCTTGACGTATCTGATACGTTTATTTGCGCCACTGGTATTGCCATCCCACCCTCAGTACGACCCTTCCGGCACTGGCCAGTCCCGTGGTTTAACAAGCTGTTGCCATCACTATCCATGATCACTGTCAAGCCTTCCAATGCTTTAAGTGACACCCATCCTCCACGGACCCAGAACAATGTCATTCCACAGGGTTCCATTTTAAGGATCCTTTTCCTCATCACTATTAATGGACTCACACCTCCATCGAACCGTTTCTTGCCCCTGCTCTATATATGGATAATTTCTATTTCTGTGCTAGTTGCCACTTGATGTCCTCTGTGGAGCAACAGCTCCATAGTGCTGTTCAGCACACTTCTGTGTGGACTCCCTCACACTGTTTTCAATCACCCCCATAAATCGTGGGTGATGAATTTCTGTCTTCATACTATGGTACACCCCGATTCACAGCTCTACCTCAATGTCCAGTGCCAGACCATGGTCCCTCAGCTCCATTTCTTGGGTCTTCTTTTTGAATACAAGCTTACTTGGGTGCATGATATCCACCTTCTGAAGATTGGATATTTCTGTGGTATTTCAGTGTACTTCACTTCAGTGCCCAAACCTCTTGCAGTGTGGATAGTTCAAATCTTCTCCACCTTTATCAGGACTTAATTCTGACTTGTCTGCACTATGGTTCTCAAGTTTTAGTCTCAGCTACTCCTTCCACACAGCTCCTCTTGGACCCAGTCCACCATTATGGAATCCAATTGTCCATTGCTGCCTTTCACACTAGCCCTGTTGATAGTCTTCGGGTTAATGCTGGGATTCCCCCCACCTTTCAGTTCAGTGGCCCCAGTTCATGGTCTCCTATGCCTATCCCTACTCAGCCCTCCTATTCTATTCTCTCCACAGCTTCAGGATATTGCCCACCTGCTGACCACCCATGATTTGGTTTACCAGTCGGGCTCCACCTTGCTTCTCTCCACCGCAATTTCCCTCCTCCCTCTTTATCCTGTTCCCAATGTTTTCCGGAACTCCCCCCCCCCCCTTTTGGTTAGTTCCTTAGCGCTGAATTTGGATGAATCTCTTCTGTAGTCGGAAAACCTCCATCACTCTGATGGTGTGCTGTTCTTTGTTCTGCCCACTCTTACGAGATTTTTGGGATGCTATTGTTCTTTACACCAACGGCTCTCAGTCCACCAATCATGTGAGATAATCCTTCATGCCTTCTTTCAGCACAGAACGCGACCTCTTGCCTGCCACATGTGGGGTGTTTACTGCAGAACTGATGGCCATTCATCAGGCCCTCTGCTTTATGAAATCGTCCTCCTTCACCCAAGTTTTGTTGTGTGTGGACTCAATAAGTAACCTTCAGGCTATCGCCCAGTGTTCTTACCACTACCCCTTGTCCTCTGTCATCCACGACCATCTCATTGATCTTGACCATGCTGCTTGTTTGATGATTTTCTATGGGTTCCCAGCCATGTTGGTATCCCAGGTAATGAGCTTGCCGATCGTACGACTGGGGAGGCAGCCGCCTATCCCCTGTTGTCTGTGACTTCTCCAGGGGCGGATATGCTCCTTCAAATCAAATCCCTTTTCTCTCAATCATGGACCAACTCTTGTGGAGTCACCCCCCTAACTAATAAACTTGGTGCAATTAAGGGAACTCCAACTACACTCCTGGAAATTGAAATAAGAACACCGTGAATTCATTGTCCCAGGAAGGGGAAACTTTATTGACACATTCCTGGGGTCAGATACATCACATGATCACACTGACAGAACCACAGGCACATAGACACAGGCAACAGAGCATGCACAATGTCGGCACTAGTACAGTGTATATCCACCTTTCGCAGCAATGCAGGCTGCTATTCTCCCATGGAGACGATCGTAGAGATGCTGGATGTAGTCCTGTGGAACGGCTTGCCATGCCATTTCCACCTGGCGCCTCAGTTGGACCAGCGTTCGTGCTGGACGTGCAGACCAGTCCCAAACATGCTCAATGGGGGACAGATCCGGAGATCTTGCTGGCCAGGGTAGTTGACTTACACCTACTAGAGCACGTTGGGTGGCACGGGATACATGCGGACGTGCATTGTCCTGTTGGAACAGCAAGTTCCCTTGCCGGTCTAGGAATGGTAGAACGATGGGCTCGATGACGGTTTGGATGTACCGTGCACTATTCAGTGTCCCCTCGACGATCACCAGTGGTGTACGGCCAGTCTAGGAGATCGCTCCCCACACCATGATGCCGGGTGTTGGCCCTGTGTGCCTCGGTCGTATGCAGTCCTGATTGTGGCGCTCACCTGCACGGCGCCAAACACGCATACGACCATCATTGGCACCAAGGCAGAAGCGACTCTCATCGCTGAAGACGACACGTCTCCATTCGTCCCTCCATTCACGCCTGTCGCGACACCACTGGAGGCGGGCTGCACGATGTTGGGGCATGAGCGGAAGACGGCCTAACGGTGTGCGGGACCGTAACCCAGCTTCATGGAGACGGTTGCGAATGGTCCTCGCCGATACCCCAGGAGCAACAGTGTCCCTAATTTGCTGGGAAGTGGCGGTGCGGTCCCCTACGGCACTGCGTAGGATCCTACGGTCTTGGCGTGCATCCGTGCGTCGCTGCGGTCCGGTCCCAGGTCGACGGGCACGTGCACCTTCCGCCGACCACTGGCGACAACATCGATGTACTGTGGAGACCTCACGCCCCACGTGTTGAGCAATTCGGCGGTACGTCCACCCGGCCTCCCGCATGCCCACTATACGCCCTCGCTCAAAGTCCGTCAACTGCACATACGGTTCACGTCCACGCTGTCGCGGCATGCTACCAGTGTTAAAGACTGCGATGGAGCTCCGTATGCCACGGCAAACTGGCTGACACTGACGGCGGCGGTGCACAAATGCTGCGCAGCTAGCGCCATTCGACGGCCAACACCGCGGTTCCTGGTGTGTCCGCTGTGCCGTGCGTGTGATCATTGCTTGTACAGCCCTCTCGCAGTGTCCGGAGCAAGTATGGTGGGTCTGACACACCGGTGTCAATGTGTTCTTTTTTCCATTTCCAGGAGTGTATATGGCATTCTTCCCTCTACCTCTCCTGGTGGGAATCTACCATCATCTGCCTTCTATGTATCGGCGATACCATATTGACTCACAGTTTTTTACTCCTTAATGAGCTGCTCCCTTTTTAACAGTGCAGTCCCCTCTCGATGATCCATATTTTGCTGAATACCCCTCCTCCGTTTTGGCCATCTCTGCTTGTCCTAGGTGTTACCAGATGACGCACACATGCTTAAGTCTGTCATTAGTTTTTGCTTCTCAAAGGTGTTTTATCCTCCCAGATTTAAGCACCTGAATTTCCCTCGAAAGTAGAGTCCATTGGTTAGCGTTTGCAATTGTCTGGAAGGCGTACAACCTTGCCTCCACACGGCCAGGTTCGCCCCCCCCCCCCCCCCATTTTCTCTTTACATTTTGTCTGGCGTTTCTTGCATTTTTGCTCCACCATTTCTTGTGTCTTCTTCCCCTGGTGATGTCCCTGTTGTTTTGCGACCTTGGAATGGTGTGGGGATCGGGATGGGTCGGCAGCAGTGCCAGCACTCCGTCACATGAGCGCCTTTGGGGAGCCCCCGTGCTCTCGTCACTCGCTCCCCCTACCTCCCTCCCTTCTGTTCTTTACTCTTCCTGTCGCTTCGACGTTCTTTCCACCTCTTTCTTCGGCCGTTTTACTCTCCCATCGACAGGAACATGTTGTTGGTGTTTTTCCTCCTTTAGTTCTGCCACCTCGGATCGTGGAACTGATGACCTCACTGTTTGGTCCCCTCTGCACCATTCGGGAGGACGATGGTTCAATCCCGTGTCCGGCCATCCTGATTCGGGTTTTCCGTGATTTCCCCAAATCGCTCCAGGCAAATGCCGGGATGGTTCCTTTGAAAGGGCAGGGCCGATTTCCTTCCCCATCGTTCCCTAATCAGGTCAGATCAGATCGCTGTTTGGTCTCTTCCCCCAAACAATCCCATGCCAATCCCTCTGCCCCTGCCCCTCCGCACCCGACAAACTGGCTATACTACTATTGCACCTGATCGATTGGCGCTTTAACGGACTGTCAGATCTTACCCATTGACTGTAGATTATTTATGACTGGTGTTGCCATCTGTTAGTTGCATATGAAATTACGTGATCCATTGTCGCACTGAGACAATTGCAGTCACTTCACGAGGTCTGAGAGAGCAACCGCTGGTTCCAACAATCAGTTACACCGTCTGAAAAAAGTATAGGCGAGAGCAAGAGCAAATATTACATGCATTTTGAATGAAGTATGCATCTTTAATTACACAGCCGCCTTTAAAGATTATGAATATTCTAAATATCGATTACAAGAACTATTGTGAACACTAAAAGACCTTGATAACAAAATAAATCATCTTCTCCATGACGCTAATTGCGATGCTGCGTGTCCAGTATGGCGAATATGCAGTGCGTCTCTTACCCATAGTCGTCAGGCGAGTTTTCTCTGGTGTTTCGGCAAATATTCGCAACTTCGTTTTGTCAGTGTGTAGCTAGAGTAGCGCAAACAAATGTTGCTTATTACGTCTTTCAGGCGGCATACTGCGTCGACGGAAAGCACTGGTTTGTTTTCCGTTACAAATAAAACTATTTTTAAAGTGCAAATTCATGTCGTACTCCAGAAGCGACGGCACTGCCCTGGCCAGTGCTGACTGCTACCGCCATGCAGGAGCGCTGCTCCCTCACTGCTGGAGTACTGGTTGTTCTTCATGTTTTACTGTCCTTTTAATCATGTCGATAGAAAGAATATCGCACTAGACTACCTTGGGACCGCTCTGTCGAGTGCAAAGTCTGTTAATTCATGTCGTGCAGCTGTAATCAGGTCGTAAACCTTTTCACACGAATCACCAGAGTACAAATGACAGCTACGCCAATGCACTGTCCTTTTGTACCTCGTGTACGCATTACTATCGCCATCTGTATGTGTGCATTACGAGGAAGCATGTAGAACTCGCTCCTCCTGAAAAAACAAGTTCCACCATGTTTTACCTTCCGCTTCAAGCAAGAAATTGGAAAAAGTAAAGTGGAGGATCTTTTCCGATGCGTCTTCTCACGAGATCAAAGCACCCTCTCTCAACAACACATTAGAGGTGCGATCAGATCTTCTGCTAAAAATACTTAATATTCTGTTGCGTTTCCGAATACATCCCGTGGCTATTATTAACGATATCACACAATAATTCCTGCAACTTGTCTTGTACAAAGACGACACGAATTTGACAACATTTCTATGGCACAATGTTTATCAGGATAGTCACGGAAGCTACTATACCACAAACGAAGTAACGACTTACTGTTTCACTAGATTTCCCAGGCATGGGCTGTGCTACTGGTCCCGGCGGGGGTATGAGTCCTCCCTCGGGCATGGGTGTGTGTGTTTGTCTTTAGGATAATTTAGTTTAAGTAGTGTGTAAGCTTAGGAACTGATGACCTTAGCAGTTAAGTCCCATAAGATTTCAAACATATTTGAACATTTGAACTAGATTTGCATTCAGCCTGACATGCAGTCCGTTCTTGCTTTCCGCAATGCTGAAAAAATTCTTGTACGCATGAAACTGCATTTCCCGCACAGATACTAGCCAACGGTATTGTCGTGGATGACTTCGCATTTGGCGCAGATGACGGCAGTCAGGCTATTGATATGTATTATGAACTAAAGAACCTTGTGAAATTACTAAACTTTCAATTAGCGAAATGGGCCATTACTTCAAATCAATCACAAGACATATGAAGAGCCAAAGCACGAGAGATTACTACACTACTGGCCATTAAAATTGCTACACCAAGAAGAAATGCAGATGTTAAACGAGTATTCATTGGACAAATATATTATACTAGAACTGAAATGTGAATACATTTTCACACAATTTGGGTGCGTAGATCCTGAGAAATCAGTACCCAGAACAACCACCTCTGGCCGTAATAACGGCCTTGATACGACTGGGCATTGAGTCAAACAGAGCTTGGATGGCGTGTACAGGTACAGCTGCCCATGCAGCTTCAACACGATACCACCGTTCATCAAGAGTAGTGACTGGCGTATTGAGACGAGCCAGTTGCTCGGCCACCATTGACCAGACGTTTTCAATTGGTGAGAGATCTGGAGAATGTGCTGGCCAGGGCAGCAGTCGAACATTTTCTGTATGCGAAAAGGCCCGTACAGGACCTGCAACATGCGGTCGTGGATTATCCTGCTGAAATGTAGAGTTTCGCAGGGATGGAATGAAGGGTAGAGCCACGGGTCGTAACACATCTGAAATGTAACGCCCACTGTTCAAAGTGCCGCCAATGCGAACAAGAGGTGACCGAGACGTGTAATCAATGGCACACCATACGGGCGATACGCCAGTATGGTGATGACGAATACACGCTTCCAATGTGCGTTTACCGCGATGTCGCCAAACACGGATGTGACCATCATGATGCTGTAAACAGAACCTGGATTCATCCGAAAAAATGACGTTTAGCCATTCGTGCACCCAGGTTCGTCGTTGAGTACACCATCGCAGGCGCTCTTGTCTGTGATGCAGCGTCAAGGGTAACTGCAGCCATGATCTCCGAGCCGATAGTCCATGCTGCTTCAAACGTCGTCGAACTGTTCGTGCAGATGGTTGTTGTCTTGCAAACGTCCCCATCTGTTGAGTCAGGGATCGAGACGTGGCTCCACGAATCGTTACAGTCATGCAGATAAGATGCCTGTCATCTCAACTGCTAGTGATACGAGGCCGTTGGGATCCAGCAGAGCGTTTCGTATTACCCTCCTGAACCCACCGATTCCATATTCTGCTAACAGTCATTGGCTCTCGACCAACGGGAGTGGCAATGTCGCGATACAATAAACCGCAATCGCGATAGGCTACAATCCGACCTTTATCAAAGTCGGAAACGTGATGGTACGCATTTCTCCCCCTTACACGAGGCATCACAACGTTTCACCAGGCAACGCCGGTCAACTGCTGTTTGTGTATGAGAAATATGTTTGAAACTTTCCTCATGTCAGCCGGCCGGTGTGGCCAAGCGGTTCTAGGCGCTTCAGTCTGGAACCGCGCGACCACTACGGTCGCAGGTTCGAATCATGCCTCGGGCATGGATGTGTGTGATGTCCTTAGGTTAGTTAGGTTTAAGTAGTTCTAAGTTCTAGGGGACTGATGACCTCAGATATTAAGTCCCATAGCGCTCAGAGCCATTTGAACCAATTTTTTCCTCATGTAAGCACGTTGTAGGTGTCGCCACCGGCGCCAGCGTTGTGTGAATGCTCTGAAAAGCTAATCATTTGCATATCACAGCATCTTCTTCCTGTCGGTTAAATTTCGCGTCTGTAGCATGTCATCTTCGTGGTGTAGCAATTTTAATGACCAGTAGTGTATTTTCTTTTGTTTACAGATGAGCCATAATGGACGGTGAAGTAAATGTCAGGTTGCGACAACGGTCGGTGATGGAGTTCCTCTTCAAGACCGGCGATGACTCTACCACATCGATTCACAGGAAGTTGCTCCCTGTTTATGTGTACATATACTCACTCAAGCTTTAGGCGTGCAGTGGAACACGGCAGTTAACAGCTTCTACATTAACAACGATGACGTCACAGCAAATTACCTGATGGACCTACTATAAAAGGAAACTATTACAGATTGTTGCTAAATGTTGCTAACTCTAGGACCATTCTGTCCTGTGTCAGTCATAGCAAAAGTTTTATTCCAAGAAACGTGGTGTAGGGGAATTAGCTGGTATGAATTACTTCCCAACGATCTGGCAACACGATGGAATACTTTGCTCTCCATTTTACCTTCACTGTCTGGTATTTGTATCCCGCGATGGGTATCAACTACTAAAAATCGCGATGTTCAGATTCACGTATTTTGTGATAATTCTGCCCGAGCCTGTGGGGCAGCTCTGCACGTCCGCAGCGTTTTACACGGCAACACACTTACTCATTTAGCCTCTAGGAAGAACAGACTTGCACCTTTAGGAAAAGATAGATTGCACTCAGGAACAATTAAAAGACACTTACACAAAGCTTCGACCACAGCCTTCATCAGCAAAAAAGAAACAGAGAAACACACACCATTCATACACACAAGCAAGCGTACCTCACGCACACCTGACCGCCAACTCTGGCAGCTCAGGCGAGAGCCGGAGGTTGGTGGTGATGTGTGCGTGAGGTGCGCTTGTTTTTCTTTTGCTGATGTAGGCTGTGGCCGAAATCTTTGTGTAAGTGTCTTTTAGTTGTGCGTGTCTGCAATTTAACGTGTCTTCTTTACGGTAAGTTCCTACATTGTTGATATCCCTATTTGGAATTCCCATTATCAGACTTGCACCTGCAAAGAAGATAACACTGCCACGTTTCGAACTTCTAGGTGCACTTGTGGGAGCACGATTACTAAGACATTTCTGCGCAGCTGCAGGGTACGACATTACTGCTGCACTGTTGTGGATGGTCGCTACAGCGTCCTTAGGCTGTATATGCAGTGATGTTACTCGACAGAAGACTTTCATCTTTAACAGAGTGACGGAAATTAGTACTTATACGTCGCCCAGTCAGTGGAGACATTGTCCTGGACATGATAACCCAGAGGAGCAACTAGCACTGGGACTTTTTGGCAGTCACATCGAACATGTGCATGTTTGTTGGAAAAGACCGTCATGGCTTGCACATCAAGAAGAATGCTGTCCATCAGGTACTCCAAATGTGCGTCATGACCTCCTGGAAGAGAGAAAGAATGTAAAACATGTTATGGCACTTACTACACCGCCAATACTCACAGACATTTCCAAACTCAGTTCCTACTGGAGACTAATTCGACAACAGCTTGGATCCTTCGCTTCACGCATAAGATCCGTCACAAAGTAAACCTGCTGAAGATTTCACAGCACTCGGGTTCTCAAATGTATGTACTTAATGCGTCAAAATAGTTCAACGTCATTGCTTCACGCGGTAAATCCACGTACTCCAGAACTGTAACCCGATGCTGTAGGACTCTAAAATTGCACGCTTTCATTCATTCATTGACGATGGACTCCTTCATCTGGGAGATAGAGTACAATTTGCAGACCTCACCAGTGATCAACGACACCCAATACTCCTTGATCGCTAGCAGTAGCATAGACTTTGTAAGTTCTTTCTACATCAAGATAGGCATGAGCATGAACAAGGCCTACATAACACAATTCACTTGCGCAACAAAACGCACAGTACATTTAGAACTGTATTCCAACATGAATACCGACACATTCTTATGGCTTTACAGAGATTTGCTAGTAGATTGCTAGTAGATGTGGATTCCGTACACAATCTGCACAAGGTCTTTCACGCTGCCAGTCAAAATTGACGGAACTATGGTATTTACTGACCACCTCAGAGACCCATCGCATCCTCGCAGAAAAGGAAATCTCTTGCAAGTTCATTGCACCACGGGCGTCTTCGTGAGGAGAGTTGTGGGAAAGAATGGTGGCACCATCAAGCGATGCTTACGGAGAGTCTAACTGCAGAACAACTCTACACACCTAGGTCAGTATCGAAGCTGTAGTAAACTCAAGGCCTATCTCTCCGGGAGATGGTGTAGAACCGCTGACACAGGCACACTTTCTGGTCGGTGAAGGGCTGGACCAGAAAGTATCGTCACACATAATCTCACCAAAGAATTTAAACTACGGCGGAAACTAGCAGACGACTTAGGAAAAGATGGACTTACGAATATATCATGGAGCCTAGGAACTTCCATGAAGTTAGAGGCATATCTTAAAGCTGCATTGACTTCTGACCTGGTGATCTGGCTTTGATTCAAGAAGGGGACGGACGCCCACGACATGTCTGGAGGAAAGGGAAAATAGCAGGATGTGTACAAGGAAGAGACAGTAAAATAAGAGCGATAATACTGCGAAAGTCAGAAAGACAACAGGTAGCAAGTCTGGTTCAGCTGGTAACCCCCCCCCCCCCCCCTGCCTCACTGGGGGTAATACGACTTATTGTAAACTCTTTTGTTACGTACGTTCTGTGACCTGTGAATAAAGTGTTGTGTTAGACTTCAAATTGCTGCCTTCTAATGTCATTCGCAACAGCTACTACTAGGTCAAGTTGCCTTTCAACTGACATCGCGAGACTGATTGCACCCAGTTCCAAAACTCTCATCAAGAAAAAATCCCTGGTAGTAAGGGAATCTAACCTGGGCAGTCAGCCGCTCTGACCACTAAACTACAGAACGTGATGTAGGTAGTAGGGAAGGCGAATGGTGTACCTCGGTTTATTGGGAGAATTTTAGGCAAGTGTGGTTCATCTGTGAAGGAGACCGCGTATAGGACGCCAGTGCGACCCATTCTTGAGTACTGCTCGAGTGTTTGTGATCCCCACCAGGTCGGATTAAAGGAAGACAGTGAAGCAATTCAGAGGCGAGCTCTTAGATTTGTTACCGGTAGGTTCGATCAATACGTGCGTGGTATAGAGATGCTTCGCGAACTCCAGTGTGAATCCTTGGAGAGAAGACGACGTTCTTCTCGCGGGACGGTACAGAGAAAACTTACACAACTGTAATTTGAAGCTGACTGCAGCACGATTGTATTGCCGAAAACGTACTTTTTCAGTAAGGATCACTGAATAAGGTAAGAGAAATCACGTGATACAAAAAGAGGCAGCCAGAGTTGCAGCTAAAATGAATGTTTATTTAGTCGACGACCGGTTTCGGGCTGCGCCCATTCTCAAACCAACCCATGTACAAAACGTCAAAATTACAACAATATTACACATATATACAATATTATACATATTTATTTTAAATACGGGTGCAAAGCATAGCTTGATAGCATATCACAACCACTACATACCAAAGTTTTCCAAGTAAAATGTCCATCAAAATATCGGTAAACAATGTGCGTACAAATGCGTACAGTCCCAACTAACATTCGTTAACGAATGGTACTGGTCAGGCTGGAAGCAGCCAGGAAACCTAGGAGAGATGGCCCCTCTCTTCGGCCTCGTGATTCTTTTATTTCGGGAAAGGTTGTTTCATAGCAATTTACAATCTTAAAAGACAAGCAGTGCACAAAACGATTACATAACATACGTGGTATATACATATGTTTTGTAAGTGTGCCTATCCACACGCACAAATTACAATGTAACCTACAGTCCAACTTACAGATCCAGAGAGAGTAACATCCACATGCCATAAGGAATGAAAATGTCAATATATCATCATAAAAGTATGCCACACCATTGCTACATTGTAGACTACATAGCGTTGCCATTCCGTAGCAAAATTATGGAAAAGACGCCAGACATGAACATAAACCGCTAACGGATGTTTAAACAAAGATTTAAAAACGTACCATGACAGATATTCAAAAGCATAGTAATTTTTTAAACTTTCGAATTAAAAATGGATCAAACTACGTCATACATGACGAGAGATGAAACAATAGGTTAACATGCAGAAGTGAAAATTGTGATTTTGTAAACAATAGAATCTCAACAATCAATACAATTACCAGGGAAGGACCAGTCGAAGGGGGAGGGGGAAGGGGGGGGGGAGGTAACGGAAAGGGAGAGGGGAAAGGAAAGCAGTACAAAAGAAAGTGGATATGATTGAAACGGTTAGAAAGGGGCGGGAAGAACACAGGAGGGGGGAAGAGGGTGGGGACAAAAATGACAAGGGGGAGTCTAAATTGAGGATTCTAGGAAAGTAAGCTGTAATGCTTATTTATAAATGTGCAAACCTACGTTGAACATAAAATACAGGCTATGGGTTACAACAACAAAATTTTTCCACAGTTATACATAAAATAATTTTTGGAAAAAACTGTACACCATAAAGTGAAATGACAAAACACAATGGCTGGGATTTAACTCTGTCAAGAATAAGCTGCTCTTAAGGCACATAGGACAACGTCTCAAACCATATTGTGGATGCCCACCACAGTGTTGTGTGAGTAAGCACACAAATCTTTTTGGGGAGGCATAGTCTTATCAAAAGTAGACTTATTTGGAGGCACCCACACCTATGTAATTAGTGGTTAAAGTAAATAACAAAATTATAAATAAGGAAAGCCATAAGGCCAACCGGTGTGGCCGATGGGCTCTAGGCGCTACAGTCTGGAACCGCGCGACCGTTACGGTCGCAGGTTCGAATCCTGCCTCGGGCATGGATGTGTGTGATGTCCTTAGGTTAGTTAGGTTTAGGGGACTGATGACCTCAGATGTTAAGTGCCATTGTGCTCAGAGCCATTTGTAACATTTTTTGAAAGACATGGGTAGGGGAGGGGAAGGCTAAAGAGCAAGAGACATCTAGGATAAAGGTCATGGCCAATTACGGTACAATAAGTATTTAAACTATACAGGACACAAATGAGCATAAGCAGTGAATATATGAAATTGAATGAACTATCACATTATAGTAACGGCTATACGACCTAGTATGCAAAAAACCACTCTCTAAACTAAAAATATTGTTAACACTTTGAAAGCTGGTTTCAGATCATCTCAAATACTGTTAAAGCCAACAGATTTTTTTTCTTTTTACAGGCGATAAGATTTAGGATGAGGATCATAGTCACTTACGGTACAGCGAGTGCAGTAAATAAATGAGCCTAAATTACAATCTGAGTACAATGAATACATTAAACTGAATCAAATAGCACACTGTAGTAATTGCTATACAAGCTAATGGGCATATTCCACTCTCAAGGCTAGTATTACATTGTATTTTGTGTGCGTAGATAAGCACACTTACTGGGTGACAGTTACTGAACCACATGAAATAAAATCGTCACAACTTCTGAACGGTTTGCTTTACGACGTTCAAACTGTACGGTTGGCCGCGGGGAATGATGGTAATTGTATGGTTTGGTTTAGCGACAAAGCCCACTTTCGTTTGGATGGGTTCGTCTATAAGCAAAATTGGCGCATTTAGAGGACTGAGAATTCGCATTTCGCGTTCGAGGAGTCCCTTCACCCACAATAGGTGACTACATGATGTGCAATGTCCAGTCACGGAATAATCGGTGCGATATTCCTTGATGGCATGGTAACTAGCGAACGGTACGTGGAGGTTTTGGAAGATGATTTCATCTCCATTATCTAAAGTGACCCTACTTTCGACAAGATGTGGTTCATGCAAGACGGAGCTCGACCCCGTCGAAGCAGGAGAGTGACAGATGTCGTGGAGGAGTACTTTTGGGACCGCATTCTGGCTGTGGGGTATCCAGAGGCCACTGACATGGGCCTCAATTGGCCCATTATATTGTCCGGATTTGAACAAGTGCGACTCCTTTTTGTGGGGTTATATTACAGAGAAGGTGTACAGCAATAACCTCAAAACTATTTCTGAGCTGAAAACAACAATTCAGGAGGTCATCGACAGCATCGATGTTCCGGCACTTCAACAAATCATGCAGAATTTCGCTATTAGTCTGCACCACACAACGCCAATGATGGCAGGCATATCGAACATGTAATAACCAAAATCCGAATATCTGTAGTGACGTTAACATGTTCAATACAGTGTGTGCACGTCGTAGTTTATAACTAATTGACGTTTTTTTTCATATAGTTCAATAATTGCCACCCTGCGCAAAACAAATGTATGTGCCACATATATTATGTACTCATTTTGTACACTGCTCCTCTTTTAAGATTTTGAATTGCTATGGAAGCAACGTTTCTCGAAATAAAAGAATCACGGGCTGGACACGGCGCCACATATTCTAGATTTCCTGGTAGCTTCCAGGTTGACCAGTATCATTCATTAATGAAGGTTATTTGGGATTGTAGGCATATGTAAGTAAGCACTTTGTTTACTGATATTTTGACGGACATTTTACTTGGCAAACATTGATAGTTGTGATATGCTATTCATTTACGCTTCGCACTCGTATTTAATGCAGACATGCGTTTGGATATACAAGAGCGTTCAAAAAGTTTTTCACAGTCGTTTCTAATTTTTTTATTATTTGCAAGAGGAGAATGAAGTTTTTTGTGAACGTACTTGGAACATTAAGCTATAAGTTGGTATATAAAAGCACTTTCTTTCATTTACAGGTGAGCCATAATGGACTGTGAAGTAGATGTCAGGTTGCGACAACGGTCGGTGATGGAGTTCCTCTTCAAGACCGGCGATGACTCTGCCACATCGATTCACAGGAAGTTGTTCCCTGTTTATGGGGAGGACTCAGTGGATCGCAGCAGTATCCAGCGGTGGTTGCAGAGGTTTAAAGAGGGTGATTTCTCTCTACTGGACAATCCACTGCCGGCCGGAGTGGCCGTGCGGTTCTAGGCGCTACAGTCTGGAGCCGAGCGACCGCTACGGTCGCAGGTTCGAATCCTGCCTCGGGCATGGATGTGTGTGATGTCCTTAGGTTAGTTATGTTTAATTAGTTCTAAGTTCTGGGCGACTGATGACCTCAGAAGTTAAGTCGCATAGTGCTCAGAGCCATTTTTGACAATCCACTATGCGGTAGAACATCGACGGCAGTGAGTGATGTGAATAAGGAGACCATTGATCAAATCATCCAAAATGACAGATGCGTGACGACACGACAGCTTGCTGAAATGACTCGTTTGTCATTGGGTAGTGTGGTATCACTGGTACAGCCACAAGGGTACAGAAAAATACAGTATGTGCACGTTGGGTGCCTAGATTACTGACAGGATAAATGAAAACTATGCGGAAGAATGTGTGCGAGGGTCTCATGAAGACCTTTACTGAAGAGTGGAAACAGTGTTTCGACGGCGTCATTACCCAGGATGAAACATGGTTGGCTTTGTCCGAACCTGAGAGCAAAAACAAATCCATGGAGTGGCGTCATCCGGGTTCCCCTCGGAATAAGAAACCAAGACTTTCACGAACAGTAGGCCGAAAGGTGATGGCCTCCTTCTAGGATCAGTGTAGTGTCAGTTTCATTGATTTTTTGGAACCTGGCTCCACAATTAACCGGGACCGTTACTGTTTGTCGTTGGACAAGCTGCAACGTGTCATCAAGACCCACAGACCACAGCTTCAGGGTCAGCTCATCAGACTACACCATGACAATGCCAAACCCCATACAGCCTTTATGACGCAGGAAATCAGGAAAATGGGTTGGAAAATTGCTCTTCATCCATCCTACAGTCCGGACTGGACTCCGTCTGATTTTTACTTCTTTCGTCGTCGGAAGGCCCACCTGCGCGGTAAAACACTTGATAGTGAGAAAGACCTTATTTCCTGTGTCAAGCGATGGTGTAAAAGTCAGTCCCCAGAATTTTACCAAAGTGTATTTACATCACGGAAAGAACATTGAGCCAGATGGAGGCTACATTGAGTAGGCTCAATGTATAGCTAAATTTCCAAGTATGTTAACAAAAAGTTTCATCCTCCTCCTGCAAAAAATAAAAAAAATTAGAGACGACAGTGCAAAATTTTTTGAACGCCCTTTGTATTGTAATTTTGACTTTTGTACATAGGTTGGTATGAGCATGCGAGTAGCCCGAAACCGGTCAGCAACTAAACATCCATTTTATTTGCAACACTGGCTCTCTTTACATCACAATGTAAAAATGAGTTGCCACGCGGAGTGGCCACGCTGTTAGAGGCGCCATGTCACGGACTGCGCGGCCCTTCCCGCCGGAGGTTCGAGTCCTCCCTCGGGCATGGGTGCGTGCGTTGCTCTTAGCATAAGTTAGTTTAAGTAGTGTGTAAGTCTAGGGACCTATGACCTCAGCAGTTTGGTCCCTAAGGAATTCACACACATTTGAACATTTTTGAAAAATGAGTTTCTGTTCCACTATACCCAGCACCATGGAGTTAAGCAAAAGAAGTTAGGTCTCGTACAGGATCATATAGATGGACGTTTTTCCCGTGTTCTATTTGTGAGTGGAACAAGAATGGAAATGACTAGTAAAGTAAGTCTCCTCAACGCACCATACGGTGGCTTGCGGAGAATGTATGCAGCTGAAGTGTCTCATCACTGCGCCATCTAGCTCGGTATATTTTGTTGGGCATTTCCAGCATTGTGGTTAGGTTTGTTGACGGCTAGGAAGATGGAGTCAACCACTGGGAACAAAGCATGCGCCCTTGAGCAAGAAGAGTAGTTTAAAATGATTACAGAGATCGTATCAGTTACCTGTCTTACCAGTGGGACCTTAGAAACCACTCAGAACTGCTATAGGATATGTTAATTTTAGATGCATGAAACACGATGATCAGACTGCAAGTTCAAAATGGTTCAAATGGCTCTGAGCACTATGGGACTCAACTGCTGTGGTCATAAGTCCCCTAGAACTTAGAACTACTTAAACCTACCTAACCTAAGGACAGCACACAACACCCAGCCATCACGAGGCAGAGAAAATCCCTGACCCCGCCGGGAATCGAACCCGGGAACCCGGGCGTGGGGACTGCAAGTGGTTACCAACCCTTTGTTACTACTGAAATATCAATAATGACTGTAATAACGTCATATGCTGACTAAATGTTAACACAATGACACGTTCTGGGGACCAAACGGCCCCAGCAGTCTCTAAGAAAGGGAAGGTTGAATACAGTGCTGTAACGTATGACCCAAGTCGTTTCCCTCCCTAACTACACTATGGGAAGAACGTAGAGCTACAGAAAGATGAGAGCCATATTCGTCTCGTTATTTAGTATACCGCAGAGTCGATGGGGACTCCTTTCTGGCTACCAAGCCACTCTTTTTCCTAGAACACCTGGACGATAAATATGGGTAAGTGGCTGCACTGTCCAAAATGCGCAATGGGTCAGTCCTGATTCAGACGGCATCCCCAACCCAGTCACAAGCGTTACTCTCATGTGACAAGCTGGGTGATGATCTCATTTCTGTCACCCCTCTTGTGGCCGAGCGGTTCTAGGCACTACAGTCTGGAACCGCGCGACCGCTACGGTCGCAGGTTCGAATCCTGCCTCGGGCATGGATGTGTGTGGTGTCCTTAGGTTAGTTAGGTTTAAGTAGTTCTAAGTTCTAGGGGACTGATGACCTCAGAAGTTAAGTCCCATAGTGCTCAGAGCCATTTGAACCATTTGAACCTCTCCCTACGCAGTGCCTTAAGTGCTGTATATCCGGGCACGTGTCTTCCCGGAGACATTCCACAGCCACATGTCGAGACTGCTGACGTTCACTGCATCCAAATACTTCATGTGCCCCTCCTCCAACATGTGTCAACTGTGGGGAGCACCATGCCTCCTGCACGCTGGACTTGAAAGTACTCCCAAAGGAGAGGAAAATTCTGGAGTACAAGACCCTGGACAGGATGACATACACAAAGGCTAAACCGAAATATTAAAGGCTGCACCCTGTTCGATTACTCTCGTCTTACGCTGCCGCCACGACGACCTCTTCCTCATTAGTGACGACATTCTGCTCACCTAAGCCTAGTGCAGTGGGACCTAGGGGCTGCCCGATTCCATCCCTCCCATTGGTGGTTGGAGGCACTTCTTTCGCTGCTGTCAAAGCTTCTACTTTGGGGACAACGCCTCCCCAAACGCCTGGATACCAGCACTCAACCGGTGGCGGTAGGTGACACAGACGAGTAAACGTACTCCTTGGTCCCTTCACGCCTTCTTAGACGACAGAAAGCGTCATTCCCCAGTAGAAATGCGGCCTGATTTTTCTCCCACCTCGCTGAATTACAACTCTTGAGTGTTACACCTTCTTTTTGCGTTACCCTTCGAAAAACCTGGTTTCTCGCAATGTGGGCCCCCGTCCTTCATGGATATCGAGGGAACTACAAAAACGGTGATGACTGTGACAGAATTTCAGGTGCAGTCTGTATCTATGTGCTCACCTCTGTTTATGGCGAACCAGTGTCCGTTCAAACACCTTTAGACGCTGTGGCTGTCAGGGTGAGGACAATGCATGAAACTATCATTTGTAACATCCACCTTTCTCCAGATGGTGAACTGCCACACCATGTATTAGCTACACTGATTTCCCAGCTTTTCTGCTTCTAGGTGATGTTAATGCCCATAACCCTCTGTCAAGTGAAACCAAGTTTACTGGCCGTGCTAAAGACGTCGAGGATCTGCTAAGTGAACTCGACCTTTCCCTCCTCAATACAGGTGCCCCAACCTATTTAGTGTGGCACATGACACATACTCGGCCACTGATTTCTCGGTCTGCAGTCCTGGCCTGCTCCTGTCTATCCATTGGAGAGCTCACGATGACTTTTGTGATAGTGAGCACTTTCCACTCTTCCTGTCCCTGCCCCAGCATCACTAACGTGGAGGTTTGCCCAGATGGCCTCTTACCAAGGCTGACTGGGACGCTTTCAAATCTGCTACTACCGTTGAATCTCTGTTGCATGGCAACGTCGATGAGGTGATCCAGGCCATCACTGCTACCACTGTTGCCGCAGCTGAATTGGCAATCCCTTGTTCCTGAAGATGGCCCTGGCGGAAATCAATGTCTTAGTGGTCGCCGGAAATCTCTGCAGCCATTAGAGATCGTTGGTGGGCCCTCAAAATTCATAAGCACCACCCATTCCTGGAGCACCTCACTGCCTCGAAACAGCTGTGTGCCCGGGTCCATCAGCTCATTCAACGACGGAAACAGGAGTGTTGGGAACGATACGTCACCACTATTGGAACACGAGCCTTTCCTTCCCAGGTTTGCACCAAGATCAGGCGCCTTTACGGATATCAGACCCCTGCAGGTATACCTGGAATTTCCACAAATGGAGCTGTAATTGCAGAGTGTCTTGCCGAGCGTTATGCTCGCACCTTTGCATCTGAGAAATGCCACCCTCTTAAAACAGTGGGTGGAACGATCTTTTGCTCCATGCCACCCTGAGTCATATAATGATTCCTTCAGTGAGTGGAAATTTCTCAGTGCCCTTGCTGATTACCCTGACACATCCGCTGGACCACACTGCATTTATTCCCAAATGATGAAACATCTGTCAGCGGATTACCAGCGCCACCTCCTTCCATCTTCAACCACATCAGGAGCGATGGCAAATTCCTGTAGCATTGGTGGAAAAGTATCACCATTGCAGAACCCGCTAGATGTGGATAGCTACCGTTCTATCATCCTCACCAACGTTCTGTGCAATCTGCTCGAGCATATGGTGAGCCGGCGGTTGTGTTGGCTCCTTGAGTCTCAGAGCTTTCTGGTGCCGTCCCAGGACGGTTTCCGCCAAGGTCGCTCCACGACTGACATGTCAATCTACCTGGAGTCTGCCATCCGAACGGCATTTTCCCGGCGTCAACAGCGTATTGTCGTCTTTTTTGACCTGACGTAAGCCTACGATACCACTTGGTGACACCGCAACCTCGCTGCTATGCACGAGTAGGGTCTCCGAGGCCCACTCCCGATTTTTATACGGAACTTTTTGTCGCTCCACTGTTTCAGAATTCGCGTTGGTGCTTCACACAGTTCGCCCCACATCTAAAAGAAGGGGGTTCTGCAGGGCTCTGTACTGAACGGCCCATTCTTTTTAATTGCCATAAATGACCTCGCAGCAGCAGTTGGGTATTTCCTTCTGCTCATCTTATATTGGTGCGACTGAATGTCGAATCCAGGGAGCCATATGAAAGGCGCAGTGATGGGCCCTCACTCACGGCTTTCGCTTTTCAGCGGCCAAGACTTGTGTCAAGCACTTCCGTCGTCGTCATACTGTCCACTCACATCAGAAAATTTACCTTGATGACCAACTACTTTATTTAGAGGACACTTACCGCTTCTTGGGACTCCGACGCTCACTTAACTTGACTTCCCCATCTTCATCAGTTTAAGGAAAAGTGCTGACAGTATCTTAAATTATTCAATGCCTGAGTCACACCGACAGGGGTGCTGATCGCCCAACACAGCTGCAGCTGTACAAAGCCCCTGTGCAGCCCCGTCGTGACTATGGGAGCCTAGTTTACGCTTCAGTATCGCCGTCAGCATTGCGGCTGCTTGACCCTATACACGACTGTCGAATTCGACTTGCAATGGGAGCTTACTGAACGAGCCCAGTGTACAGCCTTCTCGTGGAAGCTAACATTCTTCCATTGCGGATCAGACGACAAAAATTGCTTACGAATTATACCATCCACATTCAAAGATCGCCTCACCATCCCAATTGCCACCTCCTTTTCCCTAACACGGCGATTCATCTCCCACAACAGTGGCCCAGATCAGGGATTCCAATTGCACTCCATGTCCGGTCGCTCCTTATTGCACCCGACACTTTCCGTCTACCACCTTTCCTGTGCGTCCACTTACGTATCCTTCTATGATCAATGCCTTAGACACAGCTGCATCTGGACCTATCACAAGGCCCAAAAGGCTCAGTTTCACCTGACGACCTCCGCCACCAATTTTTCTCTATTCTCGGCGAGTTCCAGGGCTCATAAATAGTCTACACTGATGGCTCTATGGTTGATGGTCACGTTGGCTTTGCTTACACTCTCGCTGGACATTATGAACGGCGTGCCGGATGGCAGGAGTGTTTTCACTGCAGAGTTGGTATCCATATCTCGCGCTCTTGATCATATCCATTCCTGCGTGGGTGAGTCCTTCGTTATCTGTAGTGACTCCTTAAGCACCCTACAAGCTCTCGACCAGTGGTTCCCCCGCCATCCTTTTGTAATGACTATCCAAGAGTGTCTTCATGACCACAGAAACAGTGGACGTTCAGTGTCCTACATTTGGACCCCAGGACGTGTTGGGATCCCGGATAAAGAACCTGCTGACAGGCTGGCGAAACAGGCTACCACCAAGCCAACTCTGGAGGTCGGCCCGCCAGAGGCTGATCTCCGATTGGTCTTATGCCGTAAAGTTTTCAGGATCTGAGATACTGAATGGCGCACCTTCACTATACCAAATAAACTACGTGTTATCAGGATACAAGAAAATGTGTGGTAACATCTCTTTGTATTTTATCGGATCTCTTTCGATTTTCGCCCAGGTTTCGAGATGAAGTTTCGTTGTGGGAACTATTATAAGCATCTCGCACTGAAGTCCGCGCTAAATTTCGAGGTTCTGCAAAAGATCGACAATCTTGGAGATTTTGCGTTCATTTAAACTTGGAATGGTTTTTCGTTGTTTTTGCAACAGTGTTCTGACAGAATTGAAAAATTTGTAATGTTATCATAATCTACTAATTAAGAAGTATAATCTTATGTTAAAAGTTTAACACAGTAGGGTAAGTATTGCTGTTAGAAACTGTGTGTTTCTCTCAAGGTAACGTTATTGACAGTGTGCAAATGCCCGGTCTTTATTCATACAGTATTTGAGAATGAGAGAACTTACCGATTTCCAACAAAATATTTACACATAGTTTCAAATCTTTTCGAAACTTTTCTCACTGACTCCCTTTCCCCCCTTGCACAGATGGTAGAAGAAAAAAAGTTTATGGCTTCTACATGTTCGCTGTTCATGCAGTATAACTTCAACATCGGACATGACATTCTAATTTATTATTTCTTTGCTACTAAATCTATTCGCAACTCAATCTGCATACAGTATCCACATATACCATTGAATGTACTTGCAATATTATATCACTGTAAGATACATAGTTCAGGAGATATGACGTCATAAGCATTTATAAGACTGAAAAACTAACTTTTGCTTAAGATGGAGAGCAAGTAACCCGTCAGTACAAGCAGGTGGTCTGTCAGACCAAGGAGAATATTTTCACATTAATGCAATGTTTTGTTTGTATGTGAAATCTTACGGGACTTAACTGCTAATATCATCAGTCCCTAAGCTTACACACTACTTAACCTACATTATCCTAAGAACAAACACACACACGCATGCCCGAGGGAGGACTCGAACCTCCGCCGGGACCAGCCGCACAGTCCATGACTGCAGCGCCTTAATGCAATGTCTGAAAGTTATTTCCAAGAAGCTATCTTCTCAGTACCTTTAAGTGAGTGTAATAAGAGTCGTTTGGTATGGTGTATCTGGTATTTCAACAATAGCACTTCCGGTTAGCTCACAACAAAGAGGTCTAGGGTCTCACAGGCCAGCCGCGTGCACTGGTGTCAGTTTATTGTTAGCTCCGCCAAGGTTATTCACGCGCGCGCATATTTGCGGTATCTGCTTAGTTTAGTGGTAGAACAGATTTTTTCGTGCTTTGTGCCTTATTTTGGTGTGTTATAAGTGTTGTAACTACATCATGGCTAATTCTTACGAGGCACAGGAGGAGAGAATTAGGAACTTGATTGAAGAAGTAATGGCTGAAAGTGACGCTGGTGATTCTGAAGAAATCGACTTTGAAGAAATCCAGGACCCAGAGTGGAAAAGTGATTCCGGCACCGAACAAGAAACCTCGAGTGATGAATCAGAAGAAAGTGATTGTCGTGCTGACAGTGATGTGTTTGTCGGTAAGGACGGAACAGTATGGAACTCACGTGCTCCGTCAAAGAACTCCCGCACACGTTGTCATAACATCATAACTCATTTACCAGGTGTGAAAGGTGCTGCGAAAAGTGCTACAAATCCTCTACAGTGCTGGGAACTGTTTTTTGATGAAAACATTATACACATACTCGTTGACTGCACTAACAGGTACATTCAAAGTATCCAGGGAAACTTTTCAAGGGAAAGAGATGCACAACAAACTAATAAAGCTGAAATAAAGGATTATTGGGATTATAGTACTACGCTGGTGTAATGCGTGCCCATCGACTAAGTCTACAAGATTTGTGGCGAACAGATGGCACAGGAGTTGAAATATTTCATCTCACAATGGGCATAAACAGATTTAGTTTTCTCCTTAGATGTCTCAGATTCGACGATAAACAAACTAGAATGGAAAGGAAGAAAACAGATCACATGGCGGCGATAAGACAGGTGTTCAGTCTAATTGTTGAAAACTTTCAGACGGCTTATACAGTTTCTGAATACGTGACAGTTGATGAAAAACTAGAAGCATTTCGTGGAAGATGCAGATTGCGACAGTACATGCCAAATAAGCCAAACAAGTATGGAGTAAAGATTTTTGCAGCAGTGGGTGCCAGAATGTTTTACACATTCAACATGGAGGTGTATGTTGGGCAACAGCCTGAAGGTTCTTACAGACAGGACAACAGACCAGTTGAACTTTTTTAGAGACTTTGCCAACCTATCCTGAATACAGGCCGCAACTACAATTATTTTACAAGTTACGGGCTTGCAGACACATCGATTACAAAGAAGACGACCATCGTTGGTACCCTGAGGATGAACAAGAGACAAGTCCCAAGGGGATTTATTAACACTAAAAACCGAACAGAAAAGTCATCTATGTTTGGGTTTCAGAAAAATTGCACCTTAGTCTCTTATGTACCGAAACGAAATAGAGTGGTATTACTACTGTTTACGATCCACCACAATGGAAATATTGACGAAAATACAGGGAATGATAAAAAACCGGAAATTATCACTTTCTATAACCTTACTAAGGGTGGAGTTGACGTTGTAGACGGAATGAGTGCAACATATAATGTAGCTAGAAACACAATAAGATGGCCAATGGTTGCTTTTTATAGCATCATGAACACAGCTGCGATAAATGCTGCTATTGTTTTCAACTGAAATCAGAAAGGACAACTGACAAGAAGAGAGTTTTTGTGGAAGCTTTCTTTTGCGCTTCTGCATGATCATCTTCAGCAAAGAGAAATGTCAAAAATATTGTCAAGGAAGATAACTGAGAGAAATGGAGAGCTTTGCAGTGTGAAAATTTCTGAAGTGGAATCAACTGGGACTTCACGAGGACGGTATGTGGACTGCAGAAGCAAAAACAGAATAACAAGATATATTTGTAAGAACTGCAAGAAATACGTTTGCCTTGAACATTCTGTTACTGTGTGCCAAGACTGTATCGACAAAATATCTGATTGAATACATGCATTATTTTGATAACAGCTAAATTTTATGCATCTCCATTTGTGTAAATATTTTTGAGCAAAATATTAAATTTATCCCTTAAATATATTTACTAAACTGATTTTCAATTATATTACTTCATTTAATAACGCTTCCCTCTGTAATATACATCTAAATGCAAATTCAGAAAGATAGAAACTGCAAGGGTCTGTAAGACCAGCTGCGTGTACTGCCGTCCTGTTTCCAAGTGCGTGCACCGCCGCGTTAACATGCTTATTTTCACCCAGTTTTGCAGAATGAGAGCATTTGATGACTTCCGCCAAACTTTAAGAATAATATAAACTCCTCCCTAAAATTTCTCTGACTTGAATGCTTAAAGGAAATCATTTAACACATTAAATCACTTGTAAAGTAATCACACGTTTGAAGCTGTTTTGTACATGAGAGTTCGACTCGTTAAAGAACTGGGGACTTAATGGTATTTAACTAATGGACATATTTTCCGCCATGAAGATGATGGCTAGACATAATAAGCTGGCAGGCAAACAGAAACTGCCTGTGATCACTGGAAGAATGCGACTACTCAAAAATTAAAGTATCTAAGGATGAATCATACAAGACGTCTTTAGGATAGAGGCTGTCCCCCACGAGAGGCAGACCATTCTGCACAACTGCACATAGTGTGAGTATGGCTGTGTAGCTTGGTAGAACAGACATAGTATTCAGGTACTGCATCATGTGCTGCATAAACGCAGTAAAATGTATGTACTACAGCCAAGCCCAACTGAAATACTCTTTGATTTGTGGTTGTTACCAGATAACTTGGACAATCTCGTTACTGATATGACAACGTAAATCTCACCAAAAGTGGCAAGTTCCTCAGACAGAGGGAGAATTTAAATGTGCATAAATCCATTACAAATCAGTATTCTGGCGATATTATGGCAGTTTTAAATCTATGATCAAGTGGACTGTCATGAAAAACAAAAAACAAATGAAACGATAAAGGACTGTCATGTTAAAGAAGGAAATGTGTAATTGGTGCATTCAACAGCTATATATGTGGTAAATTGCCCAACTTCATCTCTATGAGACAAGGCGTCAAGGCAGAAATACTACGTCTTGTAGCATGAGGATGACTGAGTCAACCAAGAAAAGAAATAACTACAAACCTTGTGACCAGTCTATCCAAATTGGAATTGGCTGACTCTAAAATGGGTATTCTGATGGAACAAATGCCTGGAATATTGCAGTAGCTCCTTTTGTCTTAATGCAGAGGTTCAACTGTAGGTTATAGGAGTGCATCCTTGTCTTAACCTTTTCGAAACGAGCACCTCGTTTGGGGACTTACATTCTTATTATTCTCTATAGGTTTTTCTGCATGTTGTTAATTAGCAAATCTTTCCCTATAGCCTATACCTATTATTCTTAGAATTTCAAACATCTATTCTCTGTGTTGTCAAAAATCTTAGCCTCTTGACAAACAAGTGCGTCACAGACACCTTCCACCACTGGAGGAATGTGACAAGAAGGTGTCCTATAATGGTCAACTGCTGGATGAAACTGGAAGAAACTGTTCAAAAAATGTATCTCTTAGAGTCCGCAGCTCGTGGTCGTGCGGTAGCGTTCTCGCTTCCCACGCCCGGGTTCCAGCGTTCGATTCCCGGCGGGGTCAGAGATTTTCTCTGACTCGTGATGACTGGGTGTTGTGTGATGTCCTTAGGTTAGTTAGGTTTAAGTAGTTCTAAGTTCTAGGTGACTGATGACCATAGATGTTAAATCCCATAGTGCTCAGAGCCATTTGAACCATTTTTTTGTATCTCTTAGACATTCAGTTGCATGCAAATGCGTGTAGTGTGACAGTTTAATTTATTTAAAAAAATCGAAATTTGATCTATAACATTACAAAACACTAACATGCCATTGTTACTGATTTAACTTACAAGTTAAAATCGACTTGTTGATGACAGACTTTTGCTGTCATACAGTGCAAAGAACCCATCACTTTCATGAAGCGACACACTAAACACTAGTAATACACATTTATATAGGAAGGAAACTGCCATGATTTCAACTATCCACACTCAGCTGCTTTGAAAAGTTGTCCAAACACTGTAGTACATCCACATTAGTGTTTAACTTTATCTTGCAGTACAAAACGTACCTCATCTTCTAGCAATAGTGCTAACTTAATCAGCCGTACAGTGATGACCACATGACACCTTGTCTCACACATCACCTTGTTACAACATGATTGTAACAAATTACACCATATTATAATGAAGTTGAAACAAAATTCTCCCTATATGAGTGAAACTGTAACAAAATGTTCCATGTTATAGTAAAAGTATGACAAAAGGCCACTGTTACACTAAATATATGTCAAAAGTCCCCTGTTAAAGTAAACTTGTAACTAAATGTCCCCTGTTACAGTAAAATTGTAACAAAATGCTGCCGGCCGAAGTGGCCGTGCGATTAAAGGCGCTGCAGTCTGGAACCGCAAGACCGCTACGGTCGCAGGTTCGAATCCTGCCTCGGGCATGGATGTTTGTGATGTCCTTAGGTTAGTTAGGTTTAACTAGTTCTACGTTCTAGGGGACTAATGACCTCAGCAGTTGAGTCCCATAGTGCTCAGAGCCATTTGAACCATTTTTGAACAAAACGCTCCATGCTACAGCAAAATTTTAGCAATATCTCTATACATCACATGCGTTATGCAGTTCTTGTTGCACGGTCAGTTGTCATCATTCTATAGTAACATATTAAGCCTATACATCCCCTTGATGACAGAGATAATGAAATTCAGTTATTCTTCCTACATGAAATTTAGCAGATGAAGTTTCCCCATGAACTATTTTTACTCTCATGACACTATTTACAGTATCTCCGTGCTCCTCTAGTAAATTTGCAATGATTGAGCCCGATTTTTCCTTGTTAAAAGTGTTTTAGTTCTGACATTGTGGATTATTAACAGCAGCATCATAACAGTAATAGACGCACTGACAGCTGAAGGATCAAGTCTGTGTCTAACAGGTAGTCAGAAGCGACACTCCAGAGCGGAGGTCCACAACAGCCAACTGTTATAATAAACTGTTTTCTATTAGTTAAATATTAATTAACTAAAGACTTAAATGTTTCAATTAGGATCGTTTAGAACGTTTCGAAAGCACTCCATATACTGAAGACAAAGGGGGATGGCATTTAAGTATGTCACACAACAGAACAATATTTATCCAGCCTTATGTAAAGTACACCTCTCTCAAGATATTCCATTCTACTGAAGCGCGAGACAACCTCTCTCAAATCACTAATAGTGACACATGACGACAATTAGCTGCTGATGAGCGGCTACATCCTTCCAGAGTCAGATAATGTCTGCGTCAGCCAGTTTCATAAGATCTAATTTTGCCCTTCAGTATCATACACTGCTTGTTGCTCCAGTGTTTCCATGACATACGCCCGTTGAAGGATATGTCGCAGATCAGTGACGCTTCTCCATAGGTGTACTGTACTGCCATTTATCTTCAATTGAAAATCTATAACATTTGTCACCGTTCATCTACTACAGTGGTTCTCTACCTTCCTTAGACCATTAACCCTGAGTGCAACCAGACATTAGCAAGTACCTCTGCCCTACACTCCCTCTCCCTCATATTATCACCAGCTGTAGCATCTAACTAAACTGTAGAATGAAAGACTTTTCTTGGAACAACTTTATTATTAAAATGATGAAAGGTGAATGATATTTAGTTTGTGTGTGTGTGTGTGTGTGTGTGTGTGTGTGTGTGTGTGTGTGTGTATTTGTGTTCAAAATGGTTCAAATGGCTCTGCGCACTATGGGACTTAACTGCTGAAGTCATCAGTCCCCTAGAACTTAGAACTAATTAAACCTAACTAACCTAAGAACATCACACACATCCATGCCCGAGGCAGGATTCGAACCTGCGACCGTATCGGTCGCTCGGTTCCAGACTGTAGCGCCTAGAACCGCTCGGTCACTCGGGCCTGCTGTGTTTGTGTGTGTGTGTGTGTGTGTGTGTGTGTGTGTGTGTGTGTGTGCGTGCGTGTGTGCGTGTCTGTGAGTGTATGTATGTGTTAGAATGAATGATGAAGGAATTCGTGGTAGCATCGCAAGTGCTACCCACAACCCCTTCTCAGATAAGAAAGCTAACTGTCCAGAGTGAGCGCGGACACTCGTTACAAAACATAGTTCCCTCTCCATTGCGACACTTGCTTGACCTGCACACTGCTACCAGATTTAAAACGAAACAGATTGAGATGTGTGAACCATACTTACGGTTTGTAAATCACTTGATTGCTGCATATCTTACTTCTGATCTGGCAGAAATTGGACGAAATGACGCTGTTAATGTTTTGCGTTTTAACACTCTAATAATAATAATAAAATGGCTCTGAGCACTATGGGACTTAACTGCTGTGGTCATCAGTCCCCTAGAACTTAGAACTACTTAAACCTAACCAACCTAAGGACATCACACACATCCATGCCCGAGGCAGGATTCGAACCTGCGACCGTAGCGGTCGCGCGGTTCCAGACTGTAGCGCCTAGAACCGCTCGGCCACCCTGGCCGGCTAGTAATAATAATACCGTGTACAGCACTATAGTTGCCCTTATGTAGTTACTGTTGTGTTGTGCTGTCAATTAATGCCTTTATCTGTCTCGAAGCGAGTAATGAAGTGATTTTTGGACTACTGCAGTTAGTATCTACAACTCGGAGAAGACATTTTCTTGAAATATTTAGCATTTGTTACATGTATGTCTCACTTTTATCATCAGCAGTGTACGGGTCAAAGCACGACATCTGTGTGTAATGGGTGGACTATGTGAGGAAGTCTAACCTCCACCGCATTAATGCTGCTAATTGAGAAAAAGTAATTATTTATAACTTACATAATCAATATTAGAGTCTTACAAAATTGTGATAATATCAACGGTCTTTTGAAAATAATTTAGTTTCCTGACTCGAATCGATTCGTTTACTTTTTGCCCCCCAGAAAATTTCATTTTACCCCTCACGGAGTAATTACCCCCACGTTCGGAACCATTGATGTAGGTTGTAGCAAGACAGGACTTTCATCAATCCAAAGGGCTACTCTGCCACATCTAGAATTGTCTGCATCAGTTGCAGGTACAAGAATTTCAAGCTACTTCTAAGAGGCCACAAATTGTGATCTTGGAAAAGGGACTATGTGGTCTGCCATTGCTTGACGTTGGATATGGCTCTGAGCACTATGGGACTTAACTTCTGAGGTCATCAGTCCCCTAGAACTTAGAACTACTTAAACCTAACTAACGTAAGGACATCACACAAACCCATGCCCGAGGCAGGATTCGAACCTGCGACCGCAGTGGTCGCGCGGTTCTAGACTGAAGCGCCTAGAACCGCTTGGCCTCTCCGGCCGGCTTACGTTGGATACAAAGCGATCCAAACCACTGCAAATTCTGTATCAACACCATATTGACGTTGGAGTCTGTGAAACGAAGAAGCAAACGGGTAATGAAAAATTCACAATTTCTCTGTTGCATCTTACCACTTTTGTAAAATGTCAGGATATGCATCTGTGTTAAACGTATGTGCAGTTTTTTCTAGTAACTTGCTTTGACCCGTACACTGCTGATAATAAAAGTGAGACATACATATAACAAATGCTAAATATTTCAAGAAAATGTCTTCTCCGAGCTGTAGATACTAACTGCAGCAGTCCATAAATGTGATAGAAAGACTGGGATGAGATAGTGCTCTGTTCCATTTCTGTTCATGACGTGAGTACAATATCCACAGCATACTGTCGAGTTCACATCTCAAACACTGATGCTCTAGATATTTTTATTTCTCTCAACGAGTTAGCCGTCATCGCCGGGTCGGTGTGTATTGATGTGTATTGATATAGAACAGGGATTGCCAAGATTTCGGCTCGCTGACGAAGCCAAAGCGCTCAGCCATTCTTCACATTTTCCCCACTGTAACACCAAGCTGTCTGAGCGCAATGAGAGGGGACAGGGGAAATTTGAGAACGTGCTGCATTTAAATGGCAGTAGAGTCTCATTCCATACTACTTGGTTTTATCTTTCGCATTTATCGACAACATAGGTCACAAAAAGGAAATTCAGTATTATTTAAATATTTTTGGCGCGCTGAAGACAAAATATAATTTTTATATGGGACGATCTGTCGGCATATGGACAGACGTAGAGAATTTCACAGAGTTTCGCGCTCTATAATAATCGAAAAAAAAAAGGTTTTTCATAAAACTATGCTGATAGAAATATTGTATCACTTTTGCAACCTCATTATGGAAACCCTAACAGAGGAAAACAATGTAGACGTCCTGGAGAGTTTTAACGTAAAAGGCTGTGTCATTATAATTGGAATTACCTTGCAGGTCAGTCAGTTACATCTGCACATGCACAGGGATGCTTTCAACTGGAAAGGCAAATGATCTTCAAAACAGGTGGGAAACAGATGTAAGACTGAGAATGTCCTCAAAATCATTATAAATCTGTCCTTGAAATTCTTTCAAGGCCTCAACGAATTCTTCGAACACCACGTTGGTTTAACGCCAGTGCGCTTAGGGAGCTGGATTATTTTTGTCAGAATGTGTCCCTTCTAAAACTCGATTTTCTTTTTAAATGCATCCCCATCAAACCAGAAAGAAGTTACCTTGCAATGTCTTACTGTGGGCAGAGTGCAATCGAGTCCATTTAAAATGTGAAGTCTACACTCCATTCCAGATGATCCAATTTTAGCTCTTGTACACCTTCGTCCTGCTAAATTCAACAACAGCGAGTCCCAAATCGAAAAATGTTTTCAGTCATTCGCGTTGACATAGCCAGTATACTTTGCAGTAATATATGAAGTATCCATGCTCTTCGTTCAGTTCCTCTCAAAACTGTTGCAACAGACAGTGGAGTTATTGCGTACGACTTTACAAATTTTACTGTTCGTAAAGTGCCTTTGATGTACAGAACAACGAATCGCGTGTGTCGAATGTTGTAATGTTTTGCTCTTTCATTTTCAACTAAGTCATGAAATTCCTTATGCATGTTGTTTTGCAGCAGATATGTTTGCTTATGCAAACTGAGAATTATCAACCCTCTCTTCTGTCATTCCCATTCGATTTTAAGGATTGCGTAGATTTATCGCCTGACTGCCTGTTTTTGTGCAGACAGCCACTGGACCTGTGAACGCCCTCCATACCGTGCACAAACAGCGGGTGATGAACAGCGCTGACGGTACGATTCTGCCAAACTCAGTCGTACCGACCGGAAAATGCCACCCCACAGTGCTAAATGAAACATCGCGGTATTCCGTGTACTTCCGAAAAGGACCGAGCAAAGCCGAGAGACAGGTCAGGCTTCGGTCCGAATGCAGCCTACACGCGCAGCACACGTGAAGTTTGGCAGGCCGTGGCCGGCCCTGCTACAGAATGTCACTGCAATTAGACAGGAAAATTCATAGAATTCGCACTATGTATGCATTAGGCTCCCAGTAGAATCGGTGTATATGGTGCAATTCTGAAATCGTGATACACGGATTTGAGAGTGTACATAGTTCACTGTAATGGCAGTCTAATACATACAATTGTGGCACTCCTGTTACCCACTATGTTAATGGTGTCCACTGGATTTCAGGTGCCGCAATAATATATGAATGAAAAGACATGTTGGGAATACAGAGCTGTATCGAACACTTAGAAGAACCTTGTATAAGAACCGCTTTTGAAAGAAAATTCATTGATTTCAGCTCAAAATTCTCTGATTTCAACGCCATCCAGCAATTGACCATTGTAGGACACCTTCTTGTCACACTCGCGCCTTGCTACTAAAGAAGAGCAACTAAAAATAGTCTTCCGAAATTCCTTCACCAAAGAAGATAAAATAAATATTCCAGAATACGAATTAAGAACAACTGCGAACATGAGTAACTTAGCAGTAGATATCGTCAGAGTAATGAAGCAACTTAAATCATGTTATAAAAGCAAGATTTCCGGTCCAGACTGTATATAAGTTAGGTTCCATTCAGAGTATGTTGATGCAATAGCTCCATACTTAACAATATACAAGTGCTTGCTCGACAAAAGATCCGTATCCAAAGGTTGGAAAGTTGCACAGGTCACACCAATAATCAAGAAAGGCAATAGACGCAATCCACTAAATACAGGCCCATATCATTAACGTCGATATGCAGCAGGATTTTGGAACATATGTTGTGTTCCAACATCATGACTTACCTCGAAGAGACCGGTCTACTGACACAAAGTCAACTCGGACTTAGAAAACATCGTTCTTGTGAAACACAACTCGCTTTTTACTCATACGAGGTGTTGAATGCTATTGACAAGTGATTTCAAATCTATTCCGCGTTTCTAGATTTCCAGAAGGATTTTGACACTGTACCTCACAAACTGATTGCAGGAAAAATTGCGTGTTTATGGAATATCGTCTCAGTGTTGTGACTTGATTCGTGATTTCCTGTCAGAGAGGTCACAGTTCGCAGTAATTAACGAAAAGTCATCAAGGAAAACAGAAATGATTTCTGACGTTCCTCCAGGTAGTGTCATAGGCCCTCTGTTTTCCTTATCTCCACAAACAATTTATGCAACAATCTGAGCAGCCTTCTTAGGTTTCTTGCAGATGATGCTGTCGTTTATCGGCTAGTAAACTTATCAGATGATCAAAACAAATTGCAAATCGATTTAGAAAATATATCTATATGGTGTCAAATTTGACAGCTGATCCAAAATAATAAAAAGTGTGAAGTCATCCACATGTGTGTTAAAAGGAGTCCGTTAAACTTACACTATAAATCAGTCAGATCTATAAGTCGTAAATTCAACTAAACGCCCAGGAAATACAATTACGAATTAGTTAATATCGAAAGAACACATAGAAAATGTTCTGAGGAAGGCGAAGAAAGACTGCGTTTTATTGGCAGAACACTTAGATGATGCAACAGATCTACTAAAGAGACTGCCTGCACTACGTTTGTCCGTCCTCTTTTGGGGTACGTCTGCGCAGTCTGAGATCCTTTTCAGGTAGGATGAACGGAGTACATGGAGGAAGTTCAAAGAAGAGCAGCACATTTTGAATTATCGCGATATAGGGGAGAGAGTGTCACTGAAATGACACGGGATTTGGGGAGGACATCATTAAAACAAAGGCTTTTCTCGTTGCGGCGGAATCTTCTCAGGAAATTTCAATCACCAACTTTCTCCTTTTTTTTTTCTCTTTATTGTGATTTTTATCACCTTACACAAGGCGGGCTGTCAGCAGCTGAGTACGCCGCTCTTCAGCCTTGAGGTTTACAATAAGTAATACATAGAGGGGGCACAAAGAATACAATCAAAACGGCGGGCAAAACAATGTAGACACTAAAAAACAAAAAAACATGGAGCCGTTCACGCTGGACGAGAAAACATCACTGACACTAGTTGACACGGCGCACAAATCATGGATGATGGCGACGGTACACGTGAACAGTGGCGGCGTGACGGCGAACAAACACTAAACACAAACGAAGGCACACACGCGAGACACTGATGGCGATGACCTCCGGCGCGCGAATGTTCACTGTGCGTGTGCGAGTCCGGGAACCTGCCAAGAGAGGAGGAGGAGGAAGGGGACTGGGAGAGCGAGAGGGGAGAGCAGAGATGCCACGGGCAGGGGAGATAGGGGGAGGGAGGAAGGGGGAGGGGAAGCCCGGGGGAAGAGGGGTGGAGGGAGGGGACGGGGGAAAAGGAAAGAGACGGGAAGGGAAGAGAAGGGAGGGAGGGTGCCTAAAGGAAAGGACACCGGAAGTGGGGGGTGGGGCAGGGTCAAAGTTGATAGGAGGGGTAGATAGAGGGGAGGACGACATCATCACGGAGGGGGAGCTGGTGGAAGCCACCTTGGGAGAGGGTAAGGAGGGTTGAGAGATGGAGACCGGGTGGGACGTGGGAATACAAGCGCGGCAGTGGGCGGGGGTGGGAGAGGATCGGGGAGACTAGTGGGTGAGGAGGATCGAGCTTACGGGAGGTGTACAGGATCCGTATCCTTTCAAGGAAAAGGAGGAGGTGGGGGAAGGGGATGAGATCATACAGGATCCGCATGGGGGAGGGGAGGCGGATGCGGTAGGCGAGGCGGCGAGCATGGTGTTGAAGGATTTGGAGGGATTTATAAAAGGTAGGGGCCCCCCCTACCCCCCTACCAGATCCAAGCCAGATGGGCATAACAAAGGATAGGGCGGATGAGGGATTTATAGGTGTGGAGGATGGTGGAGGGGTCCAGACCCCATGTACGGCCGGAGAGGAGCTTGAGGAGACTGAGTCGGGAGCGTGCCTTGGCTTGGATTGTCCGGAGGTGGGGAGTCCAGGAGAGGCGACGGTCGAGGGTGACGCCAATGTACTTAAGGGTGGGAGTGAGGGCGATAGGATGGCCATAAATGGTGAGATAGAAATCAAGGAGGCGGAAGGAAGGGGTGGTTTTGCCTACAATGATCGCCTGGGTTTTGGAGGGATTGGCCATGAGCAACCACTGGTTGCACCAAGCGGTGAACCGGTCAAGATGGGATTGGAGAAGGTGTTGGGAGCGCTGCAGGGTGGGGGCAAGGGCAAGGAAGGCGGTGTCATCGGCAAACTGGAGAAGGTGGACTGGGGGTGACGGCGGCGGCATGTCCGCCGTGTACAAAAGGTACAGAAGGGAGGAGAGGACGGAGCCTTGGGGCACACCGGCGGAGGGGAAAAAGGTGTAGGAATCTGTGTTATGGATGGTGACATAGGAAGGACGGCGGGAGAGAAAGGAGCCGATCAGATGGACGTAGTTAATGGGAAGGGCGAAGGTTTGGAGCTTGAAGAGGAGAACGGAATGCCATACGCGGTCATAGGCACGTTCGAGGTCCAGGGAGAGGAAGATTGCGGAGCGACGGGAATTAAGCTGTTCGGAAAGGAGATGAGTGAGGTGAAGGAGAAGGTCCTCGGAAGAGAAGGACAGCCGAAAGCCACACTGGGTAACGGGAAGGAGGCGGTGCTGGCGGAGATGCTGGTGGATGCGTCAGGTGAGGATAGATTCCAGGACCTTGCTGAAGACCGAGGTAAAGCTGATGGGACGGTAGGAGGAGACGGCGGACGGCGGTTTGCCAGGTTTAAGGAACATGAGGATACGGGAGGTTTTCCACAGATCGGGGTAGTAACCGGTGGACAGGACTACATTGTAGAGCCTGGCCAGGGTGGAGAGGAAAGAGACAGGAGCTTCACGAAGGTGACGGTAGGTGACACGATCGTGACCAGGAGTGGTGTTGCGTTTTGTGCAGAGTGTAGCAATGAGATCCTGTGTAGTGATAGGGGTATTGAGTTCCGTGTGTGCAATGTTGTCCAAGTACTGGAAACCAGGAGCGAGGGGAGGGACAGAGGTGTCAGTTCGATCGCGGACATCTGGGAAGAGGGAGTAATCGAACCGGGGATCATCAGGGATGGAAAATACATCGGAGAGGTAGGAGGTAAAGTGATTGGCCTTACTAAGGGTGTCAGGGAAAGGGTGATCATCATGGAGAAGAGGATAGTAGGGGGAGGGTTTAGTTCTGGTAAGGCGACGGAAGGCTGACCAGAACTTGGACGAGTTGATAGGTAGGGTAGCATTTAAATGGGTGCAGGTCTGTCGCCAGTCCCGGCGTTTCTTAGCCGTGAGCAAATTACGAATGTGTCGCTGGAGTTGCCGGTGGTGTCGTAGTGTGTCCGGGTCACGCGTACAGAGGAAGGCATGGTAGAGACGGCGGGATTCATGGAGGAGGAGGACTGCCTGTGGGGGTAAGGTAGGACGGTGGGGGTGGATGGCGACAGTAGGGACGTGAGCCTCCACGGCCTCAGACAAGGCCTGCTGGAGAAAGGAGGCGGCATGGGTGACATCATCGGGGTGGTGGTAGGTGAAAGGGTGGCTATCGACCTGGGTGCAGAGGGTATCCCGGTAGGCATTATAGTTGGCATGGGAATAGTCATGGTCGTACTTAGGGGGAGTGTCATTACGAGGGTCAGGGCCGGGGCGACGACCGTCTGAAACGGTGAGGAGGACAGGGAGATAGTCGCTACCAATAGGCTCCAGGACATCCACCGTTATGCGGCCAAGGAGGTTGGGGGAGGAGAGGATAACATCGGGAGTGGAGTTGGATTTGGGACGGGTGTGCTGGGGGATGGGGATGAGGTCGCTTTGAAGGGAGGAGAGGAACCGATGCCACCGCCGTAACTGGGCAGCGGAACGACTATGGATGTTGAGTTCGGCGGCGATCACGTAGGAGGAGAAGGTACGGTCGATGTGGGAGAGGAAGTCGACGGGAATAGGGGCGTTGGGGCGGACATAGATGGTAGCGCAGGTAACGGTAAGGCCGGGGAAGAAGAGACTAAGGATCACGTGTTCGGTGGGGTCGGGAATGAGAGGTTGGAGCCGAACGGGGATCTGGCGGTGGTGCCCAATGGCAACTCCGCCACGCGCAATCGGGAGGGGATTATCGGAGCGGTGGAGGAGGTAGGGCGAAGTGTGGACGGTGTGGTGAGGTTGCAGGAAGGTTTCATTGAGGAGGAAGGCATCCACGTGGTGGGTGGCAAGGGTGTGCAGGAAGAGGTTCTTGTTGGCAGGAAGGGAGCGGATGTTGTTGAAAAGGATACGGTGCTGCCGCACCATGACAGGGATTTAAACGAGGGTGTCAAGACGGGAGAAGGTGAAATGGGCCTGGTTGTTGGAGTAGGTGGCGTACATTTTGAGTTGGAAAACGGAATGGGCGGCGAGGGAGATCTGTTGGAGGGTGTGCGGGCGCTGAAAAGGATGAACATTCTGAAGGACGATGGTGAGGAATCTGATGATGTCCTCAGCGGTAGGGGGTGGGCGAAGGGAGTTGCCGGGAGGGGTGGGGGCGTCCAGAGGGCGGACAGCGACGGTGAGTTCGGGAGTGGTAGGAGGGGGTCGGGCCTTACACTTCTGGGAGTAGGTAGGATGAGGGAGGTTACAGGTATTACAGGAGGGGGGGGGGGACTGGAGATTGGGGGATTGCCGTAAAAAGTGGGCTTGCCTACAGTGTGGGCAGGTGGGGGCCTTGCGGCACTCAGATGTTGGGTGCGCATTATACCGCAAGCACCTTTGGCAGCGGAGGGACTGAGGAGGGGAACGGGAGGGGTCAACCTTATAACGTTGGTTAAAAAGGAGGGCACCCTCCTTCAGGAGATGGTCTATGGAGGGGGCGTGCTCAGAAAAAACCCGCATAAGGCGGGTGGGGCCGGCAGCGTTGTGGATGCGACGAACCGCACGCACCTCCAGATGGGGATGGGCCTGAAGCTCCGTCAACACCTCCTCCTCCGTGATCGCCGGACTGAGCCAAGTGATCACGGCGGTGAGGGTCGGCGGGCGACGTGGGGGTTGGGGTTGGTGGGAGGGAGGCGGGGAAGGAGCAGGGGTGAGGGAGGCATGAGGGCCAAAGGGGGTGACAGGGAGGTGGGAAAGGAGGTCTGTGTGGAGGGTAGGGCTGGGGGAGGAGATGAGCACCGAATCACAGCGAGGAGTGAGGAGGGAGATGGGGGCACCAGGACAATTCTGGCGAAGGAAGAGGGTGAGGTTCCAGGCTTCAAGGAGGGAGGGATCAGGACGGGAGAGGAGGTAGCGGTAGGAGGAGGGGGTAGAGGAGGAGGAGGAGGGGGCAGGGATGGGCGGGGAGACATCCATGGCATCATGGGTGGGGGAAGGGGGACGAGGCGGAGCTTTTTTGGGAGCAGAGGAGGCAGGGGTGCCACTGGGGCGCTTGACGGCGGCGGAGGAGGTGTGGGGGATGGGAACAACTGGAATGTGGCGGGGAGTGGCAGGTCCCGGGGCTGGAGTCGGCGCCGGAGATGGTGAGGGCGATGACGAAGGCGATGGTGAAGACGATGACGAGGACGATGAAGGTGAAGGGGAGAGTGGAGTGTGGGCCGTAGCCCGCCAGGCGACCACCCTGGCGGGGGCCGCAGAGGGAGGGAGTGGAGGGAAGGGATCAGAGGAGGAGCGGGAGGGAGGAGCCAGGGACAGGGCGACAAATAGTGAGGGAGATGAGAGAGTGAGGAGTGGGGGGATGGACTGAGGGGGGAGTGAAGCGGCACACCACGTGATAGTGGTGGCAGCAGCGGAGGGGGAGGTGTATCTTTCTCCTCAGGAGAAAATATTTAAATATTTTTTTGCCGCCGACTGACTTAGGGGGAAACGATCATCATAATAAAATAAGGGAAATTAATGCTCACATGGAAAGATATAAGTGTTCGTTGTTTTTTTTTTTTTTTTTTTTTTTTTTGAGACTGGGATAATAGAGAATTATTGTGAGGGTGTTTCAATGAACCCCCTCTGTCAGGCAGTTAAGTGTGATTTGCAGAGTATCCATGTAGATGTAGGGATGGCGCTGCAAGCAACGCGGGATATAAACTACATCTATGGGGGTAGAGGGCACCACTTCACTACGCGCCATATCGCTGTTGCTATGACGTATCCCAGCCAATCAGAAGCCGTCCTTTGCATATAAAAATTGGAGCCTCGCTAATTTACGACAGTCAGTTTTAGCCCTGGCGACAACCATGGAGGTAGTGGTCGAAAGCTTGGAGTTTTGTCCTGAATTGACGCGGCATGTACACCGAGAGATTTTTATTCAAGAAATACGTCGTGAAAGACTTCGTAGCCATATTAGATGTAGGTGTCATTAATTACGAAAAACATTGAGAATCAGTGTGAACTGTATCTGGAAACCGTTACATAGACAGTCTGCAGATGGATCTGAGTACCATGTCTCGGGATAGTCATTTACAAATATAGGTTCCTCGACTAAAGACTTAAAATATTTCAGTAACGATGGTCTTCGAATGTCTCAAACTCATTACATACACAGGATACAAAGAACAACTGCGATTTGATGTTTCACAGCACACCACTAGATTTTTTCAGTTTTATGTAAAGTTTACTCCTCTATGCCATTCTACTGATGTGTATGACAACAGCTCTCACGTCTACAGTGGTGGCATATGACGACAGGTAGATTCTAATGAGTGACCATGTCCTTCCCACTGATAGATGACGAATTTCAACCGTTTTTGTCCACAATGGAACAAGACTGCATTTCGACTCCATGCACCGCTGGTCGTTCTGTAATTTCTATGAGACGCACATCCCTTGATGGACATGTGCCGTCGATCTGCCACGCTTCTACATGAGTGTACTGCACTGACATTTATCTCCGACTGAAAACTTACAACACTTGTCACTGTTTATCTAGTATGTAGCAAGGCAGGACATTCGTCAATCAAAAAGAAAAAAAAATACTCACACATCTAGAAATATCTGTAACACTTGAAGGTACCGGAATTTCATTTTACTTCTACCAAGCTATGAGCTATGATCTTAGACGTGGAATTATGTGGCGTGTGATTTAACGCATCGTCATCCATAAAAATTTCATCGTCTTTTGGGAACATGACGTCTATGAATGGCTGCGTAATGGTCTCTGCGTAGCCAAACATAAACATTTAAAATAATGGTCGGTTCAGGGGGACCAGAGGACCCAGTTTATTCTATGTAAACACAGCCCACACCACTATGGAGCCACCGACAGCTTGCTCAGTGCGTTGTTGATAATTTAGTCCATGGCATCGTGGGGTCTTCACCACACGCAAAATCTACCATCAGATCTTACCAACTTAAATCGGAACTCAGACGACCAGGCCACGGTTTTCCATTCATCCAGGGTCCAACCGATATGGTCATGAGCTCAGGAAGGGCGCTGCAGGCGATCTCGTGCCGTTAGCAAAGGCACTCCTCTCGGTCGGCTGCCGCCATAGCCCATTAATGCCAAATTTCGCCGCACTGTTCTAAGGGATACGTTCATCGTACATCCCACATTGATTTCTGTGGTTATATCCTCTGTGCGCTTTAATAGTTAAGTTTCTTGAGTTTCTGCGTGTAAATTTAATATCTAATAGCCACTGTTCTCGTGTTTTCGTTTGCGTCGGAAAGTAAACCGATTTTGTGAAATATTACAAGTTCCTAATCAGGGGCGAATTATTTAGTTTCATCTGAGTGCTTCGGTAGTTAGGGTTTTGAATATCTGCGTATTATTAGACACAGTTCCTGCGTTTTCGTCAGGGTCTACAGTAGAGTTGCGAAGCACGTGCCAGTAGTCCGTTTATCTGCGTAGTTTAGTTTTCCACGGTCTTTAGTATGGACAGGGACTGCGATTGTTGTGTACGGATGTGAGCTGAGTTGGTGACACTTCGCTCTCAGCTTCAGGCTGTGATGACTTCGGTTACACAGCTTGAGGGCGCAGTCGATGGGCACCACTGTTGTGGGCTGGCAGTGGGGATCGAACGGACGTCCAGCACGTCCGAGTCCTCCGGTCGGTCCTCACCGGTGGCCAACTCAGTTACTGCTCACACTGAAGTTGACCCCTCACCTGTGGTCGAGCGGGAGGTCGCCCTGGGGCGAAGCGGGGGGCGAAAGACTTCCCAGGCGGCCGCACGTAAGGCCTCCCCGGTTTGTCTGACAAACAGATTCCAGGTGCTGTCTGTGGCTGACTCTGTCGCTGAGCCAGATGCTGTCTCCTGTCCTGTTTCAGAGGAAACCACTCAGCCTGCAAGATCCGGGTAATCGAAGAGGGTTGGATTATTGGTAGTTGGGAGCTCCAACGTTAGGCGCGTTATGGGGCCAATTAGGGACTTGGGTCACAAGAAGGGAAAAAAAACAATGTGCACTCTGTGGTGTCACCGCCAGACACCACGCTTGCTAGGTGGTAGCCTTTAAATCGGCCGCGGTCCGTTGGTATATGTCGGACCCGCGTGTCGCCACTGTCAGTGATTGCAGACCGAGCGCCGCCACACGGCAGGTCTAGAGAGACTTCCTAGCACTCGCCCCAGTTGTACAGCCGACTTTGCTAGCGATGGTTCACTGACAAATTACGCTCTCCTTTGCCGAGACGATAGTTAGCATAGCCTTCAGCTACGTCATTTGCTACGACCTAGCAAGGCGCCATTATCATTTGTTATTTATCTTGGGATGCATGTACAGTCAGACCGATGTTCACCAATTATGGATTAGAGTTAAGTATTCCAGCAGCTACGTACTTTTCTTGATAGTATAATTACTTTACCTGTTCCAGACCTCACGCCAGCCTGCGTGAGCTTAAACGCGTGCTTTTCGGCTTCCTCCAAACCCCGTGAATTGGCTCCTGCCAATTCACAACACACTCCGTGTGCATACCGAGTGGAGTCATTCCAGATGTGGAAAGGGTCATCCCGGGTGCCATGAAGAGCACAGGGTGCAGCCAGCTGCATGTGGTGGCTCACGTCGGTACCAATGATGTGTGTCACTTTGGATCAGAAGAGATTCTCTCTAGTTTAGAGCGGCTAACAGAAGTGGTAAAGGCTGCCAGTCTTGCTTGCATGATAAAAGCAGAGCTGAACATTTGCAGTACAATCGACAGGACCGATTGCGGACCTTGGTACAGAGCCGAGTGGAGGGTCTGAATCAGAGGCTCAGACGGTTCTACAACCGTGTAGGCTGCAGATTCCTCGACTTGCGCCAAAGGGTGGTTGGGTTTCGGATTCCTCTGAATAGGTCTGGTGTCCACTATACGCAGGAGGCGGCTATGCGGGTAGCAGGGGCTGTGTGGCGTGGACTGGGAGGTTTTTTTAAGTTAGAGGGTCTCGTGAAAACACAAGAAGGGCTTCAGTTACAAAGGGTGCAGGCTGAACACAGGAAGAACGTAGATACAGGAACCATTGGTATAACAGTTATAAACTGTTGTAGCTGTATTGGGAAAGTACCATAGCTGCAAGGGCTAATAGAAAATACTGATGCTCAAATCGTTATAGGCACTGAAAGCTGGCTAAAACCGGATATAAAATCAGCCGAAATTTTTGCGAAGAACCTAACGGTGTTTCGGTTCTAGGCGCGCAGTCCGGAACCGTGCGACTGCTACGGTCGCAGGTTCGAATCCTGCCTCGGGCATGGATGTGCGTGATGTCCTTAGGTTAGTTAGGTTTAAGTAGTTCTAAGTTCTAGGGGACTTATGATCACAGCAGTTGAGTCCCATAGTGCTCAGAGCCATTTTTTGAACCTAACGGTGTTCCGTAAGGATAGGCTAAACACGGTTGGCGGTGGCGTGTATGTTGCTGTTAAAGGTAGTTTAACTTGTCGCGAAATTGAAGTAGATACTTCCTGCGAGTTAGTATGGGCAGAGGTCATTGTTGGCAACCGGAACAAAACAATAATTGGATCCTTTTACCGACCTCCTAATTCGGATGGTACAGTTGCTGAAAGATTTGATTTCAAACACGCGCCCGACTCAAACGATAATAGTTGGTGGTGACTTTAATTTACCCTCGATATGTTGGCGAAAATACGTGTTTAATTCTGCAAGTACGCATAAAATATCATCAAAAATTGTGCTAAACGCATTCTCTGAAAATTATTTCGAGCAGTTAGTTCATGAGCCCACGCGAATAGTAAATGGTTGTGCAAACCCACTTGACTTCTTAGTAACTAATAATCCTGAGTTAATAACGAGCATCAAAACCGATACAGGGATTAGTGAACACAGGGTTGTCGTAGCGATATTGAATATTTTAATTCCCAAATCCTCCAAAAATAAGCGAAAAATATACCTATTCAAAAAAAACACATAAAAATTCACTTGACACCTTCCTGAGAGACAATCTCCACTCATTCCAAATTAATAATGGAAGTGTAGACCAGATGTGGCTTAAATTCAAAGAAATAGTATCGGCAGCAATTGAGAGATTTATACCAAACAAATTAACAAACGACGGAGCTGATCCTTCTTGGTACACAGAACGGGTTAGAACACTGTTGCAGAAACAACGAAACAAAACAAACAAAAAATGGTTCAAATGCCTCAGAACACTATGGGACTTAACATCTGAGGTCATCAGTCCCCTAGACTTAGAACTCCTTAAACCTAACTAACCTAAGGACATTACACACATCCATGCCCGAGGCAGGACTCGAACCTGCGCCGGTTTCAGTCGCGAAGTTCCAGATTGAAGCGCCTAGAATCGCTCGGCGACAACGGCCGGAAACAACGAAACAAACATGCCAAATTTAAACAGACGTAAAATCCCCAAGATTGTCGATCTTTTACAGAAGCTCGAAATTTAGCGCGGACTTCAGTGCAAGATGCTTATATCAGTTTCCACAACGAAACTTTATCTCGAAACCTGGCAGAAAATCCAAAGAGATTCTGGTCGTATGTGAAGTATGTTAACGACAAGGAACAATCAATGCCTTCTCTGCGCGATAGCAATGGTGACACTATCGAAGACAGTGGTGCCGAAGCAGAGCTACTAAACGCAGGCTTCCGAAATGCCTTCACAAAAGAAGACCAAGTAAATATTCTAGAATTCGAATCGAGAACAGCTGCCAACATGAATAATGTAGAAGTAAATACCCTCGGACTAGTGAAGCAACTTAAATCACTTAATAAAAGGAAGTCTTCTGGTCCAGACTGTATACCAGTTAGGTTTCTTTCGGAGTTTGCTGATGCATCAGCTCCATACTTAACAATCATATACAACCGTTCGCTTGACGAAAGATCCGTACCCAAAGACTGGAAAGTTGCACAGGTCACACCAATATTCAAGAAAGGTAGTAGGAGTAATCCACTACATTACAGGCCCATATCGTAATTTCGATATGCAGCAGGATTTTGGAACATATATTGCGTTCAAACACTGAGTTACCTCGAAGAAAACTGTCTATTGACGCACAGTCAACATGGGTTTAGAAAACATCGTTCCTGTGAAACACAACTAGCTCTATATTCACATAAAGTGTTGAGTGCTATTGACAAGGGATTTCAAGTCGATTCCATATTTCTGGATTTCCAGAAGGCTTTTAACACTGTACCACACAAGCGGCTGTAGTGAAATTGCGTGCTTATGGAATATCGTCTCAGTTATGTGACAGAATTTGTGATTTCCTGTCAGAGAGGTCACAGTTCGTAGTAATTGACGGAAAGTCATCGAGTAAAACAGAAGTGATATCTGGCGTTCCCCAATGTAGTGTTGTAGGCCTTTCGCTGTTCCTTATCTATATAAACGATTTTGGAGACAATCTGAGCAGCCGTCTTAGGTTGTTTGCAGATGACGCTGTCGTTTATCGACTAATAAAGTCACCAGAAGAGCAAAACAAATTGCAAAACGATTTAGAAAAGATATCTTAATGGTGCGAAAATTGGCAGTTGATCCTAAATAACGAAAAGTGTGTGGTCATCCACAAGACTGCCAAAAGGAATTCTTTAAACTTCGGCTAAACGATAAATCAGTCTAATCTAAAAGCCGAAAATTCAACTAAATACCTAGGTATTACAATTGGAAGGAACACATAGATAATGTTGTGGGGAAGGCTAACCAAAGACTGCGTCTTATTGGCAGGACACTCAGAAAATGGAACAGATCTACTAAGGAGACTGCCTACACTACGGCACCGAGCGAGGTGGCGCAGTGGTTAGCACACTGGACTCGCATTCGGGAGGACGACGGTTCAATCCCGTCTCCAGCCATCCTGATTTAGGTTTTCCGTGATTTCCCTAAATCGCTTCAGGCAAATGCCGGGATGGTTCCTTTGAAAGGGCACAGCCGATTTCCTTCCCAATCCTTCCCTAACCCGAGCATGAGCTCCGTCTCTAATGACCTCGTTGTCGACGGGACGTTAAACACTAACCACCACCACCACCTACACTACGCTTGTCCGTCCTCTTTTAGAATACTGCTGCGCGGTGTTGGATCCATACCTGATAGGTTCAAAAAATGGCTCTGAGCACTATGGGACTCAACTGCTGTGGTCATCAGTCCCCTAGAACTTAGAACTACTTAAACCTAACTAACCTAAGGACATCACACACAGCCATGCCCGAGGCAGGATTCGAAGCTGCGACCGTAGCAGTCGCACGGTTCCGGACTGCGCGCCTAGAACCACGAGACCACCGCGGCCGGCCTATACCTGATAGGAGTGACGGACTACCTCTAAAAAGTTCAAAGAAGGGCAGCACGTTTTGTATTATCGAGAAATATGGGAGAGAGTGTCACAGAAATGATACAGGATTTGCGCTGGACATCATTAAAAGAAAGGCGTTTTTCGTTGTGAAGGAATCTTCTCCCGAAATTACAATCACCAACTTTCTCCTCCGAATGCGAAAATATTTTGTTGACACCGACCTACATAGGGAGAAACGATCACCACGACGAAATAAGGGAAATCAGAGCTCGTAAGGAAAGATGTAGGGGTTCGTTCTTTTCGCTCGCTATACGAGATTGGAATAATAGAGAATTGTTAAGGTGGTTCGATGAACCCTCTACCAGGCACTTAAATATGATTTGCAGAGTATCCATGTGGATGAAGATGTAGATGAAGATGTAGATGTGGTTATTTCACGCATTGTTGCTTGTCTGTTAGCACTGACAACTCTGTCCAAACTCCGCTGCTCTCGGTCGTTAAGTGAAGGCTGTAGCCCACTGCGTTGTCCGTGGTGAGAAGTAGTGCCTGAAATGTGGTATTCTCGGCTCACTCGTGACACTGTGGATCTCGGAATATTGAATTCCTAACGATTTCCGAAATGTAATGTCCCATGTGTCTAACTCCAACTACCATTCCACGTTCAAAGTCTGTTAACTCCTGTCGTGCGGCAATAATCACGTCGGAAACCTTTCCACGTGAATCACGTGGGTACAAATGACAGTTCCGGCAATGCACTGCCCTTTTACACCTTGTGTACACGATACTACCGCCGTTTCTATATGTACATATTGCTATCTCATGCCTTTTATCACGTTAGTGTAGTTCCAAAAGGATGGTTGTCTGTGCTATAAAGCCCAAATCCTGCTGCATTGGTTTGAAGGTTTATATACTGTAGTTCACTGTAATGGCAGTCTTGTACAGGGCGCGTCAAGAGGAAAGGTACATGCTTTAAAGTGTGTGACATTAGTGCATCCCATTAAAAAAAAAAAAAAACGCCATGTGAACGTATGACATGTTCTTACGTTTCCGAGGAAACTAATGAAATCAGTGGGGAACAGGACAAATGCAGGTGATAGTAAATGAAATATTGTGATCTGAGGCCATTTGGGTCCCGTGGAAGGGAGAGCCTTGAGTTATTACAGGCGGGGTATATTAAGGTGCAAAGCCAGGGGTGGAATAAGACACCCCCTGGCTACCAACGAGGCCCAGATTACTTTCATATCTGGCTACTTACAAGAAACATAGTACCCTAGACCATATTTTTACAGCTAAATTTAACGAAAGTTTTCATCGCCACCCAGATGTTATTACTGTTTGCTCGGATGTGTCCAAGCAGGGAGATTTTCTCTGTTGTTCTGTGTTCCTCGACATTGTCCTCAGGATAGAGCTCCCAAAGCGGTTTTCAGTTTATTACGTGAAACTGTTTGCTATGATTGGGGCAGATGAGACGGCGTCATGACAAGAAATTCCTCACCTTCTGAGATTCATAAAATGATCTTCTAGCTGTTGGGCAGATGTACCCAGCAGATCGGATGGTGCAAGAAGTGCAGGACGCAAGACAAGGAAATGATTCTCTGCTGTGTTCCAGGCCACACAGGTATTCGGATAAACGAACCGTTGCTGCGGCTACCAAGGAGACTTGCTCCCTTCCTCCTCCTGCTCGCTCTTCAGTCCCCTTCCAGGCTGTCACTTCATTTGTGACCAGGAAGGCTATGTGTTGGTGGCAGGCTCAGTGGCTGGAAGTGAGGAATAATAAACAATGTTCCGTAAAACGTTCAGTGCCAGGAGTGACCTCCTTCTGCCTACGATGGCCTGAAGAAATATCCATTACACGGCTTAGAGTGGGACACTGCCCATTGACACATGGCTTCCTCTTACGTCGCGACGATTCCCCAGTACGTCACAAATGCGGATCACAGCTATCAATAAGAGATATTTTAACTCAGTGTGTTTGAGATAACGACGTGAGGGTTGATCTAGGTTCCCCCACACGACCTGTCCTCTATTTCAACTGATAATGAGACGGGTGTTGTTCGTGTTGTTTAAGATTTTGTATGGTGTCCGGAATATTTCACAATATATTGTGAGTGATATTTTAACGCGTCACAGAGTGCCTCGGTCACTCTCTATTTATAAGTAATCTTCCAGCCACAGTTGCCTGTCCCCTTTTTAACCGTGTCTTTACTGGTATTTTATCCATGATTTTACCCGGTTATTCTGCTGTGTTTTGTCGGGATGTAGTCACGGGCTTCTCTGAACCTCACCTTCTTGGGAGTACCTTGCAATCCTTGTGTGAGAATGAAACTTGGTTTTCCGTTTCATTGTTATTTTTAAATAGATTTTCACCATGCTCGTCGGTGTATCATTCATGCAAAGGTGCTGATGGCCTTGCTGTTTAGCGCCCTCAGCCGTGTATCACAATCATTATCATCATTTCCTCACAAAAGATGTTCAAAAAGTCCACCGTCAACTGCAATGCGTTTTGCAGCTCTTGCGCACAGCTACTATGTTTCTGTATCCGAGTTCATTCGTACGTTCCTTTACTATAGCAAACGCATGTAAAATACGAGCGAGAGGTTACCTCATTTGTTTCCACTCTGCGCCATAGACTTCGCTCTTAAGCTAACCCCAAAAACAATAATATAATGCGGTCAGATTTAGAGGTCTCGGTGGTCAAGAATTCACTCCACGTCAGTGATTTTCAAACAAATGCATGTCAGATATGGTTAAAATAAGAGCATATGTTCATTTCAAGTTTTTTTTCTGAATCACCATTAGTATCATCACTCAAAACACATACCTTTCCTCCCGACTCACCTTGTATACACAGTCATGACATTCCTGGTACCCACTACGCCAAAGCATTCACATGTAGTGTGTAGTAGTTATGTACAGGTGAAAAAACTTGCAGGGAATACACTACAGTGAAAATAGACACCAAATTCCTAAAAGAATCTTCTATGTGAAGTGCACATGTACGATTTTTAGGTTAGAGAATTCCCTTCCTAGGCCCAACAAGACGCCTCCTGAGGCGCGGCAAGGTAGGAGTAGGCAAAATGCAACAGGGAATAACAATACTAATGTGCTAATAGTAAACAGCAGGAACGTCTATAGAGAGGTCCCAGAACTGGTCTCATTAATAAACGATCACAATGCCCACATAGTATTAGGGACAGAAAGTTGGCTGAAACCAGATGTAAACAGTAATGAAATTCTAAACTCAGATTGGAATGTATACCGCAGAGACAGGCTGTACAGTGAAGGGGGATGCGTGTTTATAGCGATAAGAAGTGCAATAGTATCAAAGGAAATTGACGGAGATCCGAAATGTGAAATAATTTGGGTGAAGTACATGAGCAGGCTCAGACATGGTAATTGGTTCAAATGGCTCTGAGCACTATGGGACTTAACATCTATGGTCATCAGTCCCCTAGAACTTAGAACTACTTAAACCTAACTAACCTAAGGACATCACACAACATCCAGTCATCACGAGGCAGAGAAAATCCCTGCCCCGCCGGGAATCGAACCCGGGAAACCGGGCGCTGGAAGCGAGAACACTTGTGGCTGAGCACCTGAAGGATAATTTGGAAAATATTTCGAGTAGATTTCCCCACCATGTTATAGTTCTGGGTGGAGATTTTAATTTGCCGGGTATAGACTGGGAGACTCAAACGTTCATAACGGGTGGCAGGGACAAAGAATCCAGTGAAAGTTTTTTAAGTGCTTTATCTGAAAACTACCTTGAGCAGTTAAACAGAGAACCGACTCGTGGCGATAACATATTAGACCTTCTGGTGACAAACACACCCGAACTATTTGAAACAGTTAACGCAGAACAGGGAATCAGCGATCATAAAGCGGTTACGGCATCGATGATTTCAGCCGTAAATAGAAACATTAAAAAAGGTTAGCAAAAGTGACAAAAAGCAGATTTCAGAGTACCTGACGGCTCAACACAAAAGTTTTGTCTCAAGTACAGACAGCGTTGAGGATCAGTGGACAAAGTTTAAAACCATCGTACAATATGCGTTATAAGAGTATGTGCCAAGCAAGATCGTAAGAGATGGAAAAGAGCCACCGTAGTACAACAACCGAGTTAGAAAACTGCTGCGGAAGCAAAGGGAACTTCACAGCAAACATAAACATAGCCAAAGCCTTGCAAACAAACAAAAATTACGCGAAGCGAAATGTAGTGTGAGGAGGGCTATGCGAGAGCCGTTCACTGAATTCGAAAGTAAAGTTTTATGTACTGACTTGGCAGAAAATTCTAAGAAATTTTGGTCTTATGTCAAAGCGCTAGGTGGATCAAAACAAATGTCCAGACACTCTGTGACCAAAATGGTACTGAAACACAGGATGACAGACTAAAGGCCGAAACACTAAATGTCTTTTTCCAAAGCTGTTTCACAGAGGAAGACTGCAGTGTAGTTCCTTCTATAGATTGTCGCACAGATGACAAAATGGTAGATATCGAAATAGACGACAGAGGGATAGAGAAACAATTAAAATCGCTCAAAAGAGGAAAGGCCGCTGGACCTGATGGGATACCAGTTCCATTTTACACAGAGTACGCGAAGGCACTTGCCGCCCCCCCCCCCCCCTCCCTTCTTGCAGCGGTGTACCGTAGGACTCTAGAAGAGCGTAGCGTTCCAAAAGATTGGAAAAGGGTACAGGTCATCCCAGTTTTCAAGAAGGGACGTCGAACAGATGTGCAGAACTATAGACCTATATCTCTGACGTCGAAAAGTTGTAGAATTTTGGAACACGTATTACGTTCGAGCATAATGACTTTTCTGGAGACTAGAAATCTACTCTGTAGGAATCAGCATGGGTTTCGAAAAAGACAGTCGTGTGAAACCCATCTCGCGCTATTCGTCCACGAGACTCAGAGGGCCATAGACACGGGTTCACAGGTAGATGCCGTGTTTCTTGACTTCCGCAAGGCGTTCGATACAGTTCCCCACAGTCATTTAATGAACAAAGTAAGAGCATACGGACTATCAGACCAATTGTGTGATTGGATTGAAGAGTTCCTAGATAACAGAACGCAGCATGTCACTTTCAATGGAGAGAAGTCTTCCGAAGTAAGAGTGATTTCAGGTGTGCCGCAGGGGAATGTCGTAGGACCGTTGCTATTCACAATATACATTAATGACCTTGTGGATGACATCGGAAGTTCACTGAGGCTTTTGCGGATGATGCTGTGATATATCGAGAGGTTGTAACAATGGAATATTGTACTGAAATGCAGGAGGATCTGCAGCGAATTGACGCATGGTGCATTGAATGGCAATTGAATCTCAATGTAGACAAGTGTAATGTGCTGCGAATACATTTACCTACAATATAGCAGGTCAGCAACTGGAAGCAGCTAATTCCATAAATTATCTGGGAGTAGGCATTAGATGCCAGACTGAGATTCATTGGAAGAATCCTAAGGAAATGCAGTCCGAAAACAAAGGAAATAGGTTACAGTACACTTGCTCGCCCACTGCTTGAATACTGCTCACCGGTGTGAGATCCGTACCAGATAGGGTTCATAGAAGAGATAGAGAAGATCCAACGGAAAGCAGCGCGCTTCGTTACAGGATCATTTAGTAATCGCGAAAGCGTTACGGAGATAATAGATAAACTCCAGTGGAAGACTCTGCAGGAGAGACGCTCAGCAGCTCGGTACGGGCTTTTGTTGAAGTTTCGAGAACATACCTTCAGAGTTTCAGAGAGAGCATAAGGGAACAATTGACAGGAATGGGAGAAAGAAATACAGTAGAAGAAGAATGGGTAGCTTTGAGGAATGAAATAGTGAAGGCAGCAGAGGATCAAGTAGGTAAAAAGACGAGGGCTAGTAGAAATCCTTGGGTAACAGAAGAGATACTGAATTTAATTGATGAAAGGAGAAAGTACAAAAATGCACCAAGTGAAACAGGCAAAAAGGAATACAAACGCCTCAAAAATGAGCTCGACAGGAAGTGCAAAATGGCTAAGCAGGGATGGCTAGAGGACAAATGTAAGGATGTAGAAGCTTATCTCACGAGGGGTAAGATAGATACTGCCTACAGGAAAATTAAAGAGACCTTTGGAGAAAAGACAACCACCTGCATGAATGTCAAGAGCACAGATGGAAACCCAGTTCCAAGCAAAGAAGGGAAAGCAGAAAGGTGGAAGGAGTATATAGAGGGTCTATACAAGTGCGATATTCTTGAGGACAATATTATGGAAATGGAAGAGGAGGTAGATGAAGATGAAATGGGAGATACGATACTGCGTGAAGAGTTTGACAGCGCACTGAAAGACCTAAGTCGAAACAAGGCCGCGGGAGTAGACAACATTCCATTAGAACTACTGACAGCCTTGGGAGAGCCATTCCTGACAACTCTCTACCATCTGGTGAGCAAGATGTATGAGATAGGCGAAATTCCCTCAGACTTCAAGAAGAATATAATAATTACAATCCCAAAGAAAGCAGGTGTTGACAGATGTGAAAATTACCGAACTATCAATTTAATAAATCACAGCTGCAAAATACTAGCGCGAATTCTTTACAGACGAATGGAAAAACTGGTAGAAGCCGACATCGGGGAAGATCAGTTTAGATTCCGTAGAAATGTTGGAACACGTGAGGCAATGCTGACACTACGAATTATCTTAGAACAAAGATTAAGGAAAGGCAAACCTACGTTTCTAGCATTTGTAGACTTAGAGAAAGCATTTGACAATGTTGACTGGAATACTGTCTTTCAAAGACTGAAGGTGGCAGGGGTAAAATACAGGGAGCGAAAGGCTATTAACAATTTGTACAGAAACCAGATGGCAGTTATAAGAGTCGAGGGACATGAAAGGGAAGCAGTGGTTGGGAAGGGAGTGAGACAGGGTTGTAGCCTCTCCCCGATGCTTTTCAATCTGTATATTGAGCAAGCAGTAAAGGAAACGAAAGAAAAGTTCGGAGTAAGTATTAAAATCCACGGAGAAGAAATAAAAACTTTGAGGTTCGCCGACGACATTGTAATTCTGTCAGAGACAGCAAAGGACTTGGAAGATCAGTTGAACGGAATGGACAGTGTCTTCAAAGGAGGGTATAAGATGAACATCAACAAAAGCAAAACGAGGATAATGGAATGTAGTCGAATTAAGTCAGGTGATGCTGCGGGAATTAGATTAGGAAATGAGACACTTAAAGTAGTAAAGGAGTTCTGCTATTTGGGAAGCAAAATAACTGATGATGGTCGAAGCAGAGAGGATATAAAATGTAGACTGGCAATGGCAAGGAAAGCGTTTCTGAAGAAGAGAAATTTGTTAACATCGCGTATTGATTTAAGTGTCAGGAAGTCGTTTCTCAAAAATGGCTCTGAGCACTATGCGACTTAACTTCTGAGGTCATCAGTCGCCTAGAACTTAGAACTAAGTAAACCTAACTAACCTAAGGACATCACACACATCCATGCCCGAGGCAGGATTCGAACCTGCGACCGTAGCGGTCACTCGGCTCCAGACTGTAGCGCCTAGAACCGCACAGCCACACTGGCCGGCGCAGTCGTTTCTGAAAGTATTTGTATGGAGTGAAGCCATGTATGGAAGTGAAACATGGACGATAAATAGTTTAGACAAGAAGAGAATAGAAGCTTTCGAAATGTGGTGCTACAGAAGAATGCTGAAGATTAGATGGGTAGATCACATAACTAATGAGGAGGTATTGAATAGAATTGAGGAGAAGAGGAGTTTGTGGCACAGCTTGACTAGAAGAAGGGATCGGTTGGTAGGACATTTTCTGAGGCATCAAGGGATCACCAATTTAGTACTGGACGGCAGCATGGAGGGTGAAACTCGTAGAGGGAGACCAAGAGATGAATACACTATACAGATTCAGAAGGATGTAGGCTGCAGCAGGTACTGGGAGATGGAGAGGCTTGCACAGGATAGAGTAGCATGGAGAGTTGCATCAAACCAGTCTCAGGACTGAAGACCGCAACAACAACAACCTGCACCGAGGAGTCAAGCAGTATATTGCTCCCTCCTACGTATATCTCGCGAAGAGACCATGAGGATAAAATCAGAGAGATTAGAGCCCACACAGTGGCATACCGACAATCCTTCTTTCCACGAACAATACGAGACTCGAATAGAAGGGAGAACCGATAGAGGTACTCACGGTACCCTCCGCCACAGGTGGCTTGCGAAGTATGGATGTAGATGTAGACGTATATAAACCAATTTTGACGGAAAATTTATTAATTTCAGCACAAAATTCATTGATTTCAGCATAAAATTTGTTATAATACTAATCAGTCTTGATCACGACTCATTAGTACTTTAATTATCTATCACATCGCTGTCAATTTCCAACTATGTTTTAAAAAATCATTAACACAATTCGTTCATTTCGACGCAAGTTTATGCGATTTAAACGCAAAATTCATTGATTCGGGCACAAAATTCGTTGATTTCGGTCCTATTCCAATCGTAAATCGAGCAAGGGGGAACGACTAAGTGCTTCTATACGAGCTCGTATTTCCTCTGGCTTCACAGCCATTATGCAAGATATACGGTCATGGCAATAGCTCTCATATGTTTTCAGATTTCAGTTCTACAACACCATTTCACTCTCAGTAGTTCGATAATTAACCTGGTCCACTCTTCTTAAAAAGCTTCGATCAGTGGTTTCGGGTCTTACCATTCCGAGCTAGAGTTGTGAAACTACCGCAAGCTACTACAGACTATCATAAGTAAGAGGAGGCTACGGTATTTTTCCTAGTAGCATTGGGCAGTTTAGATTGTAACTGCCTTATCTCTACGTTAGGTGTGTTGGATGCCTACCAAGCGTAACCTCATTTCGATCATTTTGTTTGCATATGCCATCAGTGTCTTACTAGATTCACCCAGATACCTGGAGCGGTAAACCGTCTAGAAACTGAGTGAGTGTATATAAAGGTCTCCGTAACCTTCGGAACACTTTTGTTCTACACTCCTGGAAATTGAAATAAGAACACTGTGAATTCATTGTCCCAGGAAGGGGAAACTTTATTGACACATTCCTGGGGTCAGATACATCACATGATCACACTGACAGAACCACAGGCACATAGACACAGGCAACAGAGCATGCACAATGTCGGCACTAGTACAGTGTATATCCACCTTTCGCAGCAATGCAGGCTGCTATTCTCCCATGGAGACGATCGTAGAGATGCTGGATGTAGTCCTGTGGAACGGCTTGCCATGCCATTTCCACCTGGCGCCTCAGTTGGACCAGCGTTCGTGCTGGACGTGCAGACCGCGTGAGACGACGCTTCATCCAGTCCCAAACATGCTCAATGGGGGACAGATCCGGAGATCTTGCTGGCCAGGGTAGTTGACTTACACCTTCTAGAGCACGTTGGGTGGCACGGGATACATGCGGACGTGCATTGTCCTGTTGGAACAGCAAGTTCCCTTGCCGGTCTAGGAATGGTAGAACGATGGGTTCGATGACGGTTTGGATGTACCGTGCACTATTCAGTGTCCCCTCGACGATCACCTGTGGTGTACGGCCAGTGTAGGAGATCGCTCCCCACACCATGATGCCGGGTGTTGGCCCTGTGTGCCTCGGTCGTATGCAGTCCTGATTGTGGCGCTCACCTGCACGGCGCCAAACACGCATACGACCATCATTGGCACCAAGGCAGAAGCGACTCTCATCGCTGAAGACGACACGTCTCCATTCGTCCCTCCATTCACGCCTGTCGCGACACCACTGGAGGCGGGCTGCACGATGTTGGGGCGTGAGCGGAAGACGGCCTAACGGTGTGCGGGACCGTAGCCCAGCTTCATGGAGACGGTTGCGAATGGTCCTCGCCGATACCCCAGGAGCAACAGTGTCCCTAATTTGCTAGGAAGTGGCGGTGCGGTCCCCTACGGCACTGCGTAGGATCCTACGGTCTTGGCGTGCATCCGTGCGTCGCTGCGGTCCGGTCCCAGGTCGACGGGCACGTGCACCTTCCGCCGACCACTGGCGACATCATCGATGTACTGTGGAGACCTCACGCCCCACGTGTTGAGCAATTCGGCGGTACGTCCACCCGGCGTCCCGCATGCCCGCTATACGCCCTCGCTCAAAGTCCGTCAACTGCACATACGGTTCACGTCCACGCTGTCGCGGCGTGCTACCAGTGTTAAAGACTGCGATGGAGCTCCGTATGCCACGGCAAACTGGCTGACACTGACGGCGGCGGTGCACAAATGCTGCGCAGCTAGCGCCATTCGACGGCCAACACCGCGGTTCCTGGTGTGTCCGCTGTGCCGTGCGTGTGATCATTGCTTGTACAGCCCTCTCGCAGTGTCCGGAGCAAGTATGGTGGGTCTGACACACCGGTGTCAATGTGTTCTTTTTTCCATTTCCAGGAGTGTATATAGTTATCATTCTGTCTGTTGCTTTAAAAAAGCGGTATTTATAACAAAATTGAAGTTTCTATATTTCATTCGAAATGTTTTATTCGAAAATTGCTGATTTGTAACGTGAAGCAGAGTCGTGTTGTAATAAAATGGATCAAATGGCTCTGAGCACTATGGGACTTAATCTCTGAGGTCATCAGTCCCCTAGAAAAATGGCTCTGAGCACTATGGGACTTAACATCCATGGTCATCAGTCCCCTAGAACTTAGAACTACTTAAACCTAACTAACCTAAGGACATCACACAACACCCAGTCATCACGAGGCAGAGAAAATCCCTGACCCCGCCGGGAATCGAACCCGGGAACTCGGGCGTGGGAAGCGAGAGTCCCCTAAAACTTAGAACTACTTAAACCTAACTAACCTAAGGACATCACACACATCCATGCCCGAGGCAGTATTCGAACCTGGGACCGTAGTGATCACGCGGTTCCAATTGTGTTGTAATAGAATTAACTAAAATTAATAGGAAACACAGTCTCCTCAATCAAAGGCAAAATTAAAAAAAGAAAAAACAAAATCATATCAAATATCGCTTCAGTACTTCGTCTATGTTACATAACATATGTTTGTGTTATCCATAAATAGGTTTCACACTTATCAATAACAACAGGAAACTCTTACATTTAATTATGATGAAAAACGTTCTACTGGCTGCAAAATAACATTAATTATGTAGATTTTTATGTTTTGCATGGAAACTGTACTTGCATCAAAAGTAATTGCTTTGTTTACATAAAAACGCAGATGCTGGGAGATCAACTAATTTATGTTACTTATACAATGCAGTTTGCATTTCGTACGGATCTGAAATACGCAATGGACTAACGTTGTACAATGTGTGATTGTAATAATGTGCAAAACAAACAGTCAAAAATGATGAGTAGTCGACTCCCAGAGCCGCGCGTGATTAGCCGAGCGGTCTTGGGCGCTGCAGTCATGGACTGTGCGGCTGGTCCCGGCGGAGGCTCGAGTCCTCCCTCGGGCAAGGGTGTGTGTGTTTGTCCTTAGGATAATTTAGTTTAAGTAGTGTGTAAGCTTAGGGACTGATGACCTTAGCAGTTAAGTCCCATAAGATTTCACACACATTTTTTTCGACTCCCAGAATCTCTCACAGATTCATTTGTTTCTTTCGTACTAGTGCTGTCAATATCACCGGCAAACCTATCATTTACTACGTCATTTATGTATTGTATCGTAACTACCAAACTTTAGTTTTGGTAAAGCGTAACTCTATTCTTACCCCATTTCATTTGTTGTGGTACTGCCACACTGGAAGCTACAGAATGGTTGGTCTCTGGGAGACTGGACTCGTAAAAGGCTCTGTGTTTCATGTATGAATAGCGGGTAACATTACAAAAGGGGAAGTATTGATACTCTTGAAGTGCACACACTGATCACTGTCAAGAAATGCCAAATCTTTCCCAACGTTTATGCTACTAACTATATTATACTCCTAAAATTCTCCTCAGATACGAATACTGACAAATTTCTATCGCACCAAAGAATACATTATGTGATCAAAATTATCCGGACACCCCCCAAAACATACGTTTTTCATATTAGATGCATTGTGCTGCCACCTGCTGCCAGGTACACCATATCAGCGACCTCAGTAGTCATTATACATCGTGAGAGAGCAGAATGGGGTGCTCTGCGAAACTCACGGATTTCGAACGTGGTCAGGTGATTGGGTGTCACTTGTGTCATATGTCTGTACGCGAGATTTCCGCACTCCTAAACTTCCCTAGGTCCACTGTTTCCGATGTGATAGTAAAGTGGAAACGTGAAGGGACAGATACAACACAAAAGCGTACAAGCCAACCTCGTCTGTTGACTGACAGAGACCGTCAACAGTTGAAGAAGGTCGTAATTTGTAATAGGCAAACATCTGTCCAGACCATCACACAGGTATTCCAAACTGCACCAGAATCCACTGCAAGTACTATGACAGTTAGGCGGGAGATAAGAAAACTTGGATTTCATGGTCGAGCGGCTGCTCAAAAGCGACACATCACGCCGGTAAATGCCAAACGACGCCTCCCTTAGTGTAAGGAGCGTAAACATTGGACGATTGAACAGTGGATAAACGTTGTGTGGAGTGACGAATCACGGTACACAATGTGGCGATCCGATGGCAGGTCGTGGGTATGGCGAATGCCCGGTGAACGTCATCTGCCAGCGTGTGTAGTGCCAACAGTAAAATTCGGAGGCGATAGTGTTAAGGTGTGGTCGTGTTTTTCATGGAGGGGTCCTGCACCCCTTGTTGTTTTGCGTGGCACTACCACAGCATAGGCCTATATTGATGTTTTAAGCACCTTCTTGCTTCCCACTGTTGAAGAGCAATTCGGGGATGGCGACTGCATTTTTCAACACGATCGAGCACCTGTTCACAATGCACGGCCTGTGGCGGAGAGGTTACACGACTATAACATCCCTGTAATGGACTAGCCTGCACAGAACCCTGACCTGAATCCTATAGAACACCTGGGGATGTTTTGGAACGCCAACTTCGTGCCAGGCCTCATCAACCCACATCGATACCTCTCCGCAGTGCAACACTCCGTGAAGAATGGGCTGCCGTTCCCCAAGAAACCTTCCACCATCTGATTGAACGTATGCCTGCGAGAGTGGAATCTGTCATCAAGGCTAAGGTGGGCCAACACCATATTGAATTCCAGCATTGCCGATGGAGGGCACCACGAACTTGTATTTCATTCTCAGCCAGGTGTCCGGATACTTTTGATCACATAGTGTACCTATGATAAAAGTCATTGTTAGCTAAACATAAAACTGTCGTCTATCAAAACAGTATATGTTCATTGTGGTGCAACTATCTGAGAATCTGTTAGACTCTATAGTATGAATCTGTTACTATTACTATTACTGACAGTAGTTGTAATACTAGTTATGAATCTATTTTGAATTTATGGTTTGACTGTGCTATGACCTTATTGAGTTAGCCACGATGTTCACATGTCTTTATGAAGTTTTATGAGCACTTTTTCCATAGGTGACTATGGTATTGGAGTTTCATCCCTCAAAGGATTCCTCCTGTTCTTCTGTCTGTGTTGCTCTCCGAAAAACATATTTCACTGACCACCCATCCTCCAACTCTTCGACGTTACGGTGCATTCAATTAGAATGACTGAAAGAAAAAATCACAACTGCCGAATTTTAATCTGCCAGGGATTCTGTAAACATCTGGTGACATGTATTTCCGGAAACCTAGTACAGCTTTTGTCGTGCAGAATCGCCATAGTATTGTTTGTAGACGACTGATCAACACGCTATTAAGCAATCATTGATCAACACGCTATTAAGCAGTAATTCGAATTGTTGATAACTGCCATCGGTCTGATGAATTAACTATACCGCTGTATCGCTTACATCGGTACACTGTCAAATTTCTGCAACACGTGTTATAATCCGTCTGGGGACAGGATATCAACGTGCATTCCATAAACAATGGTCATGTGAAACACAGCTTGCTCTGTTCGTGCACGAGGCCGCAGAGGCTATAAATACCGGTGTCCAGGTTGAAAACATGTTCTTTCTCATCAGCATTTGACACAGTTCTGTGCTGTCACCACATCAACAAAATACGGAATATTAGATCAGAATTGTCAGTGGAATGAAGAGTTCCTAGCAAATAGCATGTTGCTCTCAACAGTGAGGAATTTCCGGCTTAAAAATAGTTTCAGTCATTCCTCTATGGCACGGGTGGGCAACCGACGGTCCGCGCGGCGGATCCGACCCGCGATTGGTATCAATCGGGCCCGCGGACTACATCCGCAGGAGAGGACAACGCGCTAACACTGTACTCCGCCCGGGACACATTCTCGGGTATTCCTGCCAAAGCTCGGCTAGGCTCGGCACAGTTTTGCAGCTCATGATGCAGACCAGTGAAAGTCTTGCTTAAAGACTTGGCTAAACATAACGCAGCCTGGTGACACGTCGCAAGCCGTTGCGGATGGCAGGTGTTTACAAGGCAAGGGACGCCGCACAGGCAAGGGTTATCCTCGGCGATTGGCTGTTGCTGAGTCAGCTGTCGTTGTGAAAGCGGCCGATACCTCATTAGCACCTTACACGTGTAGCGCAGTACAGAGCTGTAGAGATGGGTCGAACTCGTTCATTCCCGTGAAGTACTTCATTCATTTCACTCTTTGCCGTGAAGCGTTCAAATGAAGTAGTTCATTCATGAAGTACGGAAGCCTGGCGAAGTTGCCCAGTTCGCCGTTCAGCCGCGGCTACGCTCGCTTCGCCTCGCTCGTACAATAAAGCTTCGTAATACTTCATATTTTTACCAACAGATGGCCGAACTATGCAGTAACGTGCACGCAACGTTTTGCGTCTTACAGCGTCTGAGTTAATTTAAATACAGGATGGTCGAAGGGAACAAAGGAAAGATAAACAGAGAAGCCTGTCACATATAAAGAAGGTATTACGTTTAATCTTGCTCGACATTTTCTCATGAAGCGCCAAAAAGAGTCTTCATCTGCCAAGTGAAACCTTATTTGTTGTATTTATGGACTGAAAACTAGGGCTACCAACGAAATGCAGTCCAAGTTTATGTTCCTTTTAAAATTTAATCCAAAATAGAATGAGTATGTTTACCACTGTCACAAAGTCTATATACCTACGTTAAGTAATTATTCAGAAGTTTTCCTGGAGATTTTATTTTTATTGAGAATAATAACCCTCTAAATTCAAAACGTAAACTGTCACCTGTAGTCATTGGTACGGTTTCAGGTAAAATCCCTCTTTATTTTATTCGAAAGCAGTTTTTGTGTCTGTTCACGCTTATACAATGGCTAGCAACACGCGATCGCGTAAAAGTAATGAAATTTGGGGTTTCTTCGCCGATTTAGGTTATATGAAAGCAAAGTGCAACTGTTGTTCTACGTGTATTTCACCGCGCGATTCGTCGACAGGCAGTACAGGGAGGATTGAAGTGAAGGGAGAATGAGTGACGTAGCGCCAATGTAGGGGGAGAGGGAGAGGGGAAGAGAGTGAGTGAACGAACTAGAAAAAAAGTGTGGAGTGTACTATCTGTGGAGAGTTTGAAGTACCAGTTCACTGAAATTGAGTGGTTAGTTCACACTTCACTGGAGTGAAGCGTTCATTTAAACGACTCATTCACGAGCTCCCCATCACTACAGAGCTGCCTTCCAAGGCAGCTGCAGCACAGCAACTAAATGTGCACGTTATTTACGGCATAAGACTGCGCTACACATTGATAGCCGGCCGCAGTGGACGAGCGGTTCTAGGCTCTTCAGTCTGGAACCGCGCGACCGCTACGGTCGCAGGTTCGAATCCTGCCCTTGGCATGGATGTATGTGATGTCCTTAGGTTAGTTAGGTTTAAGTAGTTCTAAGTTCTAGGGGACTGATGACCTCAGATGTTATGTCCTATAGTGCTCAGAGCCATTTGAGCCATACACATTGATAGAGCGCAAACACTTGTGGTAGGCAACAATGCTACTTAAATTATTGACTGCCCGCAAAATTTGCAGACTTCAACAACGGCAGCAGGTGCCGCTGAACAAACTATTCTCTGTTGTCAGTTCGCGCGTGAAGTTCTGTAACAGTTGTTTCTTAATTTCGTGCAAGTGTCTCTGTGCGTCGAGTCAGTCACAAAATGTCTGGCGTTAAGAAGAGGAAAGTAGATACTGAATGTCGTCAATTCCAGGAGGAACTGACTGAGGATTACTTCTTCAGGATGTACAACAGTAAACCTATTTGCTTGTAGTGTACTGAAGCATTATCTGTTATAAAAGAATATAACATGAAAAAGGCACTTTTCTACGAAACACACTGCTCAACAAAAGCTTACAGGGCTACTGCGGAAAGACAAACTTAAGTTATTTATTTCCAAATTTTGACTAGCAACGGCAAACAGAGTACACAGTGCACAATTTGGTTAAAGCTAGTTTTATAGTGAGCACAAACATTGACAAGTCATTAACGCCTTTTTCTGACGGCGAATTCGTGAAGGAGTGCCTCTTTGGCAATGCAGATGTACTATGTCCTGATTAAAAAAACAGTGTTTGAATACATACGTTTGTCGCGACGAACAGTTGTTAGGCGAACTGAGATGATGGCTGGTGACATTAAAAGAAATTGTGTGATCGTGCTGCCACTTTTGAAGCATTTTTAATCGCTTTGGATGAGAGCACTGATTTGTCACACACAGCTCAATTAGCAATTTTTGTTCGTGGTGTGGACGTGTGCTTCAAAATAACGGAAGAATTATTAGTGTTACGGCCATTAAAAGAAACCACTACTGGTGAAGATGTTTTTCACGAAGTTGAAAAAATCACCGTAATTTTCAACCTGCAGTGGTATCAACTCGTTGGAGTTTATTCTGATGGACCACCTTCGAAAAGGTTTTATTGGCATATTAAATGAAAAATCTTCTGAACTAAATACTGAAAAAGAAAGTTTAACAATTCTTCTTTGCATTCTTCACCCACAAAATTTGTGTGCTAAATCAATTAAAATGAAAGAAGTCATGGACGTGGTTACCACGAGCATCAATTTCATCAAGTCCCACGCACTAAATCACCGCCAGTTCGAGCAGTATTCGGACGACCTGTGATCCGAACAAGAAGATTTAGGTTACCATTGCAAAGTGAGTTGGCTGAATAAGGGGAAAATGCTAACACGTTTTTATGATCTTCAAGAAGAAGTATCAGATTTTATGGCTATCAAAGGGAAACCATTGGCTGAAATAATTTATCCCCAATAGATTTGTGATTTACCATTTCCTGTTAACATCACCGCTCATTTACATAACTTAAATTACAAACTCCAGAAACAAGGGTAGTTAATTTACGAATTATACAGTCCTCTGAAAACTTCTCAGACAAAGATGTGCTTGTGGGAAATGCAGATGGGAGCTGGAAACTGTTACCACTTTCCTTCAGTATCAACTCGTGAAAATTTTGATTATGTAACTTATGCTGATGAGCTGAAATCATTATTAGTGTAATTGAACACAAGGTTTTTTGATTTCAGAAATACAGGCAGCATGTTTTCCTATATTTGCTAACTCAATAACATGTGGTGTAAAATAGGCTACAGAAAACCTTCAAATGTAACCTATTGAACTTCAGGAAGATTTGTCTTAAAAATCTAAATTTGAAAAAGTAAACACGATCGAATTTCATAGAAGTTATTTGAGCAAAGAAAAATATCCGAATCTGAGATCATTTTCAAGAAGGGAAATTTGTCGTTTTGGAAGCTCATATAAGTGTGAACAACTTTCTTCTCTTACGAACACAAATAAATGCAACAGACGTACAAGGTTAACAGACGACAACCTGGAAAATACCTCAAGACTCAGCATCAGTGACATAAATCCAAATATCAACAGTCTTCTGTTAAAAATTCAAACTCAGAGCTCAGATTAATTCGCTGACGAATATTTTTTGACATCAATGATCCACTTTAAATACATTTATTAAGCGTAACTTTTCAGCTTTCCTAATGGCAAAATCTGCATGTTCAGCGTACTGGATTTAGACAAAGTAACCATGTTTCACATGGGTTTCTGATAGGCATCACGTTGTCGACGACAAGCTGTCCACGTGGTCTCGATGAGCTGCCGGCAGTCGAGTGAAATAAGGTGGATCGCGTTCAGTTTCCATGGCCCACGGCAACGATACACCCTTTGTTGGCAGAGATTTATGGCGCAGATATATGCGTCATGGTCAGAGAACGCAATGGGCCAGACTTCAGCAGCCTACACTCCACTGATAATATCGCAGGAGATGTAAACACGATCGAGTTGCCTGGAAGAGTGGTTAGCGAAATGTGTAAACCCCGGATGATCGCCATGAACATACTCGCAAGAATCTACTAGGCTGAGGTGCTGGAGATTTGTCGCTAGCCCTGGGCATGGAGAGTGACGTGGCAGTTGGTCTTTGGGTGTCTGGGTGCAGTTTAAATCGCCTTCCATGATCAATGCATCCTAGTGGCCCAGGAAGAGGGCGTGACTGTCTCTGAGAAGAAGGTGGAACGTTCACGGCGGCGACCAGAAAGAGATGGCGCACGGACGTTGACTATCCTGACGCCACTAAACGTGGGAGACATACCTCTGGCATCAAGGACTTAGGCAACTGCATCTGTGAGGATATCGTCACGTAAGAAGATCGCCACCCCACTACCAGTAGAGGAAGCGTGAGAGACAGGTGCTGTAAAACCATGAGGAGCACAAAAAGTTGTAACATGCACCTCCTGAAGCAGGGTTACGTCAACGTCCGTGGCATACAGCATGTCATGAAGTAAAGCCAGTTTGTGGCGCACGCCAATAGTGTTGATATTGACCTTGGTTATGCCATAAGTCTGGAAAGCTGCCATCACCAGGAGGAAAGGCGATTCGAACACGAGGGAAGCACAGGGAACTCCCTGTTTGGCCCACACGGAAGGGCGCATCACTGTGATGCGGATGGAGGCAACCCCACTAAGGGGATATCGTTCTGTACACCTCCAGAACGTCCATCCTCAGCATCGACGTCGTCCGCCCATGAGACAGTCGTGTCACCGGACCAGTTCAGTGGAACATTACCAGAGATGGGCCCACAGGTAACGTCAGACACAGAAAGGGAGGCAACCGCATCCGACGCAGGCAGGGGAAGGTCAGTGTCCGGAGGTGGACGCTGACTGGAGATGGAGGTAGGGAAGGACGTCGCGTCTTCAGGTGACAGGGCGTCAGAGGACAGCGCACCATCAGTAGCAGGGTCGTCATCCTGTGCAGACTTCCGATTGACGCAGTCATCAGAAGGGGTACGGAGTTGTCTCTTCCGTTTCCTCGGCGACCGTTGCTTCCTAACATGTTGTTCCGTGTCGGATGGCGGGCGGCTATCGTCCGACATGTGGCCAGATAGCAGAAAGGCAGAAGTAGATAAAACTCAATGATCAACAACCATGGGGTCGGGACAGACAGCTTGTGCCTGCTGACGGTCGCCGTTCATTTGTATTACCTCCGGCAGGCGTGTAGGAGGGACAGGCGAAACGTCCATCGCGTCTTCGAGAGTAGCCGACACCAGTACCGCCTGATTCAGAGAGGGCGCAGCAGGCAGCGACGCCGCAGACGCCTAAGAAAGATGTAACACAGTGGGCGCCGCTGGAGGAGCGACGTCTCCGATCGGTGTCTGAACCAGTCTACGTCAGAGACATTCAGAACGGACATGGCCTTCCTGGCCACATCCTGAACAGGTGCGCGGCTGCCCGTCGTACATGACGACAGCCCTGCAGCCGACAATAACCGAGTAGAAAGGCAAGGGTTTCCGTAGTTCAATGTGTATCTGACGGACACCATTGAGGACACGACACATTTCGAAAGTTTTCCACGTTTCAGCCACGTGACTGACGACGTTGCCGTAAGCTTTAAAAGCGGAGACTACGGCGTCAGACGGTACGTCAAACGGGAGTGCGAAAATCCGCAACGTTTGGAGACCAAAACCAGCGTGATCGGCCACTAGAGTCCCTATCTGTCTGTCAGAGCTCGTCATTCGCCAGCTTTATGTACACAGTAGTACTAAAGATCGAAAAATGTATTCCGAGAACGTCTTGTGGTGGTAGACGCATTTCGTCCCGCATAAAACATTCAACTTCATACGCCTTCGGTCGTTCGTGATATAATGGAAACGTTAATTTTATCGTGGCTTGTCGGTAAGAAAACGCAATGACGGTCACTGAAATCGGACTCTGAAACAAGTCGCTACGCGGAAGTAATTAAACGCGCGCTCGCTCGCAAGCAGCACAACAGGCGAGTCGCAAACAGTGCGTGTGCGCCTCACCACAGCCAAAGGCCTACTGCTGAAGCTCAAGTTTACTACCTCTTTCATTGTGTCGTAACGTATGATACGCTTATCTTACCAAGTAAATACGGTGAAAATAATTCAGTTCGCTCTCAACTGGTTGATTATCAGCAGGTTTCTTACACGGAAATTATGCTAGTCTCGCGTCAGCGGGATGTAACGGCGCTTTTTGCCATCATAGCCTCATTCGAAGCTATTTTGAAATTTTCACTGTTTCAAGAATTTTCTTAGATCAAGAAATACCATTCAAGAATACGAAGTTACCAAATACTTCGATTATTACAGCCATTATGGCTATTAATTCCCTCGTTCTGCTCCTGCTAAACGCGTGCTTGAAGGAAGCAGTTAATTTTTCTCGTTCGGTTTTAGAATCAGTTGCTCAAAAACAGGTAAGTATTTGGTTACCAGTAAAAATTTGCGGCGTTCTCTGCCAAGTGGAGTGTAACAAGTGGTTATTTAGTTCTTTCAACGTCTAGGGAATACTTTCCAAGTTAGTATCGGACATCTCCAATTATTCGTAGATTTCATTAAAACTAGATTAGCTGATTCAGGCGTTAATTCATAACAGAAATTTCGTAGCACTACTTCATTTACTTGCGCTTAGCAACGACGTTTGTAAAATGCTAAAATTTGTAGTAAACACAACTTTCGTAGCCATAGGATGTTACTTTATTCCGTTAACTGTCACGATCATTTTCTCCAGATGACTTGGCTGACGTAACCTGTTTCAGGTAGTACAAGGCAGAAAATATTGTAGAACAACAATTGCTTTCGTTGCAATAAACTCATTGTACGTGGTCCAAGTTCACATTTTCGCGGAATTACTATAACTGTAGTATCCTCTTCAACAAAGTAGTAAATATTTCAACGTTGCAAAACTGACATCCGACTCAGAGACCTCACACTTAGTCGTCAACCACAAATTCAAACTTTATAGAAAATCAGTTTCATAAACTGATGAAGCGAAGACTGTTCTCTTTCTAATGGGAAATTACGTAGCTGACTTATTGAGCTCAGTAACTATACCGCAACAGTAACTTCGTGTGCAAGCAACGCATACGAATTGCAGAATTTAATAGTGCCGTTGCTTTTAGTTTTGTATATTCCTGTCCTAAGCTGGCCTTGCATCATTTAGTCCCCAGGCCTACAACGTCATGCTGACACCGACAGTGTGCTCGTACTGCCAACTTCACTGTTCGTTTCACTTGATTTTATAATCACCGAGATAAGTCACATGACCGCCCAAGACCCAAGATGAGAAGTTTCATTGCGTTCCTGCTTCTTTCTGGGAGATTAGTTTTCTGCTGAGTAAATTTTTTCCCTTCTAACTAGCGAACTCGGCAAAGTGCTGCCAGTATCGCTTCACAAACCGCTCTTTATTGGTGTTAAGAAGATTTATTTGACGTATTCGTAGGTGAAAGAATTTAGTTCAACCTTAAGACATCTTAAGCAATAACGATCACAAATTACCGAATAAGAATTGCTTATTGTCCAGAAAGGAAAATGTTTAAAAAACAAAGTATGCCCAGTCTGTGCCAGGTCGATCTTTTCGTCTGATAGCACTGCAACATAGTTAGCCTAAGACGTATCACACGTTGTGTTCCTGTAGTTGTGGAAGTCATTAGTTGAAACCGCATTTGACATCTAAGGGTTTTGTAATGCTAAATATACAAAACGATGAACAATTGATGGCTGAGTTCATCCACAAGCTGAGTTGTATTTGTTATAGGAAAACCAAGGGAGACCCTTTGTCTTCGCCTTCCTCCAATGAACATTGGAAGCCATATACAGAAATGTTTACAATACTACGAGTACTTTGAACGTAACAATTGACTTTGACCTCCTAGACTAATAAACCTTTGTTTATAACGGATTAAAATTTCTAGAATCGGCTGAGTTCGAACTCGATAACAAGAGACTACAATCTCATCGCTTTACCTACTCCACCACCTTCCCACGCGTATGAATCGCTGTTACGAGTTTCCGTTGTGTAACACGCAACACAGTTGACTACAATACGATAGCCGGAGCAACATGTCCTGCATCGAAACGTGAATCAAAATTTTACTTTTAATCTCTAAAAACGGTGTCATTATTATTACTATGCGTGATGTTTAGATACGGTATATATTTACAAAGTACTCTCAGCAATGGTCAAAATGAATTAATTTATTAAATCTTTCTTTCAAAGCACGTAACTTGGAATAAATTTGGCTTCTGAGGTGGAAGAGCTACTGTCCACCTTGTATCATTCTTTGTTTCCTCCTGCCTTGGCAGTAGGTCCTTATTTGGCAAATTGTCAATGCTCAAGGAATTTAATGAAAGTCGCATCTGGATACTGTATCAGCGCCATTTCCCGTACCCGAGGACACAGAAAAATCTACGATACATTTCCAGCTGAAGAGGATAGTAGAGGAAGGCGGTAACGTTTGTTCAAATGGTTCAAATGGCTCTGAGCACTATGGGACTCAACTGCTGAGGTCATTAGTCCCCTAGAACTTAGAACTAGTTAAACCTAACTAACCTAAGGACATCACAAACATCCATGCCCGAGGCAGGATTCGAACCTGCGACCGTAGCGGTCTTGCGGTTCCAGACTGCAGCGCCTTTAACCGCACGGCCACTTCGGCCGGTGGTAACGTTTGTATTGGGTTATGATTCCCTAAATGACAAGCAACACACAAACTACTATCATTAATGGTCCCTTTGAACCTTTCTGAGCCTTTTAAAGAAGTAACTTAGTATTTCCAAACCAGACACTTCTGCTCGTTCTTATAATGTATTGAGGTTGTGACATAGCTCACGATGCAGAGCTTGCCTTAAGATTTAGTCACTGAATTCCGTTCTGGCCGTTTGTAGATAGAATAAATAAAACAAGAGAAACACTTCCAAACTGCAGTGTTTCTCCAGCGAGATCCGAACGGACTTGCAAATTAACCAGCGCATAGGAAACTGAGCATGTTATCCCTAGGCCAACATGACACTTCTGTGGTTCACCCTTTTTATTACGTCCATGTTTCCTAATGTAGATTACTCGGAACGTGACTTTAGAGGCCAATTGTATCCTAAGTACCAAAAGTCCAATTCGGGTTCAGACAATGAACTTTACTTACTCAATATTACATCTTAAATGGAAGCCATTTTTGATAATTCACCGAGATGACAAGAAAGTACAGTATTAGAAATAAAACCGCAGAGACGAAGTCCAAGTGGTTCACTAAGGCGTCCAATATTTTCGACGATTCTAAGTCCTCCCCTATCCACAATCTGGCAACACTGAACGATGTGGAAGAGTATATCGGAAGATCTGTCAGCATTCTCGAGCTGTTACAGTAACGTATATGCTCGTGGGCGAGTGGTAAGCTTTGTGCTCTGTAAAGATAAAATCGTGCATTCTAATCCACTCCGTTCCCTAGTTCCTTAAATCTCATATCAGGTATCTGATTAAGTTATCAGTTTGATGGAACCCCAAGCGTAATTCGTTCCATTTCTTGATCCATTTGTGGCAGCAAAAAATTCAAGAAACATTTCCGTCAAACAGCTCTTGGCTGTGCCAAGATAAGAACAGTTTATGCTCAAGGGTTTTCTCACCTCACATTAGCTACCAGCTAGCGGCCATACGCCTCCGACCAGGTGAACGTGAAAAAGCGTTAAGAGCGTATTTATCAATTAGCACTTTCTTTTTACTTGAAGTCCTCGTATTTATCTCGCAGTTAAGATTTGTATATTGCCCCCATGAAACTTAAGAACGTTGTTCAAGTGTGATAAAATATAGTGGCAAGTGGAAAATCGTCTAACGACATGTTGTTCGCTTACTATGGCCAGTGTGCAGTAAAGTCCACTTGAAATGCGAGATCTGCAATCCATTCCGGATGCTCGTATTTTTGTTCCTGCACTCTCTTTCCTTCACAAATTCAACAATAGCGGGTTTTAAATAGAAAAATCGTTCGAGGAATGCCCTTTGACTTAAACAGGAATACATAAAGTTTCCATACTCTTCGTCCACTTTCATCTAAAACTGTTGCAACAGACAGTGGAATAATGCGTGCGACTTCAGAAATCCAGTTCAGTTTCTTCACGTGTTCCATGCCTGAAAATTTGGCACAAAAGTGTGCTTGATGTAGAGAACAATGAACCCCATTTGTTGCACATTTCAAGTTTTTGCTCTTTCATTGCCAAATTACACTTTTAATTCTTTCTGCAGACTGTTGTAATGTCGTTTCATAGCAAATTTGCAGTAAACGTCAATTATGCAAGTGCACAATACTTACTGAGAAGTATCATTCCTGTCTTCTGTCATTCACATTCATTTTTAAAGGTTTATGATGATAGATTTGTAGCTGTCTCTTTTTGTGCAAACAGCTACTGAACCTGTGAACGCCTGTCATACACGAAACAAATAAAGGGGGAAGGGGCGAGGGAGGGAGGGTAAACAGAGCTGACACACGGATCTGTCGAACTGGAGAGAGTCGTGCCGGCCGAAAAATGGTGCACCGCAACATTAAATGAAACGTCGCGCTGTACCAGGTGCTTCTGGGAAGGAACGTGCGAAGCTGAGACAGCACCACACTCGGGCCACCCGCGGACCGCACACACTGGTCGCGTGAAGTTTGGCACGCAGTGGTCGGCCCTGGGCTAGAGTGTCGCCGCTAATAATACTCAGATGCGTCGACTGCAAACTAAACAACACAAATCATTAACGGTCACAATTCTTTGTGGTTTTCTGTCTTAAGCGTACTTAAACTAATAAATTCATGGCCTGACATTTTTCAGAACATCTCCAGTAGTTATATTGTAAACATTATGAGTAAGAAACACATGCTTTTTATAATAATAGACTTGTAAAATATTTTCTTGAAATCAGGTCAGAACTCTCTGCAGGACATTCCATTACAGGGATGTTATTGTCGTGTAACCACTCCGCCACAGGACGGGCATTATGAACAGGTGCTCGATCGTGTTGAAAGATGCAATCGCTATCCCCGAATTGCTCTTCAACAGTGGGTAGCAAGAAGGTGCTTAAGCCATCAATGTAGGCCTGTGCTGTGATAGTGCCACGCAAAACAAGTACAGTAATGAAGAGACAACAACAGAGCATCGATTGAAAAAAAGTAACACCCGTCGGAGACTTTGTAAGCTACGAATAACATGAAGCTCTAAATCAAGGAGGGCTACTATACAGGAAACCATAAGAAATTACAGAAAATGCACGCTCAAAATTCCGTCGAAAATTAAACTAGCGAATATATGCAGCGTGACTTCGATTCCAGTTTACGCTGTCGCAAAAGGAGAAGCAGTTGTTATCTGAAAGTGGAACAAGGAAGATAATACGCTCACAGTAATGTCTAAATAAGACATCGTTGAGTAGAACTGACTTTCAGTCCATAAATTCTAAAAGATAGATGCCTATCGTCCATTCGTTATAATTAAAATTGTTCAAATGGCTCTAAGCACTATGGGACTTAACATATGAGGGCATCAGTCCCCTAGACTTAGAACTACTTAAACCTAACTAACCTAAGGACATCACACACCTCCATGCCCGAGGCAGGATTCGAACCTGCGACTGTAGCAGCAGCGCGGTTCCAGACTGAAGCGCCTAGAACCGCTCGACCACAGCGGGCGGCTTATAATTAAAATGTAGTGGCTTCTGATGCTTGGTCATTAAAACAAAAAGCTTTCGAACTTGCAGTATGCTTAAGACAGAGAGAACCCGAAATAACAACAGGTTCACGAAGCTGAGCGTGGTGCTGAGATTCTATGCGTCACTTGGGCGGAGTATTACTAATTTAGCCCCTAACGTTTTAATAGGAACGACGCCTCTGGCTACCGCAATAGTCTTATGAGACCTGTCGAGTGATATTACGGCCACACAGATGGGCAGACTGATCTAGAATTTGCAGAGACTATCTACACTATGTGATCAAAAGTATACGGATACCTGGCTGAAAATGTTTCAAAAGTTTGTAGCGCTCTCCATCGGTAATGCTGGAATTCAGTATGATGTTGGCCCACCCTTAGCCTTGATGACAGCTTCCACTCTCGCAGGCATACGTTTAATCAGGTGCAGGAAAGTTTCTTGGGGAATAGCAGCCAATTCTCCACGGAGTGCTGCACTGAGGAGAGGCATCGATGTCGGTCGGTGAGGCCTGGCACGAAGTTGGCGTTCCAAAACATCCCACAGGTGTTCTATAGGATTCAGGTCAGGATTCTGTGCAGGCCAGTCCATTACAGGGATGTTATTGTCGTGTAGCCACTCCGCCACAGGACGTGGATTATGAACAGGTGCTCGATCGTGTTGAAAGATGCAATCGCCATCGCCGAATTTCTCTTCAACGGTGGGAAGCAAGAAGGTGCTTTAGCTATCAATGTTGGCCTGTGCTGTGACAGTGCAACGGAAAACAACAAGGGGTGAAAAACACGACCACACCATAACACCATCGCCTCCGAATTTTACTGTTGGCACTACACACGCTGGCAGATGACGTTCACCGGGCATTCGCCATACCCACACCCAGCCATCTGAGCGCCACATTGTGTACCGTGATTCGCCACTCCACACAACATTTTTTCACTGTTCAATCGTTTACGCTCCTTACACCAAGGGAGGCGTCGTTTGGCATTTACCGGCGAGATGTGTGGCTTATGAGCAGCCGGGAACATGAAGTTTTGCAGCAGTATCTGCCTTCTGTTATTTCCTAATTGGGGTATGAGAAACATAGGAAACGAGCGGAACCCATACAGCAGTGAAACTCTTTGTGTATGGTCATATATATGGACCGTGATAACCCTTCAGCACCTACTAAGGGCCAAAGACAGCGCATTGAAGTGCCGAAACTAGTAGCTACACAATAAATAAGATCATAAGGACGGCTACCACAATCCTTTACATTACAGACGGGGCATGGAACACCTTTATCATAGTATTCCAGACATCCTTCAGTAAGTCTTCAACAGATGGACTGAAAGTCAGCTTAACTCTGATTAATTTAGGTATGAATCTGCGTTCGGTGTCATAATTTGACACATCCACAGTGGGTGTGAAGGATGGTGTGGCAGATCATAACACTTGTTTATCGCCTCTGTAATAGGTGACAGTCCTCCGATAGAAGTGAAGTCGTTAGCGGAAGGATGCGAGTATAGAGTATTTTGCAGCTATTAACTGGCACATACTAGGGACTGTGCCGTGTGTTAGTGGTTAGTGTGTTAGTAGCTTTGGTGCGATTCACCTGCTGAAGAAAAATTCTGTCACAGCTGTAAATGAAGTACAGCCTATCATTTCATGTAGCGGCACTTTAGCAGCATATGGATAGTTCCTGGAAATTCTAGAACAGTTGGCCCATCTGTGCCACAGCAATAGAACTTAACAATTCTCATATGGCTATTGTAGATGCGTCGTTAAAATTAAAACGTTATGGGTTAAATTAATAACACTTCGCACAAGCGACGCGTAGAATCTTAGCACCACGCTCAGCTTCGAGAACCTGTTATTTCAGGTTTTCTCTGTCTTAAGCCTACTGTTCGTAGGAAATTGGAAATTTGTGGTAAGATCTTATGGGGCCAAACTGCTGAGGTCATCGACCCCTGAGCTTACACGCTACTTAATCTAACTTAAACTATCTTACGCTAAGGACAACACACACACCGGTGCCCGAGGGAGGACTCGAACCTCCGACGGGGGCAGCCGCGCGAACCTTGACAAGACGCTTTGGACCAGGCTGCTGTTCGTTGGAAAGCTCTTCAACATAGGCGCTTTTCATTTTTATTGATAAAGCATCAGCAGCCGATACATTTTAATCATAACGTATAGCTGATATGTATCTGTCTTTAAGAATTTATGGACTGAACGAAAGGTTTATTCAAGGATGACTTATTCCAGAATTTACTGTCATCGTGTTGTGTTCCTTGTTCCGCTTCCTGATAACAACTGCTTCTCCTTTCGCGTTAACAGAAACTGGAATCAGAGCCATGCTGCGTATATTCGATAGTTTAATTTTCGACGGAATTCTGAGCGTGCATTTTCTGTCATTTCTTATGGTTTCCTGCATAGTAGCGTTTCTTGAGTTGGAAATTCGTGTTATTTGTAGCTTTCAATCGATACTCTGTTGTTGCCTCTTCATTTCTTTGTTGTATTTCATGGATAGTGCCATTCACATACATCTTAAGAAAATATTTTACAAGTCTATTATTATAAAAAAAACATTTGTTGCTTACTCATAATGTTTAAAATATAACTACTGGTGATTTTCTGAAAATGTCAGGCCATGAGTTTCTTAGTTTCAGTACGCTTAAGACAGAAAACCACAAATAATTGTGACAGTTAATGATGTTGTTTAGTTTGCAGTCGGCGCATCAGAGTATTATTAGTGAAGACGCTCTCGCCCTAAACCCTATACAGAACGCATATGAGACTCATTGGCATATACTTTTAGTATTTCAGCGCTCGGCTGCCACATCTTTGAGACACAAAATGTAGCCACTTCCTAGACCTCTCAAGGCTGTTTCCTGCTAGAAGTATACCTGAAGTTTGGCAACAAAGCAGGATATGTTTGACAACCCTGAGACAAGAGAGTTACCTCGTGGATGACACAGAATTAGTCTACAAACTTTGATTTATTCGTATGATTTCCATTGAATAATCTGAGTGATTTTCACATCTACATCTACGTGATTACTCTGCTATTCACAGTAAAGTGCCTGGCAGAGGGTTCAATGAACCACCTTCATGCTGTCTCTCTACCGTTCCACTCTCGAACGGCACGCGGGAAAAACGAGCACTTAAATTTTTCTGCGCGAGCCCTGATTTCTCTTATTTTATCGTGATGATCATTTCTCCCTATGTAGGTGAGTGCCAACAGAATGTTTTCGCAATCGGAGGAGAAAACTGGTGATTGAAATTTCATGAGAAGTTCCCGTCGCAACGAAAATCGCCTTTGTTTTAATGATTGCCACTCCAATTCACGTATCATGTCTGTGACACTATCTCCTCTACTTCGCGATAATACAAAACGAGCTGCCCTTCTTTGTACTTTTTCGATGTCATCCGTTAGTCCCACCTGATGCGGATCCCACACCGCAAAGCAGTAGTCCAGAATAGGGCGGACAAGCGTAGTATAAGCAGTCTCTTTGGTAGACCTGTTGCACTTTCTAAGTGTTCTGCCAATGAATCGCAGTCTTTGGTTTGCTCTACCCACAATACTATCTATGTGATCGTTCCAATTTAGGTTATTTGTAATTGTAATCCCTAAGTATTTAGTTGAATTTACAGCCCTCAGATTTGTATGACTTATCGCGTAATCAAAATTTAGCTGATTACTTTAGTACTCATGTGAATAACTTCACACTTTTCTTTATTTACGGTCAATTGCCACTTTTCGCACCATACAGATATCTTATCTAAATCATTTTCAAGTCGTTTGGATCATCTGATGACTTCACAAGACGGTAAGTGACAGCGTCATCTGCAAACAATCTAAGACGGCTACTCAGATTGTCTCCTATGTCGTTAATATAGATCAGGAACAATAGAGGGCCTATAACACTTCCTTGTGAAACGCCGGATATTACTTCTGTTTTACTCGATGACTTGCCTTCTATTACTACGAACTGTGACCTTTCTGACAGGAAATCACGAATCCAGTCGCACAACTGAAGCGATACTCCGTAGGCACGCAGTTTGGTTAGAAGACGCTTGTGAGGAACGGTGTCGAAAGCCTTCTGGAAACCTAAAAATATGGAATCAATTTGGCATACCCTGTCGATAGCACTTATTACTTCATGAGTATAAGGAGCTAGTTGTGTTTCACAAGAACGATATTTTCTGAATCCGTGCTGACTATATGTCAATAAATCATTTTCTTCGAGGTACTTCATAATGCTCGAAGACAGTACATGTTCTAAAACCCTACTGCAAATCGACGTTAGTGATATAGGCCTGTAATTCAGCGGATTACTCCTACTTCCCTTTTTGGGTATTGGTGTGACTTGAGCAATTTTCCAGTCCTTAGGTACGGATCTTTCTATGAGCGAGTGGTTGTATATAATTGCTAAATATGGAGCTATTTTATCATCATATTCTGAGAGGAACCTGACTGGTGTAAAATCTGGACCGGAGGCCTTGCCTTTATTAAGTGATTTAAGCTGCTTTGTTACACCGAGGATATCTACTTCTATGTTTCTCATCTTGGTAGTTGTTCTTGATTGGAATTCATGAATATTTACTTCCTCTTCTTTGGTGAAGGAGTCTCGGAAAACCGTGTTTAATAACTCTGCTTTAGTGGCACTGTCATCAGTCACTTCACCGTTTTTACCGCGCAGTGAAGGTATTGATTGCGTCTTGCCACTGGTGTGCTTTATGTATGACAAGAATCTCTTTGGGTTTTCTGCCAGATTTCGAGACAGAATTTCGCTGTGGAAATTATTAAATCTCGCATTGAAGTACGCGCTATATCTCGAACTTCTGTAAAACTTTGCCAATCTTGGGGATTTTGCGTTCTTTTAAATTTGGCATGCTTTTTTCGTTGTTTCTGCAATAACGATCTGACCCGTTTTGTGTACCATGGGGGATCAGTACCATCACTTATTAATTTATGTGGTATATATCTCTCAACTACCCGCCAGGTTAGCCGAGAGCGCTAATGCACTGCTTTCTGGACTCGGGTAGGCGCGCCGGCCCCGGTTCGAATCCGCCCGGTGGCTTAACGACGGAGGCCGGTGTGCCGGCCAGCCTGGATGTGGTTTTTAGGCGGTTTTCCACATCCCACTAGGTGAATACCGGGCTGGTCCCCACGTCCCGCCTCAGTTACACAGCTCGCAGACATCTGAACACATTCGCACTATTCCATGGAATACACTATACACAGACAGCTGGGGTGCACTAATTCCGTCCTGGGGGTATGGGGTGGCGGTAGAAAGAGCATCTGGCCACCCCTTAAATTAACCTTGCCAAATTCGTTTAACCATGCCGACCCTGCGTCACTGTGGGAAAAGGCACAAGCAAAAGAAAGAAAGACAGAAAGAAAGAATATCTCTTCAAGTGCTGTTGATACTATCTCTTTGAAAACATTCCACAACTTTTCTACACTTACATGATCAGATCGGAAGGAGTGAAGACTGTCTCTTAAAAAGGCGTTAAGAGCATTTTTATTAGCTTTTTTAAATAGATAGACTTTGCGTTTCTTTTTGATGGTTGTAGGTGTTACGGTATTTAGCCTAGCAACATCTGCCTTGTGGTCGCTAATCCCTGTATTCGTCACAACACTCACTATTTGTCCAGGATTATTTGTTGCTAAAATGTCAAGTATGCTTTCGCAATAATTTACGCTTCGAGTGGGCTCATGAACTAATTGTTCAAAATAATTTTCTGAGAAAGCGTTCATTACAATTTCGGATGATGTTTTATGCCTGCCGCCCGCTTTAAACGTATAATTTTTCCAGCATATCGAGGGTAGATTTAAGTCACCACCTACCATAATTGTACGAGCGGGGTACTTATTTGAAATGAGACTCAAGTTTTCTTTGAACTGTTCAGCAATTACATCTTCTGAGTCGAGGAGTCGGTAAAACGATCCAATTAATAATTTAGTGCGATTGTCAGGTATAACCTCTACCCATATTATTTCACATGAACTATCTACTTCAATTTTGCTAGAAGGCAAACTACCTCTGACAGCAATAAATACTCCACCACCAACTGTATTTAATCTATCCTTTCTGAACACTGTTACATCGTTTGAAAAAATTTCGGCTGAACTTATTTCCGGCTTTAGTCAGCTCTCTGTACCTACAACTATTTGAGCTTCAGTGCTTTCTATTAGGGCTAGGAGCTCTGGTTCTTTCCCAACACAGCTACGACAGTTTACAACTACAATACCAATCGTTTCTACAACTACCTTATTGTGTTTTACCTGCCCACTTTTAGACGAACATCCCTTCTGTGGTTCCCAGAGAACCTCTAACCTAAAAAACCGCCCAGTCCCTTCCACACAGCCCCCGCTACCCGTGTAGCCGCCTCCTGTGTGTAGTCAACTCCTGACCTATTAAGCGGAACCCGGAAACCCACCATCCGATGGCGCAAGTCAAGGAATCTGCAGCCTACACAGTCACAGAATTGCCTGAGCATCTGATTCACACCCTCCACTCGGCTCTGCACCAAAGGACCACAGTCGGTTCTATCGTCGATGCTGCAGATGGTAAGCTCTGCCTTAATCTCGGAAGCAAGACTGGCAGTCCTTACCATTTCCGCAAGCCGCCCGAAACCAGACAGAATCTACTCCGATCCAAAGCGACACACGTCATTGGTACCGACATGAGCCACCACCTGCAGTTGGCTGCACCCTGTACTCTTCATGGCACCCGGAAGCATACTTCTCACATCTGGAATGACTCCCCCCGGAATGCACACGGAGTGCACACTGGCTTTCTTCCCCTCCTTGGCAGCCATGTTCCTAAGGGGCTCCATTACGCGCCTAACGTTGGAGCTCCCAACTACCAGCAAACCCACCCTCTGTGAATGTCCAGACCTTGCGGGCCGAGAAGCTTCCTCTGGAACAGGGTGGACGACTGCTTCCGGCTCAGAGGCTCAGAGACATCGTCAGCTACAGATAACGCCCGAAACCTGTTCGTCAAACGACCCGGGAAGACCCTACGATCGGCCCCTCGGAAAGTTTTTCGCTGCCTGCCAGACTTTGGAATCATCTCCCACTCGACCACGGGTGAGGGGTAAACCTCAGTGCAGGCAGTACCCGGGGAGGTCACAGCAGTGGACCTATCGGAGGACACGTGGGACGTGCTCGACGTCCCTCGCATCCCCGCGTCCGATCCCCCACAGTGACGCCCCCTGGCAGCAGCCTCAAGCTGTGTGACGGAAGCCAACGCAGCCTGAAGGTGTGAGCGAAGGGTCGCCAGCTCACTTCGCATCTCTACACAACAGTCACAGTTCCTATCCATTACTGCAGTCGCTTCTATTTGAAGCTCGTAAAAAATATGTAACAAGCGAAGGGTGTACTTGCCTTGGTAGTAGCAGGACCTAGCGGTGCGCTCTCGCTGACGGCCTGACCGACTCTGAGCTGTTCTAACCAAACAAACAAAAGCCTGCACGATACGAGAGTCAATACAAAGGTCGATAGTAACGGCGGTACTGTAGCTGTTATTGAAATAAAAGGTTGTGCCTCTAAGCACTCGAACACGCAAGAAATTGCAAAAATAAACTAGTAACTACACAGATAACTGAAAATAAGGTGCTCCTGTTTGAAGCTCGTAAAAATATGTAACAAGCGAATGTGTGAAATAAAGTTATCAGTTTACGGTTTTGAGTCCAGGAAAGTCATTCTACCATGGAAATTACACTTTGACATTGGGAGCTTATCTGTCCTAGTGAGCACTGGAGCAATAAAGGCGAGCACAATGGCGCAGTATTCCGCGAATTGTGAGGTAATGTTGTCGCCTGTAAAATGGGAGCTGCTTTGGTTTCCGATTCCAGTCTCACTCAAGCGTAAACTTTTAGTCTCTTCGTGACAGAGCTGCAAGCAGTCAGATCGAAAACCAATAAGGAAATTTTATTTACTTTATTAACGAAATGCCACATTTCCATACTGCTTCATTGTGACACAGGACAGGAAGTAAATACAGACCATTTAGAAGTCCAGAATGAGTAATATATTATTCATTCGTGCTGATATAGGCACACTCCTGTTACAGATACTATTTGTTTTATTAAAATAAACTTTCATCATAAGGTTATCGTGGTAATTTAAATTTCATTTGAATTGGAACAGCGTACATTTTAACAGCGTTGTTCATTATTTTATTGAATACAGCAACAAATATCAGAGAGAAATTAGTCATCAGAGAGAAATTAGTCATCAACAGTACATTCTCTTCCATTATCTAAAACAAACTGATAAGGCAAAGCTTACTGATTCCAGTTAAAGACGTCGTCAAACCAGGTTTGAAGAGTATTTTCGTCCAGAGAGGAACTTTCTTGACTGTTTTCGATAAAGAGTTTGAAAGGTAAACATTTGAGGTAGTAAGATCAAAAGAATAAGTGCATAAGGAATGACTTCACAAACTCTTGGATCCTTTTGTTAGTGAGATCTGCAGTGTGCATGCTTGTGTAGTGTCAACATGTGATTAAGTCTTGTAATCATTTTTCTTACACTGTAATCGATGTGTGTCTTAGCTGTTGCCAAAAACTCCTAGCTGCTGGGGAAGCTTCATAATGCAAAACGCCATTTTTGAGCCACCAGATGCTAAATACGAAAATTATGTTCACACTGCCCTTTGATCGAGTATATATCTTGTTTTAGGGCTCCGCCATTACTTCTTCTCAAGAAGTTAATATGAAGACAACATAATTAGTAAACAGTAGGGATATCGCATTAGAGTTAACAATGAGCCAACTGACGATGATCAAGAAAAAATGCATTAATTGTCACCCCTTTGTTTTTTGTTGTTTTAAATTAGAGCATGCAGTACTACTGAACCCGGCTTCCGAACCTTGTATATTGAACGTTGATGTCGCATAAAGCTTAAATGGTCGCACTTCATCACATATGATTGTTAACGAGGCACCCTGGATGTGCAAAATAATTCGCGCCACAACGATCTTTCTTGAAATAAAAAATCTTTTGTGATTCTTCAAACCGACGCCTCGTCAGTCAGTTCGTCGGCGTACCTAATGATGGCAACGTGGTTGCTTGCCGAAATATTCTGCCCATTGGATACTAATACCCGGCTGTTCACCCGTGAACTCTTTTGTCAAAAAATCTTTTTCTGACGTGTTTTGCCCAATTGCACTCACCCCACACACAATACAACATTTCAGATCTGCCTCTGATGGTTTCACTTCTCTACTAAACCCAAAGCGAACAACATGTCGCAAATTTTAGACCTTTTTCCACATGCGACTCAAAAATGTTCAAATTGAAAGGGTACAGTACCGCCCGACATTGAAAATAGGTACAACATACTTCATTATTTTTGTCAGAACAACACATTTTTTTTTGTAAAATAACTCAATTTCAATTAATACAGCGATGCCGGATACCAGTGTGGGAAAGAATGACAATTTATTTATTTAATTGATCACATATGCACTCCCACATAGTAAATCCCTACATCCAGTTTGGTGAGATCTGTGAAATGAATGAATGTATGGTCATCTGCTAACCGCAAATAGTGAATGTGAATATATGATCATCTTTGAGTCGATCCTTTGGCCACCTTTGGTGGGACCAAAGAGATGAAATTTACCTGAGCTTTGAGCGCCTGAAATGTGGCTGACCAATACGGTAGCAAGGTGCTCCCCCACTTCGACAGAGGTGTGAGAGGACCTGGAGAACGGCCATGTTTCAGCACTCTGCCGCTGGATCTTGTGCTGTTAAGACCTGTTTTAGTTGTGCTCCGTAATGACAAAAGAGTGGAGACATGGTATGCATGTGGAATATTTAAGAGTAGTTTGAAATAATAATTTCTCTATTTCAGGAACTTTTGTGGGGAGAATTAAATGTCAGGCAGGTAATATTAATGGGATTGTAGTAATCTTCGGAAGTGACCATCGGTCACAATGAAACCACGTGTAGCAATAAGTTGAAATACTTCCATGTGCTTAAGTTAAGCTGAATTACTAGCATATGTACAATAAGTTGAAATATTTAAGAAATAGCGTGTGTACCATAAGTTGAAATATTTAAGAAATGGCGTGTGCAGGACTTGAAATTAGAGACGAGTACTTCCATGTGGTGAGTACTGTGTGAGTCTCAATCTGTGTATGAGACAAAGGATAAAGAGAAGTACTCGTCCATGGTATCAGTTGAGGACTCGCATGTGTGATGAATATGTTCTTAATATTACTTTGCGTGATATGATTCCGTGTGACGCTAGATTCAAACTCTGAGAGAGAAGCAAGGTGAGTCGGCCGTCTATCCAACAACGCCACTTGGCTTGCATTGCACAGGAAGACGTGCAAATATCTCCAGAGTTCATAGTAGGAAAGTAGAATTACAAAGTGGGGCAGTGTCATGTGAAACTAGGATAAATACTAATTGAAGTGGGAAAGCTGAAAGTGATAGTGTTGTGACTATTTAGTGTTTTGTATTCCATGTCGTAGTGTGGTGTATGTCATGTAATTTGGGTATGTGTGGTTTGCATGGGAGAGTAGCAAGGTAGTTTCAAAAGATTAGTGGGTTATGCTTGTTCCTTCGGTACCGCTCGGTCTGGAGGAAAGTTTCGTGATGATGATTGTGAGAGTCGAAGTGTGAGGTATAATAAAAGATCCACCATCCTATCCAGAAAGTGCACTGTAGTGTTAAATAATTACGAGACCACAATATAGAGATTCACCAATGTAAAGCCATGCCCACTGGGCGGAATTTCTCATGTGTTATTGTTGTAGGTTATAGAATTTGTGTGTTTAGGTTATAGAATTTATCGGAATAAATAAGATGGTGAAAAGAAAAAGATTGGTGGACTTTTCCTTCGAATTGTATGTTGTCATGATGTCCCGAATTTATAATGTATGCGCCATTCATATTCAGTGCGGTGGTCACGTGTTGATAAAAGCCGTTAAATAAAAGACAAAAAGAAAATGTGGTATTGCCAGTGCGTAGTGAACAGTCAGAGTTCTGTAAATCACTGATAGTCAGATATGCGTTTCCGTTGCGTATTAATCATATAGGAGGATAACTTGTAACTTAAGTGTGAGTACTAGAGTTCATGTTACTCGATAAATAAGAATGAATCCACTCGCTTGGCAGACCACTCATCTTGCAGGCCTGACTGCTTGATGCCACAGTATGAGCAAGGCATGTGGGTGCCTCTCATAATTTCGACCCTGCCAGGATATTTTGCTGTTAGGGTTTGCTGTTAAGATTTTTTTTATTTTGATGGAATATATTGTCATAGTGCTAAGAAGTAAAATTTTTTTTGTTTGCAAATTCTTTCTGGATTGGTGAGGATCTTTTATTTTTTTTATGTAATTAATTGCTATATCGCCCAAGGCTGGAAGATCATTGTATAATTTTTTTTGCGTAATGTCGGTAGTAACTAGATCGCAGTCGAAAAGTGTAGTCACCATGGAGAATAGCGATTCTGGGGTGAACGTAGCAGTGCAGCAGGAAGTAGGTGTCGACAATGGGCTAATGAGCGGGAATGGCAAACACTCGGAAGGGGCTGAATTGTTCAGTGGACCGCTGCTAGGTGATCCTTTGAGCGCCGGGCTTTGTTCACAATCAGGGGCTTTTCCTGACGACGCGGGCGAGCCGGGACTAGGTCAGATATGCAGTGAAAGTGCAGCTACCCTTAGTGAAGCTACAGTTTCTCAGGCGAACGAGGTGAGCGCAGCGAAAGTAGCAAATGACAGTGTGCTACTGCAGTTTTTACAGAGGATGGATAGAGACAATAAGGAAAGATTAGAAGCGACGAGTAGAGATAATAAGGAGAGAGATAGGGAGAATAAGGAAAGATTTGAAGCAAATAAGGAAAGATTGGAAGCAAATAAGGAATGACTGGAGGCAATGGATAAGGGAAATAAAGAGGCAATGAGGAAGCTACACACAGTTATCGATGAGCGTCTGCCTGCAGTTAATAATCGGTTAGATGAGGGGAAGAAGAATCTGGGTGCATTGAAGCAAGTATGTAACGCCGTGAAAGAAAAAGCCAATAATTTGGAGGTACGAATAAGTGCAATAGAGAGCGATATTACAGAACGTAGGGACGTGTTGCCAGATGAGCGAATCAAAGAGATAGTGGAGGACTTACTTGCAGATAAACAAGGGGCATTAGACAGCGTGGAAGCTCAAGTCACCCGGCAGGAAGTGGCGCTAAATAAACACAGGGATGAAGTTGCGGAGGTAGTGGTCAGAATGAATACAATTAGCGCAGATGTAGAAAAGATCAGTATGAGAGGCGAAACAGGCTCTGACAGTACGCAGCGAGAGGTTTATGCCGACCAGGAGGAGATACAACCACTATTACAGTTTAAAGAGGCACAATTAGAAACAAATAGGAAACATAGGGAAGAGCTTGCACAGTTGCAATTAGCGTGCAGAAGTGAAGGTGAAACACCACCAGGTAGACTGCAGAGGGAGAGTGAGATAAATTCAAAAAACGAAAATAGGCAGAAAGACGAAGACGAACTCAGAGAGTTAGAAGAACGGTTGTGTCAGATAAAACAGGTGGCAAACCCAACTGGGTATAGTCCAAGGTCGGAAAACATAAATGCGGAAGAAGAATGTAGGAGGCACTTCGTGTCGGTACAAACGTACACTAGTTTTCCGGATCCTGATAATTACCAACATCCATGCCTGTGGCTGTCTCAATTTCAAGATTCATTACCTTCATCGTGGGGACCGCTCCTCAAAATGAAGTTTGTGTGTAACCATTTGAGGGACAAGGCTAGAGCGAAAATGCAGGAAGTTATTAAAGACTGTAGTAGCTAAAAGATATTTTGTGACAAGTTTTTAAATGAATTCTGGTCGAAAAGTAAGCAGGACCAGGTTAAGCAAAGCATATTGATGATGCCAAATTATAACAAAGGTGGTATAAGAGATCCAGTGTCGTGCTATCAGGAAATGCTGAGACGAAACAGGTATTTGGATGTGCCATACGAAACTGGGGAGCTCATTAGGATCTGTATAACGAAGTTGCCAGTGAGATGGCGCAGAGATATAGCGATAGCAGGCAGAGGCGTAGACGATTCTGCGTCATTTCAGCACTTGTTACAAGGATTGGGTAACGAGAGCAATATCGTGAACGGAGACACGACTCATAGGTCAGATAGTGTCGAGGATAGACACTATGAGAATGACAGGAGAGCATGGAATCCTGGCATTTCATTCTTGTCATAATGCATTGAAGGATAGGAGAAACTAATCCAACATATCAGCCCTTAGCATCTTGCCTTAAAACACATGCAGCTGGCACTGAAAATTGTCTATGTAGCAGACCTACTCTACTGATATGTAGGAATGCAAATACCATACTTCTGATCAGAGAATAAAACACCAGTAATGGAATCTGTTAGGCTGGTCTCACAGAGCAAAATTTGCAAATTTTTATTTCGAACTGTAAAGTAAAAGGACTGTTTCCTCAAAGAAACCAGTTACTAAAATGTTATTTAATAATGCCAATGAGTCCAGTTTAATTAGTGCAATTTGACTATTGCAGGTACTTAACACGTAATGTGAAAAGTCAACATTGTGATCTGTATGGAATAGGGTACGTTTATACTGCTGTTACAGGTAACATCAGTAATGTGATCGAAGTTTCTAGATTAGCTGCCATCTGATCGGTAGTATGTCATTGTCATAGTGACAGTTATGAGGTGCTGCATATGGTTGTTCGGAATCTGGTGTTAGTGAAAGAGGCCACTAGCACCAAAGTTTCTAACACTTGGGCTGCCCATTTCTCCCAGCTTGTATATTCTCTGCACACATTTAATTTTCATGTAAGCTTAGATTCCTAACTAGCAAATTCTTTCCTGTGTATAGTGGACCATTCAGAGTGAGGCGGATTGTGCAGGAAAATGCTGTACTGATTGAGACGATCAAGGGAAAACAATCTCGTGGGCTTCATCACATTTCTAACATCAAATTATGGAAAAGTTAAGGATAGATCGAAAGTAGGCAATTTATGGTAGATATTCAGTGTATTTATTTGTGGTGTGTAACGTTGTGCAGGGGCAAATCGAACATAAGAATTTTCAGGCGGGATGTTAGGAAGTATGACGGAATAGACTGGTCGAATGAGTCATGAACAGGAGTCGACAGAGTGGTGTATGTACGTGTTTTTTGTCATATGAATAAGGATCAAGCAGAAACGACGCGATGATTAATCAGTGGATAAAGATGGTAGATAATGAGAGAAGCGACGTAATAAATAGTAGTTTATAAAGGTGATATTTAAGGAGAGAAGCGACGTGAAGCAGTGTGATTAATAAAGAGAGATTCGACGTGATGAAACAGTGGTAAATAAAGGTGAGTAGAACTAATAATGTGGAGATGTCTTAGAGGTATGTTACAGAGAGGCCTGTGTATGCTGCAATCGAGATTGATGCGAATGGCGAACGAAGACCAGGAAATGATGGAGTAATCGACGGACGGAGAGCCGAAATACGAATGAAGAGATGAGGACAACTGCACAACGTGAAAGGACATAAAGGGAGTATGAGATCCAGATGGTGAACGTTGTGGAATACTGACGTAAGATGTAATATAAGTGTAAATCTAATTCTTACCATAACAATTGCTATATGAAAAAAATAATTTTTGTTGTTATTGTTGTTGAAGCCTGGTACCAGTATAACTAATCAAAACGGTACCAAGAATGTGTACAGTTATTTTGCAGGATGAATAATTTGTGTATTTTTTGTTCTTAGATGAAATGTCGCAATTCTAAGTTGATATTTAGCAGGATGAATAATCGGTAAAGTGAATGCAGAGGTAAGCCGATGGAGAGAGGTGCCAGAGTGAAAGGACGAATTCGGAGACTGGAAAGCTATCTCCGAAACAGCTTCATGTGTTATGTGGTTGAGTATAAGGGAGCAAAGGTATGGTATGTTGTCGTGAGTGTGGTGGTGTTAAGGTTAGCTGACTTCTAGACCTATTCTGTTAGTGTATTAATGGATTGAATGAGAAGGAAAATGTGATGTCTGGTGAGTGAGAGTCGTAGAGTAGTGTGATCAATGCGCACACTCCTTAAAAGGGGATGCTACCGATCCATAACTAAAACACTATTGTGTTATTGTTTGATTTGGATGAACCTCGATGGCAGGTCAGGATCTGGCATCGTGTGGATGGTACATACATCTCCTAGAAATGTTGTTATATATAATAAAAAGGTAAAATATATAAAGAGATACTAATTTCAGTCTGTCACAAGCACAAAGGTGCATTGTATGTTGTAGATTTAGAGTCATCAGTTTCTAAAATGTTTATTGTGTTAGGATGTTAAAGTAGTTTAATATTTAATAACATGTGGTAGGTAATTGTGAGCTGTGTAGATTATTTCTTATTTTTTTGTTAGAACACTTTCAAGGGGTATTAATTTCAGTCTGTCACAAGCACAAAGGTTCACTGTATATTGTAGTTTTAGAATAAACAGTTTCTAATATTTTCACTGTGATAGGATGTCAGAGTAGCCTACTATTTGATATTGTAATTATGAGCTGTATAGATTGTTTATTATTCCTTTTGTTTTTTTATACTTTCACGTTTTGTATGAGGGACGACAGGTACAATCAATAGCACAAGTGTGGGCTGTATATAGAAAAGGGATAAGTGTTGATGTTGTATGTGTAGAAAACTAGGGTGTATGATTTTATGTTTTTTTTTTTTTTGAACAAAGATTCTTTTATTACCAATGTATCTGATAGATCATACATGTAATCAATGAGTATTTAAATACTTTAAGAATATCCTTTTGTCTGTAATGTTGCGAGATGCACGGAAGGGTCTGACTGATTGGGTGTCGTAGCGCTGAGGGGCTACGCCGAACGCGCCCGTACCACATAAGCCAAGCAGACGTCGGCAACAGAGCCGGTGTACTCCCCACTCCACTGCCAGTCGGGCTACACTCCACGTGCCCGCTACAGCAGGTCAACGGCCTGGGGCGACACGCACGTACCACTGGCCATTCATAAGTTCCGCCACCCTTACGACTGGGGAAAGTATCCCGCGGAGGCTACAGCGGGTGGTTTCTTCTGCTCAACGGCGGAGCGACGACAGAATGAACGACGCGCGGCAGAGTCCGGCGGGCATTCTTACCAGCAGCTATTAACTCAGGCTATTCCAACCGAGCTCCAGGGAGCCGGAGCGCTCCGGAGCGCTCACTGCGGCAGCTCGGAGCCCGCGTGGAGGGGGAAAGCGAACTCACTGCCCCCTGACCGCATGCAGCCGTAACTGACGCAATAATCCGTGTTCAATGACAGTTATGACTAGCCGCGGGAGCCTATTGGAGGATACCTTTCTATTCATTGAGAGGGATGGTCGTCCGCAGTGTCTTGCTTGTCATTAAGTATTTAATTCTGCGAAGAGGTACAATATACAACATTATACACGTCGTCACGCAGCGCACTACGATCAGGTAGAAGGCGTTGCACGCAGAGAACTGGTAGCCACGCTTAAGGACGACATACCAGGAGACGTAAGTTTAAAAACGGTTTGGACATGCCAGCGGATTTAGAGACACAGCTCAGGAAAAAGGCGGAGAGCTTTGTTGCATTTTCGCTAGCGCTTGACGAAAGCGCCGACATATCGGACTGTGCTCAGCTTGCAGTCATTGTGCGTGGTGTCGACATGGAGCTGCAAGTAACTGAAGAACTCTTGGATGTGGTACCACTTAATTACACCGCAATAGGACGTGACATTTTTGAAGCTGTTTGTGAATCAGTGGACAATATGAATTTGCCGTGGGATAAGCTCCATTCTGTAGCGACAGACGGTGCACCACAAATGATCAGGCGTCACCAAGGTTTTGCTTCTCGTTTGAAAAATAAACTCGGGGACGAATTCGGGAAAGACATTTTGACTTTTCATTGTTTTGTTCACCGAGAGGCACTGTGTGCTGAAACAGTAGAGCTAGGTGGCGTAATGAAAGATGTCGTGAAGTGTGTGAATTTTGTGCGGCGTCACGGCATGAATCATCCGCAATTCAGAGGATTTCTGAAAGATATGGAAGCGGAGTATGGGGATATACCTTACCACAGTACAGTTTGTTGGCTGAGTCGGGGAAAAGTTCTTGATGTTTTCTTTGCCATTCGTGAGGAAATGTCCCTTTTTCTCGAAATGAAAGGGGAAGTAATGGTTGTCTGAAAGATACAAAATGGATATCAGACCTGGCGTTCCTAGCTGACATAACTATGCATCTGAATAATTTAAATCTGTCATTACAGGGCAAAGGGCAGCTAATCGTTGACATGCACGACCAGATCAAAACGTTCGTGGAAAAGTTACTCTTATTTGAGAGGCAGATGAGTAATGGACATTTAAAGTTCTTCAATCGTCTTACTTCTTCAAAACTACCTGAAGGTACTACTTTCGGCGATTACCAAGCAAAGTCAAAGCAGCTCATCACGTCGTTTGAAACACGATTCTGAGACCTCACTAGTTTGGAAATGGAACTTAAGGTGTTCAGCACTACTTTTTCAGTTTCACTTCAATTGGAGATTATTGATTTGCAAATTTCAACTTTGTTGAAAGAGAGGTACTACAATACGTTGGATTTGGCACGATGCTATCCGTTCATTACAGCAAAAAACATTTCCCAAGCTTCACAACAATGCCGCTCAGATCATGTGCATGTTTGGATCTATGTATTGTTGTGCGCACTTTTCTCAGCAATGAAAAGAGTAAAAAGTAAGGAACGATCCTTTCTTCGGGATGCAAACAATGAAGGCCATCCTCCGCATTAACGCTGCGAACACTGGACTGTGGAGCCGTGAAGCAAGATGACTGCTCGTATGTCTCCATAAGTTGGAAAGTGAAGGACTGGTGTTTCCACGTTGTGAGTGGTGGAAAAGATTTTGTCTTTAGCAGACAGAACGATCGTTTTGTTTTGTCTTGACCACTGAACGGTGCGATCCATACACTTTTGGCAGTGACTTGTTAAGTGTGCTTTGTGAATTGCATGTGGGACGCTTGGTATACTTAAAAGGACAGTTGTCATTTGGTGACTAATTATTGTATGAACGCAAGAAACTAAAGTGGGACATTGACATTTGCAATTGTAGTAGGAGACATTTCTTTAATTGGTGCGGGAATAAGTGCTGTTTGTTGGAACTTACGACTTTTAATTACACCATGAACTGAAAGGACAGAACCGTGGGTAATAGTAGTTGTAGGGCTATTTCTGGACGACCAGATTCGTGTGGATGGTACTCTGAGAGTGACTATGACATTTGTGTTTAATGTGAGATACAGTTTACTGTTCAGTGCGTGTTCAAAATGCCGATTTGAGTGACTTAAAGACTTTCGTCCGGGTAACCATGGGAGAGCTTTGACACCGAGACAGTGTTTCTAGGGAACCTGTCAGCAACTTTTTAGACCCCAAGAAAATCACAGAATGAAATGATTCCGTGTGACTCGCAAGATAGGGAATAATGTATTTGTACTTGTAATTGTGTAAATTTTTTTATATGTTTCATTCCTGAAGGGACAGCAAGTGTAATTGTATTTCATTAACATTTGTGTTTAGAATAGTTAGTGTTTTTTTTTTGTTTGTTCTGGGTTATCAAGTTCACGTAGCATGTTTATTAGAATATTTGGTACAATGATGCTTTAATTATTAGCCAGTGGCGTAATACTAACGTAGCGGCTCTTGTTGCATTGGTCAGTAAGGTTGTCACAGGGGACAAGAGTTTGCATTGCACAACAAAATATCGGAATTAACTGATGTATTTTGATGTCGTGGACAGTAATAATCTTGTTGGTGTGTTGACTGAAGCCACTTATTTGCATTATCACAGTGGTGATATTTCACATTAAAGTGTAACGAAGGCTAGTCGAAATGCAAGTTCTTGTCGTCCAAATGTGTAACAACAAAGAAATGAGCAGTAGAGTAAGATACGAGAGCTACTGGTGGATTCAAGCACTTATTGCTAACTATTTATTGCGTGTATTGATATGGAGCCTGACTTCTACGTGTAACTAGTGTACGAAATTTTTTCTTTTGTTGATTTTGTTTTATTTTTAGACATTGCCTTGTAAAGATTATTACAACGCAATTTATGAATGTCAGATTACTTGTTCTGTGTTTGGACGGTGAGCTATTTAAAATTTCATGACTACAATTAGTATTTTTTTATTTGTTTTAGAATTATTGAAGTTTGGATTACTCCTAAAAATAACGGAGATCCCGGTAACCAAGCCAATTTTTATCTCACCATTATTTTTTATTTGTATGATGTGATGTTTTATTTGTCATTTGGATTGTTGTAAATATGTATGTGTACGCTACTCCGGATTGTGGAGAGTACAATAATGCAACAACTGAGTCAATAATTTGGTAAAGTAACAGCATTTGGTCGTCTATTTGAGGTCACCAGGGGCTAAGGTCTCCTCCTGGTTATTTTGATGACTTGCTACGTTTGTTCTAATAGAGTTTTCATAAAAAAATGTTCGGAACTACCCTCGCATTGCAAGGATAGTACCGTACCATCTTTTTCTGCATGGGTAGCCGGTGGTGAAAGGGTACAGTACCGCCCGACATTGAAAATTTTTGTCAGAACAACACATTTTTTCGTAAAATAACTCAATTTCGATTAATACAGCGAAGCCGGATACCAGTGTGGGAAAGAATGACAATTTATTTATTTAATTGATCACATGTGCACTCCCACAAAGAAAATCCCTACATCCAGATTGGTGAGATCTGTGAAACGAATGAATGAATGTATGGTCGTCTGCTAACCGCAGATAGTGAATGTGAATGTATGATCATCTTTGAGTCGATCCTTTGGCCACCTTTGGTGGGACCAAAGAGATGAAATTTACCTGAGCTTTGAGCGCCTGAAATGTGGCTGACCAATACGGTAGCAAGGTGCTCCCCCACTTCGAAAGAGGTGTGAGAGGACCTGGAGAACGGCCATGTTTCAGCACTCTGCCACTGGATCTTGTGCTTTTAAGACCTGTTTTAGTTGTGCTCCGTAATGACAAAAGAGTGGAGACATGGTATGCATGTGGAATATTTAAGAGTAGTTTGAAATAATAATTTCTCTATTTCAGGAACTTTTGTGGGGAGAATTAAATGTCAGGCAGGTAATATTAATAGGATTGTAGTAATCTTCGGAAGTGACCAACGGTCACAATGAAACCACGTGTAGCAATGAGTTGAAATACTTCCGTGTGCTTAAGTTAAGCTGAATTACTAGCATATGTACAATAAGTTGAAATATTTAAGAAATAGCGTGTGTACCATAAGTTGAAATATTTAAGAAATGGCGTGTGCAGGACTTGAAATTAGAGACGAGTACTTCCACGTGGTGAGTACTGTGTGAGTCTCAATCTGTGTATGAGACAAAGGATAAAGAGAAGTACTCGTCCATGGTATCAGTTGAGGACTCGCATGTGTGATGAATATGTTCTTAATATTACTTTGCGTGATATGATTCCGTGTGACGCTAGATTCAAACTCTGAGAGAGAAGCAAGGTGAGTCGGCCGTCTATCCAACAACGCCACTTGGCTTGCATTGCACAGGAAGATGTGCAAATGTCTCCAGAGTTCATAGTAGGAAAGTAGAATTACAAAGTGGGGCAGTGTCGTGTGAAACTGGGATAAATACTAATTGAAGTGGGAAAGCTAAAAGTGATAGTGTTGTTACTATTTAGTGTTTTGTATTCCATGTCGTAGTGTGGTGTATGTCATCTAATTTGGGTATGTGTGGTTTGCATGGGAGAGTAGCAAGGTAGTTTCAAAAGATTAGTGGGTTATGCTTGTTCCTTCGGTACCGCTCGGTCTGGAGGAAAGTTTCGTGATGATGATTGTGAGAGTCGAAGTGTGAGGTATAATAAAAGATCCACCATCCTATCCGGAAAGTGCACTGTAGCGTTAAATAATTACGAGACCATAATATAGAGATTCACCAATGTAAAGCCATGCCCACTGGGCGGAATTTCTCATGTGTTATTGTTGTAGGTTATAGAATTTGTGTGTTTAGGTTATAGAATTTATCGGAATAAATAAGATAGTGAAAAGAAAAAGATTGGTGGACTTTTCCTTCGAATTGTATGTTGTCATGATGTCCCGAATTTATAATGTGTGCGCCATTCATATTCAGTGCGGTGGCCACGTGTTGATAAAAGCCGTTAAATAAAAGACAAAAAGAAAATGTGGTATTGCCAGTGCGTAGTGAACAGTCAGAGTTCTGTAAATCACTGATAGTCAGATGTGCGTTTCCGTTGCGTATTAATCATATAGGAGGATAACTTGTAACTTAAGTGTGAGTACTAGAGTTCATGTTACTCGATAAATAAGAATGAATCCACTCGCTTGGCAGACCACTCATCTTGCAGGCCTGACTGCTTGATGCCACAGTATGAGCAAGGCATGTGGGTGCCTCTCAAAATGTGTGTGAAACCTTATACCTTATGGGACTTAACTGTTAAGGTCATCAGTTCCTAAGCTTATACACTACTTAACCTAAATTATCGTAAGGTACAAACACACAAACACCCATGCCCGAGGGAGGACTCGAACCTCCACCGGGACCAGCCGTACAGTCCATGACTGCAGCGCCTCAGACCGCTCGGCTAATCCCGCGCCGCTCACTTGCGACTATATTTTATCACACTCGAACGAAGTTCACAAGTTTCGGTCACACAAAATCCAAATCGTAACTGCGAGATAATTACGGGAATGTGGAATAAAAATTTGACCGTTGATAAATACAGTCATAGCGCTGCGCCACGTTCACCTGGTAGGCGGCTTTTAATGTTGGAGACTGGAGGTGTATGGCTGATAGCCGTTAGCTGCTGTGGCGTGAGGAAAACTGTTCCGATCTTGATAGAGCCACGAGCAGTTTGTTCCATCATACTGATAATTTTAGCAGACATGTGATATGCTATTTAAGAAACTAGGGAATGGAGTGGACTTGTAAGCACTACTTTGTTTTCAGAGCACAAAGCTTACCACTCAACGACGACCAGATACGTTACTGAAGCAACACAAGAAGGCTGAAAGACCCTCCTAAATATGCTTCCACATCCTACAGTGTCCGTAGATCGTGCATATGACCGGACTTAGAATTTTGAGGGGTGGTAGGGAATACTGGACGCCTTAAGTGAACTGTGGCTCTGTGGCGGCTGGCCGGCGGCCAGGTTTTACGTCTAATACTGTACTTTCTCGTCATCTCGATAAATTATTCTAAATGTCTTCCATTTAAGATGACATTGAGTAAGTAAAATTTGTTGTTTGAGCCCAGATTTGACTTTTGGCACCTAAGCAAAGGTTACTCTCTAATGTCATGTTTTGAGCACTCTACATTACAAAATATGGACGTAATGAGAAAAGGTATACCACAGAAGCGTCATGTTAGCTTAGTGGGAGTACGCTTCATAGTCGCTGCGCTGGTTGATATGCAAGTCGATTCGGATCTCGCTGGAGAAACATTTCTGATTGTCTTTCTCTCGTTTTCTTTATTCGATCCGCAAACGGCTAGAGCAAAATTCAGAGACTAAATTACAATACAAGATTGCGGTGGTGCGGGTTGGTCTCTCACTATTCTTTAAACAATCAGTCCACCTGCCTCGATGGGTTTCAGATTGTCTGCCCCTCCACTCTGCAGTGGTAGATATTGGTTTAAGTGACAAAAGCAGCGTTTTCGAAAATTCGACTAAATACCTACCACGCAAAGGCCAAAAAACTCTAGTGTTCGAGTGTTTTGGATTCTTGCATGGGTAGTTTGAAAAATGTCTAAAATTTGCTTTAAATTGGTTTATTGTCTTTAAAACACGGAAAATGGCTACCAAGTCCGTATTTAGTATCCCGACATCAATTATACAATGTTACTGTCTCCATTACACGTCCACAACCAGAAGTATCCACGTGATATTTAGTCCGACCCGATATGTCGAATGTCCTAAATAGTCACTGACCCACGACTATTTGTGAGATAACGCGTTCAGTCGTTCAGTAGACTTCTTGTGAAGAAGTGGGGCCATAATATCTCGTAATCTGCACGAAACACGCCACGCGGAGCTTATGAACGATATGAAATGTTCACACGCAAATATCTCCTAAAATAAACCATTCCCAAGGGTCGAACTCCCACGAAATACTCAGTACCGTACCGGTAGTCGCTTTTCGTCAACGACACGAGAACCGATCAAACGTGCGAATTTCTTCATTTTGGTACAAATTTGATCAGCGCGGTTGAACATAAGTGTTTATCAGAAGACGGCTCCTGTCGGACGCAATCGACACATTGATCTGAGGCACAAAGCCCTACTCAAATGCGCGGGAAATGCTGAATTCCTGTTGGCTAGTATGTTAAGCAACCAATCGGAACATCTCAAGCTCTTCTATACTCGCGATATTTCTAATATCAGCCAATCCGATTACCACAAGCAATTTAAAATAGAAATCTCGTAATTCCGAGAATAAATAAAATTTAATGAAAACAAAATACGATTCCTTTCCATAAAATAAATTTAATACTCAACGACCCTTCTGGCTGCCTTTTACAGAATCAAGCTCACTCGGACATACATTATAAATTCCCCTACTACACAACAACTTCCTCACGCATACATTTACATAGTTTTAATAAAATATCACATTCTCTCGTTACGTATGTCCTCCATTCACTCTCTCTCTCCAAAGGGCTCACGCAACAAAAACCACGATGGAATAATACTTTTCAAAAGTACTTTTAATTACGTCAGAAATCTGTGGTTATTGAAACTAGGGAAAATTCCAGAAAATTAGATTATATGAACCTGTCCTCTCGGTTGTAGTTTCAGTTGATACTGTAGATGAATACGTTACAGTCCCTCACTCAGTTTCATAATGTCAGCACTGTTATTATGCGTTTTATTTAAAAATTTATATCTCTGAAAGTATTGAAGTTATTGATTTGAAATTTTAACAATATGTTGTGTTATCCATAGAATTTGGTGCACTAGGTATGAAAAAGATCGATTAATATTTAAGAGTACTTCTTCAGATTCACAGAGAGTATATGTAACGTATTGCAAGCAGCATTAGGCAAGGACACAGCTCGTTCGGCCCAGTACACAGTGTCAGTCTCCATGCCAGGCTACACTTTCGATGCAAGAGGACAAATCGTAATAATTTGCTAAGTTACAAGCTCTGCACCATAAGATATCTCTTAACATCCATCTAACACACTGTAGGAGTGAGCAGAAGCGTCTGTTTTGGAAACGCAGTTTCTTCACAAGAAAGGCTGAGAAAGACCCAAAGAGATCATCAATGACAGTAATTTGTATGTTGTTTGTGATCTAGGTAATCATTACCCGAGACAAACGCTACAGAAGCAATGAACATACTGAGGTAAATCTGGATGTGAAAAATGTATAGCAGAATTGAACGCTTTTTCACAACTTTCTTTTTGTAATCTGCATCGGAAGGGATGTATTTTGCTTGTAAATGTATAATTTGATTACTGAGTGAGATACCTGAATCAGTTCACGACTGTGACTGAAACACCCAAGTTTTCTTTTATTACATCAACCTTTCGTCCTAAGATATATACAGTAAGTGTATTATTGAACTTCATCTTTTAATACATTTGAACCATGGTGATTCAAAGATTCTCAAACCATTTTCTGTAAGAGAAATCCCCACACGAGTAACTCTGCCATCACTGTGTCGAAATTTTATCACACGCGTTAGCAGCTATTAAGATCTCACTCTCTCCCACACACGGCATCTCCAAAACAAGCAGATCTGATAAAACCTAGTAGAATACCTGCTGTGTCACTTTCAATTAGCTTATGTTCTTCATAACTCCGTTGGTGAAATTCAAAGTCAGATGGCCTGTCTCCATTTCCGTGGAAGACGCACAGCGCCGCTTTCACTCGGTATATCTTTTACAAGGAAAAAGTGTTAAGTTACAGGCCATATCATATCATTTCTTAGGTGTAGCATATCCGACTGGTAGAATGGCATAGGGATTATGGTGTTCAATTTCTAATTCACAGATAAATTGGGGGGTGGGGAGGGGGGGGGGGGAGTTGCGAATCCTGTCACTTCTATGACCTTTAATTCGTGATAAGAGTTATAAGCTTAGGAGGACAATGAGAATTAATAAATATTCATAACTTTAAGGAATTCATAAGTGTGTAACTGAGGATGTGGTGGACTGAAACGCTCGACCACGTCTACACCGCCGGTCTTGCACAACTTTTTCTATATATGTATTGTGATTTATGCTTTGCGTTAAAAGAAAATGGTATTTGCTTTGTGCTTTCGTCGGTATTGACGTCCTGCCTGCATGTAAATAAAGAGAACACAAATTAATATGATGCTTTTTTTATAAAAAAAACTAAACATTTCCTCTTTGATGTCTTCATCGGCACTGATGTCATCAATGGTCATAAAACAATTTAAAATCAAGGGTTTGTTTAACGACTGAAAAAGAGTGAAACAGACAACCTAGTTTTTATGTATAATCTTCACCTCCTTTTTTACAAAAAATAAAGAGTTAAGATAAACTGCTTTTCTTTTTGCAGGGAAAACAAAACGTTTACCTGTCAAAATTTTCTCCCTAACAACACAATGATTCAGTGACGCGTCCAATTTTCGTCCTCCTCTACAACTGCATTTAGCCGCCGGGGAATAGAGGCAACAAGTTTTCGGATGAATCTGTTATTCTGTGACAACTCTTCCCATGCGTCACGAAATGCTTCGGACAGCATTGGCTTGGTTGTCTGTGCTGGTCTTCTGCGCCTCATGATTTTCTTCGTCTCTGCCCATACGTACTCCATGGGACTGCGGTCAGCGCCTTTGGGAGTCCAGTCCAGCAGCTCAACGTTTCTGTTCATTTGAAACCAGTGTTTTACACAATTCGCTCTGTGCACAGAAGAATGGTCGTGTTGTAGGATTATGCTGCCTCCCGAAAATTTCAGACGAACAGAACGAAGCATTACGATCTCTAGTATTTCACAGCAGCAGTGCATAGCAGACGGACGTTCCAGTTGCCACTTACTGATATCAGTCCCCAAACTGTGACAGCAGTTCGACCACACCTTTGCCTCTGATGGGCATATTTGTTACCGAATCTCGCTTCACTTGGTTAATATACATGGACTAAAACATTTGGTGCAGTGAAAAACACTTTCTCAGCCGTAAATGTAACTTTCTCCCAGTACGGAAGCGGTTTCCTTCAGCACGCCAGTGTGAAGTTTCAACTGGCAGCCCCATGTTACTCCTTCCACATTTCCTTAACCGCTGATTTTCGTCCATGCCGCTTCCTCTCGTCGAGGCGACGACGAGTGGTCGACTAGCTCACACTTGTCTGAAGTAATTCCTAATTCCTGTGCTCGTCCTGAAAGGGCCTTCATCAGTACAGTTGACTGCACAGTGCTCTAGATCCTGTGTGGTAGTCTGTGGACGTCCAGGGCGAGGACGACGGTTTACGTGGACTTTCTCGGCCCTCTTCACCTAGAAGTGTATCATAGATTTTCTGTATCCTAGTGCATGGGAAATGGTGCTGATACAGTATCCATCTTCATACAGCGCAATTTCTTGAGCTGTGACATTTCGCAAGAAAGGACCTACTGACAGGACCGCGCGATACAATTGGACAGCACTTCCTTCACCTCGGCAGTCATATTCATTAGCGATTGCATTCTTTAGAGAAAGATTTAATAAATTAGTTCCTTGTGAGTATTGTTTAGAGTATCGTGTAAATATATTTTGTATCTACACATCGTACCTAGTAATAATGACACCGTTTTTAGAGATTAATGGTAAAATGTAGTTTCAGGTTTTGATGCAGGACACGTTGCTCCTGCTATCGTATTTTAGTCTACTGTGTTACGTGTTACATAATGGACATTTGTAACAGCGTTTCCAACAAGTGGGAAGATAGTGGAGTAGGTAAAGAGGTGAGTTTGTAGTCTCTTGTTATAGGACTCGAATTCTGCCGCTTCTAGAAATTTTTATTCGTTGTAAACAAAGGTTTATTAGTTTAGGAGATCAAAGTCAATTATTACGCTCAAAATACTCGTAGCATTGTAAACATTTCTGTATATGGCTTCCAATGTTCACTGTTGGAAGGCGAAGACAATCGGTCTCCCTCGGTTTTCCTATTACAAATACAACTCAGTTTACGGATGAACCTAGCCATCGGTTGTTCATCGTTTTGTAATTTTAGCATTACCAAACCCTTAGATATCAAATGCGGTTTCAACTAATGATTTCCATAACTACAAGAACACAACGTGTGATACCGCTTAGGTAAACTACACTCCTGGAAATTGAAATAAGAACACTGTGAATTCATTGTCCCAGGAAGGGGAAACTTTATTGACACATTCCTGGGGTCAGATACATCACATGATCACACTGACAGAACCACAGGCACATAGACACAGGCAACAGAGCATGCACAATGTCGGCACTAGTACAGTGTATATCCACCTTTCGCAGCAATGCAGGCTGCTATTCTCCCATGGAGACGATCGTAGAGATGCTGGATGTAGTCCTGTGGAACGGCTTGCCATGCCATTTCCACCTGGCGCCTCAGTTGGACCAGCGTTCGTGCTGGACGTGCAGACCGCGTGAGACGACGCTTCATCCAGTCCCAAACATGCTCAATGGGGGACAGATCCGGAGATCTTGCTGGCCAGGGTAGTTGACTTACACCTTCTAGAGCACGTTGGGTGGCACGGGATACATGCGGACGTGCATTGTCCTGTTGGAACAGCAAGTTCCCTTGCCGGTCTAGGAATGGTAGAACGATGGGTTCGATGACGGTTTGGATGTACCGTGCACTATTCAGTGTCCCCTCGACGATCACCAGTGGTGTACGGCCAGTGTAGGAGATCGCTCCCCACACCATGATGCCGGGTGTTGGCCCTGTGTGCCTCGGTCGTATGCAGTCCTGATTGTGGCGCTCACCTGCACGGCGCCAAACACGCATACGACCATCATTGGCACCAAGGCAGAAGCGACTCTCATCGCTGAAGACGACACGTCTCCATTCGTCCCTCCATTCACGCCTGTCGCGACACCACTGGAGGCGGGCTGCACGATGTTGGGGCGTGAGCGGAAGACGGCCTAACGGTGTGCGGGACCGTAGCCCAGCTTCATGGAGACGGTTGCGAATGGTCCTCGCCGATACCCCAGGAGCAACAGTGTCCCTAATTTGCTGGGAAGTGGCGGTGCGGTCCCCTACGGCACTGCGTAGGATCCTACGGTCTTGGCGTGCACCCGTGCGTCGCTGCGGTCCGGTCCCAGGTCGACGGGCACGTGCACCTTCCGCCGACCACTGGCGACAACATCGATGTACTGTGGAGACCTCACGCCCCACGTGTTGAGCAATTCGGCGGTACGTCCACCCGGCCTCCCGCATGCCCACTATACGCCCTCGCTCAAAGTCCGTCAACTGCACATACGGTTCACGTCCACGCTGTCGCGGCATGCTACCAGTGTTAAAGACTGCGATGGAGCTCCGTATGCCACGGCAAACTGGCTGACACTGACGGCGGCGGTGCACAAATGCTGCGCAGCTAGCGCCATTCGACGGCCAACACCGCGGTTCCTGGTGTGTCCGCTGTGCCGTGCGTGTGATCATTGCTTGTACAGCCCTCTCGCAGTGTCCGGAGCAAGTATGGTGGGTCTGACACACCGGTGTCAATGTGTTCTTTTTTCCATTTCCAGGAGTGTATATTGTAGTTCTATCAGACAAAAAGATTGACCGGCCCAGATGTGCAGACTTTGCTTTTAAACCTTTTACTATCTGAACAATAAGCTCTTCTTAGTCGGTAATTTGTGATCGTTATTGCTTAAGATGTCTTAAGGTTGAACTAAATTCCTTCACCTAAGACTACGTCAAATAAATCTTCTTAACAGCACTAAAGAGCGGTTTGTGAAGCGATACTGTCCGCACTTTGCCGTAGTTCGCTGGTTAGAAGGGAAAAAAATTTACTAACCAGAAAACTAATCTCCCAGGAAGATGCAGGAACGGAATGAAACGTCTCATGTTGGGAGGTCATGTGACTTTTATCTCGGTGATTATAAAATCAAGTGAAACGAACAATGCGGTTCGCAGTACGAGCACACTGTTGGTGTCAGCATGACGTTGTAGGCCTGGGGACTAAATGATGCAGGGCCAGCTTAGGACAGGAATATACAAAACTAGAAGCCACGGCACTATTAAATTCGCGAAAATGAGAACTTGGACCACGTAAAATGAGTTTATTTCAACGAAAACAGTTAATCTTCTACAATATTTTCTTCCTTGCACTACCTGAAACAGGTGACGTCGAACAAGTCATCTGGAGCGAATGATCGTGACATTGCCGGCCGGAGTGGCCGAGCGGTTCTAGGCGCTACAGTCAGGAACTGCGCGACCGCTACGGTCGCAGGTTCGAATCCTGCCTCGGGAATGGATGTGTGTGATGTCCTTAGGTTAGTTAGGTTTAAGTAGTTCTAAGTTCTAGGGGATTGATGACCTCAGAAGGTCAGTCCCATAGTGCTCGGAGCCACTTGAACCATTTTTGATCGTGACATTTAACAGAAGACACCACGACAGTGGTGTTTACCATTAACTTTAGCATTTTATAAGCGTCGTTGCTAAGCGCAAGTAAATGAAGTAGTGTAGCGCAATTTCTGTTACTAAGTAACGCCTGCATCAGTTATTTAGTTTTAATGTAATTTACGAATAACACAGGTCTGCAAAGAAAATTTTTTGAACATTGTTTTAGTCTTGATAACTGATTTTTGTATAGTTTTTGGCGCTGATTTCAGAAATGATATATTTTTTCCTATCACGTAAGGTTTGTGTACAAAAATATCTAAAACTTTTAGGAAAAATCCATAAAAAGGCCATTTTTATACCAGTACTATTTATGCACAATGTTGTTAAACCACATTAAACATAGGTTAATCTGAAACATAGAGTAAGACAATTTGATAAGGCTTTATTACAACACTATTACAATTCTTTGTAGTAACGTTTCATTTTGCTTCCAATCTTCTTTTTGTACTTTTCTTGCTGTGGAGTTCAGGTTTTTCTCTTTTGAACATCTAACCGTAGTTAACCTTCTACATCTACATCTACATCCATACTCCGCAAGCCACCTGACGGTGTGTGGCGGAGGGTACCTTGAGTACCTCTACCGGTTCTCCCTTCTATTCCAGTCTCGTATTGTTCGTGGAAAGAAAGATTGTCGGTATGCTTCTGTGTGGGCTCTAATCTCTCTGATTTTATCCTCATGGTCTCTTCGCGAGATATGCGTAGGAGGGAGCAATATACTGCTTGACTCTTCGGTGAAGGTATGTTCTCGAAACTTTAACAAAATCCCGTACCGAGCTACTGATCGTCTCTCCTGCAGAGTCTTCCACTGGAGTTTATCTATCATCACCTTCATGTTCATATCCCAGCGTCCTTGATATCTTCGTTACATTTCTTTTATGTCTTGCTGGAATCGGTCTCCTTGTTCTTCACCATCAGCTCCATGATCTTCTAGAAAGTAGTTCAAATGAGAATGAAGGAAATGAACTTTAACTCTCACGTTGCAGCCCAACAGTTTTTAGTTAGTTAACAGACTGGCAACAATATTCCTGTAGTTTGGGTCTATTTTATTTCTTAGAAAGCCTGATACCACTTCTTTAAAAGACTTCCATGCCTTCCTTTCCTGATTTTCCATTTTAAACTCAAAGTTTTCATCCTTCATAAGTTTTCTCATGTCACGCCCAACAAATACTCCTTCTTTAAGTTTAGCCTAAGAGAGGCCAGGGAATTGCTCATAAAGATATCTAAATCACTCTCCTTCTTTAGGCAATACTTTGAGAAATGGTTTCATCAGTTTCAACTTGATTTGAAGTGGCACAAGTAAAATTAGGATCCACTAAACTCTCCTTCTCAACGTTCGTAACTCCAGGAATCAAAATTTTTCTTACTGGCCATTCTGTTATAACATAATGTTATTTACTGTCACCGCTAACCCATTCACAGAGGAAGCAGGGGAACTTTTGTATAGCCACTCTGTTGGCCTAGTAGCAAAAGATCACTTTCAGATCCCCACAAATGGCTCCTTGTGATCAGAGTACTTATGCTTCTTAAGGACCGATTCAAGGTTCTAAAAACATTCTTTCAAATGAACTGAATGCCATATTGGTACAGATGCATATTGGTTGCCATTGTGCAGAAGAACAGCTTTCAGGCTCCTTTTGGAGGAATCAATGAAAGCTCTCCATTATCGAGTTCGAATTTGATGTTGAATATCTCCATCAAGCCAGGAACACTAGTACAAAAAACGAGGCCGCCCACCCGAGAGAGAAAAAGGCACAAACTCTTTTTCTGTACTCCTGTAGCAAGAAAACGTTGTTCCAGTAGCCAACAACCCTTTTTCTTTCAGCCTCGACCCTAGAACCTAGGCTAAATCCTTTGGAAGGCCTAAGTCTCTAACCACATCATTTAGTTCCCATTGTGTGAAGAGTTTTGCTCATTGCTGGGGCTCTTAACTAGTATCATTTCATCCTCATCACTGCCTTGAGACAACTGATCAACATCATAAACGATATCTTCCAGTGTACCTGGAGGACAAGGTGTAGACAGGTAAACGAAGCCCATGAGGAACAGGGTGCATATGTCAAGGAATTTTTGGATACAAAATCTGCGTTTTCTTTTTCAAATTAAAAACTTGCACACAACAAAAGCAAAAATAGCAGTCTTCACTGTGATTTTTCGGTTCTCCCCAAATCATAGGTATTGCAAAACGAAATGATTTCTTCTTTCCTTGAAACCATTGCCTCAGTTCTATACACACAGAACACACTTTGTGAGAAGCCCATGATTTGTCTTGATCGCCTAGTTTCATACCAAAGTCGGCAAAGTATACCTTTTTAATAAAATCAGAAACGTTTCTTTGTTGTTTTTTCACAGTGTAAGTCCTACAAATAAAGTAGAAACAATCAGGAGAATTCACACAATCCCTAGAAGCCATTATAAATACAAAACTACATTTCACTTCAACGAAGAAACAATGGAAGTGTGCACAGCAGAGTGGTTACTCCACACTGACAGTAGCTTGTCCTTGCTGTGGAGAGCAGACAGTGGGTGGAGGGGGAAGGCGTAAGAGTGGAAAGCACACACAGACAGCATACTGGCAGCAAATCTAGTATGAACAGGATTTTAAAAGTTTTGCCGTACAGGTTTTTCTAACAAAAGAAAGGATGTCTCATCACTGCAACTTAAATTTAGACTGATTACATTAGCAAGTTACCTTATTAGGTTAAAAATGTTATATTCTAAAGTTATTATTTAGATTTTAGAAAAATTTGTAGTTTCTACTTATGTTAAAGACAGCTTAAAATAAAAAATTCTGTGTGTGATTTGTGATAAACAAAGGGTGATGGAATTTTTTCACTATTTTTTTCTATATTCAGCACAACAAATTGCATAAGGGTCACTATAAAATTTTGAAATAATTTTTTCATCGCAGACCTGTGTAATTAGAGACGTCTGACATTAACCTGAAAAGTATTCTATATACATGTAAAGAACTAAATGACTAGTTTTTACAGTCCACTTGCCACAGAACGCCGCAACCGTCTGCTGAGAACTAAATAAACTATTTACCTGTTTCTGGGCAACTGTTTCTAAAAATAACCAAGAAGCATTACATGATTTCTTCAAGCACGCGTGTAGCAAGAACAGAATGAAGAAGCTAATAGCTACAATGTCAGTAATAATCGAAGTATTTGATAACTTCTTACTTTGCAATGGTATTTTACGACTAGGAAATTTCTTTAAATAGTGAAAATTTCAAAATGACTTCGTTCGGAGGGTATAATGGCTGAAAGCGTATTTACATCCCGCTGACATAATTTCCGTGTCAGAAACCTGCTGATAATTAACCATTTAATAGTGAACTAATTTCTTTCACCGTATCTAATTGGTAAGCTAAGCGCACCATACGTTACGAAACAATCAAAGAGGTATTATATGTGGGGTTCAGTGGTCTTGTGGATTGATCCTAGTCTCTTACTTGCGTGGGATGGGTCCAGTTCACTATTTCGTCCAGTATTTTAAACGTACATGAACAAATCTCCTTCATGTCTAGTAATGCCAAGTGAAGGGCGTCAGGTTGCACCGTAGGTTAGAATCCATATTATAAAAATCATATCCCTTCGTTACCAACTGGGGTACAGCCGGTTTAGGTTCGACCATATCAGAGCAGAAGTAGCGGCAAATAGGAACTCTGTGGCCAGTAAGCTTCCTTACACAAAAAACTTTATTTTATTTAGGCAATGATCATTTAAGGTTACGATGCTCTTATTTTATCTGACCTTAAGACGTTGAAACATTTTGTGATGGACTGGGATCCGAATTCGGGTCTCCTCCTCCCTGGTACCTGACCATAACGGAACTATATAATTCGATCATTTCGTTGTTTCCTCCAAGATTGCAAACTCTTCTAGGTCTCCACGAAAGGCACGTATCTGGGTTCGAATTTTGGTCCAGCACAAAAATATTCATGATTTCATTTTAAGCCCTATAACATGCATACCGAACTACTGGTGATAAACAATTTTCTGTAAATAAGTTACATAAAACAGCAACCAGTTACTTTTTTGAATAATTATATTTTATTCCATGAACCGGTTTTCTAACTTTCTCAGGTTCATTTTCAGATGGCTTCTGGAGGTTACATCATTATTTTTAGCATAATGCTGGGTGCTGGCTCTGTGACAAGAAGATGAAACATGCTTTAATGTATCGCCATGACTATTGTTTATCTGACGATATGGATGTCGATTTAGTTTTTTACTTACTGCGACAGTATGGGCAGAAAAAAGACGCCCATACTGTCGCAGTTTACATTTGCTAACTGATACTGGCGAAAACTTCGTTATTGCACAACTCTTTATGCCAAGGCACCAGTGATGAACGTTGCTGTGATCGAGTTTCGGTCAACCACGAAAGCTTTGCGTAGTAAAAATGGCTATAGGTGCTTGGTTTCAGTCCAGATGCAGAACAAAAATTTTTTTGTGTTGTTTAAAGTTCAGACATGCGAAAAAGAATGGCTCCGTCATGAATTCAGAGAAATTGCTGGTGACATGATGTCATTTCTGAGGTTTCCATAGAGCGTTTGCCGCTGTTAATCCAGCTGCTTTAAACTGGCTAGTTCAAAATCCAGTTTATGACAAACCACACGTATCAGAAACGACTTTTCACAGATGTGGGAAAACTTTTTAAGAGCAACAATATTTCGAATTACCAGAGTACGTTAGGAGTCCAGATGTTGTCTCAAAATATTTTGTTCTAAAAAATATTTAACTTTGTCTAAAGATTGCTGGAATCACTTACGTAATCTTTCTTTCGCTTACGCCATAGTCCTGCATCGATCGCAGGGTCGGCGTGGTTATAACGGATTTGGCAATGTTAGTGTTAGGGATGGCCGGATGCCCTTCCTGTCGCCATCCCGTACCCCCCAGCACGGAATCAGTGTACCCCAACTGTCTGCGTCTAGTGTGAAATAGTGCGGACGTGTTTCAAATGTCTGCGACGCTTGTAACTGAAGCGGAAAGCGGGGACTAGCCCGGTATACACGTAGCGGGATGTGGAAAACCGCCTAAAAACCACATCGAGGCTGGCTGGCACACCGGCCCTCGTCGTTAATCCGTCGGGCGGATTCGATCCGGGACCAGCGCGCCTACCCGAGTCCAGGAAGCAGCGAGTTAGCGTGCTCGGCTACCCTGGCGGGTACTGGAATCACTTACGTAATGTAGTTAATTCAAATTTTGACGAGTGTGGTACTGATTTTTAAACATCACTTACTGTAATAAAATTGAGTTTACGACCTTTAAGGAATGTCTCAGCTCTAAGGACGAGTTTCCTAGTATTTGCAACGTCGTGGTTTTCATTTACATCTCTACCGATTACCCTACAGAACAGTGCTCTCCAGTGATCCCTTGTGTTCTCCATTTTGTGTAGTGAAACTATTGTGCTGTAAAGAGATTAGAGGACCTATAAGACAGCTACATTATGTGAGCTGCATGCAAATCAGACAAAATGCAGTTCAAGTCGTTCGGATACTTTTGGGTATTATAGTACATCGGCATGTGGCCCATAACAGTCGCGATCAAGCTTCAGTTAGCACTCCCCAATAGCTTACCATTCAGTTCTGAAATTGGAGCAGGGTTAAGTGTTTAAATCGTGTAATATTCCAGGCGATGGGTAGATATCCATTACAAGCTTCTTGACGTGGCGTAGCGTCCTGCGAGCCACGCGCACAGTGTGTTGGTAAAAGTGACCTATCAGGTCTGTGGACTCTAATGATGTCACGACATGCACAGGAGGAGGAGATTAGTGTTTATCGCCCCGTCGACAACGAGGTCATTAGAGATGGATCACAAGCTCGGGTTAGGGAAGGATTGGAAAGGAAATCGGCCTTGCCCTTTCAAAGGAACCATCCGTCATTTGCCTGAAACGATTTAGGGACATCACGGGTAACCTAAATGAGGATGGCCGGATGCGGGTTCGAACCATCGTCCTTCCGAATGCGAGTCCAGTGTGCTAACCACTGCGCCATCTCGGTCAGTGATGTGCACAGGCTACTGCCGTACCTTGACAACCATTCACACTAGGCTCCGAGAGGGCAAGATTTGGAATCGTCTGCCGGCCTGGGTGGTCGAGCGGTTCTAGGCACTACAGTCTGGAAACGCGCGACCGCTACGGTCGCAGGTTCGAATCCTGCCTCGGGCATGGATGTGTGTGATGTCCTTAGGTTAGTTAGGTTTAAGTAGTTGTAAGTTCTAGGGGACTGACCTTAGAAGTTAAGTCCCATAGTGCCTAGAGCCATTTGAACCATTTTTGTGGAATTGTCTGTGACTAGCTCGCAATGTGGAGTTGGCTGTTGACGCTAAGCCAGCGAATGGTAAGGGTGGGTGGTATATGCACTCGTGAATACACCGCTCTGTGGCTCGTGCGGTCCCGTTAATGGCACACAGCTGGCTGCGCAGAGGTAGCAACACAGCTGCAGCAACGTGATCTTTGTGAATGGGCACAGTGTGGAGTTCACGAATCTTGTCGTGGTGTAAGGTTTCTGTTATATTTATTTAAATAAAGACGCAAACATTCTTATGTATCCCTATAGCTATGGCAATTATGTAAACAGTACACAGTTTTAAAGTTAGTACAAGTCAGCTCTTGAGTTATAAATTTATGGTAGCAAATGTTTAAGCAGCACACGTGGCTTTTATTATTTTCCTACCTTTTTTCTCTTAGAACAGAATTCTATACTTACCACAAGTGACCTTACAACCATGCAGGCTGCCTCAGTGGCGTCAAGTCAGCCATCTTCGATTCTGATGTCATAGGACTGCTGGAATATCCAGTGGGCACCTTGTATCGCCATCTTGGATTTAAGTGACATGACAACCATTCTGACTGTCCCAGTATCCCCAGGTCCACTATCTTGGATTCGGACATAATCGGGGTGAGGAATTATGACAGCCATCCAAGCTGTCCTAGTATCCACTAGGTCCGTCACCTTGGTTTCTAGCATCATAGAGGTTGTCCTAAGGTCAGCCATCTTGGATTGTTGCATACTTAGGACAACTGGGCTAGGTCCACCATCGTGGACTTCCCACATACACCCTCTAGGGATGTGCGCTGACGACCAATTTTACGCACCGGTTGCCTACTATTCGCAGCTTAAACTTTACAACAACGTATCTATAATCGCGCTCCAGACAGCTTTACTTATTCTTCCACTGGCTTGGAACTCGATGCCAATTAGCGGTGACGTGAAAGAATAAATAAACGAAAAGACATAAAGTAAATATTTGTAGGTCATATGCTGTGTCGAGGCGGAATCTCCTCACACTGTGCCATGGTATTTTCGGAGGCCTGATTGGTGTTTATCGTGGATGTTTGAAGGTAATCTAACAGTTGTTCATGAACAATGTACGTCAAGGCTTTAGATACTGCAGGTAATACGCTTATCGGTCTATAGTCGCTTGGTGATTTTGGATTATCACTTTTTGGGAATTGGTCATATTAGTCTCCGTTTCCACTCAGTAGGATGTGTGCCACAAAGAAGACAGAGATGGAAGATGCCCGTAAAAACTGGAACTATAATTTCGGCAACATTTCTAATCGTGCCTCTGTTCACTGCATGATTACCTATGGCACAGACGATAAATACTGTCTGCTACATCCAGACTCTTTCAAAGCATCATTGCTCTTTACATGATAAACGCCCAGAATAGGAAATCATACTATAGCACTATTAAGCACTGCCTCACATCGCTCCGGATTTTGGACTTTCATTGGGAAAGTCTTCAGCACCCTCCCAACAGTCCTGACTTGGCATACTTCAACTACCATATTGTCAATTGTATGAAAGAACAACTGTGAGGTCAGTGATACAAGACGCTGGAGGATATCCAGAAAGCAGCACGTCTATGTCTTCTTGCAGCCAGGAGGATTTTCAAGCAATGGGAAAATGTGTACAAATAAATAGAAACCTTACTGAAAAGTGAGCCGCGCGGGATTAGCCGAGCGGTCTTAGGCGCTGCAGTCATGGACTGTGCTGCTACTCCCGGCGGAGGTTCGAGTCCTCCCTCGGGCATGGGTGTGTGTGTTTGTCCTTAGGATAATTTAGGTTAAGTAGTGTATAAGCTTAGGGACTGATGACCTTAGCAGTTCAGCCTCATAAGATTTGACACACATTCGAACATTTGAAAAGTGACGGAAACATCTGTCAATTAAGCTGATTTACTTGGTTTAATGTGTTGCGCTTAATTTCGAGTATAACCTTTGTACATTTAAGCCGCTGAGCCATTCTCAAGTGGTGAGGAATTACGTAACATAACTGGCATCTTACTGTGTTAAATAAATCATGAACACCTATGAGCCAAAAATGGGCGTGACACTAAATATACTTCATGCAGCAGGAGCTGTTATTTATTAAGATCGTTAATAACAGCTACTGATATCCTCTATACAATTAGAATAACATATTGAACAAAATTTAAAAAATGGTTCAAATGGCTCTGAGCACTATGGGACTTAACATCTGTGGTCATCAGTCCCCTAGAACTTAGAACTACTTAAACCTAACTAACCTAAGGACACAACACACATCCATGCCCGAGGCAGGATTCGAACCTGCGACCGTAGCAGTCGCGCGGTTCCGGACTAAAGCGCCTAGAACCACTCGGTCACCGCGGCCGGCTTGAACAAAATAATATAGCACAGAAAATTCCCTAGGCTTTGCGGTTGGAGGTGGGCTTCCACAATAGTGGCGTGCGTGTGAAAAGATGGGTGGTGCGGCGACGTGCAGTGGCCTCATGGTAGTGTCCCATGTGACGCACCATCGTCTTTCTGCCAACTGTGTCTGCAGCGTGCGTTGTGTTGTGTACGTAGAGCGCTGATTGTCACGTTATTTCGGTTGTGTAGAACTTACTTAGCCATTGTAGTGCATTATGGTGTTCATTTTGTGTGGCAGAACATGATAAGATTACATTATCAAGCGGCAGCGAGAGTATTGCGAGCACATAAATTATTCTGCGGAGAGGCGGAAACAGAAACAGTGGCCCAATGCCGTGCTTACCCAAGCATTTCCTGTTACCAGGGTAAGCCTAAGCTGGAGCATGTGGCGTGGACAGGACACAGAAACCACTCATAATGGAATGGCAGAATCTGACATGTCGAAACCAGCCCGGAAATTTTCTATGCAGGAAGAATATGCCGAAAGAAACATAATGTCAGACTTTTAGCTGCTAAGACACACTGCAAGTATTTTTTAAACGTGTTGAAAACTACCAAATTCTTAGCTCGTCAGTCAGCTGGAGATATGTACAAGCAGACAGCACATGCGCAACACGGCAAGCGCGTAGCCTTGGTTGATGGCGTATCGGTAAACAGGTAACATGGCACAATGCTATCGTAATTTGTAAAACGAATTTCTCTGACACAGTTGTTCACAGTTACTATTTGCTCATGAAACAGAATTAATTTTCTGTGTGTTTTCCATGTATATGCTTGCTAATAGCATCTATCTTTGTGCAGGTTCTAGAGTTCCACCGTAGTGTGGATTCCAATTAATATTGCAATCCTGCTAAGATGAAACGTGAAGAACGTGATATACAAATGCAATTACACACGAAAACAACAGTAACACAGCTCAAAAATGCAATATTTGAGTAATTGTGGAAACATTAGAAGAAACAGGAAATAACTCTGACGACTCGACAAACTGTGGTTAGAATGATGAAAAATGGTTCAAATGGCTCTGAGCACTATGGGACTTAACATCTATGGTCATCAGTCCCCTAGAACTTAGAACTACTTAAGCCTAACCAACCTAAGGACATCACACAACTCCCAGTCATCACGAGGCAGAGAAAATCCCTGATCCCGCCGGGAATCGAAACCGGGAACCCAGGCGCGGGAAGCGAGAACGCTACCGCACGAGCACGAGCTGCGGACTAGAATGATGATTTTGTGCTGATTAAAGTTCAGAGCCAAAATACTGTATCTTCCTAGCCCAAAGAAGACGTACAATAATAGCTGCAAGAACAAAGAAAGGGCTGTAATTTTTTTGATTAATCGAAGGAGGGAGAAAACACTTACAGTTAAGCAATGTGTGAAGCAGGTATCGTTTCATAAAATCTGAATGTCCGTTGTATGCATAGAAAAAAGATTTACTTGAACTACAAAATATGCGGCAAAATGAAACTCTCAGAAGTATAAAAGAGAAACTATTCGAAAGATTAATCCTGAACAGCTGTACTTGATTATGTTACTTTATTACGATCGATTTAGAATTGCCGTTAACTTCATCAGGTATTTAGGCCATTAATACAAAATCACTACAGCGTTCTATGTAACCATCAATGTGATAATGACAGATTAGGAATTATGTGCAAATACTAGCATGAAATCAGTGTAGATATCTAATTACAATTCTTTGCACACTGCAGGTATTAAAAACTGAAAAAGTATAAACATATTGATGTGTAGACACTAAATAAAAGTACTGAATACGAAACATTGCAAATTAAAAGGGAGATAAAGAGGTAGAGGAACGACGGAGTCGCCACCGCAAGTAGTTATATTAACTAGGATGAGTAATGGCTGATCGCGTACAGTAGCTCTCAATGAATAGTCGAAAGTCATACGGTAAAGTTTAAGACATTTAGCCGTTATTCAAGGTTGTAGTCAATATGGTGAAACCTACTTAATCATCTCCGTATACCCTACAATATCCGCAGATTAGATTCCAATAACCCATTTTTACCCTTCTGAGCACCATTCCTGGCACACTTCAGCGCCTTTACCAACACATCTCACCGTTATTAGACCTACACAGGCTACTTATCCTACCCCATTGCAACTTCAATCGACTCCCTCTTCCAGACAATGAAACCTGCCACGATATTTATATAACTCCTCCCCACCTATTCCACTTTCAATCAAGGCTCTCCTCTTGTCTTTCCATTTCTTCCCATCCCTTCTCCTCTTGAAGCACGGAGCGGCCTGCCCACCCACCCAACTCCTCGTCACTTTCTGTCCTCGCACTATTCGTCCTAACAACTACCTCCGTCTTCATAGTCACTGCCCAACGGATCTCTGAATTGTTCACACACAACCCTCAGTCCTGTAGAACACATTTTCTCCTTCTTAAATCCTTTTCTCCCTGTTATTAAGTTAAAGTGCACCTCTGTTTTTTAGAAGAATGTCACCGTTTCTGTGTATTGTTTTAAATACATGTTTCTATTTTTATCTCGGATTTTAATTTAAACAACAAAGAAAATCAATTGTTAATGTTTTACGTAAACGTCAACATAATTCAACATTTTTATAGTTTTTAAAATCACTATTTTTTAAAGCTTTTGGCTGAAGAGCGCTGACAGCCCATCCACGTGGGGCGAGAGATGTGAAATAACAATAAAGAAAAATAATGTGTACCCAGCCTCGTCTAAAAGTACACACTATACAAAGTAAGTAACCCCATATACACTGAAGCGATAAAGAAACTGGTACCGGCATGCGTATTCAAATACAGAGATACGTAAACAGGCAGATACGGCGCTGCGGTCGGCATCGCCTATATAAGACAACAAGCGTCTGGTGCAGTTGTTAGATCGGTTACTGCTGCTACAACGGAAGGTTATCAACATTTTAGTAAGTTTGAACGTGGTTTTAAAGTCGGCGTACGAGAGATGGGACACAGCATCTCTGAAGTAGGGATGAATTGGGGATTTTCCCGTACGACCATTTCACGAGTGTTCCGTGAATATCAGGAATCCGGTAAAGCATCAAATCTCCGACATCGCTGCGGCGGAAAAAAAATCCTGCAGGAACGGGACCAATGACGACTGAAGAGAATCGTTCAAAGTGACAGAGGTGCAACCCTTCCGCAAATTTCTGCAGATTTCAATGAAGGGCCATCAACAAGTGTCAGCGTGCGAACCATTCAACGAAACATCTTCGATACGTGCTTTCGGAGCCGAAGGCCCACTCGTGTGCCCTTGATGACCGCACGACACAAAGCTCTACGGCTCACCTGGGCCCGTAAACGCCGATATTGGACTGTTGATGACTGGAAACATATTGCCTGGTCGGACGAGTCTCGTTTCAAACTGTATGGTGCGGATGGACGTGTACGGGTATCTATAGAACCTCATGAATCCATGGGCCCAGCGTTTCAGCAGGAGACTGCTCAAGCTGGTGGAGGCTCTGTAATTGTGTGGGGCATGTGCAGTTGGACTGATATGGGACCACGTTTGGCGAACGTACGTAAGCATCCTGTCTGATCACCTGCATCCATTCATGTTCATTGTAAATTCCGACGGATTTGGTCAGTCCCAGCAGGGCAATGCGACACCCCACACGTCCAGAACTGCTACAGAGTGGCTCCAGAACACTCTTCTGTGTTAAAAACACTTCCGCTGGCCACCAGACTTTCCAGACATGAACATTATTGAAAATATCTGGGATGCCTTGCAACGTGCTGTTCAGAAGAGATCTCCACACTCTCGTACTCTTACGGATTTATGGACAGCCCTGCAGGATTCATGGTGTCAATTCCCTCCAGCGTTACTTCAGATCTTAGTGGAGTCTATGCCACGTCGTGTTGCGGCAGTTCTGCGTGCTAGCGGGGGCCCTACACGATGCTAGGCAGGTGCTTCAGTGTATATACTCTTCCGGAAAATTAGCTACACCAAAAAAAAAAAAAACTTCGGGAATACAACTGTCTAGGTAACACACTTAAGTGATTTACATAGCAAGATCATAGATGAATGTAAGCGCGAGATAAGTCATTGTGTGTGTGAAATGCTGTTACATTAATTACCAGTGTAACAGCCAGATTGTTACATGCAAACGAGCACGTATTGTGTAGTGCAGATGTTGGACGACAGTTTGTGGGATGTGTTCCGTGCTTGTTGCGCTTAGGTGGTCAATACTGGGACGGTTAATGCCGGTTGTAGATGACGCTGGAGTTGTCGTCCGATAATGTCCCAAATGTGATCGAGCAGGCTGGTGATCGAGCAGACCAAGGCAACATGTCGACACTCTGAAGAGCATATTGGGCTACAAAAGCGGTATGTGGGGGAGCGTTATCCTGTTGAATACCCCAGGAATTCTGATCGTGAATGGCAGCACAACAGGGAGAATCACCAGACTGAAGTACAAATTTGCAGTCAGGGCACGTGGGATAACGACGAGAGAGCTCCTTCTGTCATACGAATTGACATCCCAGACCATTACTCCAGGTACTGGTACAGCACGCAGACAGGTTGGTCGCAGGCTCTCATCTGCCCTTCTTGTAACCAACACACGGCCATCATTGGCACCGAGGCAGAATCAGCTTTCCTCGGGAAACACAACAGACCTCAACTTAGCCCTCCAATGAACTCTCTTTTGACACCACTGAAGTAGCAAAAACGTTGATTTACATGTCAGTGTAATGCATGCTACAGGGCGTCTAGCCGGAACAGTTTTTTGAAGTAAGTGATTTGTAACAGTTCTTTGTGTCACTGTGGTGCCAACTGCTATTCAAATTGCTGCTGCAGATGCAGTACGAAGTTCCAGAGCCAAACGCCGAACACGACGTTCTTCGCGCTCCTTAATGCCACATGTCCCGGCGGGGTTAGGGATTTTCTCTGCCTCGTGATGACTGGGTGTTGTGTGATGTCCTTAGGTTAGTTAGGTTTAAGTAGTTCTAAGTTCTAGGGGACTGATGACCATAGCTGTTAAGTCCCATAGTGCTCAGAGCCATTTGAACCAGTGCCACATGGCCGCCGGAGCCCGGTGCGCTTTGTACGAGGGGCGTTCAGAAAGTAAGCTCCGATCGGTCGCGAAATGGAAACGACTATGAAAATCCGATAAAGCTTTGCACAGATGTGTTGGGTAGTGTCTCTAGTATAACCCCAGTTAGCATCACGTCGCTCTTCTCATTTCTGAGCTCGCAGTGAGTGCGTAAAGATGTCTAGAAAATAGTGTCTGCCGCCAAGTACGAGGGCCTGGTGAGAAATTTCGCCTGAAGCTATGCAGCTAACATTACATAACTGTCGTGCTGTTTCTTCTTCAAGACAATTCTCAGCCGCATTCTGCAGGGGCAATGAAGATGCTCCTGCATCGTTTTCAAATGGAAATGTGAGATTACCCACAATACAGTCCGCAATTGTCTCCCCCTGAGTTTCATCTCTGGTCACATGAACCGCTGTCTTTGAAGACAACATTTTGACACAGACAACGAGGTGTAGGCCAGCGTGGAGAATTGGCGGAAAGCACTGGCGGCTGCCTTCTATGATGAGGCTATTGAAAAGTTGGTACAACGCTATGACAAAAGTCTAAGTCAGAACGGCGACTACGTAGAGAAGTAGCTGAAAGGTGTAGCTAATTGTTACAAGTAAAACATTTCTGATGTTCACTGTGGTTTCAATTTGGCAATCAATCGGAGCTTACTTTCTGAACAGGCCTCGTATGACTTCCTGACCACCGCTGCCAGCGATCATCTACAGTGGCTAAATTCTTTCCAAGTCTTTCTGCAATATTGCAGAAGGAACATACAGCTTCTCGTAGCCCTATTACACGATCTCGATCAAACTCAGTGAGGTGCTAATAATGGCATCTTTGTCGGATTAAAGGCATTCTTGACTGACATCAACTCAATCTCAAAATTAACTAACGCCCACGACCGTAACAGCGTGTGTTTAAAGCAAACATGATTTGCATCCTTATAGTGGTGCTTCTACTACCACTCTTATGCGACTGGCGCAGAACTGGAACAGACATCATCCTTCAGATGTAGAAAAATGCCTACAATCTATCGTTTATGACGCACAACTCCTTCTTGATGTCAGACTTTTTCTGTCAGTGTTTATATATCGGCAGGGCAAGTATGTAACTTCGTCGGCAATTGATTGCTATGTGCCCCTGCTGCAAACTTATTTGGACTACTCGTCTATGTATACACATGAGTAAATGTTTAACACCGTCTTTCAAGGTATCATCATTTAAGATATGATAAACATATATCTCATTTACTCTCTGTTCCACATCCATTTTGTTAGGTGGTAACTCCTCTAATTCTGTAAGATAACCTGAAAGTTGCAACATATTGAATTAGTACTCAGATAACGCGCGCGCGGGCGGGAGGGCAGGAGGATGGGCGGGCAGGCGCGCGCGCCCGCGCGTGCTCACTCACGCGCACGGACACACACACACACACACACACACACACACACACACACACACACACACACACACACACACACACACACACACACACACACACACACACATGCGCGATACGTACATGGAGGATTATTACCAGGTACATGCTCCTGCTGTGTATCCTCCCCCTCCCAATCTGAAATTTCAGCAGCAACAGATATGGAATGAAGTATTAGATGATTTGCGTACGAGTTGGTGGGGGAGAAATGAATCAATGACGCTATGCCACCACTTCATATCAAAGAAACTGGGGGGTTTTTAATCAAGGAAATGTCGTGATGTTTCAAACGTCATTTATTAACCTTGGTCCTTTATATTTATGCTTCGGAAATTCCAATTCTACAGAAATTCCGAGCCTCGCATCTAGACCCAGCGATGCGCTGATGGACGCCAAACGCCAGGCACCGTAGCTCCACGCCTCTGTGGCACGCGACGGCAATGGCAGGAACAGAGCGTTTGTCAAGGTCTCTGTGAGGGAAGCAAGAAGGGCAGAACTTCGCTCTGTACCACAGACCCGAATAACTGATCACGAACCATCAATCTGTGCATCCAGCCATCATATCTGCCCCTTATAGGAAAACAACAGTAAAAGGATAACGTAACCAGCCTTAAGATGGAGTGAATAAACAGTGACTCGAAGAAACTCTGGAACTCCAAGCTTAATATTATAAATCTTTGGTAAAAACCATAACTAATTAATTTTAACAATTATAATACAAAAAACCGGCTCTTTTACTAATGATTACAAACCCACTTGAAATTCGCTACCATGTGGCGTCTCGTTCAAAAACATCTCTCAGTAAGTGAATCACTAAAACGATAGACTTCACTCTACCAAGACATCACATTTCGCAGGGTAGACGCACACACCACATGGTTTTTAAGACAAAAAAATGGCTCTGATCACTATGGGACTTTACTGCTGAGGTCATCAGTTCCCTAGAACTCAGAACTACTTAAACCTAACCAACCTAAGGACATCACACCCATCCATACCCGAGGCAGGATCCGAACCTGCGACCGTAGCGATTGCGCGGTTCCAGACTGTAGCGCCTAGAAGCGCTCGGCCACGCCGGCCGGCGTTTTTAAGACAGTTACACGCTTAACATGTACCACCAACCCTTACATTGGAGACAATAACTTCTAAGAGCGCTAGTATAGTGGCTACTGATTCCACTATACGCAAACTGCCGCCCAGCTACAGTTCTCCTGCAACTGCTTAGTCTCAGCAACTACACACATCAAAAAAAGTTCTGCGTCACCCCGGTTCCCAGAACTTCTGAAGACAGACGTTGACTGTGGATATTGTATCACAGACACAGCCTTTGACTGTTCAGAGATGGCACTAACCCCGCCTAAAGATGTAAACAACCATGCATGAGCAGCACCTGTTCGACGGAGGGGCTCCAACAGCCGATCACTTCCAGTCATTCCACCAGGAAGGAGTACACGGCTCATGTTGTTTGTAGTTCAACCATGCCTAGACGGTCAATACTGCGGTTCGATCGTGTCCGCACTGTTACTTTGTGCCAGGAAGGGCTCCCAACAAGGGAAGTGTCCAGGTGTCTAGGAGTGAACCAAAGCGATATTGCTCGGACATGGAGAAGATACAGACAGACAGGAACTGTCGATGACAGGCCTCGCTCAGGCCGTCCAAGGGCTACTACTGCAGTGGATGACCGCTACCTACGGACTATGGCTCGGAGGAACCCTGACAGCAACGCCACCATGTTGAATAATGCTTTTTGTGCAGCGACAGGATGTCGAGTTACGACTCAAACTCTGCGAAATAGGCTGCATGATGTGCAACTGCACTCCCGACGTCCATGGCGAGGTCCATCTTTGCAACCACGACATCCTGCAGCGCGGTGCAGATGGGCCCAACAACATGCCGAAAGGACCGCTCGGGATTGGCATGACGTTCTCTTCACAGATGAGTGTCGCATATGCCTTCGACCAGACAATCGTCGGAGACGTGTTTGAAGGCAGCGCGGTCAGGCTAAACGCCTTAGGACACACTGCCAGCGAGTACAGCAAGGTGGAGATTCCCTGATGTTTTGTGGTGGTATTGTGTAGGGCCGACGTACGTCGCTGGTGGCCATGGAAGGCGCGGTAACGGCTGTACGATATGTGAATGCCATTCTCCAACCGTTAGTGCATCCATATCGGCAGCATATTGGCGAGGCCTTCGTCTTCATGGACGACAATTAGCGCCCCCATCGTGCACATCTTGTGAATGACTTCCTTCAGGATAACGACATCGCTCGGCTAGAGTAGCCAGAATGTTCTCCAGACATGAACCCTATCGATCATGCCTGGGATACATTGAAAAGGGCTGTTTATGGGCAACGTTACCCACCAACCAACCTGAGGAATCCACGCCGAATCGCTGTTGAGGAATGGGACAATCTGGACCAACAGTGCGTTGATAAGCTTGTGTACAGTATGCCACGACAAACACAGACGTGGATCAATGCAAGAGGCCTTCCTGCTGGGTATTGGAGGTACTGGTATGTAGAGCAATCTGGACCACCACCTCTGAAAGTCTCGCTGTATGGTGGTACAACACGCAATGTCTGGTTTTGATGAGGAATAAAAAGGGCGGAAACGATGTTTATGTTGATCTCTATCCCAGTTTTCTGTACGGGTTCCGGAACTGTCGGAACCGAGGTGATGCTAAACCTTTTTTGATGTTTGTATAATATCACTTAAAGCAAGGCATTAAGTTCACTTAGTTCTTATGATTTACAACTAGCGATGCTAACCCTTTTATTTCTACCAGCACTAGTCGTAACTTAATTTACATCTTAACACTTGGCGAGGCTTAGGCCCTTATCACTAAGACACAAGTCGAACAACGCGGTGAACACAGTTGTCACGCGTTAGCAGAACATACAACAACAGCACTCAACTGCAACGTTTCACTTAAGCAGTTATGGGTGAGTACAAAAACTCTTTTGCGCCCTAAAGCCAACTGAGGTAACTTAATCTTGGCCGTCCTCAGTCATTCACACGGAAACACAAAGCCACCACAGCGCAAATTGACACAATAGTAGCAGGCACTCCAATAGCGCGTCCTTCCAAATGGCTCTAAATGGCTCTGAGCACTATGAGACTTAACTTCTGAGGTCATCAGTCCCCTAGAACTTAGAACTACTTAAACCTAACTAACCGAAGGGCATCACACACATCCATGCCCGAGGCAGGATTCGAACCTGCGACCGTAGCGGTCGCACGGTTCCAGACTGAAGCACCTAGAGCCGCTCGGCCACAGCGGCCGGCGCGTCCTTCCAAAATCATTCGAGTAATACAAGACCAACAACAGTTAACACAGTTTACAGAGCTTCTGGAAAAGCTCGCTCTGACTGTGTAGCGTCACGGTCCACGTCATCAGCCAATAGAACTACATGAATTTCACTCCAGGACAACTTAACCTTATGTGGCGCGCTCGAAGTCAATCGCCAATCTTTCGCAAAATAAATGACCCAAACACTTAAAATAATAACGCGATCAGGCATATCTACTCTGTCCTGTCGGTGACTGATATCAGTGGCTGTCTTTTGACTGTCTGGAAGAACGGTGTCTTTCTCTTACAAAGAAGGCAACCCCTTTTTCGCTGTAATTCAACGAAGTCAAACTTAAAAATACCACTGACAGAACAGGCCATTAAACTAATCATAACTCGTGGATTGCACCGTCGTTTCACACACACAGGAGACAAGCGTCTCTCAGCTAGCAACGACGCGTTAACGAGGAAACACAAAGGAACAGAATTCAGTTTCCCATCCGCGTCGTCAATTGCTCGGGAGCGCGCACTACCAGCACGCAAAACTATGTAAAGTTTGAAATAACACCACCAAACTCCCTGAACCAACAAACTAAGCACATCCAGCTGTAAGCAACGGCGCGATCGAAAGACTGCACCAACAGCCTCAACATACAATGCCCTTACGTCTTACGTGCACCAGACAACAACAAACATCACCCGAATGCCAGTGGCCAGTGCTTCCACTTAACTCAGAACTGCTCGACGCCACAAACCAAAAGTACAAAACCAGACTAGCTGACCATAACTCTTAATAACGAGCTTCCGCACAACTTTGTCAAACACATAATAACGGAACACCCACAACAGAGCAGGCCCAAGTTCTGCAACGAGGTATCAAAACTACCCTGGCTGATCGCCACTTGTAGTAACGGAACACTCACTACAGATAGACCCAATTCCGCAACGAAGTATCAAAACTCCTCAACGTGGGTGAACAGCCCGACTCAGAGCAGAAGGTTTCTGTGAGACTCCGAAATGGAAGTCCACAAAGCTCACACTACCACCGTGTATCAACACATGCCCTGTGCCGGTCCACCAGCCAGAACTGCGCTCTCCGCAAAAAGGCCAAATGCACGCTCTCTGTCTCTCTCTCGCACGGTCCGCGTGCCGCAGCTCGCCAGCGCCGTGCAGAATTACGTCCACAGCACAGCGCGCTAAGAGCCGACGGGGCGGGTATTCAAATCACCGCTGCGGACTGCTTGTGCATACACGGTGGTTCTCACTTTCAGCAGCTGCATCATATACAGGGTGAACATTAGTAAAACCGACAAACCGCAGGGACGGATTCCTGACTGGAAATAGAGGAAATAAATCCTACGAACATATCTCTCGAAATGCATCTTCGCCACGATAGATGGCGCTGACGAATGAAAGTTCCTCAGCTCACGTGCTGTGTGTTCCTTGTGTGTTTCAGGCTGTGTGGCTGACGCAGCGCACTGTAAGCAGCAGAATGGTCCGGTATTCATGTCGGGAACAAGCCGAGATGGTGTTTGTGTACGGCCCAGCAGATTGAAGCAGTCGAGAGGTAGCACAGCTATACCAAAACAAGTACCCTCACAGACACCACCACGTCACACAAAATTCCAAGCCCTTTTAGGTTGTTTGTATAATCATGAGTTCTTCCAGACAGACGATCGTGCAAGGGGGCGGCGGCCTGTGCGTACACCATGTTTGGAGGGCTGGGTTCTGCAGGATACTGAGAGGAACCCTAATACAAGCTCCCAGGCAATTGACCCCCAACATGGTGTAAGCCAAAGTACGATTAGGTGTATCCTGCATGACGACCAATACTATCCCTATCACCTGTTATCACTTGGAGGCAACTTTGAACATTAGTTGTGACGTGGATGCGATGCAGCTCTGTATTGTGTTCCGAGACAGTTTGTTGTCGTTGCATACACACCTTTCATTTCCTTACACATATTCATAGGTCCTTTTTTCTCTATCTCCACTCAGAAATTCGTCCCTGCATTTTGTCGGTTTTATTAATGTTCATCGTGCATAACTACTATCTTTTTTCCCCTGTGAACATTCGCACCCGACATTTGCAACCTGTGACACTGCGTCTTTTCTTACGCGGAAGCGGGTACTTTTTAAAATATGAAAAGAACCGGTGCTGCCGCCGCTGAGAGTCTTGTTGATGCTGTGAAGAAGAAGATACATTACATGGCTACCGACGACAACAACGATTTGCGAACTCCTCAGATGGGATGTACTTCACTTCATGTCGAGAAGGTACCAAGTTATGCAGGTGTATGCACAATACTCCTAGTTTATCTGGTAAATAAAAAACTCCTGTGAGGATATATACTCCAATGAGAGCTTTTCTTTTCTTACAGTACCAGATCACTTCATCGTACTGGGTAACGCTAACGGTCTTCCAGCATTCAACACTGGAGAGCGGCTAAGGGACAAGTTCAGTTATTTCACCAATTTCTGTCTTCTTAAGATATGTTCCGCTCTTCATTAATTCTCTTCTCTCACACAACTCCGTGTTCCAAACACACATTCTCAGCAGTTTTTTCCTCATATTAAGATATATGTTTTCCGATTTACTTTCAATCCATATTCATCAGCGAATCTTACCATTTATATTCTTTAAGGGTATACAGATGAAATTCTTTTACCTTCAGGTTTGTAAAGATTCCAAAACAAAATCATTTATTGATTGGTTCGTGTGTGGCATTCCACATACTTTTTTTTTTCAACTGGAGAAACTGAAAGCATGTGATAGTAGCACAGAGAGAAATGCTAATAATCGTAAATCCCACCACCACCACACTCACACACACAAAGTCCCACGGAAACTACAGATAATTCTATTTGTAGTATAACTTTAACCTCTAAGGAAATAATAAAAGGTCTGTAGGTAGATTCAATGAAAATTTCGAAGAAGAATAGGGACATCTGATGCGGTGATTACTTTCAGTGAGTATAGATTCAAAATTTATTGAGAGACTTAAAATACGTGTAGAGCACATTGTGGTAAAATGCTTGAAAAATGATCCACCAAGGAAAGCAGGATTAGCTCACAGATGTATATATCAAACTTCGAAGCTGACTTTCTAAGTGTTACATATTTACGAATTGGTTTCCCTTGTGATTTTTTCTTTTTTTTATAATCTTGGAATTTCCAGAGGAAACTCTGCTTATGATGATCTACAATACGCGCTAGAAATTTTGCAAACTGGTTTTTCATTCAAGCGTGTGTCTTTCTCTTGCTTGTATGCCCATTTCTTCATATAATAAATTGCATGGAGTTATTTCTTCTATCGCCTCAGGACCAAACAAATTAGAATATACCTATTCCATCTGTTTCCGTTATTGCTTCTATCACGTATGGATTGCGAGAGATTGTCTTACACCTAGTACTTCGTTCTTGACCTTCTAGTCTTATTGTATGCCCTGCATGTTACTCCTTTTTCACTTTATCGAACGCTTTTTTGTTCTAAATCGACAATATCCTATGATCGTATCCTGATTTTTTCATTATCAAGGGTAAAAAAGCCAAAATGATCCTCTTTTTTTCCACTCTTCTGTTTGCAGGGTGATTTTTCCACTGTACAAACTCTAGGGACTGATCGATGAGAGGATACGGAAATGCATGGTTTCCATGCTAGATACCATTTATTCAATCGTACTTTGTTACACAGAGTGTGGTCTAATACTCGCTGTACCATGCAACCACAGTTACAGTATGCATGGTTTCCTTCCTCATACATCAAGCCCTAGCGTCCTCTCCTGCCATAGTAATTGGTAATGTGTGCGATTCACTTCTCTAGCTGACTCACCTTGCAGTGGATGTAATACAACGTTGTACATAGTGGCTCCGTATTGGAATCGAGAGCTTGCCAAGGTGGTGTTTACTTACAGAAAGGTTGGTTCAAATGTTCAAATGTGTGTGAAATCTTATGGGACTTAACTGCTAAGGTCATCAGTCACTAAGCTTACACACTACTTAACCTAAATTATCCTAAGGACAAACACACACACCCATGCCCCGGGGAGGACTCGAAACTCCGCCGGGATCAGCAGCATAAAAGGTTGGTTCAAATCGCTCTAAGCACTATGGAACTTAACATCTGAGGTCATTAGTCCCCTAGACTTAGAACTACGTAAACCTAAGGAAATCACACACATCCATGCCCGAGGCAGGGTTCAAACCTGCGACCGTAGCAGCCGCGTGGTTCCGGACTGAAGTGCCTAGAGCCGCTCGGCCACAGCGGCCGGCTACAGAAAGGCAAATGGCAACGAGCGTCGGGCAGTAAGGTTATATCAAGAGACCTATCCCACCGACAACAACCACAGGATTCAACGTTTGCAAGAGTGCTTCGCCGTTTATCTGAGACAGGGTCGTTTCAGGAAGCTCGAAATCATGAAGGACGTACCCGAAATGTCCGACACCAGACCTGGAGGAAAATGTGATTATCACTGTGGGAGGCGACCACCGTGTCAGTACCAGACAGTTGGCCCGCCAGTACAGGGTAAGCCAGACGACCGTGTGGAACGTTCTCCATTACAACTTTGCTACCTTGATCACTTTCAGCGTGTGCAGTGCTTCATAGCGACAAACTTTCCACGTCGGGAACAGTTTTGTCACTGGTTTCTTCACCAGACAACCATGATTCCGGGATTTGTGTCATTCACTGATGAGGCCACCTTTATGCGGAGTGGTACCTTCAACTTTCATAACAGTCATCTATGGGATAGTATGCAGCAACCCCATTGTATGCTGACAGCGAATCATCGGCATCGTTGCAGCCGGAATGTGTGGTCCGGGATAATTGGCGGCCGTATTTTGGGACCAGTCTTCCTTCCAAGTCTCCTAACAGGCCGGAACTATCGACGTTTCTTGCGGCTGACATTGCCTCCCAGCTGGAAGAAGTGCCATTGATGATTCGAAGGGTTATGTGGCTCCTGCACGATGATGCTCCAGCACACTTGGACGTTAACGTCTGTAAGCATCTCAATTGTGTCTTCCCTGGTCGATGAATCGAACGAGGGGGTCCAGTTGCATCGTCTGCTCGTTCACCGGATCTCAACCCGTGCGATTTCTGGTTATGGGGCCATCTCAAAAGTATCGTGTATGCAGAGCCCATTCCAGATATAGAGCTACTGGAGCAGCATATTTATGCTCCCTTTGACACTGTTCAGATGCACTCAAACACGGAAACCATGCATTTCCGGACGTAAGTTAACTAGACCTTTTTTGTTCCGTATCCTCTAATCCATCAATCTCTAGATTTTGCACACGGTGGAAAAATCACCCTGTATACGAGAGCGTTCCGAAAAATAATGCCTCCGAATTTTTTATGTGACACCTCTTACAGCTTTTTAAATAAAACGAACGTTTTTAACATTCTGGACCTCTATTATTCATGTCTAGATATTTCTTTCTCAACGTAATCACCACGGCGACGAACATATTTCTCCCAACGTGAGACCAGTTTGTTAATACTGTTCGTGTAGAATGTTTCCGTTGACTAAGCCACAACCTCACCTCTGCTTGCACCGTTTCATCACTCTGAATTTCTCGAAGGTGTTCTTTAAATTTTGGAAACAGATGAAAATCGGATGGAGCCAAGTTTAAACTGTGTGGAGAATGATCGATGACAGTGAATCAAGGCGTCGGATTCTTGCAGATCCTGCAGCATTCGTGTGTGGTCATGCATTGTCATGCTGAAAAAGAGGGCGACCCATCTCTCGACTAATTCGTCAGCGGAAGAAGGATGCAGATATGTAGACATGAAGAATAAAGATGTAGAGTGTCAATAACTTTTATTTTATTTTAAAAACTTTAAGAGTTTTCTCATAAAAAATTTGGAGTCATTACTTTTCAGCATTTCTTCGTATTATTCCCACTCTTATCCCCTCCCCCCCCCCCCCCCTCTCCTTAGCTCTTTTGTAAACACTGTCTTCAGGTTTCACCTTTGCAGTTCCGCACTTCCCATTTACTTCATTAAAAACAACATATATTAGCATGTATAAATCCATGTACATATATTGTGGAATATCAGTGAAAGTATGCATATTACAGGCGTAGCATTCGATGAGGTGTGGGAATTCATGGGTGAAAATATGGAAGATTGCGGAGACGGTTGAGTAGGGAGGGACTGACACTCTCGTGCAATATATTGATGATGAGGAGATGGAATTTATGGAGATCAAGGTCCATGAATTACTTATGAAGATCGAGGCAGAAGAGGACCAGGTAAAGTACAAACGTACAAGCAATTTTCTCATATTGCTTGCAATTTCCTGCTCTGGATACTTTATTGATTTAAAAAATGTCGTATATCCCTAGTTACCTGTAATGTTGCTGATATGCATCCATTCGCTACCAACAGGCTCATTATTATTATTATTATTATTATTATTATTATTATTATTATTATTATTATCTCTTTCCTGTCTCAGACGTTATGTCTGGTTAAAAATGGAAAGTGACACGGACCTAGATCAAGCGTGACTTCCTTTTAACTGTACGGTATATGTTACATTGCATTTAGGAACTTTCGGGTAATTGAACATGTATCAATAATTACAGATTTCTGTAGTTCTATATATACGTTTGGATGTAGCTGTATTGCGTTGATGTACTGGTGGATATTGTGTGGTATGACTCCTGTAGTTGATAGTATATTTGGTATGATGTCAACTTTATCCTGATGCCACATGTCTTTGACTTCATCAGCCTGTTGAATGTATTTTTCAATTTTTTCTCCTGTTTTCTTCTGTATATTTGTTGTATTGGGTATGGATATTTCGATTAGTTGTGCTAATTTCTTCTTTTTATTGGTGAGTATGGTGTCAGGTTTGTTATGTGGTGTTGTTTTATCTGTTATAATGGCTCTGTTCCAGTATAATTTGTATTCATCATTCTCCAGTACATTTTGTGGTGCATCCTTGTATGTGGGAACGTGTTGTTTTATTAGTTTATGTTGTATGACAAGTTGTTGATGTATTATTTTTGCTACATTGTCATGTCTTCTGAGGTATTCTGTATTTGCTAGTATTGTACATCCGCTTGTGATGTGATCTACTGTTTCTATTTGTTGTTTGGAAAGTCTGCATTTATCTGTTGTGGTATTGGGATCTTTAATAATAAGCTTGCTGTAATATCTGGTGTTTATTGTTTGATCCTGTATTGTAATCATGAATCCTTCCGTCTCACTGTATATATTGCCTTTTCTTAGCCATGTGTTGGATGCGTCTTGATCGATGTGTGGCTGTGTTAGATGATACGGGTGCTTGCCATGTAGTGTTTTCTTTTTCCAATTTACTTTCTACATCTACATCTATACTCCGCGAGCCACCTTACGGTGTGTGGCGGAGGGTACTTATTGTACCACTATCTGATCCCCCCTTCCCTGTTCCATTCACGAATTGTGCGTGGGAAGAACGACTGCTTGTAAGTCTCCGTATTTGCTCTAATTTCTCGGATCTTTTCGTTGTGATCATTACGCGAGATATATGTGGGCGGTAGTAATATGTTGCCCATCTCTTCCCGGAATGTGCTCTCTCGTAATTTCGATAATAAACCTCTCCGTATTGCGTAACGCCTTTCTTGAAGTGTCCGCCACTGGAGCTTGTTTAGCATCTCCGTAACGCTCTCGCGCTGACTAAATGTCCCCATGACGAATCGCGCTGCTTTTCGCTGGATCATGTCTATCTCTTCTATTAATCCAACCTGGTAAGGGTCCCATACTGATGAGCAATACTCAAGAATCGGACGAACAAGCGTTTTGTAAGCTACTTCTTTCGTCGATGAGTCACATTTTCTTAGAATTCTTCCTATGAATCTCAACCTGGCGCCTGCTTTTCCCACTATTTGTTTTATGTGATCATTCCACTTCAGATCGCTCCGGATAGTAACTCCTAAGTATTTTACGGTCGTTACCGCTTCCAATGATTTACCACCTATGGCATAATCGTACTGGAATGGATTTCTTCGTATCTGTTGATGTTATGTGAGTGTATTTTGCTGGTTTCTGCTCGTTCTAGAAAAAATTTTCTTAAATTGTCTACCTGTCCATAATGTAGGTTTTTTATGTCGATAAATCCCCTTCCTTTCTGTTTAATGTGAATCTTTCTGTTGCTGAATGTATGTGATGTATTCTATATTTGTGGCATTGTGATCGTGTAAGTGTATTGAGTGCTTTTAGGTCTGTGTTACTCCATTTCACTACTCCAAATGAGTAGGTCAATATTGGTATAGCGTAGGTATTTATAGCTTTTGTCTTGTTTCTTGCTGTCAATTCTGTTTTCAGTATTTTTGTTAGTCTTTGTCTATATTTTTCTTTTAGTTTTTCTTTAATATTTGTATTATCTATTCCTATTTTTTGTCTGTATCCTAGATATTTATAGGATTCTGTTTTTTCCATCGCTTCTATGCAGCCGCTGTGCTTATCCAATATGTAATCTTCTTGTTTAGTGTGTTTTCCCTTGACTATGCTATTTTTCTTACATTTGTCTGTTCCAAAAGCCATATTTATATCATTGCTGAATATTTCTGTTATCTTTAGTAATTAGTTGAGTTGTTGATTTGTTGCTGCCAGTAGTTTTAGATCATCCATGTATGGCAAATGTGTGAATTTGTGTTGGTATGTTCCAGTAATATTGCATCCATAATTTGTATTATTTAGCATGTTGGATAGTGGGTTCAAAGCAAGGCAGAACCAGAAAGGACTTAATGAGTCTCCTTGGTATATTCCACGCTTAATCTGTATTGGCTTTGATGTGATATTATTTGAATTTGTTTGGATATTAAGTGTGGTTTTCCAATTTTTCATTACTATGTTTAGGAACTGTATCAATTTAGGATCTACTTTGAATATTTCCAATATTTGTAGTAACCATGAGTGGGGTACACTATCAAAAGCTTTTTGGTAATCAATGTATGAGTAGTGTAGCGACCTTTGTATAGTTTTAGCTTGATATGTCACCTCTGCATCTATTATCAGTTGCTCTTTACATCCTCGTGCTCCTTTGCAACAGCCTTTTTGTTCTTCATTTATAATTTTGTTCTGTGTTGTATGTGTCATTAATTTCTGTGTAATGACTGAAGTTAATATTTTGTATATTGTTGGTAGGCATGTTATGAGGCGACATTTTTCTGGGTCTGCTTGATCTTTAGGTTTCAGATATTATTATTATTATTATTGTTATTATATTGTAGATAGGATAAAAATAAAGCACTATAGATTAGAAAAAATATTTTTGCCAACACATAACAGTGTATTCAGTCTGTGTCAGAATATAACACATTCAGGCTCCCACGCTAACCTTGGTGTACACGTGTCGCGAGTGTGTTCACAGATGTAGCGTTTTAACACATGTTGCGCAGAGCTCCTTCGAACTTCGCCAGTGAGCACTCGTAGGGTGTCATATGGGCGGCGTCTGACAGTAAGCAGCTGCCCTCAGCGTTGTATTGTGCATTTTCACACTAAGAGGCTGGTTTAAACCTACATCAGTTGGATTTGTGTGGTACGTCAGAACATACCTCACAACTACACTGAAGAGCCAAAGAAACTGGTACACCTGCCTAATATCGTGTAGGCCCCCCGCGAGCACGTAAAAGTGCTGCAACACGACGTCTCATGGACTCGACTAACGTCTGAAGTAGTATTGGAGGGAACTGACACCATGAATCCTGCAGGGCTCTCTATAAATCCGTAAGAGTGCGAGGGCGTGGAGATCTCCTCTCAGCAGCATGTTGCAAGCCCTCCTAGATATCCTCAATAATGTTCATGTCTGGGAAATTTGGTGGCCAGCGGAAGTGTTAAAACTTAGAAGAGTGTTGCTGGCGCTACTCTGTGGCAATTCTGGACCTGTTGGGTGTCGCAATGTCCTGCTGGGATCGACCAAGTCCGTCGGAATTCACAATGGACAGATAATCAGATTGGATGCTTACGTACGTGTCTCATGACAGAGTCCTATCTAGACGTATTAGGGGTCCCATATCACTCCAACTTCAAACGCCCCACACCGTTACAGAGCATCCACCAACTTGAACTGTCCCCTGCTGAAACGAAGGGTCCATAGATTCGCGATGTTGTCTCCATACCTGTACACGTCCATCCGCCCCAAAAAATTTGAAACAGAACACTCGTTCGACAAGGCAACATGTTTCCAGTCATCAACGGTCCAATGTCGGTGTTGCGGGCCCAGGCGAAGTAAAAGCTTTGTGTCGTGCAGTCATAAAGAGTACACGAGGAGGCCTTCGTCTCCGAAAGCCCATATCGATGATGTTTCGTTGAATGGTTCGCACGCTGACACTTGTTGATGGCCCAGCATTGAAATCTGCAGAAATTTGCGGAAGGGCTGCACTTCTGTCACGTTGAATGATTCTCTTCAGTCGTCGTTGGTCTCGTTCTTGCAGGATCTTTATCCGGCCGCAGTGATGTAGGTTATTTGATGATTTACCGGATTCCTGATATTCACAGAACCCTCATGAATGTTCGTACTGGAAAATGCCTAATTCATCCCCACTTCGGAGATGCTGTGTCCCATCTCTCGTACGCCGACTATAACACCACGTTCAAATTTACTTAAATCTTGAAAACCTGCAGTTGTAGCAGCAGTAACCGATCTAACAACTGCGCCAGATGTTTGTTGTCTTGTATAGGCGTCGCCGACAGCAGCGCCGTATTCAGCCCGTTTACATACAGTATCTCTGTATTTGAATATGCATGCCTATACCAGTTTGTTTGGCGCTTCAGTGTAAAATAGAATGCCTCCTCTGGCACCTTTCTCTATCGTGATCCATCACACATAAACTGACAGGTGCAAAGAACACATGGGAAACAAACATATAGAAAACAGAAATATTATTTCAGAGGAAGTCTCCTATACGAATCTATTTTCTACTTATTTGTGTAATCAGGTGACATGAAACAGGCATAATTATACGTAAATAGCAATATAGGCTTACATCTGGTACAGGTTATAACAAAGTAATTTTTTTATCTAATGAGTTAGGCGAGTCAACGCCTGGTATATGTTGTAACTACGTAAAGGTTGAAGTAACCCATTCACTATGCTTTAAAAAATATACGAAGAGATATAATATAAACTGACACTGTATCACATACTTTAATTATTGGAAGTAGTCTAAATTTTAGTTACTATTTAACTTTTTAAGATATAGCTTCAGTTTAATTGCAAATAAATTTTAAAATGTTGCAGTAAACAACATTTTGAAAGGCCATTACGATTTAATGTAACACACTCTCAACATCTTCTAATGCTTTGCATTAGAAAAAATATTGTGATGTTGACAACTCTGAGGTGTGGTGCAAGGTTGGGGTGTCCCTAAAAATATTGATAAATCTTTGAGAAAAACTCCTTAAAACAAAGAAAACAGTTTATTTAAATAATGTAATATTAGAAACATTTTATACAGTAGTTGAAAAATAATGTATAAAGCAGTTGAAAAATAATATTTTTAAATCACAGTGGTTCATCAGAAAATGTAGTTACGTATTATTGAACATTCTAATCAGTCACATACGTCACAAATATAAATGTTTCTACCAGCTCTTGTTCATTCGTTGTGCGCCCATATATTACACATGATTCACATAAACCATAGTTCTCTCTCCGCACGTCATCAGAAAAGTTTCCTTCACAAAAAATGCGTTCTGCATCTTCAATGTCTGTCTTGTAATTTACAGCAGGCAGTTTCAATCACTCAAGTTGTCATCACTGATTGGCGTGGGCTGTTCATCTATCTGTGACTTATCTGAACTATCTTTTTGATTTTTTCTTACATTTCAGTTTCTTCTTTTTCTTTTATTTTTCTCAGCCTTCATATTTTTAAATGAGATTTCAGCATCTTTTTCAAATTTCGGTTTCTTTTCCACACCTTTTGCTTTGGGAGGATCGGTACAAAGTTTTCTTTAGGTAGGTCTAGCAATTTTTTGTAACATTGTTTTATGAGGATTTCCAGTTATCATTGCAGATCCTGCGGCTTTACTCCCTTCGTTGCTTTCCCATTTGTTTGCCGTGGGAACAGAAGCAGTTTCGTAAGGACCAACAGCCGATGAGGTAGACGTGTCTGGCCGACGCTCCTGCATTAAAGTGGCTGACACGTGTGACTATCCGAAATGGATGCAATTTCTTGAGAAGGCTGATTTTGGTCGTTTTGCTATGGAGTTGACAACGAGCTACTGCTTTTCGTTGCTTCATTCGTGAACTCCAAGTAGTCAGCTTCAGTAAAGATGTATTTGTTAAGAGGCTATATCCGTGTGACGGCGAAACCAGTGACTGCAATTTCTCCTGTTTGTATTTTCAGACATGCTTTTCTAAACAATTCCATCTTTTCGAAAATGATGAGTGGTGTATTTGAATGGCGAAGGATTATCTTACATCTTCAAACTTTTAAAGGTCCCGTGAAAGTTTTCACTAGGGGCTGCAGTTTGTGTGTGTGTGTGTGTGTGTGTGTGTGTGTGTGTGTGTGTGCGCGCAGTGTGAGGGAAGTGACACGATAATTACGTGGTTACGTCATGCACTATCAGTGAGATCGACATTATGCACATGCGTAAAATGTCCATCCAGGATGAGTGAACCTGGAGATTCCATCGAGGGCTTCATTTTTTCTACAAAATGGTTGAACCATGTCAGAAGATGCTGGTTTCCACCCAGCCTCAAGAATATACAACATCAATTGTCCCTAGAAGGACCCTTCGAGGGAATATGGCCAAAGGAGGGAAATAATGTCCAGAAGCACCCATACATGCAATCACTGTAATTGTTGTACCTCACTCAGCAGATGTAAGATCACCAATTTGTAATTTGGCCTTCAATTTATAGCTTGCCCTTCCGTCCAATAACTTAAGGAATTTTACTTTGTACAATTGTTAATCCCGTCTGATTTACATTGTACATCCTGTCAGCCGGAAAATTATGTTTCAGATAAGCCTCCTGCAACAGATTAAAGAAACTTTTAAATTTTTCTGTATTAAATCCTAGAGCACGTGAGAAAGAAGTTCCACAAGGCATACGTAATGACACAGTCTTCTTATGGCATTGTAAAAATAGATCAACCCAAGTTCTTCCCGTCTCTCCATTCTTAAATAGATGTTCGGGACCGTTCCTTATCTCTAACTGGTAAGTCCTTCGACGTAGGTCACCAAGTGTGAAGCTATAAAATATGAAGCAGGCAAGACACTACTCCTTTCAATTCTGCACGTAATACAGGTTTTCCTCCAATTTTCTGTGAAATTAATTTTTAAGGAGAAACTTCAGCATTGAAAAATACTTGTAACGATCATGTCACATTAAATATTTCAGCAGCCTTCATTCTCCCCATAGTTTTATCTCTGACTGCGTGAATCGCCTTGGTCATACCTGGTTTATTTCGTTTCCTCCTCTTTCCCTACAGGCTATATTTTGGATATGCTCCCGGCATTCTAGAACTAAAAGAGCACCGGTTAGTTATAGAGACAAAATGGTCCAAAATCTGGCTATAGCCCAAGTTTAGACCATACATACTAGACCGAATGTAGACCATTAGAACTACGTAACTTTTAGGTTAGTTACAAAACAAAGAAAAATAGAAATTATTAAAACTAAAGATATTCTAAAAGATAAGATTATTCTTAACACGACGTACTAGAGAGTAGACTCTTCGTAAACACAGGAATTGTATGATAAAATAATGAAAGCATACCTGTAAAAGTTTTAAGGTGGCCGAAACTGAGTCAATGTGACTACACTCGAATGCGACACGAACTGACGTGGCGGTTCTACAGAACAACTTACCTAGCCTGAATCGCTGTTTTACACTTCTTCCGCTAGGCTACACCAGCTCCCAGTTCGAAATATCGATCTAGCCGGAATTTAGACCCTAACCGAAATTTAGACCACTTCCTCTACAATTGATTTACTATGAGAGACAGAAAAAAATGTCGTATTTTGATTTCATGTCCAAACTCATGGAGTGATATAGCAACATTTAAATAAATGTTGATGACAGAGCTGGTTACGCTACTTATTTGCACACATTGAAGCGGCACTGTTAGTTTGCCCCATTTACTATGGTCACGCAATTCTAACTTAGTATTGTTCGATGGTATACGAATGACCATCCTCTTTAAACAACAGTATAAATCGGTGTAAAGGCAGAGTTCCTACGAAAGTAATGGTACAATGTCTGTAGCATACTGTATCGAATTTATTATGAAAGTAGTAGGTACATATAAGACATAAACAGTAATAACGGAATTACAGTTTCTTTCATAATACGAGTAAGAAAATAAAACGTTTGCATTTCCTAGATGGAAATTGATATAAAGGTACTCACTGTCCCGTTGTGTTACTACATTGTTAGTACTTTGTTCAGCCTCCATTCTTCTCGACTGCCTCAAAAATTCTCTTTGGCATTGATTTTGTTAGAATTTGTAGTTCTTGCGGTGAAATTGATGTCCACTCTTCTAACAGCGCACTTTTCGGTTCACATATGGCTTCCAGTTGCCTTCCGTTGTGCATCTTGCGATTCTTAGCGATTTGATGATTAGAGGGTCCCATCTCCTGTATGCACAGATTTTTGCTTTTTCATCTCATGTTAACTGTTTTCCAGGTGGCAGTGACACAGTTGTGGTTTATGTACACAACACGCACTGTCACTAATAGTGTCTGTTACCCATCTGCATTAAAGGCACTTGTGCACGCTCTAACTTGACACAGAGTCGACTGCCTTTATACTGAGTTCCACCCCCTAATGTCGTTAATGTCTTCTTATATACTGTACTACTAACAACAAATGCGATACCATTTCACTGCATTTGTCAGTATACTGAACCTCATACTACTGCATGTACCCTGTGCACAACTATTCCAGCCGACGATGTAAAAATTACTACCAATATTAATGCCTTTATACTGATTTACATTACTGCATTAGTGTACTACGCCTTTTGGATAGAGAAATGGACCCATTTGTGCTGATTTTATATGTCACATTCCTCCTTCCCTCCATTTCCATTTCTATTTGTCTGTTTGTATGACAGCGAGGACGGGGTGAAAATAGGAAAGTTTAGGGCTAACCATAGATAGTGGGAGTGGAATGAAGGTTGTATCTACTTACCCTATGTTGGAAAATTCAGCAAAGGCAAGTCAGCATCAAAGATAAACTGAGTTAGAAGATGTCACTTTGGTGACGGCCAATGAGAAACCTATCCCCTCCACTGAATTTGATCCAAGAGTCGTTGTCCCTCCAATTCCGCCATATTGCAGGACTGTTCGGCTGGTTATGTAGGGCCTGGACGTCGCGTCAGGGCTCCTACCGTAAAGATAAAAAGGATGATATTGGAATGTGCTGTTTATTCATGGAAAACCCTAATAATTTGTCTTCCAGCAACACTGTAGTCAGGAAAACCTTGGGAGATGTCTTAATTATTATTATTTTGATGCCATAGTGTTTAGACGATAAAAAATGGGACTTTGTCGTGACCATCCATGTCGAGTGTGAACCATCACTTTACCCTCTAATTACATAGGTGCAAAATCTCATGGTGTTGTTCGGTTAGTATCACTTTCTTTATTACAATCAGTCAAATTTTAACCTAACTATGTCCAAATACTTTTTCGGGTGGTTTTTGTTACACAACATGCTTAATTAAGTGAATATGAGTGGGGCTACAACAATTTTATGTGGGAATTTTACTGAATTTATAGTGGTTTCTTTGTACGTAGTGTTCGACCACATGTACCTACCATTAGTCGTGTATTAGATCAACTCTGTCCAAATTATGTTTTCGTGTGACCTTACTTAAGTTTGTTTAAGTGAATATGAGCGAGACAACAACAATTTTGATTGGGAATTTTATTGATTTCTCTGTGATTTGGTAATTAGTGTCACCCACATGCTACTGCCATTTGCAGTATGGCAGATTTATGTAATACAAATGAATTATTTGAGTGAGTTTCCCTGCATTGAGAGCTCGATTCAATGAATATTACAGTACCTGGCCCCGTTTCACGTAAGAATTTTTATCAGCTTAGGATGTTTTCTTTGTAAGTAACGTACGACCAGGTATTCCTGCCGTTTATTTTCAGTTATGTTCCTTGCGCTAATCGTGAAATTATTGCGAATCCTCTTGAACGAATTATCTGTATGTAAATATCTGATAATTAATTAATACCACCCCTCATGATAATTTTACATCGTTTGTCATTGTTCAGTCCACCCTCCCCGGTATAGTAGTATCATTTATGCGCCGATCTGGCCAGGAATTCGCTGAGTACCTCCATGTTGTGTGTAGCTAGTTAAGCGCAAGAATATTCTGTATGATTTAACTTCAGTTGATAAATTAAATGTATTATTTCCATGTTTCCCCTTTGTATGTGGGTTATCAGACGCTGTAGCCAGCGAAACAGGTAGTCGAAATTTGTTTTGTCGGTCTCCTACAGGTTCTTAGAGGTCATACTTTTCCTTGACTGGCCGGCCGGAGTGGCCGAGCGGTTCTAGGCGCTACAGTCTGGAACCGCGTGACCGCTACGGTCACAGGTTCGAATCCTGCCTCGGGCATGGATGTGTGTGATGTTCTTAGGTTTTTAGGTTTAAGTAGTTCTAAGTTCTAGGGGATTGCTGACCTCAGAAGTTAAGTCCCATTGTGCTCAGAGCCATTTGAACCATTTTTCCTTGACTTGCTCATGACAGTACGTAGTTGTGGGTGCCCGCCCTGTGTTGCACTAATCGCATGCGCGTAACTGTGAGATACAATACTTGTTGTGTTGATGAATGTAATAACCAAATCCCGTCGCTAAATCTCGTATGGAAATGCACCTTTTTTCGGTAGGGGACCAAAGTTAATATCATTAATATCATATAAGTCATTACCACTGATGCTGGACATTTAGTTCAGTCGTCAGTTAAATGTTAATCTGTTCTATTTGTTTATGTCAAAATAAATACGATTTTTTAAATTACTGTTTCTGTCATTGCTACTGAATCCTGCGAGAATAATTGACCCCCATACTAACTGCTGTTTTAACAAGGAAATCAAAGAGCGCTGGAAAGCAAAAGAATTAATTTATGATTATAAAAGCAAGAGGTACATGTTCTATCTGCCGTACGTGGTGTTCCATCGTAGCTTGCAGTTCTTGCATTATCCACTGTGTCCTTAATTAATTTCAATAGCAGTTTTATTAGGGTTGTGTTGACCCATGTCCTAGACAGATTATTGGGCCTGTCCATAAAAGTAATTCAAATTCGAGCTATTGACCATGCAGCGTGACACACAGTAGGACAAGCTGCACATCTATAACTGAATAATAATCGAACAGTAAGCACATAACAAAACAGGCGGTACACCTTCAACGTACTGTAACTCACATGTCATCACTAAGCGAGTCTCCAGTGAAAGTGCTATAAAATAGAGATATGTCTACATTATTTTCCTGAATTAGAACCACCGTGCAGTTAATCATGCGATGTGTGAGACATTGGAATGGTCCACGCTAAACATGGAACGTATGATGTGTGGTTGGCGTCCTTTGATGATTGGCCGTTAGCTGTTAAGCAGCATCATGGCAGACTAAGTGAGTCTGAAAGTTCCTGGCAGATTAAAATTGTGTACCGGACAGACACTCGAACTCGTGACCTTTGCCTTTCGCTGGCAAGTGCTCTACTAGCTTTTTTTTTTTTTTTTTTTGCGGTTTGGTGTAACAATAACAAACATAAACTGTTTCTAGCATTTTTGTTTTAAATACACTCCTGGAAATGGCAAAAAGAACACATTGACACCAGTGTGTCAGACCCACCATACTTGCTCCGGACACTGCGAGAGGGCTGTACAAGCAATGATCACACGCACGGCACAGCGGACACACCAGGAACCGCGGTGTTGGCCGTCGAATGGCGCTAGCTGCGCAGCATTTGTGCACCGCCGCCGTCAGTGTCAGCCAGTTTGCCGTGGCATACGGAGCTCCATCGCAGTCTTTAACACTGGTAGCATGCCGCGACAGCGTGGACGTGAACCGTATGTGCAGTTGACGGACTTTGAGCGAGGGCGTATAGTGGGCATGCGGGAGGCCGGGTGGACGTACCGCCGAATTGCTCAACACGTGGGGCGTGAGGTCTCCACAGTACATCGATGTTGTCGCCAGTGGTCGGCGGAAGGTGCACGTGCCCGTCGACCTGGGACCGGACCGCAGCGACGCACGGATGCACGCCAAGACCGTAGGATCCTACGCAGTGCCGTAGGGGACCGCACCGCCACTTCCCAGCAAATTAGGGACACTGTTGCTCCTGGGGTATCGGCGAGGACCATTCGCAACCGTCTCCATGAAGCTGGGCTACGGTCCCGCACACCGTTAGGCCGTCTTCCGCTCACGCCCCAACATCGTGCAGCCCGCCTCCAGTGGTGTCGCGACAGGCGTGAATGGAGGGACGAATGGAGACGTGTCGTCTTCAGCGATGAGAGTCGCTTCTGCCTTGGTGCCAATGATGGTCGTATGCGTGTTTGGCGCCGTGCAGGTGAGCGCCACAATCAGGACTGCATACGACCGAGGCACACAGGGCCAACACCCGGCATCATGGTGTGGGGAGCGATCTCCTACACTGGCCGTACACCACTGGTGATCGTCGAGGGGACACTGAATAGTGCACGGTACATCCAAACCGTCATCGAACCCATCGTTCTACCATTCCTAGACCGGCAAGGGAACTTGCTGTTCCAACAGGACAATGCACGTCCGCATGTATCCCGTGCCACCCAACGTGCTCTAGAAGGTGTACGTCAACTACCCTGGCCAGCAAGATCTCCGGATCTGTCCCCCATTGAGCATGTTTGGGACTGGATGAAGCGTCGTCTCACGCGGTCTGCACGTCCAGCACGAACGCTGGTCCAACTGAGGCGCCAGGTGGAAATGGCATGGCAAGCCGTTCCACAGGACTACATCCAGCATCTCTACGATCGTCTCCATGGGAGAATAGCAGCCTGCATTGCTGCGAAAGGTTGATATACACTGTCCTAGTGCCGACATTGTGCATGCTCTGTTGCCTGTGTCTATGTGCCTGTGGTTCTGTCAGTGTGATCATGTGATGTATCTGACCCCAGGAATGTGTCAATAAAGTTTCCCCTTCCTGGGACAATGAATTCACGGTGTTCTTATTTCAATTTCCAGGAGTGTATATAAGAAGATGACTTTTATAAAATAAAATATTTCTGGGAAACGTAAATAAGTAAAATATTTCTGGAAAACGTAAATAAGTGGACTTTTTTTTACATAATAGTAAAAAAAAATCCTGCTTCTGTCAGTACAAAACAATAACGGTCTACATTCCTCTTTTGGACGCGTACCTCGCTAATCCCGTTATACCTCTCGTTGGTGTTGGGTACGTCTTCACGTGTGGTTGTGGATCTTCTCCACTGTCCTGGTCCTTTGTTGTCCTGATACTTATAATCAATAATTACATTCTCCTACCCGGGACACCCCAACTGGGTGGGGGATCAAGCAAGGCACTCCCTAAAAAATTTGCGTAATATGTTCGATATCTCCGATGTCTCATAAGCTGTGAGTGATGATCTTGTAGTAAGGCCCAAAAGTCGAGCACATTCTTACTGCCGTCTCGGAAAAGATAACTCACAGTCAAACCTCGAATCCAGGTCACTGCGTTTGTCTTTGTTCGGGGATAATATGTCCTATCTGGGAGAAGTAGTATCCGTGGTTCTATTGCTTGCGTCCCCACCCGAAGGAGGAAGGCCATCATTTTTTTTACCAAACACCATACGTCCGCCGAAGGTCCGCATATCAGGCGATGCTCCTCTGTGTCTATAACATTGCACTGCGGACACAGTGGCTCGTCCGCCATATGAATTGTATGCAACCTGGAACGAGTCACGTATTTCCCATTTACCACCTGATACCACAGTGCGCGCGTTCCCGTATCAAGGTGTGGGTTGTGCACTGTACGCCATACCACTGACCACGTAACTGTTGGTTGGCGGCGCTCTACGGCATTGTTCGGCCGTCGTCGAGTCAAGATGTGATATATATCACGTGCCGTTGCCGTCCTGGTTGTCGGTAGTTCCATATGTACATAACTGTGTTCCACAAAAAAGGTTCGCATATGGGCAAGCGATGGTGAGATGTGAGACACCGCTACTGGAGCCGAACGTGGAGCGAGTTCGTCTATCAAAGTGCCCGTCAGACTTGTCCGGTGTCGTGTCCACATCTTTATCATTGTGGTTACATAAATAGCCACTGCTCGGTCGCGTACGTGGACTAGTCCAAGACCTCCACGACTACGAGGAAGCGTGAGGGTTTCGTATCCGACCTTAAAAAGCAGACCTGTGCTCACAAAATATCCTAGTGCCGCCAGGATTCGGCGGGCCAACACCACCGGCATAGGAAGAACTTGTGCCAGGTGGGGGATGCGAGAAGCTAGATAAGTGTTGGCAAAGGTGACCCGTTGTATCATATCCAGTACCCTTAACCTGTGACTTCGGACACTCGCACGAATTGTTTGCAGAATATGTCTGTAACTCAGTGCCGCCGTGCGTCGAACGTCTGTAGTGAAGATAATTCCTAGGCATTTCATCTTGTTAATCGGCTGTAAGTGTGCTACACTTCCTGGCGGGAGTCCTCTCCCGATGTTCATCGCTCCCGACTTTGCCATGTTCAGGCGACTTCCCGTAGCCATACAATACAAATTAATCCAATGCAAGGTCACTCTTGCCTCGTCGCCTGACCGTGCTAAAAACACTAGGTCATCCGCGTATGTTCTGCATATAAAGTTGTTGTGCCTTATGGTCATTCCTTGGAGTCGATTCCGGAGCCCGCAGAGCAGCGGCTCGACAGCGATGGCATATAACATCGTTGACAGCGGGCACCCTTGTCTGACCGATCGTGAGATGTGATGGGCCCCACCAAGCGTCCGTTGATGAGCACTTTGGATGCGGCTCCGTGGAGTAGTCGCATGACGACGGTGACAAAACTTTCCGGAAACTTCATTTGCTTCATCACGTCCGTGAGATAAGCATGGCTCAGCCTGTCAAATGCGCGATCGAAGTCTATCGATACCAATGCACCCCGGAGACGACATGTTGCTGCCAGTGCGATAACATCGCGGTAGTCGCTGAGCGCCGTTTTTATATTGCTATCTCCTCCTAGCTGGGTTTGGTCGAGTGATATCACTTGGCGTATTACGCGTTTAAAGCGTGCTGCAAGTATCCTGGCGTAGATCTTGTAGTCGCAATTAAGAAGGGTCAGTGGCCGGTAGGCCTGTACCCCTGTGCCGCCAGATGGTTTGTGGATGGGGATGATCATGCCTTCCACGAATGAGGGTGGAAGAGGCACGTTGGGAGACATCAATTCGCAGTACATGGCAGTCCATCGTGGAGTCATAAGATCTTTAAATGTACGATAAAACTCCAACGGAAACCTGTCGGACCCCGGCGATTTGTGCGACGCTCCCTTATCAATCGCTTCCATTACGTCGTCAACTGTGACTTCTCCTGTTAACTCCAGGTTGGCCGTCTCGTCGAGACACGCGGAGAGCGTTCGTCGGACCTCATGAAAGGCTGCCTGATCGTGTTCCGCTTCGTCATAGAGATGACCGTAGTGTTCCACAAAAGCGTTGGCAATGTCTTTTTGCGTTGTCATACGGCGACCATCTGGCAGTACGACCGTCTGTATTAAGGTTCTGCGGCTACGTTGTTTTTCTCTGATAATGTGATACATCGACGGTGATTCTCCACGGACTCGTTCAAAGGCCCTTGCACGGATTGCGACACCCTCCAGACGGCGGCGTGTTGTGGAAATTATTTGGGCCTGTGCTCGTTTCATACCGGCACGACGCTCCTGTGAAGGTGCTTGTACAGAAAGTTCGCGGAGCATCGTGAAATAAAAGTCCGTCGTGTGTCGCCTCCACATCATCTGCTCTCTGCCGTATGCAATTAACGCTCGGCGCAATGCAGGCTTAACGCATTCCAGCCACCACTGCAATGTCGTCGGATATGTCAGGAGGCGTCGTTCACACACGTGCTAAGTGTCTTCGATTAAGCGTCTGCACTCAGGTTCCCTGAGGCGTGCTGTATTCAGTTGCCAAACACTGCGACTCCTCCACTCTTGTTGACGACTCAGGGAGACCGTGCATATATATGCTATGTGATCTGAAAAGGCGACAGGCCACAATTCCGCATCGAGGATCGCAGGTTCGAGACGACGTGTTACGTAAATGCGATCGAGACGACTTGCAGAGTGACTCGTGACGTAGGTGTATCCACGTCTGTCGCCATGTATCGTCTCCCATGTATCAATGAGATTCATGTCCTGTATGAGTTGCCGCAGCTCCGGGCATGAAGAGTAACGTGGGTGTTGATCTCTTGGTGCGAGCACGCAGTTGAAGTCGCCTCCAAATAAGACATGTTCATACCGACCTAAGAATAGTGTTGCAATCTCCCCTGCGTAAAATCGGGATCGATCGCGCCGTCTGTCGGACCCCGACGGTGCGTAAATGTTAACGACCCGTACTCCCAGCATTGTGAGCGCCAGTCCTCGCGCTGACGGCAGGTACACCACGTCCTCGGCTACTATGCCGCTACGTAGAAGTATCGCTGTTCCGCTTCCGCCGTCGGTAGTAGGTGTAATGTATGTATCGTACTCGTAGAGGTCGGGGAAGCTCTCAACACATACTTCCTGCAGAAGAACGATGTCGACGTCCGACGCATGCAACATTTCTCGTAATAATTGCAATTTGACAGGCGTTCTGATCGTATTAATATTAATAGAGGCTGTTCGATATGCCTGCCGCTGTTCCTCAGTGCGTAAAGCGCACATGAACGCTTATGTTAATTTGTGTGCCGCTGCTCGGCGACATGCTGTCTGTGCGGCAGTCTGCATCTTCTGAGTGGTTAACATCCGGTGGACGCAGCACTCGCCATTGCGGGTGCGTCGTCGGTCTGTGGGTCAGTATCGGATTCGTCGGCCCAGTTCCTGTGCTGGTGGTCCAGCTCCCGCCGTGTTTCTCCGGCCTGGCTGACCGAAGGCGGTGGCGTTGCTCCGGTGGGTGGAGGGACTCCTTCCGTCGGCTTTCCGTCCGGTGTGTCTGTATTCAACACCTGTCTAGCATGCTTCGCGTCGTACTGCTGTGTGGGAGGTAGAACCTCTCGTTGCGCATCCGGATGCACTGTATCGACGTTACACCCAAGTCCGTCTGACGTGGACTGCAGTAAGCAGGTATCCGACGGCGCTAGTCGTCGTTTCTTGTGGCGCTTCGGCGATCGTTGTTTGCGCGTGTGCGCCTCCGTATCCGAGTGCGGAAGTGACTCCCGGTGCTCAGGGACGAAAGCAGCTGTCGGCACAACCGCAGGATCAATTTCCATACCTCCTACCGATCCTTTCCGTTCAGTTAAGGGCGTCGTCGTCTCCGGAGCGGTAGAAGTGTGCGTCGTTTCGTCATTGGAGGCGATCTCTGCTGCAGTCGGTTGCCGTAAACTGTCAGGATTCTGTAGCTGGTCATTCTTCGGGATGGGATCTGTTCGAAATGCGTCCGCATACGTTAGTGTCAGCGGCGTCAACGTGGACTGAGGCACGGGTTCGCCGGTTGGAACTTGCACTATCCTCCGCTGCATACATTCGGAACGGACGTGGCCCTCTTTCCCGCAGCCTGAGCATGTTTTGGGTTGTCCATCGTAGATGACTATAGCTCTACATCCGCCGATGAACAAGTACGTGGGTACATGTTGTGTCAGTTCTATTCTGATTTGACGCACCCCATTGAGAACGGGGTAAGTCGTGAAGTTGGACCATTTTTCCTCAACGTGGCTAAGCACTCTTCCATATGGGCGTAAGGCGTCAATGACCAAGTCAGACGGAACCTCAAAGGGAAGTTCGAAAATACGTATGTTTCGTAAGCCCAGTCCTGCGTGATCAATAGTTACTTCTCCAACATGTCCATCAGAGTGACGAAATTTGAGTTCATGTTTAGCATCTCGGATGATTCTGTCACATACTGCATCGTTAATCAGCTTGACGTAAACGACACTGCTCACTATGGAGAGGTGTATTCCGATAAGTTCGTTGTTGTCAAGTTTAACTTCGTCTCTTAGGAACCTTTCGATTTCGTAGGCTTTCGATCTCGCATATTCATACAAAAAACTAATCTCGAGAGTCGACTTTCGGTATGCATGTGCCATTCTACACTCCTGGAAATTGAAATAAGAACACCGTGAATTCATTGTCCCAGGAAGGGGAAACTTTATTGACACATTCCTGGGGTCAGATACATCACATGATCACACTGACAGAACCACAGGCACATAGACACAGGCAACAGAGCATGCACAATGTCGGCACTAGGACAGTGTATATCCACCTTTCGCAGCAATGCAGGCTGCTATTCTCCCATGGAGACGATCGTAGAGATGCTGGATGTAGTCCTGTGGAACGGCTTGCCGTGCCATTTCAACCTGGCGCCTCAGTTGGACCAGCGTTCGTGCTGGACGTGCAGACCGCGTGAGACGACGCTTCATCCAGCCCCAAACATGCTCAATGGGGGACAGATCCGGAGATCTTGCTGGCCAGAGTAGTTGACTTACACCTTCTAGAGCACGTTGGGTGGCACGGGATACATGCGGACGTGCATTGTCCTGTTGGAACAGCAAGTTCCCTTGCCGGTCTAGGAATGGTAGAACGATGGGTTCGATGACGGTTTGGATGTACCGTGCACTATTCAGTGTCCCCTCGACGATCACCAGTGGTGTACGGCCAGTGTAGGAGATCGCTCCCCACACCATGATGCCGGGTGTTGGCCCTGTGTGCCTCGGTCGTATGCAGTCCTGATTGTGGCGCTCATCTGCACGGCGCCAAACACGCATACGACCATCATTGGCACCAAGGCAGAAGTGACTCTCATCGCTGAAGACGACACGTCTCCATTCGACCCTCCATTCACGCCTGTCGCGACACCACTGGAGGCGGGCTGCACGATGTTGGGGCGTGAGCGGAAGAAGGAATAACGGTGTGCGGGACCGTTGCCCAGCTTCATGGAGACGGTTGCGAATGGTCCTCGCCGATACCCCAGGAGCAACAGTGTCCCTAATTTGCTGGGAAGTGGCGGTGCGGTCCCCTACGGCACTGCGTAGGATCCTACGGTCCTGGCGTGCATCCGTGCGTCGCTGCGGTCCGGTCCCAGGTCGACGGGCACGTGCACCTTCCGCCGACCACTGGCGACAACATCGATGTACTGTGGAGACCTCACGCCCCACGTGTTGAGCAATTCGGCGGTACGTCCACCCGGCCTCCCGCATGCCCACTATACGCCCTCGCTCAAAGTCCGTCAACTGCACATACGGTTCACGTCCACGCTGTCGCGGCATGCTACCAGTGTTAAAGACTGCGATGGAGCTCCGTATGCCACGGCAAACTGGCTGACACTGACGGCGGCGGTGCACAAATGCTGCGCAGCTAGCGCCATTCGACGGCCAACACCGCGGTTCCTGGTGTGTCCGCTGTGCCGTGCGTGTGATCATTGCTTGTACAGCCCTCTCGCAGTGTCCGGAGCAAGTATGGTGGGTCTGACACACCGGTGTCAATGTGTTCTTTTTTCCATTTCCAGGAGTGTATATCGAGTTGTCTAAACGCGCGAGTACGCCGAAGAGGTAAACAACTGCGCGAGCGCGAACGTCTCCGGCTGGGACGTAAACAGACGTCCGTGCCGTAGCACTGCGGAGGGCAGAGTGTCAGCTGAGCTACCGAAGCACGACTCACACCCCGTCCTCACAGGTTTACTTCTGCCAGGAAGTTTCATATCAGCGCACACCCCGCTACAGAGTGAAAATCTCATTCTGGAAACATTCCCAAGGCTGTGGCTAAGTCATGTCTCCGCAATATCCTTTCTTTCAGTAGTGCTAGTTCTGCATGGTTCGCGGGAGAAAAATGGCTCTGAGCACTATGGGACTCAACTGCTGCGGTCATTAGTCCCCTAGAACTTAGAACTAGTTAAACCTAACTAACCTAAGGACATCACACACATCCATGCCCGAGGCAGGATTCGAACCTGCGACCGTAGCGGTCTCGCGGTTCCAGACTGCAGCGCCAGAACCGCGCGTCCACTTCGGCCGGCGTTCGCGGGAGAGCTTCTGTAAAGTTTGGAAGGTAGGAGACGAGATACTGGCAGAAGTAAAGCTGTGAGGAGCGGCCGTGAGTCGTGCTTGGGTAGCTCAGTTGGTAGAGCACTTGCCCGTGAAAGGCAAAGGTCCCGAGTTCGAGTCTCGGTCCGGCGCACAGTTTTAATCTGCCAGGAAGTTTCATATCAGCGCACACTCCGCTGCAGAGTGAAAATCTCATTCCTAAGTGAGTCTGGTTTCTTTTATGCTGGTGACCGAGATCAAACTACATGCCTCCACTGTGGCGGTTGGGTCGAGATGTTGGTAAGGAACACACGATGCAAGGGTCGAACATGCTGTGTGGTTTTCTAAATGCCTGTTCGTAACTCATGCAAAGGGTAATGATTTTGTGGATAATATTTGTCAGAACTGAGATTCGAAAATTACTGCAAGACATGTGACTAATAACTGACGAAAAAAATCGTAAGAGTTGTGCGACATAAATGAAAGCTCGTAAGCCTGTTTCTACATCTGAAAGATGATGTCTATTCCAGTTTTGCGTCAGTCGCATAAGCGTGGTGCTTCTAGCGCCACTAACAGAATGCAAAACAGGTTTGCTTTAAATACACGCTGTAACTGTCGTGAGCGTTAGTTACCTTTTAGGTTGGACGTGATTAGTTGATGTTAGTCAAGTATGCCTTTAAGGCGACCAAGACGCCATTATCAGCACCTCAGTGAGTTTGAAAAAGATCGTGTAATAGGGCTACGAGAAGTTAGATAGTACTTCTGCGATATTGCAGAAAGACTAGGTAGGAATGTAGCCATTGAACATGGTTGCTCCGAGCGGTGATCACGAGAATGTATGGTCGCAAGAAGAAGGGTCTCCGGGCAGCCACCGGCCACAACCAAGAGGGAAAAGCATCGTGTTTGGAGTATAGATCTGGAGCATCGTACTACATCTGCAATATCAATTTAAGCAGCAGTTGGCACCACAGTGACACAGCGGACTGTTACAAATCGGTTACTTCAAGAACATCTCTGAGACAGACGCCCTGTAGCGTGCATTTAACTGACACTAAACCACCGTCGTTTGCGGCTTCAGTGGTGTCGAGCGAGATCTCATTGGAAGGCATGTGTCTGTTGTGTTTTCCGATGAGAAGTGGTTCTGCCTCTGCGTCAGTGGTGGTCGTCTGTTGGTTAGAAGGAGAGAAATTGAGAGCCTGCAACCAACCTCTCTGCGTGCTGGACACACTGGGCCAGCACCTGGAATTATGGTCGGGGGTGCGATTTCGTTTGACAACAGGAGCACTCTCGTGGTTATCCCACGGACCCAGACTGCAAATTTCTACGTCAGTCTGGTGATTCTCCCTGTTGTGCTGCCATCATGGTAAGCTTTCCAGGGGTGTTCAACAGGATAACTCTCCCCCACATACCATTGCTGTAATCCAACAAGCTCTACACAGAGTCGACATGTTGCCTTGGCCTTCTCAATCACCAGATCTTTCTCTAATCGATCACATATGGGACCAACGGACGACAACTCCAGCTTCATCCACAACGAGCATTAACTATACCTGTGTTCACCGCTCAAGTGCAACAGACATGGAACTCCATCTCAGACTTACTTCCGGCACCTGCACTACACAATGCATGCGCGTTTGCATGCAACATTCCGGCGGTTACACCGGTTATTAATGTACCAGCATTTCACATTTGCAGTGGCTTCTCACGCCCTTACATTAACCTGTGATCTTGCAATGTTAATCACTTAAATATGTTGCCTAGACAGGTGTATTTCCAAAATTTCATTACTGTACATTAATTACTTTCTGGTGTTGCGATATTTTCCATCAGCGTATTAAACCTCCATCATATCTTTCGAAAGCAGCATCAGAACGCCATGTGACTGTGGGAACTTCCAGCACCGCTCACCTATGAAAAATCAGCTTCCAGGAAGAAGTGGGAGTGATATTCATCCTGTGTAGGCATATCGTTGTTTGTGTTAAATGTGGACTTCCACTTTCCTCGTGTTCCGTGTGTCAGAGACTTGTTTCAGCTACTGTAAGACCATTTTATAGAAATTATCATTGTTTTATTATATGTATTGTGAAAAACAGTTGCATCTGTTCCCAGGGAAACAATAATAAACACAAATATACGTATGTAATGTACCTTTTTTTCCTCCATTGGAAGCATTCCTCACTTCCTGCATGTCATATAATACCTCACACACTGGCATTAAACACACACTTTGTTGCTGTTTTAATAATGCACTTTACATCATCACATCATTCAATAGTTTTAAAGTGCTGAAGAAAGTACTGATGGTGTCGATCCAGCCTGAAACCTTCCTACAACGTAGCATCACCGCAACCTCAATGTTAGGTGAAATACCAAATTGTCACACTACGAATCGTGGTTGGTCCAATACAACATTCTCCTTAGCAGCAGCGCACTAACGCCTACGTGGGTTTGTATGTATGGAATCACAATCGTTATCCATGATTTTTTCGGTATATGAAACTAAGTAAGTAATAAAAATTAATATGAGACGTAACTCCACAGTCTCACAGTATGTGCAGCATATCTACCCCACGTGTTCTCAGTTGCCTACGGTGTACTGCACAGTAGCTTGTGGAGTTATATATTTTAGATCAGTTGTAATACTCCACTCCGTCTTCAGGCCACGAGTGGCCTACCGGGACCATTCGACCGCCGTGTCATCCTCAGTGTACGATGTGGATAAGAGGGGCGTGGGGTCAGCACACCGCTCTCCCGGTCGATATGATGGTATTCTTGACCGAAGCCGCTGCTATTCGGTCGAGTAGCTCCTCAATTGGCATCAAGAGGCCGAGTGCACCCCGAAAAATGGCAACAGCGAATGGCGGCCCGGATGGTCACTCATCCAAGTGTCGACCACGCCCGACAGCGCTTAACTTCGGTGATCTCACGGGAACCGGTGCATCCACTGCGGCAAGGCCGTTCAGTTGTAATACAGGATGAAGAAAAATTCGCGTATTCGGACTTCACAGTGCGATTCCTCGCATACTGGCAATACACAAATGTCTATCACAAAATTTTGTCCTGCGCGTATTTCAGGCAGTTAACGGATGTTAAAGATTGGCCGTCTGGCTACGCTGTAATCACATATCCGGTAACTACGTCTCTCAGCAGGCAGAGTATTGCTGTGCAGATCGTGCAGTGGGTATTGTTTTGGATTGACATGCAGGAGGTCGAGGGATCGAGTCTGGGTCGAGACATATTTGATTTTATTTGCTAAAAGTAGTCTGCGTGGTATGGTCTCTGGCGTCTTAATCGTCATACAGTGATTATAGTTCGTCTTGTACAAAATATTTGCAGTTAAGTACTACAAACACAGAAATGGAAGTACTATCGTTTTCATTGGTCAACTTTTAAAGAAGTCTTTTGCATGTCGTGGACGCAAATTGTTTGGTACCACTGCATCTACTAGATTCCAAACCTGTTTTCTGTGTATCCTCCCCCAACGGTCTAATAGAAATTATTTGCGAAGCACGTTGCTAAAACCACTGGTGACGTAAGGCCCTAGCGGACTGTAATGGACCTGAACGTGGCATGAATAATAGTTGGTATCAACCGATGGGATCATTGGGGGAGGGTACACACGAAACAAGTTTGGAATCTTGAAGATGCATTGGTGCAAAACAATTCGCGTCCACGACATGCAAAAGGTTTCTCTAAAAGCTGACCAATGGAAACGGCAGTATTTCCATTTCTGCGTTCATTATACGTAAATGCAATTTTTTTGTAGAAGGCCCACTGTAATCGCTCATCACGATTAACACGCCAGATACCATACCACACACACTGCTTTTAGCAAACAAAAACAAATAATCCACGACCAGAATCGAACCCTCGACCACCCGCACGTCAATCCAAAACAGTATGCACTGCACCAACTGCACAGCAGTACTAGCTTGCTCACAGGGGCAGTTACCGTACACGTGATTGCAGTGTTGCCAGCTTGCCAATCTTTAATGGCTATTTACTGCCAGAAATACGCGCAGGACGCAATTTTGTGAGAGACATTTTTGTATTGCCAGTATGTGCGGAATCGCGCTGCCAAGTCAGAGTGCGCAAATTTTTCTTCACCCTGTATAGTAGTGCTAGCATTATGGAAGTTGCGTAAAACAGCTTTGTGGCTGGATTACACTGGTGGTGTTGGTGTTGCCTCACGGTCGATTAAGAAGACGTGTTCGTTATCTATGTATAAGTGTGGCCCTACCCCACTAGATTAAATTTTCGAATGCCTCATTAGACACTTTCTGTTGTTTGATACTAGAGCAATTTTTTTATATGCGTCATTGTGGATCCAAGAATAGTGTGGCGCGTATGTAAATATGATGATAAACATTTACGACAGCGTATTATTACTAAACAAAAAAAAAAAAAACGTTACGACGATATCCCACTGCAGTGCGATATTTAAAACAAGTAATCCGGATAGTTTGTCAGTTTATGTTGAATGACTTTTTCCGTCACATTGATGAACAACACTGAAACTGGGGTAAGAGAGACAGTTGCTGGCACAGCGTCGTCTGTATTAAACGAAGCCGCGACACATGTTAAGGCCAACGCAACAGTGGTGCGTATCTCACATGCAAATCGTCGGCCAGCACTTCCACATGATGTTGCTAGAGCGCTGGTACATCGCCCCGTTTTTTTGGTAAACGTTAATATCTACTACATCAGTACAAGTGCGAACCCAAGTACAACAGAACAATTCATAAGCTGATTGCATACTTTTCTTCTGGCATTCTCTATGAACATAATATATATATATATATATATATATATATATATATATATATATATATAAGCTGACGGTTAAATAGCTCTGACGCTTTTACTTCATTGTCTTAATTTAATTAGCATACATATTCAACTGCAACAACAACATTGATGTACGGATTTCCTATCCATTTTACTTTACCTGGTTATTGCATTCTGTTGAACAATATTGCTAGGAGGTTCAGGTAAACTTTCACGTCTTCCTGTGTGTAGAATACACACATGATAATAATTAGAGAGATGGGTGAATATATACTGACAGGTTATTACAACTCATTGTATTGGAGGGCTGACACATCTTTTATAGCCCCCTATTCATTGTCCTGATCCTCTCTCAAGACTTAGGCAATTACTGCATGTAAGTCATCGTTAGTAAGCCATTAGTTATTTTATCACAGAGCTACTGTCTACAGGATGTGGTTCAGCCAAGAAAATTTTTATTAAAATATTTTTTATTATTACTGATTTCTGATACATCAGTAAAAACCACACATTGGGTGCAGCATTTTATCGTTTTTAAAAATACACCCACAGCGTCCATTTTTTTCCACGGACAAGTGGTGACGGTTGGAATAGTTGTTGTCACACCACACATTCATTTTAGGGGAGAAATCTCTAACTTCATCTAAGGCAACATGTGAACTTTCCGAACCCTACATCCTCACACTGCACTTGTGAACTTGTGGAAAGTAGGCTCATCTGGAACACAAATTCGTTGAAGATACTCATTGCTGGTGTCGATTCTTGCCAATATCTCAGTCGTAAAAACTGCTCGGCGAGTTCCATCATCTGGTTGTAACGCGTGTCTTATCTCGACCTTATATGTAGAATTCTTCGCACGGTAGTCCTAGGAACCCCTAATTCATGAGATGCGCGTCTGCTAGATTTGGAAGGACGCCCGTTGCACAGCTCCGACACTTTGTTCACTGACTGAAGGCCCAACGCTGCCGGTCTGTTTAAACATCATGTACCGTGCAACAATACTCCTATCAGGACCTTTTCTTCAGTATTGTCTTCGCGGCTTCGGCTACTTGACAATCGCTCTGTTATGGAAATGTAATTATTTTAACAGTGTATTTACATATCGTCTATGATGTCATACACACACACACACACACACACACACACATAGCAACGTGATTGACAGCGGAAAACGCTCTGTGGCAAAATCAAAATTAACATCATAGCGCCAGTAATTTGCCTCTGCTCGTGACTGAGCAATTATTTGTGCACACGTTTGAACTTTAAACGACATGACGAACTTTTTTGCCCTGGATCTGTATTGAAACAAATCACCTATAGCCATCGTAACCAAGCGAAGCTTTCTTGCCTGACCGAGATTCAGTCATTGTAGCGTTCGTGATTGGTGACTAGGCATAAAGAGTCGAGATATGCCGAAGTCTTCACCAGCATCATTTAGCAAATCTGAACTTGAAAATTTTTGTGCACCGCCTGGAATCCTGTCAAGACCCTTATCTTCCTGTTAACTAACCGCGAAAAACGTTTAATGTAATTTCAACTGACAAAGTTTCCATGTGCTTAAAACGAAGTGACACGATGTAAAGTTTTGTGAGAGGGACTCGAATCCAACATGTAATCATATTGTTATCTACGAAGAATCAAATGTTAGAAAATGATTTTTTTTTTCACCAGCAGCGAAATGTTTGAATTTGATATGAGGATACATTTTTTTTTACCTCACCAGGAATCGAACATGGCCTCTATCACCATTGTTTTCTATCCACGAATTGTTTGCTCACTAGTAGTGAGATGTGTGCACGTTTGACTAGAAATAATGGCAGCTGTCATTATTGTTGACAACACATGATGAGACATTAAAAATGAAAATTATTTATCATTAGTAATTCGGTGTGCATATGGTTTGAAACTGCACCAGAATTCGAGCCCACATATGCGCCTTTCGTAAAGACCTAGGGGAGTTTGCAATCTTGGGGAAAACAACGAAATGATCGTAGTATATCGATGCGTATGGGTCAAATACCACTAAAAAGGAGGTCCTAATTCGAATCCCAGTTCAGAACCAAATTTTTCAACGCCTCCAATTGAAACAAAATAAGAGCCCTGCGATCTTAAGTGACCATTGCCTCATTAAATAGTTCATTAAGTTTCTAGTGAAAGGAAAGTCACTGGCAACAGAGTTTCTCCTTATCGCTACTTCTCCTTTGATATGGCCCAACCTAAGCCGGCTGTACCCCATTTGGTAGCGAAGGCATGTGATTTTTACAATGGGGATTCTGAACTACCGTGCAACGTAACGTTCTTCACTTGGCATTACTAGGAGTGGAAGGAGATCCGCTCGTGAGAGTTTAAAATACGTGACGAAAGTGGGAATCGATCCCATATCTCGTAACTAAGATACTACGATCAACCCACGAGCCCATTGAAGCCCACATTTGCTGCCTTTTTGATAGTGTCGTAATGTACGGTGCGGTTAGCTTACAAATTAGATACGGTGAAAAAACTTCAGTTCTCTATTAACTGGTTAATTATCAGCAAGTTTCTGAAACGGAAATTATGCTAATCTCATGTCAGCGGGATGTAAATATGCTTCGAAACGAAGCCATTTTGAAATTTTCACTATCTCAAGAAACTTCTTAGATCGAGGAATACCAAAAAATTCGATTATTACTGTCAATACTGCTATTAACTTACTAAAAACATTCAACTGCCTAGATTGCATGAATATTTCTTTATTCAAGGCAACCGGTTTCGACAGATTTTGCTGTCATCTTCAGGTCTTAAAAACTATTTTTGTTATGAAACTTCTTCATTTGACTTTGGACCTCATGCCAAGTTGTCATGTGGATTTCAATCAGCACATTATAAAAGGCTTGTCATAACTAAAATATTTAAAAACATAAAAAATCTTGTGCAAATGACTATGTCCTTATGTATACAGCTCACAGACGCTTGTTGCATCACAAAAAAATCTAGGCTGTTGAATTTTTTAGCAAGTAAAACAGATCGCTCCTTCAGTCTTCTTAAAATGAGAAAATTCGCTATTAACTTCTTCATTCTGCTGCTGCTACATGCGTGCTTCAAGGAAACATTAAATGCTTCTTGGTCATTTTTAAAAGCAGTGGCTCAACTACAGGGAAATATTTAATTAGCAGCAAATGATTCCGACGTTCTAGTCATTACTGCTGCTAAATACTGGAGAACGTAATGCCCATTCCGTTCGTCAGAGATTTTCAGAAGGCAGAATAATATTGCAACATGACCGCTCTCCTGTACATGCAGAAAACTGTGTAAAACATGGGTTTCAGATGAATAAAGACGTTGAACTATTGGACTAGCCTCCCAAGGTGCTGACATCAGTCGCATATAGCGCGTATGTGTAGAGATGTAGAAAATGATTAGGTGTAGAAGACCAAGAGGCGCAACTAAGACAGCGCTGGCGCTGTCCGAAGCAGCGCATTACACATGGGAAGAGTTGAAGGACGGAAATTGGACACGACACTGAATTCTTTGCTTATGTCTAATGAACGTTTTGTTCTCCCTCGAAGAAAAGGAAAATTCGTTTATTTCATCTCCTCTTTTGTAAAAAAAGAGAAAAGAGGAGCAGATCATAGATAAAAACTAGACTAGAATGAGATTTTCACTCTGCAGCGGAGTGTGCGCTGATATGAAACTTCCTGGCAGATTAAAACTGTGTGTCGGACCGAGTTCGAGTCTCGGTCCGACACACAGTTTTAATCTGCCAGGAAGTTTCAAAAACTAGACTGTCTGTTTCACTCTTTTCAGTCATTCAATAGCCACTTGATTTTAAATTACTATACGACTTTTGATCAAAAAGACTGAGGCAAACATCAAACTCATTTTTTTGTCACATGGCGCATGGCGTCAGTGACGGTGGAGGCATCAAATAGAAAGTATTTAGTTCTTTTACGACGAAAAAAAAACATGATATTAAGTTGTGTTGTCTTTATTTACATGCACTTAGGACGCCAATACCAACGAAAGCCCAAAAGAAATATAATTTTCTTTTTACACCAAGCAGGAATCACAGTACCTCAAAAGTGGTGCAAGACCGGCGGTGCAGACGCAATACTTTAAATTTATGAATGCCTAATAATTCTCGTTGTCTTACCATCAATTAAAATTCACGGAGGTGACAGGACTCGAAACCATTCTGCCAACCGTGTTGACTGCGCTTACGAAATAGTATGATATGGTCTGTAACTTCTCACCTTCTGCATGAAAAAGAAATGATATGCCGAGTGAAAGCGGCGCAGTGCGTCTTCGAAGGAATTGCAACCAGTTCATCTCAATTTTAATTCTGTCAACAAAGTTGAGAAGAATATAAGCTAATTGAGTGACACAGCAGGTATTCTGCTAGGTTTTCTCAGGTCTGCTTGGTTTGGAGATGCCGTGTGTGGCAGAGTGTGAAAGTAACTGCCATCGCTAGTGTCCTGGTGTTATAAAATTTCGCCACAGTGATGGCGAAGATACTCATGTGCTACTTGATCACGATGAAAAAGGCTTGAGAATCTTTGAAGCATATATTCTATCACCATGATTAATATGTATCAGAAAATGCGGTTAAGTTATACATTTATCGCATCTATCTTACGACGAATGTTTGATATAAAGAAAGAAAACTTGTTTTAGTCAGCGCTCTGAACCGATTCCACTGTCACATAGCAATCAAAATGTACACTCCTGGAAATTGAAATAAGAACACCGTGAATTCATTGTCCCAGGAAGGGGAAACTTTATTGACACATTCCTTGGGTCAGATACATCACATGATCACACTGACAGAACCACAGGCACATAGACACAGGTAACAGAGCATGCACAATGTCGGCACTAGTACAGTGTATATCCACCTTTCGCAGCAATGCAGGCTGCTATTCTCCCATGGAGACGATCGCAGAGATGCTGGATGTAGTCCTGTGGAACGGCTTGCCATGCCATTTCCACCTGGCGCCTCAGTTGGACCAGCGTTCGTGCTGGACGTCCAGACCGCGTGAGACGACGCTTCATCCAGTCCCAAACATGCTCAATGGTGGACAGATCCGGAGATCTTGCTGGCCAGGGTAGTTGACTTACACCTTCTAGAGCACGTTGGGTGGCACGGGATACATGCGGACGTGCATTGTCCTGTTGGAACAGCAAGTTCCCTTGCCGGTCTAGGAATGGTAGAACGATGGGTTCGATGACGGTTTGGATGTACCGTGCACTATTCAGTGTCCCCTCGACGATCACCAGTGGTGTACGGCCAGTGTAGGAGATCGCTCCCCACACCATAATGCCGGGTGTTGGCCCTGTGTGCCTCGGTCGTATGCAGTCCTGATTGTGGCGCTCACCTGCACGGCGCCAAACACGCATACGACCATCATTGGCACCAAGGCAGAAGCGACTCTCATCGCTGAAGACGACACGTCTCCATTCGTCCCTCCATTCACGCCTGTCGCGACACCACTGGAGGCGGGCTGCACGATGTTGGGGCGCGAGCGGAAGACGGCCTAACGGTGTGCGGGACCGTAGCCCAGCTTCATGGAGACGGTTGCGAATTGTCCTCGCCGATACCCCAGAAGCAACAGTGTCCCTAATTTGCTGGGAAGTGGCGGTGCGGTCCCCTACGGCACTGCGTAGGATCCTACGGTCTTGGCGTGCATCCGTGCGTCGCTGCGGTCCGGTCCCAGGTCGACGGGCACGTGCACCTTCCGCCGACCACTGGCGACAACATCGATGTACTGTGGAGACCTCACACCCCACGTGTTGAGCAATTCGGCGGTACGTCCACCCGGCCTCCCGCATGCCCACTATACGCCCTCGCTCAAAGTCCGTCAACTGCACATACGGTTCACGTCCACGCTGTCGCGGCACGCTACCAGTGTTAAAGACTGCGATGGAGCTCCGTATGCCACGGCAAACTGGCTGACACTGACGGCGGCGGTACACAAATGCTGCGCAGCTAGCGCCATTCGACGGCCAACACCGCGGTTCCTGGTGTGTCCGCTGTGCCGTGCGTGTGATCATTGCTTGTACAGCCCTCTCGCAGTGTCCGGAGCAAGTATGGTGGGTCTGACACACCGGTGTCAATGTGTTCTTTTTTCCATTTCCAGGAGTGTATATTTACAAGGAAAATGTATCTCTTCTGATGCAGATACAAAAAGAAAGATATGCAAAAGCGTGCAATTCTGCCATTCAATACGTTTTTCACCTCCAGATTTACACAAATTACTGTGATTAATAGTCCCTTGGAGCCTTTTATGAGCCTTTCTTCTGATGTAACTCAGTGCTTCCAAAACAGGCACTTCTGCTCAATCCTTCAATTTAATGAATGGAAATTGTGAGATGGCATATGCAGCACAGCTTGTCTTACGATTTAGTCACTGAATTTCGTTCTGGCTATTTGCAGATCAAATAAAGAAAACGAGAAAAAGATTTACATGCTGAAGTGTTTCGTCAGTGAGATCCAAACCAAGTTGTACACTAAAGAGCCAAAGAAGCTGATACACCTGCCTAATATCGTGTAGGGCTCCCGCGAGCTCGAAGAAGTGCCGCAACACGACGTGGCATGGACGCGACTAATGTCTAAAGTAGTTCTGGATGAAACTGACAACATGAATCCTGCAGGGCTGTCCATAAATCCGTAAGAGTACCAGGGGCTGGAGATCTCTTCTGAACAAGCCCGCATCTCGTGGTCGTGCGGTAGCGTTCTCGCTTCCCACGCCCGGGTTCCCGGGTTCGATTCCCGGCGGGGTCAGGGATTTTCTCTGCCTCGTGATGGCTGGGTGTTGTGTGTGATGTCCTTAGGTTAGTTAGGTTTAAGTAGTTCTAAGTTCTAGGGGACTGATGACCATAGATGTTAAGTCCCACAGTGCTCAGAGCCATTTTTTTCTCTTCTGAACAGCACGTTGCAAGGCATCACAGGTATGTTCAGTAATGTTCATGTCTGGGGAGTCTGGTGGCCAGCGGAAGTGTTTAAACTCAAAAGAGTGTTCCTGGAGCTACTCTGTAGTAATTCTGAACGTGTGGGGTGTCGCATTGTCGTGCTGGGATTTACCAAGTCCATAGGAATGCACAATGGACATGAATGGATGCAGATGATCAGACAGAATGCTTACGTTAGTTTAACGTAACTGAGTCAAATCTAGACGTACCAGGGGTCCCATATCACTCCAACTGCGCAAGAACTACACCATTACAGAACCTCCACCAGCCTGAACAGTCCCCTGCTGACATGCAGGGTACATGGATCCATGAGGTTGTCTCCATACCCGTGCACGTCCATCCATTCGATACAATTTAAGAAGAGACTCAGCTGACCAGGCAACATGTTTCCAGTCATCAAGAGTCCAATGTCGGTGTTGACGGGCCCAGGCGAGGCGTAAAGCTTAGTCATCAAGAGTACACGAGTGGGTCTTCGGCTCCGGATGCCCATATCGATGAAGATGCATTGAATGGTTCGCACGCTGACACTTACTGATGGCCCAGTATTGAAATCTGCAGCAATTTGCGGAAGTGTTCCACTTCTGTCATGTTGAACGATTCTCTTCAGTCGCCGTTGGTCCCTTTCTTGCAGGATCTTTCTCCGGTCGCAGCTACGTCGGAGATTTGATGTTTTACGGGTTCCTGATATTCACAGTACACTCGTGAAATGGTCGTACGGGAAACTCACCACTTCATCGCTACCTCGGAGATGCTGTCTCATCGCTCGTGCGCCGACTATAACACCACGTTCAAACTCACCTAAATCTTGATAATCTGCCACTGTAGCAGCAGTAACCAATCTAACAACTGCACCAGACACTTGCTGTCTTATATAGGCGTTGCCGACCGCAGCGCCGTATTCTGCCTGTTTGAATACGCATGCCTATACCAGTTTCTTTGGCGCTTCAGTGTGTATGTCACAGAGCAATGAAAATCAAGCGTGTTACCACTAAACCAACCGAAGTTTTTTTATTCGGTACGTCCATATTTCCTAACGTAGATTACTCGTAACATGACATTAGAGAGCAATCTAAGCTTAGATGCCAAACGTCAAATCTGGGTCCAAACAGTGAATTTTCCTCACTCAACGTCACATCGTGAAGTCATTTAGAATATTTCATCGAAGTGACAAGAAAGTTCAGTATTATACATAAACACTAGCCACGGGCAGGCCGAATCAGAAATGAAGTCCTAGTTGTTCACTTAAGGGGGCCAATATTCCCAGCTGCCCCTCAGATCCGGCCATATGCAGGATCTGCCAACATTGTAAGATGCGGAAGTGTATGGAGGACATTCTATCAGTCTTCTCGAGCTGTTCCGGACATGTATCTGCTCGTGGTGTTGCTGGCCGCGGTGGTCTAGCGGTTCTAGGCGCTCAGTCCGGAACCGCGCGACTGCTACGGTCGCAGGTTCGAATCCTGCCTCGGGCATGGATGTGTGTGATGTCCTTAGGTTAGTTAGGTTTAAATAGTTCTAAGTTCTAGGGGACTGATGACCACAGATGCTAAGTCCCATAGTGCTCAGAGCCATTTGAACCATTTTTTTGCTCGTGGTGTTGTGGTAAGCTTTGAGCTCTTTAAACATGTAGTCGTGATTTGAGTTCACTCGATTCCCTAGTTTCTTAAATCGCATATCACATGTTCACTTAAATTATCAGTCTAATGGTACCTCAAACATAATTTGTTTCTTTTTCGAAACCACCTGCAATAGCAAAAAGTTTCATAAACATTTCCGCCAGACAGCTCGCGGCTGCTTCAAGATGATAACAGTTTACGCTTGAGAGTTTCTTCGTCTCATAGCAGCTACCAGCTACCGACCATACGCCGCCCGCCGCCAACGTCAGACGCCTCTGACTAGGTAAATGTGGCCCGGGGCTATGAGTGTATTTATCAACGGTCATGTTCTTATTTGAAGTTCTCATATTCATCTCGCAGTTACGATTTGGATTTTACATGCCTGAAATGTAAGAACGTTGTCCAAGTGTAATAAATATAGCAGCAAGTGGTAGGTAAAAGGTCTAACATTTGTGATACACTATTCGCTTTGAGCTTAGTAGAGGGTTGAAGGCAATAGACAGCTCTGAACCTTTGTATTGTATGTGGGGCGAGCACTTTCGGGCAAAACACTTCATAAACATACTTATCTGTATCAAGAAACATTTTTTGGCATCTATGATTTTGCACATTCGGGAAGCCTCGATTACAGACATTTGTGATGGAGTGCCACCATTTACGCGTCATGCGACACTTGTATTCAATACGCAAGGTTCAGAAGCCGGGAGCAGTAGTACTTTGCACTTATTCTTCTCATCATATGCCGTCAAATGTTTACCTTTCAAGCTCATTGTCTAAAAACTGTCCAGAAAATTCCTCTCTGCAGGAAAAGTTACCTGAGCGTTCTCATACTGTTTTAGATAAAGCGAGACAATATATTGTTGATGATTAATTTCTCTCTGATGTTTACTGTTGTGTTCAGTAAAACAATGGACAAAGTTATTAAAATATGCACTGTCCTAATTCAAATCAAATTCAAATTACCATGAATCCTTATGACTAAAGTCTACTTTAATAAAATATAAAGTATTTGTAACAGAAGTGTGCCTATATCAGCACGAATTAGTAATATATTACTCATTGTGGTCTTCGAAAGAGTTTGTGTTTACTTGCTGTCCTGTATCACAGTGAAGTAATATGGAAACGTAGCATTTCATACATAAAATTTCCTTATTGATTTTCTATATGACTGCTTGAGTGAGACTGGAATCGGAATCCAAAGCATCCCCCACATTAAAAGTGACCACGTTCCTACACATCTAGCGGAATACTGCAGCGTTATGCTCTTCCTTATTACTCCAGTGCCGGCTACGACAGATAAGCTCACAACGTACAAGACGAAATTAATTACAATTTCCACTTCGAATGACTTTCCTGGACTCAAAACCGTAAATCCATAATTTTGTTTCACAATTTATGTGAAAATCATTCAGATTATTTAAGGCTAAGTGGCATGAACATATCAAACCAATTTTGTGGACTAACTCTCTGTCATCTATGAAGTAACTCGTTGATCACAGGTTTGCCAAACAGATCTTACATTGTTGCTAAGCTTCAGTTATACTTCTAGAAGGAAGAGCAAGTGACTACAGTTGGTGTCTCAAAAATGGGCGGCCGAGCGCCGAAATATCCAATGTATATTTCAGTGAGGCTTATTTGTGTTTCTGTAACTGTATTTAAGGACTACAGAGTTGTCATTAGAAATACTCAGATACGCCGACTGCAAACTTAACAACACAAATCATTAATTGCCACAATTGTTTGTATTTGTCTGTTTTAAGCGTACTGAAATTAAGATCATCGCCTGACATTTTTGGAACATCTCCAGTAGCTATACTGTAAACATTATGATTAGGCAACACATCTTTTTCATAATAACAGACTTGAAAAACATTTTTGTTGAGATCAATGTCAACGGCACTGTCCAACCAAAGCAGGCACAAAAATGAAGAGAGAACAACAGAGCGTCGACTGCAAAACTTAACATGCACAGAGACACTTCGTAAGTTACGAATATCGCGAAGTTCTACATCAAGAAAAGCTAGGCTGCTATGCAGGAAACCGTAAGAAATAACAGAAAACGCAGACTAAAAGTTCCGTGGAAAATTAAACTAGTGAAAGTATGCAGGGCAGTTTCAATTCCATCTTCTGCTAACGTGGAAGGAGAAGCAGTTGCTATGAGAAAGCGGAACAAGGAATAAAAAATGGTGACATTAACGTCCAGAGTAAGTCATCCTTGGGTAAAACAGTCATTCAGTCCATGAATACCAAAGGAGAGGCATGTATCATCTATTCGTTATGATTAAAATGTGTCGGCTGCTGATGGTTTGTCAATAAAAGCGGAAAACGCCTATGTTAAGAAGATTTTCAACGTGTAGTGTGCTTAAGACAGAGAGAATCCGAAATAACAACAGGTTCACGAACCTGAGCGTGGTTCTGAAGTTATATACATCTCTCGCACCGAGTGCTATTAATTTAGCCTTTAACGTTTCAATATTAACGTTGCCTCTTGGCTACCACAAGAGTCATATGAGAATTACCGACTTCTATTGCGGCGGCAGAGATGGGCAAACGGTTCTAGAATTTGCAGAGTATTCTTATGCTGCTGAACTATAACGCCAAGCTACCACTACATCAGATTAGAAGCCATACTTAATTTCTACCTGTCAAAGAATTGCTCAACAGTGCGTGAACAGCATCAACACCACTAACCACTCACCCTGCACACAACACAGTCCGAGTACCGGTAGAAAAATCATATAAGCGGAGCAGACACGGACAGGGCAACACCCTAAGGGAAGATATCGGCTCAAAATGGGCAAATCAATTGAGATAAGCGACTTCGACAAAGGACTGATTATTATTACATAGAGCCGCCTAGTGTGGCCGAGCGGTTCTAGGCGCTACTGTCTGGAACCGCGCGACCGCTACGGTCGCAGGTTCGAATCCTGCCTCGGGCATGGATGCGTCTGATGTCCTTAGGTTAGTTAGTTTTAAGTAGTTCTAAGTTCTAGGGGACTGATGACCTCAGAAGTTAAGTCCCATAGTGCTCAGAGTCATTTGAACCGTTATTACGCAGAGCCTGTGAACGAGTATCTCGAAAACACTGAAGCTTGTCGAATATTGACGTGCTACTGTCGTGAGCATCTACGGAAAGAGGTAGAACAGTGAAACTACGACGAGGCACAAAATGTTTGGGCGCCCACGAATCTTCACAGAACGTGGGGTTCGGAGGCTCGTCTGCTCTGTAAAGTAGGACAGGTGGTGATCTGTAGCATCTCTGCCGAAAGAGCACAATGTTAGTGGAAACACGAGTATTTGGGAGCACACTGTGCATTCTACATTGTTGAACATGGAACTCCGCAGTAGACCACCCTACGTGTTCACTTGTTGACCCAATGACATCGTCACTTACAATTGCAGTGGGCAAGGGATCATCGATATTCGACCTTCGATCAATGGAAATGTGTCGGCTCTTCGTGTGAATCACATCTTTGCTATACTAGGTCGATGGTCGTCTCCACAAACGCCGTCATCGTGGTGGACGGCGGCTCGGAACGTGCAGCGCGCCACCGATCCAGGCTGATGGAAGCAGTATTGTCCTACGGGAGACATTCTCCTGCGCTTGCATGGGACCTGTGGTAGTAATCGAAGACACGCTGACGACTGCGAACCACTTACATCCCTTCATGATTACGTCTTCCCCGACGGCGATGTCTCCTTTCAGAAGTATAACTGTCCGTGTCTCGGAGCCAGAACAGTGGTTTGAGGAGCGTTATAGTGAACTCACAATCGTGCCTCGGCGACTAAACTCACCCGATGTAAATCCTATGGGACCCATCTGAGTCGCTATCGGGTGCCTTCATTGCGTACACAAATCAGCGATCCATTATTTGCGCGCACCACATGAACTCTGCGTAGAAATTTAATGCCACATACCTCCACTAACCTAACAACAAACTGTCGAATACCTGCTCCGCAGACTCAGTGATGTATTCCGTTACAAAGACTGACATACAAGCTATTAAGCAAGTGGTCATAATGTTTTGGCTCATCGGTGTATGCCACTTATGCCACTTAATCGCTGCAAAGTGCTCTATGCTTGCATCTTTCTGCCAACGACTTAATTCCTATAGCAGAACTATCACCCCGTTTACAAGGTGATAAACAAGTGTTATGGTCGACAACACCATCGTTCACTCCCAGTCCCTCACCCAACCCGCGACACCCTACTAGCTTCTTATCAGCATTTCTGACTGGGTATTCTGCCGTCGCTCTGGAGAGAAATGCTTAAGGGAAATGTGAATATCCTGTATGGCGATCATCGAAAATCATCCAATGTTTCCATTCTTCCAGGTCCATTATTCGAAAAATTGTGAAAATAATCGACAGAGAATCACCTATGAATTAATAAATAATAATGAGTGAAATGTGGCATACTCCATCAGCTGTCTGACGATTATGCAAAACTACTTTTTGAACTAGAATGAGATTTTCACTCTGCAGCGGAGTGTGCGCTGATATGAAATTTCCTGGCAGATTAAAACTGTGTGCCCGACCGAGACTCGAACTCGGGACCTGTTGCCCTTCGCGGGCAAGTGCTCTACCAACTTCTTTTTTTTTTTTTCGTTTTGTTCGTTATAGATCGTTGTGTTTGGTCGTTGCGGACGTCGCAAGACATCCTGTGCAAGTTCGGTGGTTGATCCTTCCACTCAGTTTTTTATTACAGAGGCCAACCGGCTTTCTGGCCGAACACGCTGAGCTACCGTACCGGCACTGAGCTACCGAAGCACGACTCACGGTAGGTACCCGCAGCCTTACTTCTGCCAGTAACTAGAGCGCGATCCTCAAGCCCTGGCGGCAGCCAGGCGAAGCTCGTTCAAGGTCACCCGCCAACATGGTGACAACTAACACAGCCATACTTTTTGAACTACACGACACTTCACTACAAACTTAAGGGTTCTGTAGGAATCTTTTGTTTAAACTCGTTGTGGACCTTATCAGTTAAGGCAGAGGAGGAGGAAAAAGTCTGACTTTAAATATACTATTCCAGCGGGATTCAAGCCTATGGCTACAGCTTTAATAGCACTCAGCTACTGAAGAATCAAGAACGTGAAGAACATTCTCTCACTGGTGTGATACAGACTAAGGCAAAGAGAAGCAGTTCAATTACTTATTTTATCTTCAAATTAAATGCATACAGACAACTGTTGCATAAATGTAAATTTTCTTAATCTAACTCAACATGGAACTGGCTTGTTCATTGTTCGCTGCTGGAGCGGCTATTGGAGTTTTTGAGAGTGGGGGTGTCAATGGGCGGCCAGAAATCAACGTCCAGCCGTGCCTTCTGCTTGTGTGGAGTTGTGTCTCGTTATGATTGACACCGTAGCCTTTGTCTGCGAAGCATATCATTCATTTCTTCCTCTCGTATCATAAAACTTGTTTTAATATGAAGTGAGAAAATTAACATTTTACGATTCTGAAACAATATGTGACACCAGATCCTTACCATAGTCCCAACCGGAAGTGTTACAAAACTCAACAGTCTCTTTCCAATCACGTGTTACTATCACCGGCAGGTTCCTTTTGACGTACGGGGAGACACGAAGTTTTGGAGCAGACTCAGCCTTATGTTATGTTACTAATTACAGTATCGGGAGCACGTAAGAAAGAGAGTAGCCCCTACAGCAGTGAAGACCTTTGTGTATGTCTGCATTCAGTACTGACTGATAGCTGCCATAACTCTTTACAGAACTGACAGTAGGGAACAGTTATCAGAGCATTCCAGACATCTTTCACTAAGTCGTCAGGAGATGGACGGAAAAAGATATTAATGCCACTTTCAGAGTTATAGTCAACCCAAAATGGAGTATTACTTAAACTAGTCGCACGTTCCAACTATTAAAATTTATTAATTCCCATAAATATGTTCCGATGGCCGAAAGCACTGGTTAGTGTGTGAAACTATTAGTTATTAATTAAGATCAAACTGCAAATAGAAATTCTTATTCAAATGACGCTTTTCGCTTTTCTTAGAAAAACATCACCAGCAATTATATTGTAATCATCACGAGTGGTTAGGTTAGGTTAGGGTAGGTTGATAATTACAACTGTGTGATCAGAATGGTATGGGCACTCGGAGAATTTGGTGGTGCTTCGCGGTCCACCTGTTCTGAATGACGTTAGTGGTTGTGCACCTGATCTAACGCTGCCTAACTAAGTAAAGATGGCGTGGTGGCGTTGTCGCTTCTTAGGACCAACAACTCTGATTAAGCTCTACCTATATCATCTTGCTCCCCATGCTAGCATACGATGTCTACTTATGTGTGACTATGAAAACTATGAACATCTGCCTTGATATGCTGACTCATCCTACCCTTAAGAACAGGCAATTAATGGAACCAAAAACTCGTAACTTTAGAAGGAAAACAACCGTCAATCTTCTCAGCCTAATACAAGTAACAGCTACCTCATTAGCACCAAGCAAGCGTTCCTTCTGTCGGCAAATACATACATTTTGCAGATATTTGGTTAACGACTAACTGTCTGCTATGCAACTGGAATGACAGCCACTACAAAGGTTCTATGTGTTACAGTTAGTTGAGTATTTGACAGGTTTATCACCATCATAAAACACTGACTGAGAAAAGCATTCGCTTAAACCGCATTACACACATAGCAAAACAGATGTTCTCAAATCACTTGTATTTTCTCAGAAAAGAGTTACATACAGAATTCCATCTGAAAAATATTTGGCGACTCAGTGACAGTCGACGGTCTCCCGGGATTGGAACGAAATTATCATACTCAGTTCACTAGATATTTACTTGTGATTTTGATGAAATATTCTGAACAATTCGTGCGCAATACGTAACATGCGTTGGAAACTTTAAGTTTTGGTCAGCAAGAAGGTTATTTAACGGGAAAATTATATTGTCTCTCGTAAGTTACTTTGTGGAAAACCTGCTTCTTTTCCCATTAATTGTTGCCACGACTGCTAAGTTTAGGAACCAGGATACTGTGGGATAATTACGTCCAAATCAGTGTCAGATTCTGCACCGCACCAGTTTAATGTTAAACACAGCTCCTCTAGAGTACCAAGAAAGCAAATGAAGTTTGGGAAGCCTAAATAGTAAGTCAACAACTGACATACAGACAGAGTATCGCATGATACCACACCACAATAACTGCTGCAGTACTATGCGTTTTCCACACAGGCTATCGTGTCAATCACAACGATGCACAGCGGAAAGCACAACTGGATACTGATTTCTGACCACCCATTGAGAGCCCCCACCCCCTCCCAAAGGCTCCAATAGCCGCTCCAGCAGCGAACAGTGAACAAAAGTGTTCTATGTTAGGTTAGATTACGACAATTTATCTTTATGTAGCAGTTTCCTGTATGTGCAAGCCACTGGTGGTGAGTAAAACACGCCTAAAATGCGTTGCAGTATGTTAAATTCAATAAAAAATAAGTAATTAAACTGCTTCTCTCTACCTTAGTCTGTACCACACCAATGAGAGAATGTTCTTCACTTTCTCGATTCTTCAGTAGCTGAGTGCTACTTAATCTGTAGCCATAGTCTCAAATCCCGCTGAAATAGCATATTTAAAGTCAGACTTTTTCCTCCTCTATCTTAGTTGATAAAGACCACAACGAATTTCAGTAAAACATTCCAACAGAACCCTTAAGTTTGTACTGTTTTGCCGTGTAGGTCAAAACGCAGTATTTCACAATCGTCAGACGGCTGATGGAGTATGCCACATTTCACTCATTATTATTTATTAATTCATAGGTGCTTCTCTGCCGATTATTTTGACAATTTTTCGAATAATGGACCTGGAAGAATGGAAACATTCGATGATTACCGATGATCGCCTTGCAGAATATTCGTACTACCTTAAGTATTTCTCTTCAGACCAACGGCAGAATTCCCAGTCAGAAATGCTGATAAGAATCTGGTTAATTTAGGTATAAAATGCGTTTGTTTTCATAATTTATAAGACATCCATAGTGGGTATCACAGGTTGGGGCAAGGGAGTAGGCGTGAATTATGGTGTTGTCGACCATAACACTTGTTTACCGCCTCGGTAAGAGGGTGACTGTCATATGATAGAAATTAAGTCGTTGACAGAAAGATGCGGGCATAGAGCATTTTGCAGTGATTCACTAGCATATACGGGAAATGAGTTGTGTGTAGGGTAATGGGTTCGTGGTTTTGGTGCTATTCGTGCACTGTTGAGCAATTCTTGACAGGCAGAAATTAAGTATTGCTTCTAATCTGATGTAGTGGTTGTTTGTCGTTATGATTCAACAGCATATGGATGCTCATCAAACTCTAGATCCGTCTGCCGCCGCAATAGAACTCCGCCTGCCGCCGCAATAGAACTCTATAATTCTCAAATTACTCTTGTGGTAGGCTACAGCAGAAGGGTGGAGCGGAGACACCTCTGTATGAAGTCAGGATGGCAGTGACGCTAGTAAAACATTGTTAAACTTGTTAAACTTGTTCCACACCGGCCTTGAGCCCGATGCCCTTTTCATCTGTGTGCTGGATTCCCGCTGAAGGCTCCCGAGTCATCACCTTGTCTGCAGGTTCAGCTAAAGAGTGGGTGACCACACGCCACAGCGCGCTGCCGGCGCCGCTATAGTCCAGCATGAATGGTCTCGTACTGGTTGCTGGAGTGTGCTCGACACCACTCTGATTTCTGTGTAGACTCACGATGACCCATCCGCGATGTGGTGTTGTCGGAAATGAGTCAGCTTCTCCATCAGCAGTGATAAGCGTCGAACAGTGCGAAATTCATCAGGCGAAGACTGCCATCTCAGGTACATCTTTGGCTGGTTCTGGAGTATCTAGGTCAGAGACCCGGAATAGTATTGTAATTATGAAATCTAGAACTGTTACTGTGAACGCCATCGGTTCCGGTACTCAACTCCTTGAGAGCTGGAGAGCTCGAGTACTTAAAGGGAGCTAACGTGAGGCTATATTTGCTTAACAGGCTCTTGGGTGCTGTTTAGGTTCTATAATACTGGTTCTCATAAAATAGGTACAGTCTCTCTCGTTATCTCTTACAAGTTGACTAATGTGCATGTCACGTTTCCGTTGATTTTCTGTCCCGTGCTATTTTCTGCTGAGCTCGTCCTCTCTCTCTCGGCACTGTACTGTAACGTTCCGAGACCTGACCCGCTTGCGACATACCGCTTATTTCTTGCTTCTGTGTGTGCCTCTGGCGTGATCACACTTTACTTGTAGCAAGGTGAATGAGTTTCAATGAAAATTTCTAGTTTTTAACCCCTTACCATTCTGTGCCGTAACATATCCCTTCTCTTTAAGAAAACTCGTCCCAAATTTTCCGTGCTTTACTTTTTGCTAGTTAGTCGATACCTGCCTTATAGTTTCAAATATTAGTTTACAACTTTTTCCCGTGTTGCTTCGCAATCAAAATTTTGAATCTTAGTTAGCTTAATTAATTTACTTTATATATTGCCCTGGTTAACTACATTATTTACATTTTCTTCTTCTACTGCTTATTACTGGCATCTATCCAATCCACAGGTATCTGGTGACTGGTTGCCTCATTGTATGAGATATCTTGCTCTCTATACGGAAGCAAGTTACACAAATAAATACTAGAACCAAGATTATGCTTGTCGTTTATAAACTGCAAATGACTGTGTTTAGTCTACTTTTCTCGTGATATTGTTTCATGTGTTGCAATATTTAATTGACTGAAATTAGTCATTTTTCTGAAGTTATTAAATCTGCTATTGATTGTAGCAATGCTGAGTCTAAGGCATCGTTAACAAAAGTTAGGTTTTGATGAGATAAGGCATGTGGTGGATCCTCTGGCCAATACAGCATTGGTGAGTATATTTTGAAACTTTCTGGCAGATTAAAACTGTGTGCCAGACCTTCGCCTTTCGCGGGTAAGTGCTCTACCAACTGAGCTACCCAAGCACGACTCACGACCCGTCCACACAATTCCACTTCCGCCAGTACCTCGTCTCCTACATTCCAAACTTCACAGAAGTTCTCCCCTGACGGAAATTGAACGTGTTACACCATGAATGATACGTTGATTAAATTTTTATCCTTATGCGAGCTCGTTTCTAGTATTCTCAGAACAGAAACAACCATTCTCACAAATGAAGAATGGCTGTTGGGAGTATCTAACGGTTCTGGAGCTTTTCAGGTTAAGATCGTTACACAGGACGTCCAACGGACGTGTATTTGCAGCTTATCGCCATCTTTGGCACGTCGAGGAAGGTCGAATGACCGGCATGAGGGACATGAAAGTAGCATGACGACTCGTACACATAGCTGGTTATGGCCCAATGACCGCAGAACGAATGGTGACGAGATGGACTCAGGCCAACGATGTGGCAGGAAGAGGAGGTACGGATCCTTCGAGAAGGATTACATCAAATAGGACTGAAGGTTGTTCGTCTAGCTCTCACGAGTAGATGTCTATGTAGGACACTTGAAGCAATAAAACCACCATTGTAACTTTTCTCTATTTTTTTATTAATCCTATCTCGAAACATTTTATATACCGATGGGGTATTTAAATACAGTCGTACAAAATAGGCCTCTTTGCACATTATTACGATGTATTATACAAAGTTCTTGCAAGCTACGTAACCAATTACACAAGTGTCCAAACGTTAATACAACCGACAAATGTGAAAAATGGTAAGAGAAAAGAAAGCAGTATATGTATATAAACTTAAAGATTTTTCTGCAAACTGGAGTTGTGCTATCTTTCAAGGAAAGGCGTTCTCACTGTTAACGAAGAACCATGAAGTTCTGAAAAAGCGAAAGCAATACTACAGACGCATAAGATCTCAATATATTTACAGTTACGTTGCGAGTGAGGGTGTACTCCCATTGTGATAGAACACCATCAATTTGAGGCAAGTTCTCGTCACCCACAAACCAACTTGTTTTAAAAACCGATTGTTCAGTCGATTGTTTTTTCGTTCTGTCGGTTTTTTCAGTCGAATGAAACAAGCAAATGAAACTTAGTCTCTGCAGCCACGTAAAGTATATGAATTTTTCAGTAACTCCCAGGGCTTGAGTGATTTCTTTTCCATAGTTTTTCAGTCTTTGCTGTTACACACGAACTTTGACAAGGTTGCTAACTTTATGAAAAACTAACGCCGTATTTTACGTCAACGTGAGGCAAATAAAAGAATATATTTCTAAAATTGAAGTATCTCCAAATCTACGTATTTATTTACTTAAATACGAATTTTTCATAGTTTTAGCATTAAATATGTACGTTCAGTTGGTTTTAAAAAGTTAACAACTAGTGCTACACAACAAATTCATATTTAAATACACTACCGGAAAAAAAGTAGTACATACCTTCAGAGGTTTTCCAACACACTGACGATTTATTGTTGCAACAGTACATATGGAGTACCTGAAATTGTTACATTTACAGATCAAGAGCGCAAGCGATTGTTAGGTACCAGTTATCGACCCATACTGAAACACTCATATTACTACGTCGTGTAGTCTCCACGGCGGCAATGTAAGCGCTGACTCTGACATCCAGACGATCGTGCAGATGGCAAATACTGTCCTGGATAAGTTATTCCACGCCTGTTCGACCTGTTCACGTAGTTCTGTAAGAACTGTTGGTTGACGAGTCGTACGAGTCACTTCTTGTCCCATTATATTCCTCATGTGCTCAACTGGAGGCAAGTACGGAGATCGCGATGACCAGGGAAGTTGCTACACGTCTTGCAGAATACGTCGAGTTTCACAGGCAGTGTGTGGGTGCACGTTATCCTGTTGGAACAACAAATCACCTTCCTGTCGCAAGAATGACAAAAGAGCGGTTCTAATAACATTCTGTAGGTACCGAGCGCTGGTTATCATCCCTTCCAGAAACACCAAAAGTGAACAAGAGTTGTAGCTTGGAGCACCCTAGACCTTAACTCCTGGGAATATGGTTTGTGTGTCTTGAACGAATTCACTCTACGAGACAGTGCTCGCCAGGGATACGTAGTACGCGCAAACGACTGTCACTTCTGTACAGGCAGAATCTGCTTTCATCGCTGAAAACCGTGGCGCTCCATTCCGTCTTCCAAGTGATTCTCGGACGACACCAGTCGAGCCACAAATGATGATGAGGCGTGAATGGCAGACGGGCTAGAGGCGTGCGTATTCGTAGTCCCACTGCTAATAACCGGTTCACAATAGTTAGTGTTGACACGTCTGGGCTCACCAGCCCTCTTATCTTTGCTCTGGCAGCTGCACGATCTACCATTGCTGCCCTTACAATACGCCGATCCCGTCGGGCGTCTGTGCTTCGTGGACGTCAGAAACTCGTTTACGGGTGTGAGAATGTTCACGTGATCACCGATACCAGCATCGTTGCACAAATGACGCAGCACGTCCAACTTGTGTGACAATTCTCCGAGAGGGAGCGCGGGGTAGCCGAGCGGTCTGAGACGCCTTGTCACGGTACGCGCGGCTCCCCTCGTCGGAGGTTCGAGTCCTCCCTCGAGCGTGGGTGTGTGTGTGTGTGTGTGTGTGTGTGTGTGTGTGTGTGTGTGTTGTCCTTAGCGTAAATTAGTTTAAGTTAGATTAAGTAGTGTGTAAGCTTAGGGACCGATGACTTCAGCAGTTTGGTCCCATAAGACCTTACCACAAATTTCCAACTTTCCAATTCTCCGAAAGGATCGTCGTGCCTGTCGGATGGACACAGCTTGACACCTTTCAAACTCACTCAGTTTGCCGTAGGACGCACAAGTGCGTCTCCGTGGCCTGATTTCTTCACATATTTGTTCTACACCGAGCTTTATGACTGTTACCATTCCCTACTAAAGGGTAGACACATACAGCGCCCTGGTAGCTATGCCACTACGCTATCTGTTCGCGGACGACGCGTGCTATCCAACAGATGGCTTATTCCGTCATCAGATCAAAATCGACGTCGTCTTTTCAGGTGTACTAATTGGTTTCGGCAGTGTACATCAACAAAAACTTTATTTGCATTTTTTGAAGCTCTGTATCCTTCTTCCCGCTGGTTCGCATCCATCACCGATAATTTTATTTCGATAAATACCGAGGTGAGCAGAAAGCATGTAACATACATTTTTTAATTGTTTGGTGACACACTTGCTGTTTAAACATATATTATCAATGGTCTGAAGTTTATTTTGTCGGAAATACGCTCATGTCCAGAAAAACAGAACACCTTGAATGACTGGAGATAGGACGTTCATATTCACAGGACAAGTACATTAGTGATTGGCATTTCAGTCTCGGTTCAGCATCTGCCCTGTTGACTAGTAGGCACAGGCTCCACGCGTGGTGGCATCGATGCGTATAAGGCGTGAATGGCGTCCCGTGGTATAGCCATCCATGCTGCATTCATCTGGTTCATAAGTTCGTCAGCGGTGATTGCACCAACTGTGATTTGTGATTATACCCAATAGGAGCCCATACCATAAGGCTTTGAATTGGCGCTGTATGTCTTGTGCGAATGCAGCCACTGTGATGCCCGTTTCCCTGTCTGTGACGAGCCAAAACGCGGCCATCATTTTCAAACAAACAGAACCTTGATTCATTCGAAAACACTTTCGGACGCCGTTCCTGTCCCCTGTGATGTCCTTCCACACACCATTGCCGTCTAGTGTGTTTCTGTTCAATTGTCAAAGGTAGGCGGAAAAGTGGACGACGTGTACGTAACCCATGGCGTAATAAACGGCGAAGGACTGTCACCTCTGATAGTGTACGATGTGATACACTTTTCCACAGTTGCTCCAAAGCCGAGAAGGGCGGAGATCTGTCCTGCAATGCCATTTGTATGAGGTGTCGTTCTTCTAGGGGGGGGGGGGGGGGGCGTTGGTCTGGGTGGTGCGACTTGATCCATTTCGTCACGTTCTACGGCCTTCCGTGAACCATTCTGCACACACCCGAAATACTTCGTCCCACACAATCAGTTACTGGGCTACCTCAAGGCTCCGTCCTAAAAAGTGTGCCCCACTAGGAAATTCAGTGGATCAGAAGAGGACTTCATAGAGGCCACACCTCGAGCTATGAAGTGGAACCAAGATATAGACGTCGTGTGTGTAACCAATATCTTCTAGTCTCGCATGATAAATGTCATATTTTTGTATACCATATCACATTGAGCACTTGTATGTATAAGAAATACTTTATTCACAAGTTCAATATTTTAAATATATTTGTATATATACTCCTTTGCATTCTAATTATAATTTTTGTATATATGCTGCTTGCATGTGATACGATAAATAAATAAATAAATAAGTCATTTCCCAGATGGATGCATCACATTCTCTGTTGCCAATAACGCGCCCTCTTTCAAACTCACAGATTTGACGGTAAGGTTCGCGCATACGTCTGTGACGCATCCTGTACGTCTGCTCAAGCCCTTCTGATCCATTACCTTTGGTTTATAGTGCCAACGAGAGAAGGATATCGTTGTTGATCTTGACCCACGCCCGACATGGTTCACTCGAAGTACAACGTGTTCTGTTTTTTTTTTTTTCTGAACATGAGTGTATTTGTCATCATTCGTTAATTTCCTTTGAATTTCTTTAATTAATATAGATCTGTAATATGAATCATCCTTTCAGATATTGTAAATTCGGTTCAGTCTATCTTGATCACTTTCTATCCAGTCATATGATATACACTCCTGGAAATTGAAATAAGAACACCGTGAATTCATTGTCCCAGGAAGGGGAAACTTTATTGACACATTCCTGGGGTCAGATACATCACATGATCACACTGACAGAACCACAGGCACATAGACACAGGCAACAGAGCATGCACAATGTCGGCACTAGTACAGTGTATATCCACCTTTCGCAGCAATGCAGGCTGCTATTCTCCCATGGAGACGATCGTAGAGATGCTGGATGTAGTCCTGTGGAACGGCTTGCCATGCCATTTCCACCTGGCGCCTCAGTTGGACCAGCGTTCGTGCTGGACGTGCAGACCGCGTGAGACGACGCTTCATCCAGTCCCAAACATGCTCAATGGGGGACAGATCCGGAGATCTTGCTGGCCAGGGTAGTTGACTTACACCTTCTAGAGCACGTTGGGTGGCACGGGATACATGCGGACGTGCATTGTCCTGTTGGAACAGCAAGTTCCCTTGCCGGTCTAGGAATGGTAGAACGATGGGTTCGATGACGGTTTGGATGTACCGTGCACTATTCAGTGTCCCCTCGACGATCACCAGTGGTGTACGGCCGGTGTAGGAGATCGCTCCCCACACCATGATGCCGGGTGTTGGCCCTGTGTGCCTCGGTCGTATGCAGTCCTGATTGTGGCGCTCACCTGCACGGCGCCAAACACGCATACGACCATCATTGGCACCAAGGCAGAAGCGACTCTCATCGCTGAAGACGACACGTCTCCATTCGTCCCTCCATTCACGCCTGTCGCGACACCACTGGAGGCGGGCTGCACGATGTTGGGGCGTGAGCGGAAGACGGCCTAACGGTGTGCGGGACCGTAGCCCAGCTTCATGGAGACGGTTGCGAATGGTCCTCGCCGATACCCCAGGAGCAACAGTGTCCCTAATTTGCTGGGAAGTGGCGGTGCGGTCCCCTACGGCACTGCGTAGGATCCTACGGTCTTGGCGTGCATCCGTGCGTCGCTGCGGTCCGGTCCCAGGTCGACGGGCACGTGCACCTTCCGTCGACCACTGGCGACAACATCGATGTACTGTGGAGACCTCACGCCCCACGTGTTGAGCAATTCGGCGGTACGTCCACCCGGCCTCCCGCATGCCCACTATACGCCCTCGCTCAAAGTCCGTCAACTGCACATACGGTTCACGTCCACGCTGTCGCGGCATGCTACCAGTGTTAAAGACTGCGATGGAGCTCCGTATGCCACGGCAAACTGGCTGACACTGACGGCGGCGGTGCACAAATGCTGCGCAGCTAGCGCCATTCGACGGCCAACACCGCGGTTCCTGGTGTGTCCGCTGTGCCGTGCGTGTGATCATTGCTTGTACAGCCCTCTCGCAGTGTCCGGAGCAAGTATGGTGGGTCTGACACACCGGTGTCAATGTGTTCTTTTTTCCATTTCCAGGAGTGTATTTCATTCCTGCGCCACTGAGCGTTTCGGCATGCTGATCCAGATACAGAATACGAAACTAAGTACAAACTTTCTGTGTGTCCAGTTATTCTCATTACGAGGTTCTATTGTTGGTGGAGGAGTCAGACACGAAACTGTTATTCCGGTGAATTTGTGGCTTAGATGTCCCCTTCCTTAGCTGAGTGGCCAGCGCGTTTTACTACTATGCAGTGGGCTCGGGTTCGATTCCTGACCGGCTAGGAGAGTTTCTCTGCTCGATGGTTGGGTGTTTTGTTGTTCTCGTCACCATTTCATCATCACCATCGCGAAAGTCGTCCATTGTGGTGCGAACTGGAAAGATTTGCAACCCGCCGGCCGAACTTCCTCAGGTACACTGACAAGGGAACCTCCACATCGCACCACCCTCAGATTTAGTTGTAAGTTGGCACAGTGGATAGGCCTTGAAAAACCGAACACAGATCAATCGAGAAAACAGGAAGAAGTTGTGTGGAACTATGAAAAAAATAAGCAAAATATACAGTGAGTAGTCCGTGCGCAAAGTAGGCAACATCAAGGAGAGTGTGAGCTCAGAAGCGCCGTGGTCCCGTGGTTAGCGTGAGCAGCTGCGGAACGAGAGGTGGCACTGTCACAGCACAGGCCTACCTTGATATTTTAAGCATCTTCTCGCTTCCCACTCTTGAAGACCAATTTGGGGATGGCGATTGCATCTTTCAACACGATCGAGCACCTGTTCATAATCCACGGCCTGCAGCGGAGTGGTTACACGATAATAACATCCCTGTAATGGACTGGCCTGCAAATAGTCGTAACCTGAATCGTATAGAATACGTTTGGGATGTTTTGGAACGCCGACTTCGTGCCAGGCCTCACCGACCGACATTGATACCTCTCCTCCATGCAGCACTCCGTGCAGAATGGGTTGCCATTCCCCAAAAAACCTTCCAGCATCTGACTGAACGTATGCCTGCGAGAGTGGAAGCTGTCGTCAAGAGTAAGGGTGGGCCAACACCATATTGAATTCCAGTATTACCGATGGAGGGCGCCACGAATATGTAAGTCATTTTCAGCCAGGTGTCCGGATACTTTCGATTACATAGTATAAATTGCCTCGCTTCCGCCTTACGATGACACGTGCACTGTTGACTGCGCCCCCCGCCCCCCTCCCGACACGCCCCCGCCACTTAAAGTGCTGCCACCTGCCGTATGTGGGTGGTTATTTCACGTTGAAGTCGAACATAGGTTGTGGTCACATTAATGAGTATTTGCGAACAGTCATTTAGTAATCATCTAAGTACGAAAAAAGTTACCTAATCACGTATTTCTGTTTTACGGTGCAGCAGCGACATATAGCCGTATGTAAAACACTGCCAGCAAACTGCTTAAACGCAAGAGAAATGGAAATACTTAAGTTTCAAATAACGTAAAAAGTCTTTGTATTTCACTACAGGCTTAACGAGCTGCATTTGGCGCGTCAAGAATGTAAATAGCTAGGAATACCAATGCGATTGAGATACGAAATTGAATCATGATACACTCACTGACAAAAAAAAATGAAGCATCCAAAAGGGGAGGAGGAAATGGAACGAAACTTAACCAGTTGAGAGAGAATATGACGTAATCAGTGATTACAGTATCGAGTCAATTCTACAAATAACTTCCAGAATGAGATTTTCACTCTGCAGCGGAGTGTGCGCTGACATGAAACTTCCTGGCAGATTAAAACTGTGTGCCGGACCGAGACTCGAACTCGGGACCTTAGCCTTTCGCGGGCTAGTCCTCTACCAACTGAGCTACCCAAGCACGACTCACGCCCCGTCCTCACAGCTTCTGCCAGTTCGAGTCTCGGTCCGGCACACAGATTTAATCTGCCAGGAAGCTACAAATCACTAGGCAGTATGCATCCATTCATCAGTATGTCGTTGCAACACCTCTGGTTTGGATGAAAGCACTGATTCGGTTGTGAAGGGTGTCATAAAAACGTTGTAGACGCTCCTGAGGCAAGTTGGTCCACCACTGTTTAAACTGGTCCGTGATATCTACATCTACATTTATACTCCGCAAGCCACCCAACGATGGGTGGCGGAGGGCACTTCACGTGCCACTGTCATTACCTCCATTTCCTGTTCCAGTCGCGTATGGTTGGCGGGAAGAAAGACTGCCGGAAAGCCTCCGTGCGCGCTCGAATCTCTAATTTTACATTCGTGATCTCCTCGGCACGTATAAGTAGGGGGAAGCAATATATTCGATACCTCACCCAGAAACGCACCTTCTCGAAACCTGGACAGCAAGCTACAACGCGATGCAGAGCACCTCTCTTGCAGAGTCTGCCACCTCCTTTGTTGATGGACTACATTTTCTAAGGACTCTCCCAATGAATCTCAACCTGGCACCCGCCTTACCAAAAACTAATTTTATATGATCATTCCACTTCAAATCGTTCCGCAAGCATACTCCCAGATATTTTACAGAAGTAACTGCTAACAGTGTTTGTTCCGCTATCATATAATCATACTATAAAGGATCCTTCTTACTATGTTTTCGCAATATGTTACATTTGTCTATGTTAAGGGTCAGTTGCCACTCCCTGCATCAAGTGCCTATCCGCTGCAGATCTTCCTGCATTTCGCTGCAATTTTCTAATGCTGCGGTATCTACATCTACATCTACATCTACATTCATACTCCGCAAGTCACCCAACGGTGTGTGGCGGAGGGCACTTTACGTGCCACTGTCATTACCTCCCTTTCCTGTTCCTGTATCCTGGATACTGGCACTGTAACAGAGTAGACGTCCGAGCTGGTCCCGCATACCTTCTGTGGGGGATATATCTGGGGATGTTGCTGGCGACGGGAGTCACATGACACGTAACACAAGAGAACGCAGGCTGCCCATGACGTATCGGTGTACTATTTGATTTCCCTCAGTCACTAACCGTGGCCTGAAGACATACTCAAGGCTCTCCACACAGTAACGCCAGCAGTAGCGCTACTCCCAGATCGCAACCACACTCGCCGACGATGGTCAAATGGTTCAAATGGCTCTGAGCGCTATGGGACTTAACATCTATGGTCATCAGTCCCCTAGAACTTAGAACTACTTAAACCTAACTAACCTAAGGACATCACACACACCCATGCCCGAGGCAGGATTCGAACCTGCGACCGTAGCAGTCGCTTGGCTCCGGAATGAGCGCATAGAACCGCTAGACCACCGCGGCCGGCCCGACGATGGTCGTCGGGTGTACTGCAGAGCCGCGATTGATCGCTGAACACAGTGTGATGCGATTCATCAGCAGTCCATGCTTTCTGGTCACGGCACCATTCCAAACACAGCCGTTTGTGTTGTGGTCTTCACGACAGCAGCCTACGAATGGGACGGTGATTCTCTATCCCGCCTGCTGACAGTCTCCGATCAATGGTGCGATTTGACACCGAACGTTGCAGAGACTCCATTACTTGTTCTTGGATGGCAGGTACAATTTTGAAGGGGTTAACATATGCTTTGGTGCACAATACGGCAAATCCTCTCTTGTGGTGGTTCAGCATGGCCGACCAGAACCTTGACGAGTATACCTGCCCTTCACATACACGTGCCGTCCATTGTTGGGTCACTATCACATCCAAATGCCCCCCAAATCTGGATTTTGCACGATTAGACCAGCCGGCCAAATAAAGACACACTACGAGGCTCGTTCCAAACTCTGTCAGTTGCTGATCACACTGTGTCACACGAGTACGTGTCTTTACAATGACCATCCAACATCCGTCTCTGTTTACGACTGTTACATGCCCCACTAGGCCTAGCAGCAACGGTAAACACGAAGGCCATTAATGTACTCTAGTGACCGTTCTGTCACAGAGAATTGTTACTCTAATCGTTTACATAATCGTATAGTGTACGTGTACGAAGCTACATTGACATACGACCATGTATGTCGTCTTGGTGCTTAATTTTTCCAGACAGTGTGTATATTATTAAGTTGTGGACAAAACCCTTCTTTCCTCCTTCCCTGCAACCCCGCAAGCTGCCTTTGGCTTTGCATTCATTACTCGTCTTTTCTAGTCCACCCACAGATGACCTGCCACAACAGGGAGCACCACCAGACCTTCCCCAGCAGCTCCTCCAACAGTGGCTCCCTCGCCCGTTTGACTCTGTCATATTTGCTCTTTGGAACTGATCATTATACCTGCGAAAGTTTGTGGTATACTTTGTGCTGTGAAATATACCTATTAACTGTCGTGCCGCACTTTTGTTTGCGCTGTGTGTCACAACATTCAGCACTCTATTAAGCCACTAGCAATGTACACTGATAAGCGAAACCATTATGACCACTGTCCACCGCGACGTTGGATGCCGCCTGATGATGCTACGGGAGTGAGACGCGGTAGCAAAAGTATGTAAGCGGAGCAGACGCAAACGGTGGGTCACCCTAGCGAAGTTATGAGCTATTAATGGGGAAAGCCATTGAGATAAGCAACATTGACAAAGAGCAGATTATTATTACGTGGAACCTGTGAACGAGTAACTCGAAAATGTCGAAACTGGTGGAATGTTCACGTGCTACTATCTTGAGCATCTACAGAAAGGGATAGAACGACAGTGAAACTACCACTAGACGCTAAATGGTTGCACGTCCACGACTCGTCACATAACGTGGGATTCGGAGGCTTGCCTGCTCTGTAAAGTAGGATAGATGGTGTGATCTGTGGCATCTCTCCCGGAAGAGCACAATGCTAGTGCACACCGTTCATCGTACGTTGTTGAAGATGGAGCTCCGCAGCAGACCGACCTATGTGTTCACATGTTGACCCAACGACATTGTTATTTACGATTGCAATGGGTGCAGGGCCATCGGGATTCGACCATCGATCAATGGAAACCTGTCGGCTCTTCGGGCGAGTGATTTTTGCTTCCATAGGTCGCTGATCGTCTTCACAAACGCCGTGATCGGGGTGAAAGGCGACTCGAAACGGCATCACACCACGTACGCAGGCTGGTGGGAGCAGTATTATGCTATGAGATACATTTTTCCGCGCTTGCATGGGGCCTGTGGTAGGAAGCGAAGACACGCTGACAGCTGCGAACCACCTGCATCCCTTTATGCTTGATGTCTTCCCCGATGGTGATGTCATCTGTCAGCAGCAAATTGTCAGTGTCTCGGAACCAGAACTGCGCTACATTGGTTTGAGAAGCATTATCATGAACTCACTTTGATGTCTCGGCGACCAAATTCGCCCGATGTAAATCCTATGGTTTCCATCTGGGTCGCTATCGGGCGTCGTCACCGCGTTCGCAAATCAGTAACCCATTATTTAGGCGAATTACATGTTCCGTCCGTAGATATCTAATGCCACATGCGTCCACAAACCTACCAACAAACTGTCGGATCCCTGATACACAGAACCAGTTCCAAAGACGGACAAACAAGCTTTAGGCAGGTGGTCATGTTTTGGCTTATCAGTGTACAGAATGCAATGTGTAACATAGAGATAAGCCAAAATATTTTCCAAAACATAACAGACAATCAACTATACACATTAAAATAGTTACAGTTAATCTTTGCTGCCCATCACAAACAAATGAAAATAATACATATTAATGTTATAATGTTACAACTGAATGTTAGCCGTAAGAATACATCCCCTAATACCGTATATTTGTGAACTGTTGTTACTTAAGATAGACTTAATGACAGTCAACTGAGAGACGTGAGTCTTCCACAGTTTATGTAGAAACGTGTTGTATTCGCTAGATACTACTGGCGTCAAACTGCAGCAGACGTCTGGGTGGACGCTATGGTGTTTGGTGATTTGAGGTCTGGTCGAGTCAGGAGGTCGACAGAGCACCACCAGTTAACGTGGGTAATGCTGAATCAGAGTGTAGATGCTTGTATGACGCCAGAAGGTGTTACTGAAACAATATTAAACGTCAAATATTTATTGGCCACAAAATACAACAGTTGAGATGTCGATGTTCAGGCGGCCAGCGATGGTGGGGCAGGAGGAAGTCTACCGCCACTGTGTGCGCTGTTCCACACTCCATGCAGCTCCATTGAGCTAACAGGAGAAGATCACAGGGCACCCATGACCCTGTCGCAGAATGCACAAAGGAACGGTAGACGTAGGAAACAAAGTCCACCCTTAGCAGCAGGTGGTGGACAGTCAAGCTAGCTCGTCCCTCGTGATGATGGAAGAGTAGCTGCACGTCTCAGAGACCCTCAGGGTGGAAGGCGGCAGCAGCCATAGTCGAGCCCTCTACGTGGCCCACAGGTTGAAGGCGCCAAATTCTTCCCATTGGTCTCAGCCCTGTGACTGTCAGTGTCAAACTTCGAGGGTGGGACTTGATGTTCCATAGACTCTCGTAGACAGTTAGACGAGTAAACGGCTGCCATTGGTTCCTTCCACAGGCTGCTCGGCTGCAGGTTGAGCTTGCTTCCTCTGGAAAGAGCGATGTGTATGTGACTGTGGAAGATATCTGAGTTGTCTGTCATTAAGCATCTCCTAAGTAACAACAGTTCACAAATATACGGGGATCTTTGGGGGTGTATTCTTACAGCGAACATTCATCTCTAACATTATAACCTTAATGTGTATTATTTTCATTTATTTGTGATGGGCTGCAGAGATTAATTGTGACTATTGTAATGTGTATCATTGATTGTCTGCTATCGTTTAGGAAATATTTTGGCTTATCTCTATGTTACACCCTGCCACGCAAACATACGTATAACATGTGAGGATATTTGCTGCACATTCATCATGCTACCATGAAGTGGCAATGACATCACTTGGCCTCGTTTTCTCACCATACAGCTCTCTTGGTTGCTTAAGGATTTCACGCTTCCCCTTTCAGACAACCTTCCTGCGATGTAAATACACTCCTGGAAATGGAAAAAAGAACACATTGACACCGGTGTGTCAGACCCACCATACTTGCTCCGGACACTGCGAGAGGGCTGTACAAGCAATGATCACACGCACGGCACAGCGGACTCACCAGGAACCGCGGTGTTGGCCGTCGAATGGCGCTAGCTGCGCAGCATTTGTGCACCGCCGCCGTCAGTGTCAGCCAGTTTGCCGTGGCATACGGAGCTCCATCGCAGTCTTTAACACTGGTAGCGTGCCGCGACAGCGTGGACGTGAACCGTATGTGCAGTTGACGGACCTTGAGCGAGGGCGTATAGTGGGCATGCGGGAGGCCGGGTGGACGTACCGCCGAATTGCTCAACACGTGGGGCGTGAGGTCTCCACAGTACATCGATGTTGTCGCCAGTGGTCGGCGGAAGGTGCACGTGCCCGTCGACCTGGGACCGGACCGCAGCGACGCACGGATGCACGCCAAGACCGTAGGATCCTACGCAGTGCCGTAGGGGACCGCACCGCCACTTCCCAGCAAATTAGGGACACTGTTGCTCCTGGGGTATCGGCGAGGACCATTCGCAACCGTCTCCATGAAGCTGGGCTACGGTCCCGCACACCGTTAGGCCGTCTTCCGCTCACGCCCCAACATCGTGCAGCCCGCCTCCAGTGGTGTCGCGACAGGCGTGAATGGAGGGACGAATGGAGACGTGTCGTCTTCAGCGATGAGAGTCGCTTCTGCCTTGGTGCCAATGATGGTCGTATGCGTGTTTGGCGCCGTGCAGGTGAGCGCCACAATCAGGACTGCATACGACCGAGGCACACAGGGCCAACACCCGGCATCATGGTGTGGGGAGCGATCTCCTACACTGGCCGTACACCACTGGTGATCGTCGAGGGGACACTGAATAGTGCACGGTACATCCAAACCGTCATCGAACCCATCGTTCCACCATTCCTAGACCGGCAAGGGAACTTGCTGTTCCAACAGGACAATGCACGTCCGCATGTACCCCGTGCCACCCAACGTGCTCTAGAAGGTGTAAGTCAACTACCCTGGCCAGCAAGATCTCCGGATCTGTCCCCCATTGAGCATGTTTGGGACTGGATGAAGCGTCGTCTCACGCGGTCTGCACGTCCAGCACGAACGCTGGTCCAACTGAGGCGCCAGGTGGAAATGGCATGGCAAGCCGTTCCACAGGACTACATCCAGCATCTCTACGATCGTCTCCATGGGAGAATAGCAGCCTGCATTGCTGCGAAAGGTGGATATACACCGTACTAGTGCCGACATTGTGCATGCTCTGTTGCCTGTGTCTATGTGCCTGTGGTTCTGTCAGTGTGATCATGTGATGTATCTGACCCCAGGAATGTGTCAATAAAGTTTCCCCTTCCTGGGACAATGAATTCACGGTGTTCTTATTTCAATTTCCAGGAGTGTACATTGAATAATTACTCTCGCGTACAACTATCGCTTTCTTCTGACATTTTGCATGGTCAACATTATTACGGCATCTCTCTGCCACTACGTTGTTATTCCGCTATCTTGCTGGCTTGGGCATCCAGCCCGTATAACGGGTAGCAATTGCTTGCGTATTTGCTGCAATATCAGAGTTCCTTCCTTGTTGGTATGCCGCCTGGTTATTGACCTGTTCTGCCCAGCCTCCTTCGTCGCAAGGGAAGGTTTCTAAAATTTATCTGACTGCTCCAAGTACACTATTCTGTGCCGCTTCACTCCCCTCGCCTTTAAGAAATCTGCCTCGGATTTCTTTGAGGTGTCGCTGACACAGTCTTGACAGACATACGCAGAATACAATTATATACAGTACTTCTGACTTCCCTCTCATTCTTCAATTGGGCTCTTAAATTCTCAAACATTATTTTCTTAAACTCAGTTCAGGGGATCAATCTTCTTACAGAGATACATGTCCTCTAAATTACAACTTCTATACTAATAGAACCGTTTTTCACATACCACTCACAAATACTTTATAATCCACCATCTCATGTAGTCCTCTCATTTACGAAGTAATCCGTTACTCTTATTTCTCTCTTAACGAATTCTTACTTATATTATTAAACTATTCAACTGCTATTTAATGTACCAGCAGTTCAGGAGGTTGTACAGTTTCTTGCTTATGATAAATGTAGGCCACTCATAACCAGAACCCGTACAGTACTAGAGACTGTGACGCTTATGGTCAATATGATTGGTCATTAAGTCTTGTGACAGTGTTGTACGTGTTGAAACGTTAGCTCTGCAGTAGTTCGTCCCTTTTGTGATGCTATGAATTAATCTATAGAACGCAGGAGGTGTAGTTTCAAGATCTCATTTAGGGAAGATTAAGTTCTGAGCTTGCAACACATCTAGCACCTTTTTCGGGCCAATACAGCGTGGTCGGTGTCAGATTTACGACAGTCGTTCCAGTGACAGGAGATGGAATCTCATACCCGCTATGTCACATGTCGTACCATTGATTAGCATCCCACTGCCTTGTAACTCCATCCTTGTCATATCTCTTGGCTTCCCTTGCTCATAATAATTTACCATCACCATTTCTAGAGAAAATACCGAGTAACGCCAATGCATGTCCAGTTTCCGAAAACAAGGGCGTGATGAAAATACTTCCCTCTCAGATTCGGCAGCTTCTGTCTTACTCCGAAGCAGCTGTTTTCACATGCCTATACACTAGTCTGAATCACCCTAGTCGGGCATACCGTAAGATCCTCTCTTTGGCAAATCCGTAACTCCTCTGCAGATATCATCACATAGGTTTCTTTTCGTTCTGACAACAGTAACATTGGTGAAAAGCTCTCAGGTTTCCAACAGGATTGCAAAGTCAAAATACCGCGACATTTCGAAGAGTGTCATACTCATTATCTTCTGGCGAAATGTCAAAATATGCGAATGCTGTGATATTTACATTAGTGGAGTGCCTCCCTCTACCTGGCTACTGACAACAGTGTACTGTCCGTCCGGCAGATATGGAGGGGGATGAGACTGTAGTGGTGGGGTAGTTGGTGCTCTGTTCGCATCTGTGTGTAGACATTCCGCCCGTCACTTGCGAGTTGGACTGTGCTGGTCACGCTCTCGTCTTACTACCGCTACCGCCAGATTCCATGCCGTAATTATTTAGTATCCTTCGTCTCAATTGACAAGATTTTCACGATCTCGTATTTCAATGGATTCCTTTATAATGCTGTCCTAATAACCAATTGCTCGCCAAAGCACCTTGATGTTCTAGAAGTCAAATGTGTGGTCTTTCTTGAGGCTATGCTCTGTCATCGCTGATTTTTGTGCATGTCCCAGTCGTACATACCTGATGTGCTCCTGGCAACCTACTGGGAATATACAACGTTTCCTGCCAATGTGGTCAACAGTTCATTGGGAATAGGCGGCGCTGTATTTCGAAACGCTGCAATGAGCACATTCATCATGCTCCTTATCTGCTACATGACATAGCTGTTCTTTTAACTTTTCATACAACAGTTGTAGTCCTTGATATCCCCCTTGAACTTCTGCTAACACCTCTGCTCTCTCTGTCTATCTCTGTAGCTCTACAAACGTTTCCTATATTCTTCGTATTCCATTAGTTAACTTCCACATACTGTATGGTAATTTCAGCGGTCGCTGATGATGTTGTGATGGGTTGTCACAAGTGAATTGGGTTCTAAAGAGGTGATAAATGACATGACTATTGCACACATAAAATTAAAGAACTGATATATATATTTACACTCAAGTTGAAAACATATCTTTTGTTCTACCACATCATCTTTGCTGTGCCTGTGAGTCAGAGCGTAGGTACAGTCGTGCTCAAAAGTATCCGAACAACCTGAATTGCATTTCGCCTGATTCGCATGCAACCCGCATAACGCAGCTGTCTAGCAGGTCCTCTAATCACTCCTTGGTACAGTCGTTTGACTATTGAAAATGGTTCCAAAAAGTCACCACTGGAAAACACTGCTCTGTATCGCAATAACTCAAGATGTAAAGTAATACCACGATACTAGAAATATCAGGAAACACCTTATCACAGATAAGACTGTCCTTAAGGCTTGAAAGCTCACATTTATTGCAATAAATGCCATACCTGAAATGTTACTGTTGTGTCTAGACCATACAGCCCAGACACAATGCTGTAGCCGATAGGGCACGCAATGCTAACGCAGACGGGCGTGAAGTCTGGAACATGAGACTTATAAATGAATAAGAAGAAAAGTACGTAGATGCTTGTTACTTAACTTTTAATTAGTCCTTGGAATACCTCTCTCTTGAATATTAGTAAGCTATAGGCACTGATACAAATGGCGCCTTGCTAGGTGGTCGCCAGTTAACTTAGCAGAGGGCTATTCTACTGTCTATCTCTCGGCAAATGAGAGCAAGGCTTAGCACGTCCAATCGCTAGCTATGTTGTCCGTACAACTGGGGCTGAGGTCTCCTCAGTCTCTCGAGACCTGCCTTGTGGTGGCGCTAGGTTTGCGATCCCACAGTGGCGACACGCGGGTCCGACATGTACTACAGGACCGCGGCCGATTTAAGTTACCACCTAGCAAGTGTGGTGTCTAGCGGTGACACCACAGTTACCACTCTCATTATTACGTCAGATAGGTAATGCACGTAGTAAGTTCGTCGAATTCATGATTTCCTCTTCAAAGTAACTGTGGTGTCACCGCCAGACACCACACTTGCTAGGTGGTAGCATTTAAATCGGCCGCGGTCCATTGGTATATGTCGGACCCGCGTGTCGCCACTGTCAGTAATTGCAGACCGAGCGCCACCACACGGCAGGTCTAGAGAGACGTCCTGGCACTCGCCCCAGTTGTACAGCCGACTTTGCAAGGAAAGGTTCACTGACAAATACGCTCTCATTTGCCGAGACGATAGTTAGCATAGCCTTCAGCTACATTTGCTACGACCTAGCAAGGCGACGTATTCAATTGATATTGAGATTCTATTTGTAGTGGGCTGACAAGGAAGCCAGTCCACAGAGACGGGTAGCCGAAAGGGCACACGTACACACACGCCGACTGGCGCGAAGTCTGGAACAGGATTCGTAATGAATGTGATAAAGAAAAGAACGTAGCTACTAGAACACTTAACTTTTATATCGTCCTTTGGTATACAGCATTCTTGATGATACAAGTGAGACTATCTTGAGATACATGCAATGGTACAAATGGCGCCTTGCTAGGTCGTAGCCATGGACTTAGCTGAAGGCTATTCTAACGGTCTCTCGGCAAATGAGAGAAAGGCTTCGATCAGTGTAGTCGCTAGCAATGTCGTCGTACAACTGGGGCGAGTGCTCGTACGTCTCTCTCGACCTGCCATGTGGTGGCGCTCGGTCTGCGATCACACAGTGGCGACACGCGGGTCCGACATGTACTAATGGACCGCGGCCGATTTAAGCTACCACCTAGCAAGTGGGGTGTCTAGCGGTGACACCACACTATTAATGTATCATCAAGAGCGATGTTCTACAAATGTGGATTAAAGTTAAGTATTCCAGAAGCTACGTACTTTTCTTTACAGCATTCATTACGTATCCTGTTTCAGACCTCACGCCAGCCTGCGTGAGTTTAAGCGCGTGCCTTTCGGCTTCCTCTCATTGTGTCTAGGCTGTCTTGTCTAGACACAACAGTAACATACCGTACTTGTCATAGAACACAAAATGACATTAAAAATTTAAGTTATTCACAGCAGCTAGTTGAGAATATGTATGAACTTCAAATGACACGACGAACCGTCTCGTTCTGCATATGGATTCAAACCCAGGACACGCAGACTAAGATTTCGTGACTGACGAAAACTAACAGTCATTCCTGACTAGGCATACAGACAGTGATATACCTCGATTTTAGACAGTAGCAGTTAGCAAATATCAACTTTAAATTACATAACGTAAACATTTTTAACGGACGCGAATTCCTACCCAGCATCTACTGTCCCTTTAACGAACTACGAGAGATGTTAAATATTGCTTCTTCACAAGTAACTTACTTGAAATGCGGTGAGTTAAAGCTTTGTGTTGGACAGGAATTCGAACCCAGGACCTAATCGGATTGTTATCGAAGCACAATCAACTGTGACATATCGGATTTTCTCGGCAGTAGCTAGATGTTTTAACTGAAATGACGAGACGGAGCATTAATTTTTTCCTTCCCAGGACTCCAACCCGGCACCAATCGCTGTTATATTCTAGAGAAAACTAACGTTAAAAGTGGGTTTGTTAGACCAGCAGCGACATGTGAGCATGTTTGAACTAGAAATAATATGACGAAGAGTTCAGTGCTGACTGGGAATAGAACCCCACACATATCGTTTCTACACACAAACAGACGTCAGCTACCGAATTTTGCTCCACCAGCGGCTCGTAATAAAGTTGATACTTGCTAACTGCTACTGTCTAAAATCGAGGTATATCACTGTCTGTATGCCTAGTCAGAAATGAGTGTTAGTTTTCGTCAGTCACGAAATCTTAGTATGCATGTCCTGGGTTTGAATCCATATGCAGAACGAGACGGTTCGTCGTGTCATTTGAAGTTCATACATATTCTCAACTAGCTGCTCGTGAATAACTTAAATTTTTAATGTCATTTTGTGTTAAATGACAAATACGGTATGTTACTTTGAAGAGGAAATCATGAATTCGACGAACTTACTACGTGCATTACCTATCTGACGTAATAATGAGAGTGGTGACATTTCAGGTATGGCATTTATTGCAATAAATGTGAGCTTTCAAGCCTTAAGGACAGTCTTATCTGTGATAAGGTGTTTCCTGATATTTCTAGTATCGTGGTGTTACTTTACATCTTGCGTTATTGCGATACAGAGCAGTGTTTTCCAGTGGTGACTTGTTGGAAACATTTTCAATAGTCAAACCACTGTACCAAGGAGCGATTAGAGGACCTACTAGACAGCTGCGTTATGTGGGTTGCATGCGAATCAGGCGAAATGCAATTCAGGTCGTTCGGATACTTCTGAACATGACTATACATGTACACAGGGTGAGTCGTTAACTATTGCCACCGAGAATAACTCCGAAAGTGTGACAAAAGTTGCATGGGAAACGGGGGCCATAATATGACGTTGGTTTTTTTTTGTTGCTAGGTGGGGTCGCTTCAGGGATATGAAGGTCAACTCTGTTTGTTTTAAATGGGATGCTATAGTTTGTTACTTATTTTCTGATAGCGGCTATCGAGACGAATTCAATGATGTGTAACATTAAGGTCTTTGAAGGTCAGCGAAGGTCACAAAGGTGGCATGAACGTCTATTTACAGAAGGTGTTCCAAGTGATGACCATTGGTATTAATGCAGTGCTGCAATCTTCTTGTCATGTATTGAGTGGTATTCCTTATCACTTAGGCACTTATCGAAGCACATACTCTGACAGTTCTCTCTCGCATATCTTCAGGTGTAGTTGGAACGTCTTTATAAACAATGTCTTTTACGAATCTCCACAAGAAAAAAACCAGAGGCCTCAAGTCTGGCGAACGAGCCGGCCACGACACATCTCCTCTGCTTCCAATCCAACGATTAGGGAATTCTCTCTGCAACTCATTTCTAGCCCTCAGCGAAAAATATACCGGACACCCATCGTGTTGATACCACATCCTGTTCCTTGTTCCTAAACGTATTTCTTCCAATAACAGACCGTCTGCAAGAACTCAGTGCTACGCGTACAATCCTTACCAGTTAATTCTTGGTGGAGACTGATATGTTATCGATGATATTTATGACGATGCAGAACAAGAACAACGCTTCTCTGGCTCATACTAGATTCCCTTGCGATTTGACGTGAACTAACACAAGTATCTTGAACCACAGTGGCAAGAGTACCAATTTCCGTTTCCTCGTTAGTAAGTTTCCTTTGCCAGATGTCTTTCCGATGCGTTAAAGATCAAGTTGTTCTCAATTTATCATACACAGATTTAAATGTACGACGTGTAGGGTGGGTACGTTGAGGATATCTTTCAGCGTATAAGTCTCTAGCTCTCACTGAATTTCGTTGGCATTCTCCGTAAATGAGAAGCATATCGACTTGTTCTTCGAAGGAATACATCATTCACATTCGCTTGATTCGACGATACTAGTCTTACCGTTCCTATTAGTGCTGTATTGCGAAACTGTCGAATGGTGTTTACATGTCAATGGCACGTTGGGTGGATACGCCGTATTCGGCGAATATTTACTATTTGCACGATATACGAGAGAGAATTGTCAGACCATGTGCTTCGATAAGTACCTAAGTGATATGGAATACCACTCAATCCATGGTAAGAAGATTGCAGCACTGCATTGACACCGATGGTCATCACTTCTAACACCTTCTGTAAGTGAACGTTCATGCCACCTTCTTGACCTTCGTTGACCTTGCTGTTACACATCATTGGATAAGTCTCAATAGCCGCTGTCAGAAAATAAGTACCAAACTATAGCATCCCATAAAAAAAAGTTAACCTCCATATCTCTGACGCGTCCCCACCTAGCAACAAAAAACCAACGTCATATTATGGCCCCCGTTGTCCCATGCAACATTTGTCCCACAAACTTTTCAGCTCCTATCATACTTTCGGAGTTATTCTAGGTGGCAATAGTTAGTGACTCACCCTGTATATATTGATAGAGCCAGTATAACACTTTTGATGAAAAAGACTGTCGTTGGCAATACAACTCGAAGCATTGTTCAATAGAAAGTTTTTCACACAGCTCTGTCCGTTCAGTAGAAACTCTCCCTCGTACAACTGCTCAAAGACAAAGTTCACAAACATAAACAAAGACTTGCAGATTAACTTGAAGAGTCTAACTGATTGTCTCTAACTCTGTTGTCGCCGGACATGGTACTCTTCCCACTACTTGCTGTGAACTAAGTATTGCCTGGAACCTAACCTGGCGTTGAACTGTCCTTTTACCCGCGTGTCGGTTTATTTCAAGACAGGCCGCCGAGAATTTCTGTGGGCGTGTCTTGCAACTTCCGTCTCACTGGTGTCGCCAGCGGTGCTCCGATAGCAAGAAGTATCTTTGCGGTGTCGATAGCAGGCGCCAACGCTACGCGTATCCACTACACTACAGGTGACTACTAAGTACGATGTCTGCTTCGCAAGTAATACTCCTGCTTCAAGTCACTGATTTTGTTTTGTGTCCACCACTCCCCCTCCACAGTGGTGTAGAATCATCAGGATTATGACACTCATCGCGGGTGCTTTTAAGGTGCGCCACCTGAGAGTAAAAAATTTTTCTCACTGTCTTCCCTATTTCAAAAAAGTTTGTGCATTCCAGCCACTGTTACAGTCACGCGGCTCGACAATACCCTGTGTCCTATCGTTATTACTTACAACGATATCAAGAAATAAAAAAAAGCCATAAATACAATTCTCCATAATAACAAAATAAACACGTACTATATCCGAATATATCAAAAGAGTGAACACAAAATAAACTATCTCAAAAGTTGTCGACAAAAACACTTCACAAACCTATGTCATTGAGCCATTCCGGAATGTAGTCTAAGTGCATAAGGCACGCCGTGTATTCCTCTACCATTGACTTTCAGTCTCCTCCCTTTTGTCTTTGAGTTAAGGTCCTGAACTGGCAATGACACTTGCACTTTTGGCAAAGCGTCTACAGTTTTAAACAGCTTAATACACAAATGTCCAGCATGCACAACAGAGGTTTTCGTGGACAGTTGTAAACTGACGTTGACAAATGATGTCATCTCTATGACCTGATATGGTCATTGATACCGGTTCAGGAATTTCTTTGTTTTAACCTTATGTGTGTACGGATTCGTCAGGAAAACCCATTGTCCAACTCTATAATGAGGTAACTTCCTGACGCACTGTCTCATCTGTTCTTGTCACTCGAGAGCTTCTGTATTTGCTTTTTTTCACACTCTGCCGAATACTGCACAGCATTTTTGCAGAATTCTTTACTGTGTCTCCATTTTTCCCAGTTTAGCTTTTACTAAGTCCACAGGCGATGGTATCTTCCTACAGTATACTGCTTCTTAGGATGAGAGCCCAAATTGCTGTGAACTTTTGAGTTATATGTGGATAAGACACCCACCGAAGATAAGCATCCCAATCGTTGTTATAAGCATTTACACAATAACTCAACATTCTGGAACTCGTACGATGAACACGTTCTCTTCTTGAGTATTGGAATGTCTAGTCCTAAGCTTATGAATATGTATTAAATGGTGTAGCTGATTCATCAGAATGTACATGAAATTAGTGCCTTAACCTGTGATTATTCTGTCGAGATAACGAATTTTAGTAACCAATCAACCAAGACTTGATCCACTGTATTCGTCTGTTGATCTGGGTTTCCAATCAATGTGACAAAACGTGAAAAGTGATGTATCATACTCAAAATGTAATGATTATCCCTGCTATTCGGTTGAATGATCTGAAAATATTGAGACTCACCATTTCAAAAGATTTGGACTCCAGACAATCTTTGTGATGGGACCCATTGATGGCAGAGGTCTGCGTGCTGCACACATGGTATACAGTTTCGAACATATTGTTCCATGTCTTCTCTCTTTGTCCTCCACCAAATTTTTCAGATGCACGTCAATCAATTGCTCTCTGACCTCTATGACCTGCCAGAACATGGTCATGTGTTTGCATTAACTGCTAAGGTCATCAGTCCCTAAGCTTACACACTACTTAACCTAAATTATCCTAAGGACAAACACACACACTCATGCACGAGGGAGTACTCAAACCTCCGCCGGGACCAGCCGCACAGTCCATGACTGCAGCGCCTAGACCGCTCGGCTAATCCCGCGTGGCGTTTGCCTTAGTTCTTCATTTTTAAAACCTGCAGGCATCATCACTTGTGGTCTGCACTTTGTCGTTCTGCGTGGCAAACCATCATGTACTGCACACTATGGCTGTGTCCTATATTATTGATAGTCAGCATCAGTAGTTTGTGTGTTTTGCCAGTCAGCAACGCTGTCACCCAGTACTTGTAAGACTCAAATCTTCCTAGTTAGCCATCAATACTGTCATGCCTTCTGTTTATTCATTATCACATATTCATACTCACTTAATTTCACAGTCGATGGCATGAATCTACTTGCCAGGTCTTTTAAGCCCAGTAACCACTTGAGTGAGGTAGGGTCGGTTATTAGTTTAAATTTTCTTTCATAAAAGTAGCACCGGACTTACGTAATACTATTAATGACAGCCAACATCTCTCTTCCTAAATTAATGTAATTTTGCTCTGCTTTGTTTACCTGTCTTGATGTGAACATCACTGGTTGCTCCCTGCCATCCACACTCTGACTGAGAATATATGACCATCAAATTGCTTGTATCGCATGATAAAATAAACTCTTTTTGGTTCAAATGGTTCAAATGGCTCTGAGCGCTATGGGATTTAACTTCTGAGGTCATCAGTCCCCTAGAACTTAGAACTACTTAAACCTAACTAACCTAAGGACATCACACACATCCATGCCCGAGGCAGGATTCGAACCTGCGACCGTAGCGGTCGCGCGGTTCCAGACTGAAGCGCCTAGAACAAACTCTTTTTCAAACTTTGGAAACACCAATACCAGACACGATATTAAAGCCTGTTTTAATTTATCAAAGGCAGTCTGAAAGTCAACACAACACTGCAACTTCGCTCCTTTTCTTGTTTAATAGATTAACTGTTTAACAGCTCAGCAATTTTAGCAGAATCATTAACAAATTTTCTATAATAATTACATAGTATCAGGAATGATTTAAGATGTTTTGTTGTCTGTGGCGGAAAGACAACATGTACTACAGAAATTAAAAGTGAATTGGTTTTCACGTCCTCTTGACTAATTACGTAACCCAAATAATTCATCTCCATACTTGAAAAGTGACATTTATCCACACTCAGTGTTAAACGTGCTGTACGTAGCCACTTGAATACCTCCTATCGCTATACATACTCCTTCTTAATTTTCGAAAACACAGTTATATTTTTGAGAAAAAAGATGCACTGTTTTGGCTTTAATCCTCTACGTACCCCAGCCAACAACCTTTGGAGAGTAGCTGGCGCATTCTTGAGATCAAACGGCATTCTGTGGTACTGGTAATGACGTAATGGCCCCATAGGACCATAAATGCGGTTTTGAGTTGGTCTTCCAGAACTACTTCCAGCTGGTGATAACCACTTTTAAACTCATCGTAGAAAAGTATTTACACTGGTCTAAGTCGTCCAAAGTCTCCATTATGTTTAGAACAGGATATGCATCCGTCCTTAGGTTAGTTAGGTTTAAGTAGTTCTAAGTTCTAGGGGACTGATGACCATAGATGTTGAGTCCCATAGTGCTCAGAGCCATTTGAACCATTTTTATGCATCCGTGATAGTTCTTGCATTCAGATACCTACAGCCACACAAAAACTACTTTTTCTACCATCCGATGGTTTTTGGGGACAATTACAGCATCTGCTCCCCATGGACTGTCACTATGTTGAATAATGCTGTCAGCCCGCTGCTGGTAGATAAATTCTTCCATTATCAATTGTAGGTGCTCTGGGACTGTATGGTTTCCTGTGTTATTACTCACTTGTATCCTGTGTTACATGACAGACGTTGCTGGTAATGGGCACGAGGATTAAGCAGATGTGTAAATCACAGTAACAAAGTCTCCATCATTGTTCTATCCCCTCCTTCCAAATGTTTCACCATTTCACATAAAGCAAATGCATCGACGGTTCTCTTGTGGCAAAGGTCTCCGCTAGACCTATCCAAATCACCCTTCTCTAGGATATCTACGTTGGCAACTAGTAAACCCTTTGGAAAACGTACCTCATCTACGCCCAAATTATCTTCACTCACCGGAACCACGTAATATCCATCTATGTACCTTACACATACTAAGTTTCCCTGTACAAAGCAACGCGAAGTGTCTAACTCACCACTGCACTCCAGTGGCTCTACAACACACAATACTTTTCTTGGTATGTCAGTACCTACACTCACGGAGACTAGCATTCCTGTACCTCCTGATACTTTATGGTGCAAATTGGTCTTTAGTGTATGTCTGTGCAGTTTATTTGGTACCACCTTCATGACAGAGGAACCTTGCAGCGGAGTAGTACTTTCAGTTGTCATGCCCGGTGGAAACAATGTCCCATTGAGTTCGATTGTATACTATGAAAGGTTAACTTTTGCGTGATAGGTATCCAGAAAGTTAGGTCCTAGCATAGCCCAGAACCGCCAGCCGACATGTGGTAACACGTCCATATGCTCCTGAAATCTTATTGTTCCAATGCTGGAAATGAACCCCTACCTCACTTTTTTTTTTTTTTTTGTGGAGACTTCAGTCTCTTTCCACCCAAGAGGTCGAGAGTAGCAACCGACGCATGATCCCCTGTGTGCACTAAACGTTCACGTTCCATTCTCTTTACTATGCCCAACAAGAAGCATCCAATCTCTGCATACTTTTTTGAAAGTTTCGTTTTTACTGGGAACGCCAGCCGACATTCCTTTTGTCGTTCAATGAATGCTTGTCCTGACGTTGTTTATTCTGTTTCTTACTTCAACAATCATGTGCCTGGTGCCCACTTCCCGACGTTCGTAAGATTGATGTTGGTGGCATTTCTTCTTAACGTGGCCAATACGATCACACCTACTTCAGAGGAAAACACTCTTTGGTTCAAAAATGGTTCAAATGGCTCTGAGCACTATGGGACTTAACTTCTGAGGTCATCAGTCCACTAGAACTTAGGACTACTTAAACCTAACTAACCTAATGACATCACACACATCCATGCCCGAGACAGGATTCGAACCTGCGACCGTAGCGGTCGCGCGGTTCCAGACTGTAGCGCCTAGAACCGCTCGGCCACTCCTGCCGGCCACTCTTTGGTCATTTTGTCTTTGTGCAGCATTGTCTATTTCCTCAAGTTCCGTGGAAGTCCCAAGAGCAGTGGATAAATCACTTGGGTTTTCCATTCTGACCATTCAAAATATCTCAGCCGAAAGTCCCCGCAAAAACACGTCCAATGCCTTTTTCCAGCCTCCGACAGAATAGCTCTGTCTGCTTCCGCATATTTTGTTAGTTCATAGGTTTGCACGTTAATTTTTCTAATCCTGTCTGAAAATGCGTCTACTGATTCACTGATTTCACTGTTCAGCTTGCGGTATCGCAGGTAAAGCTCGATAGGTAGCTCTTCAAACATCTGCACTTCACTTGATCCTTTGCGGCACATGAAATATTGTTGTGAATGTTGTAACTGCATGCTACTATTAATTCAACGCAAGCACGGTAGCAGAAAGGTGGTTTACTGCTATACTTCCTTAAAAGTGACAGATTACACATTTACTAGTTAAACACTCGCTTAAACTACGAAGTGCATTCAAGTTCTAAGGCCTCCGATTTTTTTTTTCTAATTAACTACTCACCCGAAATCGATGAAACTGGCGTTACTTCTCGACGTAATCGCCCTGCAGACGTACACATTTTTCACAACGCTGACGCCATGATTCCATGGCAGCGGCGAAGGCTTCTTTAGGAGTCTGTTCTGACCACTGGAAAATCGCTGAGGCAATAGCAGCACGGCTGGTGAATGTGCGGCCACGGAGAGTGTCTTTCATTGTTGGAAAAAGCCAAAAGTCACTAGGAGCCAGGTCAGGTGAGTAGGGAGCATGAGGAATCACTTCAAAGTTGTTATCACGAAGAAACTGTTGCGTAATGTCAGCTCGATGTGCGGGAGCGTTGTCTTGGTGAAACAGCACACGCGCTGCCCTTCCCGGACGTTTTTGTTGCAGTGCAGGAAGGAATTTGTTCTTCAAAACATTTTCGTACCGTACCGTAGTGCCCTTTGGAACTCAATGGGTAAGGATTACGCCCTTGCTGTCCTAGAACATGGACACTATCATTTTTTCAGCACTGGCGGTTACCCGACTTTTTTTTTTGGTGGCGGTGAATCTGTGTGCTTCCATTTAGCTGACTGGCGCTTTGTTTCTGGATTGAAAAATGGCATCCACGTCTCATCCACAACCGACGAAAAGAAAGCCCCATTCATGCTGTCGTTGCGCGTCGACATTGCTTGGCAACATGCCACACGGGCAGTGATGTGGTCGTCCATCAGCATTCGTGGCACCCACCTGGATGACACTTTTCGCATTTTCAGGTCGTCATGCAGGATTGTGTGCACAGAACCCACAGAAATGCCAACTCTGGAGGCGATCTGTTCAACAGTCATTCGGTGATCCTACAAAACAATTCTCTCCACTTTCTCAATCATGTCGTCAGACCGGCTTGTGCGAGCCCAAGGTTGTTTCGGTTTGTTGTCACACGATGTTCTGCCTTCATTAAACTGTCGCACCCACGAACGCACTTTCGACACATCCATAACTCCATCACCACATGTCTCCTTCAACTGTCGATGTATTTCAATTGGTTTCACACCACGCAAATTCAGAAAACGAATGATTGCACGCTGTTCAAGTAAGGAAAACGTCGCCATTGTAAGTATTTAAAACAGTTCTCATTCTCACCGCTGGCGGTAAAATTCCATCTGCCGTACAGTGCCGCCATCTCTGGGACGTATTGACAATGAACGCGGCCTCATTTTAAAACAATGCGCATGTTTCTATCTCTTTCCAGTCCGGAGAAAAAAAATCGGAGGCCTTAGAACTTGAATGCACCTCGTATAACAGACATGTGGCAACATTATAACAAATAATCAATAACATTTATTAAGAATATGTTACAATATAGTGCATAACTTTTGTATAGTTTGATGCACAGCAGTTGGTATCCTGTACCTCATATAATGATATCTAAATAACTTTTCTGTCTCTCGGCAGTCTATGATACTGTTGCTAAAACTGAAAGTAATATTGCAGACGCAGTCGATTGTCCTGCTACTCCATAAACAGCGGCTACTAAGTCGAAATGTTGTCTTCACAGGACTATACTGAGCTGTCTACGTGCTGGTTTGTAGCTACGTGTCTGCGGCGCCTTATGTTCTCTGCCGGTCAGTGGAATGACTTTCATCTCCGCCAGTACATCGCGAAAGTAATGCAGTCTGCAGTCGACTGCACTCACTTTGACCGTTTTCCACACAATCGGCGGACGTACACTGATGAGCGAAAAAATTATGACCACTCGCTTAAATCTTGTTTGCCCGTCTTTGGAACGAAATACATAACTAATTCTGCATATTAGGCTCAAATGGCTCTGAGCACTATGGAACGTAACATCTGAGGTCATCAGTCCCCTAGACTAACTAACCTAAGGACATCACACACATCCATGCCCGAGGCAAGATTCGAACCTGCGACCGTAGCAGTCACGCGGTTCCGGACTGAAGCGCCTAGATCCGCTCGGCCACCGCGGCCGGCTGCCTATCAGGGATCCGACAGTTTCTTGGTAGGTTTGTGGAGGTATATGGCATTAGATATCTACGGACAGATCATGTAATTCGCGTAAATAACGGGCCGTCGATTTGCGAAAGCGACGAGGGCGCCCGATAGCGACCCAGATGGGTACCATAGGATTTACATCAGACGAATTTGGTCGCCGAGTCATCAACGTGAATTCACTATAATGCTTCTAAAACCACTGTAGCACGGTTCTGGCTCCGAGACACGGACTATTATGCTGCTGAAAGATGATATTGCCGTCGCGGAAGACATCAAGCTTAAAGAGATTGAGGTGGTTCGCAGCAGCCAGCGTGTCTTCGATCACTACTACAGGCCCCATATCATAATACTGCTCCCACCAGCCTGCATACGTGGCGTGCTGGACGTTTCGAGTCGCCGTTCACCCCGATGACGGCGCTTGTGAGGACGACCAGCGACGCAGTGTATCAAAAATGTGATTCACCCGAATAGCCGACAAGTTTCGATTAAGTTTCGATTAATCGATCCCGTTCGCTCGTATCCACTGCAGGCGGAATTGACGATGTCGTTGAGTCAACATGTGAACACGTAGGGTGTTCTGCTGCGGATCTCCATGTTCAACAGTGTGCGATGAACGGTGTGCTCCGAGACACTAGTGCCTGCACCAGCACTGTGCTCTATCAGCAGAGATGCCACAGATTAGCATCTATTAAACTTTACAGAGCAGACAAGCCTCCGAATCCCACGTTCTGTGAAGAACCGTGGACGTCCAGACAGCTACTGGGACAGATAGGCGCCAGACGAATGGCTGTGCCTTTGTCACGGCGAATTCTTCTGGTATTTCTTAAAGCGTTTATCAATGGTTCTGTCAACAGTTGCAGTATTTATCAGGTGACTAGTTTCGAACATAACAGGTTCATTTTCAAGCCTGACCTGCTGAGGCTGCACTGACTGCCTGATCTTAATAATGAAAATTGGGTGGCAACACATGCTCTATAAATGTTTGCAGTATGCCACAATCCACACACGCCTGTTTAAGATCAAGCACCGTCAGTGCAGCCTCAGTAGGCCAGGCTTGGAAATGAACCTGCAATGTTCTAAACTAGTCTCCTAATAAATACTGCAACTATTGGCAGAACCGTTAATAAACGCTGAAGACTATTGTTACTTGTTGTGTACCTCTTGCTTGGTACACAAAATATCTCTTCTCAGGGAGGGGGGAAGGGCCGAGGAGAGAGCGGAAGGGGATGAGAAGGAGAGGGGGAGGAGAGGGGGGGGAGCGTCCTGCTTCCTTACTTGCCGGCGTGTGTACTTGATGGGTGCACGTATGTTACTCGTCTGCCATTTGCCCACAGCACTGTGGGAAAAGCACGCGAAACCACGGCTAAGGGGCGGTCGGTCATCTGTTCGCCTTTCCGACGCCCGTAGGATGGTCTGAGGTGTGAGGGGCGACGTCCACTTCAATCGATTCGTCAATGGCCGGATGCAGCTGGGCTCCCCTGCTGGAAGCGCCGACGGAGGCGGCTACTGGCTACATTCGAAGCTCTCTCAAGATGGCGGGCTGCATATAGGTCTTCTGATTCTGTAAAATAAAACAGCCTAGTAGTTCTGCTTATATGTATGTGAGCATGGTGCGGACTAATTTGGATTTTATGTCACGTTGCGACACCATTTGAGCATTTAGTTTTTAACACGACAGTGCCGAGCTGTTGTATCACTATGTCTGGTACCATGATGTTTCCCCCATTTGTACGATGATTTGAGTAGCAGATCATTCAGTTTAACCCTAGCAGTACCAACGCATTTTCCGTAGCGCGCACTATCATGGGGGTTGGTACCCTGTGCTCACTACAAAAAATTTAAAAAATAGACAAATTTCGTTACTTGTTGTTAAATTTTATTAACTGCATCCTTTTTAAATAGGCACTGATTTATAAGTAGAGTCCAAAACCTGCAAATATATTTTAGCACAATCTTAGGAATACCAACTTATTTTCTGTAATGTGTGCACAGAGAGGAGGGATGCTTTATGATCACCGCAATAAAATTTTTAAAAATACAGATTTAGTCTATTTTAATTGAGGTTTACACATAACACACTTTTTAAAGATGTATAGACGTGAAAGAAGTGTCTTGAATTTGAAATTACGTATGTGGAATTTTTTGCGAAAAGTCAAATTCATCACTAGATTTAGGTTTGTGGGTTATATTTTAGTGAAAAGCTCAAAATACTTACAGAACCCTCTATAACAACTCATTAAAAAATAAATATGTTTTTCAAAGCTTAAAATTTTAAATTATATCAATAGAATACAATATTTTCAGGGGATGGGAATAAAGTAACCCCCCCCCCCTTCCCCTCGGTATTTCGAGGGTTAAGGAATTTTGTTTTGATTGTTGTCGAAGTTGGTGTTTGTTGTATACGTCCTTGATACACAACACATACGTTTTTGCGTCACTAACAAACCGTAATTTAGCCAGATGCAAGCATGTTTCAGCCAACCAACTAGCTAACTTAGCGGTAGCCTTCAAATAACTAATAAATAGAGAGACATCTTCAGTTGACTTTCCTGAAAAAGGAGTCACTAGATTAGCTGCTACAAGATCCACAGAAGTAATAATGAGCAAGACCCTCGCCTTTTCGTCACGCCGAACCGCAAAGTTATACTGACTGTTACATTGCATAACATCAAGAAGACACATTGCTACCAACATAATGTCGGCTTACATACACTGATCAGCCAGTACACTATGAACACCGAGCTACTATCGATATAAATCCGTCCAGGCGATAGCAGCGTCTCCTGGCGAGGAATGACTGCTAATCAGACACACGCACGGTGCATGTAATATCAGTGGGTGTGCTGTCCATGTGCAGAGTGGGGAAGACAAGCGATCTGTCTGAGTTTGGTCGAGGGCAGATAGTGATCTCCCGAAGGCTCGCCACGAACATTTCGGAAACTGCAGGACTCGTCGGGTGTTCGAGGAGTGCTGTGCTGAGTCTCTTCAACAGGTGGAGAACCCAAGATAAAACCACGTCTAGACGTCGTGGGTTTCGGCGGCCACACCTCATTACAGATGTCGAATGTTGTAGGCTGGGCAGACTGGTAAAACAGGTCATGACGCCGAATTGTGGCGGAACTAATATCGGACTTTAATGCTCGACAGAGTACAAGTGTGTCTGAACACATAGTGCACCGAACACTCCCAACGATTGGCCTGCACAGCCGCTGACCTATGCATGTGCCGATGTTAATACCACGACATCTGCCGCTACGACTGAAATGAGAACGTGACCAACGGCAATGGACGTTGGCACAGTTGCAGAGCGTTGCATGGTCTGATGAACCCCGATACGTCCTTCATCATGCCGATGGGAAGGCGCGAATCTGTCGTCTTCCAGGGAAACAGCCCCTTGTCACCTGTACTGCGGGAGGGAGAGAAGCTGGCGGCGGCTGCATCGTGCAAGGCATCATGATAGCCAAGGAGTATCGTTCACTGGGTGCAGACTACGTACACCCCTTCATGACGATCATGTTTCCCGACGGCAGAAGCATTCTTCAGCAAGGTAGCCCAGGAGCATGATGGAACGGTTCGAGGAACACAGTGGCGAGTTCCAATTTATGTGCTGGCACCCCAACATGACAGATCTGAACCCGATCGAACACATCTGAGATTTGACTGAATGTGGCGTCAGAGCTCATCGCACCCCTCCCTGGAATTTACGGGCATTAAATGACGTGTGTGTGCAGATGGGGTGGCAACTCCTTCCAGCGGCCTACCAAGGCCTCATGGCTTCCATGCCATGACGCGTCGCCGCTGTTATCCGAGCCAAAGGTGGATTCAAAATGGTTCAAATGGCTCTGAGCACTATGGGACTTAACGTCTGAGGTCCTCAGTCCCCTAGAACTTAGAACTACTTAAACCTAACTAACCTCAAGACATGACACACATCCGTGCCCGAGGCAGGATTCGAACCTGCGACAGTAGCGGTCGCCCAGTTCCAGACTGTAGCGCCTAGAACCGCTCGGCCACCTCGGCCGGCGCCAAAGGTGGGCATAACGTCTATTAGGTAGGTAGTCATAATGTTCTGGCTGATCAGTCTCTGTCTCTAGTGTACCATATAAGAAACAAAAACAAGAAGCGAAGTGGGTCTGGTTCAGAAGTTAACAAAAAACGAATTTTAAACAAATCGGTTTCACTGAAAGCCTCGTTTTATATTCAACCATAAAACGTAGTCGGAAAGTAGTCATTTACGAGTATCACACCCACTAATATCGACGTTATTCCTCATGAGCACTATTTTGTATGACATGATGTGAACTTCGTAAACAGACTTACTAACTAATTTGCAATTTTTCCCCCTAAAGCGTTATAAGCTTGTTCACGAGTGACGCATACTTTTATACATCGCTGTCATAGCAGTGTCAGTGAATGGAGACAACAATACGACTTGGGATGCTACAGTTCAGACACATTACTTAATATTTCACACAAACTGCAATAAAACGGTGTAAAAATCAGATATAACTCCGTGAATTACTAGCGGACAGGTAACTAGCGACAGTAACTAGTACTTCCACTTCCTGTTACCTCCATCACACTGGAGACTCAAGTTCCGTGGATCCCAGAGGTGAAGGTAATGAGAACTTTAGAAAAGGATGAGACATAAGCCGTAAGCAAATTTCTTTACCAGTAATAAAATTATATGCTAACAAGGTTATGTCTAAATTTAGTCGTCATAGCCATACTAAGATCCAGATAAAATTCTGCAGCTGTTCAAAATGGTTCAAATGGCTCTGAGCACTATGCGACTTAACTTCTGAGGTCATCAGTCGCCTAACTAACCTAAGGACATCACACACACCCATGCCCGAGGCAGGATTCGAACCTGCGACCGTAGCGGTCGCTCGGCTCCAGACTGTAGCGCCTAGAACCGCACGGCCACTCCGGCCGGCTCTGCAGCTGTTCTTCATAGCCAAAAGTATAACTAAACGAAAGCCTCTAACCAGCTGGACCACTGCTAATAGCACCTATTCGTTGGTGTGACGGACAAGAGGGATCCTGATTTACACCCTCTGTTACAAATCAGTAGAGACCATAGATCCCAACCAAATGTCGGACTATATATATGAAGATAGTAACTGTTCTCGAAAGAACAGATACCACTGATGACCGTGCAGCTTCTCTAGAAGTTATATATTATAAATGTCGAACTGGCCGCGAGACAGTTTCCGCCCACCGGCTTTATCAGACGCTACAACGGTGACAACTATTTCATTCTTATTCTCGTCTTAACTAGGTTTTAACAGTTACAGTAGAGGTTGTAAGAAAACATTAATTTTAATGTAAGAAAAATTCAAGCTAGGTGTAATGTGATTGATGAGAATTTCTTTATAGGTACATTACTAACACACAACCTACCAGGCATCGTGGCTCAATTTAGAAACAATAGCTCTAACCGAACCCAAAGAAAAATGAACTGCTGGCCGCTGTGGCCGAGCGGTTCCAGGCGCTTCTGTCCGGAACCGCGCGACTGCTACGGTCGTAGGTTCGAATCCTGCCTCAGGCATGGAAGCGTGTGATGTCCTTAGGTTCGTTAGGTTTACGAAGTTCTAAGTTCTAGGGAACTGATGACCTCAGATGTTAAGTTCCATAGTGCTCAGAGCCATTTGAACCATTTGAAAAAATGAACTTTTGAGTCGCTAGTTACAGTGGTTATTAGCTTTATTATATAGGGCATCTAGAAAGGACATGTAACTGAGGAACGAATTTTCTAATTTTCGAAATTAGAATGGCAAACTATAGCCCGCTAATTGGTATTAATTCCCACAACTTAAAATTGTGACAATCAATTGTGAACCATACGATTACGTGAAACGACAACTGAAAGCACCGCGTTTAGATAGAAAGATAAGCTTACTTATTAACTCTGACCAGCTGACACAACATTGGTCAATAAACACAAATTCAAATGGTTTGTGTCCAGCATTTCCATATGCTGCTCACATTGATTTGGCCATCACAAAGGAAAACGCATATTTAATTTTAGTAATACAGATAAATTACAAAGTCTACAAGGAAATTATTGTGGTAATAGTGATGTAATTTCGTGTCTCTCAGTGGCCTGGTGCAAGTCTTTCAACTGGACGCCCCTTCGGCGACTTGAGTGTCCCTAAGCTGCCACAGTCACCCAACAGAGGAAAGACGACCTATGATTTAACGTGGAATCCGAACCACGAGTCTTTCCTGGCAACTCCTCACATCGTTGACAGATGAAGGCTAGATTTAAACGAAGACTGAAAAATCCATGGCACGACCGAGAGTCGAACTCACGATTTCTCAGTTTCCATGCACACGCTTCAACATTTTCATTCCTCCTCATTTTGATCGTTATTGCTCTCGGCATTTGGCTTCGGTGGACGTCTCATGACATCTATTAAATTTGAACGCTGAATACTTCACTCAGTTTTTTCATTACAAAGGGCAGGCAACCGTCGCATCGAATACGTTGAGTTACCGTACCGGCATCGCTAGACCACTAGGCCCGACATATTGGTGTTGTCATTTACGTTATTGTTCTGCAACCTTCAAACGATCTGGATACTAATAAAAAGAACATAGAACTGTATAACACCAAATGAAGCCACCTGCTCGCAAAAGGATAATAATTTTTAAAATATCTTATGTTTCAAGATGTCACCAAAATTAATTTTCATGTTTATAGGATTTAATTTGCTGTGATACCCGCCTCTGTCACGGTATAATCTAAACCGGCGTCAGCCCAATTATTAAGGGACATCGTTATTTAAACGGGAATAGGATCAAAAGTCGAGCCCGGTGTTCTTCACTCGCCTTTGCCAGAAGTAAGGGACGTCGTATGTTGGGTATTAAAATTTGTTGCTCAGATGAGAAACGATCACAAAAAAAATATATGGAATACAAACTTGTCCACGACTTGTATTGGAATTGGCGTGATTTCGAGCCCACTATCTCCTTTACTTTTTAACCCATGTTTCTACTGCTAGAAGTATCAGGCTGACGGAAACACGAAGATAATTTACTTCCTTTTCTAACCTCTCCTTAATAGAAAACATCATTCCAAAAACAGTCCCACGTAAGAGCTCGCAGCTTCCTGTTCTGATCAGAAGCATTGCTGGTCAAGAGTTTCCTCTCGATGCAGTAGACTACGGCCACTACCAGCATCCGTCCAGGTGATCGCGACGTCTCGCGCCTTGCGGCAGTGATCTACAGCGCACGTTGCAGCATTCGGATTGATAGACATACAGTTGATTACTATTGTGTTTTCATTTTCCGCGCTAAATATCTTCTACAAACAGGTCGAACCCCGTGCAATAACAACAGCGGTGTAGCAGTTGCTAATGCAGCATGTACGAGGGCAGTTCAATAAGTAATGCAACACATTTTTTTTCTGAAACAGGGGTTGTTTTATTCAGCATTGAAATACACCAGGTTATTCCCCAATCTTTTAGCTACACAACACTATTTTTCAACGTAATCTCCCTTCAATGCTACGGCCTTACGCCACCTTGAAATGAGGGCCTGTATGCCTGCACGGTACCATTCCACTGGTCGATGTCGGAGCCAACGTCGTACTGCATCAATAACTTCTTCATCATCCGCGTAGTGCGTCCCACGGATTGCGTCCTTCATTGGGCCAAACATATGGAAATCCGACGGTGCGAGATCGGGGCTGTAGGGTGCATGAGGAAGAACCGTGCTTTTGTCCACTGCCAGATCACCGTAGACATTCTGCAAGCGCCTATGAATATCTGAGATGCCCTGGTTTTCCGCCAAAAGAAACTCGATCACTGCCCGTTGTTTGCAACGCACATCCGTTACAGACGCCATTTTAACAGCTCCGTACAGCGCTGCCACCTGTCGGAAGTCAATGAAACTATACGAGACGAAGCGGGAATGTTTGAAAATATTCCACAAGAAATTTCCGGTTTTTTCAACCAAAATTGGCCGAGAAAAAAAATGTGTTGCATTACTTATTGAACTGCCCTCGTAACAAGAGGAATATTGAACCATGTATTGCATCACTGCCGACATATTTTCTTCTGGAAAAAAAAGTTGGTGCACACGTTAGTAGCTTTTCTTGCGTGTGCTGTAAGTGCAGTTATTGACTGTCATCATTAAAAACGTTGTTCAAGCTGTAGAAAACGGCGCTCGAAATGCAAAAAGTATAACTTGTTTTGGCATTTTTTCGCTGCGGGTGTTGATTAGTGATGAGTGGAAGGGGTTAGGCAGTGGATGCAGCTAGTAGGGAGGATCGCTTTTATTTGAATAATTCGTCATATCCGTGGACAAGTTTCAGAAGTCAAGAGAAAACGGAAGGCATGAAGATGCGAAAATATTTTGTTGACACCGACCAACATAGGGAGGAACGACATCACGATAAAATAAGGGAAATCAGAGCTCGTACGGGAAGATATAGATGTTCATTCCTTCCGCACGCTATACGAGATTGGAATAATAGAGAATTGTGAAGGTGGTTCGATGAACCCTCTGCCAGGGACTTAAATGTGATTTGCAGAGTATCCATGTAGATGTAGAAGATTAGAATTTAACGTCCCAACAACAAGTACGTCTTTGGACATGGGACAAGGAAGATGGCGAAGTAAACCAGCCATGTCCTTTCATGGGAACCATCCCAGAATTTGCCTTAAACCGTTTAGGCAAATGATAAATACAGATCAGGATGACTGTACCGCTTTGAATCAAAGGAATCTACAAACAATACTGTAGAGGTAGAGCGTGTTCTCATTCAAACCAATGTGTGGCCATATATGCAATTCTCTTGAGCTTTATCAGCTGTCTCATCGAGCAAACCTGTCAAACATCTCTACTGGTGAGAAGACGTGGTGCATTTATGTTAACTGCATGAACAGAACCTATTGGTTGAGCTCTAACAAAACCATCTTAAACTGCGTGTCCGCAACGGTAATCTCGTGGCACAAAGAAATTGTTGTGTACTACGAACTGCTTCCGGAGGTATGTCCAGTGCAATTAGCATTTGTTGTCAACAACTGAGACGGCTTAAAAAAAAGGATCAAGAAGACTACAGAAGGTGTTGCCACTGCACGATAAAGCGTGCCATCACTCTGCTATATATTTTGAAAGTATTACCAACAAGCAAAGACAGGTCTTGAAAGACAGATAAAACTCGACCTGTATCACGATACTAAGCAGAAATACAAAAATCAGCTAAAGACAACAAGGCAAGAATATTGGACCAATTTCGTCAAGCCCCAATTACAAAACGATATCTGGGGACAACCGTTCAAGATAGAAACAGAACGAGTTAAGACACCGACAGTTCCGTCGATGCTAAAACAAGCTGATGGCACAATGATCAAAGGATGAAGAAGCACAGCAGGGTATCTCCTGAACAGGCTCCTTCAAGATGACGAGACTCATACAGGACGAGCGACATCACACTGACCTAAGAGGCAGAATAAGCCAGCCGTACGTTAATGACAGTGAAACAAGAAGATGTTGAGACGGCAATCAGCAGGCTTAAAAACCGAAAAGCACACACCCCAGATAAAATACTTTCAAAAACATTAAAACAGTAATACAAATCATATCTTTCCTTAAAAACATGTCTGACGAGGCACTACTAACAGGTAGGATTCCAAACCTCTGGAAAACTGCTAAAGTAGTAATAATCAGGAAATCAAAAGACAAAGAGGCAACAGAACCAAAAACGTACCGCCCGATCTGCCTTTTAAAGACTATCGTCAAGGTGCAGGAAAGGCTTCTGTGTGACCGCCTACAATCGCACAGGCGCCTCTTCGGCCTAGCACTCCATCAATTCGATTGCAGGGAAAGTGGACCAACAGAAGACGCGATGAACCGAGCACTGACATTAACAAATAACATCAGTGACATATAAGTAGCTGCCATACTAATCGACATAACCGGGGCTTTTGACAACCTGTGGTGGCTGTCCCTCTTCGATAGGTGAAAGGAAACCCGGCCATCAGCTTCACTCTACAACAGTCTCATCGACTACTGCAGAGGCAGAGTGGCGGAGTGGAGGGCTGGCACACGAAGGGTTGTCAAGAGAATAACAAAGGTGTGTTCACAGGGCTCGATCTGCGGACCAATATTTTGGGATATTGCAATAGAGCCCTTGCTGAACACCCTGGACGGTGACGTTACGGTAAGAGAGGCGTCGTGGCGTACACAGATGACCCGTCGTAGTGGTGTCAGCCAACTCGAAAGCAGCGCTGGAGACAAAAGGTGCGTAATTGCTTCAGAAAACCAACAGCAGGTACAAAGAAAATAAACTGAAAACAGCATACAAAAAAATTGCATATTTACTGCTCAGAAGGTCACTACACAGGAACCCAATTCTAAAATGAGACGATGCTAGCATGCAGAGCAAGCAGTTCACGCGCTATCTAGGACTGCATCTTGGCGAAAAACAGACTTTCAACGAACATACTGTGGTGTCACTGCCAGACACCACACTTGCTAAGTGGTAGCTTAAATCGGCCGCGGTCCATTAGTACATGTCGGACCCGCGTGTCGCCACTGTCAGGATCGCAGACCGAGCGCCACCACAAGGCCGGTCTCGAGAGATACGTACTAGCACTCGCCCCAGTTGTACGACGACGTTGCTAGCGACTATACGGACGAAGCCTTTGCTCTCATTTGCCGAGAGACAGAATAGCCTTCAGCTAAGTTAAAGGCTACGACTTAGCAAGGCGCCAATTGTATCAGTGCATGTATCTTACGAGTCTCATTTGTATAGTCAAGAGAGATGTACCAAAGGAAGCATTAAAAGTTAAGTATATACCAAAGCTACGTATTGTCTTTATAGCAGTCATAACTTATCCTGTTCCAGACTTGACGCCAGTCGGCGTGTGTGTACGCGTGCCTTTCGGTTTCCTCCTCAGTGTGGCGTGACTAGCTTGTTACGCCACAACACATACCATAGTGACAATTGACAAAGCCTCCAAAATTATGCACAAACTAGCAAGACTCGACTCAACGCAGTACAAATTACCTACCAGGACGATAAGGACCTACCACATTGCGATATTTTAATCCGTTGCATGCTTCGCTACAAGTGCTTGGGCTCACAGACTGAACTCACAGACTAACACGACAATTGCAAAACGATGTCAACGTAGTATACCCTGAGAATGAGCGGAGCCTTTGGAAGGGGTTTATTTCAAATAATTGATGATGAGGGATCCTAGGCGGGTCCACCAAATGTCGGGGGGTTGTAACAAGAATGCTTTTACTTGTTCACTTTCCGTACTGGATCGGGTCGTTGGCTCTGGCTGAAGGCCTGTTATGAGACCCAACCTGTTAATTAAAACTGTCCCTTTACTAATCTTGATTAATATTTAATAACTAAATAGTGTTCAGGGAACTGATCACTACTAAACAAACAAGGATAGCATTGAACACATTTATTGAACAATAATCTTCCTAACATCAATCTGAACAATGACATACATTTATAAGTGATAAAATCAAGCTAGTAATGGCAATGGCCCTTAACTTTCAAAATTAACTCTTAAGGTCGGATAACGCCTCTGTACTTTTTATTTTCTACTCTCTCCCCTTGTCAGACGGCATAAAATACGTCAGACAAACCTACTTCAATTACCAAATTCTCAATAAGAGCGTGGCTGGAAAACTGAGCTCTGGTAATCACAGGCGTGCGTAATATCGGATTAAATGCCGAAGCTGAGCATCACGTTACCAAATGCAGCGTCGTGGGCAGGTCAGCAAGCTGCCGATGGCGTCTACGTCGTCGAGGAGCCTCAATTGTAACAAAAATGAATTTATTTTCGGGAACAGGCTTCCTGTTCGTAAACTCCTATTCAAAAGCTAATTCTGCTTTCTTTCCAATCGTCTCGCACTCGTTACGACGGGACTCACCAGCCCAAAGGCGGAATCCAGTAACGTCTTTAATAAAGTGTGGCTCAAGGAAATTGATCTGCTCCTGTCTGCTTTCTGTGAGACCGTATTCCCAACCGTAATTGGCGGAATCAGCCTGTCTCTAACAGTAAAACACGCCAGTTCTCCTCACTGAATACTAGTTTCAGTTGCACCTGGCAGACTTATTCTAAGTCCTGCACAGCACACTGAAAATAATTTACTCTCCTACAGCAGAGCCGAAAGCACGGCGTCCGCTCGCTACAGGAGCTAAGACGCTTCTTCATTCACAGCTCCAAAAGATTCCCTCTGCAAAAATCAGCACCCCCACGCTATTTTCGGAGCTCTTGCCAATCCCGTGGCTCTATACCAGCACAGTTCGCTCCCACTATTATTTCCTGGCTTCTTCCAGCCAATCAAAACATTCCACGCCTTACTGCGCCTAGAATGTTCTGTAACAAACTGAAACGCCGTTCAAAATTGAACCCACCAATCGTGACTCTCTGTTCGCCCTCGCGCGGGAGTTGGTCATTGTACTAGCTTAACCGCGTTTGTTAGAAAGCCCCAGAAAACGTTAAGACTCGTGGGAAGGCTCCCTTAGGCGCCAGCTCGTCTCGACATAGTGGCGTCGGCGTAACGCCCAGCGCCAACGAGGCGCCGTCCCTCGAAGGCCTGCCTCTGTTGTCCACGCAATGAGTGCCTACCTGCACCGGCGGCGCGTCTCCCCCAGTGCGACGCTTTCGCATGCCGACTCGTAATGGTCGGTTGTAAACTTCCGCACCCCTCTGCCCTGCCTTTGAGCAGTGCCGCTCGTCCGCTCCAGCCAAACTCCGTGAAAATATCACCTGAACCCCGACTTCATGCAACATGCGAATTTCTTAAAGTTAATACGCGTCTTATGCCGTCTGATACTCCCTATATTAATTTCAATAGGCTGATTGCCTAATAAATAACATAATAACCGATATCTAACTCGTCTTTGCAACAATTATTATATTACAGTAAGGTGCAAAATTCTGCTACCTTACACCTTCAACACCACATCGTTAGAGGCACTTTGCATTGTGATAGGGACTTGCCCCACAGACATAACAATACGTCATAGAGCATCACTTTACTGGCTTAGGAGGGGTAGACGCGATAAAGTCACCGAGATTACAAGAACCAACATTATAAACAAACCACAAATGAAACAATGGCGGATTCAAACATGACAGAGAGAGGGAGGCATCCGACAAGAGTTTCCTAGTACACTCTTTCTGCTCTGACGCACGCGAAAAATTACAACTAAAACATGTCGACCCAAGCTAGATAATGGTCCATTTCCTGACCAGCCATGAGCTGTACCCGATACACTTAAACCACATGAAACTATCTAACAATGAAATATGCATTTGCAGAGAAAATGGGACATCAAAACATGTCACACAAAAATGCAACACGCTAATACATGTGAGATATATATGAAACGACAATGGAATCGCTATAATAAATAGGTACCCTAATGATTGGAACACAATAAATAGCGTAGTCGATATTGTATCGAACACACTGCACGAAGAATACAAGCCCCAGAACCCGTATTGGGAGGTGGCATAGACAAGCACAAACAACACAACAAACCGCACGTGAGGACACAAGCACGAACACAGATTCAGAAACCGAGGAAGGAACCAACACACTTAGTGAACATGACTCAGAAGGGACCAACACATAACGGATTCTATCCAAAAAAAATAAGTATGACACTGCATGCCATAACACGGCCGCAAACAACACAACAGGCAGTAACAGTCATAAAACAAACCAAACACCTACACAATCAGTGACACCGCATACTAAGACTCTAGTAATAAGGCAGACGCCGCTTGGGAAGAAAACACCTGAAGAGCATTTATTCCGAGGCTCCTCCTCCCCAACAATAGGCTCCTCCTCCCCAACAATACATTGTAATTGTATCTAGTATACTGTACACAGGCAGTAATGTATTATTCATCTTATTATGTGTAAGCAGAAGTATATTCTCGTCTTTATATAAAGCTACAATCAATGAATTTTATGCATCAAATGTATTTTCTGTATAAACAACGTATAAAACTAAAAATGTAATGTATTAAGTTACTTGAGAAATACTCCACTCAATTAGCAAGGAACTACATTCTATTTCAACAAATAAATTTACAATCATAAGTTTATTCTTAGTCGAGGGGCATGAAAGGGAAGCAGTGGTTGGGAAAGGAGTGAGACAGGGTTGTAGCATCTCCCCGATGTTATTCAATCTGTATATTGAGCAAGCAGTAAAGGAAACAAAAGAAAAATTCGGAGTAGGTATTAAAATTCATGGAGAAGAAGTAAAAACTTTGAGGTTCGCCGATGACATTGTAATTCTGTCAGAGACAGCAAAGGACTTGGAAGAACAGTTGAACGGAATGGACAGTGTCTTGAAAGGAGGATATAAGATGAACATCAACAAAAGCAAAACTAGGATAATGGAATGTAGTCATATTAAATCGGGTGATGCTGAGGGAATTAGATTAGGAAATGAGACACTTAAAGTAGTAAAGGAGTTTTGCTATTTAGGGAGTAAAATAACTGATGATGGTCGAAGTAGAGAGGATATAAAATGTAGATTGGCAATGGCAAGGAAATCGTTTCTGAAGAAGAGAAATTTGTTAACATCGAGTATAGATTTAAGTGTCAGGAAGTCGTTTCTGAAAGTATTTGTATGGAGTGTAGCCATGTATGGAAGTGAAACATGGACGATAACTAGTATGGACAAGAAGAGAATAGAAGCTTTCGAAATGTGGTGCTACAGAAGAATGCTGAAGATAAGGTGGGTAGATCACGTAACTAATGAGGAGGTATTGAATAGGATTGGGGAGAAGAGAAGTTTGTGGCACAACTTGACTAGAAGAACGGATCGGTTGGTAGGACATGTTTTGAGGCATCAAGGGATCACAAATTTAGCATTGGAGGGCAGCGTGGAGGGTAAAAATCGTAGAGGGAGACCAAGAGATGAATACACTAAGCAGATTCAGAAGGATGTAGGTTGCAGTAGGTACCGGGAGATGAAGAAGCTTGCACAGGATAGAGTAGCATGGAGAGCTGAATCAAACCAGTCTCAGGACTGAAGACCACAACAACAACAACAAGTTTATTCTTTATATAAAGCTAAAATTCATGTATTCCAGGTTTCAGATGCTCAGTCAGTATATAATCAGTATAACACCAGGTGTGTATGTATCTAAGTTACCACACAGAATATACCACAACTACCAACAATTAGAGAAACAAACAACTACTGAAATGCCGGCCGGAGTGGCCGAGCGATTCTAGGCGCTACAGTCTGGAACCGCACGACCGGTACGGTCGTGCGTTCGAATTCTGCCTCGGGCATGGATGTGTGTGATATCCTTAGGTTAGTTAGGTTTAAGTAGTTCTACGTTCTAGGGGACTGATGACCTCAGAAGTTAAGTCCCATAGTGCTCAGAGCCAATTGAACCATTTGAACTACTGAAAATAGTGTAGTGTCCTGGCATTCTGCCTTCTATGTAATGTATCAATACATGCAAACACAACGAACTGACATAAACACACGTTACTTCAGATGAGAATAGCTCGAGTTTCTACCGAGACCTTCTCACCTTGAATAGGTAGAAATAGGCTATTACCAACGAACAAGCTATTTAGACCTTATTACACATCTATATGCAGCGTATCACATCCCTCTACATATTCCAACTTATTTCTACCACGTGTATTGTATTACTTTTTTTAACGTCTGCATTATATAAATTCTATTCTCCTCAAATAGATATAAACAAATTACATAGAACCACTTTAACTACCGCAAAGCATTAAATTCTCTGTAACGTCAGAGAAATTTTTATATATTTTTTTCCTTATATTATTTAAAATAACATTAACTACTTGCCATGATATTGTAACAATAACAAGTCTCTGCTTTTAGATTTAATAGCATCCGACCCGCCTTACATTTCAAGGTAGTGGGTTACCCTATGCTGTTAATGAAATAAATAAAATAAATCAATATACTTTTGTTATTACACGCTCAAATATTTACGTATTACACTGCTTATCGAACTACCATCAAGACAATGCGTGTCGAACTTGGCTTCAACTCCAAATCAACAGCATTCTACAGGCGTGCGGTAGGAAACCCACTAAGATGTTGTCAGACTGATTTATATATGGAAGACTATATTGATAATGATTAATTTATCTCTTATATTTATCTGTTTTGTTCAGTAAGCTAACGGAAAAACGTTACAAAGTAATCACTGTATTAATGCAAATGAATTGCAAAGTATCGTGATAACTTTATGAGAAAAATCTTTTTGAATAAAATAAAGTAACTGTAACACGAACAAGCCCACATCAGTATGAATTAGCAAAATATTATGTATTTTGGTCGCGAATGGTCTGTGTATGTGCAGTCCGCAAGCATACTAAAGTAACGTTACACAACTACCTTGACGATATGAAAATGTAGCAGCATGGGTAGGAACATAACGAAATCCAGTTAACAAATTATTTGATGTCACTATTTTCCGTTAACCATGGATCTTGCCGTCGGCGGGGTGGCTTGCGTGCCTCAGCGATACCGATAGTCGTACCGAAGGTGCGACTACAATTCAGAGGCATCTGTTGAGAGGCCAGACAAACATGTGGTTCCTGAAGAGGGGCAGCAGCCTTTGCAGTAGTTGCAGGGGCAACAGTCTGGATGATTGACTGATCTGGCCTTTTAACATTAACCAAAACGCCCTTACCGTGCTGGTACTGTCAACGGCTGAAAGCAAGGGCAAACTGCAGCCGTAATTTTTCCTGGGGGCATGCAGCTCTCCTGTATGGTTAAATGATGATGAGAGCCTCTTGGGTAAAATAGTCCCCCATTGGGATTTCCAGGCGGAAACTACTCAGTAAGATGTCGTCATCAGAAAAAAAACTGGTTTTCTATGGTTCGAAACATGGAATGTTAGATTCCTTAATCGCGTCGGTTGGTTAAAAAAAATTAAAAAGGAAAATGGATAGGTTGAAGGTAAGTACAATAGGGATTAGTAAAATTCAGTAGCAGGACGAACAGGACTTCTGGTCAGGTGAAGATCTGGTTATAAATACAAAGTCAAATAGGGGTAGTGCAGGAGTTGGTTTAATTGCAGTGTCTAGGAAGGGATCGCTAGACAAACAATCAAACTAGTCCTATTAATAAGTTTTATTACAAAAAGAAAATTACAATATTTAACTTTGTCAATTACACCGATGTGTCGCAAGCAAAGGGCGACATACAAAATAATCAATCTTCTCCAGTATAGACAATCCCAACTCTGTGCTACATAGAGAGTACAAGCGAAGTGATCTAGCGTTGATGCTGCTCTCGAAGTCGCTAATCTTGGAGCTGCTAAGGATCTGGGCCGTCACCAGTCGGTCGCGGCGCTATGTCCCCTTCACACAGGAACCGCTGCTATCGCGTTCTCGTCCTGGAGGGAGGTCCAGTCAGCGTGTGATTGGCTGACCTCCTCTCACAGCCGTCTCTTCTCTTTCGTTCCCGACTGGTGCGCCGGCACTTGACTTCACGCCGTAACATCCACCCCCCCCCCCCCCAAAGCGACGAACCGTCGTCGTATATGGGGCACGACAATGGGAGGGGAGGCAGGAGCTTGGACAGACCGGAAGCTGTGGCTGTAGGGGACGTCAGACTTCCGGTCGTAGCCCGCCATCTGGCCTGCGCTCTGGTGGAAACGTCCCCCGGCAAACGCCCAAAAGGGTGCGCGTCCACATCCTGAGGCCCATATCATAATGTAGAAGGCGTCGGCTGCTGCAAAGTGGGCGGGTCCAGCTCCATCGGTAGGACGAGAGGAGGCGCAGCAGGCGAAGGCTCCGTCTCCATGGAGTCGTCTCGCAGTATCGTAATGACACAGTCTAGCGGTTTCTGTGGCCGCCCTCTCCTCGGGATCCGTGAATCTGGGGGAAGAGACATTGAAAGATCATTCTTGATCAATTTGATTGTGATGTCGACGTTGCACTCCGTCTGGCCCTGGAATGAGACACATACATGTGCCAAGTCGACGAAGGATCTCACCTCGCGCCCACCGTCTGTTGCCGCTAAAAACCCTGAAAAACACAATCTCATGCGGCGCTAAGTGATACTTGCGGCATTCCTTCGTCGCCGGATAATGAGGAGGGTGGAACAGGTGGAGCAGTGTCCGATGACGGCGGCAGTGAAGCAATTCCGCCGGCGATGGTCCATCTCGTGGATGCGAACGATAGGAGGCGAGAAACAGTTGCAATGCTTGATCCCTGGTGCGTGCGGTGCGAAGTTTGGCCATCTGCTGCTTGAAGGTTCTGAGAAAACGTTCCGCTTTGCCGTTGGACTGTAGATGGAACGGTGCACTAGTTAGATGCTGTATACCATTGCGTTCACGAATGTTTCAAATTCATTTGACGTGAACTGAGGGCCGTTGTCCGACACTATGACTTCAGGCGAAGCAAACAATACAGGACAACGTCTGAACTGTGCTACGTGACGTTGTCGAGTTCATTGGCACAGCAAAAGGAAACTTGCTATAAGAGTCTACACAATCAGCCAACGAGTGTTCCAAAAAGGTCCCGCAAATTTATGTGCACACATTGCCATGATTATTGTGACTTAGGCCAGGCAGAGAACTTTTGTGGCGGAGCGGACTGATTTTCCGCACATGCGTGACAGTGTGACGTCATCTGTTCTATTTGGGTGTCCATACACTGCCAAGTACAGTGCCGCCGCGCTATCTGTTTCGTACGAACAATCCGCCAGTGTCCTTGGTTTGTAAAGCTTTGGGGATCAAACACGTGACTGTCCACTGTCAATCTGAACAAGAATCACACCTTGCCGTATAGCGAGGCTACGCCGACGTGCAAAGTATCGGCGCACTACAGAGTTCTTTATGCTATGGAATCAGCGAGGCCAAGATGTGCGAATGTATTTTAGCAAAATGTTCAAATCTGAATCAGCTTCCGTGGTCTGTGCATTTTTCCTATAGTTCAGAGGAAAGGATTGAAGCAATTCAGGATCCTGAGCATCGATGTGACAACAAGATGCAGCAGAAGGGTCAAAGTCTGTATCAGGGCCAATCGTTAAACGTGAAAGTGCGTCCGCATTACCATGTTGAGCTGTCGGACGATACACAATCTCGTACTGATATTGAGACAACAACAAAGCCCATCGTTGCAGTTTTTGGGCAGTTCGCACAGGAACCGGCTTCATAGGATGAAACAACGACTGCAAGGACTTGTGATCTGTTACTAAATAGAATTTTCTGCCATACAAATAGTGGTGGAATTTAGTGATACCATACACAATATCCAATGCCTCTTTCTCTATTTGTGAATAGTTACACTGAGCTTAACACTTTTGGCAATAGGCCTATCTTTATCACCGATTCTGTGCGAAAGCACTCCACCGATTCTGTAAGAAGAAGCGTCAACTTACAACACAACCGGTTTGTCAGGATCAAAGTGAACAAAGCATCGATCACTGATCAGTGCATCTTTAAGTTTTTGAAAAGCTTCTTGCCACTCATCTGTCCAAACAAAGGGGACGTTCTTGCGACGCAAGCGATGCAATGGAGTTGCGATTTGTGCAGCATTCGGTATGAACCGAATACAATAGTTCATTTTCCTAAGGCTGACTGCAATTCTGTGACATTGCGAGGAAGTGGCAGGTCACGTATGTTTAACAAATGTGACTGAAGAGAATGTACACCTTGGCTGTTTATGACATGACCAAGATACTGCAAAAAAATGGTTCAAATGGCTCTGAGCACTATGGGACTCAACTGCTGTGGTCATTAGTCCCCTAGAACTTAGAACTACTTAAACCTAACTAACCTAACGACATCACACACATCCATGCCCGAGGCAGGATTCGAACCTGCGACCGTAGCAGTCGCACGGTTCCGGACTGCGCGCCTAGAACCGCGAGACCACCGCAGCCGGCCAAGATACTGCAACTCAGGATTAAAAAAGTCACACTTGCCCAATCTACACTGTATTCCTGCATCAGATAACACACGAAACAAAGCACGTAAATTTGCAATATGTTCTTCAGGTGTACGACCTGCTACGACAATATCATCCAAATAGTTTGAGCAGTTTGGTGCTTGTGCAGTCAGCTGTGCCAAATACCATCGAAAAATATCGGGTACGGAAGCACTGACAAAAGGCGAACGCATATATTTAAACAAGCCCAAATAAGTGTTCACAATACACACGGTTTCAGATTCTTCATCTAGTGCTATTTGAAGTTATGCGTCACGCAAATCAATTTTTGAAGAGTAGCGACCAGTGCCTAATCGGTCCATGAGATCCTCTGTGCGTGTCAATGGATAAGTATAAATCACAGTTTGTGGGTTGACTTTAGACTTAAAGTCAACACAGAGGCGAATGTGACCTGAAGGTTTGGGGGAGCATAACCAGTGGACTTGCCCACTGACTATCTTGTGTGGGCGCAATAGCTCCACTATCTTGCAATTCTTTAAGTTCAGCAGCGACTATGTCCCGTAATGCAATAGGAACAGTTCTGGCGCGGCAAAATTTCGGCTGAGCATTATGTGCAACAGAATTGTTAACTTTGCCTAAACATTCAGAAAAGTTCCTGGAATTCTTTCAGCAAGCTAGCTTTTGCGTGGAATGCAGATATTGACAACACATTGCCCTGAATGGTAAAGCTAAACAAATCAAATGAATCAAGACCAAATATATTCTCACAATCACGTGATTGTAACACTGTAAAAATCACTGTTCGCGTATGTGAGCGATACATGGCGGGCAAACTACATTTTCCAAGAACGGGAATGTCCTGTCCATTATAAGCCGTCAGTTGCGTGCTAGTTTTAGACAGGTGTGGGGAACCTAACAGTTCATATGTGTTACGCTTCAGCAATGTAACAGAGACACCTGTTGAAAAAATGGTTCAAGTGGCTCTGAGCACTATGCGACTTAACTTCGGAGGTCATCAGTCGCCTATAACTTAGAACTAATTAAACCTAACTAACCTAAGGACATCACACACATCCATGCCCGAAGCAGGATTCGAAAATGCGACCGTAGCGGTCGCTCGGCTCCAGACTGTAGCGCCTAGAACCGCAAGGCCACTCCGGCCGGCGAGGCACCTGTGTCCAACTGATATTTCACATGTTTTCCACTAATATTCATATGAACAAAAAGTTTGTTGGACTGGTGTAGCACTGAAGAAACTGTTTGCTTACTAGTTTTGCTAATGCCTGCAGCAGGCTTTGAATACACTGCATTGATTACATGGACCTTGTGACGAGAATTATGTGAGTGGGCAGAATTCTTATGTTCGTTCCATTGCAAATATATTGACTGTATGTGACCTTTCTTGCCACAAGCGTAACACTGTGCTTGTCTAGACGAGCAGTCTTGGCGTTTGTGGCATGAATAGCACCGAGAGCATGACTTTATTCTGTTCACGTGTTTAGAGAACTGTTTACGCGGCTTGGCACACGCGGGCTGTTGCTGCCTATTGGGCCGGTCCGACTCAACCCGACAAATTGATGCTGCTCATATTTTTCAGCCGAGACTGCACCTGAATCATACTGATCTAGAATTTGCACTACGTGCTGGAATGATAGATCTGACTGTTTGAAAATCTGTAGAATGAAGGCTTTCACGATCGGGTGACATGGCTGTTGATAGACTTTCCGGGATGTGAGGTCGTGGTCCAAGAACTTTTCTGCTCCTTACGTTTCGTCCGGGACTGCGCTGGGCTTCCTCAGAGGCAAGACTCAGCGGAGCAGCGCCTCTGAGGAAGTCCAGCGCAGTCCTGGACGAAACCTAAGGAGCAGAAAAATTCTTGGACCACGACCTCACGTCCTGGAAAGTATATCAACAGCCATGTTTGAAAATCTGTTCTCTAAGCGCGACATCAGGTACATCGTACATGATCGCATCACGCAACATAACATCTGAATATAAAGCACCACAAACACATTTGAATTTGCATTTCCTCGTCATACCCTGCAGATCTGGTACCCACTCGCAGTAAGTTCTTTTCTTGCAACGAAAGAATTGGCACCTAGCTGACACCACATTAACTTGTTGGTCATAATAGTTAGAGAATCTACAATCAGATCATAGGAACGTTCACTCGGAGTGGCGTTAGGGAACAACTTCTGAATGAGGCGAAAGACTGCTCTTCCTACCGTTGACAAAAAGTAATGTAATTAGAATTATATTAATACCTTCAACTGCTGACGAGCGTTGATATATATCAACGGGGACAGGTGAAAATATGTGCCCCAATCGGGACTCGAACCCGGGATCTCCTGCTTACACGGCAGACGCTCTATCCATCTTTTTTTATCGTTGTGGTTCGTTGTATTTCGTCGTAGCTGACGTCACATGACCTCCGTTGAAGTTTGTTGTTGATCTTTTCACTCAGTTTTTTATTACAGAGGCCAGGCAGCTCTTTGACCGAACACGCTGAGCTACCGTACCGGCTATCCATCTGAGCCATCGAGGGCACAGAGGATATTGCGACTGCAGGGACTATCTCGCACACGCATCCTGTGAGACCCACATTCTCACCTTGGAGTGGACTGGGGCACACGTGCAGGCTGAGAAAAAGACGTGAAGTCATCCTGGGGTGGGGGTGGGCAGGGATAGGCGGGAGTGTGCGGGGAATGGGGTGATAAATTGATCAATTTCATTAATTTACATATCAATTTGATATCAAAAGTGTCCTACAAGCCCCATCTCCCTACTACTCACATATTAGTTGTGATCTGGGAAAAAATACTGTGGGTTTAAGAACCACCTTCCTCCTATTCGGATGGTGGTGATGACGTGGAAAGAGAAAGGGGTCGGACGAGATGGACAGACTGAGAGGGGGAAGGAGAAGATGGACACAGGCAGGGGGAGGAGCTATCATCAAAAGTATGGTCGTATGGATGTCAAGCGAAATTTGTGACTCGATTCAGAACTTTTTCGTAGGGAGGATGCAGCATGTTATCTTGGACGGAGAACCATCGAAAGATTTAGAAGTAACATTGGGTACGACCCTGGGAAGTGTGTTGGGACTCTTGCTGTTCATGTTGTATATTAATGACCTTGTGGACAATATTAATAATAACCTCACACTTTTTGCAACTGATGCTGTTGTCTATAATGAAGTAGTATCTGAAAGAATCTGCATAAATATTTAGTAAGCGGTTGAAATATTGGAAATTTGCTTTAAATGCTCATAAATGTAAAAATGTGCACTTCACAAAAAGAAAAACCTTGTATCCTATGACTATAATACCGGTGGGTCACAGATGGAATTGGCCAACTGGGTGAAACACTTAGTAGGGATACGAAATGGAGTGATCACACAGTCTCAGTCGTGGGTGAAGCAGGCGGTAGATTTCGGTTTACTGGTAGGATACTGGGGAAATGCAATCAGTCTACATAGGAGATGGCTTACAAATCAATCGTGCGACCCATCCTAGAATACTGCACAAGTGCGTGGGATCCATACCAAATATGGCTATCTGGGGATATTGCGCGTATACAGAGAAGGCCAGCACGAATTGTCGCAGGTTTGTTTGACGCACTTGAGAGTGTCACAGAGATATTGAAGGAACTGAACTGGCGGACTTTTGAAAACAAAGTCAGACTATGCCGAGAAAGCCCTTACAAAGTTTCAAGAACTGCCTTTAAATGATGACACTAGGAATATATTACAACCTTCTACGTATCGCTCCTGCAGGGATTGTGAGGACAAAATTACATTAACTATAGCAAGAATGGAGGTACGTAAAAAATCATTCTTCGCATGCGCTCCATACGTGGATGGAACGGGAAAAAGCCCTCATAACTGGTAGCAGTGGACGTATCCTTTGCCATGCGCTTTGTAGTGGTTTGCAGAGGGCAGATGTAGATTTGACAATGGGGCCAACAGAAAATAACATAAATTGAGGGAAAACGTAAAATCTGGGAACGTAAAGAACAGTTTTTAGATTATACTACTTATATTGGTGTAAATGATGGTTGTTTTCCCTGCACCTCAGTACTGTAGAAGTCGAAACCAACAATTTGATATAGGACGCTTGTGGTTTACCGAGTTGGTAACCTTCCACAAGTAACCCAAGGAACACCTAAGCTACGCGGTTCGTGTGTCGAACGAGATTTTTAATGTCCTCTCGCTATCTTCGTGCAAACTATTGGTCCGGCAGGATAAATGAGCAGTATCTTTTAACTTTGTGCTGAGAAGCGTTTTCGCTTGAGGGCACGGTTCTCAAATTATTCAAGAAAATCGTACAAAAATCATCTTCAAATGCGCCCCCCACACCCACGTCAATGCCCCGACATGCAGGAATTTTAGTATGTTACTTGTTGCACTCCGTCCTGTACAAAAACTTGGGACCACACAAATTATTTCCCATATCCGACCCTGTTTTTGGTCTTCATTGACTGATCTATTATTACGCCAATGACTTCGTTGCGCATTTACAAATTATGAAATTGACGTCCGTTAAATTTACATATGCATCTTGCTAATTTCAAGTGCATAAAATTAACAATTAAATAATTTTGCTTGTTTGGCCTTCTCACTACGAACTATTGCCCTTCTAGGAGATGAGTTTAGATCGAATTATAAACGTTATTGGATTTGCATAACGTTTAAAAATGCTTTTCTTTCTTTCAATATCTCCACTAGAAAGTTCGATTTAATAATGTTAACGAAATAGCCGCCTACGCCGATGGCGTAATAACCCAGTCAATCAAGACCAAAAAAAGTCGAATGTGGGAAATAATTCGTGTAGTCGCAAATATCAGTGTAGTGGTTGAAGAGAGTGCCATGATAACATGCTAAAAATTCTGACCAGTTAAGGATGCCTGTGAGAAATGGGGTGTATCTGATGGTCACTTTTGTGCATTTTTCTTGAAATACTCGAAAAAACGCGGTCTCTAAAGAAAACGTATCTCAGCCCAGAGTTAAACTACACACATCAAAAAAAGTTTTGCATCACCTCGGTTCCGAGAGTTCCGGTACCTGTACAGAAAATTTGAATAGAGATCAACATAAACATCATCTCCGCTCTTTTTATTGCTCATGAAAATCACACATTGCATGATGTACCACCATACAGCGAGACCTTCAGAGGTGGTGGTCCAGATTGCTGTACACACCGGTACCTCTAATACCCAGTAGCACGTCCTCTTGCATTGATGCATGCCTATATTCGCCGTGGCATACTATCAACAAGTTCATCAAGACACTGTTGGTCCAGATTGTCCCACTCCTCAACGGAGATTCGGTGTAGAACCCTCAGAGTGGTTGGTGGGTCACGTCACCCATAAACAGCCCTTTTCAATATATCCCAGGCATGTTCGAGAGGTTCATGTCTGAAGAACATGCTGGCCACTCTAGTCGAGCGATGTTGTTATCCTGAAGGAAGTAATTCACAAGATGTGCTCGATGGGGGCGCGAATTGTCGTCCATGAAGACGAATGCCTCGCCAATATGCTGCCGATATGGTTGCACTATCGGTCGGAGGACGGCATTCACGTATCGTACAGCCGTTACGGCGCCTTCCATGACCATCACCGACGTACGTCGGTCCCACATAATGCCACCTGAAAACAGCAGGGAACCTCCACCTTGCTGCACTCGCTGGACAGTGTGTCTAAGGGGTTCGGTCTGACCGGGTTGCCTCCAAACGCGTCTCCGACGATTGTCTGGTTGAAGGTATATGCGAAACTCATATGTGAAGATAACGTGATGCGACACTCATCGGTGAAGAGAAGGTGAAGCCAATCCTCAGCGGACCATTCGGCATATTGTTGGGCCCATGTGTATCGCGCTGCATGGTGTCGTGGTTGCAAAGACGGACCTCGCCATGGACGTCGGGAGTGAAGCTGCGCATCATGTAGCCTATTGCGCACAGTTTGAGTCGTAACACGACGTCCTGAGGCTGCACGATAAGCATTACTCGACATGGTGGCGTTGCTGTCATGGTTCCTCCGAGCCATAATCCGTAGGTAGCGGTCATCCACTGCAGTAGTAGCCCTTTGGGCGGCTGAGCGAGGCATGTCGTTGACAGTTCCTGTCTCTCTTTATCTCCTCCGTGTCCGAACAACATCGCTTTGGTTCACTCCGAGACGCCTGGACACTTCCCTTGTTGAGAGTCCTTCCTGGCACAAAGCAACAATGCGGACGGGACCGAACCGCAGTATTGACTGTCTAGGCATGGTTGAATTACAGACAACACGAGCCGTGTACCTCCATCCTGGTGGAATGACTGGAACTGATCGGCTGTCGGACCCCCTCCGTCCAATAGGCGCTACTCATGCATGGTTGTTTACATCCTTGGGCGAGTTTAGTGACATCTCTAAACAGTCAAAGGGACCGTGTCTGTGATACGATATCCACAGTCAACGTCTATCTCTCTCTCTCTCTTTTTTTTTTTTTTTTTTTTTTGAGGTGTGTACATTAAATTTCCTACAAAAAGATCTGGCTCATTTTTTCTTAGGACCAACAATTTGCACAAAGAGAGCGAGAGGACATTGAACATCTTGCGCGCTGCGCAGACGATGTAGCTTAGGTGGTTTTTTGGTTAATTTGTGGTAGTTCCCCTACTTGATAAACCACTAGCATCCTCTACCAAATTGTTCGTCTCGATATCCTCTGCATGTCTGTGGTAAGTTGTGAACAATACTATCGTTTACACCTTGTGAGCGCGGATGCAGAGTGGACCATTTTAATTCATAACTGAAAATAATTCGGGTCAGATGTGAGATACAGCACTATGTTTTAGATAAAAGCTGTAGGTGGCAAAGAGGGTCACACATTGCCACTAGTGGCCGTGGTCTTGAACGTGATTTTCAATGCGATTTGGAGGTGAAAGTGATTTTTTGAAATGGGAACTCTAATAGTTGATTTATGATTTGATAAGAGCGGCAAATTTTATATATAGAACTATACGTTACTCAAGGTCATAGCAAGCCTCAGTTAAGGTCAAATAAGCAAATATGTTTTTAGTTCTATTGGCGATTGACTCGGAATACAGGAGGGATACAACAAAATACGATATTACGTACAAATCGGGAGGTGATGCCGAGGAATGAGAGGCGAGGGGACTCACTCAGCGACTTGTAAATCAGTAATCTACGTTTTATTTATGTTTGTTCTATCTTGCAAAGTTAAAATAACATTATACGTTGTCATGTATTTATTTTTGCCAATAAACACGTTATTTGAAACTTAAAGTTCAAATCTCTCTTCGTTCTTTCCAAATCCGACGTCACAAATAGGGGTTTCCATGTAGTAAAACTCAACATTTGAATGATCTTCTATAATTACCTTTAAAATCATTGTTACTGGTAATGACACATCACCTCTTATGCTCCTTTACATTTGTATCTAACACTGTATTTTGCTGTAGCCCTCCTCTATACCGAATCAATCCCTACTAGAATTAATAGCATATTTGCTTATTTGACCTTCAAAAATGTTCAAATGTGTGTGAAATCTTATGGGACTTAACTGCTAAGGTCATCAGTCCCTAAGGTTACACACTACTTAACCTAAATTATCCTAAGGACAAAAAATACTGGAGAAATATCTAGCGGCGGCATGAGGGAGTTGCAAATACCGACTTATATCGCATTCTTTAGCCGAATCACTTAGTAAATTTGGTGATTTTATTACGATCCTAAACCCATCGGCGACGTGTAACCGCACTGTTGGTCTGATAATATACACTCTGGCGATCACCATTTATATTCAGTGTCACGGTATTTGTCTGAAAAAAACCTCTTCATTTGGAGGTAATGCCATACCTCGATTTATAAAGCCAAAATAGCTTTTAGCATGGATACTTGTATGCACCTGTAGAACCAAGACCGCCTGTGACAGTAACATACATTAGTTGTTGCGATCATGTTTTTGAACATCTGGCTGTTTGTAAGACGATTATGCCTCTCTTTCTAAGACACAGTCGTACCATTCGCAAGGAAAACTTATGAGACATGTGCATCCATCACTTATTTTTGGTCAGTATTATTTCGTATCGCCAGCAATCAGTTATTGGCGGAGTATTATACACTGCTGGCCACCGTAAATGCAACACCCTGAAGGAAGTATCCGAATCAAGTGAAAATTACACAATGAGTTTGTAGCGATGAGATATGCAACTGATTAGAATTTCAGCACAGACGCACATCACGCGCGCCTGTGGCGCCACCTCATAGCGCCATTTAAGGCTTGGCGATTTCGACGAGTGTACGTTCGGCACGTGTGTTTACCTTGTGGTTGTTTCACAAGACGATCAGTTATGCCTCGTAGACAACAGCGAACATCTTTTGATCAAGTATCCGAGTTCGACAGAGGAAGGATAGTGGCTTACCGAGATTGTGGATTATCATACAGAGAAATCGCTAGTCGTGTTGGATGAAACCAAACAACTGTAATGCGGATATGTGACCGTTGGATGCAGGAGGGTACGACGGATCGACGTGGTCGATCGCATTCACCTCGGTGCACCACTGCACGTGCTGATAGGCAAATTGTGCGCATGGCAGTGACGGATCGCTCAGTGACATCCCGAACCATACCACAACACATTGCGTCTGTAACGCATCATCCAGTGTCTGCGGGTACCATTCGACGCCGTTTACAGCAGAGTGGTCTGTCCGCAAGACGTCCATTGCTTCGTCTACCATTGACGCAGAACCACAGACGTCTCCGTCGCCAATGGTGTGATGACAGACGGATGTGGACGGCAGAATGGAATGACGTTGTCTTTACTGACGAGGCACGCCTCTGTCTGCAGCACCACGATGGTCGGATTCGAGTGTGGAGACACCGTGGAGAGAGGATGCTGGACAGCTGCATTATGCACCGCCACACTGGACTTGCACCGGGTATTATGGTATGGGGCGGTATTGGATATTACTCTCGCACGCCTCTAGTACGCATTGCCTGTACTTTAAATAGCCGGCGCTACATATCCGAGGTGCTGGAGCCAGTTGTCCTTCCTTACCTTCAGGGCTCGGCCACAGCCATATTTCAACAGGATAATGCGCGACCACACGTGGCACGCATTGTCCAAAGGTTCTTCGTCAATAACCAGATTGAATTGCTTCCCTGGCCGGCTCGCTCTCCGGATCTTTCGCCGATAGAAAACATGTGGTCCATGGTTGCTCAACGAGTGACCCACATTACATCCCCAGCTGCCACACCGTATGATCTTTGGCAATGTGTGGAAGCTGCTTGGGCTGCTGTACCCCAGGAACACATCCAACGTCTCTTTGACTCAATGCCGAGACGTGTGGCAGCTGTGATCTCCAACAATGGCGGCTACTCTGGCTACTGATTCTGGCAGGAACCACATGTCACAGACGTCTGTAAACGTAATCATTTGATACTTGGTCAACATGTTATCTACAAAATAAATTTTGTTGTGCTACCTCTTGTCTTTCTTGGTGTTGCATTTACGGTGGCCAGCAGTGTACTTAGTAGTAGGGGATGCATGCTACGTTCATACTTAGTAGTATGGGATGCATGCTAGGTTTGCCTTGAGCGTCAGGCTTATGAAGTATGTGTGTGTGTTGTGACATGTGCTAAGGAAATGTCTATGCCCAGTCATAAAGAAGGTATGGATTTGACGTGGAGTACTGTGACAGCCAAGAGAAAAGTATGCCAAGTCATAAGAATGGTACAGATATTTCTATTTCCAGAGCGATTCGCTCATTGTCTAATGTCGTCCAATTGAGACCGCAATCGTAATATTTAATTGTAAGCACAGTGATAAAATATATATGTTGCCGGTTTCCTAGGATGATAGGCCTGTGTGGCGTGCAGGCGACAGCCTGTGGTGGGGAATGATTCATGTTTCTGGCTAACGGTAGGAGCTGTCTGAATGGAGAGGCCTGTTGGGATGCAGGAGTGTAGCTGACTTAACTGTGTCGTCCTCTAGACAGCCGAATAACAAAGTAATACTTAGTATCTGTTGAACAGTCTTCGAGATCGCAAGGAAATTTGAGAAGATTCAATATGGCCATGTATTTGCACTGGACCATTATTCTCTCCCATTTACACTCTCCGGTTGACCGCTTCTGCGCATTCCCTGTCTTTATTTGGTTAAGAGCACATCGATAGTGGTGTGTGTTGAGAGCATCTAGCAGGTAAAAGGGGCAGAGGCGACATTTGCTGGTTCTCTAGGCATGAGAAACACCTTAGTTGACGTTATAAATTATAAGGATGATTTGGGATCTGTTATATCACCGACATCGGTATTCGCAATTGGAAATATCAGTTTCCTTTCTTTTTTTCTGAGGTTCCACATAAAGGTTTTCACAGACGACATCAGTTTCTAATTATTCACTGGTTTACAGCAAGCTCCACCTCACTAAAGTTTCTAGAGAAATAATTTCCGGTCTATATCTTCGAAATTATACTGCACAAGCGATACTGCTAAGCAAGCGATATTGCTATGTACTTGATATCGAGAAGAATCGCGAAAACGGTATGATATTCTGGCAAACAATGTGAAATTACCTATGTTCTGGTAATCCTAGAGTCTGGAGATGGGTGTACAAAGCAAGCAAGCAAGCAGGTCAGAGCCAATACAGTAACACCTTTGTGCCGAGGGAAAACTAGCCCGACTTTGTACAACAGTTCGGAGACTGACTTCGGTCTGCTGAGGGTTCTCTGGTCACACATCGGGAGCAGATGACTTGTGACTGTCGACTGCAGTGGATGACCGCCAACCTCGTGGGAAATATCAAGTGCTGTGAGGAGTATATACGGTGCATGTGCTTATCATGTCTGTCCTTGCAGTATATGTACGAACAGCTGGTGGTCGACAGCTATATGCATGATACAAAAATGGCGATTCTGTATGGTGCAGGATACGAATTGTATGTTTACTACATCGACACGGTATGCGATGATATATTGCTGGGTTGGAGATCGGTTTCACGCTCTAATATTCAAGCTTCCGTCCTAAGTGGCAGATCAGAGTAATTGAGCAAGTGTCTTTCCATATCTGACGACCTATAGACCAGTTTTGCAGGGTTTAACTGTCAGTGCAATATGGCGAACTGTTCAAAACATTTTTGACGCTGAAAGTCTCATCTTCAGAAAGAAAAAGGCGTACAGTGCTTCCACACTGGGAGCATCAGTAATTTGATGAGTAAATTCAGTAAGAACCGATCATAATGCTCCATTCATTCACAAGACATCCTTTGTGCTGGGACGTAGAAGCCTCTATGTAGCGGTGAGAACGTTTGCATTTCGGAGATGTTTGTTGAAGGCAGAACTTAGCGATTTTCAGGAAGGGTAACATGGGGTGTCATGTTAGGACCATCAGGAGGAATGCATTCGGCGTTATTCTGGGGTATTTTGGTAAACAAGTTCTGTTAGGAAAAGAATTTCCATCCAGACAAGCTGAGGCATCACGAAAGCTCCTATAAAAGAGATCATTAACTATTTCTGCAGCACTTTACTATTTCTGAGAGGTAGATTTGGCTCTTATTTGCATAGACATGTGACCTCATTATAATATTCAGAATGTTTTAGCTGCACCTGCGTGGGTGAGCCACTACACAAACATCTCGCACTTGGCAATTAGGCCTGCGCTGGACAGGCAGGTATGCATGGTGGCTGAGTAAACACACATGTGGCTGGAGGCGTCTTGCATGTCCAGTTAGGATCGCTGGGAAGAATGCACCCTGTGCTATTCTGGGAAGCATTGCAACACATTTCTATAGTGTATTCAGAGGGGGGACTTGGCTCTCACCTTCATATACCTGTGATGTCAGAATAACATTGAGAACCTTTTAGCTGTGTCTGTCAGGGTGAGCCAGTATGCAAACACCTCTTTTGGCACTGGACTGGCAGGTACACCTCAGCCACGGTGGTTAGGTGAACATGTGCGCCTCCTGAGGGTGACTTGGCTGTTATTTACATAGACATGTAACGTCAGTATAACACTGAAGGAACTCTAACTGTATACCCGAAAACAGACGCAACTTTCATCTGCTTACTGCGGGTGGCAGCGGTGTGAGGGCGGTGGCTCCTGCCCTGGTGTTTGTCTCTCCAGCGCTGGATTGCGTCCGGCTGGCCCTGCAAAGCGCCTGTGTGTGTCGTCAGCGTCGGCATGTGGGCGTGTTGGAACAGTTCACTGATACATTGTGGTTTACAATAGTTCAAAATCGTTTTTTATGTGCACTGAGTGTTTGTGCACTGCATTGTTTTCAGCAGTTTAAGCATTGTGAGTGTGTTTCCAGAGCCTTTTACATGCATTATTTTGACAATTTACGAATTGGTCGCGTCTCTGCACATCAGTGAACTGCACTATTTTGGTGATTTACGAGTAGTTGGCAGATCTGTAGGCTGTGCAATGCATAATTTCGACAGTTTATAATTAGCAAGCTTGTTTGCAGAGCATTATACGTGCATTATTTTGACAATTTACGAGTTGTTTTCGTGTCTGTACATCAGTGTACTACATTATTTCGGTGATTTACGAGTGGTTTGCAGATCTGTTGACTATTTACTGTGACCCCAGACAAGTCAAATTGAATGGTTCAAATGGCTCTGAGCACTATGGGACTTAACTTCTGAGGTCATCAGTTCCCTAGAACTTAGAACTACTTAAACCTAACTAACCTAAGGACATCACCCACATCCATGCCCAAGGCAGGATTCGAACCTGCGACCGGAGTGGACATGCGGTTCCGGACTGCAGTGCCTAGAACTGCTCGGCCACCCGGCCGGCCCAGACAAGTCAGGGTGAGTGTTTCGTATCAGTGTAATAAATAAACTACATGAAATCCATCACTAAATAAATTGTTCCAAAATACATCAAATACACTCCTTCCTCCCTCCAGCAGCCCAGCACAGGCTGAGTCCTTTTCCCACCATTTTTCCCCCGGACTGCCATGGGACAATAGTACCCTCTGGGGGCAGTACTGTATACTAGACCAGTTGGACTCCGGACATCATGGTGTACACACTGGATGCAGCTACTGCCTCAAATTGTTTAAACAAACACTGCACACCAAATAAAGACTTATGTCCATCCTATCCAGCACAGGCTGAGTCCTTTTCTCATCAATCCCAAGGAAGAGGTGGTGGTCATATGACTTAAGTTAGTGGAGGTATCCCAAGTGAGCTTTTTTCCACCAAAATTTGAACTTCCTGCCATGACGTCATTGTGACGCCATTTTGGATCCGCCATCTTGAATAAATTTGGTAACAATGCAGAGTGGGGATACGCTCTCTTTGCCCTACTACTCCTGTCTGCGTGCTGTGCATACTGGAAATACACCTAGAGTTATGGTCTGTGCTGTGATTTCGTATCATAGCAGGAGTACTCTTGTGGTTATCCCACCCACCCTGACTGCAAATCTGTGTGTCAGTCTGGTGATTCGACCTATTGTGTTGCTATTCATGTACAACATTCCAGGGGGGTGTTTCCCAACAGGATAACATTCGCCTACATGCTGCTGTTGTGATCCAACATGTTCTACAGTGTGTCAACATGTTGCCACGACCTGCTCGATCACCAAATTTGCCTCCAGTCGAGTATGCATGGGACATTATAGGGTGACAACTCCAGTGTCATCCACAACCAGCATTAACTGTCCCTGTATTGACCAACTGATATCCGACACCTCTACCACACAATTTATGCATGTTTGCATTCAACATTCTGGCGGTTATACCGCTTATTAGTGTGCCAGCATCTCACATTTGCAATGACTTTCCTCTCACTTACATTAACCTGTGATCTTACAATGTTCCTCACTTGTATATGTTACCCAGACAAACGTACTCTCGAAATTTCATAACTCTATGTTGATTATTTCTTGGTGTTGTGGTTTTTTTCCGTCAGTGTACCATGCATCTGTGACAGATGAACTATATGTACATTACATACTGTTAAATATTTCATGAACATGCTTCCTTCGAGCAGTAGACAGTCCTTCAATAGACTAGAAACTACTTCATTACTCGTTTCACAACTATAAACGAACTATTTGACAGCGCAGTACAATAGTAACTATGTAATGGTTTCTACACTGCTGTAGAGCCCACATTGTATTATTATTATCATTGTTATTAGTATTAGTATTAGTGGTAGCACAGAGCATTGGCAACCTGAAGTCTTCAAATTCCTGTCAGTACAGACGTAAAGAGTCCAACAATCAAGTGATTTACCAGCAATAGGCCCAAGTATAGTGCACGCATTTTATTTTGGTTAGTTTTTAAATAGGGTGCAGGGTGTGCTTGAAGCAAGTGCCGCTAGGGAGACAAATTGTGGAGAGAAAGCATGTTTTGTAACAAGTGTCTACTCTTAATGTCGACAGTTAGCTTTCTTTTCTGTGCTGGAGTTGTAGATTGCACTCATGATGCTCTGAAAATTGCTTCAACATTCTGCAGAAAAAATGTTCGAAATCACTGTACCGGTTCTCTTACTGGCTCATTTTTCGTTCGTCGTTTAACAAAACATCAACAAAAACTAAATATTATTCACCTTTAGCCATTTTAAAAAATGAGAGTGTTCGAAGAAAATTCTTTTTCATTTCAAAGGTTGTTGATTATGGAGGGAGCGGAGGGAGGGGGGGGGGGGGAATAATGGCACAACAGAGTGACATATAAAGAAAGGAAGCCCCGCCTGAACTACTGTTCCGGGCTCCGCTCGTAGTTCCATTGGACGACAGCAGATGTCAGGCAGGTAGCTTGCTCAATGCTCAATTCCGGTAGACTACAGTAATAGAGGCGCTTCCGCAGGGCCTCACTGCCGTGATAGGGTAGCGTAGAGAGAAGGCACAGGGAGACAGAGCTATTCGACTAGCGGCTGCACACAGCGGATACCTTGAGTCACTCCTACAATGCTCATGTGCGAACTGGCTACTTGTTTTAGCGCTATCTCTGGCATTTTGGTAGAAATTTGCAATTTCCTTTTTGCAACGTGTAACTGGAATCAGCCCAAAGAAATATTCCTCATCACGTCTTTCATGTGATGCCCAGCTTCCTTTCATCAATGATTATTACCAAGGACAGTAAAACACGACGAATAATCAGTATTCCAGTAGCGACAGCAATGCGCTATTGCCGTCACGAAGAAGCTCTTCTCAGTCGTTGCTGGGGTACTGATTTTTCTTTTCGTCCCATAACTCCTTACCACTGATTTTTCTTCGTGTTGTTCTAGTGTTTCTGTTAAAACTTATCGATAAAACGAAGACACACTAGACTAATTTGGGACCGCTCCATCGATTGTGCATGTAAAATTCCACATGAAAAATCATTTTGCTTATAACTGGAAACAAACCGGCGCTTTCCGTCGACGCCGGGCGTAGTATCAAAGACGTGATCAGCAGGATTTGCTTGGGGTGACTCCAGCTACACGCTGAAAAAACGAAATCGCAAATATCTACCAAAAACACCAGTGGAAAAGCGCCTGACGAATCATAGAAGACACACCGCCCATGTTAAAATGTACAATGTAGTGACACTTTTGTCTGCTGACCCGCGAAGAAGCCCGTGACAGACCTGCCACTGCGCATGTACGGGTAACAGAATTGTCGCTCTACGTACATTCTCCATTGCGCATTTGTTTATCGACTAACAACGCAGTAACACGCATTCATGGCATCAACGTTCTCGCACAGCGTGACTGTGCACGAAGACGACATTGATAATGATAACGTTATAGAAGAAGTGGAGAAAAGACCAGCACTTTTCGACAAATATTTGAAAGATTATTCAGATATAAATCTTAAAATTAAAGGATGAGAAGAAATTACTCATAATATAGTTTCAAATGCTTGGGACAACTTGTCGTCAAAACAAAAAGCAGAAGCTGGTCAGTTTTACACATTTTTAATTTTAAAATTACAATTATTTTAAGGGTAGGCACGTAATCAATGTAAGTAGGTACACAAAAAAACAGTAGAAGCCGGTTCATTTTTGGTTTAAAATTACAGTTAAAGGAAAGTAGGAACATAATTATAATGACATCCTATAGATAGGTACCTACAGTCAACAGCACATCTTGATTTACACTTTCTACACGATTTTAACGCCTTTCATGTGTTTTGATAACAGCACGAAAGTTCGGAGTGCATAGCTTGATGTGCACTCTAACTAAATATTGTTGCAATTTTATCATATGATCATGGTACAGCCGCTTGCGGTGAAGTGAAGTAAGATGCAAAATAATCGTGTGCGATTGCTGCTGAAATGGTTCTATCACTCGTGTTTGTTGAAATACTTTGTAGTGGACATTCATAACCAGTAACAACATATCATCTTTACAACTTACAAAACTGTGTAAAATTCAATACTGTTGTATCAGCAAAATCGAGGCTGACGTCAAAAGGCCGGTGCAAAACTTGTCATAAAATTACAAAGCATATCAAAAGTACACACATCCATACGGTGTCGTGTGTTGGTCCTTTCTTAACTACACTTTACTTGGAATCATATAAGGCTAGATTTAGGGCCTCACATCATAGCATTGTGTTTATTGAATCTGGAAAACCATCATGAGGCTAAATAGTTGAAAACCTGTAACTTGTATAGAGCTTTAAAAATTACCACTGATCTGCGGGACATTCTCGGTGCGCCACTTTGTGCCGCTGTCAATGCCACACGCCCTCCCGTCTCTGCAGTTGTATCCATGACTGCAGTAAGGACATGAAGCTTACACAGTCCGTACAGTTAACCTCGGTAAAAATACCTCTGTCGAATTTAGCTGAAAAGTTGTTGGTGGGAACAATTTACTACCAATAATGTAGTCCATACAAAAAATTACAATTCACATATTTTAATTGCACCTGGTTGCTGAATGAACTACTGTTTATAGCCAGTTCGAGACTCATCTATTTTAACTGCAGTGCAGATAAACGAGTAACCATCTACTGTACTTCATTGATATGCTACAATATTGTTCTAGTGCAGTAACCTAACACTGATATAATGATTCACAAATATTTGTGTGTGGCAAGCACATAATTAACATAGTCACTCAATAAAACATTAAACATCTAATAGTCATATCAGTATGAACACAATGTGCACAGTAATTATCACTTCGAAACAACACAATACATTGTCTATTGTCACAGTTTCCACTATCCATTATAGAAGTTTAACTCTATCAGTGAAAATAATTACAAATTCACAGTCGATTAGCAAGAAACTGTCGCTGAATCACTGAGTAGTAAACTCATGGAACACGAAATTTAGGTAGCACTTCGTACATTTCCCGACTTTTAACCTGTACTGAATTGTCTGCGGTACAGTATTCCATATTTTTAGACATAGATCTTACTCATATCATAACTCACCACAGAGTGAACTTAACATGGCCTCCAACACGCCTCTTTTATAACTTTACAATAACTAAAACTGAAGTTATCTATTGTTGTTTACCAGATTTCCGCAAATTACAACTAAAGATTTACATTCCTGAGTGGCTGAATAAAGTCTGGGGATACGGTAATTCCTTATAAACGTCTTTCTCGCTAAATACTTGATTTGTGACGCGTTTCGGGTAATCATCATCAGATAACTGTGATCAAAATTAACATGAAAGCAAAATTAGAAAAGTTTGTACTGAGTTCTAAAAGTCCAATGTAACATCAGGAACGAAGGTACACATTGTGTATAAGTACTTACAATATGCTCAGGAAAGCTCATACAAGTGAGCAATACAAGAAAAGTGTACAGTCATGTGCAACTGCCGTTAAGCTGACTTTCAGCACACTCTACTTTGAGACATCGCGTGGCAGACTGGAGGCAGCAGACTCGAGAACCATACTACTTCGACTTAGGGCCGAAGATCGAAGCATGCCAGGACATAGCGTTAATAATATACAAAACATAGTAAATAGCATCTGTTTCTTACAATAAACGTCATATCGCCAATGAAAATATATAGCAACATAGTATACGTTATGAATAAAACCTATCGTGGGACATATACAAAGACAGTACGACACACTACACACCATGTCCAAATATTCCGTTGAGAGACAGCAGTGTGAAGGACATGATTATAAAGGGAGACAATATGCGTTTTCCACGGAATTACTACATACCAAGTCACAATAGTCGCATACCTTACAAACTGATGGCTTCATCAGTCAAATGAAGGGATGGAGATTCTTTTGAACATCAAGTTTCAGGTCTAGTAATAGTTTCTATTGAATTATACTAGTTGCTTGTACCAATATGTGATTCTATTTCATCAACAATGTTTTATTCAAGGACATTAATTACTTCGAAATTAATTCAGTACAAATTTTGCTAACCTATTTTCGTCACTGGTTGTATGATCACTTAATTTATTTCTATAGATTTTTCGTCTGCTTTGACAGGAAGTCAGTATATGTTTACGTATGAACAAGGTAACTGCGAAGAAACCACGAGTAACAGAAGAAACACTTCAATTGATCGATGAAAGCAGGAAGTACACAAACGTTTCGGGAAACTCGGGAATAGAGAAATACAAGTCGCTGAGGAATGAAATAAATAGGAAGAGCAGGGAAGCTATGACGAAATGGCTGCAGGAAAAATGTGAAGACATCGAAAAAGAAATTATTGACGGAAGGACAGATTCAGCTTACAGGAAAGTCAAAACAACTTTCGGTGACATTAAAAGCAAAGGTAATAACATTAAAAGTGCAACGGGAATTCCACTGTTACATGCAGAGGAGAGAGCGGATAGGTGGAAAGAATACATTGAAATCCTCTATGAGGGGGGAAGATTTTTGTCTGATGTGATAGAAGAAGAAACAGGAGTCGATTTAGAAAAGGTAGGGGCTCCAGTATTAGAATCAGACTTTAAAATAGTTTTGGAGGACTTAAGATCAAATAAGGCGGAAGATATAGATAACATTCCATCAGAACTTCTAAAATCATTGGGGGAAGTGGCAACAAAACGACGATTCAAGTTGGTGTGTAGAATGTATGAGTCTGGCGACACATCATCTGACTTTCGGAAAAATATCATCCACACAATTGTGAAGACAGCAAGAGCTGACAAGTGCGAGAATTATCGCACAATCAGCTTAACAGCTCGTGCTTCCAAGTTACTGACAAGAATAATACACAGAAGAATGGAAAAGAAAATTGGAGATGCGCTAGATAACGATCAGTTTGGCTTTAGGAAAGGTAAAGGCACGAGAGAGGCAATTCTGACGTGGTTAATAATGGAAGCAAGACCAAAGAAAAATCAAGACACGTTCATAGGATTTGTCGAACTGGAAAAAGAGTTCGACAATGTAAAATGGTCCAAGATGTTCGAAATTCTGAGAAAAGTAGGGATAAGCTATTGGGAGAGATGGGTCATCTACAATATGTACAACAGCCAAGAGGGAATAATAAGAGTGGACGACCAAGAACGAAGTGCCCGTATTAAACACGGTGTAAGACACGGATGTAGTCTTACACCCCTACTGTTCAGTCTGTACATCGAGGAAGCAATGATGGAAATAAAAGAAAGGTTCAGGAGTGGAATTAAAATTGAAGATGAAAGTATATCAGTGATATGATTCGTTGATGACATTGCTATCCTGAGTGAAAGTGAAGAAGAATTACATGATCTGCTGAACGGAATGAACAGTCTAATAGTACAGAGTATGGATTGAGAGTAAATCCAAGAAAGAATAAGATAATGAGATGTAGTAGAAATCAGGATTGATGGTCACGAAGTAGATGAAGTTAAGGGATTCTGCCGCCTAGGCAGTAAAATAACCAATGACGGACGGAGCAAGGAGGACAGCGAACGCAGACTAGCAATGGCAAAAAGGGTATTCCTGGCCAAGAGAAGTCTATTAATATCAAATATCGGCGATAATTTGAGGAAGAAATTTCTGAGAATGTACGTCTGGAGTACAGCATTGACTGATAGTGAAACATAGACTGTGGGAAAATGTGAACAGAAGAGAATCGAATCATTTGATATGTAGTGCTACAGACGAATGTTGAAAATTAGGTGGGCTTATAAGGTAAGGAATGAGGAGGCTATGCGCAGAATCGGAGAGGAAAGGAATATGTGGAAGACACTGATAAGGAGAAGGGACAGAATGATAGGACATCTGTTAAGACATGAGGGACCGACTTCCATTGTACCAGAGGGAGCTGCAGAGGGCAAACACTGTAGAGGATGACAGAGATTGGAATACATCCAGCAAATAATTGAGGACGTAGGTTGCAAGTGCTACACTGAGATAAAGAAGTTAGCACAGGCGAGGAATCCGTGGCGGGCCGCATCAAACCAGTCAGAAGACTGATGACAAAAAAAATGAACAGTGATAACGAAACTTTAAATGCTAAAAAACGTTCAACAGCCTACATCACATAAAATGTTTCCTTATTTATAACAACCGGTTTCGACAGACTTTACTGTCCTTTTCAAGTCTTAAAAATATTTTTCTTGTGAAACGTGTTCATTCTGCATTGAAGCTTGAACTTCACAATTTGACGTCAGGCTCAGTTTTAAATGAACACGTTTCCCAACAACAACAAAATTAAGGTCTGCGAAACCAGTTGTCTTAAGTAAAGGAAATTTTATGCGATCTAGGCTGTTGAATGTTTTTTAGCATGTAAAACAGATCACCCTGTAGTATTCAAGTAAATTTTAAATTACTTATATTTTGTAAGAAACGCGGTTCTCAGCCAAACTAACCATACAAATGGATTAGGATTAACCAAAAGAAGATAATAGATAATAACGTTAAGGTACAGTGCACATCCCATATAAATGACAATATCGAAGATATCACAAAATTTCAAAAAAAATAATTTTGGGGAGTGAAAAGACTAACAGATGGACATCATCCAACTGCTTTATTACGTCATACCCACAATGGGTTGCATAGGACACTGTCAAACAGCTGACTATATAATACAGTGTCTAGACAACTAGGTACATTTTTTTTCAAAAAAGTCATACATCCAGATTCAAAATTATTTTTGTTACCAAAACTGTCCATAAAACAACAATAAAGAAAATACAAACTGGCCAAAATACATTTAAATACAAAATCATATATGGAAAAAAATATTTCATTATCAAATGTTCTTCTGAAATTCAGTTAAGTTTTATTTTAATGTCCTTGAAAATTAGAACCTACATAGCGAAATAAAACAAAATAAGAAGGATAATGCATTTTTATTTTTCTTAGTTTAGTACACTAGTAATTACCACAACTACACCTATAACAAAATGTTTCGTTTTTAAAATTACACACCCTTTACACAACATTATATATACACATAAATATTCATTTTTAATGTTCACGTAATTGGCCATGTAATGCAATGTAAAGAGGATGGAATCTGCTTCATGTTACCGTGTACTTTCACTTAGATCACTATCTCACTTCACTGAATTCAAAACTGATGTTTTCAGCTAAATTTGCGAAATGCTTGTTATATTTCCTATAATTTCAATCTCATTAACGTCAAATCTGGGCAGCAAACTCAAATTACTATTTACTCATCACAGTCAACTGCTCAATCAACAAAACCTTGTTTCTCTACAGAACATCATCCTTATTGAAAACACAAATAGTAACTACTAACAGCAAGGAAATTAGATATGCGTCAGAACATAATAAATACTTTATTGAAATGTTACTCTCTCATTCAGTTTTTCATTCCAGTGTGATATGTTATATACAATATAATGATATGTTGCTTCACTCAAAACACGTTCCCATTCATTACACTTAATTACTTCATTAACAACAATTAAACACCTGCTTTGTTTAGTACAAAATAACTCTAAGGAATAACACTCCACAGTAACACATTGTAATCATGTAGACAAACCATATTTTTCATAATGTAAAAGGCAAAATATCTACTTACTGCTCTCATTACTTTACTTTATGCCACCATATTACTTTGAAATGGGGCCAGAAAAGCAAAAAAAAAAAAAACACAAAATTTCCTTTGTTACTACAAATATAACGTTAAATCTTGACATCACTTTTGTTTCTTTAAGCCTGAAATGCAGGATATGACACTTTCTTTACACATAGGTATCATAAATGATTGTACTCAACACCAAAACGTTTATATGTTGTCATAAATAGCACTGAAGCATGTATTCTATATGTTCTCTCTTTTTGCTGCTACTGCTGCTTTAAAAACCTGTTATAGACTTCATGCCTGTTGGTTACTCTGAGTTTTTTAATGTTATCTCGTGTTCCTCATTAATGCTGTAAAGAGGAAAATCCCGTCGCTAATTTTTATAATACTTATAATGACTTAACTAAAAAATTATGAACCTCATACACTCTCCATATGAAAATATGCCACTCAAAAATTTGTCTCTGCCTTTGTTTCATTGACAACAGAGCGTAGAAGAAAACTTAAGTTTCTGGAACCCTATGAGAAGAGAATGTGTGATATGTCATCATGACCAAATTCTGGATTTCTGTTTGGCGGAAAAACCTCAGTTACATAATAAATGTGACCAAAAATTATTAGACCTTGAGATAGAAAACATAAAAAAATAAAGAGCATAGTGGGAGCAAACCCAAGATAGGAAAGAGGGTGAGTTATGTGTACCAGAAAATAAGAATGGGCACACCCAGGTATGGAGGGCACCACTCACCACGTAGAGTGCCTGCTAAAGTCAACATCCCCATATCTAACTACTTTATTCTTGTCTCAAAATGTTTTTCACTCTCTCAGAAAAGTTTTCGTTACCCTTTGGCAGAAAAAAATATATTATTACAGGCACAAAATTACCATTACTACTATGTTATACAAAAACTAAAAAAGATGAAATATCATACAATTTAACAAAATTTTCTTAAAGTGTATATGCACCATATGATTCCACCCTGTTATAGTTCTTACTGGCGAACTAAAAAGGAATACTAAAAACAGTAAACTTTTATATGAATGAGACCTGAGCAAGGTAGAAGAAAATTGCTGTTCACTTACAATCTATTGGCAGGATAGTAGAAGAAAATAACAATGTTAGGAAGCACTGCCTGCACATAACGAATTCACTAAAATTCAAATGGTTCAAATGGCTCTGAGCACTATGGGACTTAATATCTGAGGTCATCAGTCCCCTAGAACTTAGAACTACTTAAACCTAACTAACCTAAGGACATCACACACATCCATGCCCAAGGCAGAATTCGAACCTGCGACCGTAGCGGTCGCGCGGTTCCACACTGAAGCGCCTAGAACTGCTCAGCCATACCGGCCGTCTCACTACAATTAAGTGATCCCTTACTTGTTTATCGTTATTTGCTATTATTCTGACCACAGCCCTTTTGTCTAATTTTATGTTATTTGTTGAATACCTAATCTTTATTTTTTCACTGCATTTACCATATCAATGCAAAACACAACAGGACTGGTGTACATTCTATCTCCAGCTGACACAAATACACTGATCATTCTGCATCTAATAAACGTGAAAATAAATTTTAATTTAATCGTATCATCGTATCGCTAGGTCCCCCCGTCGGGCAGGCCATTCGCCGGGTGCCGGGTGCCACTTCGGCGACCTGCAGTCAATGAGGGTGATAGGATGATGATGAGGACAGCACAACACCCAGTCCCTGGGCGGAGAAAATTCCCAGCCGGGAATCGAACCCGGGCCCAGAGGATTGACACTCCGTCACGCTGACCATTCAGCTACCGGGGGCGGACCGTGAAAGTAATGAGTATAACTAACACTCTAAAAATTACTGACTGCACATTAAATTAAGTGTTACTTTTTGCAAACAGCTTACTTTACTGTCACTTATTTTACTCCTATCATTGCACAAGTTACCCAAAAATACAGTCAAACCTATATTCATACCCACTGTTCTCTTATATACGTAATAATTTCCACTGCACTTTCCCTTCCACCAGCCAGAATAAATTTTTTGCACAAACCTACCAATTTTTCCCACACTGAATCCTTAAAGAGCCCATCTCCAACATCTCTCCACTCTTTGCAATAAAACTATTATTATGAATACCTTCAGTAACCAAATTATGAGCATCATTTGATTTTGGACACTACATCCACATTTTTAGTTAGCCTACATCCATCAACTTAGAATGTCATCTCCTCTAACAAGGTATCATCTTTCCCAACAGAAACATTCACATCTTTATATGCATCATACTTCACCTCTCTCTCATATGGACCATCATTTACATACTGATTTACCATTAAGCCATAGGTTGTTTCAGTCTTCATTACTTAAGCTTTAGATATATGAAGATCAGCCATACCACTGTCCACTGCTAAAGTTCTTCATTTATCTTCAAACTGAAGCTCATCCACGCTGTAATCTACTCTCCCAAGAACATCATTCAAAAACCACACACTCTAGTTTCACATTTATTCACAGTTTAGTCCTCGTGAACTCATCTGTCTTAACTAATTGTTTCTCATTTTCACTATTACTAATCGCAAATGACCCACCTTCTTTTACAGCAGCTTCATCACTTCATATTTAAACATCCTTACCTGTGTTAATATTTACATCTCCATTCTTTGTAATAACCCCCACATTTTCAATACTAACCATATCAGGTTGTTGTGATTCGAATATCATTCCTCTACTGTTATCATTTGAACTGCTACTTAAACTACAGCTATTATCCTTTTCTTCAAAAGCTTGGTTAATTTGCTGTTCTCTGTCTTCTCTATTTGACCATAAAGGAAGACACTTCAATGACTGAGGCTATCTAGATAGTTTATATTTTTTCATAGTACCCAGTATCCCTTCCTGCAATCTTCTGACATAGAACACATCTCCAGACGTAACGCGCGGCAGATCCACTTTCAAACCCTATCCCGGGTGTGGCATAATGTGGATCCGCATCCGAACATTGCTCCAGATATAACACGCTGCGCTGCGCAGTTGAATCATTTCCTGTCTCACTAATTGGACGTGGTCGACCTCGAAAGTGGGGAAGGACAACTTTTGGAGGCCGAGAAACCTCGAAATTTTCGGACTTTTTCCAGTTTTTCGCTTATAACCCGAAAACGGTCCTAATTTTGGAAATACCGTTGCATGGTAAAATAAAGAGGATAAATCCTGCGTCGATTACAAGAAAAAATTTGTAAATTAATCCAGTAGTCTGATTTTTATGGGGATCCAAAAAAAACAGCAAAATTTTCCAACTTTGCCAAAAACTGTGTTTTACCCACTTTAAATGTGCTTTAACTTTCTAGCATCAAATTTTGTCAATACCCCCTGCTTAAAAGTTCTAAAGCATCAATCCGTGAACTCAAAAAGTACCAGTTCTTCGAAATTGGGCCAATTTTGAAATTTTTTTCGATTCATAAAGCAAAACTGAGGAAATCCATAAATTAACACTATTGGATTTTCGCAATTTTTATGTCTATGAGTATGGGAATCAATTCGAATTTCATTCTAAGGCTATATTTTGCCATCTGGGTGCTTTTTAAATTTGTTTTAAGGAATTTTGTGGAAATTTTAAAATCTAAATTTTGCATGACTTTGAACAGTTCCTAAAATTTAGAACCTACGTTTTGCACGAGTTTTTCATGTACAGCTGGTTTCTTGTTTCCTACATACACATTTGATACCTGAAGACCTCTTTCTAAATGCAGTGGGTACATACATATTACAAAAAAGTTATCGGGAAAGAGATAGTTAAGTAAATACTTATAAAAATCATTTTATTTACGGCTTAAAATACAGGAAATAAAACTTATTTATCTATTTTTAATTCCAACGTTACATAAAAGGTTAGGAATAACACTTATTTACAGGAATGCTTACAATAATTACACAGATAATGGAAATATTTACAATTTTGGTCGTTTTAATGGTCCCAGTTTAGGCTCTTCTTCCTCGGGCTGATTGGCGTTATTTGCTGCTTCAGGTTGACCATCGTCAGGCTCTACCTCCTCAACTTCCTTGCCCCAAAGTTCCTCATCAGGCTCATCCTCATCTTCCTCCTAATCGAGGCCGCCGTCCAAGTCTTTGTAGAGTTCGATTCATTTGTGCAAAACCTTGTCACACATTTCTTGCACACAGTTGTACACTTCAGGTCTGATTTGCGGCAAGTACATGCACTAGTGCATCCCTTTTTGCAGCTGCAGAACATAGGCCCTAAAACGCATACCTGCTGTCCCGTCTCCAGCCCCATTCAAGTAGGTCTAGCGTGTTTCCCATCCACCACCGAACCCGAAGGAATGCTCTGTAACTGTGCAGGTCCGCAGTGGCGAGTGCTGAAGGAAGTCAGAGCAAGACGAACTTCACCTCTGTTGACATCGTCACAAAAAGATGATACCTCAGATCATTTATGGTGCAGTCGGTTGTTCTTCTGGTGCCACACATTGTGATCAGGATCTTCTTCCCAGCTCTGCTGATGTCTGCTGGAGTTCCAGGTGCCTTGTAGAACACCACAGCAGCTTCCCTCAGTGCTGGGATACTGTCAATGAGACTACACAGTTTGATTTTCCAGTGGACGAGTAGCACGTGTCAGTTTGCCCCTTCTTTCCTTGTTGCAGTAGGTACAGGTTACTGTATGTGGCATTGCTGGGAGCACCATACATGATGACTAGGACGTCAATATCTCCACTGACCACAAGCACAGTGGCGAATTTGGGTGACTGAGAACAAGCTGTTGTCACAATCAGTAAATCAGCGTCCTCTGCTGCCTCCAGTACGTAAATGGAGGATTCTTCCAGATGTTTTCTCAATATCTGAATGAGGCGGCTCTTATTCGTTTCATTTCCCAAGAACTTCCCTTGGGAAACAGCTAGTTGTGTACTCTCATCAAACATTATATCGGCTGAAGTCTTCACTTTCAAATGCCAAGCTCTTTCTGCGCATTTAGTGCCTCGCTGATTCACCTGACTTGGATACCTATCGAACACAATAATCCCTGTAGATCCGTAGTGCCAGCTGACGTACTTTTTGCAGATGAAACCAAAAGATTCGTGCTTGTCAAATCAAATGGTTCAAATGGCTCTGAGCACTATGGGACTCAACATCTTAGGTCATAAGTCCCCTAGAACTTAGAACTACTTAAACCTAACTAACCTAAGGACATCACACACACCCATGCCCGAGGCAGGATTCGAACCTACGACCGTAGCAGTCCCGCGGTTCCGGACTGCAGCGCCAGAACCGCTAGACCACCGCGGCCGGCTATCGTGCTTGTCCCACGCAACTTTGTGAAGAAGGAATCTTCCATCCAAAAAACAATTTTATTTTGTAATCCTGTAGAAACGGCTGATAGCTTGAAAGCATTTGGTTCCCTTTCGTCATCCATCTTCGTTGAACAATGATAATGGACTCAGTGCCAGTTCATGGGTGAAAACGTGCTTCAGATCTTAGGCAGACTGTTTCGCTATGCACCTTCGTTGAAACAACATCGTAGGGTCAACAGCAGTCAGTATTTGGGAGCCGTCTTTCAAGGTTTGTGTACGTGGGCGAATGTAACAACATTATTCATGCTTTTCAGCTTGAGGCTGTGGAAGTTTTGGCCAATCATCTTTACCATACATGCCTTGCCTATTTCTTGGGCTGAATGATAATTCATCTGCTGCCCACCAACTAGTCCACTGCATATTGACAATGTCACGTCAGTCTCTGGAAATGGAGGTTCAAAATGGCTCTGAGCACTATGGGACTCAACTGCTGTGGTCATCAGTCCCCTAGAACTTAGAACAACTTAAACCTAACTAACCTAAAGACATCACACACATCCATGCCCGAGGCAGGATTCGAACCTGCGACCGTAGCGGTCACGCGGTTCCAGGCTGAAGCGCCTAGAACCGCACGGCCACACCGGCGGGCTGGAAATGGAGGATGCTGTTGAAACCATGCTTCAGTCTGGTCCTCCTGCTGGTGGATACAACTTCGGACATAGAACACATCTCCAGACGTAACGCGCGGCAGATCCACTTTCAAACCCTATCCCGGGTGTGGCATAATGTGGATCCGCATCCGAACATTGCTCCAGATATAACACGCTGCGCATCCACACTTGAATACTAAGTGGGGTCTACTCTGGCTCACTGGAGCGATCTGCGACACACGTACAGGCACAGACCTACAGAATACAGAACAAGCGCTCTGCAACTATAGAATATGGATTGGAGGTGAATGGATGCATTCGAATACAGTGCTATAATATGCCGCCTGACCAGAAAGATAGCGAATTAGCGCTAGCTGTTGATGCATGTACTACATTTATAAGCAATTCTAGAATACGTAGTCACAAGTGACGTCATTATCGTATGGGCAGAAGTGACCTAACATCGATAAAATTGTAAAAAATGACGGAAAAAACGTATAAATTGAGGGAAAATACAGCAAAATGCGGGGAAATTGAGAAGGAATGAGGGAGTACTTGCATGTCTTCTGCTTCGTGCGGGAAAATTCTTGTACATAGGAACGAGTATGCGACAGCAAGAAGGATGCGAGAAAAAGTTGACATGGAAGCATTGGAAAACAGG